>NC_073722.1:85634280-86884280 GCF_023634155.1 Falco peregrinus | reverse complement strand
GAGCTGAATTACTGAGGGGGAGCTGAGAGCAGGGACACCAGCAGCTGGCTAGAGAACAGGCATGGTATGACTGACACCAAACCATACCATACCATACCCCTGAATCAGAACTTACATTTCTATGGCTTCAACTGGTTTTATAAAGGAATTAGGACTATCCCTACAAATTATTTCAACATTCTGCCATCTACTCAGTACTAGCAGAAGCAGAACATGCATGGGTTAACTACCAATGAGTTTTTTTCTGGGTAGTTGGCACTGTACTAGGAAATAGTACTATAACAGGGGAGAGCTGTCATGAACCCACAGCACTGCTGTCTGTAACTGACCTTACCTGTAAGGCAAAAAAAATTAAAAAGGTCATTTTCCATGCTGTCAGTCCCTTAATAGGAGCACAAATATGCTATATAACAACAGAAGCCAAGAGGCACTACAAACTAGAACTAATTGCGTAAAACTTTTCATGCAAAGTATATGAGATGGAAAGGAGAAAAAAAGGTAAGCCGATGACTCAGTGCAGCTCAGAACCCACTTTTGCTTTCTCTCTGCATATGTACAAACATACACACACTATTAATGCACCCACATTCTTACTATCAAAGCAGTGGAAGCAGTTTCTACATTCTACACAGTCTGCACTATGTTAAGTGTGGAGCAGAGACTCTTAAATAAAAAGTAATGAAATACAGACAGAAGAGTTATTGTTGCCCAAACTCTAACTCAGAAAGGTTAACTTGATTTTTTTTCTTAGAAAAGCAATTTGAGGTAATCTTCCTGTATTTTTTTTAAGTTCTCACCATGTGTTCTGGTGTGCTTTAGAGTTCACCTTCCACTTGAAACTGACCCTCAATTCAAAAAATGTCATTTTTGGCGTAAGTCACAGGTACCTCTCAGATTAACATAAAGACTGAAGAATACTGGTGCTTACTTAGGGCTACAAAATATCTGCCTAAAAAATAATAACAAAGGAAAATATGTTTGTTAATTTTTAAACAGGTGTCATTTCTCTGGAGCATAAATTGAAATAGTTATGATCCAAATCATTATTCAAAATATTCTGTAGGTTTTTTCCATAAGCCAATTTTCCTTGAACAGTTATAATCATATTTGCAAAGTGAAGAAAAAACAAATTTTATTAACTTGGTTGACTACTTTCAAGTAGTCTTGACTAATTTCAAGATGGCCTTTTGGGGTGTTATTTGTTGGGAGGGGGTTTGTGGGTCTGTTTTGGTGAGGCTGTTAATAGAAAAAAACCCAACTCCACAGAACAGTATGTGATTTAAGTTTCTTCATTCCCACTTACCTCTCTGCCTTCCTTTCAGCTCTATTTTGTCAATAACTTGGTTAAACACAAAGTTAGGGAACATTTGCACCAAAACTATGTATCAAGTTATGAAAAAGCATGGTTGACATATGTCAGACCTGGAAAATCACATGAAAAAAGCTCTTACCAGTTACAGAGATAGGACACTAATTAAACATGACAGAGAATTTTGAGCCTGTCTTTATGACCATACCTCTTAACAAGTGAATAATTACGGTGGCAGTAAAAAAAAGACTGACTCAAAAACCTCGTCACGTAAATTATTTGGTTTTTCCTGACTTGTATTTAAGCTATTTATTATTGTGTGTATTTCCTTAGTTCAGAAGCAACAGCTTTTGCATTGTTCTGACTTTACCACTTTTGGGGTGGCCATGCATAAAGGGGAACAATCCATTAAGAGGACTTACACAAGATGTATCTGTAACAGTGTAATTCACCATACCTGGCATCACCCTAATTCTATTCTTTCAGTTTAAAGAACAGTGAGAAAAAAATCCAAACCTGTAGTGAAACAGTTAAGCTAGTACAAAATGACTGTAAAGCAGGCTTCAGTGAATAATTAGTAAGCCTTTATAAATGGAATAATCACAAGCCCTATTTCAGAGAAGTCTGTCTCAGTCACGTCTAAAGGACCGAATTATTGTGCACAGTATTACAAAAGGTACAAGCAAGCTCAGTTCTGCCTCCAACACCATATTCATGCTGTGTTAACTACTGCCATTGCACAATCACGCACAAGCCAGCCAGGGCTGGCTTTACAAGTGACAAGTGAGAAGCCTGTACAATAATGTCTATTATGAGCTGTAATAGCTACATAAATACGAGATATTAAGCTGTATTCATCTGTATCACATCACGCTAATTCAGCTTGGTTTGATTATGAGAAATTTCAGCCCATATAATGCACTTGCACACTTAACCATTAGGAATCTCAGCAAGCCTGATTCTCACATGGTGTGAAAAAGCAAAACAGATTGACAGGATGAAACCTTTGAAGCTGCTGGCCTAATGCTGAGTCAAAAATTCATCAGTGAAGCAGGCTGGATTGAAGTTTTAAGTCAAAACAGGATCAAAACCTTGTATTTTGCTTTTGAAAACAAAATAAGCTATTTTATCGCTCCTTTTAGGGGATGAAACCAGTAACTAAAACTGATTAAGTTGCAATCATAGATCTCTTGGCACATGTTGACTGACAGACTGCTAGAAAGCATACCATAAACACTACAGCCGTCATTCAATCAGTATTTACTCCTCAGCAGCCTTTACCGGTTCTGTGGTATCAGGATGAAAACAGAGCTTCCTTCTTACATGAACTACTGTTTGATGTGTATATGTATGATATTTTTGTATTCCATATGTATACGTATGATGTTATATTCCATAAAGTACAGCAGAATTCCATAATACTTGCAATAAGACCACCAATTTAACGGCACTCGGTTTTAAACAAAAATATCCTTCTAAGACAAAAATGTTACACCTGAGTGCATTTACGCTGATGAGCTTTTTTACTAACAGGCTTTGGAAAAACCAAGTGGGAATATTTTTATTATACTAACACATATGCACACACAGTCTCCACTTTGGGTTTAATCTATTCCAGAACCTCCTTAGCCAAATGTACCACATGATATATCTAAGAAAAATGCAAATATAAAACCACCCCAACAAACCCACCACAGGGAACCTAAATGAATGGAAACAACAGTCAAATTAAATAAATTTTTAATTATTAGATGATTTTGTCAATACAAAGACTTCTCAGATCAACTTATGTTACGTCCTACAGGTATGACTCAACCTGATAAGACTCTGCACCAGCATGCAAAGGGCTGATTTCTGTTATTTACATCATGTGAGGTTTGGCAGCTCCCACAGCTTTCCCACCTGTAAGAAGGGGGATAACACCTACCTTTTTTATAACACGAACCCCTCTTAAAGCCCTACAGGTCACTGCAAAATCACTGAAGTCAAAGCACTGTTACAGTGCATTCGTAGGCAAAAGAGGTTTACTGAATGCTATACTTGATTTTGGTTATGAAACACTAACAGGAATGGAAATTGTCAAGGTGTACCGATAGGGAAACAATCTCTGAATGCAAACCTTGTTGTTCAGCTCCCCAGCTGATCAGACTTGACAGAGCTTCTCTGAAACCCATGGAGCCATGCCAATTTAAACCAGCTCAGGATAGAGCCTTGTGTTTAATAAGTTTCACATGTCTGATGTTTTAATAAAAGTAAAAAAAAAAAATTCTTTATTATTAAGAAGTTATGCTCTGAATGGTTAGCTATCCAGTGACAATATTGCAGCTTTGTGCATTCAGCCCACTATAGTAATGTGCCCTATACATGCACTTTCGTATCTCCTCCCTGTCCAACTTTAGTTCCCACTGTGAAAAGCAGCAGAAGGCTGATTTGAAAAGAAGTGAAATAGAACCAGGTAGATTAAATAGCCCACACATGAAGATTACTAAGATTTATCACACTTGTAAAAAGCACTATCAAACAGATACTTTAACATATATAAGACACACTATATGTGAGGTACTACTCACCAAGAAGCTTACTGGACTATGTCTGCATTGGTAAATTGATAAAAATGCAAAGACTGCCAAGACTCCCATGACTTGGGATATTATAAGAACCAAAAAAAAGGTTGGGTTTGTTTGGGTTTTTTTTACGTTCTTCACTGCAAAAATTAGAGACACAAACACAAACACACACTAAGAGACAGCTCTGCTCTTTTTAGTACAACCAGATTTTCGCTTTCAGAAACAAACAGCAATGGCCAGCCATGTGGCTCCTACCACTCAAAGACAGAATAGGAAATAAGAGTCAAGAACATCCTTAAAAACTGGAAGGAGATTTTTATTAACTGGATAAAAGCTCTGTGATTAAAATTTCATTAAGTGGTGCATTTTTCAGAGTAATGCAATGGTTTACATCGAGTAACTAATGACCTTTTTGTCCAGACGGTTCTTAGACTGGAAGAGCACTTTATTTGGCCACTCCAAAATCCACAGTAATGCATGTACAACGTTGCACATCTTCAGAAGTTGAAATACCCTAATTCAAGTCACTGGCTGTATACTTGGCAACAAATTCTAATCAACATCAGCTTTAAAGACTGGGGACGCTACATAGGGCAGAAGTTCCATTTACCCACTTGTTCAACAGCATTAACCACACACAGCACTTTTATCCCTCTTCACCAGAAAGCGTGCTGGTTGAAGCTAGCTATCCACATGGCAGTAGCTGATTATTGCCTCTTGCAGGAAGGAGAGATGGGTACAAAACCTCTGCACAGCCTGAAGGCTTGGCAGGCACTGACTTCTACAGTGGGCTATGGAAACACAAATGCTTTGGCCACTACCTAATAACAGACTCTAATATTAATGGGAGACATTTCAGCACCATTTAGGACCTCTTATTGTGAGGACAGTATCTGCCAGAAATCTCACCTCTGGGAAAAATTCCCATGAAAGAATAATCTCAGCTATTTCTAATTAATATCTAATTAAAAAATACATTAATGATTTGTTTAGACTGTCCAAGTAATCAACTTCTCCCACGAGAAACAACTTTAAGATAGTTTTTAGAAAAATCCTACATACTTTCTTCATGTAAAATTAAGAATCACCAATTCAGAGAATGGTTGGGGTTGGAAGGGACCTCTGGGGACCACCCAGCCCAGCGCCCTGCTAGAGCAGGGTCTCCTACAGAGTAGGCAGCACAGTCTCGCTCCAGGCGGGTTTGAATGGCTCCAGAGAAGGAGACCCTACAGCCTCTCTAGGCAGCCTGTGCCAGGGCTCTGTCACCCTCAAGGTGAAGTCGTCCATGTACATGTTTTGGGGCACTTGCAGCACATCCCTGACTTTATTTGCAGATCTGATATTTCTTGTCAGGGGGCAAAAAACACGATGCCATATACACTCCCAGCAAATGTCAACAAGCACACCACAGTTCACATGTTCCATTCAAGTATTCTGAATTCACGCTGACCAGTAAGTGAAGGAAGTAGCTAAATGGGCTGCCTAGGACAAGGAGGTATTGTTATGGAATGAGTTTGAAGCTAGTATTAAAACAAAAAACAAGAGAGAGACCAGCAAAAAAATCTGGAATGAATTATTAGAATTGTTATTTGCAGAAGACCTTGATTTCGTTTTTTGAGGACTTCAGAAAACTGTTATGCTTCTGGCACATTGCCTATATACTAGTTTTCTTTTTCTAAAATAATAATAATAAAAAAGCTTAGTTTTCTTTCCCAAGATGGGAATAAGTTTGAGAGAGTATACTACAAAAAAGTACTGAGAGACTATTAACAAAGCCCTGACTATGCACACTTCCCTAACAAATCCCTTTCACAGATTCCACTTTGACAATCAAGCAACACGGAAAACTGATGCCTGGTTGTAGAGATCATTACAGATTATTTGGCATTCTCATAAAATGGAGTTAACCCTCTTTTTTCCCCAAAAATTCTACTCAGAACAACTAGATTACGTATAATCACCTACAGAACTTTCAAATGGAAAAGCTACTACTTGACTTATTTTGTAATATTACAATAAAAGGTTGAATAGGGTGATAAGAAATCAGTCCTCGCTGAAACACAGCTTCAGAGACAGTTGCATTTCACTATAGTGCATGAGCAATCCTTACAGACAGCAGTGTCTTTTGCTCTGTGTACTCTTAACAATGAAATGCAATATACAATAGTAAAGATTAAATCATTATGTATTCTGAATAAGACTGAATGTACAGCTTTTATCCTTCATTCAAACACTTTCATGAATTCTAGTAAGTCAGGCAGAAATTTGGCCCTCGGTACATTTAATGAAAATTCACATAAATAACCTTACATTAATTCTTCACTGTGCAAATTTAGCAATTTTATTTCATATACAAACTACTCTAAAAACCTCAACACAAATTATTTATGAACTGGAGTTCACCCCTCGCCCACTGGCAATGAGCTAAGTGTACACAGATTCAGTCTAGGGTCACTTACAGGGGCTGCTTCTCCATAAGAGTCACGTAGACCCCAGTAACTTAAAACTTTTTCATTAAGTTTTCTTGGAAGTGGTTAGAGCTTAAGCCATAACACTGCAAAAAACTCATGCTTCATCAGTTTTCTGGATAAGGAATTTCATTTTGGAGCTATTAATCAGGCACTTTGCGCAAAGTCATTCAGAAAAAGTGAAGGTGAACTTGTCCTTTTTCTATTAAAAAAAATACATAAGCACACATCTTCCCTCTCCCCAGCCCAGCTGCTAATCAGAGGGTAACAACCTACAGCTCCTACCAGCTACTGTCAGGCTTTTAGCCTAACCAGTGTGGGCTGCTCCTTTCACATGACATCCCATATTCAAGCATACACACACACAGAAACATGGCAGTTGTTAATAGAAAAGCTGCGCTAACTTAATATAACGTAAAATCTGCCCGAATACAGCTCATTGCAAGTACAATTGTAAAACACCCTGGTATAACTGGGAAACAACTATTAGAATCCCCATAGCCTAGAGTTTCTGTCTGAATTGAACAATGTTTTCTCAGGAAGCAGGCCTTCACAAATGGTGCTATTGCTTCTGCATGACTTACCTTGCATGTCAGAGTGACTTGCGAGCTTAAAGTAATTTAGAGACGTAAGTAGTTTATCATTGCTCGTTTAAAGAGTTAAAAAACACATACCAAGCAAAACAGTATTTAGAAACCTAAGGCTACCACAAAGCCAGTTTGCATCATTAAAATAAAGTCTATCAGTTCAATAAACATGAGAAACAAATTATGAAGTTCTCCCTACACAAACAATAAGACATCGCAGGAGGGAAATCCCTGCTTTTCACGCTGTTCCCTCTATTCAAACTCCCAACTATTTCTAATGGAAATTTTGTTTGCTATGGAGATGATTCAGCCTTCTTTTTCAATCACCAGCACATCACCATACTTACAGCAAGTGCATAGATTTACAGGAGGGTGGGAAGATTTCTCTTTAGGGTTTAATACTCAAGGATGTATGCATTTTTAAAAGTATCCCATGAGCCAAGAGGAATTAAGAACAACTTTTAAGTCAAGGCTCTGAAGTCTGAGCTACCAAATTAATTGATGAAGCATACCAACTCTGGGGTATCAGAAGATAAGCTACAGAATGAAATGCTGACGACAAACAAGATGCACCTGACTTTCTGGAATGGGAAATTCTGGTATAGATGAACTCTAGCAACAGGTAAAATGAGCAGGCTGTTACCTGCAGTACAAGCTGCTGCCAGGCGGTTGCCAGTGGCTGACCATTGCCAATGTTGCAAATGCTCATTCGGTCTGCTGGCTGATTGGCACGCTCAAGTTGCAAGGAGACATTGCGCCGCTCTTCCTCAAGTGCACGGGTAAGCCGCTCGAAACGAGCTTCTTGCTCTTTAACAGATGCTAAAATGCTGGCAGCAGACCTGATATCATAGTCATCCATGATTGTTTTCAAATGCTCCTGCCTGTTAACTGACCAGGGCAAATGGAAAGGGTTAGGTAGAGGGGTGGGGAGGGCACAGGTCAGAGGTTAAAAATAAAAATGCACATCGTTAGTCACCCTACTAAAATACTGTTCACTCTAAGAAGCAAACTGCAGTGCTCTTTGAAGACTTCCTTTCATCCACTGATTTGATTTTAAATTAAAAGTAATTAATCCAAGGCTTCCCTGTTCAAAAAAGAAAAAAACCCACATGCTCACCTTGGAGAGAATTTGTATGTAATTCTTTGATCTTTTTTGCTCTGACAAAGGTTTCCATCCCTCTTGCAAAGTTAATTTCACTGTACAAATAATAATGTACTTAAAAGAAATACATAAAAAAAGATATGGCTTTGGAAGGAATGAGGAACACAATCTTTCTCACTTTAAAGACAAAAATTCCAGGTGTCTAACAGCATGACAAGTTTAACATTTTTCAAGACAGGAAATTCACGGTACAAAAAACCAGTTGTGTCCATTTTTTTCCAAGCAAATGGACAACCCCCCCCCCCCCCCCCCCCCCCAAGTTTAGCTGAAATAGGTTTCATTTTTAAATTATAAGAGTACACTGTAATATGGAAAATATTCTTAAATGCAGACAGGGCAATTGCAGTTGAAATGTGCTTGATGATTTCAGCATGGTAGCCAATGAAACAGTCCTTCATGCAGCCGTTTGCTAATAATGCAAATGAAAAAGCCAAAATCAAGCATCTTCCATGGAAAACACACAGGATTGCTTGTCTCAATGCAGGAAAAAGAACTCAGAAACCAGCTAGGTGGGATGTATCTTCTGCCTTATGCCTTCTCTACCAGGGTTATGAAGTATTCCATTTAAAATCCTATCTCCATCTATATGGTGCATGCAGCAAAACTGCCTACTGATTCCACAGACCTGTAATGTGAACATTATTTAAAACGAGTCCCAAGAGTATAAAATCAGCAATGTAATATAAGCTTAAATGGTGGCTTCAACAGAACCCTTTCAACTGTCTACAACTAAACTACTTAGTGCACCTCTGAGATGAACACAGAGGCAGAATTTTGGCCAGCTCCTGTAATTCCAGAATAGTTCACATTCTGCGCTGAGAGTTAAGTCCCTAGAAATTGTCCCTTGACATGCAAATTGGGAGCGATTCTTCCTGCTGCCAGAGGTTCTTTGTTTTCCATCTATCAACAAGGATTTCCATGAGCACTGATAGTACCAAACCCTGGTTTCCTGAAGCTTTGCATTTCATCCTTCAGTGCCTTTACATGATGCACCCACTCAGCTGATGCTTTTTCCAGGACTGTTACATTTATCAGGTGTCTCTCCTGTGCTGATTCTTTGGTTACTAATGATAACCAAGTCATATACTGTCATGTTCCCAAAAGAGGGATATTAGTCGATATTAAGCTGCATGTTTTCACAGTTTATTGGAAACTCCTAAGTAGGCCCAAGGTCTCCCTTCTTTTGTCGTATATGGTTGAAATCATCCAACAGGCCCCAAAGGCACTGGGACAGAAGTAACAGACCCAAGCCCAACGACACATAACTTGACTTCACAGCAAATAACCTGCCAGTAGCTCTGTGGTTCGCTGTTAACTCCTAGGGAGTTGCTGTTGAGGGGAATCAGGGTAATATGAAATTACGTTGGAAACAGTGTAAGGAGTACTATGCATTAGTCTTATAAAGTTTACATGTAACCATCATTTGAGCCTTTCATGTTTTCAGACCGGTAAGAAGTGACATTTCACTTCTATTGAGATTCTGAAAGAAAACCAGAAACCATCAAAGGGTTTTCCACATGTCACAAACTAGTCAAATACAGACCAGGCTGTCCACTTCAGTGACCTTCCACTCTGAACCTTGTTTTGCCAGATTATTAAGAGCCTATAAACCCTTCAAAGTACATTGGTTTCTGCAAAGGAGAATCACAACCATCCAAAAGGGTAGTGTGACTCAGGGGAAGCCTGTACCACACAGGACAGGACCGCGTGACTCACCTGCTGCCTCTCGGCATGATTTAGCCCTGGCACAGCTGCACATAAACACAGCCAGACTTTCTGGACCTACGCTGGCTGATGGGCAGCCAACTTGCAGGCTTCTGCTTTTGTGCTTCCCTGCTTTGCACAGATGGAGACAGCTCTGTTTGTTGTCTTTCCTGCCAGGAGCGCAGACACTCTCACAGACTCCTTAGAGGGAGTGTGAAAGAAGTGGGACTTCACAGACCCAGGCACTAGTCATATTTTGGGAAAAACACACATGGGGGTTGGGGTGGGGGGCATTTCTAACTATATCTTCTTTTAAGACAGCTACCTGGTTACCAATTATCACTGCCCTTATGCTAGAGCAGAGGAATAGTCTGACTGACACACAGATCCAAATACACCTCAGACAAGGGGATGCTCCAGGGCCAAGAGAAAAAGAGTCTGGACGGGTCAGGGATTAATGCATGGAGACAGTCTCGTTAGAGGTGCTGCAGAAAAACTCAAGCTTCCTCAGTCACTCCCTGCAGGGGCCCATCCTTCAGGCAATTCACTGTCTGTAGCTAAAACAAGCTCTGTCTCACATGTGACTATGATATGACATAGCTGTTACCTTTTGGGGGCCCAAGAGGCTGGTTACTTCTATGGCCTAATTTCAAAAAGTGAATCAAGTGGGGACATAGGAAGATGAAAAAATGTAAACTACAGCAACTATATTTAAAAGAAACAGGTTCCGTTTAGAATATATAATGTAAGTTTCTAAGGAAAAGCATTACCAATAGCACATGAAAAATTGAGAAGCACCTCCTCTAATACAGATTCTGAAGCAGTAACAGCTTTAATAATAAAAGTCACAGTTGATGATTGAGCTGGTATATAACTTTCAAGTCACATTCTGAAAATGTGACAAAGATCCCATTCAGAAAATCGTTAATGAGCTATAAGCCCTTGATGCCACACATGAGAGAACCTAGAAAATTTGGGTTCTATAAATGGTACAAATCTCTAGAGAGCTACAGAGATCTCCCTGCAGAAAATATGTTAACCTCCTTACAACCATAAATATTGTGCTTCTTTTCTCTGTGCAAAGAGAAACACAGGCAGAATATAAACTGTATAAATTTTCAGATGTACAATTAGTGACCATAAAAATCCTAATTGCTATGCAGAAACAGCAGCAGGACCAATAACTGCCTTTTAAGAACTGTTGGACAAAGACAGACTTCTGCATTTCAGATGTATTATTAGCAGATAAATACTTGCTTGCTGTTGATTGCACTCCCAATTATTTATCCAGGGTTTCAACAATTTACATTATCAGCAGTCTAGACTAGAGGAGAAAAATAGAAGTACTGACTCATGAGTTAGTTACTCAGGGTGCCACTTGCAATTTACTAGCATTTGTAAAGAAAGTGCATTGAAAAGGGTACAAATAAATGAAAATATAAGACCTATAGCAGCCAGGTAAAGATTATTCCTTATGTTGCACTTCTAAACACAGCAAACACTTGCCTAGAAAGTGTCAAAGGCTACGCTGACAGCAGCAATCTTTCTCCTGCCTACGTGACTCTAAATATATTAGTGTCGCATTAGAATTAGAGCAAAGTAAGAGGATCTGTTTCTTCTGACTGTTCCTATGAAGAACCAGTGCATCAAAAGGCTTCCTAGAAGTCAATACAGCTTAAGTGCTCAATGGGGATGAAAACCACCCTGTGCAAAGAGCTGAAAAGGGGGTCCTACTCACTACTAATACCCTAGCTCGTGCCCAAGTTTAAAGTGTCTTGGAAACATCGATGTGCCTAGGGTCACTTGGTACTCTGCAAAAAAAGTGAGGTAACTGTGCACTAATTTTGCTAATGTAGGATGTAGCTGAGAGTCAAGAGTTTTTAAAGAGCCCTTGAGCTTAAGAGGGGTCAAGTTCTGTGAGATCTGGGCACCTAAATCCTAACAGTCATGGAAAGCCTCAAATCCCCTGCACTTTTCAGAGTATTCTGCCTGCCTAAGGCAATCAGGCACTTCAGTGAGCTGCATTTGAAGACAGCAGTGTCCACCAGCCAGCTACAGAACACATTACAGAGACTTCTCTCAGTGGGAGGGGAAATGGTTCTCAGGGCACACAGGAGATTTCTCAGGTCTAACAATCTGAATACTGAACACAGCTGTCCCACTATTGTTCTATCCCTGCCCAGTTCAAGTCTACTAGGTCCTGCTGACAAGATGGTACTATGATGAGCAACAAGAAGCTTGTACATACAGCAGATCAGCAGCTGTAGCAGCAAACATGAGGGCCTGTGAGCATGCACAAAAAGTAGCTATGTTCTTCTACAGGGAAGAAAACCATCAGAATAAAAGCAAAAATGGGGCTTAAATAATCTATGGAACTGAAGCGTAACACATGCTAATTTTATTTTCACCCTGAAGTGCCACAAGAGATGAGTAGCATAAAATGACTGTTATCCCCCATGCAATATTGGAAAGCATGCAGAGAAAACCAAGCAGTACACACCTCGTGGATCAGTGGGGTCTGAATGTTAGAGCTGCCGTGACATCACCCGCTAAGACTAGAAAAAGTATAGACAAAGCAGGAGAGCAGCCTCAAGCAGAACCAGCTGCAAGAGAGAGGAAAGAGAAGACAGTTAGTTAATAAGGTATTACAGCCTCTTCTGTACACAGTCATCTCCCAGGTTTTCCTCACTATGTTGTAAAAAATTATTCATTATACTGTTTCTCTCCTAACTTGGAAGAAAAAGAAACAATATTCAGAGAAGCCAATCCTGAAACTCCTAAGGAAAAAAAACCCACACCCACAACTGGTTAATATGATTTATAATCAGTTATCAATACTTGCATATTCCTGCAAGACTTGGTGTTCATGTCTTAAATCAGGGAAAACTCTGGACTGGAATGAGCATTTTTAGTATTGTAAAACTGGATATTGTACCCAAACATTTTAAAACACAGAAACCTAACATGATGCTCTCAGAAATCAGAGTAAGTATTTAGGCATGCAACTTTAAGCCCTATGTCTGATGTATAAGCCCCCGAATGGCTTAAGATCATTTCATAGATACCTCATTTCTAAAAAATTCACACTACACGATAGCTTACAGCCACTTCGTTTGTTCCACCTGTCCGTAAACTAATCCTATATGAAACCCAAGTGAAAGTAGGTTTTGGGATATTACATCATCATTTTAGCTCTGTAAATCTCTAATCTGTTTTGTCTTAAAATATTCAGCACCAAAACTTCTCTGGGTCAGTGAGTGCAAATTTAGTACCTGTTTTTACCAGAGAACATACAGAACAGAATCCCTTTCACAAAGGTATGGTTCTGTGAAGCAGTATATCCAGTTTTAAGCTACTACCACATAAAAAATACTGTAACCACATGACATGAAATGTGGAGCCAGTACAAACTCACTTTGCTGGTTCAAATGTTTTAGAACGTTTTCAGAAAGTAATTCTGCCCCAGCAGATTGTGTGCTTGACCAGGTACTGTCTGCCTTCCTGAAGCCAGCATAAACACGATTTCATGTGTTTCAGCCAAATTACCAGAAATATGATCCTTTTGTTGCATGGATCCAATCTCAAAGGCCATGGAACCATCATGCCAGAAAACTTGTTTTCCTTAAACTAACATAAATAAATTCTATGCTCAAAACTTACCCAATATAACAAAACCGTGTAAAGATATGCTCAAAGAAGAAAGTCAGGAGGCAGAATAAGAGAAAGACTCAAGTAAATGACCAGAGGGAATAAATTAAGCATAATTCAGCACACAGACAAGAGAGCGACACTTTGGAAAACAAAATAAAATAAATATATATTGCACACAACAAATTCCAAATAAACTCTTTCTCAGACCTTAAGGTGAAATCTGTCTTGAGCCTGCCTCCTCTTGTGCTGCTCTGGTTGACTGAGTTCTAATTTGACACCTACGTGACAATCTCCACCAATGAATATCAATGAGGAATCCACAAAGCAAGCTATTTCAATATAGTTCTCTCATAGGCACAGGCAGACATACTGTGTTGGTGTCAAAAGAAACAAACAAAACCAAAGCTGGTCAGGGGTTTTTTGTTGCTTTGGACAGAAGCAGTCTGTGAAACAGGCTTAAACTAGTGAAGGAACAAGGGCAGCGGAAATGTTAAGAGGAAAACTCCTTCAGAAGGAACTTCAGATCTTAAGGACGTAGCAATGAACACCGCTGCTCACCAGTTCTGTTATTGCATAAGAAACGTCAATGTGGAATATTTGAGGTTTTACATCAGTAGGAAATTTGATCCGATTATCCAGCAGGAATCATTTTGAAGAAATAAGTAAATTCCGCAAATAAATTTTCAGAATATTGTACTACAATCTGGGTTTGGCAAAACCAACAAAAGAATCCAGACACAAACACATCTTTTAACGTGCAATACGGTTCCAACACATCACTGATTACAGATCTGGCTCTGGTCAGTAGCACCAAAGCATCTCTGATCTTTTCATAATGGTTCCCAGTCCATTTAAAAAACTAATACTTTAATTAACCTCTTAGTTAAAGGCACTGAAATTATACTGTATTACCTTACAAAAGATACCGTTCTCAGCAAAAAAGAATACACAATTTTCTTACATCTAATCCTATCTCTCTTGTGGATTAATCAATGCATGTTTAAGTGACACCAGGCATCTTTCGACAGCTTCCCTTTGATAATGATTCCTCACTTCAGCAGTTTGCTACAAGGAATTTTTCAGGTCTTCCTTCCAAAATTTCATGCAGTGTTTTCAGGGCTTGGTGATACAGTGTGCCTACATAGCTTTAATTATACTGTAGCTCTGTTTCCCTAATAAAATACATTTCAATTGCTATATTGTATTCCCAAATGGAAAGGAAAATAAATTAGAGCAATATAGAACACCTTTCTAGCAACTGCATATGTATAATAGCATAAATAATTCAATAATGCATTAAACTTCAAATCGAAATTTTTGCAAGAGCAATTTTTTAAGTAAATGTTTTAGACTATGATTACTTTTACCCAACATAAAAATTTCCATTTCTCCTTGAAATTTATCATTTATAGACCAGGACAGCATAACAGCACATTTCTGAAGCAGAGTTCTTGCTCTCTAGGACCTAAGAACTTGTCTACACTGAGTAAGCTGAACTCTTCTGTCACAGAGCACTCGTTATGCCACACTTCCTTCAAAGATCAGTGTTTGAGTTAATTAAGCATAAAACAGTACAGCGAAGTGGCATCACGTTACCTCACACCTAACTAAGTGTCCACACTAAGGTTTAATGGGGTATGTGATAGTCTATAAGTTCACACTGTGCACTGTAAATTTTCTGTGTAAACAAACATTCCCCATTTATTTTCAAGTGTGTGTCTGGGTGGAATAGGTCTTTAAGAAATCTTGAAAATATCAAAAGACTGAACAACGTAGAGATGGCTGAATTTTGACTTTAGTATGTGTCTGCTGGACTTGAACATGACAGTTAGAATCCCTTGCTATTGTTCTATCTTAGTAAGTGCTAATTTTGTCAACTCAGCCATGTCCATGAAAATATTAGCATCATAAATACTTCATTCCCTACATAAAGGGAATCACTGTTTTGCACAACTTAATTCCTATTTATCTACTTTAGCTGGGTAGCATTTGGAGGACAGCACTTGCCCCTGCCCCTGCTTCACCTCCCTCCCCAGATCAAGAAACCAAGTTTGAACTACCCAGCTGAGCCGAATGATGTACACAAATCTCATGGGAAAATTCAGAATTATTTGATGATTTCAGCAATTCCATTTGCTTAATACTGTATATTATGATGAACAGGCCTATGTTTACATATCCCCAGAAACTTCTATACATTATATTTTTTTGTTTTCTATAGACATACAATTCAACCTCACAGTTAAAGCTAGAATGAACAAGATACACTTTGCTATCTCTTTTGGAATATGAATAGTAAGTCTGCTGCTTCTCAGACCTCTGACACCTTTTCTTCTGCCTTGGAACTTTCCAAACATGACTGCTACAACCTTGATTAGTTCATAGGCCAATCAGTTTAACACCCTAGAACACATGTCACTGCATCCTAAAGCTGCTGCATGTCATTGATTTTCAAAGGTCTCCCCCACTGAAATCAATAAGGAGTTCTACTTAAAAATGGATTGCACTTTGTGGTCCCTTTCTGATTCATGTATATTCAGGTTCCAAGTATTCTCATCACTGCTTTTAGCAGAAGCTACTATATGTACCCAGCTTCACCACTTCCTCTGACCCCAATCTGATTCCCACTGCCATCGATAGATGCTTTAGCCACTGTGCTTCCACTGCGAGTGGAAACAATTTGTGCAAACTTGTAGTGAGTAGAAAATTCTACTACAGCCATTTTACTAGAATACTGTCTTCCAAGCAGCTAGGAAAAAAAAAACCCTCAAGCCGTTTATGCAACTGCTAGATATTATCAGGCATTAAATCAACTATCAAGGCAGTGTTGTCTGCTTAGGGTTGCGTGGAAAGGCTGGATCTGATCTCACTGACAACAGAAATACTTTGCTACTGTAGAGGCTACCTTGCAAGCACAGCCACCAAAAAATCAATATGTCTATTCTTAGAACAGGGCTATTTCAATGGGAAAGAGAAAAGGATAAAGATCAAAAGCAGCATTGTTCATAACTTCACTCCCTAGTTCTTCCCCTAGTATTTTAAAGCTTGTTTTCATTAATACGCAAACCAATTTGACCACAAATAAGCCAATCACATAAACTGTTATAACTTTATGCAATTACTTCCAAAGAATACTTAAAAGATTTCACTAAACAAGTACCCTCCTTTTTCTTGGCTTCTAGGTGTTTTGAGTTTTGCTAAAAGGGCTTCCATTTTAAGAGAACAGCTACTGACAGGAACGTAGTCTCAAAATGTCTGTACGTGGGGAACTACAGCTGAGAACAGCCATATATTTACAAGCATTAAATCTCCATTTCACAAAAAGCAGGAGCAAGAGAGTCAGTGGGTAGGCAGCAATTTCCATAGTCAGACTGGTTTCTGATTGGCAAAATGGAATAACTGAAATATTACAGGAAGGCTGGAAAATCCTGCAGATGGTCATAATAATTCTTTCATAAAAGATACCATTGTGCTATCTTCTAACAGATAAATAACAAAATGGCAAGCAAAGATCAGGTCAGCTATGCAGTTAGAACAGCTGCCTGCGACATCTATTCCAAATGCTAAAACAACAGCATCAGTAGACAGTGTATTTAACTAACTGCCATTAGTTAGAAAATCATCATTCCACCACACAGTTTGAGAGGGAAAAAAATCCAACTATGACCCCACAGAACAGTGAGTGTTTAAGCTCAGCAACAGATGTGTCTGATGACTTGCTCCAACCATAAGGAGTTAATTGATGTTATAAATAGTACTCTGCAGACAAAAAAACCCACCCCAAACCCCACCCCACTTAATTCTTGGATCCAAAGCACACAGTCTAGTTTTGCTTATCAGTAAAACTATTTTCCTTTAAAGAAGTGGGGTTGGGTGTTTTACATGTAGATTAACACAGAGAGATAATTTGATTTCAGGCTATTGAGAGATTTCCTTCCTTTTATGTTTCAGAAGAACAGGGCTGCATGCAGCTAAATGAGATCCGTAGATTACAGTAGAAGAAAGGCTAATAAAACTGCATAGCTACATTCCTGGGTAATAACAAATGTTTTTTAATTCTGGGGCTCCAGTCTCAGGGTTTATGAGGGTATTTCCAATTACTACTCTTAAGATTAATACAAAGAAATGCATCAAAAGGAAATAGATCTTTTAACTCATCTGAATCAAATACTTACTATCTCCCATAGCATTTTATCCCAATAAAAAACTTGGCATTGCCAGGGGAAAAAAAAATAATGTAAAAAAAAAAATCACAGTTCTGAAGCGCTCAGAGCAAGCATCTTCCGTTTGGTTTTCTTACTGCTTTCAGGAAAAAAAAACAAAACCACAACCACAACCCCTCTCCTCTTTTTCTAAATTTGTGTCACATGTAACTCTCAGTGTCATATCTAGTGGGTTGTGTGGCTGCTCTATTGCTTTGTCAAGGAACTGAAAACATTATTATAAACAGGAAAGAAAAAATGTCAATATTCATGTTCAATTCTTGAAGCTACTAAATCAAATCAATTTTATTAGCTGCTTACCAACCAATCCTACTGCATTACTCTCCCATATTTCAACCCCTCTCATTAAAAACAATCAGATTTTGACTTTACACTGCTTTAAACCAGGAACAGTATCAATGAAGAGATTAAAGCAATACAAAAAGAGAGAAGAAACAGAATGAGGCACACTAGCTCTAATTCTCTCCAGTAACATCTGTCTCTTTCTAAATCAAGTATTTTTTTCACCAAGCTAAATTTGGAAGCCTGAGGCACTAAGCAAACCTACTCCATTAGACCAAAACTATAGTATCTGCTTTCTGCAATTGTATGTGGAGATTCAAAGATGGCAGTGATACACTCATCACTGTTTCAGCATCTGTAAATTTAAAATGCAATCCAAGTTCATTATACCCTTGTAAGTTTAGGATGCAATCCAAGTTTGCTGATTAACACCACAGCTTTTTAGTGTTACAAGGCAAACATGCATTTGAGAACTAATAAATCATACCTGAAGAAAATAAAAGTATTTAGCTCATCTGATGTCTCAAATAATCATCCGGTTCATGCATAAACATATAAAGGCCGGAAAAACAGATACATTTCAATGATAGTGTCAGAGAGACTCATCATTCCATATGATGGATTTTGGCACACAGCATCTCTCAACAGAGCACTCTCTGTGACACACTGTAAAAACGTCCTGCTGCAAAGCCCTGCTGCCTGTTTCAGGGGCCGTACCAATGTCACAAGAACTGCCAATTTGACTTCTCTGTTTTCAGGTGCAAGACATTGCTGAATCTTCAAAGCAGAAATCTTTATGACTCAGAAGCACTTTCTACTCTATTAGCCAAGGACATTGGCTTCTTTGGGGTTAAACTGACAGTCAAAATAGCCTGCAGAGAATAATGTTCAGGACATGTCTCATTCATATCATTGGATAAATCAAGATGCCATAGTAGGCCCGTTGATTAGTCCAGACTCAAGCATTCTTTACTCACTTAGATTTTCGCTTGCATGAAACAGAAATGCAGTGCTGTGCTTAGTCAGTGAAGTGTTATGTTCATACATTTACTAAAAATTATTATTACATCACTGCAAGTAGCAATTTTCACAACTAAGGTTCATATCTTTATTATAAGAGCTTTTTATTCATTGGCTTGTAGCTCTATCAAAATTTAAACATTTGGGCTGAAGTTTTCCCCTGTAGATCTTTCCCTCAGGCTGAATTTCTCTTTTAGGAAAACTTCAGCTAGAATAATTTGACTGTTTTTCATATCAGTTAGGGAAATTTTTGTGCAAGTTTCTTCCATAAGCGGCTCTGAAGACGCAGTCAAGCAGCTTGCTATCAGTCAGCAACCCTACAGCTGCCAGCACAGCACAGGGACACCGCGTCCCCCTTCAGCTCTGTATGCAGCTGAGAGGGTGGTGGAGATCACCACAGCCTTGGAACTGCCAGCTTACCAGCAGCCACAGTGAACCTCCAGGGAATACACCTCCCACCCATACCCCTCTTTTCCTGCTTATGAAACCTGTTCTCTATTTGACCTCATCATAAGCCTCCATTTCCACTGGACAACTAAACTACATCCACATTTGAGCTACATCTTCCATGCTGAGGTTGACCCTGATCTGAAAATCAGTAGGAACTGGGGAAAGTACTGGGTTTAGGGGGTCACCATCAATCATCTTTTGGACAGAGCATTTGCTTCCAGATAGCTACAGTTAGACGCTGATCTCATCTCTTCCAAGGCTATTCTACTTCTGTATCTTCAACTACATCTTAATGCTTTTTTGTAGCTTATATCACCCATCAATAATATTTCTTCTTTCCAGGAATGCACTTATCACTACTCCCTAATTATAGCTATTTGGAACCAGAAATATTTCTTCCAGATCAGTGAAGATCTGCTCCAAGAACCAACTTTCTATTCAAACATCCCTTTTAAATAACCATTCTGCTGATAACTGTGCTGGGTGGGAAAAACAATAATTTTGCTTTAACTGTCTAGCCACTTCAAATGTTTAAAATTAATTCCTGCTATTGTATCATAGTGAAAATCCTGCACTGTATAAATAGGAATGTATTCCAGCTATAATAAACACTATATAAGTAACAGAGGTAAGCAGCAAACAATTTGGACAGTAAATACAATGTAAACTCTGTTGAGAATCCTTCTTACAAACAGCTTTGAAACTTTAAATGCCCTATATACACTTTCAGTTTTGACATATATAAAAGTGACAATGTTTAATCTAAAAATAATCAAATGAAAATGGAAACTTCATAAAACTCAGTAACATGATACTTGCTATGCAAAGGATTACTGTCAAAAAACACTTGACTAAAATTCATTGTAAGACACCTACACTGAGAAAAATAAAGCGTTACACAGAAGGGAGTAGTATTTCAGAAAAACAGAGTACTTTAATATTTAATCCCATTATTCACCACCAAGCCCCGAAATTTAAAACAGACACACCGAAGTACTGAGGTGAATTCACAGCAGCTGAAAATGTTTGTGGTCATCCTCTAAGCAACCAGAGGATTGGTCTTTTCATCTCAAGAAAGGCTAAGACACAGTCGGCAGGGACAGAATGGTGAGAGGAAGACACATCATAAGAGTATGACCCTTAATGCAGAAAAATGTGGGATGCAAGACATAACCATAGCCTTTAATCTAGCTTGTTCAGGTACAGAAAAACCTTAGGAAAACAAGAACACAAGTTGAGAACAGGATGGGAAGTGAATGCTTAAGAGTCCACCTGCTGTAAATGTGGCCATAGGAAGAAGTCACACAGCAAGGGACATGCCCTGCTCTGTCAGGGGTAAAATGTAACTCGATGAAGATTTCCATGGTAGAAGGAGGAAAAGGATATGGATTGGAGATGGTGTGAAGTCACGAAAGAGAAACTGTCATTCCCATTTTCCTCAGCTAGCACCCGGATTTTACCCTCACTGATACCTCAGCTTACACAATACATTATTACAGAGGTCACTCTCCCCCTTCCACAGTTCTAAGATTTATCATGGGTATTTCCTTCTTTCTGCCCCTCAACCATTCTACCACTATTTTAAAACAAATTTTAGTAGGCCTTCAATAGCATGCAAACGAATTAACTTCTGAGCGGTGTAAAGAAAACTTAATAAAATAAAAGAACAATAATTTAAGAACACACATAATGACAAAGCAGCAAAATAATCAAGAGATTTGGTGAGCAACTGCAGAAACACAGTACCTTTTATAGTGTTCTTTCTTGCAGTGGCTTTAAGACAGAAATTCTCCCTTGGTTTGATAATAACTGTCATAGAAACAAAGATACATATAAAAAAAGACATTTTTATTTCATCTAGGGGAAGTAGGAAAAAGGGATTATTTTATAATAATTGATAACATTTACATAATACAGTGGAAATGATTAGTGGTATCTCCTCTTGGTTCCCCTTCCCTTCCTAAGTCATGCTGGTGTACAAAAAAAGTGTTACTTCCAACACCTATTCCACCATCACCTGAAACTACAAGAAAATCCCACAGAACTAGAGTACAGAAAGTAAACTCCATTGGAAGAGCTCATCTGGCTAACTAGCTTTCCAGTCCTCTTGATTTCTGTCCTAGTGCCACCCATGTGTTTATATCAAACACTTCTAAACTTAGAATTTAATCCAATATATATTTAATTTCCCATTGATTCAAAGATATAAAAGCTAAAAATATTTCCTTCATAAGCGTATACCATAGCATTTTCAGTCATCCAGGTCTAAATACCATATAGTGACTCTAAAAATGTCAACTGTGGCTACGTAAGTACATCTCATCCTGTTTGACATTTTTTCTTCTAGCAGCAGAAAACAAGAGAAATTAGGGCAGGAAGACATTCACCTTTGAAATTCACCAGAAAGCACTCAGCATTTTTCAACATCTCAGTTTTTGTTTGAGCTTCAGGTAGTATTGGTATCACAGTATTTCTTTTCCCAGAAATTTCATATACAAGTAACAAGCAGGATCCTTTCTCTCAGATTCCCACTCTCCTCCTCTCTTTCTCAGACCAAGAACATTTCAAGTAGATGCTTCTGGCAGATCACTCTTGCTTAGCTCCACTCAGGCTAAATAAAATTTACCCATAAAACAGACATGCCACTACATTTCCGCATCCAGCCTTCAACATGCCTTCACCATTACACCCTTCCCCTTTGCTCCTCCTTTGGCTGTAGGTACAGTAAGGCCAAATAAATAGATCAGTGGTCAGTAAGGGAAAACACTTCAACCCTGAAGACTCACTGTAACAAACAGGTGCTAAAACAAAATTACACATCTCTGATGTAAGATGATGGCTTCTCTGAAGACTAATTTCCTTTAGCTTTTGTCTCATGACAAGAATATGACTACCTCCTCTAAGTAGGATAATTTTATGTATATTATGAAAGTATTATCCATTTTTAAGCCAGAAATAATTCATGGTTTATGTTTAGTGTCACCTAGAACAGATAAAAAACACCGAAGCCACTTTGCTTGATTTTTCCTGTCTGCTTTTCCACCTCTGTTTTTTCATCTAGTTGGTTTCAGAGTCAAGAAGACAAGCAGCCTAAGGCATTTGTCTTGACTTGGGACATCCTGAGTAAGACCTAGATACGCTATAGCTTTGATGTCTGGCTGTCGGCTATTCAACCATCTTTTTAAGTCATATAAACTGGAAAGAAACTGCATTTTCCTACTTCACGATATCTCATTAAAAAAAATATAATAATTATGAGGTATCAGGTACTTCAGAAAAGAAGCACCCACACTATTACTGTGGTCTTCTAGTGATAATCACGTTTGTATAGTCTGAAATTAAGTGTCGATTATCAAGAAAAAACTACCTGTCTTTTCAATACAAATCTAATTGGTTCATTTTATTCTTCAAGCAGATTTTTTTGTTAAAACATTCATCACCCTGTGAAATCAGAAAGTTTAGCAGTAAGATAAGGTAAGAGTAGATGATCAAGGCAAGTCTGGAGGAGGCTGCATTGCCAATATGGCACATCCACACTGTGCAAAAAACAAAGAGATGGGTCAGCAGTTGTGACAGTAGCCGCATGGGGCTACTCCTCTTGCAAGATGGGCACTATTCTACCTAGTCTTGTGAGTGACAGTCCCCAATATGCTGCGTGGGTATGGCTGACAACTGGAGCAGCTGATGCTGACAGACCACAATGTTCTTAGCTTATTTGCATGGATGCAGTCTAACAGACATTGGAAAACCATGTGTTGGTTTATACTGGCTGATGCCAGCTGAGAGCTTAAGCCCGAAGTCCTGGGAAGCCTGGAGCTTGCTGAGGCTCGTGGCTACATTGCAAAGGCCATTTTTCAGCCCTTGGTTGCCATCCATTTGATAACATGACCTGTAGTGCAGGGGAGAGGGGAAAAAAAACACCAGCTTGGACCACATTTAATAAAACACCTGCACCATTACAAAAATCCTGCTTCAATCCAGTGATACACTTTTATCACTGATTTTAATCAAGTACCTTACAGCTCTCAGATGAGAAAGGTGGAGAAAAACCTGTAATGCCTTTTCAAATTGCTTGTTATCTCTCACTTGCAACTAATTACCCCAGTCACACTGTTAAGAGATTCAGAGTAGTTTTATGTTCACTCACCAACAAATGACTAAAAAAAATGAAATTACACAATTAGTTTCTAGCTATAATAACTAATTAAGATAAATATTTTCAGAATAAGGAACTTCACAGAAAATCAAGACACTGAAACTGCAGAATGCATGGGAAAGTAAAGCATCTATCAGCAAACAATTTCTTGCCATTCAGCAAGTTCCACAATTGCATGCCAACAACCACTTCATTCTTTTCCTACTCCAGTGAACATAATTAGTTATTAAAATGTCTTTCTAATGTGGTTAGAATGTGAGTAGCTTAATGGACTAGCTATTGGACTACTGGAAAGCTTAGGTACAAATTTTGGTGCTGCACCATCACAAGTATATGCAGCAGTGACAGATCAGTATTTTTACACAAACAGCATGATGGACAGTACTGTAGCGATCTGTCCTCCCATTCGTTTTTCCTAATGTCTTATTTTGCATCATCTGCTAAGCCTGGACTGTGCTGGTAATCCACTCATCATACCTTCTGGGTCCCTTACTCAAAAAGCTTCTGAATATGCACCCAGTTCTTGAAAATTAATTCTGTGCAGTCAGTTGTGCGAGAAGCAGTCTTCAGACAGGTTAAGCATGGGTAAATCTGCTGAATTCAGTGGACTTGTTTGGCCTTTGGTTCACACTGCACTAGCCTGCTCATTAGTGACGTGGAGGCAAGTGTTATACAAAACCACTAATGAAATGCATTTTGTGGCAATGAGTGGATTCCTCGCCTGTGCATAGAAATAGGTGCAATTAAAACTGCCAAGTGTGAGGCAAGCAGTAAAGTCCCAAATAAATGAGACAGTAAAATGGTATGGATAGACAAGCAGATTACTTTTCAATTCAACTGCAATACTACTATAAGCACATATTGCAAAATCTTGCCAAAAGCATGAATGGAAAGCCTGTATCTTTGCCTCCTTCTGTCACTCAAATGAGCTTCTCTGGCATTTCTGGCACTAAACTAACCAATAAAGAGATTGGATCATGCAATTTGTTTGATAACAGAAAAATAACCTGCAGATTCATAGCTATGGCCCTCACTGCCCACTTATAACCCAAAAGCAGACTTTAAGAACTAGTGTTTCTCTCACAGCAGTGTAGCACAGACACCACAACTTCAGCTAACAAGAGCTACACCAATAGGAAAGAGGCCAGTGGAAAAGAGCTCCCTTGTCCAAAGTTCAATTTATCTGTCCATGTTTCGCCTGTACGGATTGCTAGAAACTCATACCCTCCAACTGTATGTTCTCCTCAGCAGGAGCTTTGTCATGGATAAATCACCAGAAGTACAGGCAGAGCTGTTTGAGCTGTTTTGCATCTGCTATGACTTAATTCTATTAACCAAGAGACAAGGAGGTGAGAAGAAATTTTTTCCCTAAGCTGCTTCTTCCTTCACCTTACATCCTTACACCCTTTTATTTCACAGAGAAACTTAAGATACTCTAACTGACAACACAGTTCTGCTTTCACTTAAGATATCAGGTGGCAAACACAAGGTTTCTACATTATATAGCTCAGTACTTGGTATATGCTGTCACAGCTTGCATCAAAACATATGAAACAGTCATGAGAAGTGAGGTCTCTCCACTTAAAGATGTGGTGCAAACCCAGCTACCGCCCAATGCAACAGCAATACTGTACACTCATTATAAGGCTTTCCATCAAAAGAGGTGGACTACAAGCTGTTTGATATTCTAATATTTACACTCAATTATCTTTAGAAATGTATTTAAAACAGCATTATTTTTGTGTTACTTACGAGCTCTGAGTTCCCTTAGAAACTCCTACTCATTCTTAATTACAATGTAAATCAGCATGTTAACATCAAGCAAGCAACCATTAACTAAACCAGCTGATAAATGCAGACAAAGTTCGGACAGAAGCAGTGGCAAAATGCCCAGAAAGTTACAAAACCCCTATGAACAGCTCAGTCAATGTGGATAGATACACAGACCTTTCAAAACAGATGTTCTGGGTAACAGCACTTACTGCCAATAAATTTTATATAAATATTACAGAAGCAGTAAAGAGCTCATGCATCAGTACACAGACATGTCATAGATAAGAACAGCGGCTTTTTAAAATGTCAGGA
The DNA here is from genome assembly GCF_023634155.1 of Falco peregrinus. Lineage (NCBI taxonomy): Eukaryota > Metazoa > Chordata > Aves > Falconiformes > Falconidae > Falco > Falco peregrinus. The sequence continues at coordinate 86,858,616 of NC_073722.1, read as the reverse complement.
CTGACAATGTACAACAGTGTATAAAATGTTGCTCAAGTCATTACATGCTAACAGTGATGTAAATTATTTAAGGAAATGATGGCTGAACTAACTTTGGCAAACTAGATGCACCTATATCCTCAACTATGTTAGTGTGTTGATAAAGACATGGCGTATTAAAAACAAATTTATGAAATACAGAACTACAAAAGCCAATGTATAGTGATTCACTTCAATGTGCTATGATAGAACCACGTAAAATTAAAGCTAATTCTTTCTACTGAAGGAAGTGTCACAGACTTGCATGCATTTGGTAAATTAATATTTATAGAGAAGCCCAGACAGTTTAGTGTTTTTAATACAGGACTAGGATCTTCTCCTAAACATCAAACAGAGAAGCTGCATTAAAACTGCCATTTCTTGATTGCCATGAACTTGAACAACAGTATTTCCAAGACTTGTTTTCCATCGTGTCATACAGATTAGCAACTGTATACAACTGAGAGATCTGCAAAATCCACCAAATAGCCATGAATTATACATTCCTAACTCTTTAAAGTTAATGCATAATAATCTTCCAACCAAGAACCTGCTGACAGCTGCTAGTACAGTTTTCCTAATATTTCTCATTACACATAGACAAAAAGGAATGGAAAACCAAGCAGGTATACACAGAATCTAATACCATACGGGTACACATCTATATTACACATATATGTAATAAGTGAGACTTTACCAACAACGTTGTTTCAAGAATATATGTAGCAATAAAATTGTAGCTGATCATCTTCTATAAAAAAAGTAGTTTAAAATTTTACAGCCTAATATGCATAGGAATTCATCACACCCAATTAAATTAAAACACAGCACTTGATCACCTTTTGTGTAAATTTTGAAAAGGAATTTTGTTACATTATATGCTAATAACGAGTTTCATTTAGCTTATGAACTACCTAATTTCATTTTCCAGTATTCTAAGGATATCCTTATTGAACACGATAGCTTTTCATGGGGTAACCAAAGTCACCTTATATGTATTACAGAAACGGAGTAACTTTATTCATTTTAAATGGGACGCAAAGCTGATCTTCCAAGAATTTATAATGAAATTTTATCTTGAAAAAAGAAGAAAAAAAAATGTAAATCCTAGTTTTAGTGATAACAAAATATTAGTGTTAGTAAAGTTCACAACGGCAGAAAACTCTGGTTGTAGCTGGTTATATTACCCAAGGGGAGAAATTCTTCTCATAAAGCAAGCCAGACCCAGTTCCGTACTCACTTCCATGACTGTTTAGCCTGGATAGAAATTGCAGTTAGGCCTGCAACTGCTGCTTAAAAAACCCAAGATAACAGCACTGAAGTTACTAACTGAACACCAAGACCCTCTGAATATGCATGCTTTTGGGTTTTGTTCCTACAAGTTGTGTGTGAGTGAGGACATGATCACCCCAAAAAATCACACTTCCATCATCTTCATTTCATAGCTCTGCAGGGCCACTGCAGGATTCAGTGGCGTCAGCTGAATTATTGCTAGGTTCCTACACCTCAGCCCAACTCCTACTAGGCAATAATAAGAGGTACTGGCCCACAATATACTTAAAGCATGAGTAGAGCTTTCCAGGGTGTCAAGCAAACCCAGGCAATAATTGACAGCACAAGAACAGCAAGTGCTGGTGACAGAGCTACACTGAAGACAAAGCTTTAGGTTCATGACTATAAGTAAAGATCCAGATTGGTTTTTAATCTAGGATGAATCACCCATCGTATACAAACACCAGTAAGTAACAACTCCCAAACCAACATTTTTACTTTGCAAGGACTGGCAGTGAAAAATCATTCCTCTTTCAAATATGTCTGCTGAAGAATGTTACACTTAATACAGATTTTGACATAAAGAGTCAATCAGTAAGATTAATTTACCATTATGTAAAACCTGAGCATAGGTTTCATTTCTTTTCTTACAGCTTGCACTTCGTTTCCAACGTTACATTTTACACCAACTTGTTAAACTCCAAATATAAGAGTAACATTAAACTCACAAACTTTACTTTTACTTCTTAAGAACTATTTTAGATTTGAAAAACATGCTTTGCAGAAGAGCTGTTGCCAAAATAAACCAGTAGTTTCTAGTACTAATAATCAAATTCCTGCTAATTGGGAATATTTTATGCGGTGAATTTACATGACAAAATTTAATTTTAACATTTCTAAGTGATATAAAAACCATTAAAGTAGTTTTAAAAATATGAATTTTCAGTGCAGCCATTCCCAACCATAAAAATCATGAAAAGCGAAATAATCTTTACTCATTGAAAACTTTTAACATCAGCACTACACAGCTTCCTAACCAATCAAGAATTCCAATTAACAGTGTGGAGGGTAGGAAATGGCTTCTGAGACTGACTTCCAAATCCACAGCTACGGCCCCTGCACAGAGGATCAGCAGGCTCCAGCCTATACAGAGTAGAAGGACAGAAGACACCAAAGGAGACACGGAGAAAATAAGAGAGAAGGAATCTCAAAAGTAAAGGAGAGAAGAAGAAAGAACCAGCCTATACAGAGTAGAAGGACAGAAGACACCAAAGGAGACACGGAGAAAATAAGAGAGAAGGAATCTCAAAAGTAAAGGAGAGAAGAAGAAAGAAGCAAATTGTTTAATTTGTGGGTGAATACCCAAGTTCAATACTGACTGCAAGATATAAAATACAGCAGACTCCAGCTGAGAATTTAGCCAAGGGTTTGTATTTGCATTTCTTGAGGCAACCTATTCATTTTTTTTGCCATAGTTCATTGAAACAGTAGACAAAAAGAACTGGGGGGGGGGGGGGGGGGGGGGGCGCGGGGGGGGAGAAAATAGGGAAGTTTAATACATATGTGTCATGGCTACTCTAGTAGGTTTTAAGCTCATTTACTGTACAGTCAAACTATAAAGTTAAGAGTGTCTTTAAGTAACTCCTTTTAGCACGGGGTTCCCAAAGCAAGTTGCAATTTTTAGAAGTGAACTATAAAAAGGAAATCTTTGTTGACAATTTTAATTCAGAAAACTGCAATTTACAATTAATATCTCACCATACTCATACAATCTAGATTAGCTGCTATAAGACAGCACAATGCTGTAACAGTTTCATTATGATTACAATAAGCAGAAGCACTCCACAGTCAACATTGTCAGATATTTCTGTGTTGATCTGACATCATTCTAGCATGTTAATTATGCGGCATTGACTGCCAGTGGCTAACATCTACTGGCTTAGCAATTAAGCTGGCAATGTCTCAACTCTGAACAAAAGGCAGCTACCAGATATTTCGTCAAGCTAGGAAATTTCTTACCGAAAATATGTACTTGAAAAACATCCAGTTCTTTCTGAGCACACTCTCCGTGCCCAAATGGAAGAAGAAAACCAGCCTGAACGGAAGTGTAACAACCAACAATATTTTGTGAATAAAATTATAGGGTAGCCTAGCTTAAGAACTATATTTTCTCCATAAATCTGCATTTGTACTGAACAGTCTTACTAGACTATGCTGACAACCAGAATACTTAAAGCAGTCCCTATTACCATTGTACCTGAACCCTGCAACTAGCATAAGACCTTCTATCATAGACAGATTAGCACTACATTGCTAACAAAATTAAGGGAATGTAAAACACAGGTAAGAGTGGAGAAACCACACAGAGAATGAGTTTGCTGAAGGTCAGAGCCATGAGTGAGAAGCCAATCTCCCAAATCTCAAAACTAATCCTTAACACTAAGTGATGCCTTCCCTCTTGTCCTTAGGAAAGGCAGACGATTGAACGAGCCTCAGTCACACAGCCACCTCTTAAGGTTATTTACATTAAGCAGGATTCTATTTTATTTATTTTTTAAACAAGAACACAGAAAACTAGCTTGAAACAACTGGAAGTGTCATAGCAAACCTGCAGAATCTATAGCACTCATGGACAGTAGGAGATGCAGACATCTTCCAGAAAACTGATGAAGTGGACCCATGTGTATGAAACAAAACCTAAGAGTATCCCCAAACCAACAAACTATACGCAAATGGTTAGGAAATCGAAAGGTACAAGCAGTCAGATTATTTCAGATGTACTGCCATTTTTTTTATTTTATGTTTTTTAAATAATATTTTTTTAAATAATAAATTTTATTTATTATTTTATGTTCCATAGAAGCATTGATTTTACTAATGAGGTTTTGCCTAGTAGAAATTGCAAAGATGGGAAATCCATACCTGGGTGACAGTGAAAGAGTGGACGCATGTCTGACTCACACAAAAATTACTGTCCTGGTTTCAGCTGGGATAGAGTTAATTTTCTGCTCAGTGGCTGGTACAACTGTGGTTTGGGTTTATTATGAGAATAATGTTGCTAACACACTGTTGCTAGGTAATGTTTATACTCAGTCAAGGACTTTTCAGTTTCTCAGGACTTGCCAGCCCGAGGCTGGAGTGGCACAAAAAATTGGGAGGGGACACAGCCAGGACAGCTGACCTGAACTAGTCAAAGGGATATTCCATACCATGGGACATCATGCTCAGTATATAAACTGGGGGGAGTTGGCCAGGGCCTGGCCAGGCATTGGTCAGCAGGTGGTGAACAGTTGTATTATGCATCACTTGTTTTTTTCCCTTTTGGATTTTATTCCTCTCTCCCTCTCTCTCTCTCCTTCTCATTACAATTGTTATTGCCATTTTTATTATTATTATAATATTTTCATGTATTTCAATTATTACAGTGTTCTTATCTCAACCCACAAGTTTGACTTTTTCCCCGATTCTCCTCCCCATCTGGCTGTCAAGAGGGAGTGAGAGAGCGAGCAGCTGCCTGGTACTTAGTTGATGGCTGAGGTGAAACCATCACAATTATGTGTACTCTATTAATTGCATAACAATGTTGTCATTTGTCTTCCTTGAAAAATAATTTAATAAGTTCTATTTATTAAGGGATAAGTTCACATGAAGAGAAAAAGTAGGATCTCTACTCCGTCATGCACACAAGAGTGTTACACTAGCAGGTTAAGATCACTAATACAAATTGCTTCAATAAAGCTAAGTGAAAATTAAAAGGTGAATTACTGTAGTATTCTAAGACAAAAAAACAATTGCCAGGAAAAGATATAAATAGCATCTGAACTTGTCTCTCTATGAATGTAAAAGAGATGCCTACGAAGAATATCTAAGGATAAAAGAAATCAATCATTTCTAGGTGTTACAGATCAAAGCTTAGTAACCTTTCCTGGCAAACTGGGAATTTACATACAAGGCAGAGATAGCTTACTGAAGAAGGAAATATGAAGAATATTTGTATTCCAAGTTCCAGAACTCTTACAAGCTGTATGCTTCATTTCAATACACTCAGGCTACTGGGCAGTCATATTACTTAGACTATTTAAAGATACACCAAGTTATTCAAATACTTGGCTACATTTTTTTTCAATTCCCAGGACAAACAAGAACAGCTAAGATGTGCAGCACTAGCTTCCAGAAGTATGTGTTTCTACATTTGTAAAAAGGTTATGTAAGTACTTCTAAATCTTATGATAATTGAAGCATGCTAAATACATATATTTATTAACATAGCTTGTTTCCAAGTGCTTTCAGTTCATAAGTTTAAGGGTCGTAGAATTGTAACAGTTTGTTGGGTTTAATCTGGTCTTTAAACACTAAAATAAGAGTTCAGCCTCTTATTTTAAAAGGATTAAAACATGAAAGCAGTAGGAATTTGGTTATCCAGGCAGTTCTGAAGCAAAATTACTTGTTTTGCCTTACTATTTCCTTTTTTATCGTGACTGCTCTCATCTCTTTTTATTGTGTTACTGTAGCTTTTCTGACACAGAAAATTTATTACAATCCTACTGTAAAGTTAAAACAACTTCTTAGATCCACATGGTTTTATATTTCTCTTTAAGGCCAAGAGATTCTTATTTTTAAGGAAGATTAAAGTAAATCATATTCCTGAAACTGACAACTTGCTAATTTCAAGCAACTTCTTGTTGCTTTCTCTAAGAATTAGTGTGGGGGTGTGTGTGCTAAAGAAAACCTGAAGAGGAAAGGGTGTTAGGATCCTGAGAGAGTACAAGTAGCCAGTATTAAAAATAAACAAACAGAAAAAGAGTACAACTAGCCAGTATTAAGGAAAAAAAAAAAAAAGTAAAAAAATAAGTAGTAAATTTATTTCAATAGTTGCCTATTTTTTAAAACCTGAAGACTCGGATCACTAGAAATTTGGCAATGACAGTGAACTGGTTAAATTAGTTCAGTGACAGCCTGAACTCAGTCCCAAATGCTGCATTTTGTTACTAGCAGAGACAAAAATGAGACCAAATTTACCAACTAAATACAGCAGTGGTAGCATTGAAGAGTACAGCACATGCTAGAAATCCTAGCAATGACACATGCTGACACCAAATAAATTTGTGAGTGGGAAGAACACAGAAACACTGGCAAGGAAAGGTGCTTGAGAGTCCCATGTTTCCACTGTAAACAGAAGCAGTAGTGCCAAGTGTGAACTGGCAATGAAAGCATATGCCAGAGTGCATTTGGAGCAAAAAGCAGAGAACTGTCAGTATGCCTGTCAGTAGTGCCTGAATCATTTTATTTTCCCCTCTCAGTGTGTGCGTTTCACATGGCTGCTGTAGTAACTTGCCTAGATAAACATTTGAAGGTATGAAGTAGCAATGGACTAATTAATATTAATTACTATTTTTGACACATGATTTAGTGGCTACAGAGAATTTTCTTTGGGGCCAGGCAGAGCAGAAACAAGCAGAAAAAAATATACACACAAGTAGGGAAACAAGGAAAATAAGGTTAACAGTGAAAAAAGCACAACCTGAGTCTGTCCTACCGAGCTTCCCACTTGGTCAGGAAAGGAAACAGGCAATTAACAGAAGAGAAATAAACAGATAAACAATTCACATACATTTGCACCACGCGATAGTTCCTGCTATTCATGTTGACACCTGATTAATACACATTCCTTCTAAGATTAATAAATGTGAAGTCGCATTGCTTTTAAAATTTATCTATTCATCACTATACATTTGATATACCTGTTGAATCAGTTTTTCACTACCACATAACCTTTGTCCTTTTGCTTCCAAAACAAAGAGAAATAAAATGAGAACAAAAGAGGTCAGTGAAACTAACAGTGGCTTAATATTTGAAGGTGTGGACACACCATGCTGCACTCCTGGACTCAGATGTAATGGAGATATCGTGTCTTACAGACCCTTTTAATCAAAGCTCACTGCTCATTACAGTTCAAGCTCACAGGAATGGAGCCGGCAGAGCAGGGAGTAAGGCGACATGGGAAACCGCAAAGCAGTAAAAAAGCTGGCAGATCTAATTTTAGCTCTGCCAGCCTGGACAGTGTCCTCTTAACAAGCACCAAGTGCAATAAAACTGATGAACAGGCCTAATCATCAAAAATATAGAAGCAACAACTCTCATACAAGTCTTATTTGCATCTTAAATATTTATAATCTTCAGGTTTAAGAGACCGAATATGACTGCACATCTGTTCTTTTAATCTGAATGCATGCCTTTTAATGTAAGCAGCAAAGCAACTGCAAGTATTACAGTCACGACAGTTCTGTGGGACTTTGCAAGCCAGCTTCCAGTCTGACTCCATCATTAGGAGGCTGTGGCAGACCATGAATGCTCAGATGCTAGTTTTCTCCTCTCTCATTATATTATTCCTCCTGAATGATTCAGTGATGTCCCTGGTTTCTGTGGTATAGAAAATGCAACAAAGGATTGACGAGGCCAGAAATACTAGTCTCAAAAAACCTCAGATTAACTAGTTATTTATTAGTAAAAGAAAATATATTTCATACAAGTATCTTGGAAAACAGCAAGATAATTTGATTCCCAGTCACAACAGTGTCACAGGCCATAGGTGCTTCTCAGATCTCAAAACATACAGCAATTAAATGGATCCTATGAATACGGTATCAGATATAACGGCACTGTATCAGCCCTGCAAAATCACACAAAAATACACTTGTCTGCGACTTGCTAGAATCATTGAAATGAATATTTCTGGTATCAGAACAAATATTTCACTTGATGTCAAATAAAGTGTCATCACCCTGAGTGGGCTGAAAAAAAAATTTGCAAAGCTTCTATATATTAAGCTGCTCATGTAATGCTAATACATGTCCACAATAAAATAAGACAAGCTGCTATTCCCTCTAGGCCTCATTTAAGTCTTACTTTTTTTATCCTTCAGAAAGTTTAGAAAGGGAGATGAACTCTTCTGTGTGTCCAGAGGCCCAGACACTAAAAGCAAGCACAGAAGCAAATATACTCTCCACTGAAACCCTGCTATTAAGTTACTTTGATTAATAGTACCAGAGTTTTAATAACAAAGTGAATTTTATGTTATTAAATAAAATTTAATCATAAAAAAAAAGTTCATAGTTTTTTTATATTTCAGTAAAGCTACAGCACATGTTTTCTTAGAGTTGGTATATGAATAACCTTATTGTTAAATAACCTAATAGTTTTTGTTAAACACACACAGCTCTATATGAAGGCAACAGAATATTAGATTGTGCAAGAACTACATAATTTCACTTTAAATGTTAATTAAAAGAAATCACTAAACCCACAGAGGTTTAAATCAGTTAGCAAATAAAAGTCCACATTTAGGTGGGATCAAAATCTAAGGCTAAGGCCACAATAAATCTTAATATTACTCTGCTGCATTCACTGGTGTGGAAACCTAGAAACTGTAATACCTTTGGTGCTAAAAGTCACTTTTTTTGTGAAAAGTTGTTTAAGCATATGACTAAGCTTTCATTAGCTCTCTGTGATTTACAGTTTTGAAGGGCAGATTTAATTGGATATGTGTCAATCATAAACCCATCCAATTGTCATGAAAACACACAGTCATTCCAATGAAGAGTCAAATTATTAACTTGGCTGCTGAAACAAAAGTTTTATTGCTGCAATTTACTGAAACTGTCTAGTTTTCATATATTAAGCTGAATGGAATCACAGTAATGACCGTGCTGCTGGACAGAGTGCTCTGCCAAGACTCTAAATGGATTTGATACTAAAATTCTTTGTAGAAAACATGCATTATTCTGATCATATTTTAACTAGCAGGATGTTACAGGGTATACTTCAATTCTGTAAGAGTTCCATGTTTTTGTGTGCCCTCAAACATGACTAATTAGGTTAACTGGGTCAATCGAGAATTTAAGACATAAGCAAGGCATATTACGCTTAATATACCGCCTTGACAAGGAAGTAATGTAATCCCTGTAATAGCAATTAATGCAATACCCCTGTATCTTTGACAGGTGATTTTCAAAGCAGGCACAATAGTTAGGTCAGAATTGCTTTTCCAAATCAAGTAACCAGCCTACTGGGCTACCATTCCTCAGAAATCTCCCATGATCTGTAATTATGGCTATCCTCACAACAGGATGCATATCGCTGTAAGGCAGTGCAATGCTGCTAGCATTGTTTTGCAGACTGGGAGATGAAACAAAGAAACTCAGACACAAGTTCATCAAGTTCTTTAGGTGCGTAAATCTTCACTGACTGTTGAGGAGCTAGGACTAACTCATCTAAAGGAAAACAGAAAACCAAGGAGGGCAGAAGACTTACACAGGAAGCCTATAAGCTTCCCTATAGGTCTTCCCAGATCTTCCTTTTCTCCTTTTTTCTAGACCTTTCAGTTCTTAAATTACTGCCCTGAACTCCAGCCTTTCTCCCTCTTTTGTTTTGCTACCCATGTTTTGATTGGGTTTTCCATTTTTTCATTAATATTGTGAATAAATCACAGAAGGAGCACATACTGTTTAGAAACCAATGAGCACATGCTAGTCAGCAACTGGGATTCAAAAAGCCATGTTCCTTACAAACATTCACCATGCAGCACATGAAAAAGAAGTTCCTTGCTGCCCATGGATTACAGAGTGTGTGTGCTGTACCACCACATGAACCTTCAAATACTTAACAAATGTTTTAGCTGTTGAAAGAGATCTGTAAAAACAGTGGTCTGCTATCAAAAGTCCACCCTTTTTACAGGCTGAAGTTACTGACACTTTTCACAGTAATTCAAAGCACAAATGTCAGGAGAATGCTTGGTCCTTAATACCTGTAATGACATAATCATGCAAACAGAAATGATATAGACTGACTCTGAGCTCAGTTTCAGGAGCTGGCTGTTGTAATGAGTATATATAATTATATTAAGTTATAAACGTATGTAATCTGGATACAATGGTGATACCAGAGACACAGAATTCTAGCATTTCTTTTTAAATCTTCATTTCTCAGCTGCATCCAAGTCCACACTTATGAAAGACTTAAGAAGAGGAATTTGAAGAATATGCAGTAATATTTATTTGTACATGTCTAAAAAGTGGCATCCACCCGTCTCCCAAAATGTTAAGGAAAAGAAAGAAAACTGCATTATAGAGAAGACCGTATACAGTGGCAAACAGCATCTCCAGATTCCAGCTTTATTGAACTGAAAGCATGAAATATATTAGCTCCCTTTAACCCCTTTCTGAAATCTATCAGTCAGTCATACCAGAAGCAAAAACACTAAGTAAAGTGATCTGACATCTTGCTACATTCCAAACTGATAATTTGGAAGGATAATTAACTCACTGAATTCTTTGTCACAGTCCTCTTCACAAGCTGCACAGGCTGCTGTCAGTCAAGTCAACTCTGAAGTTTCAAATCCCTAAAAAAACTCAAAATACTGTCTGATGTCGAAAAACAAGTATGCTGAATACAAAACAAGCAAAAGAAATGTTAATAATTCCATTAATCAGTAAGAAATCATATAGTAATGCAAAGATTTTACATTTGCAGAGCTTTTTCAACTTGAGACTTCAATGTATTTTCCAAGGGAAGTAAAGTTATCACCGGTAATTGCTATTGGAGACACACCACAACATATCCAAGGTAAAATGCACAGCAAAACCTGGGATAAAAGAAGTATTTTTTTACTTTCACATTCATATTCCTATTCTTTGATCACCATGATGACTCGTAAGAATGGGGTAGCTCAAAAGGGAACCAAAAAAATTCCATTAACATTCAAACCTGTAGGTAACAGTATGTATTTCCACATGCATTTGTGATTTCCTGCACAAAAATTGGTGTGTTCAAACATCTCAGAAGTAATTTTCAGAGCTTCTGTGAAAATTCACTAACTATAGCCCTCATTAATTGTAGTTTCAATGCATGTGAGTGCCAAGAGATTGAACCAGTAACTCAGCCTGTTGCATGCGCTGGCAGAACAATGAAACTAAATTTGCACATTTTAGCTTTTTCATCTCTAGCACAGCTATGGCAGATAAACATACAGGCTTACATACTTTAATGAGTATGCACCAAATTGTAACAGTACTGCTGAAATCTTACATAATTTCAGAAGAGGAACAGATTTTTTTTCCTGCAGTTTCTATGTATCTTTAAACTGAGTCACTTTACTTCAATGTACAAAATATTCTTTTTAATTTGTACACTAACTCCACTGATTTTCATATCACAGAAATGAAAAAGAACACATCAGCTCACTCGCTGTAAAATTAGAGAACCTTAATTGCCTATAAAACAATTGGATTGTAGAAACCACCCAGGCTAAATCTGGAAAACTGGGAATAGAATAAAAGGATGAAGATTTTGTTTATTGGACCACTGTAACAGTAACACATTAACTAGATCAAGTATTTCACCCAGCACAGAAACAGGCATGGGCTGGGTTGTGGGGTTGGTTTGTTGGGGGTTGTTTTGAAATGAAGAGGGGCAGTGTTCCTTCAGGGTTTTTTGGGCAGAACTTTGACTGTTTCTTAAAAAAATTGACAGAACAGTTTCATTCCTACCTTGAAAGCACACTGAAGCAATAACAGAGCAAATATATATCTGGTGTGTTTCTCTTCACAATGAAGTCAGCCACAGCATTTCCCTTCTGTTTATGTACACCAGTACTTCATGTTGTAAAACTGTTTTGTATTAAGTCTCCATAAAAATGACCCTTTTTTGTGTGAGTGTCCAATGTACACTTAAAGGTTTGATGGAAACAACAGCAGTGATAAACAGTTACCCACGCACATAATTAAGACAGTTATTACTGAAGGTAGGATCAGATAAAGTCACTTAGTTACGGAAGTGGAATGGTGGAGGAAAAAGTAATCAAAGCTCTCAAGCTGTATCTGAAACTATGGGACTCCTTAAAATCACAGTTAAATGGAAATAATTAAACTAATTTTAGGGGGGAGAGGAATACTTTTTCATGATTTAAGGGAAAATATCCCTAAGTGAGTATTTGATAATTTTATGTTTCCATTTCATTAAAGAAGATGCAGTTAAATCAAACGAGGTAAACTGGGTAGACTGTTCATCTTGAATCACATCTAGTAACGTAAGTTACCCAGTCATAACCCTGCAATTGCACTCCCCTGCCATAGCTCTACTAAGGTTTTATATCTACTGTAAAATTGTGTAACCTTCACATTATTCCTCCTCTGTGTAAAACTGCTCTTCTGAGTCCAACTGAGAAAGAAATCAGATCATTAAAAAAATCCTCTTTATCCAGCAACACATGAACAAAGCTAAAAATGTCATTCTAAGTGCTGTCTTTTCCTTTCAGTCTATTATACCAGTTTACTCAGAATCACTCACCAACAGCAGCCTTTGGACTTAAATTTCTCCACTCTTTATCAATACACATACTGCCCAGGACAAAAGGTGCTAGTGAAGATTCTCATTCCACAAAAAACTATTCCCCTTTGTATTTGAAATTCATAAAGAAATGTACAGACTGTGTCAAAATTTACTTTGAAGAACAAAGCTGTAACAGTAAACATGTTTTATTAAATAATGAGAGAAGAATGGATGCAGAATTTGCACCTTGTACTCACGTCATTAGTCCTACTGGAGCTGGGAAAACTGGCCACATGAGTGCTACTGCCCTGAAGCAAGGGTTTGGGGGGTGTGAAATTTCATGCTACAATATCTAAAAATATGTAGAAGCTGGAATGAATTCAACATCAGTGCAAGTCTACTGAAGTATAAGACTGGCCTTAAATATTTCAGCTCTTCCAGTACTCTGGACTCCTACTCTCTAACAGTGGTCAGTAGCTGACACCAAGGAAAAGTACAGAGACAAACTTACAGTAGTACTTTCTCAGGATAATGTTACACACAGAAGGAAAGTAGGCTGCCATCCTGGACAATGAATTTAGATGTTTTACTGCAGCAGAAGCATCTATAGTACAGCCCAAATACTACAGAACTGCACAGGAAGAGTCTTCTGAACTCCCGGGAACATGGCAAACTACTGTATTGCTACTGTATTGCGCTATTAGAGCTCCGAATGTGGAATCTTTCTTGCAAGAAAGAACTCTTGACTGAAAAGGCAGGGAATTATACAGCCCAAAACTGTTTTCAAATTACAGATCTGTGGGATGCTTCTGAACACTTGAGTACGGAACGTATTAGTTTTCTGCGTATTTCCTGTACTGCATTATACCAGTTTTCTCATGGAGAAATTGGCAGTTGCTTTGGATTTGTCCTTCCCCCATTCCACCATAACAAAGCTGAGCCCAGAGCTCCCTCTTTTTTGCTTCTTAATCTTCTTCTCAGTATTGTGTCATAAGCTCCCATGACAACCTGAGAAGCAGAGTTTTCAAAGAGGAACTTAAGGCACATTTTGGAGTATACTGCATTTTTAGTAAGCTAAACAGAGCTAAGCCATATGGTCCTATATTTTAATGTGATGTAATCTAAAACTACTTTTTATTTATTTTTACAAGCTAAGACAGTCCCAGTCTTTACAGTATTTTGCAGTTCAGATGGGTCTTCTAAAGCTGTCTGTTCTGACTGTATCCAGCTTCTGATGATTTCTTCTGGGTGTTCTCCAGGACAAGAAAAATTGGTGCACTGCAATCTCAGACATCACCTGGGACTTTCATAAGGCAATAGAAACAAAATTCTAAACATATCCCTGACTGCTCCACACTTCACCACGGATGAAACTAATCTAAGGCACTCCCCTGTAATATGCCTTTATATGGAACTGAGTCCTTCTTCTTCTGTAAATACAGAAGAACCAAGTTTAATTAAGCTGACACAGAGAGATTAAGTTTAGATCTCAACTCCTTGCCTTCACAGCAACTTCAAAATATTAAACAGTTGGCTATAAATCCCCGTCTCTAAGACCTAAATGCAGTACTGGTCCATGACGAGGCATCAGAAATGCTAGAAAAAAAAAAAAAAACAAACAATAAAAACCCCTGTAAAATTCACCTAGCACTTTTTGGGGCATTCATAACAATACCTATTTTTAAAAACAAAATGACTGAAGGGAGATGAAAATAAAAATCACGTTGTGATTTTTGTGTGCTAAATCATCTGGTTTTTTAATTTATGTAGTATATGTCCATCTTAGGCAGTCTCCAAGATACACCAGTCAAAGCAGGTAAATGTTTGAAAACCATCAACTTCTGTTCCATTTCTGCCTGCCATCTAAAATTTTGCTTGCTGTTTATTCTGATTCTCTAAAATTAGGATAATTCAGAAATAGAACGTAAATCCCTGCAAATCCTTGCTTGATAGTACTTTGAAGACAGAAAAACATCCCAAATACTATTTAACCACTAGAATTGTCTATTAGTGAATAAACTCCTGCTATAGAAACAGGCAGCAAAATGCCTAAAGCAGAATTTCACTTGTTTGGATTGTTTACTGGAGAGATTTAATTGACATACCAGCAGGTCACTTTGCTGATCTCACTGCCTGTACCCTGGTTCCACTCATGGATGAATCAATGATGTTCAAATCTTGTTACCTGCCTCTGCAGCTTCAAAACATCTGACTGTGCAAATTGTTATTTTATCCCTTTTCATTTGGTAGGCTAGCTGTGTTATGCACAATACTGTCATAAAGAGATATTATCTCCTCTTTTAGCAATTCAATACACCTTATAATTAAGAATTATTTATTAATATCCCTGTACCTGCCAAGCCATTAACCCCACACAACACAAATGAAATCAGATCACCCAGGATCTCTGCTACAATACTCTTGCAGCTAATCTTCAGGGCTTGTATTTTATGGCAATCAACATTGTTTGGGCAAACTGCCATGAGGAATTTCAGCCCATAAAAGCAAGCAACCTACCTTAGAAACTTGGAAAATGTCAAGCCCTTCTTTGGGTTAGTGCCTAAAATTGCTCCAGCTCTGGAGTTACCCCGTGGTGTATGGCAGCAGGCAGGACAGCAGTGGGAGACACGGACGCTCTGGGTAACACGTGCCCTCTCCTGGCAGATCCAAGCAATATTCTGCGGTGGCTGGTGCCTGCCTGGACGAAGAAAAACTAGTCCTTCTGCTAGTAGTATCAAACCCACATTACTAAAGGATTTTTATTATTACTTTTCTAGTCAACATTCATGTATGGTGAACTGTTCTTAATGGTGTAGAAAATACACCAAATATGTATACTCCAAATAACCTGGCATTTTTTGAATAGGTTTGGCCTTAAAGTACATATGGGAAAATCACAGGACAGCTAGGAGACATTAGTCTTAGTCATGAAAATGTCCATTAGAGGACCAAGATAGAGGAAAAAAAACCCAGAATATAAAACTGTGTCTTGGGTTTAATATTTTTATTTAATGATGGGCATTACCCCATAGGGTTCATATCCCTACCCTGTTGAAGCAGCAAAGTAACATTTTCTATTATTCAATTTGGTACCCATTTAGCTCAACTGAAGGACTGTCTCCTTCATGCTGCTCTTTTCTCTGTAAAATTCTGCCAGTCATGAGCAGACAGAAAAGCAAAATCGGGTTAGGACAGAAGGGATGCTGTTTAATATTAAACAGCATAGGTTTAATTGATTATTGCCCTGAAGTAGGTTCCACTAAGCAGGCCAGTAAATCTGGGTAGAGCTGCTTTGAAACTACCATCCTTTGAGAAATGCACTTACAGAGTGTCAGCAGAACTTGTATTGTGCCTTTTAACATTATAATTACAGCAGGTTTAGAGTAATTGCCTCAAAATACTTTATGGGACTCTATTTATGCAACTTAATTGTTCTCAGTAGCTTTCATGCTAGTTCCACTTCCTTAAGTATTCAGGCAAACAATTTTTCCATAAGAATGTTTACAGAAATGCTAACACTGAGTAAAAATCAGAAACATATTTGGAAAGGCAAGTTTTGAATCATTAACAAATTACAGATGAAGTATGAATCTTATAGCACATGTACCTCATCAAGTCCAGACCAGCTTAAATATTAAAAATATTCTGTGATTATGGAACAGAAATAGACAGATGCTAAGCAAAGAGAAACTGATACTGGTGAATAAGCACTACTTGATATTAAAAGTAAATATCCCATCATTGTTAAGAACCATTTAAGGCAAATAGATCAAACTGGCTTGTAAAACACTGGACTTTGAGACAATAATATGAAGATACCTCCTAGAAGAAATAAAGGAATTAAAGTCCTCAGATAAAGGAGCATGATGCATTTATGCCTCCTGATCATACTGCTGGATAAAATGCTTTTCAGCACCAAAAATGGTGCAAAGTCCACTCTAATCTGATAATGAAGGCTTAATACTCACAAGTGATACCTTTGCTTGACTCAGGAAGTAAGGCATCAGCAGAACAACCTGTGTCTGGACTAACCAGGAAGGAGTGGCTTTGAGGTTCTAAGGTTTCTCTGAAGATTAAAGCAGAGACTTTTGCAAAGAGATTCAAGCAAAGATTTTTTTAAAGATGTCTACAAGTGGAAGAAAAGTGAAATGGGCAAAATATAAAATACACATTGTAAGTATAACAGAAAAAATTATCTATTTCTCTATTGGTTGAACTGCTCTGCAATATTTTAAGACTATTTTCTTCCTTCAGGTGCAGGAACGGTAAACGGACATGAGTTCTACCTGTCACAGCTCCTTAATGGATCTTACACTATCTGAAGCGTACTATAGTCCCTCTTATTTCCCCTCTCCTGCATCCCTTCTGCATTTTCCCAAGGACATTGCCCATGTTTGCACATTTGCCCATATGGTATTACAGCAAGTAAACAAAAATGGGAAATTAATCCGCTCCTGCAGAGGGTCACGTTGCTCTGAGATCAGTAGGACAAGAACTGGTTCCTGGCAGATGCTGGAACACCAACACACAATAATGTTTCATTGTGAGTTGTGAAGTGTTACTGCTTTTTCCAACCAGCACAATTCTCTTTCTGTGCCCCTTTTTTCCTCCCTTTATTTTCCATAGGGCACCTCAGTAACTTTTTGGATAGAGGAGATTACTTGTTCCAGACTGCTTTCTGGTTCTGTACCACCCATCCATTTCACCAAATCACTGGAAGATTACAATCCTTTCCTCAGCTTATTTTCCCCAATGATAAATGAAAATGACAGCATGTTTCTTGCCTCATCTGTTCCCCATTGGTGCAGAGCTCTACAGCTAAAATGCTCATCAGAGCCAAAAACTTGGGCACAATTGAACTTCAAGCAAGTTAAACATCAATTGTTTTGATTTATAGACCCAGGAGACTAAGTCAATCACAAAAGACTAAAGTAAAATTAATTTGCCATTCAGAGCTGTTTATAAGACATGCCTAGCCTGAAAAATACAAAAAATGAGTATTAAGTAGATCGTGCAATTCCTTCTATTGGACAAAACAGCTTACAATTCCACCTTCATAGTGGTCATATATCCAGAGCATCCTTTGCTCCATCCAGGCATTAAATCCAGGACTTCCCACCCTGCCATGCTAAGCTAGTGAGTACTACTGACTTAGATGAAGACTGAATATACAGCATCTCAAGCTGTACCGGATTTATGATATCTCTGTAACTGGACTAATTGACTATCTCTGGCATCTGTTTGGGAGGCACAGCCTAAGGCAAGTTCATCAGTTCAAATCTCACTTATAAATAGATGGTGCAGATGCATTTCAGAGTAGATATTGCAGGCTCTATTTTCCATTTGAGAACTTTGCATCTTTTAGATAATACACATACATAGATAAAGAACATTAACATAAAAGCTTAAGAGATGCAATTGGGTGTATTTATGGGATGCCTCAGATGTTAAGTTCATGTGACATGTAGATCAAAAGGAAAACTGTTAAGAATGAGTAACCACTGTAGACAACACACAGCGTAGCAACTGACAATATTCCCATTAGCAAAGTTGCTTGGGAAGGGTTGTCTATCATTCATGCCATAGGTACCTAGCTTCCTAGCTTTCAGCTACTCAGGTCTCTATAGCACAAACAACAAATTCACTTTCCAAAACAAAATTGTCTCATAAATTCCAGTCATTGAATACTGTAATTGTATTTCTGTGGCTTAGATTGTGGCAACAGGGCATGAAGCAAGCAGGAAGAGACAGCAAATTGCAAAGGTAAAGTTCCCTTTCATACTGAAATTTTTTTGTTGGGAATAATGGACTCCGAAAGGAAAGACAACTATTGATGAATCAGCGATGGAATAAAAACTTAATCATTTGCTGAGGTCATTTAATCTGTTAGTAATAAAAGATTTGAAAGCTTCTAATTTAGCTCTCCACAAAAGCAGCTCCCTGCTGTTAACAGCTTCACAATGAATACTCAGTTTTTAACTTCAAATCAACATCAGTACTGTAGCTTAATACCTCTCTGTAAGGTACTAAGTCAAACACAAAGCTCAAAATCTGGACAGAAAGCATCACCAGCTGTTTGCAGTTCAGACTATTTCTTTGTACAGATTATAAATCAGAGTACATATCTCAATCCAGCAACTGATTACAGAAATATCTTAAATACTAGTTTATGCACTCAGTGGACTTCTGCTCTAAACATCATCTACATCAATCTAAATCAAGTATCCAGTTTATGGACAGTATTTTAGGTGTCTTTTGCTTCTGTTTTAGTAGGTATAATGATAACAGTGCTCACAGTATTTAAAAAGAAAAAATACAGCTGGATTTCTGCAATGACACAGAATGCAATCAATCTGCTAACACCTGACACCTGATAAGTTCACAGCGTCCATAAAATGTATTACTATGCGTATGTGTTAGAAACATCCATATTCTTGGCTCCTTACTCTCCTATAAAACAGGAGAGTGGAATCGCTCTCCTGAGATTCATAAACAGTTTTTGATTTCATCCAGGTAAACCTCCATCTTTCTCTTTGCAACAGAAAGTTCTCCCACCTCAACCTGTTCTTCTTTACAGCTTCAATGTAACAGTATGATTCATGGCTTTGTGGATAGTGCAGTAAGTTTACATTAATAGACACACAAAAAAAAACCCCAAACACACAGCATGTAAGCTTTTCTGAAAGCTATTTACAGCTTGTAAGACAAAAGGAATTAATACGCATTTATATTAAACAAGTGTATCTTTTCCATCTTTATGGGTTCCATAAAAGATATTTTATTTCACTCTATATATTCTATGCTTATGTATAATGACAGTTCCATAAGCCCTGATTCAAAAAGAGTAACTTCTACTAGCCAAAAAAATCAGCCCTGCCTATGCTCTGGGAGCTTTGCCAAAGAAAAACAAGCTCCATGGTAAAGGTCATTAGGAATAAGAGACATTCTTTATGCTGTGCTGAGTACAGAGACTAATCCACTTCTTTTGGTAGGAAGTATGCAGGTAGGGAACCAGCAAGCATTAGTTCCAGACTCTTCCACTCCTGCTTTTCTAAGAATACTCAGGGAACCATCCATTTTGACCTGCTTTTCTTTTGGTTTTGATGTCATGCACTACAAACCCAGCATTTGCTTACTAGGACAAATCTATTGTACTATGCTGGAAATCCTCTCTAATAGTGTGGGGGATGCTAGCAGTAAGGGCAGTAAGTCAGTTGGCTGCTGTTATCATCAATCAAGCATGAAGGCTCTGCTATTCTGCAGCCTGAATTCTTTATCTAACTGATTAGTCATACAGGCCAACTGTATTACAGTATTGCTTCCCAACTCCCATTACAGAATTCCTCCATTTGGAGTATTAAAAAAGCCAGCTGACAAACTCAACGTTGCATGAAACATGCTTTAGAGAGGAAGGAAAGGAAGCAAGACAGCAGAGGACAGAGACGACAAGATACAATCCCCTTATCCCCACAGATCTTCATGCTAAAAGAGAGTGAGTGAAAGCTTGCAAATCAATTCAAAAGCAAATAAAGCAACAAAAGGCCACCAAGAAAAACACCAGAAAGCTATTTTAAGGTTCAGAGTGAATTAAATATGCAAAGAAATTAAGCATAGCAAGGAAATAATCTTACCGGCAGAATTAGCATTTGTTTTCCTGTTTGTTAATAGACAACTGAGAAAGGCATTTCAGAGGAGTATCAGTAATATAACTACGCTGAATTTACTTTCTGCTATGCTCAGGGAGGTTTTCTATTTCAATAGCCCTCCTGAGAAAAAGAAATAGACCTTTTGAAAAACCTTCCCCGTTATTTTCTCTATCACGTTCTGTACTGTTCCCCATAGAGACCTTATGTCAAAGGTGGCCTCTTGACTTCATAGAAAAGTCACTACTCAGCTATTTCTCCCATCCAAGAAAAAGAAGAACACCTTGCTCAAGAATCTGATTTCTGGACTCTTTTCCCATATGCCCCTACACATGCACGCATGCCTGCTTGCCAGTAAAGCATTAATTCAGGGACCTGACAACAGGCTATCATATTTTAGCCTGGAATCACCCTTCTTTCTGCTTCCTTGACCTATACAAGCCTATTTTATATGCTCATGCAGTTTCTACTGCATTTTTCTTTTTCTGCTGAAAGTCACACTTGGTTACAAAAACCTATGAACATAATAAAGTCCAAGCATATCACAGCCAACAACTCAATCTAAAAGGATGACCATTTACCATAATGATCTCCACACCATACAGCAGACAGGCACTAAAATAAGATGCTTTACCCATAAATGTCTACCTTTGGATAAATGTCTCTCATCTTACACCCTTGCCAAGCAAAATTTTTGGATTTAGAATTACATCCATCTTGTCTTAAAAGCAGAGTTACCAATCCAGAGATGCTGGTTTCCTTTTTTTTGCGCTACTTTCCCGTTTTAGAGCTTTTGCACACCCTAGACTTCTCCATAAACAGTTGTACCCTAAGTGACACTCAAACAGCTTTTCTCTCCAGTGCAGCACACAGAGAGTCAGATATTAACACACTGCACCAAGTGTATCTTCTGCTGTTTAAAATATTCCATTGCTCACCATACCTGCTGGTTTCAATATTCAGAAGTTAAAGCACTGCTGAGCAGGCACCCAGTGGGATTTCAGAGCAGAATGTAAAGAGGAATAACTTTGGGAAAAAAAGCCTGTAATGATGGAGTCTTGCAGTCAGAAAACACTCCAGCTGCAAAGCCCTCTCCCACCAAATGCTGAGGATATCAGAGAAACAAGAAAACACACAGATGGGCCTGCCCTTCCATCCTGGTCACAGTAACCCACAAAATACATGTTCACAGAATTGACTACAGTATGTGCCAGATAAATAAAAACAAATCCAAGCACAATCACTATCAATACACAAGACCCCTAAAAAAGTATGCTCTGTATGTGGACAGTCTGCAGTGGATTGCTCTGCTGTCTTCTATCATACATTGAAACAGATAAAGACAATTGCAAAACAGAAACAGGAATATTTTGCACTTCATATTCTTTATAACAGGAGCTGACTATTTTCAGTTTAATATGCATCCACAGAGACCTAACCACAACTGTCATCACAGCTAGATTTTTCTCTAGTGAGTTTCTTGACTTAATTTTCCTCATTTGTACTGTGCCAAGCACAGTATGGTCTTAGTCCCAGCTGAGGCCTCCAGGCACTGTCACAACATAGTCACAAGACAAGCAAGCTGATATGCTCAGTGCAAAATTCCTCAGTTTTAGTAGGCAGCTTGAAAGATGTGAGGACAAAGCATTGAAACGGTGGTAAACATGACTTGATTGTACTTTTAAAATAAAGCTGTTTACTCTTGCTTTTTACTGCTTACTCCTCCACTCTTTCCTGCTTCTGTTACTACCTCTACCTGGGGACATAGTTTACATTTATTATTTGTTCCAAAAGGTGCTTAGTTTACCCCAACAATAGCATAAAATAAGAACTACGTACAGTGGGACAGAGGATTAAAATGACCTTTTTTCTTTTCTTTTTTTTTTTTTTCCCTTCTCCCTAGCATTGCTGAATAAAAAGGCTGAAGCATTTATTTTTCAGCCAGTAATGACAGGATAAGTGTCAGACATAACCCAAAAAAAGTTCCACTAGAGCCTTCTGCAGCTTAAATTGCTGTTAAATTTATTCATACTTGATTCCACCCTCAGAAAGCCAGTCCTCTTCTGCCTTTTATTGTTTATATTGGATATAGTGAGTCATGGAAAGAAAGTGACAAGAAACCACATTTACGCTAAAGAAATCATCCCACATCTTTTCAGATTCTCTTCCCTGCTATTTCCGTTAGCATGCCTCCTATTGAGTCTGTGAGATTGATTACCCAAGCAAGGGCTAAGCGCTTATTCTTGACTCCACTTACTTAGCTGCTCACATTCTCATCTTAGCATGCCAATTTAGAGGAAACAGATGCATTATCCATCAGTTGCAGAATGTGAATGAGTGTACACAGGACTATTTATCTGACCTGTGCCTATAAACAACGAAGTGACAGTAATACTAAGCAAAGATAATAATCTAAAAGTACCATTAGTTTCTTTTTCTATGTTTGTGTAAGTTATGAATACCCTAGAAGAGATAGCTGACACTCTGCATATGAGAGGTCAAGGGCAATCAAATGCCTGACTTAAACACCTCAAGAACGATGAATGCAGAGCAGAACACCTTCTGAAAACTGAAACTGGTGTGTTTAAGGTATCAGGTAGGCCACAGACTGTAAGAAGGAACACAACCTACTTTGCAGTTTTGCACACTATTTTTTCCAATCAAATACCCTTTCTAATCTAGTCTCCCTCCTATGGCAAAAGAGAAAGCTGACTACTACTTTTGGTGACTGCGTGAACTGGGTGACCATGCAGCTGACAGAGGAAGTTATCTTTTACAAGTAAGGTCCTTCTGCAATACTCCAGATTTGGAAATCAGTATTAAGTATTCATTTTATATTCTTTTCTTCACCACAAAATGGTTCAACTGCATGAGATGCAGACCTAAATACTCTATACATTTAAAATAATGCCAGATTTATCATAAAAACTTGCATGCAACAGCTTACATGCTTCCACTTCGCCACCGAGCCAAAAATTCTGGCATGTGAAAACAAACGAGAATCACAGAATCATTTCTGTTGGAAAAGACCCTTAAGGTCATTTAGGCCAACTCTTAACCAAGGACTGCCAAGTCCACCACAAAACCATGTTGCTAAGTGCGACATTTACACATCTTTTAAATCCCTCCAGGGATGGGGATTCAATCACTTCCTTGGGCAGCCTGTTCCAATGATTGACAGCCCTTGCGATGAAGACATTTTTCCTCACACCCAACCGAGACCTCTGCTGGCGCAAGTGGAGACCTCTTGTCATATCATTTGTTACTTGGGGGAAGAGACAGAAACCCACCTCACTACAGCCTCCTTTCAGGTGGTTGTAGAGAGCAGTAAGGTCTCCCCTCAGCCTCCTTTTCTCCAGCCTAAACAACCCCAGTTCCCTCAGCTGCTCCTCATAAGACTTGTGCTCCAGACCCTTCAGCAGCCCCACACTGACAGGCCCGCAGCTCCCCAGATGCTCCTTCCAGTCTTTCTTGTAGACAGGCATCACATTTGCCAACTTCCAGTCCACTGGGACCTCCCCAGTTAGTAGGGTTAGATAAACCCTGACAGAAGAGGAAAATGTAAGACAGGAATTACTCAGTGGGGGTGTGACTAAACCATGAAGAGCTCAAAGCAAGCAAACATCTTTGCTAGTTAATACAGTATCCTCAGCCAATATTTGAAATTTACCTGCGTTTTTTACTGGCCTTGCAATATAAGTTCCCTTCCTTTGATCATCCAGCTGCTGCCAGTGGTATCAAAAAACTATGGACCCCACCTTTGATATGCTTCAAACTATTTGTAGTATTGATATCAAGCAAATATCAAGCCACAGGCGTTCCACATTCACCATTCTTAATTTCATATGACCATAAGGTAATATGGATTTACTGTATCTTTACCAGCAAAAGACCAGAGTTGCTTCATAATGTTCTATACACTTGATCTTTAAAAATTATAGCTTTCAGAAAACTTATGCCGAGCTAGTAAACTTCAACTCTTTATCCTACACAGGAGAAATTACTGTTGTGCACAACTTTCATCAAATGTATTAATGACACGATTAGAAATAGACACCACTAATTTTTGCCAGTAGCTACAACGGCAAATGCAGACAGGTGCTCTGCATAAAGTAGATCTACAATAATCTTCCAAACTGCAAATTTAGTCTTGCTCCATGCATTCTGCATGTCTCAGCTTTAACAGCACCTGAACTCAATTCTGTCTTTTAAATTCAGCTGGCATCTCCAGCCACTAGTACTCCAATTTGAAGTTTATTTTTAGAGTGATTCTACTTCTCACACTTTTGCATGTTGTTTCTAATGACCCGAATGTAAGAATTTTTAAATTAAAAGTACAAAAATGGCCTACTCAATATTTATAATACTTCTCAGCTATCCTGACATGAAAAAATCTTAATTGTTTTAGCATTCCAGTTTGCAATGAATTCATTTGCTATTTATCTTTTTGTGTGTGTGATCTGAAAACTTCCCACTGGAAATTTTGTTCCCAGAAGCCACAGCCCCCTGCCTAGTCAATCTGCAATGGTAAGAATCACAACTTTCATAGTAACTATCATACCAACTGTAACTGTTGTGTTTCAAGACTAAACGTGTCTAAGTTATCACTATATGTTAGCCATAGAGAGTATGAGCACTCAGTATCTGATGGTAGGATTTTTCCTCACTGTTTAGCTCAAGCTAAAAGGGTTATAGTTTATGGTTTATGACTGGTCAAACCTAATAAACTCACGCATGCCCAGTCTTACAAGGGTGTCATAAAAGGTTTAAAGACACTGCTTTGAACAGGGGTTGGACCAGATGACCTCCAAAAGTCCGTTCCAACATAAATTATTCAATGATTCTAAGAGAAAACACACTCTGGCTTCCAAAGCCTTCAAAAAGGACCCACACCTTTAGGCTTTATTCCTCTGAATTTTCAGGAGGCCAAATGCTGACAGAAATTGGGCATTAGCAATTCCTTTGAAGTCAATGGAAATTACAGCCCCTCACCCCTGCAGTGGGTTTTAACTTAAGAGATTTTAGTGTGACTATGAACACAAAGTCAGACTTTGGTGTAAAAATTCTGGTGTAACTTCTTTTACTCACTCTCTCCCATCCAAACATGCATTCATGCATACTATCTCCATCACCAAACCAGACGTGGTTTTTCACTCTATCGACCTGCCTTACAAACAACACTTCCTTTTACTACTAACCACAAAAATCAGAGCACAGGAACACAACAAGCACTCTCAAAGGCTGGCTGGCTTACCTCAACGTCACTCCACATTCCTATCCACTTACAAAACCATAAGTTACTAATCACGGGATAATCACAAAGTTACATACCTTCACAGAAAAGAGCTAGTACACCCTACTAATTACAGTTTTATCAAGAGGCTGTGAACATTTTTACTCAGAACTAGTACAAACGCTGATCTCGTCAAATGTAAAAGACAGAAAGAGCTCCCCCTGCTTTTCAATGCACAACATTTGCTGTTGTGAAACTATTTTCAAGGCAGCTATGTAAAAGTAAAATGAGGTAACAAGCAGTTTCAGCATTGTTAATTTCACGTCTAGGCTACATAAAGTCCAAGCTGATCATTCCAAATTAACTTACCTTACTGCAACAGCAGCACAGGATAGTTAATACAAGACATCAAAGCAGGAGTCATCCTTCCTGATACCTTTTAACTGAAATGCCAATGTGTAATTAACTTAAATGAAATCTGTTTGCAAGCCCCAAAGCACAGTATGTACTTCCGAAGTATTTCTGCAATTACAGTGCAAAAGTAACACATTCTAGTTCAATTTCCACTGTCATCCTTTTATCAGATTTCTGTATGGAAATTCCATACAGAGTGAATACTGCTCCATGCTGGACATGGCACAATACCCTCACAGTTACTACTGCCTGTAGCTGCAAGAGATGGAGATCAAGACCAACAGGGAGATGGGAGATGTCTATTCAAAATAATTCTAGCATTAATAGAGGCAACAAAGGACCCTCTCTCTCTGTACTTGCAAGGATCTACATCACTGAGACAAAGAGTATGTTGCCAACTTCTCAGACAAATTGCTCCCATGAAAGATGTTGCTGCTTTGGAAACTCCACAGGAGAAAGTAGTTAATCTCTGGCTCTCAGGGGTTGTTTATTTGCTCAGAACAGGACTTAATGTGGCAAGTGTGTGGAAGTTTGCACTGTAGGAGGAGCTGGGAATTGTGAATGGGTTCCCTCTTATTTCTTGGTAACATTTTGTTCTTTATTTGTTACAAAACACCTAAGAGAACAATTTCATACTTACAATCATTCCATCTATTGTGACACAAGAAATAAAATCTCAAAGTAAATTGAAAAGTTCCATTTTGCTGCTGCTTCTTTAAGTACTCCAGACTAGACAGAAAGAAAAATACATAGCATAGCTTCTTGCAGTTAAATTCCTCTGAATTGCAGAAGGATGGACTTTGTATCAGATGATGTGACTTTTTATCACTGGCATTGCTACTGATTGCCTTTACACCTTCGTTCTTGTTTCTGTACCTTAGGTTCTCTTATTTATAAAGTGAAAACATCAGCCCTAAAGGTTTAGCTCACACTGACCTGTGCAGAAGTAGTTAGAAAACAAATTTACTTTGATCTCTATTGCACCTAATTATTTTTTAAAATACAGTACTTTCTATTTTCCTGAAAGAATTAAGAATAAGGAAGCTAACCAGCCATGAATGGTGCTAAAGCTCTGTGTGTGCGCCAGACCCCAAACACAATTTCCTGCTGAGTGTACTACAAAATCTAATAGTCTTCTGACCATAGTGTGAAATAGTAATGTTCTAACATCATGTTTGATTTACTTATTTTATAATAATGCAATCAATGGACAAACAAAATGTTACAGTTTGTGTTGTTTCCAAGAGAGAAAGCACAGGAAATAATTGCCAATGATCTCATTAGTTGTGTTTAGTTACAGTCCTTCAGATACAGCCCTAAACAATCTTCAGGGACAGTAAATAACATTTTTATTATTATTATTGTCATTTTCTGTAAGTGCGGAAAATCCTATATACCTAAAGTAAGCTCTGGAACAGGTTTTCAAAACCCAGTTTTTTAATCAATAAAGAGAATGGCAAAAAACAACCCCAAACTAACAATGAAACAACACAATATGGATCTGGGGAAAATGTCAAGTGCTTTCTTTGTATTTTCAGTGCATAATTAACACTATCCAGAACTTCCTCTGCAACTGGGATACACTGTGACATCTTTGAAGGGGTAATCATGGGAATTGAGGTTTTTATTAAGTCTGTTTAGGAGGTATTGTAATAAAACAAGAAAATTTAAAGGTTGAAGGATCTGAATATGAATTAAACATTACCCTTAACTCTGATGTAAAATAAAAATGTTTGTACTTGCTGCTGATTTCACCTAGCACTGCATGAAAGGTGAAAGCTGAACATGTATCATTCTTGATTTTATTTGGCTGTAAGTCTTGATGTAATAGATAAACCTCTCCACATATACAATACTCATTTATTAAGCTGTCATATCAATTAATATTACTTTCATAGGGACTGCTTGTACTAAAGTGACAGAGAAAACTGCCCGAATGCTTCACTATTTCACAATCTTCAATCATCATAGTGACTTCAAGCTTTCACATATGCATTTCTTTAATCCTCCCAAACACAATCGCTTCCACCTCCACTCGTCTATTTCAGACCTACACAAACAGGCAATTGCAGCTTGTGACCTCCTGACCAGTAGGTAATACAACATGGTCCATGATTAGGGTTTGCGTTATACCACAATACAGATACCATTACCAGCACGTACACTGTTAGTTACTCCACAGCATTTGTGCCTGTGTTTACATTAGCTACAGAATTTTTGTCTGATTTATTCTTTTCCAGTTATACAATTTCCTATTAAAATGAGATTTCCTTTCAGACATGAATAAAGTTATGTTCTCAGGCAGCTGGGCTCAACGGTAGGCACCTCAAGCTTCAGATGCTCTAGGGCAGATGAAGTAGCAGTACATCAAATGGAGCTTAAGTTCCACTTTACACCACCCCAGAGGAAACCTATGAAGCCCAACAGAGATCCCCAAGATCTGAATGGTCAGCAGACCCAGTCAAAAAGGCCAGTTCTACAACCTATTTGAGAGAGCAATTCATTAAGAACATGTGCGGCATTTCTAAGCCAAGGCATTCATGCTACTGCCTTTTCAACCAGTTGCCTTCAAGACTGTAGAATCATGAAACACATGAAGGAGG
The DNA here is from genome assembly GCF_023634155.1 of Falco peregrinus. Classification (NCBI taxonomy): domain Eukaryota; kingdom Metazoa; phylum Chordata; class Aves; order Falconiformes; family Falconidae; genus Falco; species Falco peregrinus. The sequence goes on along the minus strand of NC_073722.1, from coordinate 86,830,108 downwards.
AAAGGCAAGGACACCTACATAGTCTGTAAATGACAAAAGCAGGAAGCAGCCAATTAGCACATTGGTACAGTGATCTAAATTACAGCTAAGCCTGCAGAGGCTATAAAGAACGCTATATCGTAAGTCACTAATGACTTATGGGGATGGGAAGAAGATAGCCTTGTAAAAAACTTGAGAAGCAATAGCCAGGTTGTGCCGAGATGACACAAAAACCGCAAGGGCACGCACATCTTGCTTCAATAACCCGTTTCTCAGCAGAACAGATTCCCTTTGCCCTTCCTTCCTCTCTCCTCAACACTTCCAAATGTCCTATAGCTTTGTAAGCCCTTGGGAGCCCTGTGTTACACAGCTCCCTCTACCACCCCTAAGGCAGATGGTATTCCCTTCATACATCCATCAGAACTATGCCTGCAGGGAAATGCTTCTGAGGGGTAGGCAGCAATTTCCAGCCTTTCTTGGAGCTAGCAACTGGCTCTGAAGCAAGCATATATTCTTTTGATTAAGAGAAAAACTCTGGTACTGAGCTGACCAGGTTTTGATTTCTTCCTCTTGTGTATCATTATAGCTGGAGATAGGCAACTATTTCAAAAAGACACAGGAACAATTATGAGCTTGGTATGCGAGTCCCAGAAGCACCTATTGCTACAATTTTCTTTGTCACACATCAGCTTTTACTGTAGTAAGACCTTGAGTTAGAGGAAGGGGAAAAAAATTAAAATCAGTAAGGGTCATTGAAACTCTGCTATAGCCAGATGAAGTACCAGATTTCACTGGCAGCAGCGTCATACCAATCAAACAACAAAACGCTACCTATTAAACCCCATCTGCAGTCAACACAATGCTCACTGTTCTGCTTGACACTTCATTCTATGAAATCACTCATTTCCATGTTTGAACTTCAGAATATATATTACCTGAAACACAGTGAAGATGGCTGTGCACACAGGTAGGCTCTGCAATCAGTACTAGTGAATGACCAGGTACTTGGAAGAGAAAGAACTATGGTCAAAAGTGGAAAATAAAGACCACAAATTTGCAAGAATTATTTTATTCTTGCTAAGCCCCCTCTGTTTTTCAGTAGATCCGCTTGAATTTCCCGAGTTCTAGATTATCAATCCAAAAAATATCACTGTATAACCCTTACAACTCTCCAGCAGACGAACCCTTCCAAGTATAATACACTTATTGCCTTGTCACTAAATGCTACCATCCTACTCATGCAAGCACTAATACATGCAATTGCCGTATGTGTAAACCTCTCTCATCCATTATATTGTAACACTGAGGCAGCACCAGGACAACATGAAGACTTTCAATTACATTTCTAAGGTACATTCAGTGACAATGAAAGCATTTGCATAATAGTCCAATGATTCACAAGTAGTATCTAGCTCTTCTGACTGTAAATGTTAACAACTGTTGTATGTTGTCACATACACCATACAGCAATAACACTGGATCCAAACTAACACCTGTGTTCAGCTGCACTTAAGAAGTTGCATTAGCAAGGCTCAGTGCCATGCTGAACATGTCTGCAAGATTCCAGATGGGAACCAGTGCCACACAGCTGGCTTTGCCATAAAACCAACATATAGACTTGCCTTAAAAAGCCTGTGCAGCAAGCAATATGCTACTAATGTTATAGATTATGACCATGCACACAACAAGCTACAAATAAAAGCCATGTTAATTTTGAGTCCCATGCTTGTTTCAGTAGAACATCAGTGTACAACTGATTTCAAGCTTTACTGGAGATACAGGAAAATCACAAGCCCTTCTGACAAGCAGAACAAAGAAGAGGTTTGGCCCTCCAAAGAGGTTCTGAGTATGCATGTTTCAAGGGACTGTACAAGGAAATAAGGTGTCAATACACAGAGAATCCTCAAAAATTATGTCCAAAATGGCAGGGAGAAAAAGTTTGAGAGTTAAAAAATAATGGGAAGTAAAATAACTTAAGTGAACGATAATGTTGTTACACTTATAGAAGGATATATTCATTCCAGAGGATCCAAATATAAACAACTTGTGATCCACAAAACCGAAGAATGTAGATGCCGTCTTGTTAAAGTCATCACAGCAAGCTAATATTCCAGGCAGCACTACCTGATCTGTAAAGCTATAGCTTTCCACTGCTGATACCAGCGTCACTCAATGCAAACTGTCACTGATAGCATCACAAAGACAACTCAGTAGATTTCCCATCTCTGTAAAAGAATCAGGGTTACTGGCAGAGATGCTCTGTGAGGATTATTTGCAGAATTCATGTCTGTCTCTCATTTCAATACTCTAAGTTTAAAACCAACTTGCGTCTTTTTATGCATTTCTGAGTAAAATACATAGAGAGGAAGAGATCAGATACTGGAAACATTTTTTATTGAGGAACTGACTATTTATTTCTGTTAGTACAGTAACAGAGGTGCATTATGCACCACTGTCCATTTACCTACTTCCTAACTACAGTATTTAACCAATTAAAAAAAAAAGAGCAGGTAAGCCCAGTTTTTAATATTCAAATGAGTATATTAATGGAGTGAAATAATTCTTATCTCCCTGTATGATTAAGGTGAATAAGAGCTGGAAATTTACCTTGAACTAGAAAAATAACTCCTCATTCTGTAAAACAGCTTTTTCTAAATGCAAGAGAAGGATAAGGCAATAATCAGCAATTCATCTGAAACACTAGGTATCTTACAGTCAGTGATCAAACAGCAGATTTTGAAACAGAAACCATATCAAGCCTAATATCACAAACAAATCCCAACACAGATAATTCTATAGCAAATGCATCATGCTCAACAGTCAACCCCCAATGACTGCCACTGGGCACTGAACCTTCACCTTTAGCATCAAAGCACCAACACTGGTTCACTTGAGGGAAGTGAGTAATTCTTTTAGCCTGAGCTGGTAGCAGTTTCTTCTCTGCTAGTCAGATCAGCCAACTAAGAAATCATAAGACAGGCTTCACCAACATGTTACAGCTCCAGTAGTTCCAAGTGGAAAGAGGATCCTTGTTTCCTGACCTAAGCTACAGAGCGGTCCTGCTGTTAAACAGCTTCTATGTTTCACCCAAATCTGGTTGCGCTTCAGCTGCAAATCAATGATTGCTATGCATGTTTTGTGTATTACAGGGACTTAAAAGAAGAAAAAAAAAATATTACAGACACTGACTCAGTACCCTAGTCAAATTCTGCCACTAAAAAGTGTTTCCCCATTTAATTCTGCTTACTGTGAAATTACTAGTTTCTTGCAGTGCTACTACTGTAACATACCAGCAGCACTCCAGTAAATTCTACACCACCTGGATGGCTACAGAGCAAAAGTAAGGTTTTAAACACTTCTGTATTTTATATGCTGCTTAAACTCTCATTACAAATTATTTTTTACAGTAGTCATTAAAACTTCAATTTTTATAAGCCAAGAATTCTCATGTCATGGATCACACTCACTCAGTAAATTATAGGATAAGCACCTTAAGTGATTATGCATGCATGTAAATGTCCATACTATTTTTAAAGATATTGGTGCAATTAATCAGACTAATATAATTTGAATACTTGAGATTTTGAAACAGGAATTTGTCTGTGTAACTGAATTCAACCTGTACGCATACATTTATACACCATATAGACACTACATATTTTTCATAAACAGTCTAGTGAGACAACCTTAAATGACAGCATTTTTTACTACATGATTTGACCATTAGATATTCACCTGAAACCAAGATTAGGCTATAAATCTTTAAAAGTTTTGCCTGATTACTCACTTTAAATCAAATGCTGTAGTCAGAAATCAGAGAGATGACTGTTTACCAGAAAAAATACTTTCTCAATTACATTTTATCAAATATCTTAGGTCACTAGGATCTGCATTCATTTGTTCATTTCCCAGATTATATGCATAATTATTTCTTAGCTCTTTTCTAAAAAGATACTTCAGTATCATGAGTAGGAGAAATGAAGACTACTCTGCAAGAGAGAAGAAACTGTAGGAAAGCAACAACAGAAAATTGGAGGAATATGCCCATAATCCAAACCCTTAAAGGGATCATCATTGCTAACCGTAAAAGCTGTCTGCCAACTATAATGTCCTAACAGGTTAAACCCATGTACCTGTCTATGGAATTGGTAGGTGTTCCCTAAAAATGAAGTTATTCTTTCAGAAATAGAAGGCACCAAACTTAAGTCATACATCCAGTTTAGCACTTTGCAGGCAAAGGTCCCAACCCACCAGACCTATATGTATATCTCATCCACTCCATGGATGACTGGTACCACCCTGGCCTTACGTAAATAAAGACTGCCTAAGAGGCTGCCTAACAGGGAAGGGTTTTCATGATCAAGGGATTTTCCTGGAGTAGGGATTCTTCTTCACAACAGATTCAACTCATTAGACTAAAAATGTAACACCATTTGGTTATTACGAACGTGTCTTTATTTAAAGGAGTCTGCAGTATCAACCTTCAGTACTTTCATTATCTTACAATCCCTTCAGTACACTTTCTTCCTATTCTTGGAATATCTCATATTATCCAACAGGATCACATTGTCTGCATATAGATCATTCTCTGAAAGTTATAAGCTCTGGATTGAATTACTCTGTAACAGCTATTGCAGACTAAACAGGACACTAATCTTAATTGGACAACATTTGTGTAAAGAATAACTTTACACTGTCCCAAGTGGCTCAGAAGCACTGCATGCCAGGCACTCAGGTTCAGCAAGTAGCCACCAAACCTACCGCACCTACCAAAAAATTTCAGGCATTCACTATGTACAACAGGAATAAAGCACCTAAAGATACAAATATGCAGGTTCTGGAATTTACTAAAAGACCCAATATGGAGTTGCTCCCTATTCTCCAAGTCAGTGAGCATTAGACTCCTGATTTGCACCAGTTGCTTGAGAAATGTTACTGGATACTTACCTGTATCTTTTGATCCCCTAATATCCTTGCAAATCCAGTTCATCCTTTTATATCCTGGCTTTCCAATGATGGTGCTACTTTGCAGGTTATTTTCTCTCCACGCCATATTACTGCTGCCTGACAAAAAGCCATTAACATCTAATATCCACTCTACTCTGCCCTCATCATAATAGGTTTGCACTAAACCTTTCACTTCTGCAGGTGAGCTTCACTAACGTCCATACTCCAGGATGGCTGGAAAACTACACCCTGTAAGATACCAACCCTGTCACGAGTATCATACAGGACTCTGGCTTTAGTGGACTTCGGATGAAAGAAGAAAAAACCTAAGACCACACGCACTCATGACAAATCCAATACTACACTTTCAGTATTGCCCGGTATTAGTAAAGACAGTCTAACAATTGGACCACAACTGTAGGGCACAAACAATTCACGAAGTGCTGTAGGCAGGTTCAAGAATGGGCAGCAGCCTTTAAAATTAGAGGACAAGCTAAACCTTGTTTAAAATGGCTCTTTACATATGTTACAAACATGTACCTAATATCTGAAATATACTGTAGCAGTTCTTTGACTAGTGCATCTGTTTTAGATGTAGTACACCAGAAAGAAAAGATCATTTTCAAGAATGGAGTTTCAGCATATGGTTCGCACAGCTGTCACGTTCAGCAGCATCTCACAGCGCAACACTATGTACGGGAGACCAGAAGTCCACACCCAGCCACAAGCTGAACAAGAGTAATACAAAAGAGCTTTCTGAAGCAAATACTGGTATAGAAAACCTGCACATTCATTTTTTTCATTTGTCATCTCTACATACTTACATAAAAATAGTATATACATGTTTCCATGTACCCGTTAGAATTAAATAAACAAAGAAAAAAAATATTCAAGTGGAATCAACAGCAGAATGTCACAGGCCTTACACCAGCCTTATTTAACAATTACATTTAGAAATTGATGAAAATACCTCACCAGAGCCACAAGCTCAGTAGCTATAGCAACATGCTTAGCTTCTCAGAAGAATCAAGTAAGATAACCTGCCCTAAAATAGATGCAAAATAGCTGTCATCGCACATGTACAGTTTCAGAGACAGAATACAACCACAAAAATGAATTTCTTCTGAATGCATAATGCTCCCTTTTACAGAAGTCAAAAAGCTACCCTACAGGCAGTGGGTGAGAATTTAGTTTAATTCTTTTACTCTCACTGTTTCAAAAGCTAAATCGTTTATCTCAAAGCTTAATTGTGTCTCTTAACAAATTAGACTTCACTGGAAATCACTATCTGTTTTCCCCCCTTCTTGTTACAATTCAAAGGCAGCATCTGTTACAGAGCAAAAATGAACCATTTTCCCCTCATTACACAAAGAGTAAAAAGTCATCCCAAGTTCACATTACTTCAGAAGGTAATTTCTGTTCATCAGAATAATTTGGTATGTGTTCATTCCCTCACACCCAGTTTTGCAGGCTAATTTTCATAAATATTTAGACATAATTTGGTTTGCAACCATTAACTATGATGATGTTACAGAAATTGCATGTTTAAGTTACTATTCCATGTCAGCACTGCTAAAAATACTCTGGATTGTGTTTTGTTATACTGTGTGATCATACATTCCTCATAAAGCATCACCCTAAGAAAAACAAACCCCAGCAGTTATCATCACCCCTAACAGGCTGTTGATCGTTGATCTGATCCCTATTCTGGAGTCCAGGAGAAGCTGACTTGCTCAGGCATTTCTCTGAAAAGAAGGGAGCTTGTCTCTGCCCTCCATCGAAGGGGTGCTTCAGAGCAGTTGCTGAAGCTCCACAGGAAGGCTACATCCTACATCACTAGATGGGTGACAACTGGCCTAAGGTGCATCACAGGGCCTCCTTGCTGCAAGCAGCCTGGCTTGTATCAACCACTCTTTTACAACATGAAGAGTGACTACTTTGGCATTAAGTACTATACCTAGGGAGAAGAACAGCTACCAGCACACCATCAGGAACCACCCCTGGAGCACAGCTGTTCTTTATGAACTAGAACAAAAGCTATCCTGCCTCTTCCCAAGGTCCCCTCTCTCCTGCACCTCGGTGAGTGATATGCTTCACAGAACCCCAATCTTGAAAGATCTTCTCCAGTAGCTTTCTGTGAAGAATGCTGCTCTAGTTTGGTTGTTTGGAAATATTTTTTTAAAAAACAAACAACTCCTTCTGCTACAATTAAGACTGCAAAAAAAGAGAAGGCACAGGCATTAATTTTGCACTGCAAGGGACTAAATCAAGTCAATTAACAGTAAAGAAATAATACTGCAAGCCGGTGTTTAATTTGTGGCCTTATTCATAGAAGAAAAAGGAGTTGTAAACAAGTCAACTAGCAACAGAAATGTCAGTGCTAACTTGGCATTTCAGCTTAACCAAAAACACAGGACAGCAAAACAACAGATTTTAGGAGAACTAAAATAAACAGAAGCATTCTATTTTTTAAATAAAAAGTTTTTAAAGTGTAAACAGTAGCTTCTTGTGACAGGCTCTTCCCTTATTCTGCTTCTTTTCATAGATCAGTAGAATACAGATTCTGCAGATGTAGCTTTCTCCTGAATTAGATGTATGATAATCCTTATCTACATCTACCCTCATACAAGTTTATAGATACTATGAGTATAACCAAGAATTAATAGAAGTGAGCACAGGTTACATGCATGCTCTACCCATTTGGGTAAGCACAGGGTTTCATTTTTTGTTTTCAGAGTGACACATCTCTCATTTTCTCTGACAAAGTAGATGTTTATCTGAAAAAGAACATTTGTTTGTTTTTTTAAAATCTGATTGTAGGTAAGAGCAGAGCATATATCAATTCAAGCTCAAAATAAAAATTCTCTTAACTGGAAATAGACAGTAATTGCATTTTTTTCTGAAGAGCTTCTTCTCCAACTTTAAAGTAGTACCAAAACTATTGTTCCATTGCTGTAAAGTAACAGATTTATATATGTCAAGCAATAATTTACACTACTGAAATCCAGAACAAGCATATCATGGAGCATTTTTACAGCATGACACTCAGAAATCTAAATCTGAAATTCCCATGCCTTTAACAGAAGCAATGTAGCTCACTCCACAAATTCAATTTATTGCTCTGAATGTCAAGATTATTTAGGTTTAAAAACAAACAAATAAAGTTCTTAATTTATCTTCCATATGAACTTAAGAGTTGTTCAACCCTTGACATTCAGGGTACGATTCTATTATATGGAAATACAAAATAATGTAGTGAAGAATGTTTCATCCCTTCAGAAATAAAGTGCAGAGAACAGTCAAGCAAAGACTGGAAATTAACAGCATTATAATAGGCCATTTCACTCCACTGGTAGGAGTTTGGGCTTAATTACCCAGCAGTTTGGATTCCAGTGCTTTCTGTAAATCAGCATACCCCAAGACACTTAAGTCTAAGGCCTCAGAGTATTGACAGATAATCCCTGGTAGCTAGAAAAAAAGGGATGCTTCAGGTTGCTGCTGCAATATAATCTACACACATACTTTGTTACCTATGCCCAAGAGTTCCCATCCCATCTTGGATCTGATTAAATGCTTTCATTTTGTTCATCCAATTTGAAGAAAGAAACGAAAGTTTATTGTTCATTTGGACAGCTCACTTGATAACACTGCACATGAACACTAGGAGAGGGATGCCAATCTACTTATCAGCAAGGACAAAAGTACGTCCAATTACTTGCAACTACCACTCTCCACTCCCAAATTTGTTTAACCCAAATATTCCAGTTAGGTCAGCTGGCTGTTAAAAGAAACTTTTAATAGTGCAGACTGGCAGTACTGCCACAGTAAAATTTGTGGTTAATGCTAACCATGGATTAAGGAAAGGCCTTTTTAAAGTCACCATTGATTTTCAGTTACAAAATTGATTTATCTGCACTGAAGGTACCAACAGAATTCTCATTGTTGGTATTACAGTTGTGGAACTAACAGAAGCCTTCTGAGCTCCTGGTCTTAGCAGACAAGTAGTCCCAACCCTGGCAGAATTCCAGTGGAAGCAAAGAGGTTTGGATTAAACATTGTAAACCTCTCTGACAGCAAGGGTTCAAAAAACCCATGGTTTATCATGGACTATTATCTTCTGAGGATGTATTATTGCTATAATCTGTCTGGTCATCATGGTCACCAGCCATGAACATGGTCTATTTTTCAATGGAAATGCAGCACGCTCAGAAGAATTCTTTTCCTGCTTACATCTGTTTCGTCTTTAACAGAGAAATATATTAAAACTCACAGGGAGTTGCATGGCCAATTATTTGCCTCACAGAAATAAGGGCCCAGGGACTTCAAACCACACATATAGCAGACCTAACATTTCCACCATCATCAGTGTTTACTTATTTGCTGTACGTACACTGCTCCTACCAACACACATGGAAAATCCAGTGTGCTTTGAGAAAGCACTGGGTATTGGGAAAGAAGATGAAGCACGTACGTAAGAGCTGTGGATGTACTTAGGATTTCCAAATGTCAGGAAGTCCACAAAGAGAGATGCAAAATCCTCTTTAAAGAAAGAATTAGCACGATTTTAATTAGGCATTTGTTGAAAGTTAGTAATGTTGATAATGACAGTATTTGAGCATTTTCATGCAGTCAGCAAAACCTGTCCTATTTTCATAATACACAAAGAAATAAAAGAATTAATTTTATTATCAAGGTTAATACACATTTTCTGCTATATGCAACAGTAACATTCAGATCAAAAGATAAAAAGATGGTATATGATGTAAAAATTTTGGTTTGGTGTTTTTTTTCCAGGAGTTGGAGGTGGTACATGTTATCCAAGACTTACATAAGTAGTCTCATGTGACTCTGGCTGTTGCAGAAAAAAACCTACAACCAAATCTGCTTTTGGAAAACTTCAATATTAGCACTGTATTTGAAAGTTCTTGACTACATGCCAAATACACCAGATTTAACTTCATCAGCACTGAGTGAAGTAAGTATTTCCACTCAGATTCCAAACCATATCCTTGGCAATTTTTGAAGCTCCCTTCTCTTTAAGATTAAGAGAGCATTAAGATTCACTGACCTGCATTTGTGCTTTGGGAAAACTGTGGGTGGGTTTCCAGTTAAAAACATGAATCATTTCCAAGCATTTAAAAGTTTACTTTCCCCTTCAGTTTTCCCAGTGCAATGAGAAAAGGGGATATTTAAGACAAAGCTATGCATCCATAATACTAAATGCTTTCAGCATCTTAAAATGGTAGCGAAGTTTCAGCTGAATTAAGGTTGCAGATTTAAAAGTTTTAGGAGTCTTCTAAGACCATTGTGTAGTTTTCAAGACCCGTGTGTCCAGAATTCTTACAGACTTCAGCAAGTCATGATTTAGCTCTTCAGTTTTCTATAAGCAGCTTTACAGGGAAGAAATTATCTATATGAATCTCAGGAGCATTGGTGGAAAAAAGTATTAATCTTGATCAAATAAGATTTTTCCATCCCTCACTTCAAACCTCTCAATCAATGTCAGCAGTATTGCAACTGATCTAATTTCATATCAGTCACTCCAACTACTATCCAAAGATTTTTCTCTGATATACTTCCTCGAGTGGGAATCTGGGCAAGGAAATCTTTGGGATTTATTTTTTTTAATGTCAAAACTCCAAAGAGAAACAAGAACTCATGATCAGTTTTAATACACCTAATATGCAGATGAGAAAACAATATACACGTATATTCCTAACTGCCCTCAAATAGCTTCCCCCCACCCCAACCTGGCATATTTGGTATACATAAGATTTAAAAGGGAAATAGAATCAACTGTTTAAAGGATAACAGAATCAACTATTAGAATGAAAAGAGACTATCATGTAGCCCATTAGCTGCCAGTATTCATAAACTGCTAAGTTCAGCTCCCAGTATCGGAGAATTTTTTACAAAAAAGGAAGGAGGAAGCACCAGCAGGTGAAAACCCTAGCCAAACTTCTTCTAAGGAGCACACTAAATTTGTCAGCTGAAGAAAATGCTTCTTTAATTGTAAACAAGTGAAACTAAACAAGACTGAAGAAAACTAACCAAGTCAGGCTTAAAAACTCAGAAGTTGCTCCTCCTCTGTATTCTTCAGAATAAGTTTAAGCAAAAGACAAATTCAAATGCTGTCCTGACCCCCATCACTTATTCTCTCTCCAGTGCAAGACCCAGTGAAGGCATGAGACAATATCTGACCTCTAGCAACAGCTAAGAAAATGAGACATAACAAATAAAAACAAGTATATTAGCAAAAATGTAAACTAAATTTTTAAATTAGTTATCACGTGTGGACAGACATGGACAATGAAGAAAGCTGTATAGGAACTTATACTGAGCAGAACCCCTTTTCAAGTAAGCCTTTTGTTTATCATGTATTGGGGGCAGGGAAAAAAGGAATAGGAATGCAACAAACTGACATCCTACTCAATGCATCAAACTCTTTTATGGCCTGTGTGGGGTCAAGTCCCAAAACATCAGGGAAACTGCACTGGATCAGGTCTGTGTAGGTAAAACTTCACAGGTTCACATGACTCCAGTTACAGCACATTCACATTGTCTGTCCTTCATTGCTCTGTTAATCACAATATGTCAACAGGACACAGGTCTAATTAGTTATCTGCATTAGCACATAAGGAATGGTCAGTAGACAGTTGCATTGCATCAGAAATACGTAAGATACAGCCCCAATTGCTGCACAGTCATAAGTGAGGAAACAAATTAATTGATCTCTTGTGTAATACTTAAAAAGCTCAACTGTAGTTACTAAAATATGCTATAAACTATCACATCCAAAGTACAAACAACATGCACTTGTTATTTTAATACTCACAAGAAGGTGTGTGGCTGGAGTATCACTGCCGCAGCAGCCAACAGAAGAAAGATAAAGATGTGTGTGATAGTCATTCCCTTCTGCCTAACTCAGCTGATTAACCTTTACAGCTGCCCCTCGAAGTAGAGCTTTCCCACAAAACTTTTCTCTGTCAACTAAAGAGTTTTTCTCTTTTTTGTTTTTTTTTTCTAACCACAGATAGGTCTCACAACCTAGTGCAGCCCCTGTGATACAGTCAAGGTCACAGTGGCATAGGAACAAAGGCCAGGAACTAGCTTCCTGAGACAGCTTCATCATAAAGGAAAATTTTATATACACTTGGTGCACTACAAATCTGTTAAAAGAAACACTGAGACTGACTTTAGTAAAGCATCTTAACAGTTGTCTTTGTGAAAGCATGAGAATCTTCAATACTGAAGAATGGCCATGAGTTTCTACCTCAAAACCACTTTTGGCAAGTTCTGTATCTCACTGTTTAGCCCTTCTCTAAGCTACCGTTGGGATATATGTCAAAAACAGTATTCTAGATGAGCTGCCAAATGATGGAGCATAGCTCCATTAATCAGTTCTGGTTTGCCTAATTCAGTCTAAATGAAGTCTGAGGTCATGACACACTTTCAGCTGGGAGAAAAAACAAGATCAGCCTCTAAGACTGATTAAACTTCCAGAGAGTCTGGCTCCAACTAAGTACATATCAATAGGGGTTTAAAAAATGAACCTGCAAAATCAAATCAACAGGTCTTTGGAAGGGTACTGTTGAAAGAAAGTTTCCATTTTCTACGTAAATGTACTGTTTCCATGGATCTGATACTTTTGAATTTACCGTTTCCTTTCCAGTTAATGGGTTTATGACAAAAATCTCAATTACTTGAGTAAAAATGTAGCTTCTTTTGCAGATCCAGCATGTATGTTCACAAATATACAGCCATACAAGAACCATAGGTTGCCCATACCTAGATGTATTCAACATGACATATATTTAAAAGCTTAAATTAAATTAAAAAATTTAAGACCATTCTTCCTAAATAAAGAGCAGACAACCAAGTACAAGTACTTTTAAAATGTATTTTTCATACAGAGTACTTCAACTGATAGAAATCTTCACAATTAAATGATGAGGCTAATCTCTGCAAAACTTAATCTGTTCATCAGTTAAATATGATCCCTCTTGTTAGAAACTTCACAGCTAACCAGGCCCTTAATTTTACCATCTTTACTAACATATTCTACAGCCAAAGGCAGATTATCTTATGCTTCATGTTAAAAATAGATTTGTATGTTATTAAACTTTCAGTTGTGCTGCACTACAGATCTCACTGCTGACCTTGCCATTATTACAATAACATGTCAGTCCTCTGACTTTCTCCCTGCTGAGAGTCCAACTGTGTAAACTGTTTTGTTCAAAATATATTGCTGAGAGGAAAAATGCACACTTTTTCCTCCACAAGCTAATAGGCAAACGTGCTCCAGAGCCGTTACTCAAACATCTAAGCAGTACTTCTTCTAGGGACACATTGTGTAGAATTAATTTTTCAGCAAATTAACATCAGGCAATGGTGGTACCTTCAGCAATTCCTACACAGTTTTTTCCTCACAGTAGGCAAGGGCTTGGCACAGTCTTCTCTTCCTGTTCAATACAGCTCTCTTAACCAAGCAGATGCATCCTTGTAATAAATCAGTTTACATTATCAAACATATTTATTTAGTTTTAAGCAGACTACAATTTTTTCCACCAAAATGAATAGTGTAATCTTAAAAGTTTAGATCAAAAGACCAACTGCAAATTCTCCAATCTCTTGTGGAATGCTGCCTATCTTCATAGAACTTTTCATATAAAATGCTATTGAAAGCATTTTAAAATTGTCACAGATCATTTACCTTTGTTTCATAGACAAGGAGCAGTTCTCCAGATTCTGTCCAGAAAACATTGCTCTCAGATCAGTACCCATCAAAACCTGAAAGTTTAAGAAGCTAGTTATTCAAGAAAATTATTCCAGGGTCTGGTAAAACTAAACATGCTGGGTTTGGTCTAGATTTAATGTAAAATCCTCTATTGCAAATTCCAAAAGCCTCTCCTTAACAAGACGAAAACATACCAAAGTTATGTTTATACCTAGCATATACTGCTTTCTCGTTTGAGTTGCTTAGAGGAAGGAATTAATACATAATTTTTATGACTCTAGAGGTTTAACAGAAGTATGAGTTTGTATTTTCAATTAATTTACTGAATATGCACTATTACTATGCAGAAGTAATTCTCCTCTGTAATGACTGACCAAATAAATTTTAACAGCTGAATGTGCAAATCAGTCTCTTTATGTTAAGAGCTTTGTCATGTCAATAAATAAGCACTAAGCTAGGAGCAAGGATTAGCAATCTTCAGCTGTCACTTACCTGAGTATAGCTACATAACTTGCCTGAAACTATCAGGGAAGATTTTCATTCAGCAGTCAAGAACAAAAACAACCTAATGCATCATAGTTCTTATCAGGTAAATGAGAAGCATCTCATGTCTGGAGGAGGGGGGAGGTACGTGGAAGAAAGAAAAGAAAAATTCCTTTTGAATCACAGGAACATAATCCATAACCTTAAAAAGTTGTGGTAAAGTAGCCAGCAAACCTTGAGACAGTAACTTTCAATTCTGAAGCAGTGAGGTGATTTCATTAAAGCTTACCATCTTTCTGTAAATTGACATAGTTAAAACATAATTGCTGGCTCTCAGCTGTGCTTAAATGGATGGGTAAATGGATGAGTTACAAAAGAGTGCTGTCATCCTACCAGTGAAATTAAAATATCTCACCTCTGGCAATGTCGACTGTTGGGGCTCTTGCTGTATTGAATGATTATACTGAACTCTGAAGCAAGTGGAAAAATACTGAAGAAATAAGACGAGGTTACGGCCAGAACAGTGGGATGAAGAAAAAGGAGCAAATTGCAGATGTTTGCTCAAAACCAAGGCCAACGGGACGTGATAAGAGGAGCTGGGAAACCGCAGAAAGGAGCCTACATGCCAGAACAAGCAGAAACAGAAATCTTCCCAGTAAACAATTGTTAACCAATCATATCATTATACGCTTGTAAAATAGCCAACCACATTATTGCACGCTTATAGAATGCCTTATAAAAGTCTACCTGGTTTGTACAATAAACGGATCAGATCTTGAACTCTGTGAGTATTTGAATCTGACTCCCGCTCGCCCGAAATGCCCGCAGCAGTCGACTATTGTGATATTCATGACAAGATATGAACTGTTTCCTCTACATCATGTAAACAGGGTTTAGCAGGGATGTGCCCAACTCTCACACGGAAACTTAGCATCAGAACACACTTTTGTCTTCTAGTCTCCTGTGGCAAATCAAGAGTTAACACTATTCTGGAAAAAAGCCACCAAACTGAAAAATTCTCCACTTAAAATAGCCTTAATCTGTCAGCAGCCAACAAAGTCAACGTTCATTTTCATGTAAAAATAGCTTTCAGATTCTGTAAGTACCATACTATGTACATAAGCTACAGTACCTGTCATATCAAGAGCTGGTATTTTAATATTCATGTGATTCCTTACTTTCATGTTCCAATGGTATTGCCTTGAAGGCAGATGGAGTAAAACACATAGGTATCTTGAATAAAGCCTTCTCCGCAGGCAGAAGGTAGCACCATTACTTAATATGTGGTGCTAAAGCCACATGCTATGTCCTACAGAGAAGATAAAGATGTTGAGCCAATGCTGTAGATCTCATAATTTATGTGTACAAAGAGAAGCTCAGCACACTGCTTACTACTGTGACTAGTTCTTTTGAATTCAATAAAATCCTCTGGAAGGGTAAGCAGTGTGCTCATCGTAAATACAGAGCATTACTTTAGACATCTGATAAAATGAGACACTGAAATGGAAAGATGAAAAGAATAAAGGCATACATAGCAAGCCAGGAAACAAGCAGTCTTCTCAAGTTACATATGTATTTAGAATATGTATTTCCAAAGTTATACAAACATATTTATAATTCTTTAATAAAAGCATGCTTAGCAGGACTTGCAAGAGGGGTGCAAATCAAGTTTAAAAAATGGATACTCAGTATAAGTACTTAAAGGCTTTGGGCATTTGTACCTGAAACTGAGGAAAAAGAAAGGCGTATCCCAAGCTTATTCTCTTCTTAATACTTAAAGTGGCAAACCAACAACTGTAATAAAGTAAATTTAATTTAAAATTTTTTAACCATTATAAGGCTGTACTTCAGACTGGGAAACCTCCTGCAGAGCTACACAGAAGAAAGACCAGTAAGTTGTAAAGCATATCTGCTAATAAGCAGAAAACACTTTTGAAGAAACCAACTAGAGTTTCTAGGTTCTGTCTCCGATAATTCACTTTCAGATTAATTAGTGTGCCAGCAAAGACGGAGCTGCAGCAAGACACCTAAGGAACTCTTCCAGGGTACAATCAAATTTAGACTGGCTTATAAATGCACAGAGAGTAAACTTGTTGTATCTACAACCCACACACTTTACTTAAGAATTCTAGTGATTTTATGGTTGTATAGCCCTTTCCAGGATCCTAGTTGTGAGCATTAAGGAGAAAACCCCCTAACTTTGACTGCCAGATTGATATGACATACTTCACTGGTACGCTGGGTGCTTCTGACAATCTGCCTGTACCGTCTACCTGCCTCTTAGCAACTCTTTTAAGTCAAACACAGCCAAGTATTTAAGGTCAGGTCTCTATTTCAAAAAGATAGCTGTCCAGCTGCTCAAGCAGCTGAGTAACTTGACTGTGTATCGCCTGCTATGTATACTGTTTTGTTGTTACAATACCAAAGAAAGAAAGAAAGGTGTCAAAAGAACTTTTTAGCACTACTGAAGCAGTGCATCTGAGCAATGATGTTGACTTTCAGAATAATAATTTCAGACTGGAGAATCAGTGTCCCACCAATACCAGAAAAACTCAAACATAACGTTCTTTAAATAAGGAGAGGCTACATACTTAATTTCTAGTAAAGGAAGTTAATTTTATTTACGATCTTTATTTTTGGTCAAAAGTGATAATGCATTTAGAAATGAAATATAAATTAAATTTATTCAACATGCTGAGGCACTGCTGTAAAGAAAAGCAGTACTGCTGTTATTACCCTGTGGCTGACCACCCACAAATCCATGCAACTTGCAGCAATACCATACTGAATTTTGCTACCAGATCATTCTGTATGTTTTCAAGGTTAGAAGTGGCCAATTTACTTCTCTAGGCTCAGAAGACACTGCCAACTGAACAGTGTCTAACAGAAGATTGGAGCTCCTTATCACACTTACATACAGTTGCTCCCTCTATACAAATCAAAATGAAGCCATGTCAGTACAACACTGATATACATTGCTCATCAGCAGCACTGTTTAATGATTCCACTTCAGTGTTGGCTGTCAGACATCAAACCAAATTGGAAAACATGCTAAAAAATTTTATTCTGGTAATCCTATTGTGTACTTTTCCTGGTGCACAAACATCTAACTAGTTATGGCTACAGTACACAACAACAATGAAAGACAATTTACAGAGTTGTTTTATTTATCCTTAAATTCCTCAGTTTATATGGACAGGAAATTGGTACTGATATTTTCAGTTACATTTTCCAAAAATAGTACATTGTACAGAGTATGTGCTGTACATTAAATAAAAATGTGTTCAATTTCTTTTAAATTATCCACTGTTCAGTGGCTGAAGGCCTCTTTCCAAAAAGTAGAATTGTATACATAAAATGCATAACAGAAAAATTATTCTATTTATGAAGTTAAAGGTTGGGATAACTTTTGAACATTTGCTATAAAAAAGTATGTGCCTTATAGCTGTTTTCCACTATGCACTAGAAAAGTCAAGTGATTTAGAAAAATCAGAACTTTTCATTTTCCTATCACCTATCCTATAAAAACTTAAAGTAAATTAATACTTCATGCCCTGCCTTTTTTCTAGCTACAAGGAATGGAAGCAGTGCCAGTATTCTTACTTTGAATGAAAAAAAGTTTGTTCCACATAATATTAAAGTATTTTATGATGTAATAATACATACATAAGTAACAGTCTTAGACTGAGAAATTAGGTGATCTAGTGCAGTTTCAGTGGAACACTTACTTAATTGTGTACCTAAACCCCATCTAGTGTTACTAGAGCTAGAGTACGTGCCTGAAGTTAAGACACATACTTTAACTGAAAGAGGGTATTCAAACACACGTACAGGAATGTCAAACCTGAAATATTTACTTATACCCTATATATACTCTCCTGTGACAGGGTCTCTTCCAGTATCTGCACTGAGTAAACTGGCATGGAATTATAAAATGCTACCTGAAAATTTTCATACTTCTCATGCTTATAAAAGCACAAATCTGAAAGCAGAACTGGCTTCTTAGATCTTACCAAGACATGAAAACTATTCCTAGAGGACTTGCAGCATATGGTTGGATAACTTCCCTGGCAAAACATCTTGACACTGTGACTGTAACTTCCAGCAGAGATTTCATTCCCTTGACTAGGACACACAACCAAGACACCATCTTTCCTGCTCATTCAACAAAGCAGTTCCATTGCATAGCTGACCAGTCCTTACCATGTTAACCATAACCAGTAATCCTAGAGATGGGGTCACAGCAGTAGAGTGAAGTACAACTACACAAACACTAAGTACAAAGGAAGGTATCTCTGCATTGCACAACTGGCCCTAGCCACAGACTAGCAAGCACACCAGCCAACTTTTGTTGCCTGGTTAGGACAGAGACAGGCACATGTCAGCTCAGAGAGAGAATAATTTCTCTCTAATTGCCACCTCTCAACACATCATCACTAAACTTTAAACTAGAAGAGAAAACAGGAGAAAAGATTGATCATCACTGTTCTCAACTGGCAAACCTGTATGGCCTGCCAAAACCACCATGGACCACGTCACTGTTCTTTCTCAGTGCTGTTGCTCCTGGAGAATAACCTGCCTGACTTCCTACAAGGCAGGAACAGAAACATCATGTCACAGAGGCACCTACACAGTACCACCTCCCAGCTACAAACTAGTACACAGGAAGGACACACTCCCTTAAGAGGCTGGCTCTTCCAATGTCTTGCCCTCATAGACTTTCCCAGCACAGTCAGAATGGACAGCAGAGAAGTGCTGTCAGTGTGAAGTTAATTGCATGGCTTGGTTCATGTTTAGAGGGGAGAGGAGGCCTAATTGCTTGTGCAAACACACCCTAAGGCGCCATCAGCAAATATAAGTCCTGTCTAGCAAGTAATTAATACCCTAAGGAAAACTGCAGTGGACTCCATCACAGTTCCGCACTGTATTTCCCTCATTAACACCAACTTCCACTGACTTACAGGGAGTGGGTAAGTAGTTCCCCTATTCCCCTTATTAGTCTGAGACAAAGAACCAATAGAAAATGCTCACTTATGCCTGGCTAGACATAATTAAGAAATGCCTAGATAAACTAAGACTCAGGTCACCTGGTTAAGGTAAGATGCTTTTGGATTCCAACATTATGGAGCTTTCTGCCTTAAACAGTCACAGAAAGCCAAATGGAATTTATTTTATTTCAACTAAGTTTCCCAGGAAACAACTCAAAACACATCTGCATTGGATTACAGCTGCTTCAAAATCTGAGGAACAGTTTGACATTTGCAATTGTATCAAATCACTAACAACGGATTTGGACACTGCGCATGGTGGGAGTTTTAGAAAAGGCCAAACCCCAATCTTTACTGGTTCAAGAAGTTTTCTGAGAACCCTATGCCCTATTAAGATGAGAGCCACCCAAGATCTTTTTTGCAGCTTTACATCTTTAACATAGCACAAAGTAAGACATGCCCTAGACCTTAACTTGCTCCATGAGTCAACAAATACAATGGTGTTAATTAGACAGATTACATATCTGTGGGCTACACAGACATCCTTGGGTTAGGTCTGGTCCATTGATAGCAGACAAAGGATTAAATCATAAACAGATAACAGGCTTGTACTAAAGGCAAACCACGTCCAGTGGATTTCTGAACAACTCCTCCTTATAACCTGCTCCTTCAGTTTAAGCATAATATATAGTTATATAATTACAGATATATTTGCTATATAATCATATATGGATATTTCTAACCAAAGTAAGTTGCTGTTATTACAATAAAACTGAAATACGTGAAGCTAGTCTTTATAAGAAGTTTTCTACTACTTAGTTTCATTGCTAGTTAGTGATTTTGTTCAGGAAAGAGCAACACACAAAAAAAATTCTGCAATGTGGTGTACAATTATGTGTCTTATTTAAAAACGTCACCTCCACTGCAGTTGTGACCACATCTGAAGCATTTATTACATAACAAATCCCTGAGCTCTCTTACATAACAAACCCCTGAATCCCAATCACATTAGCTACATACTACATGTACTTTTTCCACATAACTGCACACCTGACATTTCCAAAATCTGGCTGAACATTTTATCTTATATCCCTATTTACAAATACATACTGCAATTCACATTATCATTAATTTTTAAAAATATACTTTTTTCCTCACTCCCTATTTTTTTGTTATACCTGATCTATACTAGTTTCTAGATCTGTTGTGTAGATCATTTCATGGCATTCATATGTACACACTCACATATATGTGATTAATGCATTCTAGAGAAAAAACCCCAACAACTTAACATAAAATTACTTGTGAATCTCCTGAAAATCTGTGAGCCAATTACATTTATTTTTTACATATTGGGTATTTGTATGTATGTACACAGGCACTTTCCGATGGCAAAGATATAATTATAAATGAAGAGTACAGAGAAACCCATCCTTTTATGCTGTTAACCTAAAACATATTGCTGTCTGCCAAATGGAACTTGCTCATTAAACACCAATTAATTTAATGGTACTGAATTTGACTGCAGGTTGTACAGACTACAAATAAGCACATGTTCATAAAACTATTACGTTTACAGATAAGAAAGTACCAGAATATATTTATATCCATATATATTATACACCAGATTTGCTGAGAAAAATGGTCTGGGGTTTATATTTAAGTTGCATAGCCATAGCTTCTAGAACAGGAAAGAATTGCCAAACTCCCCTCATTCGTTTTACCAGTAACACTTCCCCATGTCTGCCTTTGTCACATGTATCAAACAAGGCAAGACGTAAAGCCTTTTTGGTGGTGCTCTCACTGCGTTACATCATCACAGAAGATCATATGTATCGTGGGTAGCAACATATTTCTCAGGTTTATAGCAAATATGCATTCTGTAAGCTTCAACTGTTCACAACATAAGTCTAAGTTGAAAAAAGTTGAATATAATTCTTGAGCACTTTTTTCCCAGAAGTGCTAAATGAATATTAAGAGCAAGTATAACAGACACATCACGAACTCATAGAGTTGTACTTTGATGCTTCACTAGAAGTCTGCAGCAATGACCCACATAAACCAGATAAAAATCACAGAATCATTTAGGCTGGAAAAAAGACCTTTAAGATCAAGTCCAACCATTAACCCAGCACTGCCAAGTCCACCACTAAACCGGTCCCTAAGTGTCACATCTACACGTCTTTTGAATACCTTCAGGAATGTAGAAATCTATTTCCTAGACAGGAAAGAAATCTGCATAGCATCCAGAGCAGGACAATATGTGGTCATTTTCCTCTGCCAACATTTATTTTAAGGGAGTCCAGCTGTTTTGCCCCATCCCCCTTTAAGAGGGGCATATTACACAGTGGCAGACAACTACAAAAGAGAAGTGGAATTGGTCTTTGGTCCAGAAGGTATACAGAGTAAAGGCAGACAAATGTATGACAGAGCCATACAATTAGCCAAACTCAATAATAATAATTCCTACTAATAATGTGGAATTCTTACCACACTTCTCAGCAAAGATTTAATGACTGAACTGTAGAAAGGTCTCATATTATGAAGACTTCACTACTTTTATGGAATACCACAGCATAAAAGAAGAATCATAAATTACTAAAATTGAATTATATTTGTGAAAATAAATACACCGTAGAATATTTAGTGATGGCATGTTCTTGATTATTTATGGTGTTAGTTCACTTACTTTCTGGGAGCCTTACGTAGCAGAATGAAACATCCACGTATCAAAACTTTGCGCAATTTGTCCAAGAAGGGGTTTGTATTCAACATGAGCTAGCAGTATAAGTTTCTACCTTATGACTCCTCTTTTCAGAATTTAATACTCTGACCCCAAAACGTAAATTTAATGCCAATTTAAGGACACAACCAGATCCTCAATATCAGCTGGGATAAGAATATACACCGGCAATATTTTAAAAGGAAGAAAAATTGGTTTTGGAAATAATGTCATAATGCAAAACCATAACCATACCACCAGCTTCAATGGCATCACAGGCACTACAAAACTGGATCTCATGAATCACACTGTAGCTTCCTGCATAATCATATAATCGTGCATCAAAATCGTGCAATATAAACTTAGCCCATAACTTAAGTACTGCAGCAGGCTCTCTCTACCAGCAGACAGACAGTATGACCTTTGTAACAGGCTTAGAAAATGACCAGCCAGCCACACAAAACAATTTCTGAAGCACGTGACTATGAACAGAACACTGTAAATCTAGATACTAAGTTATACATTAACACTTTATATTGAAAACATCAGTAGGTTGACCGTTTTTATTCAATTAATGTTTTGATTTACTTTTCTTTCCTGTGGAATATAATAAACACACACACATATTCATAAAGAAAATTATAAAGTGGGTAGGGGAAAAAGCAACATGTTAATTACAGGTTGATAGACTCTATTTATATGCAACTACAAAATTCCAGAAATTAAGCTGAGCATTGCCATATGGAAGAGTCAAACATGTTCTCAAACAAAGTTATGTTCCATGTAATGTTGCACTAATGGCTATAGTCTCGCTAGCAGAAGCTCACCATGATACATATAACCACCCACCTTTTCAAAGCAGCTACCAGGCACAGAGCGTTCAAATCAGGAAGCTACTGAGCACCTATTTGAAGTCAGTAATAATTCTTCATTAGCAGTGTTCTACAGCTTATTGTATCATGCCCGAGCATTCAGAGCCTGGTTCTTTCCTTCTCTTCCCTTACCCCCACTCCAAAAAAATATAGTATGTTCAACTGAGGCATAAAATAAAGCTAAAAATGCCTGCAATTCGCTGAAGGAGTAGAAATAGATATAGCACAATTTAGCTGCTGCCAAACTCAGGGACAAAAGATGTGCTTGACTTAAAATACCCAACTCAAACACTGTTAAACTTCAGGAAAGTTTCAGCCCTATCTCCACAACTTTAACACAGTCAGTGGCCTCATGATTTAAACCTTATTTAACTCTAAAATCTGCTTAACTGAAGACAGTTTCACAGTAGTGGAAAATCAGTAATTTAATACTACTTAAAAAAAAAAAAAGTAGTCTCTGGCAAAAGTCACTGCATAGTACAGCATTCAAAAAAGGAAGAGGAAGACTGTGCTTCTGTTACATAACCAAAACAATACTATGATCAAATTTCTCTGTGATTTTTATATGACACTAGTTAAAGACCTAAGAAGCAAGCATTTAGGAACATGACATTCTTAGTATAGTCCTTTCTCAAGGCCTTCAGAGTTTATTTTTATGTAAATACACAAAGAAAACTCAGCACTAGAGTATACATGGGAAAAAAGGCCAAGACTGAACTAAATCTGTTAAATTCAGAATGCACGTATTAGAGAATTGATTACAAGTTTTAGTTGGCAGCAAGTACAACAAACAAAATAACGAAGCAAATGGATATTAATCTTAAATTTGCACTGATTATAGGAGGTGTAATTTTTCTAAATACCTCATAGCTAAATATAAACTGTACTTATTCAAATAAATGTCTTACATTTTAGGATGTGAGGATTCTGTTAATGGTCTCTAAAGTGTTCTCTCTAAAGGCAGCATTTTAAGCCGAGGAAGACTGGTACACTGCAAGATAATTTCAACACCATCCTGAAGCTACATTTGTCTCATATACGAGTCTAAATCACAAGCTTTTTGGAGCAAATGGACAGCACACTGCTTTGAAAGAGCAGGAAAAAGTGCCCTCCCAAGCAAATGCTAACAGAAAACAGTGGCAAAAATACAATACAATTTTTTACATCATATGTTATTACCAAGAAAAAAATACTTGGAAATTTAAATTAATAAGGTACTAAATTTAAGAATATTCATCCACTTTTGAAAATCAGCCTTTCAGAACAAGTGATAAGGGGAGACAGGCATACAATTGATGCTAAACAATAGTAGAAAGGAACTATAGCTTTAGGACAGAATACAGAGACTAGATTTTGAATTCACACTGAGAACATATAAACTACAGTTTGAACCCGCTCAATCTCAACAGGCTGAACATGACTGTTGCTGGATCAAGTTACAACAGTGAATTATAATAAAAATATATTTATCATATGCCACTTCCACAGACACGGACTGCCAGTATTCTACAAACTTAAAGACATAAAAACTCTTAAATATTATTAAGGGACCCATTTAACGAACACTGCTATCCTCCTCCATATTTTTTTTCTGTTTAAGAAAGTCTCATTAAAGGCTCATACAGCATAAATGAAATGCGTAATGCTGCAGCAAATCAATAGAAGAGCTAGAGATAGAATGCAGCCCTCCTGGCTCTAAACCACGTCACTCACCCACTAGACCATGTCTCTGATTTCAGCAAGTTACATTGTGCACTCCTAGCTAGTTACTAAGCTTTAAATGAAAAGCCCCAACATTAGCGAATTCCTTGGGCAGTCCCATTCCTCCATGGCGTACTCCAAGGCTGCCAGGAAGCAGTCTGACAAGTGGACTCTAAAAACAGAAGTTTAACAGGGTGGATGCAGGCATTAAGGGCATTAAAGGGTGGACTGCACACAGAAAAATGCAGAAACTCAAGATGCAGCGTGGCAGTTCAATCCTGGCAAATGAATGCACATCAGTATAATGCAGCCAGACAACACCTGCCCTCCGCCATGGAGATCCAAGCTAATATTTACAAAGGTATCACTCCTGACTTACTCAGCCCAGCCCCCATTTCCTAAATACACCATCTCAAAACTTCCCACCCACTTCTGTCCCTGGGAGCTCCCTATAAAAACCTCAACAGTTTCTGTGGCACAAGATTCTTAGCTAGTCTGCAATTACTCTCAGTCCCTGCTCAGTCCTGTGCTAGGCTCTAGCCACAAGCTACTAACCCTTCGCTAACCTAAGCTGTCTGAACAGGCTGGTCAAGAAGGCATGTTCAAAAGACTGGCTTGCTCCTCAGTAAAAACTCCACCTTTGCAAAGATATTAGTTATCACCAGTCCAAAGAAAGCATTTAAAGGCTCTTAAATTAGACTTTCATCAGAAGTGTTTAATGCAATAGTTGCAGTAATTTCCCCTGAATCACTTTTTCATTGAGAAAGACAAAGTTTATCTAGTTCTAGAAGTTCTTCTAGTAACTTTGACTTAGAAGTGCCCAAGTTTCTACATTTTAATTGGGTAACCATTGGAAATCATCTAGAAGACTCAATTTAAAATACCTTGAATATAAAGTATTACAAAGACATTACAAGGAAATGACTAGCAGCTGTTCCTCTTCTCCCTAGTCTACTGCAGGATGGAAGTACAAGGCCTGAGTACTGTTACACACTACCATTATAAAATCTAAGTTTCTGCTCCAATAAAGCCTTTACTCTAAGAGGATTTTACCTACGTAGGTAAGGCAGCAAAAATTGCAGGAGGCATAGTTTATCCTTGCTTGAAACTAGATAAAACTCTCCCATGCTACAAATTAGTTTACACTGATGTAAGCTGGAATCTCAAAGTAGATGTCATTTGATTGTATCTTCAAACAATTTAAATTAACGAGTTCTGTAGCTTATCCTATTTTGTACATTTGTGGTCTTGTAGATCCAACTTTCCTGTTTGGTACCATTCCCACATACCACAGGTTGCTCAGAATGAATCTTCATTACAAAGTCTCTGCTCAGATACATCACACACCAGCTTCTCTTTTCTTGATAATAATATGAGAGAAAACCCAGGACCAAACTATAGAGTTCTGGTGAGGTTTTTTATTTGCTTTTGTTTGTTTTTTTTGTAAGAGACAAGTCAATTTACTTTAAAAGCAAGTAAAAGATAAATGGTGCATCAGTAGTAATATTTAGCTTTTCCATGGGCTTAACCCTTGCTTATCTTTCTTTGGACAATAGATTGCATTACCCACAATAATCAGGACCTTGAAACTCAAGATAGACATTGTATTCCTGTCACTTCTCCAGAAAAACCTATACCAGCATCAGAAAAGGGCTATTGTTTTCTGAGATGGGGGGAAGATGAGAAAAGCAAGAGGAGGATTGATCAAACAGCAAAAAGCATTCACAAACAAAAATGTTCTCTGAGAAAAATTAAATACAATCTTTGTATTGTATTGGGTTGGGGGGTGGGGGGTAATGTTGTTGTAGTTGAAAGCTAAGAAGTTTCCTCAAGTTTTACAGCAAGAAAGAATGATTATTCCCTGAAATTCAGGGATTATTCTCCCTAAGAAACTGTCAATTAGCATAACTTTGAACCCAGCAAAACTCTTTCTGACTACCAAATGTAACTATGGCAACAAGATCCAGGAACCAGGAACAATAAATATGATACAGTGTCAATAACCCAGTCTTTTTCATGTAAATAGATAAAGCACAAGGAAGACAGAAGACCATTTCCAGTGCTTTAGATTCACTTTTTAGTTCTCTTCAATGCTAGGAATGTTAGCACATTCCAATGGCTAGTAAAATAAAGAGTAAGAGAAAACCAAAAGGAAAGAAAACAACACATCTCTCATGGAAAAACTATGTAGAATTTAAGAAAGAATAAGACCACATTTGTGGAGTTTTTCCATTAAACTTCTGAAGTTCTATAAACAGATATAATCTCTATTAAGTTCTGTAAATAGATTTGAAATTGTTTCAGAACACCTACTCAGTTCAATGAATAAGTGAGATCTTTCTAGTGAATTTTTTAAGCCAATTCTAAAAGTAAAATAAACAGAACAGAAAGCTTTTTAATTCTCTTATTTGGCTACATCTCCTAGTTGCATCTTTAAAGGTATGGTATATTCATATATGGGAACATTAAGGCAGACCTTTTTACAAAAACATTTACAATTGTGAATTATTGCCTAAACATAAAATTAAGTTCCCTCCTCCATTCAGTTTAGTATGGGAACTTCATGGAAAAGTGTAACACTCCTCTTTGCCCAGAACTTAAAAATGGCTGATAGATGGCACAACTAATGCATCATCATCCAGAGAGTATTTAGATCTTGGAAAGCTTAACAAAAAATAGCTTCATATCACCTAAAGCCTTTCTTCTCTGAAAATGAAAATAATACGCTACAGCAAAAACAACAAACCCATGTCCTCTGACTAGGAATATAATGCAAAGATAAAAGCACAAGGCATGCAAAGTACTGTCAAAAAGTAACCCCTAGACCAGAAAACACAGAATTATGTCGTGGGACTGAACACTGAGACAGACATAAAGCTAGAATCCAATGAGGAACCTGGAGTGAAATGGACAGGGAAAAGACTCTTAACAGAAAAGTAAAAATGGAACACAAAAATTCAGGAAGAAAAGGGACTGATGATGGAATGACAAGTCCTAGACAAGATCTAGAAATGGCACCAGGGAAATGAAGGTTCATTACAAATAAGACAGTTCTGAGCTGAAAAGCTATAAAAGTCACTGCCTAGCAAAAGGATCCTAATCCAAACACCGTTTCTGCCTCCCTATATCTCTCTCCAGTTATGCCCAGCTACGAACAGAGTTTACTCCCTCCCATCCTAGTATAAAAAGCTTGAAGCCACAGTACTAAATCCCAGCAAGAGCTTGAGACACATTCTAGCCCGGGGTAACTGAATGAAGACAATAAAGATGATTCCATCTCTATACAGATGGGTCTTCAGGAGGACAGACAGTGACTTGTCACATTCTTGCTCACTGCAAACATTTGCTAAAGCATCTTTGCATCCGCTAACATCTTAAGAGGGACCATTAGTCTCATGTATTGCCTCCAATTAATTGCTGCACTATTTTTCCCTTAGGTCAAATACTGCTTTAGGATCTGGATTGCCTGATGCGAGTCAAAGCATGCAGAATATACTGCCTTAATGTTAGCCACTCATTCACGATGCATATTTTCAGAGACAGTGTAAAAGGATGGCAGCTAAAAAAAAAAAATAAAAAATTTAAAAACTTCACAGCATTACATCAAGAGAGCCCAAGATTAGATCTGAAAAAAAAAGCATGTTTGTTGAAATATATGTAGTTCAACATATTTATGCCTCTTGCTATTCAATGACCTATTTTCTTACAGTAAAACAGCTTATCAATAACTGAAAGCATATCTGTACTTATGTTCTACTCATTTGTGTCGGCTCCTGGACCACGACCTCATCAGTCTAGTGGTTTCAGCTTCACACCATACTTGGACAGACATGAACTAAGTTGCCTTGAGAATTCAGGTGTCATTCTTCCCATCTAGTCAGCAGCAGCTATGCATCACAGACCGCACATTCTCCACACATTCAAGTTGACAAAGATCACGCTGCTCAAAGAAAGAAAAAAACACACCACAAACAAACAAAAAAAAAAACACCCACCCAAAACACCACCACACAATAAAACCAAAACCCAACAACAACAACCCATCCCCCACTGCTGAAGCTCAAATATCCTGCTTAAAACTACAGAGAGAAAAGTTAACTGGAGATAACGTACCATTTCATTTTATGTCCTAACTCAGGCTGTGTGAATAATTGATTTCTCGGTTCGGCAGATCGAACGGAATTTGAAACAGCTCCTTCTCTTGCTCAAACTCTCTCAAAATTTCATTTTGACACGACACATTCTGTTTCAGTCTTGCAACAAAAGCTGTGAAATGAAGCCCAGATTCACAAAACAGAGAGGAGAAAGAGGAGCTCCCTTTTCTGTAAACGCTCAGCATGCCTCCACCTTCCCATGTCCTGGTGACTATAAGACAGCAAAGCCAACACAACAGCTACCTAGCAGTGAAAAGAACCATCCTGACCTCCCTTCCTGTGCTCCCACTGTGAAACACAGGTAGCAGGCAAGGAAGAGGGAGCACTACCTACTTAACTTAGTTCTATGACAAAACTGATCTCTCCATAATCAAGTGCTGCATTCAAAGTGAACCTTCTTCAATGAAGAGACCAAAGGAGACTTACTTTAGAATCAAGCAGTTGAGACATCTTCCAAACTCAAATGTCTCCCACCACTCAAATCTAGTCTTCAGTTAATTCAAACAGAAGATTTGAAGCAAGCTGGGACTTGTAATTATCTTGGAACCACAGCAACAAAAGAAAGAGAGTGCTTGGGCCAGGAAAGCCTGCAGTAAGCATCTGCCTGAGATGGAAGAGGTATGCTTTACAGTCTCAGTGGTTAATCCGTTTTCCCATGTCCTGGGCAGCACTCTCATCAGTACCCTTTTGGATAAAAGGAAAAAGATGTCTCATTTGGTTTGTAAATCAAAACTTAGTAATTTTCTTAGTTGGAACTATTCAACTCTTTTTGCAAATGGTTCCAGAACTTATGTAATTTCATTTTTTAAGAATTTGTCCTATCTGCCAAAAACATTCCCTGAATCGTTGTGTAGTAATAACACCTTCCATATTAAGCATCATTTCTGCCCAGCATTTCACTTGTGGATGAAGTGCCCATGTCTATAGGAATAGGAGCACTACAAATTGAGATCTTGTGTTTTCAGGACATGCTGCACTTTCCAGTAAGATGACAGAACAGTACAAGTCAGTTCTCATATGGAAGAGGAAGGAGGAACCAGAATATAACTGGAACTCCAGAACAATAATTGAAAACTTCCTGCTTTTGCTCAAATGCTAAGCCAGGTAACAGTGCTCAGACCTGGTAACAGCATTTGTTTATTATATGAATAAAATATTGAAAGGAAGAAAGAATGCACGATTCATGAAACGATTGCTAAATACCTTGTGACTGGAATACCCACTGGACTCTGTAAAAATACCTAAATGCTCATGCATCTTGTATTCCTGAACTGAGGAATTAAAAAAAAAAATTATCATAACTTTCAGATAATAACGTTATTACTCAATTAATATCTCTTCTCCTCATAAGACCAAGTGATTTATCCAATGCCACAGACAGTTTACGTATCTTGACATCAGATTATACTTCAATGGTGACAGCATGCCTGAATGTAAAGGTGAACCATGCCAGCAGAAAGTCAGAACTAGGAGCTGCAGCACTACCAGGAGACAAGGTACAGATTGTAGCTCACTGATGGCCTCCAGCTCTAGAAGTCAGAACCATTTTACACATCCTTCCCTTAAGGTGCCATGAGTCCCACATCTCAGCCCTGACACATTCAAAATCTGCCTGCCTGTCATGAGACCTAGCCTCTGTAGTACATGTCCACTAAGCACAATAAAATTATGAAGAATTTGCAATTAATACAGGTCCTTTTTTCCAGTATATGGAAACAAATAAGCTATTTCTGACAAGCAATAACAACTACAAAATTTAAACTGAAAACATTTCCACACTTGTTTTAGGTTTTTATTCATGATGCTCAAGTTGATTATCCATACCCTAACAGCAGTGTTCAGAACAACAAAGACTGCAGTTTTCCTTTATAAATTGCTACTTCTGCTTAATTTTTAAAGAAACTCCTTCAACAGCCTATTATGTAGCTTATGAACAGTTACGGCAAGTATTATCAGTTTTTGCCAAATTAGATATTGAATTTATCAATAATTTGCTGTAATTTCTAGTACCATGGTTAAAAACAGCTTTCCCATGAGCTTTTATTCCGTATGATACTGTGGTTATTATCCTCAGAATCTAAATCATTACAATAAAAATAAAATAACCAGACTGAGCAGAAGGAAAACCAAATTTTAATCTTTGCGAGCAACATTGCTCACTTTGATGCAACTCTCTACATGTATATTGAAGGCTATCAAAATACAGTTAGTTAATCAGAAAGGCTAGTAAAGTTAAAAAAAATGCATGCAAGAAGTGAGGAATAAGAGCCATTTCTAAGCCTCTCTTTTTAAATGAAGGATTTTAAATCACCTCCCTTGCTTTCTTTATAATCCCTCCTGGGTTTTTTTTCTCTCTACACTGCCCCCACCTACATCCAATCACTATGGAAAATAAGCTCATTTTAGTGCAGCACGGTTAAGCAACTGCGGTCAGAAATGAATCAATTGATTCAAAGCTTCATATTAGTGGCTGCCATTTGCATCATGAGGAACGTGTGATGGCATTCCCTATAGACAGTAACCTACAGTGAGAAGAGATCCAGATTTGACTGAATGAATTTATGCTACCTGAACAAGTGTTGTTTTTCTCCCGTCTTCCAGGTCATCTTGCCGGGATTCCCTGCTACAACATCTTAATCTCAATTACTATGGTTAATATTACGCTAGATTCTTTGATGTCTACAATAAAGCTAGTTATGTGAGAAGTGTGGCTGAGTACTTTCTAACCCTAAGAGTCAAACTCATCAGTATCTATACACCTGTCCTCTGTCCAGGAAGCGTTAGCACAGTTAACGCCTGTTTTGAGTTTTTTTAGCTTTGTCTATATAGATATAACTGACAAGAAGCCTCTCTATTTCTTCATATTTAATTTTGTCAAAGAATCTGGATGTGACTCAGCTCAAGTCAGTAGGACACAATTAATACAATTTTGTCTCAAGTTTGTCATAAGAGATTTATGTCACCATAACAGAGATTTATGCAGTAATAAAATTGTAATATTATTAAACTTCCTACAGTATATCAGTAACAGGGATTATACAAAACATCTCGTACAGGAGAAAAGTAAAAACTGCTATATAAACATTTCTAGATGGTAAGCATTTTAATACAATTTGTATTTCTTTTAAATAAGCAATGCCCATCTCATTGTGTTTCCATGCAGCATACCATGTAAGTGAAGAAAATTCCGGACCTTAGGTTCTTAAGATTTGATCAATACATTCAACTTGTTATATAACAATTATCTGGAAAGAGGGAAAATATATTTATCTATGAGCGATGCTGAAAATTAACATGAATAATTTCTATCTATTAAAACTAATTTTTTGTGGCCTTTAAAATGATTGAACAGATTTTCTGTATTTCTACTTATATCACAAAGAATTCCGAAGAGGTTCACAAATTACATTTTCAGTACGCCTTTGCATATCTCCTCCCATTTAAAATATGGGCTATTTCAGACCTTGGCAAAGTAAAAATGATAGAAATATAAGGAAAGCTATCAGACCATGGCAGGGTGGTGGTGGGGGAAGCCTTTAAGGAAAGTTTCATAGGCTTCTGTAGTACTCTTAAAAATCACTCCTGTAATATAGCCTCATCTCACAATAAACTCATGTAATTCACTGGACTTGTTTGCAACAAAATTTAGCCCTAAGTTATTGTAAAAGTTCACATATGACCAAAATCTGAGGTATATTCCATTCCAACAACATGATCATATGGAAAGTTTACTTGTTTGCCTGTCTTCCTCATTTATGCTGCTGTTACAGCAGAAAACCTGCAGTCCTGCCCCATAACTAACTTTGACTGTACACACAAAAGAGAAACACATACTTTAGTAAGAAAACAATCACGACATAGTTCATAAATTTTTTGCAGAGATACAGAATAAAAAATATCAAATTCTTGCCTTGACCATCCTCTGATTCAAACTTTAGACAATGATTTTTGTGACAGGGTTAACCAAATTATCAAAGCATATCTTGCAGTCTATCGTATTTCCTATCCAGATTTAGCAAAAAGGAGACTGCAATCCAGAAAGGGACAAATGCAATGGGAAAGGGAGATCATATTTAAGATTCCTTCCATTCCACTGGAATGGTTACCCAGCATTTAGAAATTGTTGAGCCCCTGGAAGATAGTTTAAACCTAGATTCCCAAAGGGGTTAAGAGAAATGTGAGGGGAGGCAGGAAACTGAAGAAAAGTTTCACATACTAAACATTCTTTTCAGTAATTCCCAAGGCATGAAATTGCCTCATGTATTATTTGGCTTTGGTCCAAAACAAGTCTAACTTGCCAATTGCAGAGGAAAACAAAACAATGTATACAAAACTGATGCATGTAATGCATATATTTCATAAACATCAGGATTAAAACACGTAATTGCTTTCTTAGGAAAACACGTTAAACACCAAGTTAATGAGCATTTTCTTTTCAGGCAGGTATGTAATGCGCTTCTTTCCCAGACCCCTATATAAGACATGATGCACTATCCTTCCCACTTCATGTTTCAAGTCAGATGCACAATCCTGCATGTGCTCTAATTTCCATAAAAATTCCATATACAGAAAGCACAAAGTAACAGACACTAAAGGAATAAAGTATCTTCACTACATCATTTTGCCAATCACAGTGCAGCACCACTACACAGTGCATCAATCCAACTATGTATACATGTATGTATAAATGCATGTATAAACCAACACCAGTATTTCAACCAAACTTCTTCCCTGTGTGCCCTTAGCTTCTCAACAGAAGTACTCAACTTTCAGGGACTGATTCAACCATCAGCATACTAGGGAGGAAACAACATCAGGCCAGGAGAAGCACTGAAGAGAAAATATGCTGCTTAGTGAAGCCACTAGAGAGAAAACATGCTTCTTAGCGAGCCAAATGTGATACGGGGAAACAAGCAATAACATCTCTGTAGCATTTCCAAAAGATACTGTTATTAACTATTCTAAACACAGTCCTATTTCATGTTAAAATGGTTTCCTACTCTGGAAAGTGTAAAAAGTGAAAAACTGCATAAGATTCCATGCTTACTACTTCATATTGACAAAGCAAAATTTGTTTAACTTGCAAACTAAAACATGAGTTCTTGCAGCTAACCTAACAAATTCCATCTAGAGTTATGGCAAAACCACTTCTGATTATGTACTATCATAATAATTTTAATACATATTTATATATTATTTTTATCTATAAAATAACCATGTAAAATAAATATCTAGCAAAGATGTTTCTTTTAAGGAAACACATCATTTACAGTTTAGAAAACAAGTATCAAGTTATTACTATTGGAAAAAAACCTGACAGATCTGCTTTTTCTAAGACACTAATTTTATAATACAACAAATAGTTTCTTAACTTAAAAGCTAAGTTCTTGAACCATTCACAAAACAATCATCATGCTCCCCTTCCATTTCACTTAGTGTGCATGCTGTACTTGCAATTATTTGCAGAACAGACATTCCTGCTATTCCAAGCACAAGGGATTATGATCAATGCAAACAAACTTTAATATCCCCCCCCATTACATTTGCTATTGGGGGCGGGGGCAGGGTAGAGCGGTGCAGAATACTCATTGAGCTAAGGTCCTTCACTATACAATCAGCAAGGACAAATGCACCAGATCTTTAAGAATTTGGCTCAACATGTAGGTAAAACCAGCAGACTAAGATATATGCTATATTGCTCGATAGCTGCAAGGACAAAGGTAGGGCTAGGAAAAGCACTTTACAGAGAATAGCTAGTTTTTCTAGTACACCAGGCAGCACACAAAGCAGTTCCAGAGAACAGGAGTTTCTAAGTGGTCTGTTAGCAGCGTGCCGTCTACTGAATAACTGCTGCGAATCCAAGGATCTCCCACTCACCCATTCCTAACCTAAGGGCTCAGCAGATGTATTCTGCAAGCTTGGACAGCAATAGGCTGTTCCTTGAAAAATATGCTACTGCAAAAGATGTTACTGAAAAGAATGAATCCATTTTCAACCCACTTCCTTCATGCCCTGAAAAGGCCTTCAGCAATACTGATGGCCAGAAGCAGGATGAAATCTGGCCAACAAATACTGTTGGTCTGCAACACACAATTTAGACCAAAAACAATACCACAGGCACAGTCACATTTATTTTGTTTATAAAGAATCACAACTGAATATTTTCTACTTTTTTATTTAATACTGCTTGCTTTAAAAAAAACAAATCATGTTACAGAATTACAAGGTTACAGTAACAAGGGTATGTCAAGGCACAAGGACTTGCAAAAGTTAATCTCCTGTGTTTTCTGCATGAAAAAAGTGCTGCAGTTTCCCCAAACACGAGTCCTTTACACTGTCTATTTAAGAAAGTAGCCCACAAGGTACCAGAAGAGAACTAAAGGCTATTGCTTTCATAAAACTAAGCAGGACATACATTCTCATTTGCTACCCAATAAGGGAATTCTTCTCTTGGTAATGATTATCTTGAGTGCCTCTTTAATTTCCTTTTCAATGTTTTTTGGCAAAAATCCTTACAAAAGTAAGACACAGAGAACACATAAAAGATAGAAAAACATGCATTTTGAAGTACAACCACATATCCTTAAACAATGTATCTGCCAATGGTAAATCAAGTACATGAAGACCTTACAAGAAATCTATGAAAGGAATAAAACACAAGTGGAAATCAGGTTTCATTCACTGGTCCAAAACAGTTCTATTCTAGTTTTGTTTCACTTTGTAGTATTTAAGGATATAAAATGCGCCTGCATGTTGAACATATCCTGTGACAAAATACAAAGAATAATTGCAACCCAGTGACCTTAACTTGACTCATCTGTTTGGAATTAAGTTGCTTTAACTGCATTCTGCTGAGGAATATCTGCATGATCAATAGAATTAAATGGCAGTTTAATTAGTTATCAGTCTCCAACGGTCTTTTGAGCAGTGACAACCAACTGAACAGATTAATGAACTTCTAGACAGGATCCAGATCAAGATTATGATCTTGGGTTGCTTGATCACATACTCTCCCACAGTATAATTGCTGTGTGTGGGTGGCTCAAAACAGAAGAGGGAAAAGAACGCCAACCTCTTCTTACCTGTTGCTTAAAACCTAAGGGAAAAAAATTACTGAGATTTAGGAGGACTAGGGCTGTGACATGGGAAGCAGCTGGCAACAATGGTGCAATTGGAGCTGGGAGAAAAGACTAAAAATACTCACAAAAATGTAGAAACATAAAAATAAAAACCTACTACCTGGAATTTTAAACTGCCAGAAATAAGTGTGACAACGTGGTTTGATAGTACGCAGATTACTGGATTCTTTATCTCTTGGGTTCTGTATCTTCCTCCTTCAACTGCCAGCCCTTCCCAGCAGTTCTTAGTCTTGACCTTACAATCCATGAATAAAACACAGTTTCAGTCTTGCACCCTCTCATCCATTCATCACTCTGCTAAGTTCCTTTGCTGGCTCTGTTACTCAATTTATGCATCATAAAATTCTGAACACGTTTAACAGAGCAGCAATTTATAAATAGCTTTTATTATACAAGGCAGGCTTGATGCTCAAACAGGAGGTCAGAGATACTGGCACTTAATCCTTAAACTTTTCCATTCTTCTGTTCCTTCCAATTTCTCACAACTAGCTATCCTCGAAGAAGAATTTTAATGTTGATTTGTAATTATCTTTTCTCTTTGATGAGCCCACTTCTTGAATAGTGGGCAACATCTCCTTTTCGTATACGAAATATTAGAAAATGAAGAGACTAGGCAGCTCTCCCCACACTGAGTCATAAATCAGCCACAGTTCTACTACTTGCTAAGTCCAAGGCACAGATTCCCATGGCAACATATGGAGCCTCTGTTGTAGTATCATTTTGCTCAGATATATATTCTGGCCATGGGAGAACCAACTGTAAACAACAAAGCAAATATACTTCAGTGGTAAACTGAAAGAATGGCCATTGAAATGGCAAATGAAGCAAAGGAATCAGGGTATGGATTTCACATATAGAAACCATTACTCTGTACTAGTAGATGACAGCCTTCTTGCATCCATCTATTACAGCTTCTTGCCAAAGTCAGTTTAAGCCTACTACTTTCTGCACACCTGAGAGGAATAAAGAAAATGCTACTGGGCTGTCATGGAGGAGAACAGCAAATGCTGCAGTGTGCTGGACCTGGTGGCTCCAAAACAGGTGAAGTTTTACATATTTGTATGGGAAGAGAGGCTGCCCAGCCTCAAGGAGCTACGGGATAGTATCCACAAGCTATTATTCCCTTTCCCTTGGTTACTGCTATGCATTGATGGAATACCCTAAAATAGCTTAATAATGGTGGAAACAGGGTCCACAGGGGGAAGAAAGTTGCATGCTAATGTGTCTCCTGGAGAAGGCCTTTTAAATAGTCCTTAACAATAACAATCTCTTCCTCTCCCACCTTGGTTCATTCTCTAGCTTACCAGCTGTTTGTGCGGGTATTGCTATATTAGATACAGGTTTTCCCCACAGCGCAACAACCTGCTGTCACTATGCTTTATAGAATTAATCAAAAACTGAGGCTCTATAGCAAAATTATTGTATAAGTAAATTGTAGGGAAAGCTGATAAACCCATCTAAGAACCCAAAACACTTGGAACTCAATTACCACATCCAAAGCTACCTAAAAATATTTAACAAAATTATTATTGCTGAGCACTCTGAGATCAGTTCAAGATACACACTGATACGAATACCTGACCTTCTATTTAAGTATGTAAATCTTTTTAAGGTTCAGAACCCACCTGCCCCCCCTTGAGCTATAATCTGACATGCAGCCAAGAGGGAAGGCTGTTTAGAGGTCTAATAGCACAGAAACCTATTTGCAACTGCTCTTTTCATTTGTCTTCTACAAATCAGTCAAGGACCCAAGCTCTTGAAGAAATATGGCTAAACTGGACTCTGGTATTACTACCATTGCTCAGTAGCAAGGCTGCAGATGGAAACAATTCCCAAGGAGTAAGAAACTTCAGAGCACCCCAGTAACAAGACTGATAAAAGAGGAGAAAAATGTGAATAGAACCTCGAAGTGGTTTGTGCTCAGCATGCGCTGAGCCTGTCTCCTCCCTGGGCTGGCTAGTGGGGAGAGCTAGTAACACTCCAAAATCTCTCAGGCCCCATCTTCTGTTGTACTGTCTTTGATCTGCACATTCTTCTTTTCAGTGTGTGCAGCAAGAATGTCACTGCAGAGCAAAGCAGAGACCATCAGCGACAGCTCACCAGCATCAAAGCTCTGCAGGTCATACGGGAAAGTAGCAAGAGAGGAGGTTATTGTGAGCAAGTTCTCCCCAAATTCAATTTCTCTTCTTCAACAGAGATGAGAAAAACAGAAGGGTTGCAGGTACAACTAGGTCAAGCATCATCAGGTTCCATTAAAGTTCTCACTAATGTTCTTATTTCAGAGTCATTAGTCTATTGCTTTGAAAAGAGGAGCTATTTGTGCCATTAGTTTTGGTGGGAAACAGAATGATTCCCGCTCATCAGAGCAACAACATCCTGAAACATCTCCAAATCAAATAGAGGGACAAAATACAAACACTAATTATTTTTTAGGAAGAAGCTTGATACATTTAAATATACAAAGCATCAAGTTTGTGACAGAAAAGGACTGGGCTTAGCAACTCTTTTTCTAATAATTCCAAATTGAGTTTATCTACTTTAGAGTGCGGATGTATGACTCCATTCAAGAGGTCGGTCATACGTTCAAAAGGCACACAGAGTAATATAGTTATATAGTCCTACATTACTTCAAAGCTTCATCCTGATTTCACTGTGATTGGCAGCACACAATGGACATGCTAATGTATCTGTAGTTTACTGCACTTATCAGACTTTTGAAGATGCTTCATAAGGGTTTCATCTACCAGGAGCACAAGCCTCTAAACTTTCCAATTTCTTCCCTGGGTGTTTTAATTCTTTTAGGACATATTAAAGATGCATGCTTTTATTAATGGTCTGTTCTACTCGCTGATCTTGCATCCAGTAGAATAAATATTTCTAACTTCCCAGCAACACCTTCTGTAAAGCAGAGCATCTCTAACACTTGACAGGTATCAATTAAGTTTTTTATGCAGATAGTATTTTACTCATTTTGTAGATCATGCCATCTAATTCCTTAAAGAGGTAGAATAATTTATGAGAATTTGTCTACAACAGGATTAACATGGAGCTGTTGCAGTTGCTGTACCCAGAAATCTCTGTCCAACTGATAAGAAACCACCTACATAATATTTGTTTATTATTTTGTAAATGTCTCTTTCCATTTTAGAGTAATACTCTATGCATATGAGACAGCCTCATTAGAAATATTACACTATAACTAATAAAAACCAAAAGGAGATGGGGTCCCAAATGCAGGTTCCAGTAAGCAAGAACAGCAATATCTAAGATTAATTCCTTACTTTAGTCCCATAACTTGAACAGAATACAAAGTGCAGCAATTATATTCAAATACGATGAATGCCATAATTATCACTTCAGAGATAAGTGGAAATATTTTGAAAAGCAGTAGGTGAACTAAAGCCATATTTAAAATGTGAGAGTGCTAGACTTTACCTACTATAAAACAGCTGTATGGGATTAACAATACTTGTACTTTTAATTGTTTGTGTCTAACACATGCTGTTTTGGAATTAACCCAAACAACTCATGTCTAGCATGCTACCATTAATAACTGTTGCTATGATCACACGAAATGCTTCTCTGAAGCAAGAGGAACTAGTGCCAAAGTGTTTTAAGGAACACTTCGTTTTTTCCCCGAAAGACCTGTAAAGCTGAGGTCTTCAATACTTGTGGTGAATATCAGTGAATAATACTGACTTTAGAAATAGAGTACAAGCAACAAATCTTTTCCAGGTAATACAATTTCCTCTGAGGTTATTTGAAGAAGGAATTTAAACATTTATTCCACGTGTTTAGAAACAACCAGGAATAATGTCAGTTATTACAGACAAGGTTTGATGGGAAGACTGGTCAGCTATAAATGAAGGGCCTGCCTTACGCATTTTTCTTTTTCAAGATACAGAAAATTATGGCAGGAGAATGATGCTTCATCTTCACAGGTTAAGGAGGCAGAAAGTCACAAGAGGCCAAAGTGATTTTCAGCTAACGTATTTCTAAGTGTGAGATAACAAGGTATTTCTGATTTAATTTGCTTTGCTGTAAAATCACTTCACTGCATGCTAACACAGACCTTCACAACAGCCATAATTCAAAGGCTGTTTGTAAGCACTAGCAGAAAATTCCATGATCAGTATTATCTGCCACTTTGAGCAGGGAGGACACTACTTTTCAAGTAATCTTTACAAAGTATAAACAAAACAAAACAAAACAAAAAGCACGCCCTCATATCAAAAAGTTTAGGATCTAGTAGCCAGCTTGCAATTCTCTGTGTTTGGAACTGGTGGAGATGGTAATCCTTCTGTTGAAGCCAAAGCAAGAACTATGACATGCATCTTTCTGCCAGTACGCAGACTTTATTTCAAATGATGCCATATAAGGAGTATACTGAAATTTGTGACAAGGAACAAAGCTTAGAAAGATGGAACAGAAGATGGAATGCCTGTGAAGAGAGAAAAGGAGTACACAGAGTTGTTGTACAACTCTTCAAAGTAGAGAATAAAGAGAAGTTTGAGAGAAACAGGGA
The DNA here is from genome assembly GCF_023634155.1 of Falco peregrinus. Taxonomy (NCBI): domain Eukaryota; kingdom Metazoa; phylum Chordata; class Aves; order Falconiformes; family Falconidae; genus Falco; species Falco peregrinus. Next base: position 86,789,861 of record NC_073722.1, on the reverse strand, counting down.
AGAAATTACATTCAGCAGTTGGACAAGAAAATCATGTAAACGCTATGTTGTATAGACCAAGCAAAGAAGTGTCAAGGACTTTGCAAGAGATCAGGGATAGAGAGCTATGAAGTATAGGCACAACAAGTTATGCTTTTGGAATTGAGAGGACAGTTTGCATTACAGAAATAAAATTGAAGCACTATAAGAAAGCAAAGAGCGCCTGGGTGTTAGAAGAAAAGACAAAAGCACAATGCTATACATTTGTTTTTTTTTTTGTTGTAGTAGTTGTATAAGCCCACAGAAAACCCCAAGGATCCTAATTAGAGAGAACAGGGCTGACCCACAGTCCTATTTTCTTTCACATATTCAGCCAACAAACTGCAGATAATTCCAGCAGCTGGAATTGACAGTGACATTTTAAGTCAATGAGGATCTATTTTACTCTTCCTCCCACAACACAAATGAATAGTAGTGCTAATGAAATTCCACTCCTATTTTAAGTTGACAAACACAACCCTGCATTTATCCCTTCCAGCAAAATTTGCCTTTTAACAAACTCAAACTACTCTGAAGTACCCTGTGGTCACAATATGACAAAACAAAATGCCACACTCTCCTGCACTGCCATTCTTCCAATTACCTTGACTCTAGTGGACCAAGATAAATTTTTTTCTACTGTATTTTACACCTACTGTTTTGGATGAATCATATTAAAATTTACAATTTTAGTCACAGACTTTAGTACAGTCTGGTTATTTATTTCACATTTGATCAAATGTTTCTGACTGAGGATGGGCTTCTAATTCATTACACAAAAATAACTTGCTTAAAAAAAAAAACAAACCCAAAACATATGCACTGGTTTCTAATACTGTCTTCTTCAAAATGCCAAGAAATTACATTATATGCAGAAATAAAAAGAACTGATTGGATTTTGGACCAAGACGCAAAACGTAATTTGTGCACATTATTATTCAGAAAAATGAGAAAAAATATTCTTACTCATTTCTTTTTAAATGACTTTCCACAGAGAGGCTAGATAACCTTATTTCACTGTGGTATACTAAGAAAGAAGCCCTTTGTATCTCTCGATCAGAAGTGTACAGAGAAATAATTCTGTTTCTTTCAGGCGAAAAAGAAATAGCTGTAGTATTTACCAAGCAAGAAAGAAAAAAGGAGAAGGCAGCAGGGGAAGGAACAGTGTTATGCTGTGAGCTGTCCTCATAACTAAGCAGGGTGTGATCAGCTCTCAGTGTCACACACCAAATACACCAGGTATGGTGCAACCAAGAGAGTGCCCTCTCTTATAGTTGTGTTATACAAGAAAAAGGAAGGCAAGAGCTTTCACATTTAAACCAAGCTGTAAGGCAATCAATTAGCCATTAGCAAGTGCGAAAAGTTTCATGGCACCTGTGTCTCCTTGACAAATTCCATTGTGAGTAAAGATTTCCACCCCCCACCCCCCACCCCCCCACCCCCACCCCCCCCCCCCGCCTAGTCCCTAGTTTCTATGTAACTCCTTCCACTTCTGAAAACTTACGCACCCCATTGAGTACAGTCAGTAATTTGCTTGGCCTGAAAGTTGGCTAACACAACACATCTATTAGCAGGCTTTCCCAGATTTGAGACTGTATCCTTGGTATCTGTTGGAATTAAAGACAATAAATAAATGCAGCATGTCAGCTTCAAAATCCATTGTGTTTTCTTTATTTAGCTTCTTTCAGCATAACTTTAATACAAACTGAATGACATAAGTATTGCAAGCGTCACTACTCTTTTAAAAAATAAACAGCTTTCCTAGCCATTTTGTGAATAAGTCCAGACGTACTACTCCTGTACATGTACTTGCTTCCACTACCATCCAGCCACACACTGCAAAGAATAGTCTTCCAAACTCCTTTCCAGAGTTTCCCTCCAGCTGAACATCAAGTATCAATACCCCTAAGATGCCTTCTCCTGTCTTTTACTTAAATACTGCCTTCCTCAGGGATCAACCAAACTTTTAGTACTTCAGAACCGGATCCAAGGTATCTCACACAGTGCCTTGTCAAGCTGATTATCTCGCAGCTTTGTTGGACCTGAAAAACTGATTTCCCATCATACCACAATAAAAAAAAAAGTGACTTTTTACTATATAATAGTTATGTAGTAATGGAAATAGTATGAAAATTTCAACCTCAAATACAAACCTAGGATCCAATTCTGATCTTATGTAAGCTCTAAGTAGTAGAAATTGCTTCCACAGTTATTTTCACTTAAATGTGCCCTACTGTGCCAAGACAGCATGTCTAGTTCTGAATTCCAAATAGCTAAGATTGCCAATGAGTTTGTAGTTAACACAAAGCTTCTCTGACTTTTTCATGGCAAAGATCATCATTATATGTGATTAGTATTTTAACACAGGCATATTTACTGCAATACAACAGTTCCAAGGCCAAATGAAGAAACTCGTATCACAGAAAATCATTTCAGGAACATACAATAAACAGCCATAGTTTACAACTTTTAATTACGTGTAGTGGGTATTATAGCACATTATTCTGATACTCTTATCTTTCAGAAAGTCTGGAGTCTCCAGTTTCTGTTAAAGATACTATGCGTAACTACTGCTAGCCCATTCATTTTCTGAAAAGTGTTTCTGAAGATCATGACAAAAGAACAATTGCACCCATTTAATACAAGCAGTTAATTCAGGATCTAAAGATCAGAACAAGTTAAGTTTTGTGGTAATGTTGTTATAGATAGCTTTGCCTGTAGTCATCTTTGTAAAAGGTCCTTATTGCCTCTAAATCACTGCTAAGGGAGTAAAATTTCAGTGGAGAGAATATGGATTAACAAGTGAGATTAACACTACTCTTGCCATCATGTTTCTAAGACTAAAGGATCCGCAGAAAACCCACCCCTCTCTAAAGTGCTTTTTCCTTTCTTTATCTTGACTGTATGCACTTGCATGATAGCTTCACTGAAAGGGGGTTTGGACAACTATTATACAGTCCACTGGTCTCGTACACCAAATAAAACAGAACCTGAAAACCAGGCAGCACTTGAACTAATTGAAAAACTTAGTAATTCAACTCTTCGGTCCCTGAAAATTAAGGCAGTATTGATAAGACATGAAAACTTACAGCAAAAAATAATTCTGTTATTTGTTAAACAGTACCAACTTTTTGTTCTGCATAAGTCTCCATACATTTTTTCCCACTATTACTGCTACAACTAACACTAATTGTGGACTATGGCTTCTCACATAAATACTATACAAACACCTACAACCTTCTCTACATAAAGAAGGCAGTGAGTTTGTTTCCCCCCATGGCATTCTGAACCCCAAAAAAGTGTGAGCTGGCCTTGTCTATTTTCAAAACTGCCCTTATCTTTACCTCTCACGGAAGAATGGAAAATCTAGTAAACACTGCCATAATGTAGGTCCACATCCTAGCTTATTTCATAGTAACTTTCCCATGTATAGACAAAGGAACTTTCCCATATAGACAGTTACACGTATTTCTTTTCCTTTATCATTGTTGTCTTTACTTAATAAAAGATGCTTTATCCTCACGCTCTTTCGAGGAGAGTTATGCCTGACCACAGAACTACCTAGGAACAGTTCATGAGTTTCAGGTGTTGGCACCACCTCCTTCAGGATATACTTTCCACTCACAGCTAAGTTCTAGAATGGTAACTGTACTGAAAACAGGGGAGAACACAAGAAGGAATACATGTAACTGTGAGTCTCACCTTCTGCAGGTAAGCTCTCTTCCTAACCTGCCTTGATATACAGTTCAAATTCACTAACATCAGAGACATCCATAATCCACTGCTGTTCGGTTCTAGATGGCACAATTCCCTTTTCCATTTTATTATTTCTACTCAGTTGAGGACCATTACTGCTAGTAATGTATTTTGTACAGGAGAATATTGGTCTCTAATACTTAAAAAATAATTACTGTTTTCCTATCCACTTTTATTTCTATAGAAGGTATTGTTATGTTCATTTGAAACAATTACTGCTTTTTATTTAATACAGAAGGTACAGTGATAATGCTACAGCAGAGAGATGGAACACCTGACAGGTCCAAGAGTAGTTAGGCATTCATAAAGGAGTTGAACTTGCAAATTCTGGCACAGCAAGATCCATTATGTTGCAAACCTTAAATAGGATTTCCACAAACCTTCAGCTTTGGTGATTGGGAGACACACACAAGCCAGCCAAAGACAGAAATAAGTCAATGGATAAGTTGCATATACATTTCCACCTGCTGGCAGAAAGTGTTTACACAGCAGTAGTATACTTTTACAGTGGTTTAAGTCTGGAATAAATCCAATAAATCAGTGGAGTTTTTCTTGGTTAAAAAAGGAACACAAAGCAGCATTTCTCCTACAGTGTCACTGGTGCACAAAGATTATTTTAGAAATTCTGCTTTCGATAAGGCTGTATAACTCCAGATCTGGGGCCCTAATATTAGTCTAACTGATATATAATTTAATTTTTTTAATTTACAACTAAGTGCAACCAACACACATGGCAGTTTCCCAAAACTGTAAGTAATAAGCTTCAATTACTAAGCACAGAAACATGTTATGATGGTGTTAATCAGGTTCAATGCTCAGCAAAATAAGTATTTTTCAGTTGATGTTTATTTGAAATTAAGAGGTGTTTTAAGCCAGGACTCAAAGGAATGATCTGGTATTCACTGCACACCACTGTATTGCTATAACATGAAACCATGTTTCATGTTTTCATCATCATCATCACCAATCAGTTCTCATTTCTTCAGAACTGATTGTAGCAAAGCATGATAAAGTCAATACCACAGCTGGAAGAGCCCCTTTCCAGAGCACTACAGCTATGCCAAAAAAAGCCTCCAGTGCCCATGATCAGAGTGGATGAATTAATCTCTGTTCTCAGTTACATCAACAAGTAGATGATTTCCACATACACACACCACACTCCCAACCTCACTTGGAGATTTTTCCACACTGTGCACTCCAGGCTTTGATCTGATTACCACTTTTAACACTTCAGATTCATAATCCATCACCAGTAGGTTTTATCAGTTATACTCCCTGCAAGTTCAATGTTGGAAACCCAAACACCAGTGTGAGCTAAACATTTCATGGAATAGGAGAAACAGAGTCATCTCTACTGCAGGATCATTCAAGAGACATGAAGAGACTAGTTCGCTAATTAGAAAACAGTAACTTTCCGTGCTCTTTTCATAAAACCTAGTTGAAATGTTGAAGTCTCTGCTTTCTGTCCCTTCTGACCTTGATGACATGTGTGACAAGGCTGTTTTCAAACATATTTCCAAACTTGGTTCCGTAAAAAAAAAGTCTTGAAAGATACACTATTGCATTAACACATGCAGGAAAGCATCTAGCCTTTGTGCTGCCCCCTGTATCTATAAATACCCAGTGATGTGCAACTACCAAACAAATCCAAACTTCCTCCAAGAATGCTACAAATTTTACCTTTGTCACAAAATAAAGTGTTACATCTTTGTGCCAAAATAACGTCCCATATATAGAGACAGCAAAACTTGAAAAAAAAAATACCAGCAGATATTTCCACAAAGCCTAGTACCAAGAGAAGAAATTATCAAAACAAGAGGTGCTGCAATTGATTACAGCATTATGAATTCAATGTTCTGTCATGCAGCTCATTGAAGTAACTCAGTTCTGATGCTCTACAGCTATCTTAGGGAGAAGAAATACTTCAGGAAAGCAAAAGAATTACCATACAATAGGCTACAATTTATTAGAAGGAACATGCTGAAGCTCATGTCAATGGAAGAATATGCTAACAATCATTTTAATGAGATAAACATGCCCTCATGTCCCCAGTCAAAAATGCCTAAGCTCCCTTGCAGCAAAGGTAGGTAGCAGTTGCAAGAAAGTCTCCCTTTCTACTTATGTGGGCTATGCTAAAGCTGCAACAATTACTGGAATTCCAGTCAGGAAGGAGAGGAGGAACAAGCAATGCTTTTAGCTTCCGACATATATCAGGGCATATTTCCCTTCTGTTTCTGAATGCACTGTTTCAGGGAAACAATCCCAGTCAGATTTCTCATGGGACAATGCATCTCCACAGTTATTCATGTGTAACCCTCCAGATGGAGGAAAAATTCAGCTTTAAATCTAAAAGGCAAAGGTGATTGTTTTCTAACAGTTTAATGCTCTTGACAGTACTACATAAGTATTTTAAAAGCCTATTTCAAAATTTAACAGTCATCAGGTCTTTAATAAGAAGACCCTTTAAGTCATGAGGAAAAAATGTCTAGCAAAATTCTTATTCACAATTTTCAACAAGTTTCTACTACCAAGCTGGCAACTCTGTTTTGAAAAACTTGTTCCATGAACATCCCTGTTGAAGCCAACAGCACCAACTTATAGACCATATACAGTTTTAAGGAAGAAAAAAGAAAGAAAAAACAAAGCAGTGCTTAATTAATGCATACCCTAAAACTTTTTCTAAAACATAATGTGAAAGTTTACAATGGAAGAATACTACTGGAATTACAATAAATCAAGAAAGCAGCAAAAGCCACAACAAACTCCCTATCCTTTTTTATAAAGTATACTTTTTAACACCTGAAGAAAGAAACAACAATTAAAAACAGTCACCATGGCATGGTGCAGCAATTGAAAATGGCTGCCTTTCAATTGCATCTGTACTCCTTCTGCAATTTAAAGTTAACTGAAGAGGATATATTTCTGACAGGGGGCATACTAAGGGCAGGTCTGCTAAGGTATTTCAAAGATAATGCTTTATATTTATTGCTTAATTCTCTTCAACTTCTATGTTTCCTTCATCTGCTTGGAAGGGCCTTTAATGGATCTAAATAAAAGGAGAAAAATTGTCTAACATTTATGCCTTGCCAATTCTATTAGATGTTGCTATAAGAAATGTAAATCAAGAGATTGGGTCTTAAAGTTTTATTCACTGTAGTTTTAATAGACCATGCCAATATTACTCCAGTATTGCCAGAGATGTCTCCAAGATCACTGAATGAATACTAAGAAGGCCTACCATGACTCTTGCTATGAAAGAACAGATTAAATCCTAAACTTTTAATCTCCCAATTTGATCCACATGGGCAAATGCAGTATGGCTTTGGGTAATATGCCAGGAAAGATATCACAGAGGACTTCCATTGTATGCTTAACCAGAATGGAAACACAGTTAGATCTTAAGGATCAGAAGTTACATGTTTGGTTTCAATACTAATGTCTGCAAAGATGTATGACTCCTTTTGATAGGTATACATTAGCATGTTTCCACACGCATATACTGTCTACAGATTATCAGTCTTTTGGGTCCAGAAAAGCCTACAGATTTTGAATACTAATGCATTTTAGATGAATCAAATTTTCCCTAAGCCATGAAGTAGAAAGCAAGAAAGCACATAATGAAGTATACAGAATTCAGCTGCGTGAAAGTCCACTTTTAAAGGCCAACCTTATCCAGGCAATTCAATGAAATTCTACTTCAGATAAGTACTTTTGCAAGACATTCTGCTAATAAGCAGGTTATATGTGCCACACCAAGAAAAAGATTAACTACACTCTCATAAAAAAAGGCCAGCCTGTTTTGATAATCAATATTCCAGTAGTTCTGATGCTCCCTGAAGTGTATTATGATTTATTAAACCCTACCTGATCAAACCATTAAATATTATTTGTAGTAATATATGCATAGGTAGCTGCACAAACAGTGAACTGGAGGAAAGAGAACAGCCACAGCCTGCTGCACCACTGCTGCAGAGTACCAGGCTTGCTTGTGTTACTGTCATCATTGTTAGGAGGAGACCTAGGCATGTAGGGCAGCAACTTCCAACATCACAGAGGCTTGCAACCCAGGCCTCATGCAGGTTAACAGAAGGAGTTCAACTCTCCAGCTGCCTGGACCACATGATCATCAATAAACCATGCTAGGTCATAAGCAGCAGCAAGGTAAATTCCCCACACCTTCAAACAAGTAACCATTTTTAACTGGGAATTATAAAGGGATTCCAAATCAGACTACCAGAAATGTAAGAAATTAAATCTATGCTTATTATACATAAGAATCCCACGTTCCTTTTTAAATCCATTCAACAACACCAAAGGCACTAGAATCGTGTGGATAACAAGGCAAAATTAGGACTCATCAGCAATTCTGGAAGTTATTTGTATCATCATTAAGTAAAGATAATCATGCAGAGGTAAATTCTCAGACATAAAACACAGAGTAAGTCATCAGGTTAGCTTGTAAATCATGCCATGAAGAGACACTAGTAAAACTTCAAATTCAAGATAGATAAACTTGCTGTCAGATTAATCAAATAAAAATAATTTCAAAGACCTACATATGAAAAATCTCTAATTAATGTCTATATATAATACACACCACACGGAGGAAAAAATATTTTCTAAAATTACTTAGCTCAGACTTGTTTATGTTGCAAATGTTTATAAACTAAAATGCTCTCTTTGGGTAATTCGACTATCTTGCACTTCCCAGGCAAGAGATTCTTGCCCAGGACTTTATTTTATAATAAACTTAACTACAGACAACTTTTAAAAAAATAGCTTACTTGGAAGAAATATCAAGCACATTAAGTAGGAGTTTGATTAATCTATAGCAATCCATCAGTTAAACAAGATTAATTCGTCGCTCTTGAGTGTTCCAGAAAATATAGTAGAAACCCAAAATAAGCAGACATTAATCTATGAACAATGAATTAGGGGGAAAAGATTAATTGCAAGGAAAAAAGTGTTTATAACAGATAAAAAACACATGTTCTGGATGGCTCAGGTCTGAAACTTGGCAGCCTGGAATATGCTTCAAGGCAACTCCATTTTGCACATTACAATCAAAACTGACCATTCAAATTACACAATTGCAGTTCTGGAAATATCTATTTAGTATTAATATCTGAAAAAGCAGTTACTCTTAATGTTTTACAAATAATTTTGGGGCAACCATTGGCTAGAAACTTTTATGCCAAATTCAATTGTAACAGCATTTTCCTAGAGGGAATTAAATATCTTATTAAATGTTATTGCATAGCAAATAGAGTATCTCACTTTCTGAAATATTCACCTTTGAAAAAAATAGTGGGTTTTTAAAAATAGACACATAAATTCCATTAAAATGTCACTAATAACATTAATCTGTTAAGAGTTGAGAACTAACACAGTTTTGAAAACCACATCTGTTCACAAAACTGCATGCCTTCTCTCTAATCTAGATTCTCTGTTTAGATGAGCAGTATTATGTATGATTGTAGAATTTAGGCCATGTCTACACAACTCCAGTAAGTATTCATTCTGGAATTCTTCTTGCCTCATGAGAAGGCACTCTGTCTGTTCAGACCTACTCCTCCGTACAATACAGTACAACACTCTGGATGATATAAACAAAATAATTTTAGATAACCAATTTTTATGGTGCAATGATTTTCAGAGCTGTAAGTATTAAAAAAACTAATCAATATGCTGGCATAGCAGAAATGGTTAAAACTACTTTCTTCGACTTAGGAAAAACCTTTTTTTCATAATCAAGTAGTACAATAGTTACTTAGTTTTCATGTAACCCTAGCTACAGCAGACTATTATAAGCGCTTTTTGAAAGAAGAGGAAAAGTCTTCACATTCAGACAGTATAATGTTACTCCCACTGAAAGCCATGGAAATTCTACTGCTGACCTCAGTGGGAGTAAAAGCAGTTCCAAATGCCTCCAACTTTTCAGATTTTCCACCAAGATGTCTATTGCAAAAAAATGCAATTCCATTTTATCACTGAAAGCCACAAACCAACAACCAATCAAAATACATCTAAAATTGTTTTATAAATGAGCAGTCTCAGCCAACAAGTTGCACTTGTAAACGAACTAAACAGCATTCTTCAGGGCTGACAAGCAATATATTGAAAGCACCATCATTCTAAAAATGTATGGCACTCCTGATTCAGGCTGACATGCTCTTAAAAATGAGTACAGAGCACACCTCACTTCTGAAATAACCAAATCAGTCTTGGACATGAGCTCTGTTAAAAAAGAACTTTGGTAATGATAGCACAATTACTACTGTTCCTTCAGTGTAAAAGATGCAGGAACATTTTTGAACTTGTAAATTCCTTTACTTCACAAATACGCTGCAGAATAATAATAGGTTACTCATGTATTCACAAACAGCATCTCATTTGATTGCTACTTTTTTCCTAATTTTCAACAGGTAGTGAGGCTGTATGGTAAGAGATAATGCCTTCTAGCTCCTGACACTTTACTCCCTTTCACCCCTACAATTATTTTCCTTTGCTCCAAATACTAGAAATTTCACCTCAGGATGATTGTTACAGTGACAAACCACCTAAGAAGTCTCCCACTTCTTCTATATAGTTTAGGATATTAACAAGCAATAACTTTCAGTTTTCCCTGTTACTGTGTAAACTCCATTCCCATCTTTAAACCCAAATTTACTTTTTTTTTTTAGAAAGAGACGATTGAAAAAAAATGAAATAGAAAATTAAGGCTTTTAAAAGTTTGAATTATTCAATCAGTTTTATTCATTTAGCAAGTACAGCTGTCTTCTGGTTTTAGTCATTTAAAAGACCAACTTTTAAAAATTATGTTCCTTTATCTCAGTGTAGATGGCTTTCCCTTGTGCAAGAAAACTTCTGTCTGTTAGTTCTCAAGAATGACTTTCCAAGTTATCGGAAGTCATACAAAGTAATAAATTGCTTTAACTATATATAGTCTTTGACTATACTCACTGTACTGTTCTGAAAAGAGCCCTTCACTTAAAACCAGTAAGTTAGCAGAAGGGTCAAATGCTACAGAAAGCCATACATCCCATCACACCAGTAAATAACCACTGAATTTATACTTGTGTTACATTCACACACCACAAACTGCTGTACAGAGAGCTCAGAGAACAACCTCAAATGAAGTCTGATGGTACAGCTGAACACAAAATTGAAACAGCTCAGAGCAGGCAGTTAGGAGGTGGGAACCCAGTTCACTTGTCTAAAAGCAGGATAGCAGAACAAAACATTTTGAAAAGGTCCATTTATAAAGTTTTGGAAGCTTGATCATCAGTTACATTATATGCAGTTAACTGTTCTACAGTTTGATTATACAGACGCATTTGTTTCTATATAGTGGTCTGCTATTCCAAGCAGACTAATTGAAACTCTTGCATATTTTAGCCATACTCAGTTCAATAGTCCTACTGTTTGAGAAAAAGGCCAATGAAGACTATTACTATAAAATTAATTTAGTCTTTCATCATTTTATTGTTGGCTAAAGAATGACAATTGTGAGACTGTTTGGAATAGTAAATAGCAAGGCAGATTAAGTTAGTAACAATTCTGCCTTCTAAATTTTACAGACTTCAACGTGTGTAATTAATAAAAGAAATAAAACATATATGTTAAGGAAATGTTAACAACTCTTACCACCCTTCCAGGCGAGTCGCTAGGCCCCTTTCCTTGTTCATAAAGCACCACTCAGTTCTGGATATCCCTGAAAAACGTAAGAGACAGATCAAACTCTGAATAGAAAACAGCTTGGTCACCTGAGCAATGGGGCAACTTTACATACAGCTTCACAACCCAAACACTTGCCAAAACTGCACCACTATCCCTAGTTCAAAACAGCTAAAACAAGGCTTTCATTACCCTCTAGAGTTCCTACTTCCTGAAATAAAAGTTCATGGCAGAAATTTCTTACCTGATTTGAACGGTCTACTATACAGACAGGTTTCTACCGAAATCTCTGGATCACAAAACCCAAAACTCATTTAAGTGTACAGTAACAAGATGCAAAACAGCCAAAATGTTTCTCCTTATTATCTTTTAGCTCAAATTATTTTTTTCTGGATCATACATAGGATTTCCATAACCTTACACTTGTTACATATACAGAATAATAGATTCCACAGAACACATACATACTTGAATATACAAGGAAATGGGCAAATTTTTCAAATCAAGTTAACGAAGTGTTAATTCCCAGGGAATACAAACACTGTCTTCGGCTACATTTTGCCAAGTCGTGGTAGGTATTCTCTGTGCTTATTTTAACTCCCCAAAGCATCAATTTCCAAACGTTTTTTTACCTGCCTGCTTCCAAACTAGAAATACATCTGTTTCTGTACAGACACTGCAAGTTGGAAATCGCACCTTCTCCTCTGCAGAATTTCCAGAAGTTAAAAAAAAGCAAGACAGTAGTATCATGGAATCCTTGATTATCACTACATACTGGGCAAGACTCAGAGGAATATATGTATGCCTAAGTGTAGCTACACCACTATAGTGCCAAAGCACCACTGGCCATTGGTCCTTCTACTGCTGGCTGAATTTGTAGAACAACCACACTGATATATGGGGTATCCCCTAACAGCAGTAATTTAAGTGGTCAGTATCACAAATAACTAGAGTTTGTTTTGGTGGATTGTTCTGTGGGTTTTCCTTTGTTTGCTTGTGGGGTTTTTTTGTTGTTTTGGTTTGGTTGTTTTGGTTTTGTGTTGGTTGTTTTCTGTTTGTTGGTTTGGTTTGTTAGGTTTTGTTGGGGGGTTGTTTTTTGTTGGTTATGGGTTTCTTGGTTTTGTTTGTTTGTGGGTTGTGGTTGTTTTATTTTGGGGTTTTCTGGGGTTTTGTTTTTTGGCATTTTGTTTGTTTGTTTGTTTTTTTACAGTCCTCAGAGAAGAGTGCTCACACACAAGGCCCAATCTGAACCCACTAATACCAGTAAAAAATGATTAATACTCAGAACCACAAAAGATATATGTGCACTGCTTTTTATATCAATGAAACTGATACAATTTAAGAGATCTAAAAAATATGAACACAGCTATCTGGAGACTGCTTTTATAGAGGAAGACACTGGTTTCCCCCCAATCTTGTAAGCCAGTCAGCATTTGGCTGCCTTACAAAAACCATATATTCTCCCTGCGTGCCTCCACCTTCCACAATACATTTTATGTTTCATTTCATAATTTACAAGTTAAAAGGCAACACTATGTCTCAAAACAGTAATTCCAGTGACTTTAGGATGACACTTGATGAAAATTTATCTAATTAGTAAACAGGATGCTTTATTTATCATCAACTCTGATAACTAAATGCTTTCAAGTACTGCAGAACAAAGGAGAAACCTCATCACAAACATGAAACATACCAGGAAGCAGAGCATGTACACAGAAATTCAGTTTGTCACAAAATAAAATTTCATTAGAAGAGTCATGTTGTTCCAGAAGCAGCACTGATGGAGAAGGTAGAATCGTAAGAAATGTGTTGAATCAGTACAAATCTAACCGCAGGCAAGAATTTCCCTCAAAAGTTTCATTTTTATTAGCAATTCAGACTTTGCCTGAAGAGCAATTCAATCCAGATGTCAGAGGCAAAATCTGGCCATTGCTTGCCTTTTTAATTATTTTTTTTCCCAAAAAATAAAATGAACATATGATCTCCCCTAACCAAAAAGAAATACAAGAACTGATAACAATCAGAAATAACGTTAAACAGCCATCAGAGGGGTAATACCACAGATTTTAAAATGCCACTAGTAGCTTGATTAAGTTTTAAAACATTGCAACAAATCCAAAACTGATCCTTCTAAAATTACTTTTTAAGTATGACGATTTTGTATAAGCCATTTTAAAAGCTTCTACTCTTAAAAAAAGTGGGAAATTATGGCTTATTAAAAAAAAAAAAAGAAGAATCTCACTGATCAAGAAGAAAGTTGAATGGCTAGCTTTTAATTTATGTTTTCAATATAAATCAAGATCTCATTTCCGTTACAAATCTATGTGCTCTGCTACCTGTACATGCCTGTAGCACCAAGGACGATTTCAGGAAGAAATTATAATTCTCTATAACTTACATTTATGTATGTTACAACTTCTCTCACTTTTGAGCAATATAGCTCAAAAAGTATGCCTGACATTCCTCAAGAAGTGTTTGACATTCTGGTAATTTTCACTTGATTAAAAACTAATCACTATAGAGCATCTGAAGATGTTAATGGGAAAAGAAATTCAAGTGTATGTTACATGCACTGTAAAAAGATCAGACTAGTACAATTCTTGATGAGAACAATCACCTGCTATTAAAACATATCTCTAACTTTTTGGAACAACATACTCTTAAAATTTCAAGGGGCATGGATGTAATGTGATTTTGGATATCCTTGTACAATATAGCTGAGCAAAACACTAGGTAAGTCAAGCAGCAGAGCAAGCAAACAAGATTTCCAGTCTTCACTTATAACCTTGTTTAAAAAGTTTAGACTGCTGAACTCCAGGTCCCAGAAGGTCTGAATTTCTCAAGAACCAAGCCAACATTGAAACTACAGCAGTAGTACAAGTGGAGTTGTATTTTGAACTTGCCAAACAAGTATCATGGCTTCACACATGCTAAGGAGAGAAGAAATGATGGAAAAAGGGCACTTAATCCAGTGGTCTGTCATGAGCTTGAAAAAACTTCTTTCTGCCAGACCAGTTACCAACATCTAATGAGTATATATCCTGAATAAATGCAGTAAGGACTATCTTAGTAAGTCTCATAAATATTCAAAAGACCCACCATATTAGCAATCCCAAACACAATAAAGGGTGAAGGTCTCTTAAAGAGCAGCTCTAAGCATAATGCAGCCAATTCTGACTGGAACTTCATGTTGAACCAGCGCTGGCTGACAAGGGCATGACCTTCTATTGATGCTGAAAATGATGACTTGGTTCAAAAATTGTCTCATTTTGCTGCCACAGATTTAACAGTTCAGGCTTCATCCCCATGAGATGAGTAAAACATGCTCATTAGGTAACCTAGCTCCCCAGAGACAGGATTTTCAACAAAGGGTAAGCACCTTTATTTTAATATTACAAATATGTCCTCAAGGTGCTTTAACGCAGACCAGTTGTAGAGGTGAAAACCAATCACAGATCTCCAGTCCCACCACTGTGCCACAGTACCGCATTCTCAACAGGAAGATTGCACTGATGAAAGTTATGGGTAACATTAAATATACCAACAAAAAGCAGTGAGTACTAAGCAGAAATACAGCTCAATACACCATCAAAGCAATTCTGAGGCTTTTCAGAAAGGTGCATAAATAAAAAGAAATAATTTTAACTTTGGACTGCATAAACAACAGGCACAACAATTATGAATTCTTTTAGCAACTTCTTTCAGCTTGTCTAAAACATTTACTGCCCATTGTTTTCATCTTCCTACTTACAGACATGCCAATGTCAGACAATATCTGTTACAATCAACTTGGATTTACTATTCTTACCATCTGTCTTAAGTCTAACCAATAAAGTAATACTGAGCAAGAAAAAAGGATGAGAGGAAGAAGGGAATCAGAATACCACAAAGATAAGCAGGCAGTTATTTCTTACTCTGAATGCAATAATAAAAACTCTAGAGGCCAAAATGTTCCAGCTGAGCTAACTATGGCTTCCTGCTGCTGTTACTAACATAGTATTGTAGAAAAGTAATTGCAAATATTACTCAAAGTACAAAATACCAAACAGAAACAAACAAGATAATGGAAGAAACATGTATCTACTGGCAAAGCCAAAATTCATTAGAAGATTATATTCAACATGTTTTGAAGCCAGATGTATAAAGTGACACTGGAAGCCTTTACATTTAAATAAGCCTTTTAAAATTCTTTATTTCACTAAAAGCAGGAGTTTGACCTTAAGTGTTAATTTAAATGGATACAACTAAGTTGGTTAAAAAACCCCACAAACTGGAGTTCTATAAATACAGCTGCTAATGGTAGCCTCAGAATTGCAGCCACATCCCAGCCCGACGCACAGCTCTGTCCATCCAGCTCTTCCCATGTCGGGAGAGTCACTGAGGGTTACACTCACTGGTGAGAAACATAAAAGGAGAATGTCTTGCATCCCTGAAACTCCTTTCTGGACTTTCTACCCTTTGCATTATCAGGATCCTTACAACTTTGCTTCTCCTTGTAGAAGACAGAACAATTTAAAAAATGTTCAATTATTAACCATCTTTCACAGAACCTGCTCAGAGTCAGTTTGAGCAAGTTGCCCAGAACATTTTCCAGTCAGGTTTTGAACATCTTCAGGAATGTAAACTCCACATTATCTCTGGGCAACTTGCTCCAGTGTTCTGTTCACCCTAGCAGTAGATTTTTTTTCTCCATTTTTGATTGAAATAAGACTTCACCACTTTGTACCTATCAGCATATTAGACTGTGTTGCCTGTTGTAGTATCAGTGATCAGTGGAAGCTGCTTAAATCAATGAGCTCTGAAAATGACAATGAGATGTATAACCATGAAATTTATCGAACATGCCTGCATGCATTAGTAATGACACAGTATGGCCTCTGGGTCCAATAATGCAGAGGGCTGGATTCCTTCATCTTCCAACGACTGCTCTAAATTCCCTGTCACACAAGGACACACAAAACAGGCATACATTTTTCACTTCTGGATATTATACCTCCTTTAAACCAGCTGGGTTTTGTCTTGCTACTGTACACACTCGATAAGTTTCTTTCAATTTCATAGTGTCAAAGATATTTTAAATAATCAGTTTCTCACGAAGAAGCTACTATTAACATTCCTTGCCTCAAAAGATACATGCAAGCAGTTACTCTGAGGTGGAACTGGGAGAAACCTGTATAAACTCAGTGCTCTTGAGATTTCTATTAGAAATCAGTTGCTCAATTCCATGTGAAATTACAAGAATGCACAAGCATAGTTTTTTGTTCTTTATTACAAAAGTCTCAAGTGACATCTGCTATAAGAAGGACAATGCTAACAGGCAGCGAAACGTCAAAGGTTTCCCAAGGAGAAGTCATTTCTGTTCATGATTCTCCTCTCAAAACACCTAAATAATTCAGGTGTATTCAGTCAAACTACACCTGTGTGAAGAAGACAGAAATGAATTATCAGGTGGTTAATCACTAATACTAAAATTCTGTGATTGTTATATTTGTCCATAATTCCTTTCTCATTTTATATTCTCTAGAAGAAAATGCCTTGAGAGATTTCTTTTCCCCATTAGAATTTCCCAACTTGCTGTGAATATTTTATATCTGTGCAGCTACTAAAGTCACTAAATTATCAATCTTGTACTCTAAATTAAGTCAGCCTATTTCAGGATCTTCCTTCCCCTTCCCCCTCCCCCCCCCCCCCGCCTTCTTCATTACAGCTATTTTAATTCTAGACTCTTCACACACTGTGCACCTGTAATCTGTATCTACATTGTATTAGTAGGATCCTCCTAATTAGATTTAATTTCCTCAAGTGAGAAAAAAAGTGACATGCTAAGCCTGCTAGTTCTTTGAAGAATGTCCTAGAAGGTCAAATGGTGTGTATATCAGGGCTTTGTGATCTCTTCGACACAGGTACGGTAAGGTTGGTCAACATTTCAGATGCCTTCAGTAATGAAAAGCAAAGTAACTGGTATTGATTTCATTCACATCAATCTCAAAACGGTACAAAATAATAATATTCTCTATGTAACAGTCTCATGGGTACGTGCAGATAAGACTTAATAGATCACAAACAGTAGAAAGCTCATTTAAATCAGATCCTGTGCAAAATTCTAGTTTAACTGAGCTACTATGCAGACAGTAAAGTATCTGAGATGTCTACATCACCTATCCTTATGAATTTAATCAGTCAGAAACTCTCTGAAGATCAGTAATTTTCCTATAGATTACAGCTCCACAGTTTGTCCACTCCTGAAACAATAGCCCTGTTCTTTAACAGAGACACCTGTATTACTATTTTTGAAACTTCTACCATCCCAAAATATGTTGGTTTACTGATTCAAAGAAAAAATAATAGAAAAAATACAATTAAAAAATATCAGGCTCTCCTTTGTGAAACCAGCTGTTTCCCCCTACACTTCAACCTCTTTTCAGTGGAAATAGTTGTGTTTTTTTCTGTAATTCTTGCTAGTCTTCCTTTTATTTTTGTGGTACTGTGACACGCTACGCCTTAGATTAATCTGGTTTAGGCCTCTCAAGGGCTAAAAAGCTTCTCTCACAGGCCTTGCTTTCTGCATCATTGGGGGAACGACACAGCCCACTCATATACACACTAAAACTCTAGCCTGCAGCCTCCTTTTCCCAACTGCATTACAGCAACACACACATCTGCATTTGGCACCTGTAAAGTTCTTTCACCACTGGGATCAGTAGCCAACTTGTTTAATAAAGTAAAACACAGCCCTTTCAAAATGCAGCAGTATTTATTCATTACTGCACAGGCAGTAAGCCTGTAGCACAAAAGACAAATCCAACATGGTCTTGTTTATGCTTAAAAGGTCTATTGCCAATTATTGCAATTCTCTCAGTCCAACTAATGTCCATCTCCTGATGGGGAAAACAACCTCAACCTTTCTACTCCCTGACTAGAACACCAGCATTCTCCCACAGCCCCTGCATAGTCTCTTAGTTCACATAAATCTCTCCCTCTTTCCAAGACACAGGGTCCTGAAATGGTTAGTATTACTGGAATCCTCTCTCAGGCTGACTACACTAAAGGAGAAATATTAAATACATTTTAAAGGCCAAAAAACCCCACTAAACCAACCAATCAAAAAAAACAAAAAAGGAGATGAGCAGTATACTCCATTTTAGATAAAATTTAGTTATTTTATTTGAGCATTAGTTGGGATATTCCCTATTTATCTAAACTACTATTTTTATCTCCAGTGCCTGGTCCTTTATACAAGCCCCTTCATCAAGTCTGATGGAAAAAGCAACAAAACACACTGTATTAGATTATGTCTGAGAACAAAAAAGTACTTTTTTGCGATGCATACATTTTCAGTAAGCTTAGACACTGTAGACCTAGCCTGGATTTCTTCAGCAGAGAAGACAAAAAAAGTATTAGTCAACCACATAAGAACCAGAAGAGCCGTGTGTGAGAAAGGACAACATAATACCAAGGTCTAACAGCAAACTATTTTCAGTAAAAGAAGGGAATTGCAGATACCACTGTATGTGACAAAAGAACAACTGCATCTGGAATTCAGTATGATATTCCTGAGATCAGCATTAGAGAAAGACTGACTCAGCATAAATATGAACTACTGAAACTACCTGAGAACAGACTGATGGTTTCATGAGCAAAAGAATAAGAGTTTGGATTATTTAGCCTAGCAAAACAAAGGCTGAAAGGAGGCAATACTGTCCTCACTATATATACCAAACATTAAATTCTCAGAGAGAAAAAGAGCACGAGAGGAGCTATTAAAACACAAAACCAGATCACTCTGAACTGGATAAATAAAAAACAAATAAATAAGCTGAAGTATGGGTAAGTTTTGAACCACCAGAACAATCAGTTCATGGGAAGGAAGCTGATGTTATGTAGAAGATGCTTCAAAGGCAGAACAGCAGAGCTGTCCAGATTTGAAGGAAGGCCCACACAGCTGAACTGCAGTGGAATTTCCGATGTGAAATCATTTGCTTATTCTACAGCTCAGGTCTCTGTGATGACAAAGGAATGATGCAACATGCTGGCAGTTTAGAGAATATGCTTTTAGATGTAATTACTATATATTACTTCCTTCCCCTAAAATACCAGGCTGTAGGAATGCAGATGGAGATTATGGTATCTGTACAACTTCATATTTGAAAGAGAAGGAAATAGTATTTTCCTTAAGTATAAGAAAGGGAAGGAAGTGCTAAGCTCAACTACTGTCCGAGACCTACAAAATTTGGAGGTACAACTGAAGCAGGAAATATGACATATGCTATGGTAAATATTACACTACCAAAATGAGTATCATACAGTTCATCATAATCTGAGGTCCCAGGAACAGCATCTCTGCCCTTAAACAGTTAAGTCTTGAGAAACACGGTACTCTGAAGTAAAAACAGCAAAGATGCAAGTGAAATAACTTAGCCTAGAATTAGCAGAAGGGGAACTGGAATGAAATTTGAGGTCTCCTCTCTGAATTACCATACAACATCACAGTTTGAAGCAAAGATTTTGTATGCTAGATGGAGAAATCTTGCAAAAGATGGAACAGATGATCTGACAGATCAGATGCAAATTATACTGTAAATTAGACTGTATCTTGCAAATCTGCCAGATATAGCATCAACTTTAATACGTATTTCGAAAATATAGAAGTTTATGAAAGGAAAATGCAAATATCAATTAAGAAAACTATTCAAAGTGTGAATTCAGTATTTTCTGAAGGTATGCTACATATATAGATTACTGCATTTTAACAAGTAGCACTGTAGTCCTTCAAATATTGATACATAAAATGAGGTAGAAAATTACAGAATCTCTCCAAAAGAGAGAGAATACAAGGTCAAAACAATACAGGAAAGTAAAACATCTTGTAGGACAGGGCTTAAGACACAGTTTTATCAGCCAATGTTAATGTTACCAACATCACTACCCTCCTACAGAGAGGGAAATGAGAAGAATTTGCTAAATATAGCCAGAACTGTTTGGAAGGATGCCTATCCTTATTTGTGCATTCATCTGTTTAATTGTGGGCAATACAGTCCACTCGACAGCCTGAGGCAACTGTGTATGTTCAATATCTTCTGAATTTTACAATCTCAACTGGAGATTGGACTTAATTGCACAGTTTACAATATTATAAATGGGAACTTTGTATTTTGAAACTCTCCACATTTCTAAGTACCTCTGCTACTTTTACTCAGGTTTGGGAATGTACTAAATGCCTTCAAAAGCGAGTGCAGTTTTACGCAAACATGGTGAGAAAGGCCACAGAATCCTTGTGTTTATTGTATGACCTCAGGTCTTTCAAATCCAAATGTATACAAATATACATCTATATTTTTACATTTAAAAATCAAGTTTTATGCTAAATGCTCCTTAGTTTGGTAGTTTGAAGAAATTGATCTGCGAGTGCATTTTTAAAATAACTGCAATAATTTAAACATGCTTATCAATACATCTTACCAAATTAATGCACCTTTATTTGAAAACAAAGCTGAAACATAACAAATACAAGTCCAGGAAATTTCTACATGCAAAACCTTTGGAAGGATTCCTAAACCTAAGTCCCTTGGCTTCAGTGACAATATTGTAAAGAAATATAATGGAATTAAAGTGGCACTGGGTGCCTAAATCCCTTTAAGAATGTGGACCTAAATTCCTAAGAAGTCACTAAAAGTCTCAGCCAAAGTATCAACTTATTTATAAATCACAGAGAGCTTCTCACATATTCCTTTTACTCAGGATTCAATCACCATTGATCTTCCTTCAAAGGGAATCTAAGCAAGCCAGGCTGCAAACTTCATCAGACCTCTGCTAGTTGTTAGCAGAAGGTCCAACAGCTCAAGAAATTCCTTTGTGAGTTTTCCATACCCTCAGTAGGGCTTAGAAAATGTGCAATGATAATTGTCCAGAAAAATCAAAATTTTGCATTTGGAAAAGAGTGTGTTCAGACACTCAGGAAGGAAAAATCCCTTCGAAAACAGAATCCGGTATTATCTACTGATAATTTAAGTGCAAATAATTGCCTAGCATTGTGAAGAGATTAGCCTTTATACAATTAATAATATTTAGAGTTTATGTTCATTTTCAATTTAAAAACCACTTCTAACAATACAAAACACGAATTTTATTACTGGGCTGTATACAACTAGACAAGTCATGTTAGATCTTCCTGAAGAGCTAAATGAATATAACAAGCTTCAGTTCTGTTTAACCTTAGTTCTTCAGTCCGTTAAAAACTACAACTCCTGAAATTCCAAATTATCATACTGCTTCTCTGCTTCAAAACAGTGAAAAGTAATTTGTGGTGTCATAAATGAAATGAGGTGGTTACTTCCTTGAACAGACAGACAGCATGGGTTGGGATTCAGAAACCCCACCGCCAACACAGCAAGTAGTTTTTGTAAAAGCTGAAGACTCTTGTTTATCACCTAAAGGAAAATACCATCATGAAACCCTGATAAAAAAGATAATGCAGCAAATATTCTTGCAAGGAAATATCCTCATTCTGTATAGAGCAGAATACCAGCACCAAACATACTCTCAAGAGCTAGCATATCATTCATGAGCTAACCAACTGAGAAAATTGTCTGGGGAACACTATTTTGTCTGGATTCTTATTTGTCATACTTTGGGAGTTTTATCTCAGCATTAAGCAACAAAACAACATGTAACATACTATTACACAAAAAAATACAATATCCTACTTGAATTTGGTTAGATTTAGTCCAAGCTTGGTATGGAAGTGTTTCACTAAACAGGCCTGATGCTGAACGTCTTAGTACTGAGCCTTGAACATTTGAAGCACAAACCAGACCTTTTATACTGTATTGTTCCTACAGCAGACAGAGTTTTGGTATAATGCCACTAAAGAGAAGACTGGCAACAAATAAGATATAAAAGTTAACCAAGAACTAGGATTTTATTTAATAACCTGAAGAGCAGTAAATTTGAAAACATTCATGTTTCTCTGGAATACACTGAGATTACTCCTGTTGACAGACTGTGGGTATATTTGGATATAAAGATGGTAACACCATCAGAAATGGAAGGCTGTATATCTGGGAAAACAGTGCATACAATACTTACAAATATGAGTTTTCTGTTTGACATTCAAATAAAGAATTAATGAAGCGTACATGTATCTGTATGAACAACGGAAGCTTCACATAGGCTTCATACACCAAGATTATTTGTGATATATTGTTTAGGTTTTCTCGTCATGCTTAAAACCCACCAAGAGGTTTTATTTTGTGCAGTATAAATATACAGTTTTCCATCGGACTCATGGCTAATCTGAGATCAACACCACAATTAAGAGGGCTAGCAAGTAAGGGAATAAGAACGTACCTCCAGGAAGCTAGGTATTACTTTCAAGTAACACTGGTATTCCCAAATTCTTAGTCATAACCTGTACCTTCTGTTCAACTTCACTGACTTTAGGCTTGGAAAAGAAAATCAGAGGATCACATTCATCTTTTAGAATGTGTTCCTCCTCTATTAAGAGACACAGAAAGACTATAGAATCATAGAATACCTCAAGCTGGAAGGTACCCACAAAAGGAGATGTATTAGCATTAAGAGAAAATTACATTCCAGTTGAAGGACAGAACTGGAATAAGAGTTACTGTTACTGATAAAGAAATTCTACCAAGGTTTCAAATTTCTGGATTACAGAATTTAATCAGCTCCCATCGCCACATCACATTAAAAACAGCATCGTACCCTCCACCTCTAGAATTCTGCCTCAGGAAAGGGAACACTGTTTTTTACTTCCATTATCTCTCAGCCTGCAGTAAGGAAGTGCCTTGGTCCCGAACCAGAACCCACAGGAATTTAAAAAGTGCTATTTCTGCTTGTAGTAAAATCTTCAATATGTAATTTACATCTTGATATGTCATCATTTCTTGGTATTTAACTTAGTAACAGCTTCTGTAAAGTAGAGATTTTATTACATAAATTATGGAAGTAGCAGACTGAGTGTAGTGGATACAGCATAAATTTCTGAATCAATACAAAATATGTCCCTGGCAGTAGTTGTTATTCTATGCAGGTGTGTTATTGATCACAATCATAATGGTCTCACTTTAGCTGCCGTCAATAACTCACTACTTGCATTGTCACACTGAATTAAAGAAGAACCAGTCTAAAAATATGTGGACAAGTTAATACCAGCATGGTATGACCCAGTCTGTGGTGCAAAGAAGAACACTGCCAGTTTAAGTTAGGAATCATGTTTGAGACTGTACTTGACGTTACATTGATAAAATAAAGTCAAATGTGGTATTTATTCAGGCAGAAGAGTAAATGTCTTCAACATACTGGAAAACTCTTAAATTTATAGCTACTGCATACAATAAAACTATGCTTTCAATAACTTGGAACCATTATTAGGATACAGTTACTGTTATGCAAAACTGAACCAAAGTTCTACAAATGGTTATTGACATTTTACTGATCAACATGACTGAAGCTTCCTTGCATTAGATAAAGAATTCCAGAAGGAATGTTATATTATTTCACTTTTTTAAAATAGAGTTCATTTCTAAATCAAATCTTGACAGCAACATACAACAGCAGAATACAAAACATAAGCCAAAGATCTGTGAAGTACTGAAAAGTGAAATATAGATAATGTTATTATGGCAATTGTATAAAACACTACTATTATATAATGCATATATAAGCATTTTTCTTTTAATTAATTCAGAGTAGACGCATAATAAAAGAACACACATTGTCACTGGCCTATCAAAATGGAGAAACAGATCCAGATACAAAAGACAAAAGACCTCCTATTACCAGCAATGTCATCTTTATATCATTTTCAACCACTGTAGAAGATTAACAAAATGTTAAGATTAGGTGTCAAAGGAAAGAGCAGAACATCATTAAAAATGTCTACACCAATAATTAGTGCTCTTTACACATTCTAGAGAAGCAAAGGGTGGGGAGTGGAAGAGACCCACACCATGTTAAAGGAACACTGTTTTTGTGAGACACTTTAATTGCATTTCCTATGTATCTCCTGTTCATGCTAAGAGGGATTTTCCTTGACAAGCCAGCCCGGTATAACACCTTAAGTAACACTCATGCCACCTTTCTCTCCATATGCAGTTTTATCTAAGGCTTCCATCTCTTTCCCAGGAACAGCAAACCAGAAAACCTTGCAGCAGCAAGCTTATGGATTCTACTAGAATCCTATGAATGATGTTACGTCAATACACATCACAAGAAACTCAACCAAAGATCAACCGAATTCTTTCAAGGTTCTGACAACTGCACAAAATAATGATAATTATTTTTTTCCCCTTCAACCTCGTACAATTAACCTCAGAGGTCAGGTGAGCTGAGAGGTCAGCATGAACAGTTGTCTAAAAGAAAATTCAACCCATCAATGAACGAAAAAAATACCCACCACATGAAAGTTCTTCAAAGATTTGATGTGTACCTAACAAGAACAATAGCCATGCCGTCTCACTTTCAGCACCTGACATGCATCCTTATTTAGGAAGCCAATCTCCATACACTATCCATGTATTTGCCTCTCAGCAGAGAGAGACGCTCCTTCAAAGTGCCAGTTAAAACACTTGATTCAAACTCACAGCCTGAATCAACCTCCAGAGTAGTCTGTCTCTATCCAGTGTTTTTATTTGCAGCCAGAAGTGGCTGCCCTTTCTAACTCAGACATCTAACTGACATGCCTGAAGTTACTGTAGCTCTCCCAGCCCAAGTGTCATATCAGAATCTCCTTCCCCAAGACAGTCTGTGCTTGATGAACTGTATTTCAAGTCGCTCTACAATTCACTTTTCACTGGGGAATCTCTGCAACCTTTTATACTCTGCATACTGCCAAAAATTATTGCTTTTTCATTTAAAACCTGCAAAAATAAGTCTACCCAATATCACTAATATGTACAGCTCTCATCAAGCTGTGAATCCAGTAGACATAGACACTTGATTAGTTGATTAGTTAAACATTGCCATACAGTTTCTTGACTACAGGAATAATCCAGTAAAAGTCTGTGCAATCGCTTCTGTCACTGTCCTGACTTGCAGTTACTTAAAATTTTATTACTATATAACCCAAACTAAATAGAGAATATTTACTGTGATGAGAAGGTTCCATGGAGGAATTGTGCTGATAAGCTTCCAACTCATGGGTAGAAATTACACTGCCAGAGCAGATGAAGAACAGGCAATTAAGTTAATGGAAACAGTAGCTCTACTTTCACTAACTAAACATTGCAATGAATGTAGATCAATTAACAGAAGACTTTCTTACAGCAACAAGTTAAGGCAGCATTTTTTCATACAAAACCCCCCTCATTATCACTCTTTTTATGACAGCAGAAATAAGGGGGGGAATTAAGTTTAGAAAAGAAAAAAGGCGTATGTGATACAAAGCCCAGATTCTACAAAGATATTTTTGTGGCCAGTACTCCAAATCAAGCTACTGTTCAGCACCCCAAAGTCAGTCAATACCACTGCATCTCTAATACTATATCACATAATTCAAAATAGATCCAACTAGGAGCACAGGTCTTGGTATCAATACCCTGGAAAGCCCACTCACAAGGATGACTGTGCAAAGAAATCACTGATGCCTAAGTCTACTCCCAAATCCTTACACTCTGAAACAAATAAGGAAAAGATGACATTTTTTGAGTTTACCACAACCACACAATGTCACGACCAGCCCAACATCAATATCCTCACCTTCCCTCTCACTTGCTTGCAACGTTTAAGCTGTAACTCTTCAGTAATGTATTTCAAAAGACAGTAAATGCTTCACAACTCTTAAATAAACCATAAGCAACTAAACAGTAACTGTTCTGGAGGACAAAGGCCTGGTGGCAAGGCACTAGACTTCAAGCTTCCAATGGCTTATGACAGCAATAACAAGGCAAACAAAATAAATAATGAAAATGAAATTGTGAAAGCTACCTTGACAACATCCTTTTAATCTTCAGCCAACTTGAAATGTCATGTAAGCACTGAAGCAGCAAAGAGATGATACTGCTTTGATAGCAAAATCTCTATTTCTCCCTGACCTACAAATCACAAACGAATAGATTAGTGGTGCACTCACATATTTCCACACAGTAGCTCACAGAAACCCTGTTGCACCTTCTGAAACAAAATGCACATGCTCCAAGATGCAGGAAAACCATGATTATAGGCATCATCAACTGAAGCATGCACAGAAGACTTGATGCTGCAGTAAAGGACCTTATGGAAAAAAGATCCTAAATTGCCCAAGAAAGCCATCATATCTGTAGAGATGAAGCATACTGCATGTAGTTCAAAAAGGTCTTCCTAGTGCAATATAAACTGGAGAGCGAAGCAGAGAAGCACAATCCTGCTCGTGTTCTTAATGGATCGTAGTACCTTGTTATACTGCTACCAGCAGCATCACCATTAGACAAGTGTCGGATGAAAATTACTTTCTTGGGCTACTCAGCCTGGAATCTGTGATCTAAATATTACAATTTTTCTCTTTATAAATATACTTTATATTCAGAATCACTCAACTTGTCTCATGGTAATTAATATCAGCTGACTAAGACTTGCAGAATCAGACCAAGATATCCTTCACACAGAGGTATGTGGAGAGATACAGAACTGCACATACTCAGGCCCACAGGCTCTTTCCTTAGTGTACTACTGCTAGTAAACGGTTTCTATCTTGTGCCAAAAGTCTATGCTTGAGAAAATACCGATTCAGAGATCTACAGAAGTACCCACTGATTTTGTTTTTCTAGGTCAACTCCTCTGAGGGCCTGATTTTGAAAGATATGATTAGGCAGATCCCCTGACTTCACTGTAGCCAGCTTCTTGGAACCAACTTCAGATGGCTCTTACCTGGACCCAGTGACATTTCCATCAATTTTACCTAGATTGGACAACAAAAACTTCACTACATAGAAAAATAGGAGGGTATAAACAATATAAACTTTTACAAAGTTTGATAAGCAGTTTAAAAAAAATTATATCAGTAAAGCCAGTCATTTCAGGGATATAATGGCGCCTGCCTTAGTTAAGATCCATTCTTTTCAGAAAGAGACCATTTGTTTCAATACTGGTATGCTCCCAGTAATGACAGCTATTGTAAGAAAATATATTCATACATGCTCTTTGCATGAACGAGTAGTGACTAAATATAAGCTTCATTAACTAAAGTGAAGTGTTCCTTACAAGAGATTAAAGTATTTTAAAATGCCACCCATGTATACATTCCTACTAGGTCTCTTGCACATTTTTTTATCCCCAAGATAGGCACATATTTTGGTGGGCCAAAACGTCAAACTATCCTGAAAAAACAGTGGCAGTCAGTAAGTCTCATTCAGGACTCCAAAATATTTTTTTAATGTAGTCTGTATAAGTTCATGATGAAAAAGACATGCAGTCCGCTTACCATTGAATGATTAGCCATTTACACACCACACAACGAAAACACCGCTTCTTGAAAACATGACTGCTAAAGGCTGGAGTGCCAGCCTTCCAGAAGATTGGATATAACTACATTGAGCTGCCTGTTCTTACAATGTTGCAGAAAAGCAGACACACAGAAAGAGTGAGATTCACTAAAATTAGTTATTTGTCTTACATACTGTTTAAAATTAATACAACCTAAGCTAATGCAGAAGATCTAGACCTCTAGAACTTCAGCATACAGAACCAAAAGTAGCTTTACAGCTTGTTTTGGGTTGCCTGCAAAATGTGAGGGGAGGAGTGGAAAGGACAAATGAGAAACAGAAGAGGGTGGTGGAACGGGTTGCCCAGAGCAGCTGTGGATGCCCCGTCCCTGGCAGTGCTCAAGGCCAGGCTGCATGAGGCTTCAAGCAACCTGGGCCAGTGGAAGGTGTCCCTGAACAGGGCAGGGGAGTGGAACTAGATGGTCTTTAAGGTCACTTCCAATCCAAATCATTCTATGACGCCATGAAAAAAACTTGCACCACAGTTTTTTGGGTCTGGCTTTGTTTTACAAAAGTGAGCTGAGGCAAATTAAAACCATTTTATTACTGAAGATGGTTGCTACTTTTTTCAGATGTTCAGGTGGCTAACCTTCTTGGTTCAGCACACACGTAGCCCACATCCTGCCTGGAATTTACACAGCATACTTCAAGATCTCCTTGTTCTTACTTTAATGCTTAAACCCATGATATTGCTAATGCCTTTGAAGAAAATATGTTTACCAAGTCACAGGTATATGCTAAATGTTTTACATTATGGAAAGAACACTTTTTCTAAAAATACGTGGATTTTAATCTTAACAGAAGTCTCAAGGCTAATTTCCAGGTGACTCATATGAAGTCTGAATAAGGTAATGGCACGCAACAACTGATAAATTCTTTCCCTATCCATGTTGGCGCAACCCTAGAGCTGGCCTTTTTCCTCCTTCTGTTGGAGAGACAGGCATTAAAAGTAAAAAATTGGACCGAACATTTCTGCTTTGAAGATTACTATGATGGCTATTAGGAATAGAATGCACTCACACTAGACAAGATACTGTCATACTCTGGGTAAACTGTAAAGACATAAGCTAAATATGATCTCACACTTAGCTTCTACAGCATTTGTTTACAATGTCTGTGTCAATGATTTATACTCACACAGTAAAATATTAACAGCAACAAATTATAAACCTAGTAGCACAAGAATTCTAACAGGTTTTCCTCACAGTGTATCAATTCTGACACTAACCAAAATCCACCAAAATCACTACAGAAATCATGTGTTGCATTACATAAAATCAAATACAGAAGCTTCGTTTTATGTAACTGTAATATCCATGCAGATGGTCTGCAGGATAAGATATTTTCTCTCAACTGCAGTTTGTACAAAATTTGAAGTATAAGCAAATGGCAGGAATTTTGCCATTTCTAGTGCAGCGTCCTAACTCAATATAATGGGAATCTCTCTATATTTGTAACTCTTACCAGTTCTTCCAGTACTAAAAATTGCTGAGACTGAAATCCATTGCAGAGATTTTTAATTAATAGATGAAAATCAAAGAAAGGAACTAATTTTCATCTATTCTAGCTAAATAGTAGGTCAAATGTATGGTTGCAGTAATTGAAATTCAGTTATTTATGTTGACAGCAACTATGGCATAAAAATAAAATCAGCAAAGTCAACTTTATAAAGAACACCAATGTCAAATACAATACATTCTATGCATCTCTGAACAATACATGAGGATGGACTATGCAGTGAAACTATGCAGTCAAACTGTATTGTTCTTCTAAACCCTGCCCTCCTAATACATTCCTTCAGCCAAGTAATGGGAAGATAAATCCATTTGCCTAATGGAGCATATAATTTAAATATTTCAGGCAAGCATTTAGAGAGATGTTGCTTAAAATAAATATAACTGCCATCCATCCAAATATCTTGCATGATAAAGATCACAGCATAGTTCACAACTTATTTTTCCTGTAGAAACGCCAAACTATCCAGCCCTTTCAGCTACTTTAGTCACCATGTATATCCTGTGCTACTTTATTATAACAAATCCTTTCTTTCCACGGAAGATTTAATATTAAGCTGCATTTTTTCTCTTTTGCAGTGCCTTGCAACATTTCTAAAGCCACTAAAATTTCAGATTTTACTACTGCACCATGCAGTCCTGCACAATTTTGTAAACAAAGTATGTTTAAATTTATGGAACCTTACAGGGCTAATGTACTTAATACAGACTGCAGCACTTCATCCACAGGAAGATACAATCAGCCAATGTCAATATTCTGTCATTTAGAACCATGATTTTACCATAAAGCATTCCCATTAATAAAAAATAGCAGGTTTTTTTCCCACAAACTTGTATCTAGTGTTAAGATGTTATTAGTATAAAAACAGGTTTTACTTGATAGGAAAAAAAATCTGCTTGGTTTTTTTTTTTTTCAACATGCTAAGAATCACATTTTGTATTGTGACCTACCTAAGGCACAACAGTACACTGTAAAACACAAAGTACTTGTTATAATAATTCCCCCTTCCACATACACAAACAAGTGCTTACATTAAAAAAAGAAAGAGAAAGGGAGAAAGACAGTCTTTATTATTTGCATGCTAGAAGTGATCATTTTAAAGAGTTGATCAAGTTTTTGCAAACATTCAATTTTAATCATGTATAACAATACTGCAGGAAAAATGAAAAGAAAAAGACACCCCTAACTTTGGCTTATAAGTCTGTAATGGATTTCACGTTTGTGAAGAAATAGGTTAGTTTTGTTTGGGCTTTGCTACAAAGAGATTCATCTCTTATGCATGCCACAAATAACCTGAGCAATGACTTCCCTCCATGTCAAGAGCTGCCCATCATATTACAGGATTAATACAATGTTGATTTGTTTAGGGGTTGCTTGTGTGTGTGGCTTGCGTATATAATTTTAGCCATTCATATACATCAGCTCCTCGTTGCATATCTCACAATAAGCTGATAACCGCTGTTAAACCTTAAATAGCAATCTTTAGCAAACAAAGCAAGCCAGTCTGCAATCGTGATGTAAAATCATCCCAAACGTACTACACCCTGCAAGAACCTCTCACAGAAAATAGCCCGGCAGCCTCATTCATTCCCCCCAACCCAATGATCTGCTCACCATCTCCTCCGTCTTCCCTTTTTTCTCTGTCCTCAGCTTATTTTCCTTGCTTCTGCTGGCTTCAAGGAGGTGGGTGTACCCACATAAAAAACACACCAAAAAACAAAACATACAAAAAAAAGAAGAAAACAAAAAAAAAAAAAAGAAAGAAACCCCACACACACAACTCTTCAATAAAATACTCAGCAACCACTGAGCAGCATATCAGCGAAAGCCCCTTGTCTTCCCCTCTCGCTTCCCGTTCCCCGGGAGCAGGAGCCCCCTCCGCGCCGCTCCCGCTCGCCGCTCACGCCCTCCCCACTCCGGCGCGGCCCCGCGGGTGCCCGGCTCCCGCGGAAGGAGCCTCCGTCCCCCCGCGCGATCCCCCGGGGGAACACCCGGGCTGCATCAGCCCCGCTATCACCTTCTTACCCACCGAGACGACATAGTAGAGGGAGTCGGGCTGATTTTCCCCTCCCACCTCCACATTCCTATTTACAAAGGGTATCCAAGACCATCTTTATCCAAACGGGGGGGGGGAAGAGGGAAGGAGGGGGAGGTGGAAGCAATTATTAACCCTTTTCTTGCATTTACCTTTTCTTGCATTTACCTTTTCTACTGTGATTTTTGGCTGCGTTTTTAAAGCACACGGGGGAATTTTTCTTCTCTACAAAGCACGTAAACCCGCTGCCATCAGGCCCTGCGGGCCCCGCTCCCGCAGCCCAGCTCGGCGACCAGCGGGTGAGTAGGGTCTGCCCAGTAGCCCCACGGCCGCTCCAAAAAAAGGTCCAAGGGCAACGCCGAAAAATGCATGACCTTCCGAAATTACTTTTCGGAAAATAACCGCCCACGCAGCCGCCCCGGCCGAGCGTCCCTCAGGAGAGGCCCACCGGGCGAAGGGAACACATTTCCCGCTCTGGCCGTGCTGGTTTCATCTTTCTAACTCTCTTTTTTTTTCAGCAGGGCGTTATCGCTCCTCAGCATTCACACCGGGGGGGGAGGAAGTACCAGCGTAAGGTAAGCGGCACCGCCGCCTGCCCCCGCCACAGCGGCCGGCGGGCCGAGGAAGGCAGCGAGACCACGACCCTCCCCCCCCACAGCAGCCCCGCCGCAACCCCGGCCTCACGCCGCCAGCCTGCGACCGACACACAGACCGCCGCGCTGCCCCCGCGGCGCGAATTTTCCTATTGGGCATTTCCTGTGCGATCGCGCCCAGCAACTGAAGGCGCATTGGTGCATTCCCGGCGCGCTCCGCTCACTGGCCGCTCGCTCGGCGCGGCATTGGCCGGCGGGAATGTCCGTCCGCGCGGGGCGGCCCGGCCCCTGGGCGAGCGCGCGGGGCAGCAGCGCGGCAGGCGGTCGGCGGGAACGGCCGGTGCAGCCGCTGCAGCGCAGCGTGAGGCGCCGCCCGCCAGCCCTGGGCGGGAGCGGGGTACGGGACACGGCGCTGCCGGCCGCTGCCCGCGGGAGCGGGGCGCTGGCCATGTGCGTTCGGCAGGAGCAGCAGGGACCGCTCTCACCTCACCGGACGGGTACGCGAAAGCGCGCGAACCGGCCTGCAGCGCTGAGCCCGCCGCCTTGCAGCACGGCTGAAGGCTTGCTGCGCCTGGGGAACGAACCGGTGCTTTGCACAGCTGCAGGGCGGGAGATTCCAGGCCCGGCTGATGTCTGCATAGCGTGCTGTGACAGAGGCCTTGTCAGGTGCAATGCAGCCAGGAAATGCTGGCGCACGGTCCCTATGGATTTGTCCAGCTTGCCCTTTTCGCTATTTGCAGCGGTCTGTGGGCTGTGATCCAGTCACCTCTCAGCCTCATGGCTTGAGCTTCCTACAGCCCTCTTTTATACCTTACTGTCTACCCCCTTCATTATTTTTATGTTCCTTCTCTGATTGATTTCCAGTGGGTTTGCCCTCCCTAACCGTGGTGCTAGTGTGCCAGTGATACCAGTGCTTCGGACAAAAGCACTCCTTTGCCGCTCCTATACATGCTGTATTTTATACATTAAAGGACTAGTTTAGTCCAGTTTACCACAGTATTACCTGGAGAGGTCACGTTGAAACATTGTAACAGCTAAATTCTTTTCTGAAGTACTTTTGGCAGAGCTAGCCCCCATCCCTGCATTCTTTATTTCCAGATATGTTTGCTCGTGTTTTCTGACATTAAAAGCACATTATATTGGACTGGGATGATTTAACTGGGCACATCAGATGATTCTGCAACTAATCAGTCGTGAATTATCCACTCGTCTACTAAACTACAGATTTTACTAGTAAAGATCTTGCATAATCTAGACAATTGGTAGAGATACCAAGTAGGATCAGAGCAGCAGGAACTGATCTCTAGAAAACTCTGCGTAGGTCACTGACATCTCTTTAGCAACTACTTTTTGAGAACTCTGAGGGAAAAGTTACTTAAATGCATTTAAGGTGTGCTTTATACATTCCAAACAACATGCATTCCAGCACTTAAAAGACAGAGCAAAGTTTTAAAACAAATTTCAGGACTCTTGGTTATTGAGACAAACTCGGGACAATTCTGCAAGCTTTTCACTAAGCTTCAGCTTGTTTCTTAGCTTTCTCCAATAAAGGCACTGCTGAAAGCCAGTGCCACTGTCTAATTCATTAAAGATCCTTAAAGTGGATACAGAATCACTGCCTACTTGGGATCAGAGTACTGGAGTTTGACAAACAGTGGGAGCTATACACAGATCCCCTAGGACAGGGTCTAAAAGGGACAACAATAACTGAGCTGCTTTCGGCAGAACAAAAAGTAGACACAAGAAATAGAAGGAAGCTCTGAACAGCCACCAAATCAGTAGTTCACAGGTCCTTGCAGTGGGCTGGTTTTGGGAAACCTAAAAATGTTTTAAAATTACTCTAATTTCCCATATGTATTAAAAATAATGAAAAAAATTAAAAATCGGTACAAACTAATGCCATTAAGTTTTAAGGCTATGGACAGCTTACCTTCTTCCCATGGGCATAACTCTTACTGAAGGTTTGCAGACCTATATAATCTAAAGATTTTTAACGAGTGCCAAGCATAGAAGCTAAATAATCTTTGGTCACAGTGATGAGTCTATACTTCAAGAAACAGTGACAGCAAAGTACAATAAGTCATATTTGATACGCATGCATTTTACCAATTTTGGTGTAACAGATTAAGAGATTTTTATAATTTGCTTATTCATCAGATAACTGTTTTAAATAACAACACTGTACCTGAAAACAAATGTGGTTTAGGATTATATGTATCAAGGTTCATATATTTAGGTAATAACTACAATCTATTACTGTGCTTCAAAAGCAGTAGTACAAAAAATGATGATAATATACTCACCCAGCAATTTTCATCAGTAGATCTCAAAAGACCTTGCAAAGGTCAAGGGTATCATTCCATTGTTGACAATGAAGAAAGAAAGTGTTGAGGTGAACTTGCTCAATGTCATATGCCAGAGCGGTGGTAAAGCTAACAATTGACTTCAGGTTTTCTGCATCTAGGTTGAAAGGTTTTGTCTCACAAGCCACATTACACACTCATATACCCTTGGGAGTTCTTTTCATTAGTGTTCCATATCTTGCGTGTACTGTCTTTATCAGTGTTGGAATCTAGAAGAGCTGTCAAGGCTTTTTTGGTCTTCCCTTATAGGCTTCACCATAAAACAGTTTTAATTTACAGGCTCCACTGAAACCCTCTTGTGTTGCCACCCGTAAAAAAAAGTCAGAAATAAAGTTCAAAATCTTGTGTGAAAAACCCACAAGTAAGTTAATATTTCAGTATGAGAGGACAAAAAGGTGGCACAGATCCAATCCCAGCCTAAATCTGCAGGTCTAAGTAAATTACTGGATGTTTAATTATCAGTTCTGATCATGCATGCTGTGCTTAATAAGTGAAAGCAAATTTGACTTTGTCGCTTGTGTTTTCCTCAATCCTCAGGAAAGCTGTCCTGGCCTGAATTCATGCCATTGCAAGCTCAGGGCTCAATGACTTTTGGGCCTTTCTGGAAGCAGAGTCTCTCCTGAAGTTAGCCATGTTAGCACACATCCCATGCAGAGACTGTATTATAGAAACTGGTAAGTAGCTACATCCAAACTCGCTATGATTGTCAACAGCCCAGGTCTGGGTGTATCAGTTCTCAGAGGTACGAGCCCTTTGAAGCTCAGACCAGGCCTTTGATGTTATTTTTTCATACCTGGAAACAAAATATACTGGAAACAGGCTGAGGTGCCAAGAAGCAGCCCATGGACTATACAATATCAGAAACGACTTCTCCAGACCACTGTGGTGGACATGGATATGGGACTGTGTCAGAGGTGACCCCTAGCATGCAGCGCCATCGCCTCTCAGTGGACCCCATGGCGGGTTCCCCTCAGGCAGTGCAGCAGGCCTCTCCTCAGGGCCCGGCAGGGAGCAGGCAGTCATGGCTCCTGTGATGGCAGCCACAGTGCCTCTCATGGCGCCTCTAGCTCCTCTCATGACGGCCACAGCATCTGTCAGGAGCCCCCGGCCCCTCTCATGGCGCCCACAGCTCCTGTGATGGCGCGCCCGGCCCCTCTCATGGCGCCCCTCGACGCCCGGGCCACTGAGGGGAAAGGGAGCGGGCGGCACCCACCGGGCAGTGTGTGTAAACCAGCCAATGACAGCTTGAGAAGGAGAGGCGGGGTTGCTTTCCCTCCAATAGCGCGCGGGGAGGCGAGGCGCCCGCAGCCAATAGGGCCGGGTGTTGTTTTGAACTGGCTGCGCTCCCGGAAACGGTGCTTTGGGGATGTGCTGGGGCCCGCGGCGCGAGCTGGGTGAGTGCGGGGTTTGGCGGGCTTTTCTCTCAGGGCCCTTCCTTCACGGGGCTGGTGCGGCCCCGCTGCCCAGAGTCCTTGTCCCACGCAGGCCGGCGCCTCTCTTGGCTCGTACTTTGCTGGCACGGGCGGGGGCCAGAGACAAGAATAGCCTGGAGTGGCTTTGCTTGTCCCGCGTGGGGAGCCGGAGCCCGCGGCGGGCGCAGCCGGGCCGTGAGGTGCGGGGCTCTCGGTTTGGGGAGCGGGGGCTGCGTGGCGGGCGGGCAGGCCCCTGCGGGCCGGGCGCCAGTGCTCTGGCGCTGCCTGCCTCCCCTCAGCGAGCGGCGCCAAGGAGAACGCCGCCTCTGCGCGTCCTGTGCTCAGAAAACGTTTTTTTCACCTAAATTTCTCAGGAGCAACTACTGAAATACTTTAAATTATCAACCATTTTTTGTTTTCTTAATTATGCGATGGCACTTCGTTGTTGGGCTGGCGGTGGCTAGCTGGTGCTTGTGTCACGCACGGTTCTGTCACGTTTGAGAACGTAATCGTTTTAATGCATGGTGATCATTTCAGTGGCAATTTCTCAAAAAATAGTCACAGAAAGACGCTGAAAACTAATGATGTTTCCGTTTGCAGGTATTGAAAACACGAGGTTTTTGGAGAGACTTGTTTTGTGATTATATGAGGTTAACGGGATGCGGGTGGCTCTAAGACACACTCGATCACCAGCTTGCTTTCCACTGTATATGGAGCTGTTCTGAAAATGTCAAAATATGTAACAGAAACTTGACATTTTTCAGTTACATTCTGTAACTTTTTTAGTTGAGTTGTTTTCAGGTTTCTTACGGTTCTTGGTAGTAGTTTGACTGAGTTGATCCTGGCTATACAGAGATTCCAGTATCCCTGCTCTAACTGAAGCCAACTCGCTATCTATTTTCATTATAAATACTCCGTTAAAATTTTAAATGAAGCAGCTAAAGAGTGGGCTAGTATTTTTGTTTGTAAACGTTTTGGTATGTTTGGCAGCGCTTCAGTGTGGTTACCCACCTCTCTTGTTAACTACTTATGCTTGTTCCAGAGTCAGTAGGAGGACAGCTACCACCATAGCAACTAAATTCTCAAAAGTGGAAACAATCAGACAATAGAACATACCTGCATTAAAGTTGGTAGACCTAGACAGGAATGGTGCTCCTGTGAGAGCAATTCCAAGTGAACCTGCTGGATGTTGATAGTGATCAGCCAAATTAGTTTTATGGATGTGCTTTTTTTAGAGTACGTTAAAATTACAATTAAATAAATAACTTTGTTAACAGCAGAACTAATAAAATTCTATTGTCCTTGCCTTATGTCTCCTAGAAGGATTGTTTGAACTCAAAGCAATAGCTTTGAAACTCTTTTTGTGTTACAGTGTTCATTTTGTATCTGCAGTCTTGAAATATTTTTTTTTGAGTAAGGGTACTTGTAGGACTTTTTTCATCTACTTAAGTTCTGGGGGTTTGTGGGGTTTTTTTTCTTGGTCCCTTCTTTCCCCACAGGTTTGCAGGGTGTGTGTCAGCCCATGGGCCCTCTTAAGTTTTGTTCAGAGTAGGCAGTAAGGTCAGAGTTACTGTAGATGAAGGTAAGAAGAGTGGGAATAAACCCACACTTATAATTGGTGATTGCAGCACTTCCATCAAAGGAAGTTAAGATTAAGAATGTAAGACCAGCCATACTGGGTCAGGTTGAAGATCCATATAGACTAGTATTCTTTTTCTGGGAAGGTCTAGCGGAACATCGCTAGGGAAGAGCTAAGAGTAGATAGAAAAAGGATAAATGATTCTTATAGTACATATGTCCTTCAGCTACTTGTAACATAGACTTTCTGTGTATAAGGAATGGAAAATAGAGCTTCTTACCCCAAAAAAGGACTCCTGGCTAGTTCATTGTTGAAGAAAACCTAAGAATTGTGAAAGCTAAAAATATCAGTCTTTGCCTAAAAGGAGGAAGTTGTCTAGCAAAAGACTCTTGGTCTGCAGATCTGTGTTAGAGGAGAAGCTAACAGTCTTAAACTGGGGGAAAGGCTGCCTTACTCCATCCCTTGCAGATATTTTCAAAACATGGTGTGGTGAAAGGTGCTGTTTACTGGCCTTTCTTTCTCTTGGGAGCTGTATAGTGGATTTAGTGTATTAAGATACCAGAAGGAAAAATTGAGGAGCTGCAAATAAAATTAGCTTATTAAACTTGGAAATGGCATGCAACTTACGTGTTATTTTCTGTTGTTTTCGTAAGTGTTCTACTTTGCATTGCTGTCTCTTGCTGTGAAGACTGACTCTTCACCTTGGTAAGGTTACAAACCCTAGGTTCGTTATAAATTGTCTCTGTACAGAGCAACCTGAAAGGCATCCAATCATGGATCTATCTATTCCACCTCATCTTTATCCTGAATGATTATTATTACTACACAGGAGCATGTGCTACACACAGGAAGTACAAAAGCAGATCAGTAAAATGCCTTAAAAATGCATCTGTGAGACACTTTTCTGTGAGAGGAAAAAAAAAAAGGTAGAGTACTTCTAAAAACTAATCAAACATCTCTTATTTTCCATTATTTTGAAGTTCAGTATAAAACCAAAAATCTCATTCTACTACTGGAAGAAAATGCCTCCAGTTTTATTCTTTCATGGGCATTTGAGGTGTGTAGTTCTCAGTTTACTTTGGACAAATTCAAAAGAAGCAGTAAAATAGCTTGAGACTCTGCTGACTACAAGTTACTGTTGTGGTACATAAAACTATCAGAATCCAGTGACTAATGATCTTTAGCTGTCTCTTAGACTGCACCTAAACAACAGTTTTGGATCAGTTGAGAAGCAATTGAGATCACTGCAGTAACTGACAGATGTTATTTATGATGCTTCATTTGTGAAAACAAAATACATAACAAATGGCTTCATTTTTCAAAGGCGGCTACTGGGAGTTCTTAAGAGTAAAATGGTTTTATGCCAAATTGTGAACTGATTGCTTCTAATCAACCAAATGATGGTAGAACCCTATGAAAGGAACATACACCATCTATCATGTTTTGGTCTCTTGATAGTCCCTTTAAATGCTACCTTATGCTGGCACGGATCCACTCGGGCTTTTTAACAGATAGTTAAAATGAGCAAAACAACACACTGTACTGTCTAACAGTGCACTAGCATAGCATAAGAATGTTAGTTACTTTAATGTTGTTTCCAAATTAGCAGTGCCATTTGGAGCAGAACGCTTAATTACAGGATGTTTGTAATTTTTGTCAAGCTGGTTTATGTGTATTAGGCCTAAGTTAGACAGCAAATGAGAAACATATTACGGAAATAGGAGATTGTTGCTGTCATGTCATCCTTGATAACTGTTGTCTTATAAAATCTCATTATCCAGAAAGTATCTTTCGTGTCTTCGCCTTAGAGTGAAGGGGTTTTTTTTCCCCCATTCTGCAGGCCTTGCCATGTTGCTCAGTATGTATATTCCGGCTGTATTGTCTTCATAAAAGAAAAACAGAAGGCATGTGTTGTGCCACAAATTAGCCTTTTTTATTTGAACTTTCTGCTTTTTTGACAAACCCACCCCCTGTGTCTGTAAGAATATTTCTGAGGACACATTTTCTGCTGAAATGGAGCTAGAAAGTCAGCTTTTGATCAAGCTTTGGACTTTCTGTAGGATCAAATTGCAAGTGTGGAAACCAGTGCTGACCTAATCTTTTTCATCCTCTCCTCTCCTTGATCTGTGGGCGATGAATGACAAGAAGGCTGAGTTGAGCATATCTGCTTTGTGATGCTAGCTCTGTGCGATACGCTTATCTCATTCCCATAGTTGCAGCACCCTCTGTTACATGAATATGAGCTTGAAAGAATTACACCTGTATGAAGACTTTTTTTTTTATATATTAAAAATCTATGTATTTATGTCTATGACAGCCTCTCTTCAGGTTGTTTTCCTCTTAGTGTTTGTTAGTTGTCTTAAATTTCAGAATATCCAAATTTGAATTTGACTTACAATATGTTTTCATGTAAGCATTTTAAGGCTAACATCCAGCCCTGGGTATAAAAACACAACAGGTGTCGCAAATGCAACATCAGCTTTGATTAAAGAAGATACCATAATGCATTGGTTGCATCCTTTGCCAATTAAGTATCGCTGCTATTTTAAGGAGTAGCTCTATTTTAGCTGGCTTAAACACTTCTGAGTTAAAAAAAAAAAAAAAAAAAGTTGGACTGTTTATGTAGGACCTATAAACACTTACGCTTGAGCCCAAGATAAGTAATGCTGTTTTGGTATTTGTAGTTAGTCAAAGCCCAAATGTAACTTAAAAGAACTGTAATAACATCTAGCAGGGTTGATGGGGTGACAAAAAGATACTTCTGTTAAAGCAGTAGTACCTCATAATAATGAACATGGATTCTAGAAAGGCATTGAAGTGTTGAAAATATTTGTCCCTGTAGATAACTGTGGTGAGTCTGACAAACTTACTCTGCTGCTGTTTTCTGGCTGGTCACTTTTATATAAGCTTTATGTTGACCAGTAACTGTACAAACAGCTGGACTGAATTGATTATTTGAAATAGCTTCAATAAATCAGCTAATGGAGGCTGAAGCCTGTTTATTAAAATAGTAGTCTTTATGAGTGATTGTCAACAGTTTTGTATTGAGTAATCCATTTGATTATCTGGCAGGACACCTAATGAATACTAGGACTCATATCTCCATAGTCAGCAAGAATAGTCAGTGACAGTTGCCCACTAAAATTGTATTTTATATGCCTGCTTTCACCAAGTATGCTGCTTTGCACTTTGTCAAAGAAAAAAAAAGATTTTGAGGATTACCTACCATATTTGTGCTGATGCTGTAAATGGGTACTTCTCAGCTGTAGATTGGAAGAAGATCTTTTAGCCCTTTACCTTCTGGAGGACATGCAAAGTTGTAATTACAATGGAACTGCTTATTAAACTGAATTTAAGTCACTATTGTATTTTTATAACAAGTTGCTCAACAAAAAGGCAAGAAATCACTCTATCTAGATTTTTAATATAACTTTTCAGCACATCTCTTAAAGACAAACTGAAGCTCTTTGAGATTCTGTAATTTATTTTAGCAAACATAATCTGTTTTTGTGGGCTTCCAACAACAATTTTTGTGGGCTTCCAAGAAGTACTTTGCAACCTGAATTGTCAGAGCTATGATTAGGATCAGTCCTGTGCCACTGCTGCTTTTGGAGACTTCTGCAGTACTGCTTTCGGCATCATCAGTGTCTCACATGACTCGCTGGCTAATGCTTGGTTCCAGTAGCTTTCTGGTT
This sequence comes from Falco peregrinus, assembly GCF_023634155.1. Taxonomy (NCBI): domain Eukaryota; kingdom Metazoa; phylum Chordata; class Aves; order Falconiformes; family Falconidae; genus Falco; species Falco peregrinus. Next base: position 86,748,743 of record NC_073722.1, on the reverse strand, counting down.
CAGAGACAAAAAGTTTACGTCCCCTGTAGGCTGCAGACTAGGGGGAGAAGGAAAACCAAAGATTTGAACTGTAAAATTGAAATCTGCATAATTGAAATCACTAGCCCTTTTTTTGGTACAAGCACAACTAGCAGTAGCAGATTCAGTAACGTATGTTAGTTTGTGTGTTCAAATATATGACTTTACACAAAAGACTGCCTCTTCAAATGCTATTACCAGCTTTAGCTTTCCTAACTGCTAATGTTAACATAGTCTGTTAATAGACAACTCATTTGCTTTTCCTTTTTGGTGCAGCATATTATTTGCATCTTTACAACGTAGCTTATAAACACGGCCTGCACCTCTTATTGAGCTATCAGGGGCTGAGGAGAGTGGAGAGCAGTTGTGTACAGAACTTCCCACCTACTGAACTTGGAACAGGAAGGAAGATGTCTTGCTCAGCACTGAGTCTGGTGCAGCACAGTTGTTCACTGACATTCTTCCTGCTCCCAGTTTTATGTTCAGTCAAGTTGTTGTCAAGGTCAGGGTGCCGTTTTCGTTTATTGTGGAGCTGTCTGTGAGAAGGTTGCTTGAGGAACAGAAGAGCAGTAGTCAGCTAAAATCAATCTTTGTTCATAGTTTGACACTTACTGCAATGTTCCAACAGTGAAGTTGGGAGCAGGGCTTGAAAGGTCTAGTCTGTCCTAATCAGAGTCTCTCATCAGTAATGACTTCAGCAAAGATTCCCTTTTTGAAGGGGTGAGGTGGGGAGTGGAATCTCCTGTTTGATTTCTGTGTAGCCTGTGCACTAAGTTACATGAACAGTAACCACTGTGAGATTTGTATCTTTCCTGAAAGAGGGGTGACTGTTATTTGCTCTAACCTTGCTGGATGCCGGTGCTATAGGATTGTGCATCCCAGAGAGGATTATTTGGGGGTCCAGTCTTCTGATGGGGAAAATCTGCCAGACTTGACAATACCTCAGGTTCCTACAGTTAGCCAATGAGTAGTTCCTCCACAAGGCTGGCTGGATTGACAAGTGTACGGCAGGGGCCTGTTTGGAAGGCGCTGTTGAGTGAGCGGAAGATAATAATCCTCATGACTATGTTCTGGCTGCACAATAAGCATGCTGAAGAGCCTGAGTCCTGAAGAAACACATCTACCATGTTCTGGAGACAGAAAAATAAATGTCCAATGACAAAGCAAAGTAGGTTTGGAGGTGAGAGAAGGACATAAAGCAAGACAAGGTTAAAAGAAAGGTAGCTTGTGCAGAATAAAAAACAATGTCGTGTTCCAGCGGAGAAATCACGAATAGGAAGATCTGCAATTTAAATCCCTTCTGAAAGAAGAAATGGTATCCTGAATAAGGAAACTGAGATGAGTTATGGCTTATAGATACTGCTTGGATATTGGGACAGCATCAGAAATTTAAAGTAAAAAGTAAATGTAAAAGGTTTCAAAAATACCTACAGCTGTATTATGTTTTATATTACCTGGAAATGGCACTGTGCTCTATTTCATAAGCTGTTGCTCTAGGAAATTTGTGCTCTGTGATTTGAACTGTGACTGTAATTTTGTTTTGCTTCAGTTTCTTTTTAAGAGTTAGAGTGCAAGGCATGAACGGGTCAGTGTTATTTATGCTTAGTGACATAAAACAGCTGGGGTACAAGATCCTGAGTTTTGTGAAAAGCTAACAAGATCTGTATATAGACGATCCAGGCCTTCTGGAACTGGTAGTTCAGTTGTATGGGTCCAGTGTGGTTGTAGTCTGCTGAAAATTCGGCAATAGGAGCCTGAAAAGGGTGATAACACCTTCCAAAATCTGATTAGATTTTTTTAAATAAAGCTGGCTATTGATCTTTTTAAACACCTGGCTGGCAAATCAGTTATCCAAAATTCAAGTCTGCATCTTGATTTAATTCTGTTTTCTCTAATGTCTTACTGTGTAATCTGTTCTTAGCTAGTAGGTTATGAAGTAATCTTGGAAGGGAAGTTCCTTTTTGTCGTAGAACAGAATTTAAAATACTTTAAAATCTTTAGATCGAGATATATACACGCACTCCCTTGCACTAGTTTTCTTGTGCTCTGGCAAGTGCGTCAGGAGTGTTGCACCTCTTTGTGAGTTGTTTAGTCCTGCAACTCTTTGCAGAATACTAGATTGCAAGACTGAACTCGTGCCATGACAGCAACAGCAGGCTAGTTCTAGTGCTGAACTGTGACTTAACAGGAGCCTGCAGTTACTGGCAAGCTGTTAATTAAAAAAATCTGTGTAAATGCTGCACTTGTAGCATTTACACTTGTAATGCTTCTGGTGGCTTCTGGTAATATGGAATGTAGTCAAGGTCATCTGTTTCCTGGTATCTCTCATGGTAAATTATATGGAAATTAAAGAGCAAGAGAGACACTTTTTACATATCTGGAAGTATAGTTAAAAATCCTAGTTTTTGAACTGAAGTTGCATCAGTCACTGAGTTGCTGAGATGGCCTTAGGGCTGTGGTGTTGAATTCTACCTGTCCCCCTCCCCTCTTCACCTACCTTGAAAACTTGCATGGAAGAAAATCTTGGTAGCAGTAAAACATGGTAATGTGTGGTTGGTTGGTAGCATTCTGATAATTGTTTTAGCAGCCACAAAAAGTAAGGATCAGGATGCAGTTTTATTACTGAAAAATTCTCGTTGGGGCACAAAGTATCTGAAAGCTGTTACGTGGTTTTGAAATAGAAAGCACATTTGTCATGCCATCTGAGCATGGCCAGAATTTTAAACATATTGCAAGTGCTGGAAACTATTCATCAAAATGTACACTCTGGTCCAGTATATTTTTATTTGTAGCTGATGTTTTCCCCAATAGTAAACAATAGTACTTTCTCCTGGATTTTAATAAGAGCTTGGCCTAAAGTATACTTTATTTACAGGTTTGAGAGTGCCTTTGATCAGGCTTTTCCCAGCTTCTGCAACAATTTGAGTCCTGTTTTCTCCTTTATTTAAACAGAAGCGTTTTGTCTTGCTTGGGAGGGTGGGGTGGGGAAGGAAGTAGTGGTACTTTATTGATAATGAGCAGGAAATTACATAATAGTCTCTTTGATGTATTGCTAGTACTCTAGACTTAGTCAGAATTTTCCTGATGCTTGTGTCTTTTTTTAAAAAATCTGAGTTAGCCAAGCATAACCTTGAAAGAACTACCTTAATAATTTTGGTAGTAAACCATTCATTGAAACAAATCTGTTCTGGAAGTCCTGTTTTATTTGTTGTTATTGTGAGCTGTGAGTGAGAACATTGCCATCTTCCAACTTAAGCAGAGAAGCAAGGTTATCTTTTTATAATTTGCAATATAATAGGTAATCTTTATTTACTTTGTAGGCTATTACAGAATGACCTTGCACTGAGCCTTTGTGGAAGAAGTGAGATTTAAACATCAGTTCTTCAATGTGCATCCTTCTATTCAAATTTGACCCCCGACCAGTTTCAAAAAATGCATACAGGTAAAGATGGTTCTAGCTAAAACAGACTTGTTTCTATGACTTTTTAAATAAAATTTTTTTTGTAGCCATTATATGGATTACAAACTCAAGTCAGTATTATGTGTTCAGTTATGCTTTTGTAATGTTTAACTTCATGACTTTCCCCATTGGAGGACTTAACGTAATCTTCTGAGAACCCTTTGTTTTTAGGCTGTCAGGTGATCTGGGCTTTGTAGTCATGGACCTTTTGCTAGTGATCTATAATGTGGTATAGGATAAATCATTAAATATTATAATCCAGAGTTTGAAAGTCCTGCCTTCTACTTTATCATTTAAACTAAGAGGAATCATGTTTGTTGGGGCATCACAGTTGTAGCTGTACCCTTCTTGCAGTAGGGTAGATATGTTTAGGGCTTTCAGTTTGAAACTGACGATTTGAATTTAGCCTGGAAGGTAATGGGCAGGTACTAGAAGCAGAAGTGTTGCAGTTAACCACCCTATGTATTACTTTTTCCTCTGTTAATATGTGCTGGTCCACACTTGTAAGCCAAGAGAGCAGTGCGCTGAATCCAGAAGGTACTAATACTGAAATTTAACTGCTTCTGTAGCTTCTGGTTGATGTTGAATTGCCACTTTGTCCTGTTTCCTCCCAGGGACAGTACCTTCTTGTCCATTGCCTAGTTCAGCGCTCTTTTCCATGGCTACCACTGCTTGCTTTTCCACTAAGTTTTTGACAGAAATGGCTAGCTTGTGAATAGGTGCAGTTGTTTTTTATTGTGTGGGTAGATGAGGTCAAGGTATCGTTGCAGTTATTTATGCCTATCAGTTTGCTTTGGGGATAAGGTGTACTTAAAGATCTTCAGTTGCTGTTTCTTCTAAAATTAAGTACTTAAAATTTCAGAAAATGCTGGAAATCAAATCTCAGTGCTTTCAAACTGGTTATACTCCTGTATCAATGTAAAACAAGTAGTGCTATGAATTGGAGAGTAAGGAACTTCTAGTAAGTGTCCTAGCCTTCTCCCTCCCTCAAATCTGCTTGCAGTTAAAATTTTAGGTATTAAATTGACAGTCATGTTAAAATTTTAGTTTATCACCTAAAACTTTAATTCACTTTAATTTTTAATTACATAAGTCATGTGTATGAAATGTTTAACCAAAAGCTTCAGACAAAATAAGCATCCATGCTTCTAGGTAAGTTTTACTGGGTGTGATGATGATGTACAGTGAGTTTCCCAAACATTAAACTTGCTGTAATATTCTCTCTCATTACAGCCCTTAATTTTAAAAGTTCATATTCAACATCAGTATCTTTTGAGTACCTTCAGTATGTAATAGAAAGAGAGCAATTCAGGCCAGTAAGATGACTGTGAAGTTCTGTTGCTTTTTGTATTTATACATACTTTATAGGTTCCATATTACTTTGTGTGGTACAGGTATTGGTATTCATCCAGAAACCATCAGTCAGTATGCTCAGTGAGTCATTCTGCCTTACGTTGACGTGTTTTCTGCCCTTTTGTATTGAGAAGCAGATGCCGTTCAATAGAAATAAGAACCAAAACTTTGGTTTTCCATGGAGTGCATTCCTTTTTGGCTCTGGAATCTGCCTAAAGGGGGTTAGTTTATGATGTGACTGGAGGTGAATTAATATATCCATTTATTTGGTCTGACTTTCTTTTGTGTTGCTAGCTGGCAAAAACTAGATTCATCAATTGGATGCCTCTTGGGAAAATCCTTTGGATGTAAACAGTAGTTGCTTGCCAAGGGAACTTTCTGCCTTGATCAATATTTAAAATTAAAACTTAAGATAGCTTTCTTGCTATAAAAAAAGTTGCATCGAGATTGAAATTATTGATTTATAGCAGAAAACAACTTGCTGTTGGTGTCAAAATAGAAAAATGCTGTTTAGCCAAAATTTAGGAATATTTAATTGTATTTTATTTTCTTAGTACCTTTTGTTAAGCGACAATTTCCTCTATACCTCTGAGATAAACTACTCTGAACCATCTGTTTAGGCAGTAAGTGCCAGCCATAGTGTTCATGGTGTCAGATCTTAACATCAGATGTGCAACTTCAGTCCCCCCTCCCCTTTTTTTTTCCTTAACACACCATAACTATTTTTGCTTTTCTTTATTGGGAAGAATGTTGAAGTTTTTTCTTTTTAAATTGTTGCTGTGATTTTTTTTCACCTTTGCATCAGCTTTCTGAAGGGCATAGGTCTTGAGTATCAGTTGGGGATGGTACCCAGCCCTCCTAATTCTCTGAACAGTATTACAGCCATTAGACCAAGTTAGACCCCTCTATATTGGTCTCTTGCTAAGCATAATTTTTCCAGAAAACTTGTGTGTCTTACACTATACTATAACTCAGTTTATTTCAAGATGAGGTCTTGAAACAGTTTTCCCAACCAAATGGGGATTCCCGCACCTGCAGGCATACTAAAAACAGGCATCTACAATTACTTTTACTGTCACAGTATGGTCTTTGTTGGAAGGGACCTCTGGGGACCACCCGGCCCAGCGCCCTGCTAGAGCAGGGTCTCCTACAGCAGGCAGCACAGTCTCGCTCCAGGCGGGTTTGAATGGCTCCAGAGAAGGAGACCCCACAGCCTCTCTAGGCAGCCTGTGCCAGGGCTCTGTCACTCTCAAGGTGAAGAAGTTCTTCCTCATATTTAGAAGGAACTTCTTGTGTCGTAGTTTGTGCCCGTTGCCCCTTGTCCTGTTGCTGGGCACTGCTGAAAAGAGCCTGGCCTCATCCTCTGGACGCTTGCCCTCAAGATATTTGTACGCATTGATAAGACCCCCTCTCAGTCTGATCTTCTCCAGGCTAAACAGGCCCAGCTCTCTCAGCCTTTCCTCATCAGGGAGATGATCCAGTCCCCTCTTCCTCTCAGCCTTTCCTCATCAGGGAGAAGATCCAGTCCCCTCTTCATCTGTGTAGCCCTCTGCTGCCCCCCTCCAGTAGTTCCCAGTCTCTCTTGAACTGGGGAACCCAGCACTGGACACAGCCCTGAAGACAGTCTCACCAGAGCAGAGCAGAGGGGAGGATCACTTCCCTGGCCTGCTGGCCATGCTCCTTCTCATGTCCCCCAGGATCCCGTTGGCTGCCTTGGGCACATGGGCACACTGCCTGCTCATGGGCAACTTGCCATCTAAGCTGTCCTCTACTTTGTATCTCTAACTAAAAGAAAGTGTCTAAAGTAGGCATTAAAAGTTGAAAAGACCAAATGCGTATCACTGACCGTTTTCCTGTAATCAATAAACTTTCTGAAACTAAAACATGTTTTGCGTAACACTTAGGAGAATTTTCCATCCAGGTAGGCATCCATTTCTAGAGCAGTATACTGGCCAATTTTCCTGAGCACCTAATTAAGCAAAAAGCTTACAGATCACCTTTGTGATACACTAATGAATCTATCTTCCTGTACCTTTGCCACTTGCTATTCTACCCTTTTTCCTCTGTGTTTTCTCTACAGGCAAATTCGTAGTAAAGTTTAGTGCAGTGTAACACTTTACCATAGTCTATTAGTATTGTCAAAGGTAACACGCTGCCTTTACATCTTTCTGAACTATACTGTGTGCATCTTACAAATAAATATGTTTCAAGCTTCAAAGCTATAATCACAGAGCCTTTTTTATGGAACTGAATTACCTTGTAGGAAATTGCTTTAATGGAATGATTTCTCATGTTTTCATCTCTCTGCCTCAACATTTAAATAAATCTTAATACGTAAATCCTAATACATTTGAAATATTTCAGCTATAAAAATAGTTGAATAGGCTTTTTGCAGTTTATTAGATGGGGGTCACTTGATACTGCTCCTTTCCAGTATGATTATGTTTCATAAAAGACAAAATGAAGATGTTTTCATTATAGCAAACCTGTATACCAGCCCTGCGCTAAATTTAGGAGTCTGTGTATTAAACTTGAGATGGGAAATATTCAATCACACCAGAAAGACTTTGCTTATTTTTAGTATTTAGATACTATAAACAAACCTAGGTTTCATATCAAGAATTACTGAAGGCAAAATATAATTGGAACTTCAGGAAATGAGAAACACACTTCAGCCAAACTGGTTTTTAACAGTAGAGATGTTTGCTTAAATAAAAACCTGTAGAAGGAGGATGGATGCTTTAAATGAAGGATATTCAAGCAAGATGACAGAAATTTGGTAAACCAGCTGAAAGCCTATAGGTTGAAGACTAGAATCAGCTAGAAGAAGAGAAATAATGCAAGTGTGAAAGGAATGATATGATTATTTGGCATTGGAAATATTAAAATGTACATATGCTGTGCTTTCCAACAGATGCTATCTTTGTTGGCCAAAATACTAAGCATCTTCCTTACAGAAATGGTACCACTGAAGTGTTAGCCTTTCTTATTTTCTCTATAGCTGATTGTAATTCTTTATCTGTGTTATTTCTAATGTGCAGCTGACACTTCATGATCATGTTTTAAAGCATTATGTCACTGAAGAAATGAACTTGCAGGAAAGTCCAGAAACTTGCTGAAAATGTCGGTACACTTGAATGTTAAGTTAAGTAATGAGATTTCATTGGAATTGATTCTTATGTGTTGTGGCTTAAAAATTAGAACAAAAATTGTATAGTCTTCAGTTTACAGTAGCAAATGTGGCTTCTACTGTGTAAATGTAATTGGCATGCAGCTGGTAGGAGGAACTAACAGTGAAGAAGATACTGAGGTTATAGGAAACTGGTTAAGAAAATCTGCAGATTTCTGAAAGATGGCATTTCATTAAAATAAAATATTAAGGAACATAGCTGGAGAGAATGGTGGATGCTCACAATCTTGCAGTTGAAATAAAGGTAAGTCATGTTATGGGTAATAATGAGCAGGACTTTACAACTGTCGTTGTTGGATCGTGGCATGGTGTTGTGGAGTTCTGTGTAAGTGTGTCTGCAGTCACCTGTTGCCCTGAGTCTCCAGCATGTGACTTGCCCAGGGTTATAGTTGTCTCTTGCCCTTTACTTGGATCAGCCAAATCCATTATCTGTTCTTCAGGTGAGGATGTTCTACCAACAAAAACCATTTGGGTTTTTTTATTTTTTTTAAAAATTTGAAAATAATGATTGAGAAAAGACTCATGAAGAGCAGCATCAAATGAAAGCTTATCTACAGGTTTGAAAATGCAGTGTTTGCTGATTCTCAGCACAGAAACACTAACACTTCTAACTGAAGCTTTTACTTATAGGTACCCTGCATCTATTTGATGTTGCAATAAGTCATTACGTTTAGATTCTGGTGCTCTCTTCCATTGCTTTTGAATAACAGAAAATGTTAACTTTCTCACTCTCAAAAGATGAATGTGCAGAGTCAGATTAGTTAGACTTTTCTTTCTAGTGTTGCAGTATTAACACTGCTAATGAAATGACTGTAACATACACCCCCTAAAGTATTGGTGTGATCTGTAAGGGAGTACACTGAATAAGTTGCTTTGTTTTAATGACTTCTGCTGGATGAAAGGGACAGAGAAATGGGTTTTGCTTTTCACAGGCCAAGAATAGAGACTGTTCTAAATTCCTCTGAAACTGTCTGGCTATACTGACTCTTTAATCTTACCTGCTTTACATTCACAGAGTGACTGGCTTGAAGTAGTGTTATCATTGAATTTGACTGATCTGCATTGCTAACAAGCCTGGAACTTTTGAGGAAGACCTGTCCTATCTTGTATGTTTGCTGCTTCTTAATACCATGTTGAACTTGGTCTTTCGACCAAGTCTGCAGGTGTCAGTTACAATAATTACCAAAGTACAAAGTACATGTTTTTTAAAATGACCAAATTTTAGATGGTACATGAAGACCAGTAGCATGCTTTCTGTCAGGACTGCACTTGGTCTTGTGGAGCGATGTGTTTATTTCTAAATGTACATAATGGATTTAATCTAGCAGCATTTTTTAATTGCTTATCATTTTTGATAACTTAATTCTACCTCCAGGTTGCATAGCCTCTGGGATTGCTTCTAGTGCCTTTGCTGCAAGGGCTGACTCCCATTAATGATGCAACTATTTGTCCTACTGTTCTGGTAGAACTCAGATTATGCAAGCAACTACATGTGTAAACCCCGCCCACCCACCCCCAAAAAAAAAAACCCACAAAACAAACAAAAAAACCAAACCCCCCCAAAAAAACCCGGGGGGGGGAAAAGCCCCACCAAAACACCTCTTGGTTGTTAGAAAACTCCATGCCTTTTCCCTTTACTTCCTTCAGCATGCTGTTGTTTCTTCAAACAAATTTCAGTGGGGCTGGACCATTGAGATTATCACAAATTTACCTCTGTTCTGGGTACTTCACAGACAAAAGCAGATGACTTCTGTCTTTGAACCACATAAACAGAGCTTTAGGTGTTGGTGTTAGATTAAAAATATTGTGACTACATCGTCCTAAGTAATGATTCAGTAAAATCATACTCTTTATTTTCAGATTTTTTTTTTACAAGCTACCTGTAAATCTGTGTGGTACCTTTACATTTTCTTCCATTATGCCATAACTTCATATGCTGAGGAATCTTAAGATTACTTATGCGATCTTAATTCAATCTCTTGCATTATATTATTTTTTGAAAATAATAGCTGCCTCATTCACACAAGATTAAACTTGCTGAATGTCTCAAGACGATGAGAAAGAAGGCTGCTGTCAGATATTATTCAGTCTTTACACTGAGTGATAAAGGTGAGATGGGAGGATAAAGGATGTTTTTCATACTTAAAATGAGCTAATGCTGTGGCAAGAATTGGATTCTGTTCCTGCCCCGTACTGTGAAGTTCCTATTTGTAAGTAATAGCATCTTTTTTTCCCCACTGTGCTCTACAGGCTTATTCTAGCAGCTAATAGAGATGAATTTTACCACAGGCCATCCAAATCGGCAGATTTTTGGGACAGCAGCAATGAGATCCTTAGTGGTATGTATGTCTTGTTGTTTTGAGAGGTTTTCACACAATTTATAAGGGAGTTGTGGTCTGGATTTTTTTTTTTTGAGCGGTGATGTTGCATTTCTAAGAAGAAATATGCTTCTTCCCTATACTTCTGGGGAAAACATGTCAGTAGTCTGAAAGAAGAGTTGTGATATTACGATCTTATTTTTATTTTAGTATCCAGTGTTTTTTTTTCCCCAGTTCTATGTTCTTTAACTGATTTCAGTGCAAGCAGCGCAGTGGAAATGTATCAGGTTTATTTGTCCATCACAAACAATTACTTTACCTTTGTCAGATAAACTGAAATACTTCTTAAAGTAGGTGGAATTAGTTATTCAACAGATTCACTGTCTGTAGTGGTGACTTGAAATCGTTAAATCAAGCCTTCAGAAAGTGAAAACTTTCTCATTTCTTATGGGTTAATAACTTACAGGCTGCAGAATAATTTTAGTTATTGATCCATCAGTTTATTAGCTTTCATGTCTACATTTTGTTAAACTGATACTGCAGTCACTTAACTGTCTAGTTCCCCTTTGTAGGGAATCTATCTATAGTCATTTCTAAGTACGATCAATACTTCTGCCTTTTCTCAGAAACAAGAATGGAAGCTTTGAAAGACAAAGCATTGTTTAAATGCAAGGTTTTGACTCTGCAAACACTCTTGGTTGATGCTGTGTGTTATTGTCATTGGCAAGGAGGCCCGTGAGGATAAATTACTCTGCGTGCACTACAACTCCCTTGCTTCTGAAGTTCTGGCTGATGTTTCTGTTGTGTGCCAGACATTCTGCTTACTCGTTCCCCTGCTACGTAGCAGTTTAAAACAAACAGACAAAAAGCTGTCAAATAAACTGAAGGACCCTGAATTTGTGTCTTTTATACCCTTGTCAGCTCTGTCCGTATTTGGCAGTAAGAAACTGGTGTATTCCTCACCTGGTGAGGGATGTCTGTGGAGATCCCATGAATATATATGCCTATGAGTTAATATCATTATCTCAGATAAAAGCAGTAAGTTGAACCAAAATACATCAAATTTATTCTTTTTTTGACTTAAAAATGAAAAAAAATATTTTGCACTTACAGCAATTTTGGAAAACAGGTATTGCTATATGTTAATGACTGGGTGTTGGTCAACAAAGCTATGTGGTTTTCTTTTGTGTGCCTTTCAGTTAAGGTAGAGAACAGTAAGAAAAGTACTGTGTAAAGATGTGTTATGGCAGAACTCCATATTGAAGTTTTGGATACTGAATGAAGAGGGAGTTTCTAAATAAGGATCCAAAACCTGTTCTTTTGATTTTTCTAGTAGGAAGTTACCTTAGGACGTGGTAGTTCAGAATGAAAAGGTTTCTAACTGTATACATGTTATATCAAACTAGTTCTTGTTTTTCCATTAAAGTCTTGTGGGTTAGCATGAGCTCATTACAAATAGGTAGTGGGATTTCTTTAACTCTTACTCTTATCCAAGAGGTTTGGTTGTGGGCTTCATTTTTATGGGTCTTCATTCTCAATGTAAGTTACTGTTACCAGAGTCCAAGATTTTTACCGATTACTTGGCTTACTACGAATTTTTCTGGTTACTTGTGAATTTAAACTTGCAAATACCATAAATCTTCTGAGTTTTGTTTTTAGCTAACAAGCGTTCTGAGTCTGCTTAAAGTTTTATATATATTTTAGTATATAGGCAAAGCTTATAATTTTTACTTTTAATTTTCTCATTAGTGCTTATCTATTATTGCAGTAGCTTGGGAAATATTTGATAGTACATAATTGAAGGGCAGGTAATTTAAGAGGGCATATCCCACTTATCCAGAGGGATGTTCTTGTACCTACTACGTCTTGTCCAGTCTAATCGAGACTCAGGATTTATATTAAAAAATTCTGATTTAAGCTTCAGATATTTTTTTCTTTGAATGTAATAACCTAACTCTTGCCTATTCCATTAGGTTTGGATATGGAAGAAGGAAAAGAAGGTGGGACGTGGCTGGGAATCAGTAAGAAAGGCAAGATGGCAGCCCTGACAAACTACATGCAGCCAAAGATTGATAAAAATGCAAAAGGAAGAGGTACGAAGGAGTAGAAATAGAAGAAGAAGAAAGTAGACATACAAGCCCTGGTGTCCCAGTTAAATAGTGATGATTGCATTATTAATTTTTTTTAACAACACTTCATGGACAGATAAAATGGTTGTGAGCTGTAAACAGGAATTTTTGAACTGATGGGTTTGAGTACCTGCATGGGCAACTTGATTTGGATAACAATATTCTAATCAAGCAGGCAAAAGTAAAACAAGATGTGTAGTGCCTGGAGCCTGAAGTTACATTCAGAGGAGAAATGCAGCACCAACTGTCTATACTTGGAAGTAATCTAGTTAACTGTCAGAACAAATAGACAAGCACTGAGCTTGATTTGGTTTACAGTAAACTTTTCTAAATGCATATGTTCTTGTTCAGACACCTAAGTCAGGGAAACGGCACAACTGCAATTAGGCTGGAGGATGACCTAAAAGATTATTGTAGTCCCTTCTCCCCTACAGATTGATAAATCAAAGGAACAGAAATAACAGGAAAAAAAACCTCTTCCAGAAGAGTGCATCTGTGGGGGTTTTCTAAAGTAAAAATAGGTCTGTTTATAACTGTCATATGGTACTGCATTGGAAATGTATTGCAATGGCAAAATGTGTTATACAGAAACGAATGAACCATGTCATTTGTATTTCATTTTGGGGTCGTATATCAGGGAAACGAAGCAAGACAAAGAGTTTGGCAAGGTGGGAGGAGAGAAAGGCACACTCAGTATAGAAGAGTTAGTAAATATGAATTCAGTAGAAATTTTGACTAAGAGCTTTTGACTGAATTCTTCAGGGTAGAAGTCAAGTTCTTAATGTGAACACGGTACAATTCTGTAAGCCTTTCAAAGGCTGGTTGGTTGGTTGGTTTGTTTTCCCCCTACTGTTAAACCCTGTTGGTACTGGGAATCTTGTGTCTTACTGTTCTTTATCAAACCTTTCAGAATAGAGTTCACACATGCAGGCTGCTCTGTGTACTTCTCTTTTGTAGGTGCTCTTGTAACAAACTTCTTGACTGCAGATCTGGACAGCTACTCTTACCTGAAGAAGGTTTCAGTAGAAGGACATCTTTACAATGGATTTAATTTATTAGCAGCTGACTTGAAGTAAGTCTACAAAACATCACAGTTCAAATGTCAAAGGGAAAAAGAGAATAGTGATGTTTGCTGCTTAGCCCAGGAGTGTAACAGTACAGAAGCCTGTCACAAACTAAAGCTAGAGCTTTCCTTTTTTTCTAATGGGCATGTAAGGTATTAATGTTACTCTAGTCATAATTTCCTTTGCTATTTTTTCATCTTTCAGACACTGGAGGGTTATCTTGTTTTCTGATCTTTGCTTTCCCACACAACTTTGTGCAAGTCTTTCCCTAATAGGCTGTAGTCAATCTTTACCCTGAAGGCTATGTGGCTTGTGGTTTTGACAAAACAAAACCTCGGTTCTATGTCTCAGGTTGTATTTTTTGTTTTGCCTCTTGAGAGGTGGCATGCTGTGGCAATGTTAGAACAGCTGAAAGCTTTCAAGCTATTAGTCCTGTCAGAGTGACTGTATCATTAATCTTTGCTGAAACACTAAAAAAAATCAGCACTTAACAAATACGTTCAAGTTTCGATAGCTGATGAAAAGACCTTGGATACTTGATAGTCAGTGGGGTTGGCACAATCCTTTTCAGTGCACGTGTGTGCACACAAGTATATATGCTGATTTTTCTTTGCATTATGCCCGATTCAGAAGAATGGAAATCTAGGGCTAAGTCATCTCCAGGCTATATATCGGTTCTCAATGAGATGCATGCTTCATGAATATAAACAGGTATAAATTGCCAAGAGCACGCTACTGCTTTGGCACACTTCCTGCAGAAGCATTACTCTTACTGGACAACCTGGTGGTGCAGGGCCTTTTCCCACTAAGCCTTTCTGCATGTTTCTGGGAACCCACATAGACATGAAGCACAAGGTCATAGTGTGTACTGTTTTGAAGTGAAAATAGCACCCTGTCACTAACTGGCCTTGTGTTTGCATTTTTCGTGTTCTGTATTAGACCACCTTCAGCTGGTGCTTCTGACTTACCAGTCATTTCTTCCCTACTTTCCCATTTTCCTGCAAGTGTTCTGTCATTATTTTTTTTAAAGAAAGGCCTTTATTTCAATTTCTGCTGGGCTATTAGTTTTCAATTTTTAATTTTCTATGAAGTGATGGGAAAGTGAAATGAAACTCATAAAGGTGATTGCAGTCTAAAAGGATCACTGCAGAAAGGCAGACACGTGCCATACCAGGAGTGTATTTCTGCTTGGTGTACCAGGTTAGAAATAAGCATAAAGGTTATGTTTCCAGAATTTTAATCCAGAAGCAGGTTAAGCAGTTACAGGGTTTGCTGCTTTTTATTTTTACTCTCTACTTTACGAAGTTTATTATCCCAGCAGAGACTTCCCAACATTTTTCTGTTGCTTAAATTAGTTTTTACCATGGTCAGAGAATTTGACTTTTTGCGCTCTCTGCTGCATGTTGCTGCCTGGCTCGCCTTTATAAATTGGAAGGCTATCTGTAACTAACATAACAGAAGAAATAGTCTTACTATGCTTTCAAGCAAACATGATATTCAAGGGGTGACCTAGCAAGCAGTAAGTAAGTTTCTTTGTTCTAGTTTAGGTAAATAGAGTAGTCATAATGGTTGCTAGTATAATGTTATTAAAGTAGATTAGATTTGACATTATTTAAGGCAGTCATTCATGTGTTGGTTTTGTTTATTTGTTCTTCCGTGCTAGGCTGATAGGGAATTGAATGCTCAATTGAATAGTCTTTCTGTGGTGATGCAGGTCATAATTCCTTGCTGAGTATCACTCTGAAAGCTGTATGTGTTGATTAACTTCTCCATTTTGACATGTCCTTAGCCTTGAATACTCTGATGAAATTAAATTCTTGGCAAGCTAATGATGCAGAGCAATTTCTGTAAGATATGTAAACTTGTCATTTTAGGAAATTAGAAGTACTCCTGAGAGAAATGCAATATATAAATGGAAGCTACTTTTCTATGTAAATTGAAAATGTTACTGTAGTTGATGCTACTTTGTTGGACCATGTTACTGTTCAAAGTAAAGATTGAAGACTATTCCTAACATGTTTTTCTGTTGTGTAGCAAGTAGTGATGGGCTCTGGCTCTTTTAGTGGTGTGAAATGGAGAGGAAACTCAATTTGAAAGTGTAAGTGAAGCACTGTTGAGGTGGGGTATATCTGAGCACATGATACTGCTGACTGTAAGCAGCACATTTAGAAAGAGATTTACAATGTTTGAGTCTTCAGGTACACGTTTCAGGAAAAAGAATTTTTATCTTTTCTATTACAGTGACAGTGTGTTAGATGGTACAGATGCAGTGATGTGAGAAGGAGAGTTGGAAACCACCATATGGGTTGTAAAATCTCATTGTTTGTTTCCATAGCTTGGTGTGACTCTTATTTTAAGCATGCATGAGTTGTGACACTTTTAGTGTAATCTGTTTGTTCTGTGGCATCTCACAATGTCAATTTAAACACTACTTATGAGTACACTACAATAAGAGTACTGTATTGGAAGACATACTTGTAGTTTTCTAATCTTTTCAGTTTATCGTCCTGCTTTACCTGCTGAGTATGAGAGTCATGAATACTTACCCCATTATGCTAAATGTACTTTTATGTTGAATGTATGGCATATGGCAAACAGTATCTGTTTGGAGTCTTGTGTGGCTGCAAAATTAGCTTCTAAGAAGGTATTGTTGCTGCTCCTTCAATCTTGGCTATCAGTAGGTCTGATTAGAGAGGAACAAGATTATCAGAGGCTGGACTAGTCTCTAAGAAGATAGCAGCTTAAGATTCAGAACAGTTTTTCGTGATAATATCTGAAGTAATAGTGAATTCCTGTTGATGGTCAGGACAGCATTTCTGTCTTGGGGAAACCTGTGTTTATTATATGCAATGAATTTAGCTGCTGCAGTTGCTCAGACTTTCATGGGTATCTCAGACTTGTGTTAGGGCTGTTGTGGCAGCATCTCACGTTCCATACTGCCAAGTGTGTAATACAGACTGCCCTGAAGGACAAACTGAAGTGACAGCTTCTTGTCACTCTCCCAGCAATTTAGAGTCTCAGGCAGGTTGTCAGTTAGAGCCCATATTGTTTATGTGCAACAACATCTCTGTATCATAGGAGTGAATTGCTTTCTACATCAGGAATAGATTAATTGTCCCCTAGTAAACAAATCAGCTGGAGAGAGAGCTGAAGAAAAAGGCCTTTCATGTCAGCTTTTTTGCTCTCTCCTGTGACAGGCAGTTTTCAGTCTCTCCAGGGAAAATATAGTAAACTGTACCATCACCTGTATTGACTACTTTGGTGTAATGCATTGAAAATAGAGAGATTGTACTAGAATGTATTCTTCATGTTCTGGAGAGTGAAGTTTGGTTAATAATAGGTTTTATCTTTGATGTGATGATGGATAGGACTGAGTTGCAGTTGTAACTGCAGTTCCCCAAAACAATAGGGTTGGAATATGTGTGTAGGGAGGGGAATACATACACAAGTATGTAATATAAAATGCATGTTTGAAAGTGTTTATATATAGAGAGAGAGACTGTATATATTTTTTCCTTTTTAATATGGAAATCTACAGTTGGTTAGTTCATGTAGCAACATTACTGAGATTAAAAAAAAAAAGGCAAACTGAAAAAGAAGTGTTTGGGAGAAGAGTTAACTGAACTGTTGATAATGCAGGGCCTCGTAAGATTAAAACACCTGAATATTGTGGCCAGATTTTAGAAACATGGGCTGTCTCATTCAGTATGGTTATCAAGACAAGGCTATGTAGGAGGGATTTGATTGCTCTCCAGAGATTAGGCTTAAGAGCCTTTCCAGTGAAAAGTGAGATAGGGTCAGACTGCTGGTGTGGAAAGAATGTAAATGGGCAAGTCGTTGTGGCTGCTGTGTAAGCTCACTTCCATTTCTTCTCTTGCATTGTCTGTCCTAATACCACCTTCTGCAAAGTACATTTGTGTTGCTCCTGGTGACTTCTTCATGAAAATGAGGTGTCCAGGTACTACCTTTGAAATATTTCTGCATAGATCCTTAGTTATTTGAAAGTCTAATGAGATGGACAGTCCAATGTCGAGGGAAGGAAAAAAGCTGAAAAACTTTTTTATCTCTTCCCTCTGGTGTCAGCTTCTGCCTGGCTCAAAAAATGAGGACAATACCAAAGAAAAGTTTAGACCCTGGGAACAAAATTGGAGTACTGCTTTAAAGCAGAATTTGTCAGCTGTGTGTATCTGGCAGTATTCTTTTCACCATTTTATTTGATGTAGGCAGTATATGTACAAAAACGTTTGGGCTTTATAGTTGGTCATTTGGTGTTTGTTTTTAGCTTCAGAACAGAAAGTTTTCAGATTATCTCGTGAACACTGAAGAGAAGAAAATTAATCTGTGAACCATACTATTCTGTTGAAGCTACTATTAGAGCATTTCACGCTGCCAATTTCATTTTTTTCTCCTTGCACAAAAAATACATGCACATGTTATAAAACAGTCCAATGTCCTTGTCTGTAAAATACTCACCTTGTTGGAAGATTAGAGCTCAGTGCCCAGGGGAGTGATCACTTGGTGATAACCACACCCTACAAAGCTTTACTACCCTAACACTTTTTTCTTTTCCTTTCTGTGTTTTTGTTGAACATGACTTGGAGCCACTTTGAAGTTGAAGCAGGGCAAGGGTGCAGAAGGACAGTGCTTATATTTCATCAGCATTAAGCAATAATTACAGCAAACTGCATGGCTTTCATGTTGCTGTGAAGCATCTATTACCACTGAGATTTATGCTGCCTAGAATATTTCCTAGAACATCTGTTACTGCTTAAATTTTTTGACAGAATGATCTATCTAAAGCATAATTTTTGTATAGTTTTAGTTTTTTCAGCTGTCAGCTCTGGCTGGGGTTTTTAAAAAAATGTCTACTGGGTCCTATTGTCATTACTTCAATTATGCCTTTATTACTTCTCCAGTGAAATTGGTATCTATACTTGTAAAGCTGGAAGGGAACAGAATGTGAGTCCAGGCCAGGATTTTGAGGCTGTTGCTGTGATCAAGCTTACAGTGATTTTTTTTTTTAATCTTGACTTCTGCCTTGATGTTCAGTACTGAGTATCTGTAAACAGTAGGAAGAGAATAGGTAAAGCCAAATGATAAAAGAAAGAGTAGCTGACTGGCACAGTGAACTGTTTTGGAAGTATCCCCATTTCAGAAGTCTCTTGGAAGGCTTCAGCTGCCTTTTGACAGAAGGCCAGCAGCAGTGTTGCAGTGGAGGTAAGTGTAATGGAAAACACATACCTGGGTGAATGTGGAATGTAGAAACAGTAAGATACAGGTGTTCAGAATTAGGGACTCTGCAGTTTGTATGTATTCCCCATCTTTTTGTTAAACTCCAGGGGACCTTGTTACTGAATTTGTCAGTCACAAGAATCTCAGAACAGATGCTAGATGATAATATTCTTTCACATAAAAAGCCGTTGCTAAAGGAAGTCAGTGGTGCCTACTTACTCAGCATGCAGTCTCATTTACGACAGGACTTGTCTTACAGCTGTGTTCAAGGGCTTGCTTGGGCCATTTGTCTGCCTTTCCATTTAAAACTGTCTTTTGAGACCTCAGGTGATAATAATTGTTCTGATCTTTTTGTAGACCTTCTACAGCAGGTACAGGTTTGACAATTTGAAAGGAGAGGATTTAATGCACCAATAAAATAGTTTGTGTAGCTGCTGCTGTGTTAACTGAAAAAACCCCACCCTATAATCACCTTAATGATTTTTCTTTATTTGCTTAAATATATTATAAGCAATTTATATATTATAATTGCTACTGTAGTTTTAATTTTTTTAGTGACCCAAATGTTAAGGTTAAAATAGGCCATTACAGCCAACTTTTTTCCCCACTGTTTTTTACCTTTGATTCATTTGTTCTCCCTCTGCTTAGTCATTGTCTGTATTGTATTAATTCCAACTGGATTTTATTTATGGATTGTATTTTTCAAAGTACTACTTCTTGCTTTTAAGATACAGTGTAAATAGATTGCTTGGTGAAGCACAGTGATTCAGTAACTTGAGGTGACCTAAAATACTTTACTTGCCCGTTGCATTTTCTATGCTGCTGTTCGTGGAAAATGCAGTGTGCCAGTGTACTCTTATGAGTATATGACTACTTGTATCCTAGCGTGTGGCTGGGGCCAGGAAGTCAGACTGGTCTATTAATGACAGCTCAGCTCAATGCTCTGCGTTTTTAGCTGCCAAGGGATTCTTTTTAGTATTAGTAGTAACTGTGTGCCAGTTCTAAATGTACCAGTCAGAACCAGGTTTGTGGGAAAGCATCTAAACGCAGCTGGGACGGAAGTCATACATGTTAACATCACTTCATGCTAACAATTAGCTAGGCATAAAGATAATATAAGGAATGCTCAGGAGAAGAAAGACCTGGCATTGCTAAAATGGTGAGCTTAACCAGACGTTAATAAACCTGGGTCTAGATTTGGTTTATGTAAGTCTTTGCAAGGGCCATAGCATGCTTTGTGCAAGATGATTAACCTCATTCTATTTTTCAGAGGTTTTGTTTTTTGAATAACTGAACTCATACACCTGGATCTTCTCATTAGAAGGTCTGTTTATCCTTTGAACTCCATTCTTCTTATTATTCCTGTAGGGTCTCGGGCATCTTGTATATGTAGCTTAGTATTTGCAGCCAAGTACAGTATGGCTTAACTTCTTTGGCTACCTAAAGTTTTTCCTGTTTCCTTGAAGACCTGGCAGAATCCACTTAAGGGAAGAATGTATGGGAGCCTTATATTTGAAATTTTAGAGAATTTGTAATAGTGTCAATCTAGCTTAAAAGGAGAACATCTTGGTAATTTAGCTGGAGGAGAGCTACTAATAGGAAGAAGTCAAGACTTCGTTTTATGTGGCATGACTATAAAAATAGTTTCAGGAAATATACCTTTGGCTCATTTTCCTCATACAAATACTTCTATAGACAAGTATACTGACAAAAAGGTTTGCTGAACCAGCCTAATAGCTGAATATTTCATGAGAGATTTTTTTTCTACTCTTCCAATAATTTATTTCTAATGCTTAAGCTTATTCAATGAACAAAATGTTATGTCTGGTGAAGACAGATGATGTTTTGATGTGTTTACCTGCTCATGAAGAAACTGGACCTTTTTTTCTCTGTGTAACTTTTCATTTGGAACTTGAACTTGAAGGAGTCTCAAGAAAGAAAAGGAAAGATCAGGTTGTTATTAATAGAAATGTCTTTTTTTTTTTTTTTTTTTTTCCCACCTGTACTTTTCAGCATCACTTTCTCATACTAACTGAAGATCCTGTATTTCTCTGCCTTAGTCTGTTTAATAATTTTTAAAAACCCTTTTGTCTCTTAAAATACAACTCTTTTAACAGATTCCATAAATGGGTCATGTACAGAAATTAATCTGTAGTAGCGGAAGAGAAATTTGCATCTCCAGAAATTAAGGGCAGAAAATACTGATGATGCCTCCTGTTTTCTTTCTACTTTGTTTTCAGCTGCTTTTGTTATGGACTGTCTAGGTATTCCCAATGCAAATACTCCAAATAGAGTAAAGAAATAAATGGCCTTTTCTCTAATATACTTTGTTATCATTGATGATTAAGAATATTTTTACTGAATCACAGGTAGTACGTTCACATGAGAACTCTAGCAGAGACTCAGAAGAATATTCAGTGTTTAAGAATAAGAAAGGAGTGATTGGTGTTCAGTGCCCTGTTGGAACTAACGCACACTAGTTGTCATGATTCTGATGTGGGCAGTTGTCTGTGGAGACTTGGGGCAGTCGGTAAGGCATCTTGAGGTCAGCACAAGGTAAATTTGAACAAGGATCTTAATGTTGAAAAGAAAAACAAGGATAAGGAAAATAAATGTCTTTTAAGCCACTAGAGGCAAGTTCAGAAAATGCCGTGCTTCTTTTAGCAGTAGATAAATTGTAAATTGAATAACTGAGAGCAGCTTTATGATATTTAACAATAAAAGCAAAAATACATAAATACCACCTGCAGTAATTGTTGTCTTCTAACTACGGTGAACATCTTGGATGTCTTTCTGTAAGGCACCAGAAGCTTTGTGGGTTTAGGAGGAGGAAGACTAGTTCCCAGAAGAGGAAAGGTAGTTTTATTTTTGCTTTTATGTCTCTTTTTGGTGTTCTTCCTCTTGCCTCTTCTGACTTGTATAATTAATAAGTTAATATTTCCCTCTTCATTTGGCTGTCTTACAGAGGATGCTGTAGCATGTCTTTCAGAATGGTTATTAAGAATATAAACAGCTAAATCAAGACTGTTTTTCTTGTTATTAAAGTTTGAGTAGCGGATGTGAACTTATGCAGAGCAATTTAATTTTCAGTATGTAATTAATGAGATTGCATTCTATGTACGCTTCTTGCCATCAAGACACAGATATATCTTTATCTTAGGAAGAAATGATGAACTGGAAATGGCTTCTGTACTGTATTGTATTATGCTACTCAATCCAAATTCAACCTTCACTGCAAGTTATGTGTTTGGGTTTTTTTAATTCAAAAAGTCTTATCTGCTGCCTAAGGAGCTAGAGCTTGGGAGACAAATTAAAAGCTGAACTACAGTCAGAATGTATTTGTTTGTAACTGAAATAATACTCTCTTCCACTGTGAGCAGGTAAATCACTAGAGTGAAATACAGAATTATGTGGTCTTATGGATGTGTCCTGGCAATTTTTTTTAAAAAAAACAACAAACAACAACAAAAAAAAAAAACACAAAAAAAACCAACAAAAAACCAAACCCAAACCAACAAACCACTAACTGATAGCAATCTGAGGAATTGCTATCTCATGTAAACTGATAGGAGTGAGGGATACTGAGAGTGAGCCAACTAATGGCAATCTGTTCCCCACCCTATATTTCCCCTCGGCACACAAGGCTTTTTAATTATTCTTGATTTTTTTTTTTTCTTATCATTTTATTTGGTATTTGTGTTGTCAGTATTGGTCTAAGTACATTAAAATCCATGCTAATCTGATATGTTGCTACCATCTCTGCCAAGGAAGAGTTACTTGCGATGTTGGACGCTGTCTTTGAATATTTTGAGATCCTCCCGGCTAAACTGTGCACCAGAGAGGGAGTACTGAAGCCAGTACCTACACTAGGAGAGAGAGAGAGAGAGCGCGCTTACAAACAGTAACTACAGCTACCTGAAAACAGCCTGAAAATGCATATCTGTCACTTAAAGGACCCAACTATGCCCTATGACATTGCCGTAAGTGGGCCTAAAAATTCAGTTCTGCCATATAAAATGGCCCACAGTAGCCAGCCTTTTAGAATGCAGTAGCAATTCAAAAGAGATGATGGGGTAAATAGTACTTGCTGTGCTGGACTGTCCTGTTGTGTAATGTGACCCCTTCCCCAGAGTAACTAAATCTCCAGTTACTCAAAACCATACATTTTTTTGTTGTTAAGTTCCGAGTGCAGAAGTTCTGATTTTTCATTAAATTTTTTACAGTTTAAAAATGTTAATGGTACTATTTGACAGTGGTACAGCTAATACAGTATTTTGAGAGGAGGAGAATAACATAACTCCAATTAATCTTTGGGCTGTGGTATCATAGTAGTAACAGTGGGAGAAACATCTTGCTGTGTTTGAAGATTGTGTGAAATTAGAGCCTAATCAAATATAGAAGCTGATGGTTTTTCAAGGAGAAATTCTTATTTATATTTTTCAGTACCACCAAAGGAGATGTAATTTGCTATTATGGAAACAAAGGAGAACCAGAACCTGTTTTCCTAAATGCTGGTAGGTTTTCTTCAGAAAGGTCTGAATATTACTTTTTGTTATTTTAAAGGAGTCAGAATGGAGAATGTAGCTGTATTGCTCTAATTAGCTTTTTAAGCATTGTCTTTGCTAAATATTTCTCAGCGTTCTTTTAAAGAAAAAATCTTACATGAATTTAAGTACGTACTGATAAATTTCAGTAAAGAATCAACAAGCTTCTATCCATGTCAGTGTACCTGCTGCAGTTAGTGGGATGCTCCTTAAGTAACTGTGACTGAAAGACAGAAGCCTCTCTTGAGGAATGGACTTTTCAAAGGTTTGTGGACTTGACCCTAAGTGTGACTGTGCTCCCCTAGGGACAGAGTTGGCTATAAAAAAAGAAATAAATAGAAATATCTGTTTTATCAGATTGACTTAAAATACTTAAAATTTGGTCCTTTGCTAACCAACTACATAAAACAATCCTCTAGAATTCGTAACGGAAAAGCCAATTTAAATGGGCAAGGGCACAAAGAAGGCTCTGAGCACTGTAGCTGGTTGGTAACAGTTAATGACTGGCTTATTTTGCCTGCTTAGGTTAATGGTCAAAATGCTGCTGCCAGTAGGCAAATAGTTACTGTAGCAATTACAGCATAAATTCTTGGAAAAAGCTGTTAGTTTTTGTACAGCTACAAGCACAAAACAGGTTTTAATGCAAACATTAAAAAAAAAAATTAAAATCTGCCTGCTTGTAATGAGAAATTTAATCACAGCTTTGAGTTATCTGTAGACTGTAACAAAGGTAGTCTCCACGCCTCAACAACAAATTTCTTTCCTGTGTATGTGGCTGCCTTTAGGGAGAAATGAGGTTTTGTAGTCTTTGTGCTTATTGGTTTGGATTGTGCGGAGAAATACAGGGTACCTCTAAAGAGAAGGCTCCTTCCTGTCACCAGATGTTGCTGTGCAGTGTTTTTCAGTAGTAAAATCAGAGGCAAAAATAAATTATGATTAATACAGCTAAACTGAAAAAAATTCATTAATTCTGTTGTACCTTTTTCCTAGTTTAGCAAACCAGAGACTAAAAATAACCGTTGAAGATACGGATTAGAGTAAAACTGAAACAAAGTAACTGAATTTTAGCACAGAAGTGTGCTTAAGCAGAGCCCAGCATAAGATGCATGTCAGCTATAGTCTGCAGTTTAAGAATGGGGCATGTGTCTTACAGCATACCTGCAGGTAAAGGTTAGCTGGGGAATCATGTAAATTGGATTAAAATTTGTGAAATCTGTAATGACAACTGCAAATCATCAGAATACCTTTTCCGATTAAATCGATATTTTTCTTTCACCCCTTCTGAACATTGTTTAGTAAGTACGTTGACACTATGCAGCTAGAAAAGGTCTGCAGGGACTGGTCTGTAAGCAGTTGAATGTTACTGCTTGTAAATCTTAAACTTACTATACACCTTTTTTATTACAGAATTCATTGATTTCATAACATGTAAAGTGTGAAGGGTAGAAGTTGCTTTACAGAAATAAACTCAAAAATATCATGATTGCAAGTTATTTTGTACTTGGTTTACATCATACCTTAATGTTTCTATTAGTGTTGGGGGGGGGGGGGGGAAGGGTTTGATATTGCACCTGATTTCACTCCAAAGTGTACATTGTGTTAATAAGAGTGCTGAAAATCAAATTCATCTAACTTTAGTAACCTTAAGGCAATGATGCTCAAAACTGGGGATGTTGGGGTTTTTTTGTGGTTATGTGTTGGCTTTGTGCCCCCCCCCCCCCCCCGCCCCCCCCAGTGAAACAGTCTGACGTAGTGGTCTGGAAGAATTGTTGAGAAATGGTTATGTTATTCTGAGTTACACACCTGGGAGACTCTTACTATCTGAAGGAGTGTTGTATTTATTTTATCACGTGGTATACATCTTGGATACATAGTTTGACCTCACTTATTTTTGAGGCAAAATAAAAGCTGGCGATAGGATGAATAAGCAAATTATCGTAAGAGATTCATGATGGAGCTGCTGTTAGTGTTTGGGTTTGTCCCTCAGAGAAGGGGATTTGTGTGGGATAAGATAATTACAATATTTTTTACATAACACATAAGCTCTGGAGCAAAGAAAATAAACTTAATAAGTTGTTTGGGCTTTGTTTGGTGGTGTTTATGTATAGGAATATATGGATTGAGTAATTCTTTGTTGGATACACCATGGAAGAAGCTACAATATGGGAAGCAGCTTTTCACAGACGTGGTCAAGAGAAGTCAAGACCTTACCAAAGAAGACTTGGTGCAGGAGCTCCTTACAGTGATGAATAATCAAGAACCGTAAGAACATCATACTGCATTTTGAGTAAACTCTGGCTATAACCAGTTAAAAATTACATATAGCAACTATTTTGACAGAAAAGAAACTTCAGCCTTACGTTAACTGACTAAAGCTGGGTAATGAAGGACAAAAGTAATGTTCTTTCTCGCCATGATGACTGACTTTCAACAATATTGATATTTTTTTTAAGCAGCAGACACAGTAAATGTTATTACTGCAGTCTTGGTACTCATAGACTGTACACTGATTTCTCTGTGCCCTTTTAAGAATTGCATTTCTCTTAGTAAGAGTGACGAGTGCAAGTTGCTTGCTGTAAGCTGTGTGGAGGTTCACTGTAGGATAAGGTTCAGTTTCTTACTGATTACAGGGTAAGTGCTTGTTTACATGAGCAGATTTGTGTTATAGCTGCTAGCTGTTCTCTGTTGCCTCCCAGACTGTATGTAGGCAGAGGGCAGAGAAGGAAGCTGTTTTCAAAGTAGAACCCACCTGCCTTCCTCAAAAGCACAATTGTTTTAAGTAAAGTGGCGGAAGTAGATGAGGAAGTAAAAGCACAGTTCAGCTGTAGGCCTCTGGATAAGGAAGTTCCCAAGAGATGAGTTTGAATATCTAAGTGAGGTTCCTGCGCTTGTGACATGAGCCCATAGGCTAGATGTTTACAAGTAAAGGAAATTGATAACATGTCAATGTCCAGACATGGAGCAGGGTAAAGGAGGTGCTGTGGTCTGAATTAATACAGTTCTTCACTGTCCAGTAACTTCCGCGTTTAGCCTGACTTTTACCTTTCTAGGGGGTGATTTGTGTTGAAGCAAAGCTGTTTCTGGTATATAGATCCAGTTTCCTAACTTCATCAATTTTAGTGCCAATATTCATGTTTGGCATTTTTCAGTGGTTCAAATTAGATGTTTGTATAAGAGCTGAGACATCTGAGTGATGAATAGTAATTAGGAAGCCATCCTAATAACTTTTATAATCTGATACCAGATCAAGCCATTTTCCTTAATTACTACCTTTTCTACGAGTAAAAAGACAAAGGTGTAAGATATAGTACAGCCCAAATGATCTTCCCTTAATGGTCAGTAATCCAGTATGATCTCATCTGAAACCATCTGACTATAAAATGGAAATACTTAATTGCAAAAAGCAATACTTAAAACTAAGTCCGTAATCTGTCCTAAGTATAGTTCAAGATGAAATGATCTTTTCATCATATGAACACATGGATATGCACTAGCTTTGGACTTGCATAACATATCTTATTGCACGTTACTTTAGGATCACTCTGTGTGTTACAGGAATTAAGTGAGTGCAATGGTTGGTTTACTCTCAGAATTCCCTTTTTTCCTGCTGGATACAGGGTTTTGTCTTTTACCCCTTCTCGTCTGCCTCAGCCCTGCCTTTGACTGTGATCTCAGGGATATACTGCAGCTCCTTCCAGTCTCATTAAAACTGCTTGGGGTCATTAAGCTGGAGAGCCACCTCTTGTGCAGAGTATACAATTGCCAGTGGTAGAGTATGAGAGGTGACGGCTCTCACAGGTTCAAGGGCCCTGCTGTGTGCCTTCGCTGTAACATTGTGGTGTGGTCCAGCCCTGTGCCCAGTATGGAAGTCAGAAGAGCTTAGTTGCTCCACTCACACTAGAAATGCACTTGCTACTCCCTGAAACATCCACAGATCTTCTCCACCATGACAACAAAGAAAGTGATCCCAGTTAGGTTAAAAGGTTGGTTACAGAATAACAAACTGCACAGTCTCCTCCAGAGATCAGGATGAGCTCTGAAAAAGGGGTTGAATTCATCACTTTTGTTCTGCCCTCTTCCCCAGACATTCACTGTACAACTGATAGGCTGCTGAACTATTATTATTTTACAGGTACAACTGGGCCTGTGCAGGGGGGCAGAAATGGATCTATTTCTTGAAGATGGAAGAAACTTAAAAATCAAACACAAAAATGTGCTATAACAGTAGTTAAATTGGACTTTGATAAATAAAATTGGAAAGTGTAATTATTGAAATAGGAAATTGTACTTGTGGCTAGCGTTTGAGAATATGTTCTGGTGGTGTGAATGGGAAGCCGGAGATGTAGGGTTGCTGCAGTAACATTTGTGACCTTAGCATTTCTTCTGTGGGGTGCTGATGCTTGTTTAATTAAAACAAACAAAGCTTGATTTCCTTTATAATAAAATTACATTTCCAAATCTCTTTCAAGCTTTGATAGGAATATATTTCAAGAAATTGGGGCACCAGCTCACGTCCTCTGCTGCACCTTCACAAATTTTATTTGAGGGTTGTCCTAGGTATTTTCCAGGTATTCCAAATAAGACCAAAGGAAGCAGAGAGGTCTGTCTTCGACACAGAAAGCACTCTGGAGTCTTAACTGGAAAAATGCTGGTTTATCTGATGTACCTCAAATTACTTGATCATTAATGTTCTAATTGAAACTAAATTAGAGAAAGACAGAAATGAATAACAAGGAAAGTGAAAAACTTGTCAAGTTATGAAAAATATTTCTTAAAGCGAGGTGAAAGTTTGAGAGCTTGAAAGAATCTTTTTTAGGAAAGATTTTACAAGCTGTTTTATCTTCTGGCTTTCTTCATGCTTTAGTTTTGCACACAACTCACACTCTACTTCTCAAAAAGTGATTATTTATCAACCACTCAGTCAACACAGCTTGGTTCAAGAGGGATGTGTTAATATTGGAGAATTCAATATTTTTTTTATTACTTTTTCCAGACAATTACCAGACCCTGCGATTGAAGACCAAGGGAAGGATTATGTACGTCCTATATTGAACAAGTATGCAGCTGTATGTGTTCGTTGCCCAGGTTATGGAACAAGGTAAAAAATTCATAGTCAAAACCAGATGTGTACTGATTCAAAGCATCTCTTGAATCTAAGTTATGCTGCTGAAGGTTTTAATTCTATAGTGACTGCTTTAAATTTGTTCAGGTATTAAGTATAAGTAAATTATTTCCTTGCTCAGTATTCTGGTGTCTTAGCTTTGCTACATATGAGCACTTTAAGCACACTTTGTGATTCATCTTTGGTGGGGAGTGTGACATAGCTTCAGTTTGTCCAAGACAAGGTAATACACTTCTCCTGGTTCCCCAGTATAGTAGCAGATCAGACCATCTCTAGTTTTGATATAATCAAAACATGAAAAGTTCTGCAATCACGGTTTTAGAGAAGATAATAGCATTTTTGTGCTATCTGTGGAATTACAGAATACATTTCTCTTTCAAGACCAAGTGTAGTGCCACCTGCACAGCTAAGTTAGAAGTTTCTTTAGGCATCTCATTGTAATATGTAGCTGCCATTTTCATAGATGAAAAACCTATTACTTTTGTTCAAAAGAACATGTATTTCTGTTCTTCCCCTAACTGATGCTGCTGTTCTTACTGAGATACTCTCACTTTCTGCTCAGACTGTTCTACCAAAGCTGCAAGAACAACAGAATAATGCAATGTATCTTGCATTTAATTCTCAGTGGGAAAGAATTATAGGTGAACCCTGTTGCTGCTGGTGGGGAATTCCTACTCTAAAGTTTGCCAATGATTTTGTCAGATCGGTGTCTCTGGCGTATCAGCTGTAGTGTTTCCACTGTAGGTGTAAATCGATAAGCAGAGAGCACGTGCTTCTGTAAGTATGTTAGGTTGGTATTCTAAGAAACCATTGCAAAACCAGAGTATCTCTATAAAATGTATTCAAAGAACACTTGAAATATGGGATAATGAAGATTTAAAAAGGTAAAGAAGCATCTTCCTCCCCTTCCTTCACAGGTTGCAGTCTGGCTGTTTCAAAGGAAACAGGGATAACAGTAGAAATACTGACTTCATACTGGTGAATTAACACTATATCTCGAGTCTTCCCTCCTCCTGTAATTGTATGCTCACACTTACCTTTCCCTTAGCAACATGGGTTAGTGAATAGGAATTGTTAATGAGGCCTCAAGATATTCTTCTGAGGAAATTAATCCCTTTTTTATATGAGTGAACAACTGTGAAATGACTTCAGGATGGTGAAAGATTCCAGCTTCTGTCAGTCATCTCTCTGGCGGGATACTGCAGTGTCCATAGAGAAATGACAGCTTACACATGACAAAATGGCATAGATGCATGAATGGAATCTGCTTTTCCTGAAAACAAATTTCCCTTTTGGAAGGTTGCTAGAGAAAGAAAGGGGTTTTCTTCTGTGATTGTGCATCAGTGTCCTGTGATGATGATTAGCGATGTTTAAATCTTAATGGACAATTGATTTGAAAGGAAAGAATGAAAAAGTACTGTTAACAGGAATAACCCAATGGGGTACATGTAGGCTGTGAAGAAAAACTTGGTTTTATGCTACTTCTGAATGGAACACTTGGCACTGGAAAAAGTTTGACCTGTTATCATATTCTTTGTAAATAAGCAGCTATGTGTCAGCTGCTGCAAGTATATCGGGGAATCAGAGCAGCAGAGTGATGGAAGAAGGGACTCAAAATGCCCATTTGAACTTGCTAGGGCGATTTCTGCCCTGCTAGCGTGGTGATGATGTGGTCAAGAAAAAAAAAAGAGCTAAAACCTTTGGGGATGAGGGATGGGACCCCGCAAACTTACGTAACGGACACAAGGCTTAACCCTCTACCCTTATGTTCTTTCAGGACTAACACGGTCATTCTCATTGATTCGGAAGGAGAGGTTACTTTCACAGAGCGCAATATGATCAATGCAGATGTCAACCAGTGGAAAACAAGCACCTATGAATTCAAACTGCACACTTAACAACTTTCCATTTGAATGGTTTGTAATAACAGCAACAAGAGAACAAGCCATTAAGCTCTAGTAAATGTTTTGTGCTAGCTCCACAAGCTGAAAATAGCAAGGAAAGCAAAAGTTTAAATAAACTGGTAGCACATTACCAGGCTTACAAATCCTTTGGATAAAACCAAAAGAAGAAATTGTTTTTACGTTAAGTAGCAACTTGTAATCAGAAATAATTTTTTAAATATCACTCTGCCTCCAGGACAAGGCCATCTTTGCCCAAGACAAAGTCATTGCTGTGTTTTTGGGTTAGTTTTTTTAAAGATGTTTTAAACATCTTAAAAATAGACTCTTAAACATGTTTTCGTTTCCAAGGAGGGGAAGCATTTGCTGCTTTTGTCGTCCTGTGTGAAGGTTTTACTAAACTTTGCTTTCCCTTCAACATACGTTTTTAAGACTGTATAGCTGATGGCAATGTGTGTTGAATGATGTATGTTATCTTTGTAGCATTAAGTACTTCAGTAACTTTTCAGTGGTATCACGGTGTAGTGTTCTGCTTGGGGAGCTCAAAGCCAGGGGGATTCTTTAACTTTGTTTTCCTATAGACAGTACAGCAATATATCTTATTTCTAAAACTTGATTTGAGAGGAAACTTAGTTCAGTCTTTCCTCAGTTTTGCTGAAAAAATCTTGGAGGCAGAATTGCTTATCATTGACCAGAATAAAATTATTTGCATAGTGACATCTTGTTTCCAGATAGACCAATATTGCTAATTAGACTTACTTTCTTCCCCAGCAGGCAGGTAAGGAATAGGTATCTGTTTGCAAACAGAAGCTGAATATGAAGTTTACATATATCATCTGGTTTATACATGTGCAATTTTGGCTTAATTTCTTTATTGGTATAATATGTTAAAGCCTGAAGTGACTGCTCATGGATTTTTAGTAAAGATAGCTATTTGTTGTAAGGTGAAATTACTGCAGTCATACTGCTGAAAAAGTTGGGTATTAAGATGCACTGCATATGTTCTAACATCTGTGAATTAAAAAGCTATTTAAATGCATGCTTTCTTCAATTATTCAGTGCCAGTGTAGGTGATAGAAGATTCTAGCTAATACCGAGATATTTTAAAACCCTGAGTTATTTTGCTGCTATTGGTGTTCTGTTTTGACTTATTTTTAATGCTGAATATTAAGTTAATAATGGATCACTGCTATTTTTTGCTATGTGTGCTGAATGTATTCTTTATACAAGCCTCTGATTATTAATTAATTATGACAAAGTAGCAAGATTTCTGATACTCTTCACAAAGATGTGCAGCTATTCTTCTGTACTGGGACTTGCATGTTCAAGCATTCTCACTGGTGTGTCTGTAATGGAGGCAGCAGTAAATTACACTTGCCATTGAGATGAAGTACTGTGAAAGGCCATTCCCAGATTTCTAATTGCCAGGAGATGCTAAAGCAGCATTTAGTCAATTAATTCCTTTGTATTTGCATATTTAAATAGTTCCTAGATACTAGGACTGCTTGCATGACTAGTCACAGATTGTTGATGCAGTACTACATAAATGACTTTCTGACCACCTTGATTGCAAAGCTGTCAATGCAGTCTTGTTGGATTGTACGTGGTTTCAAAGTTGGAGCCTTCCAGGCTATATTTCTGAGCAGTAGGGAGTAGTTAGCCCTTTTGTATTTGTTATGACTGTTTAAACCATTTATTTGTATGAATAAAAAATGTATTGTTATTTTTAGATGCAAAGAAATAGCCATAGCTGTCTTAAATTTTAATTTGACTATTTCATATTTAAAAACAAAACTCTGCTTTCATGGCTTATTCTTACTGAGAGTTTGTGTGGCAAACTTTTTTGTATCTCAAGAAAAAATTTACCAGTGTATATTTGAACAAGTTATTCTCTTTGAAGACATGACCTAAAGGGCAAGGAGAATGCTTGCCCGCCATTTCAAGCTAAAAGCATTCATAAACCTCAGTTTTTATAGTAGTCCTGTAATAATGAAAAATTATTCTTGTATTTTACATATAGGCAAAAGAAAAGCAAGTCAGAGCTTAGATGTAAAAACAGATTATAATAACACGGTTTGCTTCGCTTGATTCAAAATTCTAAATCTGGGATTTGCTTTTTCTGACAATTAAAATAAAACCCCAAAACCTCTGATGTTAGTTTTTGTTACATCAGAGCAAATAAGTGTGTGTGTGGGGGGGGGATTAACTGCTTTTGAAGCTCATGAGAGTTTTGTCACTGGCTTCAGTGAAAACAGGATCAGGACTGCAGTGCAGGTACCAGGTGCTTGTCCATAGAAATGATCACGTATTCGTGAAGTGCATACTTCACTGTGTGCAAGTTATAGTTGCAATAAATCCACTGGAAACAGTAAACTGTAGCTGAAGTTAACAACATTATTTTATTTTTATAAATATTTTTAAGAATAAAAGGGGATTTTAAATACCAGTTTTAAAGGATATGAAGGAAAAAAATGTCCACAGGAAACTACTGCATGGCATTTTACGAAGTTTGCTTATATATAACATCTTTTCAAATTCATAAATTTGCAAGGGATATTTGTTTTCTGTCTTTTTCTATCAAAATGTTCGTGGAAGAAATTTTTAAATATCTGTAAAAACTCGAGTGTATTTTTTTGCTTAAAATTGTTTCATAGTAGTTGTTTGTGTGTGTTCAAAACTAGAATCAGAATAAAGTCAACCTGGTGACCAGTCTTTGTCATTAGTCAAACATTAATGCTTGTGCATTTTTGCGTATATGTTTGTTAAATTTGCCTGTAACTTGTTTTGTTTGTTGTGTGTTTTTTCAGTTCTGTGCTGTTGCATGGTTATACTTTTGTCTTATCCAGGTAAGAAATTGGAAGATATCCTTAAAGCTAATAATTCAGGTTTGTGGCATTTTGCTTTGTTTTTCAGGTTAGTAAACAGAATGTATTGACTGGAATGCCCCCAGACCAAGTAATCAGTTCTCTGAAATACTCTCCAGCTTCTGACAACCCTTATGTGCCCCCTGCTTCCCCTCCCAAAAGCAAGTGTCCTCTTGTTACTAGCCCTGGCTGCATTCCACTCCAAGCACAGTAAGATCAGGTAGAAAACACAAAGGTTCTCAAACACTGAATGTCTGAAACAATGTCTGGAGCATCCCTCTTCCTGTCTTAACCTCAGGGTATGTGGAATCCTCCTTCTCCCTTGCAGACTGGAGTGGATCCTTCAAATCTTAATACCAGAATGTGCCAAGCAAGCCCTTATAGAGGTGTGGGCATATTCTTGCCTATAAAATGGTGGAGCCACCTCAGAGCTAGTTTTAGCTCTACAAGCAGTGATTTTTTTCAAACCGATAGTCACTTTGAGAAGACAAGCAACTGTATTGTCATTGTTATCTGGGTTGCCATCTTCACCTCTAGGGGAATTCCCAAAATCTGCAAAAGGAAATGCTTTATTAACTCACAAACCTTTAAAGTTGCCACTGCTGATTCTTGTCTCTGAAACAAAATAAATTTGGTCTGGATTGCTGGTCTTGAAATCATGTGATTGCATCAAAGGTTTGTGGCAAGAGAATTTACTAATTATCAGGGACCTTGAAAATTAGTATAATGATAAATACATGTATAAAGTACTTTGAGGAGCTCAGGTGTCGTCGTCCCCCCCCAAAAAAAAATTGTAATAATCGCAGCAGAGATACAGTACAGATAATAGGAAGGAAAGAGCAAACCCAGTGCTTCCTTAGTGAAAAGCCAGAGCCTCTCAAAATGCTACTGAAAGGCAAAAATCCAGGTTCACTGTGCAAAAAGTCTAGATCCTGGGCAAACCTGAGACACTCTTGTTAGACCAGGTTAAGACTACTTAACTTTCTGCTGTACCTGGACATTGCAGTGGAGATGTAATTGTCTCATATCCCTTTTACCAGTAGCTCTAATAAATCTACTCTTAACAGACCAGAAAATGAGTTAGGCCTTTGGAGGTCCTTAGTATTTTCAAAGCTTAACTGATATTTATTGTTAAAAATGAAATATACCAAACTAAATATTCAGACAAAATACTGATTAGACTTGGAATACTGTTTTTTTAGTATCATAAGGAAATAAGTAATTTCAAAACGAACTGGTGAAATACTAAGCAGTAATAGGGCAATAATTAAAGCATCTTACATTTCAAATTTAGCTTGAGGATCTTAATGCACATTTATGGCTTAGCAAGCATCCCTATTTATATGGAATATTAGCTAATAGGAATTAGTTTTGTATCACTCAGATTCATGTAATAGAATATTGTTAATGTTCTTCATCTGATTCATTTTCTGCTGAGAAGTCTTGTTGATAGCTTTTCTGAGGATTTAGGAAATGGTGAAAATAGAATCCATATTGTAATCAACTGGAAAGGTAATAGAATAAACTATTGGAATTACATAACCCATCAGTGTGATTCATGCTGTGAATATAAGTTAAGGTGAACAGAGTGAAGAAAACATTGAATGTATAAAATACATACATGAAGTAACTACCTCTGGAATATCCTGTATCTAGAAATTAAAAACTGAATGAAGAAGCAGGATCAGACCAAATTTAATGTACCTTTTAAAACAGAAGGCATAAGGACTGAACTTAAAATCTTAGGTGAGGAAGCAATATAAGAATTAATGTAAAGTTTTGTATTAAGATAGATAAGAATTACAAATTAAGTCATATGCAATATGAATGAGAAAGGAGAATTTCTCTGCTGCTTTGTTAAATTTTTGTTTCTTTCTACTAGAAAGATAAATGGAGAAAAACAAATGCAAACTAAAAACAGATCAGAAGTTGGAGAAATGAAGTGGAAGAGAAGGCCATACTTAATTTAACAGAGAAAAGATATAATGAAGAAAACCTGTTACATTGAAAGATGTTCTGAAGGTTATCTGCAGAAGCTGGAATGGAAAAGGTAGTGGCTTGCTTTACGAGTAGACAAAGATAGACAGTGTAGCTTTAAGATATCCAGGCTACATCAGGAATATTTTCTGGCACTTTATTCTAAACGTGAAGTTTTGGGTGGCCTAATGAAGCTACTGTTTTATATAGTTATAAATATATACTATATATTTTTTTTAGATGTAGTTTATACATATTTACATATCTAAAATTTATGTACGAAGCATTTGGTGGGGAATTCAGAATCATCATCAGAATGGAGTATCTGTTCTATGACAACTTGCATTCAACCATGCCAAAAAGGTCATGCTACATAGAGAGTTTTGTTGTGTATTGCTAGAGAGTCTGTGTTCTTAAAAGTGGTTGTAACACAAAAGTAAAAAAAAGAGCAAGTGGGATTTCAAAGTTGAAGAATACTTGGTAGTGACCTCAATAGAGGCATTAGGTTTAACAAGTGAGTAAAACAAAAGAACCTCTATATTCTGAATATCTTTGTTAAAATGACACCTTTCTCAGCATGCTTTTCATTTCCATTCCATTTTGTGATTTATCTTATTGTCTTTCTTGGTATCTTTACTAAATAGCAGCTTGAATGATTGCATTACTTATTAAAACTTTAGTATTTGCATTATTAAATATTTGTCTTGGTAGGCAAAACCTTTGTTTTTCTTAAAACATTATAAAAATGTATGTGAAGTCCTGATCTTTCTCCTGAAGAGTTTGAGCTGGAAATGGTATTCAGTGATGTATTCTGATTTTTAAAAAAAACCTAATGAACAAAACCCAACACCCCCCTAAAAAAGAAAAAAAAAAAAAAAAAGCAGCACTCTGAACTAGAACAATCCTGTGCACAGATCACAAAGTTTCCACTGAAACTATGTTACATAGGTATGGGATTTGAATTTCTTTATATGTTTTTAAATAGCATAGAAATAACTGATGAAATTAATATATGCAGAATATAATATCTATGAAATGATGCTATTGTATGCTTGGTCTCTCCAATTATGCTTACATAGTAGTAACTTAACAAAGAATTTAAACACATGTATAAGCTGCCCTTTGCATGAGGACTTAGTATATTTAGTCCTCATTTAACTTGCTCTAAATGAATGGGAGTTCAGCACATTCTTGATAATCGTTATATGCATAAATATTCTCAGTAAAATGTTCTGGAATGGAGGGGGTTTTATGAAACTCATTCTTTTTGTGGCCTCTGAGAACAGTGCCAGATGCAGTGGGGTGCCTTACAAGCTTGTCTCTGGTGACAGAGGAAGTGTTGTCAATGGATATCTCATCTGACATGCCAGTCCTTGCAGGCACAGAGCCAGCCTTGGTCAGTAACTTCCCAGATTGTGTAAACACATTGATTGCTTCTGTTCAGTGGAGGAAACCCCATCACTTTTCAGACGTTAATTAAGACAGATTAAATAATAAACTAGAGAATACGTGGAGCCTGTAGAGTCTCTTCTTGTGGTACAACATTATAATTAGTATTCAATAACTGAGGCTTTTGCCTCTCATTAAAAGAATGTGCTCTTCCAAGAAAAAGGTGAATGAAAAAGCTAGGTTTTTTCCCTTCCCTGCATTATTAGCTCTGCTGTGCACAGCTACTGGAAATACCACAGAGCCAAGGTCTTGATCAAATGCATTTGTCCATCTCATGTTTGTCATGTCTCACTGGAGTGGCTGGCATTTAGAGAAGAATTAACTGTCCTTTCAATTACAGATGGGTCTACATTAGTACCATAGTTTGATTAGTAGTGCCCTTACATGACTTTTCAGATAGTCCCCATTTACTGTGCTTTGGCTCACATTTCAGGGTGACCTCGGATCCAGGGGACTGGGCTGTTTTCAGATGGATTGGAACTGGTACTTGTGCTTCAGGAATGTGCTAAGTGTACCCCAGCAGGTAATGGGTTTAGCCTGAAGCAAAACTGTCTGAAAGGCACATAGCATGGAGCTCAAGTACTTGGCAGCAGTTGTTTTGCTGCAGAACTCTGCTTATGTTGGTCTGCATCACGTACAGATGTAGCAGTGATAGGCATGTGTTGTGTCAGTAAACTTGCAATATGGCAGTTGCAATTTTTTCTGTTTTCTTTAGTAATATATTGTGCCAGTCAAGTGTGAGTACACTCTTGGTATAATATGCATGTGTTTAGACTGGCAAAGCAATCCCAGAATGGCAGTTACATAAAAAACCAGCTATACCAGCACAATTGTGCTTTCAGAAGCATAACTTATGTTTCCTCTGTTGGGGAAAACAAAGGTACTGACATTTATGGCTTTGCTCGTGTAAGTGCAGCTACACCTGGATTTTGGCAGCCAAAGATTATGCTCTTGATTCATGTCTGCATGCCACCAGCGGTATATATAGTAGACCAAACTAAGGAATTGGAACAATGGCTTCTTAGCCATATTTCACAGCAGTCCTATGGAACTACAAACTATACTTTGTTATCACAGGTTTGGATTTAAAACTTCATTATATATAATGACTCGCAAGAGCATCTGCCACTCAGCAGAAGTCACGGGCTTGGAGAAGTTTAGAAGACAGAATGCCTGAAGTAGTGGTTGTCAATGGAGTACTGCTGTAGCTTTTTTGAAAGCAAGATTAAGTTGCAGGGTTAGTTTAACAACTAAACAACAGCATATGGTAGAGGTGTGTGACATGAAAGCAGCCACAAGGCTGCCTCAAAGGATTTGGGGTTTTTTTATGCTTAAGTTTATCTTTACAAATAGCAGGTAAATATTATCTGTTCTAGAAAAGTGTTCTGAACTATTTAGATGAAAGGGCCTATAGAAAGCAATGTGTGAAGGCTGGTACTCTATCCCACATGGATGTAATTTAATTTTTTCTCTAATATTCCCATAGATAAATTGAGGGTATTTAAGAATGCACGATTTTCAGCCCTAGGAACAAGTTTGTTCTGTGGATCAAGAACAAGCAAGGGCAGCCTCTGTCACTGTGCAATAGCACCAACCCAGGTCCGATGGGCAATTGCAGAGAATGTTTTTTTGAAGTTCTTACTTTTTATTTGACCTCTTAGTTGTCATATCTTGCTTTAAGTAATACTCTTTAGAAAAATGTCTGCCTTATTGGATGAAATGCTAACAGCAATCTGAAACTTTAGAGAAGTAGCCAACTGGATGAAGTTCCTCCAACAGAAAAATCAGAACTCTGTTCTTTACAGAAGCACTTGGTTTGCCTTAAATCTAATCTTGCGTCTGGCATCCGTGTAGTAATTCCACGGTACTGTTGAGCCAAAGGATGTGTCTACTTCAGTTATCTGTAGCAATCAACCACTTCTTTTGACATCAGAGAACTGATCTGAGCTTTCTCACGGGGGTCCTCTTGACATCTTTCCATGGCTGTCAGGTGATGACTGACAGGTTAGGTTGAGGAGAGCAAATTTCAGCAAAGTGTCACACAAAAATATGTAATGCATGCAAACACCAGTTTACCAGTACAAAAAAAAAAAAAAAAAAGTTGCAAAACAGTTTATTGAAATACTGAAGTAATGGGAGCTGAGCGAAATTTGTCTTCCAGTAGCTTTCACTGCTTTAACAGTGCCATATGTGCCGCAGTTACTAACATTGTAACTAAGAATACAAGAAAGACACTGGCTCCACCTAATTTTCATTCTGATGAATGCAGCCTGTTAACTTTATTAGGAAGGTCATAGTTGTTTTCCTTATAGGCTTCTTTTCTGTATTTTGTGTTGACAGCAATAGTCCTTGTCCAGCCTTCCTGTGTTTTGTATGTGAAAATCTCCTTATCGTTAGGAACTGATTTTTTTTTTTTCCTGATGATAATGATAGTTTATGATACTACTGTAAATCCTGATTCCACTATGCGGATGGACCTGCACATTTCTAATTCAGAAGTCTGGGTGGGTGGCAAGATTTTTGTGCATGTTTGAGGAGTCTTCCATCAGAAGTCCAGGTGATCGAAATTTTCAGGTGAATTTGCAACTCGTTAGACAAAGCAGATCAGAAGTAGTTCTCCAGAGGTCACATGGGCCTTCTGGGTTAAAAATGTAGCTATGATTTTAACATTGTTTTGATGAAAACATTGTTTTGCTACTGGGTGGTTTATAAAAATAAGTATATTTCTCTGTAATGTCAGTGTCTCAAAGAACTGGCTGTTATTGCTTTAAGTCATAGTATGATTGTGAAGAAAGATGTGTAATGGAAAAATAGCATACTGACTTTTCACTTTCAGAGCACTGCAGGCATTTTAATTCTGAGTATGCAAAAATCTGTGTGTTTGCCTCTTCTGAAATGTTGCTGCTTATGTACGTACAGAAAATTTAACCACTTCTGAGGTGTGCAATCCTCTCGGTGCAATACTGCAGTTACAGAGTCACATAAATTGGATGCAAATGAGTCATGATACTTGCATTTTCATGTACCATTTGAAAGGGACAATCTTCTCCTGTCACAGTGTTAGCATTTTATGAGGTGATGTGACAGATCTAGTTTGCAGCAAATGCCAACATCAACTCAAATTCTGTACTTAACCATGAGATTTTTTCCCCCTGTGCTTTGAAGGTTGAAGTGTGATGTAAATGGCTGTTTCGCAAACCATGGATATTTATTAAATACACATTCTGAAGTGGTTTGTTTGAACATTAGTAAAAGCTGTCATAATTTAAGCACCACTCTAAAATAATGGCTTGAGTGCAGAAGCCTGTTACGAGAAATTAAAAATCAGAAACTGCTTTCAGGTTTTGAGGACAGCTTGCAAAGATTTAAACTGATTTCAGTAACCTTATCATTACGTGTTGATACAGTACCATGACATTATCTCCATATAAATTACCACCATATCATCAGATCTATTGGTCCTGTCAGACAAACACAAAGGCCTAACAGACGTCTTCAAAATACAATTTTAAAATATTAGTTACCTTTCATAGCAGTACTTGGGGATCTCAAAGACATGAGGTAAATATCAGAAGATTCTAATGTCCCGAAATGGCATATGGAAGCGAACAAAAGCGTTTATCTCAGTTAAATGCTATTATATTGTCAGTGATTAAACCAATATGTATTATGATGATGTTTTGTACCTGATGTTGATTTCAAATCAGTGTGATAGTGGAGGATGAAGGAGGCAGCGCTTTAAATATATCTGTAAAAGCTACTATAGTTCTTTACTGTTGGGGCAAATTATAAAGTATTGGAGTGAACTGGAACAGCAACTGTTCAACCCTTTAGAAGTAATTTTACGTAAATAATATAAGAAGTTTTCTGTACTTAAAAATTGTGTCTGAACATTGAGAGCTCGGTGTTAAGCTGTGACCTGCTTGGTACATACGGCATGGAAAATAGTCCTACTTAAATTAAAAATATAAATCAAAGTTTTGGAGGGGTAATACTGTGCTGCTGCTTAAAGAAAGCAAGCAGTGTTTGTAGGAGAGGGGCTGGGTTTAGCTAACTTGTTTAGTGGGTGAGGGCCTGGAGCGGCCCTCCGTTCCGCTCCGGTAAAAGGCGGTAATTCCTCCAGCCCTGGCTTCTGCTGCAAGATACGATAAGCGAAGACTAAACCCGCGGCGCGCCAGCGGGCGGCACCCCTGCCCCGTCGCGCCGCAGCAGCTGCCCGCGGTGGGAGCCCGCCGCCTGGGCCAGGGTGGGCCGTGGCTCTGCCTGCGGCGACGGCCGCGGGTGAGAGCCTTGGTGGGGCCTTTCTGCTGCGGGGCACGGGCCGACGCTGCCCCTTCCCCTCAGGCGCTAGCCGCCGCTCTCCCTTCCCCGGCTGCCTTTAATGACCTCCCTGCGCGCCGCTCCTGGCCGCCGGCGAGGCCCCGCTCGGCCGGGTTGCCCTGGAGACGGCGGGATGGCGGCGGGGCTGTTACGGACCGGGGCTTCCCAGGGGCCGGGCGCCCGCGGCTTCCCCAGGCCCCAGACAAAGGAGCCCGCCCTCCGCTGGGCGCCGCTCCCCGTCATGGGCGGCCGCGCCCTCCCGCCGCCCCGGTCCCGCCCCCGTCTCCTTCTCATTGCCCTGCGGCGGTGAGGGCGGATGCTTTTCGGGTCTCTATTGGCAGAGCGGGTTAACATGCCAGGGAACCCACCAATGGCTACCACGATTTCAAATCCGTGACAGCAGAGACCGGGAAGACAATTGGCTGGGCTAGCGCGGAGTCTCGCCTGTCGGGCGACCGGAGCGGCTCGGAGCAGGCGTTTAAAGATGGCGGCAGCGGCGCAAAGAGGGGGACGGCTTTCGTGAGGTGGCCGAGCTCGCCCTCCCCCCTCCACTCGCGGAGGAGCGGCACGGACACCGGGGATGGCTCAGGTGGGTGCTGGCCCCGTGGGGCGACGGGGGGAGGGGGCCGTGCACGAGTGGGGCTGCGCGGCCCAGCCGCCGCCGCGCGGACAGTCACCCCTCCGTCCCCACAGGCCGCGGGGCCGCCTGGCCCGCCGCGCCCCCCGCCTCCGGCCCGGCGCCCCGCGGAGTCGGTCCCCGAGCAGCGCGGGCCAACGCCCCCGCGTCCCGTAGCTGGAGGGGGGCAGGGGCTCCCCTGCCCGGCGGGGGTTGCTGTGCGGCGCTCCCCCCGCTCCCGGCGGGAGCGTCCTTCCCTCAGAGCTGATGCGCTCGGTTCAGCTGCGGTGCGGGGAGGGGGGGGGTGTTTCCCGCCCGCCGCTCGGTCCCGCTGCAGCCTCCGGGGCAGGAGGAGGGAAGCGAAGGCCGTGCCAGCCTGCTCTCCGCACACCTCCTGGTCGGCGGGGTGGTGGGGAAGCTGTGGCCGGAGTCGGCCCACCGGGGGGCGGCGGGTCCCGCCGGGCACCTCCGCTTGCGCGGGGGGCGCGTGTCTCGCACCTCGCAGGGAGCGGCCGAGCGGCGGCCCTTGGCCCGGGCGCTGCTGTCGGCCTGGGGCGGTGGGGCGGCCAGGCTGGGGTGAGAGTGGTGTGGCTGCCCCGCACTCGGAGTGCTCCTTGCCTGCGCCTTCTATTAATGGCGAAGGACAGTTAGATGTTCTTAAACGGCCTCGTTCAGTCT
This sequence comes from Falco peregrinus, assembly GCF_023634155.1. NCBI lineage: Eukaryota > Metazoa > Chordata > Aves > Falconiformes > Falconidae > Falco > Falco peregrinus. The sequence goes on along the minus strand of NC_073722.1, from coordinate 86,706,508 downwards.
CTGAAAGGTTTATTCTCCTAACTTTCTTCACCTTTTTTGCCTGGAAAGATAGAGTTCTCTGTTTTGCACCTCTTTTCCCTAGGCTTAAGGTTTGTCTATGAAGCACGTTTGCCTACTGAGAGCACGGCCCCCCTCGCATCCAGGCAGCGCTCCCTCGTACCGAGTTTGAGGGCGTGCTGGGGGAACCCATTCCATTTCTTTGCTCCTTCATGTTGTTAGAGATATTGAAATGAGATCTTTACGGTTACCTTCAGGAGCGCACCTCTCCTCCCTTTCGTCTAGCTAATTAAACTTAGGGGTTCCTGTTGTTAATTCTGGATAAGTTAGGTCGCTAGTTCTTTGGGGCAGCTCCTTTCAATTATCGGGATTATTTTGCTTTTTTAGAAAACGAGAGGAGAATTTGGTTCCTTATGTCTGTTGTCTTTCTTTACAAGTAAGAAGTTATTTGTGATGTGAAGGGAAAAATTATTTTTTCCAAGGCATCAATTTGCAAATTTTTGAAAAAGTTTCCAGTTTTACGCAATTAATTGAAACTATCTAAACCCTGTCAGAAAACTAGTCAAGCTATAAAAGCAGCAATTGCTTTGCCGTTTCTGAAGGTGCGTTTTCAAAATTATGTACTCTGTTCGTTCTGAAATGCAATGAAGCCTTGCGAACTAGAGAAGTTCTTGAGCCTTGTCTGTATTTGCCACTGATAATGTTATGGTCGGGCCCCAACAGTATTTTCTTAAACTGCCTGGACGACTTGGACAAAGTGGTTATTTTCTTCAGAATCTTTCTATTCTAGAGCTGACAATCGGGAGAGGAACCAGTTCCTGTATCTAGTAGTTAACTTAGAGAAAATTTTTTTTGAGTCTTCCTGTTCTGGTTTAAAGAAAATAAAATCAGCCTGCTTAATTTGGGGGTTTTCTAGTAGTTGATGATAATAAATAGAATTCACTTATTTTTAGGACTGTATATATCACAAAGATACAACAGGTATAAGTATAATAAAAAGAAGGTAGTTAATTGTGAGCAAGGAATTGTACTGACAAGGGTTAAAGATAAGTGGATCTTTTAGCATAATCATTGCCTCAATAAATTCTGCTCTGCGGAGTTGCCATTTGGAGCTGGAGGAGGAGGAGGACTTTGTATTTGGAGAGCAAATAAGGAGAGTTTGCTCTGTGCCACTCTTCCTTTTGGGTTCTGCTGAATGTGAAATAAACAGTTTCAGACAAGGAATACATTTTATTTTTAAAAGTAATTTTTGAAGAGAGAATCTGTGGTATATGTTGTTCCATGTTCCTGACTGCAGCTACAGGTATTCGTGAAGAAAATAATGTTCTTTATTGAAGTCACTTGAAAGACTGCCAACATGTGGTACGGTGAAGGGAGTTTCTCTTTGAGTTTGGGCAGTGCTGGTTACAAATTTTAAGATTCTGTAATTTTTCTTGTCTTGAAAAGATACTTTTTTTCTCTGTGTACTCTCCCCCCTTTCTGATTGCAGGAATAGGCAGTGACACTTTATTTAATGTAGTAGTAGATATTTTTTTTCTCTCTACCTTCAATAAAGATCTGTAAGACAGCCAAGCCACTACTTTTATTGGGGCCTGTGCAGTTTGCTGTGTTACATTTAGGTGTTCACCATGTATCTGTTTCTCTTGAGTTTTCTTTGTGACATGAAACTTTTTCAAATTGGTCTGCTGAAGTAAGAGCAAGCAATTAAAAGTAAGAAATTTCCATGTATTGATGACCTGCAGAACATGAGCTGTGTATTCATATTTTCAGCAGTTCATCCAGAGTTCCTTTGGTGTTTTGTACTGGCTGTTGCAGCTGTCAATGGTGTTTTGTATTTTTTAAGGAATCTTTATGGAACTGTCGAAGGAACTTGGTGAAGCCTTGGAGAATAAGATCTGTTCTTTCAGGGCCAGTTAGTTAAGGATGACAATAGGCAGGCTAACTTAGGTTGTATTTTAATATTACATAACCAACTATGCTAGGTCTGTGTTTAGGTATGTGTGGTGGTTGGGGTTCCCTTGATCCTAAGGTCTGTTTGGCTGTATTTAACTTACTGGGTCATCTAACATAATTTTGGTTTTCGTCTATTCTGTCTTTCTTTCAGAATACCTGATATCTATGGGAAAATCGTTACTGGTTTTGTTGTCGTCTTTTTTTTCTGTTGTTTTTTTTTCCCCCAACCTCTGTTATAAAGGGCATATTGTAACATCAGTTGGCAAGAAAGTAGATGGGAATTGGACCTGTGTTACTCTGCTTCTCCCTGGCTTTTTGTAGCTTATAGGAAGGTGTTGTCGCCCACTGTAACTGTAGAGCCACCAGACTGTTATCTTGCCCTAGGGATGTGGCAGGTTTCTGACAAAAGCTAGTTTAAACTGATCTTGGTCTGGTACTTTTTCTGGCCGCAGTATGCGCACTGAGTAGCAGACAGTCCCTGGCAGTGATTTGGTATGCTGTTCGTTATTTCAAAGCCAACAAGAAAGGGAAGACAACAAGAATGTCATTGTTAATAGTACTTGAATAGAATAACAAGACATCTTCTGTGATGGAGGTGTAGTATCAGCAAACTACCAAAGCCAGGCAGGTAAAGATTAATTTCTTGTGTTTTGACATTGGTGGTGTTAAAACATTCTTTAGCGTAGGAGCAGCATGTGTGTCAGGGATGTGGAAAATTGATTTAACAGTTGTGTCTTACAACTTGTCAAACATAGTCTTTCTGGTTGGACCAGGTAGTTCCTTGGTCATATGGGAAGGTAGTGTTCTTTCAAATTCTGGAATACCAATTTCAGTATTTCATTTCTGTGTAAATTATTTATGTTTGCTCTTTTCTGAAGACTCCAAGGTGGAAAAATTAGATTACTTAGGCATTTAGGTTCCAGCAGTTAGTGAACCTGGTACTGTGAGTTTTGATTCATTTGTTCAAAATTAACAATGAAGACACTAATGATTTATTGTGAAGAACTTAATTTGTCATTCACTTTTTTTCCTTTTTTAATCTGAAGATGAGGAAGGGGGAAGGTAATTAGCCAAATATATTTTTAGAGGTGTTCTGTATTAGGTGTTTCAGAAACTGTTGAAAGAAGAAGGAATTATCACTGCTCAGGTGATTGTATGATCATCTTGTTAGGATGGAATGGATTTAAAATGTATAGAACTACTTGTTTTACTGGTCAATGAGCTGGTTTTTCATTCTGGAAAGTAGTATGTTTGTATTGGAGAAGATGGGATTATTTTAGAGTGTTTATCAAAATTGAGTCTTTTTTCCTTAGCAATTCTCCAATACATGTCAAGCTTAGAGTATTGAATGCATCACAGTTTTGAGTATATTAAAAAAAAAACAAAAAAAACACACCACAAAAAAAAATCCACAAAATACGAACTTTTCTGTTGCCTGAACAAAACTTTTTTAAATTGTTAAATCACTAAAATAGTTTGCTTTGTTATGTATTTTGCTTTCTTCCAGCTTCCAGGTAGGTAGCTTCTTCTGTATGCTGCTGAATTTGAATTGATCCCATTATAACTCCCAATTCCCAGCTTCCTGCCTTGCCCCCCAGTTGGTGTTTGGATATTGTTTTTGGTTTGTTCTGGCTGGCGTAGAGATACATTAGAGAATTGTATTTGGCTTCTCCAAGTCACTCATGATAACCCAGTCATTTTGCCCTGTTGCCTTCAAATGTTACACAGCAACACTAAGTACTTGGAGCTTATCTTTCTAGAACACTTGGGTAGGCTTTCTCTGCTACCTGGAAATACTTTGAACAGAGCAGCTTCAGCCAGCCGGCTGTCTCAGGCAGAGTATTGCTGCTTTATTTCTAGCTGGTAGGAAGATTTAAGCCTGGTTTGGGGTAGCATGGAGGGACTTGGAGAAACCAAAATAGCAGGTAAGAAATTATGCATCCTTTCCCCAGGTACTTACAGTCCTGCACAGATGACAAAAGTATAATTGAAGAAGCCATTGAAGACATGGTAGAAAGAACCCACTTAATGTAGAAAAGAAGCAAACAAACCCAAAACACACACACCCCTGCACCCCCCCCCCCCACCCCCCCCCCCCGTAAAATTTCCTACAGCAATTGATTATTTTTGCCAGGTTAAATTACCAAAAACACTGGGTTCTAAATGCCTTCCAGAATTCATTTGAGCTTTAATGCTATGTATCTGGACCTGAATTCCTCAGACGTAACAAATATATAGTTGCATAATAGTATGGAGTATAAGATCAAGTGTCTCGTATCTGGTTATCTAGAGAGTCATTTTGTGTGAGCTTTTAGTAAAGATTTCCTGTTAAAACTTCCAGTGAGATTTCAAAAATATCCAGTAACTTAAACTTGCAAAAAGCCATGTGTCTTATAAGACCATAGTTGTTAAAATCTTGTTGGTTTTGCAGATGGTCTTAAACTGTAAGCTAATTATCCTTTCTGCTGTGTGGGTAAGTATGGCTTGAATATCAGGTTATTTTAAGTAATGGGAGAATCCCCCCCAAATGCACCGGGTTTAGTCTGGTCTCTACGAATACCATGCTTAAAGCCCTGCCTGCTAACCAAGCAGAGATAGTCAACAAATTATACAGGGAGCTATGTGTTAGCAAATTCTAATGCTGGTATACAGATCAAGCAGTAAATAGAGTCTAATTCCAGTCTTGTTCAAAATGGTGTCAAGATATCCTGCTTTTTCCACTGTAAAATGTCACTCTCGCTTCTACTTGAAATTTATGCCAGAAGGAGTGACATTTTTTTTTCTTTTTGCCTGGGATACTATTTCTATTTCTTTTCTGTGACAAATATCTTTTTTTTTTCTTCTTCTTCTTCTTCTTCTTGTAGGTTGAAAGAAGAGAGACCTGCTTGTCCAATGAAGATGCAGTCTTAGTCTTCAGCTATTTAAGCTGAATGCATTGTGATTTCCAATAATTGAGACAGTGATTCTGAAAGCTGTCTACATTAATGAAAAGAACAATGTAGTCAGCTTAACTGAATCATCAGTGTTGCATATTGAATAGAACATGATAAACCAATCTTGATGGACTTATGCATGTTAGGAATATAGATATAAACATCTATTAAGGCATTGTTTTTTTAAAAACAGTAATTTTAAAAATGGAGAAATATGAAAATGTACCACCCCTCCCTAAAGAACCTGCAAGAGAAATGAATGTGGAGAATCACACTTGTCCCCCACCTCTGCCGCCTAATGAACAGCCTCCACCACCTCCCCTGCAAACGTCCAGTGACGCAGAGGTAATGGACGTTGGCTCTGGTGGTGATGGACAGTCAGATACCCCTGCTGGGGACACGCACAGTATCTGCAGAACACAGCTTCTCACAAAGGGATCTGCCTGCTACAAAAGTCGTCTTATAATAGACCCTAACAATAGTGACCAAAGCCCAAGAACTGCTCGTCATGCACCTTCAGTTCGAAAGTTCACCCCAGATCTTAAGTTGCTTAAAGATGTAAAGATTAGTGTTAGCTTTACAGAGAGCTGCAAAAGCAAAGACAGGAAAGTTCTGTACACTGGAGTTGAGCAGGATTATAAGGCAGATACAGATTTTGGTATTAATAATGTCAATGGGGATTTGCATGTTTGTCCTTTTGGTGGTAGTAATGGTAAAGCTGTAGGAGTAGGGGGTGAAAATGATGACAAGAAGGATGATGAAAATGATATTGATCAGGAAAAGAGAGTGGAATATGCAGTTCTGGATGAGCTAGAAGATTTTACCGACAATTTGATGGAAATAGATGAAGAAGGAGGAGGGTTCACATCTAAAGCAATCGTTCAAAGAGATAAAGTGGATGAAGAAACCTTGAATTACTCGTATGAGGTAAGTAAATCCACAGGTTTTTGGTGGGTAAGAGGTGTCCAAGTGGCTAGAAAAAAATATGCAAAGATGTTCACTGAAACAGTCTCTTCTAGAAATGTGCAGTACTTGTCAAAAATGCAGAACTTTCAGGGGCAGAACTTCGGCCGAAGACCTTTGTAAATTATCTTGGTCAAGCTTCTGAGTTGCGTGGCAGCTTCTATAGTCCTGTTTAAAAATAACCTTTAAAAGGCTTTTTACACAATTACAGCTCATTTTGTCATGAAAATTAACAGTTCTCACTTACAAAAACTTATTTTCTTATTTTTCAGTCTTTTTACTGGCATCATTGGAAATTTCTAGTTTCTCTCTGTATGGAAGTACATAGCAAAAATGTATACTTTTTCTTTGCAAGGGGAAAGGGAGGTTAGCAGACCCAAAAGGATAGTGTCTGATGGAGTCTCTTTCAGGATGACTTTGATAATGATGTGGATGCTCTGCTGGAAGAGGGTCTTCGAGCACCCAAAACAAGGAGACTAGAAAATGAGAAATATGGTGGTGAAAGTGATCACCAGTCTGATGGAGAAACAAGTGTGCAGCCAATGATGACCAAAATTAAAACTGTACTTAAAAGTAAGATAATGTTTGTTAAATATCTGTAATTTTTTTATGTGGTGTATGTCTCTAGAACAAAGGCATATCAGCAAGTGAAGTGTGGGATAGCATTTCTCGCAACGTAGTTAATATGTGTACAGGATTTTATTGTTTGAAGGCTTCTTTCTTTAGGATACAATTTTTGGGGGAGTGCTTTCGGTCTTCAGCTGTTGTGTGTGATGAGAATGTATTTTAGTGTGTGGATTTGTGAAAAAATATCAAGCACGTTACTTCAGCAGTGGGGAGGTGAATGAGGATATTGTTTTATTTTTTTTATCTCCAATACCCTAAACCAGCGGAAGGCTGGTTTTGGTCATTGTAGACTTCTTCCTACTTAAGTTATTTAACTTCTGTTGTTGAAACTGCTCTACATTAAGTCTTTATGCATGCAATACTAAATTTAAAAAAATCATTAGGTAACTCAGTGGCTTTGCATTTACCCATTTTCATCATGTAAATGTTACAAACTACTAATAAAGAAAAGCTGAGAATGTGAACCAATCCAGAAGTATGTAACTGAAAATTGTCTGAATAGGAATTAAAATTTGAATCGGCTCTGGAGGAGAATTTTACAGCTTCACTGTATGCTGAAATAAGAAACCAAACAGTTTTTTCCCTCCAAAATTTTATACTAACGCAGGACTGCTGGGAAGCTCCCAGCTGAGATGAGTCCGGTCTCTGATTTCTGATGTAAAGAGGAGTGAAACCGTTCCCCGATTTCTGGAGTAGAAAGGACTGAGGCCACATATTAACTTGAGTGTGAGCATAAGATTTTACAGCAATACTCTTTCTTTTGCTGTGATTCTTCATATTGGCTTATTGCACTCTAATTTCAGTCTTGTTTTTTGGAAGAAGTAGTCTTCTTGTTAGCTAAGATTTCATTATAGAGGCTTGTAGATCTGGTCCTGGTTTGTATTGTGCTTATGCTGAAAAATATTATAGGAAAGCCTTAGCTTACAGCCTGAGTCATTGCTGCTCTTTGGGTCTATGGGTCTAGTGGTGTCCCAGTACAAATTATCCCTGAGTGTCAGGTGCAAAAATTTTTAATGGAAAACTCAGTTGTTTCAAAAGCAAGTACAACTTTTCCATTAGATATAGTGGTGCTGTGATGACAAAAATACATTAGAAAAAGTAAAGAGAAGAGAAAGTTCAGTGGTGAAATGAACAAATCGGTCTTTATAAAAAGTTAGTGCTACTGTTGCTTTTCAGTTGAAACTGTAACGGAATCTGTAATTTTGCAGGATTTAATGTGGGTTAGAAGCATATGCCTTTTTATTAAAGCAAAATGAAATCTTTCTACAAAACTTCAGTCTTGTTTCAGTGTAAGTTTATAATTTGAGACAGAAAAAGCAAAAAAAATAAAAACCTTGATTCTTGTTCTGTTCTTCTAAGCAGTCTATCCAAGTTTAAAGCCATTCTTTGCTTTAAAGGTCGTGGCCGCCCTCCTACAGAACCTTTGCCAGATGGATGGATTATGACATTCCATAACTCGGGCATTCCTGTATATCTGCACAGAGAATCTAGAGTTGTTACCTGGTCTAGACCTTATTTCTTGGGAACAGGAAGCATAAGGGTGAGAACTGTCAATTACTTAAATTCTTACTGAGATCAAAAAATTAGATTCTTGCCTGCAAATAGCTGAATAGTTTTCTACTCTAGCAGGCTTCTTTCGAGTGTTAGAGTTAAGGTACTTGAAAAGTAAACTCCTGTTTCTGAAACTATGATACGATTTTTCTTACAGTGTTTTTTTCTCTTTGGTTTTGCAATGAATTTTGGGCAGGTAAAGCAAATGAGATGGTCATGCCTTTGTTGTTCTAGCATATGGCTGCAAAATGTTGTTTTTATTACACCATTAAATTTATTTAGATCATTTATTTGTAGCTATAAACTAGGCCTGAGCCTGCAGCTTGTGGTCCAAATTTACAGAAGTAATAAGCATGTGATGTTCGTGAACCCAAGGAATCTGCAGAAATTGAATTTAATGTCATGAGCTTACACCCCAAGAGAGCTCAATGGATTTTATGAAAGCAGGTAGTGTTTGCATGTAATGGAACAAAATATAGTTTGGATCTATAACAGCAAATGCACTCCAAGGTTGGTATCAGTGTTACACGGTGTCAAGACACCTTAGGAATGGACGTACTCGGATCTGGAGTCAGAACAAGATTGCTGATGGAAGAGAAGCTTGAGCCTAGACTAAATAAAAGTAACTTCCATCTTGGTACCTTTTTTTTTGTTTGGAGTTTGTTTTTGGTGACCTTGAGGTACTGAAACCTTCTGTATTATTTTACATTTGCAGAAACATGATCCTCCCCTTAGTAGCATTCCCTGCTTGCATTACAAAAAAATGAAGGAAAATGAGGAAAGGGAACAAAACAATGACATTACCCCAAATGGGGAGGTATCACCTGTAAAGCACCTAGATAAATCTTCAGAACTGGATTGCCAAACAGAAGAACCAGATTCTACTGCAGCTGATTCTGGGCCTTTAGATGACAAAGACCCCTCAGGGGGAGATGCAGCACAAGGAGCCTTAGGACAAGTTAAGGCCAAAGTTGAAGTATGTAAAGATGAATCTGTAGGTATGTATGGGAAGTGGAGTCTTTTCTTGGCTGGAGTTGGGGTGATGGCATCTGGGATAGATATGCTTTGTTGCAGACTTGGCACCTGAGTGTATACCTTGCCTGAGATTAAGTGGTCAGTTGTCTTTCTGCTTGTTGTTCTCATATGCAAAGATCTGGAGAAATAGATCCAGTATTAGAAATCAATTTTAATTTTAATAGGAAGAGAAAAATATACAGTGGAGATTTTGCTGAAAACTTGAGAGTCCAGTGCAGCATGCAAAAATGAAAATTTTGGAAGTTTAGTCCTGTAGACTTTTAGTTTAAGAATCAATTAAGTCAATGTGTACATATGAATTGTTGTCAAGTGTGTTTGTGTGGCTTCTTTAAATAGGCTTTTCTATGCGGTCTCTATATTGGCTGAATTATATCTATTTCAGTATGATCTCTTAAGATGGATGATGGATGCAGTTACACTAAATTTGCTTATTTGCACAAGTCTAGCAGAATATGTCATGCAAATGTAATTGCACTCATGCAGAGGGGTGTGATGCTTCGTTATTTATGCAAGTCTGAAGGCTTGTACACAAAAAATTGCATAAAGAAGTTACATCAAAATCGCTGCCAAACTTACAGAGGAACTTGGAGGGAAAGCTCATCTGCCACTTAGCACAGCTATGTACCTGCGGGTACCGTCCATGTGAATTGCTGCTGCTCAGAACACTGACAGGGATTGTAGGCTGCCATTTACCTTTGTAGTGTTCAAACATAAAACTTGTCATCACATGTCCTCTTCAGTCCAAAAGCCATGCCAAAGGATTAAAAAAAACCCAAACACAATACTTCGCAGCAAAACTAAAACCAGTGAGCGCTTATTTTCTACATGAAGTTCACCTGTCTATCTCTTTCTTTAAATAGGATCTGTTCTGTATTACTGAAAAAAAATTACTGAGTGATCAAGTGTGTGACTTGCATTTGGAATTCCTTGTGGAAGGAAACCATACCAACAGCTTGCTTTTCTTTGTTTACATCTTGGGATGCTATTGTTGACCTTTGCTGATATGATCTGCAGAAGTATCCTGTAAAGGAGAAGCAGCTGTACTCCAAGGGGGCAGCCTTTTAGTACTCTGTGTGTGAAAATGAACGTGTTAAATTCTCTTTAGAGGCCAGCAGACACTCGTGGAGTGCATAGAGCATCATTATCTAGTGTGTCATGGTATGCTGTTTAATAAGTAGGGAGCAATAGTTGGTTTTGGCTTTAGGAAACTGAGGCTAATAGCGTAACTGTTTTTACTCACTGTATACCTTACTTCAGGTAATGAGAAGGTGAATAGGTGATGAAGTAGAGCAATTACTAGTGTTTTGTTACAAATTGTGTTGGGTGTTATGCTGGTTAGGGCTTAGTAAACTGTTCAAGTGACAAATGTGTTTTTTTTGTTTTGTTTTCCAGTTTGTACGTGTTTTGCATTTGACCCAGTAACAGGAAAACTTGTCATTAGTTTTGTTAGTGTAAAAGAGTGTCTTAACCTTGAGCGTGCTACTTTTGCTCCTATTTTAAAAAAGTAATTATAACATTTAAAACGGTGGGAATGGCAAGCTTGATGTTTCCTCAGTGGTAAAGCAGAGAGAGTAACTTGCTTGTGTTTCTTAGATCTGGAAGATTTTAGACGCTATCTAGAAAAGCGTTTCGACTTCGAACAAGTTACTGTAAAAAAATTCAGAACCTGGGCTGAGAGACGGCAATTCAATCGTGAAATGAAGCGGAAGCAGGCAGAATCTGAGCGGCCTATTCTGCCTGCCAATCAGAAACTCATTACCTTGTCTGTCCAAGATGCACCTACAAAGAAAGGTTAGTTTGTGTACCTGTAGTTCAAATACTCTATATCAAAGACTAATTACAGTTCTGAACTTGACTGAAAAAAAAAATAATCCTGTAATAAGTTCACTTTCTTCTTGTTCTAGAACTTAATGTTCTTGGATCCATCATATTACATAGCAAAGGAAAAATGCTGTAAAAATATACTACTTATTAAAAGAATAATTCCTAAATTATTTTTATTTCAGGTTGCAGTCATGGCAACTGATTACTACCTTCAGCTACCAGTTACTCTTGGTTGTTACTAAAACCACTCATGCCTAGTGGTTCAGTGCTACTGCCTTCTCTGCTCTAATTGGTCCCAAATTAGGGACTGGTTACAAATGCCAGATTGATCCAGATTAAAACCTACAATTAAAAATACAAATTTAAAGCAGTTTGGGAGATACTGTTAAGAAAACTGTGCGTGCAGTTGTGTCCTGTGGTGCCAGGAGTGGATATCATGTCTGATGAGAAGCTGGGGGAACTGGATCTTGGCTGTATTGGCTGTGTAGCCATAATAGTATGTTTAACTGTGGTCTGGTATTTAAAATGTCCGTAGACCTGTGATTTGGGTTTTCTTGTTGTTTTGTACATTGTCGTGTTTCTGGGTTTCTTCTCTTTAGCAGAATTAAAGCTTGTAAGTTGCGTATTGACCATTCCCTGTGACAGGGAAATGCAGTGGAATTTTTAGTTAATACACTTTACCTTAAATTCTGGGGTTAGAGCCACATTGAAACTATTTAAATTAAGAACTTGCTTGCACTTCATCTGTCTAAATCTTTCTCTCCCATACTGCCATAGTAGCTGCTGAGGCAGGGTTTGTGCTCTTGACTGACAATACTGTTGCAGGAAAACCCTCAAACTTTCAAATAAAAAGGATTTCATGGGGAAAAAAAACCCCAGAGTGAATCTGGTTTGCAGGTTGAGGTCTATATGCCTGTTGTTAGAAGGGTGGTAAACATGTTTAGGAGCAAATTGGAGGATTTATAATTGATGTTAGTTGTCAAAAAGGCTGCGTGTAGAGGTTCAGAGGCCATGGGACTGCAAACATTGAACACAGAATATTTGACTTAGCTCATAATAATTAGTGCACTTCTAGCTGTTGGTAGATTTCTTAGACTTATTTCTCAATACTTCTTCAGAGAAAATGGACTTTGAGGTCATAAGTATCCATGTCTGATTCAACAGCATTGCATTTGATTTGAGCGGGCACTTACCCCTTGGAGCTTGGCATTTAATTATTTGTAGCAGAAATTTTAAAGACTGAAACTGCTTAGCTGTTTTTTCCTCCCTCTGTCTTTTTTTGTAGAATTCGTCATTAATCCCAATGGGAAATCTGAAGTTTGCATACTGCATGAATATATGCAACGAGTCCTAAAGGTTCGCCCTGTTTACAATTTTTTTGAATGTGGTAAGTCTGTTAAGTTTTTTTAATCGACCACATGCTGTTTTGAGGGGCTTATCTCTTGCTTGGTTATCTGGGGGAAAAAATATTTGAACTATGGACTTTTTTCCTAGGGAATGTCTTGGAAGTCTGTTGTGAGTCAAATTCTTGCTAGGAAGCATGTTCTGTATCTTAAACATGGCTTTGGAGGATAACAGCAGGCATATTTAAAATAACAGTACAAGTTATGTGCCTAAGTGAAAATGGATTTGGGTAGCTCATTTGCACCTGAAAGGTTGCATCAGTGACATGGGCAATTACAGTGTTACTGACTGTGCACAATTAATATTTGCTTATACAAATGATCTCTTAAAACGTCAAAGTTCTTCATCTGGAAGAACATAGGACATGGTGGCAAGTTTCTGTTGATGGAAAACTGTTAGGTTTTCATACACTAGAGTAAGCAATTCTTCAGTCTTTCTGAAGAGTAAACAATTTCCATCCGTCTTGAAGCTGAAATGAAGAAGAAAACAAACCTTGATAGGGGTGGTATTTCATGTTCATGAGTATTTTACATTAGAATTCTGAAAAGCATTCTTTTTCTTTCCTCCTCCATTTCCAGAGAACCCAAGTGAACCTTTTGGAGCCTCGGTGATTATTGATGGAGTAACTTACGGGGCAGGAACTGCCAGCAGCAAAAAACTTGCCAAGAATAAAGCTGGTAACGTTTTTTCTTTCTTGATACGATCTGCTGAATTGTTTGTTTGTTTTCATTTCTGCTTTGAAGATGACGTATTTTTCATAGTAAGTAGGAATAATTTTAATAGTCAAAGAAGGTACGCTTGTGTCTTTTTAGTAAAAGTGATAAATACTGTTGCAGAGACTTTTCTGACCACCCTAGGTTGCAACAGTGTACTGGGAGAGAAAAACATGAAGAAACTTATATGTAAACTATTGATGTATACTGAGGAGGTCTAAGTGTCTATAATGATCAAACTAGTAAGAAGGGGTTGGAGGCTTTGTATTTATGCTGTCACCTGCTCTGTAAACACCTGGTGGTGGATTTTAGCAAAACGTAAATCTTTGTCCTTCTTTAAAAGCAAAACCAAAAAAATTCCCTCAAGCTTTTGGTTCTCTCTGGTAATGAAACAATTGCGCTAAACTATGTGATTGATTTCCAAGTACTTGTCTTCATTAATTAGTTCTAATTGTGTAAGTCTGTAATAACTAAGATCTAGATGAGAATGTGGCTGACACCTTAGACCTCCTTAATGTCTTTAGCACAAAGATCAAGAAAAATAACTTCTCAAAATTGTAAAGATATGTCGTGTACCTGTGGCACTTGGGAAATACATCACTGTGGCTAACTTGCCAAAAGCCAGCCCAGAATTGTGCATGGAAAAAAAGGGTCTTGCTATAAAAATCTAGGCAAATCGTGGGTGCACTTCTTGTACAGTACTGGGGTTCTGAGTGCCCTAGTGATACAGGCTAGGGTTTGACTGGAGCGACTAAGGGATGATAACAACCCTAAGTTTAGGTCCTAAGGGCTCTACATCACTTTTAAAATGAGACCTGATTTTTTTTTTTAATTTTTTTTTCCTTTCATAGGCATTTGCAAAAAACAGGTTCTTCTTAGTTTAATTAGTTGTGAGACTTTCATTACAGAATTGAAAAAGTAGAAAAATATTTTTCTTTAAAGTGCAGGTGAATATACTTCTTACAAAACCAAGATGCCAATCTTATCTGTAAAGTTGTTCTCTGTTCTGAGTGGAGATTTCTAGGGGAGATGTGAGGCATGCTTAAGAGAGTGCTTCATTATGCTGTTGTTCTTTACAAGTGTTGCTTAAAATAAATTTAATCAGGATATTTAATCATTTTCTGCAGCTCGAGCTACACTGGAAATCCTTATTCCTGACTTTGTTAAACAGACCTCTGAGGAGAAGCCCAAAGACAGTGAAGAACTTGAGGTACAGAGCTTTTGCTTGTTGACTGGAGTCTGCTCATTATTGGAGTCTGTTTTAAAAACATTCACCTTCAGTGTCAGAAATATTAATAAAAACTCAAAGCATTGTTTTCTCAGTGGGATAGAAATGTGAAATTTTTCATTTAAAGCAAGATCTATGACAATCAATCAAAATACTTATTTTTCCATGGGAACCGTCAGAAAATGTACCGTGATACAGAGAACTAGTCCTTTGTTGAAGTAACAGGTCACTTATGGAAGACCTGAAATGTTCCACGACAGCGCTCTGCCTGTGCTGTCCTGACTTCCAGGTTCATCTGGCTGATGCCCTGAAAGGTTCAGAACTAGATGCTGTCAGGTTTTGTGTGATTGTCTTAGAAGACCAAGTAAGAACAAAAAGTGTCCAGGCTTCTGAGGCGTTTTTACTTACCTGTGAAAGCTATTTAGTGCCAGATCAGACAGCTAAAATTCCAGGCTTTAAGCAGTGGCATTTGAGAAAATCAAAGGAGAAGTTTCTTTAAGTGGAGAGTGTGCACTGTATTTTCAGGTACAGGAAATATTTAATAGCTTGTTCAGCAGTGATGCATTCGCTTTCAATTCAGCATGTAACAGACCATCAGTAAGGAGTAAAGGAAAAGCCTGGAAGGAATGTTTTAATTTTGAAAAGTGTAATACACAGAATGAGCTGTTTGTACATTTGCTTTAACGTAAAACTGTGTTGTAAGCCCTACGCTGTTGAAATGATCAAGAAAACAGACAAGGTTTTTTTCATTGTTTTATAATAAAGTACAAAACATTCCAATAGTTGTTACATTTTCTTTTATTAAACCATAGCATTTTGGTAAGTAGAATATCATAATTAGTTAAAACAAAGTGAGAAAGAGTGATGAAGGATTCTTAAGATTGTCATTTTTATGTCCATCTTGTATAATGTAAAATTGGAGTTAAAGGAATTATTTAGATTTCTGTATGCAAATACATGATTAGGTGTGGCAGTTTTATTGATGTTGTAAATGCCTCCATTATGGATTTAAATTTAAAGTATTAAGCACAGAGTTTCTTTGCTGTTGCAAAGGAGAAATGAGGGTTAAGAACGCTACTAAGGTCTTATTTGTGCGAAAACACAGTAACCCTTTTCAATTCCTTTGTAGTATTTTAACCATATCAGTATTGAGGACTCACGGGTATATGAACTCACCAGTAAAGCTGGACTCTTGTCTCCGTATCAGATTCTCCATGAGTGCCTTAAAAGGTGAGGCTGTGGAATAAGAAGCAAATTCTGCTGTGTACGGGTGTTGGGCCTGGGCGCGCTGTGTGCTTGGTTGCTGGTGCCCACGGTGTCTGGCAGCAGCTTGGAGGTTCGTGGGCTGGCCCAGCTCACTGGGGCTGAACGGGTTAATGCTGGATCTTCCTGCAAGTCATATTTGCTGTTCGTGCCTCTTGTCTTCTGAGATGAGGTTTTAGCTGTGGGACATACAGATCTATTTGTTCTTTGTTTATACAGGCTTGCCTTTCCAATCAAGTCAAGTTACTGATCTGAAAATGAACTCTTTATTAATTAATGTCTTAAAATTTATTATTAATGTATCTGCTTTCATTGCAGTGTCTGTCAAAGACAACTGCAACCACTTCAGTTGAGTGTAATTTTACTTAGTATATGATACCAATTATTTTTTTTTTGTGCTTAAGAAACCATGGAATGGGTGATACATCGATAAAGTTTGAAGTGATTCCTGGTAAAAATCAGAAGAGCGAATATGTAATGACTTGTGGCAAGCACACAGTGCGAGGCTGGTGTAAGTACAGTACTTGGTGTGCCCTCTGATAACATCTTCCTTTTTTCCTGTTCTTGTTTGTTGTCCATTTTGTAGGTGCTTGTTCAGCTATCTAGCTTGTTACGTGCTGATTCTACTCTTCTCTGCTATCTCAGTTTTGAATAATGCAAGTAAACATCTTATTACCTAATGTGCCAGTATTGACACATTTTCATGATTATTTTACAGGCAAAAATAAAAGAGTGGGGAAACAATTAGCTTCTCAGAAAATCCTACAGCTACTGCATCCACATGTGAAAAATTGGGGCTCTCTTTTGCGTATGTATGGTAGAGAGAGTAGCAAGATGGTTAAACAGGTGAACATGATTTTGTTTGATTGTAACCTACCTTGCAATTGTATTTTGGCTTTTGTATTTTTCTGGGTTTTTAACTAGTTACAGCAAACTTTTAATGGTGTCTGTTTCGGCATAGTAGCGTTCTTCCCTGTCACGGTAGAGGCAGTATGCATTGGTGACCGGTTCTCAGTTCTTCTGAATCGATTCTCATACCTTGCTATTGCCAGAACGTAAGATGAGTGCTTTCATTGACAATAATAATTGTGTTAATCTTGCATCTTCCAGGTCGAAATTATATAACCTAATTAATATTTAACTGACTCATGGAAATAAATGTTATTACTTAAGGAAGTACAGCTATCACATACTAAGCTTCTGCTCCACATATTTTAGTATTCTTTTTTCATCAGAAAAGCTTATCTGTTGTTGCTTTATGGTTCTGTTGAATAGGAAACCTCTGATAAAAGTGTGATAGAACTTCAGCAGTATGCCAAAAAGAACAAGCCAAATCTGCACATCCTGAACAAGTTACAGGAAGAAATGAAAAAACTGGCACAAGAAAGAGTGAGTATCTGGTCTTTGTGTTTACAGACATGCCATGGGTCAGGCTTACCGGCGATCAGAATTTTGACTTGTTTTATGTCATGTCTAGCATCAAGAGAGCTGTTAAAAACTTCATGTTTTGGGGAGGGCTACTTTTAGAGTGATTTTCATTCTCTCTTGAACCAGCTTATAAATTGATTTTACCTTTTACCTACTTCACTAAATTTATTTTCAACATTAGAACAAGTTAACCTTTCACAACAACAGTTGATGCAAGTTTGGCTAAAATTTTTCAAGATTCTAAATCGATGTTTTATTATTATATTCTCTTCATGACTGTGTGGTGGTGTTTGTATCATAACGTTTTAGGAGGAGACGCGAAAGAAACCCAAGATGACAATAGTGGAATCGGCTCAACCTGGTAGTGAACCTCTCTGTACCGTTGACGTGTAATGAGAAAATTTACAAGCGGGGAGCAATAACACAAATGGAGGAACTAGATTTTTCAACCATTATTTAAAAATTGTTTGCTGCAGAATGCAAGATAACTTCTAAAATCCAAGCTGCTTCAGTTATGCATTGTTCTTTTTGCATCATCAGGGCAATATTACTTTTTCCTATTTTCTTTTTTTTTTCTTTTTTTTTTTTTAGTACCTCTGAGATACGTACGTTTAAAGGATTGATCATAAAGATCTCTACTTGGGCAAATGCATAGAGGGCAGGCATGTTCACACAGGATAAAATCAATCAAGCACTTTTTCCTGGAAAGCCATCCATATTGTTTGAAATGGATGTGTTTTAAGGATGAAATTCAGAATATCTATGTACAGGTTGAAGCTGGTATTATATATATACACACATTCATATATATGTATATATAAAATAAATATATGTACATATTCTTGTATGAACATGCCTAAAACTATTTTTGTGAAAAGTTTTGTTGCATTTCAGCACATAATAATATGCACTGATAAGACACTTTGGTGACAAATACATGAAAGTGATGAGCAATGCTCCTAATGCCATAGGATTAGGCCAGTAATGCTGTTTGTTTTGTTTCTTTGTCTCCTGCCAGGCTTAGTTACTCAAGATCACAGTATGCAGATTTTTTTATTACTTGAAAAGAACAAGTATACTTGGTAGTGTTAAGAGCAACAGGCTGGATATCCAGAATTACTGGGTTTTCTTTTAATTGAAAAGAGCCTGTGTTAGTTTACAGATCAGCTGAAAGGGGGAAATAGGACCCTATTTATTTGATTAAAATAAGAACTGTAATTTGAAAGGCTGTTTTCAAAGCTTGGAGCCAAAACACAGCTGAGGATGGTTGACAGTCTGAAAATATTTTGCCAATGATGTGTTTAAACACCTTCCACTCCCTTCTCCCAGCAATAACACAATTTCTCATTTGTTTGGTGTCAGAATACATCTAGCTTGATCAGCTATGTCTTAAAATTAATTTGCACCATAAAAGCAAAGGAATTTTTTAAAAAAACAAACACAACCCTAAGAAATCTGAAAGAACTGCAGCGATTTAGGTTTTTTAAGAAGTTTTTGTTTGTACTTTTTTAATTACATTTTTAGTTTTTAAAGAAAAAGTGTAACTTCTGCAAAGAAAGTTAGAATGTAGATTTGGAATATGACATAGAGTAATGAGTAGAATGAGACCATAACAGGTTCAACTGATAAATAAGGAAATCACAAATATGCAACTATTATAAAATACAATCTTAGAAAACAGGCAGTACTCACCGCGTCATCTGAGGCTTTATGAAATTAAGCACAGAAGGAATTAGTTTGGCTGTAGTGAAAGCGCTGCTCTGCGGGTTTCCTTCCGTGTAGGAGGCTCTTCCCTGGGTGGTAAGTCTGCTCTTGGAATCGTGCCTGAGGGTTCTTTGTTCTAAAGGAAGAGAGCAAAAACTGAGGTGGTGGCAGGGTTCAGTGATGTCCCCAAGCATTGTACTGCTCTGTCTGACACTCGACGACTCCTCCTGTGGGAGTGAAAGGGGTCAGCTCTTGGTGATTGCTGCAGCTCCTGGTACTTCAGGACAGTCATCGGGGGGCTCAAGGAGGGCGTTGTTTATGGGTTATTGGTTTGGGGTTTTTGCCCCGCTGTTACACACAAGAGTGCTGCAGTATAATGAATTTAGTGCCTACTGGATTGTAACAATATTGGCATCAGTATTGCAAGACCTTCTTTTAATATCACCCATTATTTTGGAAATACATGGACTTTAATTTCTATCTCAAACGAATGTTTTCTAATATGTTGCATATAATGTTTGAGGTAAAACAGGAGGAGTCTTGGAGTCTTGCCTGTTACTGTGTTTGAGTGATATGCTCAGAGGTCTCTGCAAATATGAATTCACCCCGTTTTTTATTCTTGTATTTAGCTTTTCAGTTCCATGAGTTGTAATCCTGTTGTAACAGGATACGGGTAGTTCAAAGACTATACATAACTATTATTTAAAGAAGTGGCCTATCTAAAAAAAAAACAAACAAAAAAACAAAAAAAAACCAACAAACAAAAAAAAACAACAAAAAAACCACTGCCTCTGCTTTTTTTTGTATAGCTTTAATAAATCTCCATCTTTTGAAGGGTATATAATATTGGTGCAGTAGTGACAAGCAGTGATTACTGTTTGTCTCTCTTTTGGTTTTTTTTTTTGAGTTTTTTTTTTACTTTTTGTTTTGTTTTCATAAAGACAGGGCTTATATCTTCTATGCCTAAATGTATTGCGCTTTTAGGTAGGTTTTACTTCAGCTTATGTGTTTTCAGCAGAAAAATCTATACTTGGATGGCACTGTAAAAGACAAATCACCCTCGTAGATATTTTTTATTTCTCTGAAATCAGAATGTCAATGTTTTTGCAGGTCACCTGCAGAATATCCGCAGATGCCTCGCTTACAAATTTGTTTTCATTATTTTTAAGAGGATTGCTGTATTACCTCAGTCTGCCACCATCAGAATCACAAGGTGACCATTGCCCTTAATTAAAACACCCAGAGATTTCATTGTGAACCAAAGCCTAGAACGTTTATTATGCATTCTAAACAAAAACAAACAAAAAAAGATGGTATTAGACCTTGCTGCAGCCTTTAACTGGAGAGATGTCCAGAAAATAGCGCAATAACTGCTGGAACAAACAACTTAACTGCTGTTTATGTCATTGTGAAGTATTCTTGTGTTTTAATGTTTACTATTGTTTGGAGTGTAACAGTCTTGCATTTGCACATAAGCACGAGCTGCTGTGATAGAGGATAGATCATTGCATTAACTTCAGCTTCTGCATGAACACTTACAGTGTGATTCAAGATGTATCCTAAACTTGTCTTGTAACTCTTGTGTTTTCTAGGTAATCGGCTGTAAAGGTTTAGATCTTGATTGTATGAATGCATAAAACAACTGCTGCTTTTGTCACTGATACTTGTTATTTATCCCTTCTATATTCAGAGGAGGATGGGTATTTTTATAGGGATGGAGGGTATTTTTAAGAACTGTTCCATCCTTTGGGAATTAGCCAGTTTTTGCTTTGCATATTATGTGCTTCTCGACAAAAGTGTGGTATATTGACTTTCAGGATTAAATTTGTGTGCATTCAAATCTTTATGGTACTGATGGAAAACTTACTGTGACTTCCAGTGACTAGTCAGATGCTACCTATTTAAACACCAGTCATCCAGCTTTTTCTTACATATTTATTAAACAAAACTGATGAAGTAGTTGGGTACTCAGAAGTTTGGAAAGACTATTATGCATAAACTTAACCGCTGTATGTAAACTTCCACTTTCCTGTGATGCTGTTAGGCTTTATACAGACATATTTGTAACATCCAGGTCTTGAAAAGCATCACGATTATCTTAATTCTCTAGACTGTGCTTTGGTTCTGGAGTAAAATTCAGGAAGCGACAGTCTCCTGCCTTTCCGTGGAAAGCAATGTGAAGTGCAAGAAGCCATGCTGTTGTTAACCAAATAAAATTATCAGTTACAGTATTCTGACGTTTATCTGAGACAGTGAAATAACCACAACTAAATTAATTCTTATTGCCCAAGTAGGTAACAGTGGTTGCTGTAGGAACTGCGTTGGGTGCAGCTGCTTGATGCCAGTGCTAAATTGGTACAACTCTAAAGCCTCATTTTCACTGAGCCTCTGCTTGCTTTTTTTCTGCACAATCATATAATCCTATGTGTTTGGTCTTTGAGTACTACATGTGTATTTTTCAGACAATTAGTTTTGAGCAATAAAGTTTGATATTATAAAATGCTCCAGTGTCATCGGTATTGTGATAGCTTAAGCATATTCAGAAAAGGGAACTTTTATTCCTCAGGTCCTGTAGGTATTTTAAAATAGAAATTACATCAGTGCAGGCTTATTGGTTGTGGAAGTACTTACCTCATCGCTCCTTTTTGGTAAGGAATTGAGTGTTTTCATCCTTAGACATTGCTTAGAATGAAAGGAAATTTTGAACCTTTTCTGGAATTGCAATTTTTATTTTTTAATTGAACGATGATGTCACACTTGGAAATGACACAATGCAAGCTTGCTGGGTTTCATACCTGTTGTCACGTGCCCACCCAACTAAAAAGGAGGGGGTATCGGCAAGCCCGTGTGCTATGACAGCAGATTTTTTGTTCAGTCCCTATTAAACGTACATTAGAAGTGTGTTCAGTAGCTTGAGATTTAAAATTGTGATCGCTGCTAACAGTCAGTATTACTGTCTCTAGCGTGGCTCGCAGTGCGTTACAATGACGTGAGGAGCTGAGCAGCTGTGCAGAAGCACGAATCCTGGCGGGAGAGCAGCTCTGTGCCAGGGTGGGAGGTGGGATTCGGCCAGGTTTGTCTGTGCATACGCTGGAAGTGTAGCTTAAGGTGCTGGGCCCCATCACCAGGTCGTGTTCACTGGCGTGGCTGGGGCTCTGCTGTACATGCTGACCTGACTGCATTAAGGTTTTGCATTGAGTACAGCTGCCTTTCTCTCTTCCTGCACAGGGCTCACAGTAAGACAGATGCCCGAGCCAAGGTCCTTTTGCCTAGGGCAGTTGTTTGGTAGAAAGAAACAGTGTCCGCAGTACCTCAGCTATAACCTCAGGCACTGAGTAAGCTGAGGGAACGCTCCCCTCGCTTTCCCATTCTTCATTAAGGGCTGAATTACGCATCACTCCACCATAAATGGTTTTTCCACAAGGCTGATGTTACCCCTCTTAAAGCTACTATAGGATCAAAAAGCCTCTGTGGGGCTTCCTAGAGGACAGCCTTCCCAGAGATCATTGTGACATCAGAGGTATTTGACTGAAGGCATCCAAGACTTTACTATAGTCAGAGGAAAATGAGCCTTTATCAAAAATGAAAAATTTCCTGCCAAGGAGGATGGCCTGGACCGGTGTCTACAGGTAACTTCAGGCAGTAAGTTCTCACGGGTGAGGGTGTGCCTAGAGCAAAGTTATCACTGCTTTACTTGTACGTTGTAGAGAGTGATCTAAGCAAGCCATTATTGTATTGTCAGTGACGCTACAGTCTCAGCATAAATCAGTTTTAGACTGTGGTTTTATTAGAATATAGATTTGTTGCTTCCTAGCAAAGATCTAGCACGTGAATGCTTTATGGAAGGTTGAAGATTGCTAAACCTTTACCAGCTTATTTGAAAGACAGGGTGCTATTCTGACAGGTGGGCAGAGCTGGGGAAAGTCAGCGCTGACGGTGATGGGTCCCTGTAACACGCTGACATGCTCAGGGAGCTAGACCGCGCTGGCAGGGCCCTCACTGCTCTGCTCTGGGTGGTGGTGAACAGCGGCTGTTCACTAGTGCTTGTGTGGTGTATGACACTCAGGCGGGAAGGGATAGTGTTGCATTAGAGATCAGCCCAGGTTTCAAACAGTTGTGTCTGAATATAGTTGTAGAATACTTATTTAAAGCTGTTTCAACTGTTTAAAAGAGTGAGCCCACCAGATGTATTATTTCACTCACCTGAATTTCCCCCTGAGGGCAGGAGGGAAGAAGCATGATTTGGCCTAAGAGTATGTAATAAAATGTAAATCACATTAGTTTGATGAAATCACTTGGAAGCCTTGCAGCTCGCTCTGTTGTACCGAGATTTATTACCTAGATGTTACAGCACCAACGTTACTGAAGCGTCTAACAAGCAAAAGTAGTTTCTGCAAAGTGTCTCCCAGGAGTTAAGTAGATTCCTTCTCTTCAAGTGCAGCACCTGCACCTTCAGGAGTTGTCTGGCTTGTGTCAGCGTTGGATGGGTTGATGCCATCCAAGCACTCGGCGTCATGTCCTGCTGCTGGGCCTTGAGCAGCATCAGGTGTTGCTTCAGCAGAGCTCCCGTTTGCATATTCCACCCTTTCAAAGAGTATCAGTAACTCGCAGTGCCTGGTCTGAGGGAAGAGATCCACAGCCACCGCCTTAACGGGACGGAAAGAGGCTCCTTTGACTCTGTTGGAAGGGGCCCGGCACAGGCTTGATGGGGAAGAAAGGGGAGGAAGAACTGTGTTCACATCGCAGTTTGCCCTTCACCACTGCTACTCTTCTCAGAAAGGTTTTTCTTCCCCAAGGCTCAATTCCACACTGGCGTTACTCACCACCCCAGTACTTCCATTGTTACTGGCATACTGGGCAATACAGTTGCAATCCTGCTGTGAGGCAGGTGTCAACTGTTTCTGGTGAAAGGTAAATGCAGCTCATGGTCCCCCTCCCCCAAGAGCACATAGTCAGCTTCTTACCGCATTTCTTAGTCAGCTTAACACATGAAATACTCACTCCACAAAGTTATTCATTGCGGCTCTGGGATTGCAGGACACATAGATCAGCTTCTTCAGATGTTCAGCTCTTCTAATGGCAAGAATTACCTTGGAATCTAGATGATCAAAACCAAGATGGCTGTTTACTGCGCTGTGTGCATGAACACACGCGCAGAAAAATTCCAGGTTATACTCCAGCATGAACAAAACTGTTGCAATACCCTGTTGCTTCAAGCTGTACCTGAAGCCTCCTCCTTAATTCATTCCACTGATGTTTTCTTAGGTTCACCACCAAACACCCATTGGGAGAACAGACTTAAGAGAAGGTAAACTTACGCAGCCCTGCTCGTGGTGGGTCTACAATAGTAACCAGGTTCTGAGGAGCTAATATGTTAATTAGAGAAGGAACAATGTCTTCAGCCTTCCCACAGTGAAATTCAATATTACTCAGTTCTATATAAAAAAAAAAAAAAAAAAATGTTATCAGAATACTTACCTAGTCAGAGCATCTTTCAGCACATTCAAATTGGGTATCAAATTCAGATGCCTTAGTAACTACAAGTTGTTTAGTGTACCTTGACATCAGTGTAAATACAAAAAATAAAATCACTGGTACTTCAGATCATTTAAACAGTAATCTGAGCATCTTCCATTATCTGGACTAAAGCAAATTCCCACAAAAACTAGCTACTGTTAATGTTTTATTTATGAGGGTAACTATGACTTCACCTCACTTTTACACTGAAATGTTCTGGTTTTGCAGAAAAGAGTAGCTAGCTGTTAGTCAACAGGAAAACCGATCTTACAGACTAACACAGTATTTGTTTTCAAGAGAGATTAAGTGTTTAAAATGGACAAGATTACTATCAACAACATGTAATTCCAAGCTGCTTAGATAACGTAAAGAGAAACTAGCTATTCAACTACTATGCTTCTTAACAAAGGTCTTAGCATTTTAGCTTAACTAACCATTAATCTGGGCATTCACTTTGGCATCCTGCACAGCTTCTTGGCAGAGTTCAATTCCAATCACTTTCTTTACTTTCTATAGAATCAAGAGAAAAAAAAAAACATCTGGTATGTAAATGGAAGTTTAACCATTATTCGTAGCATTAGCAATTAGCTAGTACTCGTGAACGTTAGCTAGTACTCGTGAACGTTGACTAGTACCTGGTTGGAGAATTACTGCCTTGCAGCCAGAAAAAAGGCTGAGAAGGGACCTGTGCAAATGAACAGGGACTTTTAGACTGAAATTGTGGGATGAATGCCGTTTATCCCAACTGGTATGCAACAGACTCCAGTTATGCTGGTGTCTTTCTTTGGTGAGGGGCAGGGGGTGGGTGGGTGGGTGGGGAGGGGGGCAGACTCCCTTATATGGTCTAGCAAGCTCTGCTCTAAAAATTGTATAGGAAACCTTGGTTATTCAGATCCAAGGCTTTCTAAGAAAGCCCAAACTAGATAAGTGGATAGATTCTAGTAAATTTTGGCTGTCCTGCAGAACTACAGCCTCTTTTGACTGAAATAGTTTCAGCATAGTTCAGGCTGCTCAACACAAGGGTGAGTTTTTGCAATAATTTGGTAAAACAGCTGCAGGCAGTTTAATGAGAAATAATTTTTAAAAATTAAGATAAAAGTGTTGCATTTCAAGTACAAGTATTTTCTTTTATTGTAAACACAGCTAAAGATCTACATCTGTTAAAAAGTAGCTTATATCCGGGAAGAGAAACTGCTTACTCGCCTTTGCCAAGGAAATGCCAATAGTTCCTGTCCCACAGCAAATGTCAAGCACCGTGCTCTCTTGGCTCAGCTGCGCCCAATCCCTGATGGCGGTGTACAGAACTTCTGCAGCTTCTGTGTTTACCTGCAAAATTAGGTTTTGAACAGGTCTACTTCTTCATAAATAGTCAATGTGCTTTAATGAGTCTTAGGAAAGCATGTTTTCTTTGTCTTGTTTCTAAGAAATACATCTCTGAAAAGTAATGTTTTGTTACCTGTGTTCTAGTAAAAACATGACTTGTTCTACAGTACCTAAAGAGCAAGTCTGGAAACTAGAGGAGAGAGCAAACAAAATAATTAAGCAAAATCCTAAGCAACAAAGTGAAGTCCAGACTTTAAAAATACTTGCTCTCCTTGAATAGGAAATAGTAGAGATACAAAACCAGGGGAATATAACATGACACTACATTCAGCAAGCTTTATTTTAACCTTGTTTGTGATACTGCTTTAAAGTAAATGCTGTAATTCCACATTATGGCTAAGGAAGCTTTCTAAACCCGTGCCTCTAGAGCAAGCGTATTCTTTGTCTTAAGAGAGCAAGCAAAGCACACCATGTGGAAAAAACCAGTAGCCTCTAATCTATGGTAAATAATAGAAAATACAGTTTACTTCCATGTATTTACAATGGCAAGCAATAATACACTTCCTATTTCAATACTTTCAACAGCACAGGTACCTGCTGAGGTTTTAAAGTGTTGGAAGGGCAGAAAGATGTTTTGGAAAAACAAACCAAAACTAGTACTACAAAGATTCCTGAAATACGTACTACACGTTCTGTATATATAAATGCTGCCACTCAACAGGAGGGAAATTATACTGAACTCTTAAAAAAACAAGTTGTCTTCAACATGCCCCCATCAAGTTTACACTCACTGTTTTTACAGCTGAATGTAATACTCAAAAAGTATTTAATCACAGCAAATATATAAAAGATTAAGTCTCTAGATGTAGCATCTTATTGTACAGCATTAGCCAAGCTTAAGGGCATTAACGCAAACCCAGTTAAATTAGCAACTTTGTAACATCCTTACTTGAAAAAATGCATGAGGAGAAATTCTAAATTTTAGGCCAAGAAGTTCTTCATAGATGTACTTATCACCAGCCACGTGCTCCAAAGGCAAGTCTTCTAGATTGGGAGATTTCCTAGGGGGCAGCGGGGGCAAAGGCACAGGGAGACAAAATAAAGGGGGGGGGGGGACACGGAGGGGGAGACAACAAACATGTTTGTTACAATTTTTACCAAAGCTGTAGTCATCTTAAAAATTGTAGTACTACATACAAAGCTGTAATTTAGTGGGCCAACATTTATCATATCTTTTTAGAGACTATCTTCTTGGCTATTTCTTTCTTAACAGTGTACACTTGTTCCATCAATCTAACAGTAGGACCTACGTTGTCTCTAGATGAAGATGTGAGCCTTGTTATCTGTGGAAGAGGATGGGGAGATGAAAAAAAATAATCATGTAAAATAGGGAAGAAAGGAGGCAGCAGTTACTTGTTGACAATAATAAATACCCATCTACTGCAGTAAACACTTCTACAGCCTGACAGCCAGTGAACAGTAGTGGGTTCACCCAGTGAAACTCCACCTGCCTTTAGCCAGTGGACACTACAGGAGAGCGGGACATTTCAGGAGTCTCTCGTGGAAAAGGTAAAATAACTGTTGAACAAATTAGCAACACTGCTGCTACTTTTGAAATAGATAAAATAATGATGTGGAAGTGCCACCCACTTTGCAAACACTGAAATTCCAGCCATGAGCACAATACCCCGAAGCACAGTTCACCCCCTTACCTTTGTCCTTCCTCCACAAAGTACAGAGAGGTAACACCACTGCTCTTTCCCATCCCTTCTGTGAAGTATGTTGCCAGAGAGATTTTCAGGTCAGCTAGCTCTTCTTTACTTAATTTCTAAAGGTTCCATTTGAAAGAAGGGAGAAGAATCATCTTAGTGACTTAAAGATAGGATTTAGTGTATGCCTTCTATAATAAGCATATTAATTACTTGTTCATTTCCATGTATCAGATTAGTCTAAATAGCAGAGCGGTAATGCAAGGTAAACTACACCAAGTAATTATTCTATTTCTCTTTTGCACGCACAACTTATAAAAATCAAATTTATGTAATTTTACAGCTATGTGCCTGGGTTGCGCATGACGTATCAACTTAAATACCTGAGGATTAAAATAAACAATGGCCATGGTGTGGCCAATCCTGCTGGTACGGACTGTGAGCTGTTTCCAGTGACCTTCGTAGGTTTCTGGGCTGTAAACTGAGTAAGAAGTTGACCTGCAATTTTCAGAAGCTCAGTTACTTAACAGAGAACTATTTTTTTGCATAATATTCAACAGTTTAATGAAGCAAAAGAAGCTCCTCATGCAAAGCGATGAAAAATGTTAAGTAGAGAGGTTACATTGATTTGTCAAGAATAGAGTGACTTCCACATCTTAATTAAGAAAAAAGGGGAAAAAGAGATTGATGAATAGATAATATCTCCTAATGCAGAATAATCTCTGCCCGCTTCTCACATTCCTCTTACCCATTTTAACCCATACAAAATTATAGATAGGATATAGGCTGCTTCTCACCACATTCAGATAGTGACACAACCTTTTATAATGCCTTAATTGGCTTCTGTGCATCATACCAAGTTCAAACTCTCCATGATTCTTCAGAGGTTCCCATTTTTGAGGATTTAATTGCTATTTAAAGAAACCACTCCCTTTCCTAAAAAGTACTGTTGCTTAAATTTACAACTTATGTTTTGTTCCTTGTTGTAGGATGATTCTTCATCCAAGGAAGCAACTGACCTTTGTTCTTCAAATTCCTCTTTTAAAAAGCCTTTTTCTGAGTATTTCTTTACAGTTAGTGAAAGAAGCTCTCAAATAACAGACACTTTTTCTTGTAGACTTATACACTGCTTGCAATAAAGCTGGTGTTCAGCTGGCACCTGTCCCTCCATCTCAGAACAGCTGAGCAAGAGCAAGGGAAAATACTCAGTGATCTAGGCACGAGATGCGAACATCAAAGAATTGCTGAATACTGAGTGTGGCATATCTTCAGTCTTAAAGCTCAGAACAAACACTAAGCTTTACATAATACTTAATTTTATAAATATTTTTAGTAAGATATCAAAACCTTTATGGATAACTCATTTTACTTATGCTCACCTTATGTAGTCTTGGAAAGCTTTTACTACTTTTTTGGCAATAGCAGGAATGTGAATAGTATCAAATGGCTCCACTACAGCACATGTACCACCCTTATATTTGCCAAGACGACAACCCACAGTTTTGTCTTCTTGATTTACACCAATCCCAATCAAGAACTCACATTTGTTGCGATATTCAGTCTAGATTTAAAATAAAGTTATGTAAGATATTTACACAGCACTTATTTGTACATGCCAAGTTTCTCCTGAAACAACCCTCATATGGTTAAATGTATTTGCAGATGGACACAGGACATTTAGTTTATATGGAAGATATTAATGGATTTTGATGTATGAGAACTAACAGCAATAATGAAAAAGTATTAGTAAGTCTTGTTATTTAAAGGGCAAAATATTGCCTCTGTTGAAGAATGTTTGTATTAGCCTACAACACAAGCTTGCAGGGACAGCATATTGATCTTTAAAGTAGAATAGCCAGTTAATTGTAACTATTCTTCGGCTTCCTGTTAGTATTTCCACACAGTATTTACATGAAAGGCAACGATGTCTAAAAATCATCATTCATGATAATATGAAGTCAAATACTCAGTTTGTCCACTGTCTCTTAACACCAAATGACCAACTGAACCGCAAGCGCGCTGAGCCCCGCTCCATACATCACCCAGGTTAGTTACCTGCACCGGGGACGCTTTCACTCCCTCTAGCGGGCAACACAATTTATTGTACTTCTGCTTCTGCAGGAACAACCAAGGTAACAAAGCTCTGTTGTTATTTCCTATTTCCCTGCCCAAATCAGAAACGAAAACGGTAAAGGACACATTTAGAAAAAATGAGGTTACCAGCTGCAAGAGACATTTTTTCTTTTTTCTTTTTTTTTTTTGCATAGGCATAAAAAAAGTATTAGATTATCAGATGAAGAGTATTTCTTCTGCAAGATTTTTTTAACAAACCCCCTCCAACTTTTTACGAGGTGTAACCTGAAAGAATAAGAGTTAAATGTAGTTACAAAGGTATGAACTAGACTTAGCAACGTACCCACGCATGAAGACAATGCCGATTTTATCTACGTGAGTAAAGCAAGAGAGGTAAGTGATACTTTGATCTACGAAGACCAGACATAAAAGTTTGAGTGGATTTCTGAATAGCAAATCCCAACCATCACGTACCATCTCTACAGATGGATTCCCCCTTACACCACTTGACAGCGCCAATTCTTTTTTTAAGGGCACAAACATCCTTCTGCTTAGGCCTATGTAACAACAGCCCTTCATTTAGCAGTTTTTCGAGGCTGACCAAGAACAGCAATAGCAAGTTTTATCAGCTGGAGCAGTTTTTAGGCCCTAGCATTGGAGATTATATTTTATTGACTTTGTCAGGGGATCTGGGTTTTGACCTACCTCTAAATTATTTTAGAGATAGCAATTTGTGCCAACTTAGCTCTATCCCATCGTAAGGCCAAGTCCCACAAACATTACGGTAGCTTTACAAACAGGAATTACTTTGTCAGCTTCTGCAGCACTTGCTCACACTCCTGCTGCTTCTTGGCCAGCTGCTCCCCATAGGGCACGCTCCACAGCGGGGTCACCACATCAGCTATGCGCTTGCTCAGGGGCTCCTCTCCGCTGGCTGCAGAGAGCGCGGGCCGCTTTGCCTCGCCCTGCTCTTGCTCCTGCTCCCCTTCCTGCTTGCGTTTCTTGGCGATGGGGTCGGCTTTGGGCTTGGCCAGCCGGACGTTCAGGGCCCGGCTCTTCCACAGGGCCCCGTGCAGCACCCGCATGGCCTTGTCCCGCTCCTCCTCGCTCTTAAACGTGACGAACGCGAACGTCTGCTTCCCAAACAGTTTTATCTTATGAGGATTGAGTCCGTATTTGGCGAGGAACTTTTTCACGTCATTGAACCCGATGTATTTGGGGAGGTTTTGTATTTCTACTTTATAGATCTCGGAGGTAAACAGGTCTCCCTTAATGTATCCGTACACGTCGGGGCAGGCTGCGGGGCTCCCCGCGGGGTCACCCCCGCCGCCACCGGCCTTGCTTTCCAGCTCAGCCCCGTCTCCAGCCTCCGGCGCAGGAGCCGCGACGCGCGGGGGGTCGCCCCGCCCGCCCCCTTCCGCCATGCTCCCGCCGGCGCCAGCCTCCCCTCGGCCCAGACACCAGGTCAACCCCCGTCCGCGGTCCCCGCGGCCCGCGCGCACCTCGCGTTCCCTCGTGCCGGGGCCGTGGGGGCGGGGCCGTGGCGTCACCGACAGGCCGTCGCGAAACGAATGGGGGGCGCGGGGAGAAACGGTCCGGTTTGAGGTTGTTGGGGTTTTTTTAAATGTCCGCCCCTCACCGCTACTTCTTCAGGTCTGTCGGGTCGGCCGCGTCGCTTGAAAGTAGCGCTAGAAGCGACGGAAGCGCTGCCCCGCGCCGTCACCGCGCGAGCGCCATCTTGGACCGAGGCGCGGGGTGCCCGCCGCCATGCCGCGAGGGCTGATGGGAGGCGCCTCGGCAACGGGACGGCAGAAAACAGCCTTTACCGGGGCGGGGCGGACCGGGGCCGGGCCCGGGACGCAGGGCGGTGCCGCGGGTGGCGGCTGGTGGCGGGGCGACCTCTCCTTGCGGGTCGGGCCGGGGCCGCCGCGGCGCGCCGGGGGCGGGGCGGGAGCGCGGCGCTGAGGGACAGCGCGTGTTTCCCATCGGGCCTTGCGGCGGCGCGGGCTGCGGGAATGAGGTAAAGGCGGGAGGGGCGGGGGCGCGCGGCAGGAAGCGCGGCGGGCAGGCGGCGAGCGCAGCGCGGCGGGCCCGGCCCCATGGCGGACACCAAGGTGAGGGCGGCGGGCGCGCTGGGTGGGGATGGCGGGCGCGGGCGGAGGAAGCAGCGCGGCCCGGAGGAAGCAGCGCGGCCTGGGGTGGCGGATGGCGGCGGGAGGGTAACGGAAACAGGTGGGGCCCGGCCGGGGGCGGCGGGCCGGGGGCAGGCCCCCAGGCTTTTGCCGGGACGGCGGCTCGGGACGGCCTCCGGGCCGAGGAGCGCGGGCGGGGGTCCCGTGACTGGGCGAGGCCCGCGGGCGGGGGAGGGCGAGCTAGGGGCCTGGTCGGAGGGCAGGGAGCGGCAGCGCCGCCTCGGCCCTGCGCGGCGGGGTGCCCGTGCGGCGGGGCACGCGTGTCCCCGGGGCCTGACCTCGGCCCAGCCGGGTGCGGGAGGCGGCGGCGCTTCCCCCGCGGGCGGCAGGCCGGTGCCGCGCCTCGGGCGCCCCTGGGCCGTCCCTCTCCCCGTTTCCCCCTTTCTTCTCTCCCGCCCCTCCCCCGCCCGGCTTATCGACCCCTTGTGTCGCCCGGCCGGAGGCGCGGCCCCGCGCGCTTTATATCGCGGTGGGGCGGGATCTTATCGTGATAACATGATCCGCTCGCTCACTTGCGGCTATTGTGACTATGCGCTGCTCACGGCTGTTAGCTGGGTTGGCTAGCGCAGGCCGGCTGGTGCGGGACGTGCCGCTCCCCGCCGCGGGAGGCGGCCTGGGGGGGTTCAGCCAGGGTCTCTTCCACAAGATGGACCTTAACCATGTTCTTATTTTTTCTGAGATGTGGAATACCGGGGATTTAAAGCTAATTATAAAGCATAATCAGGACTGATTTTGCAACATTTCTTACCGAATTCCCACTTGCCCCCCCTCTCCTTTTTTTTTTTTTTTTTTTTTTTACTATTTAGTAAATAGTAAACTCTTTCACTTCAATTGCTTTACACATGTGTGCTGTGTATCTACTCTGTAAAGGGTATGATAAATTGAGCCTGTAAGAGTGGACTGTTTCATCTGTAAAGGAAAATAAGATTGTAGAAGGTGTTTGTTTTCTCTCTAACTCAAACAACAACAAAAAACCCCAAATCAGTTCCCTTGACCTGAAATAGCTGTTTGTGGCCTCTTTAAACTTGGAGATGAATCTCCCTTCTGGGCTTCTCTACTCAACACTTCTTGGTGCTTATGTATGAACTATTAGAGGTGTCTGTCATTTACTTACTAGTGACATACTACAAACAATTCTTAAGCTTAACGAATGCTATGACAAATTCCTAAATAACTAAATAGGAACTGTTATTTTGGCCATTTACACATAACCTAAAGCTCCCCAAAGAGTCTTAACGCAAAAAACCAAGTTATTTCATGAGTGTTACAACTGTGCTTCAAAAATATCATTGATTGTGGGTGATTCTAATACACGTGACTAAAATAGTCAATTTCTGGATGTGGTGTGTTCCTTAAGCTGGGTTAGCTAATTGCTTTGGTGTTATGGTTTTTTTTTTTTGTTTTTCCCATTAATGATATGTTATTAGCCACTAAGAAATAGTAGTGGTTTAATAGCATAAACCACATTATATAGGAAAAATAGTCAAATTATTTTTCCATAACCAAGAGCTGTTGCTTCAAGGCCAGGCCCCTGCATGATAAGAGTGATAGGACTAAAACATCTAGTACTCCAAAACCCCCTTTTTTTTAATGTGGTGGGGTTTTTTTAGTATAACTATATGTTGACTTTAAAGCCTTCTTTTTTCAGCTGTAGTAGTTTTTCTTTTATTGTTACAGGGTATTTCAGTTACTAAGATCTAATCGCTGTCGTAAGTTTTCATTTTAAATACAGATATGAGTATAGATTTTAAGAACATAGTAACTTTTGTGGGTTTTTTTCTTCAGGAAACACATGAGGAGCATGATACTTCTACTGAAAATGCAGATGATTCTAACCATGATCCTCAGTTTGAGCCCATAGTTTCCCTTCCTGAGCAAGAAATAAAAACTCTGGAAGAGGATGAGGAAGAGCTCTTTAAGATGTAAGTACAATATAGGCTTAAACTTCAATGGGCTTATAAAAAGCCAGATAACTTCTTAGGAATCTCTGTGTATGAAGTGTTCATCTAAGTTGGTTGCTATTTGCTGTGGTGGCAGAGATTGAGTGGGGGATGATTGGTAATAATGCCCCAAGAAACTGGAATAATAGAAAGGAGCTGATATGATGAATCTGGCTTTAGTATTGTTTAGCCTAAAAGAAAATATTAACTTGGATAATAATTATGGGTTTGAAATTGTGTGATCACAGCGTTAAAAGTATCATGGGAGGGGAAGTGAGATGTGAGACGTGTATAGTGTTGCTGCTGTGCATGCCCAGTTGTAAAGGGTCATGTATGGTACACTGAAACAATGAAAGCAATAGATGCAGTCCAGTATTGGGGCATTTGTGGCAGTACCTTCCTGGTGTCTTAAACATAGTTTTATCCTTAGTTTGGGCTTATTGTCAAATCAGAATAGCTTGCTCAAGATCTGTGATCAGCCTGAAGAAACACATAGGCATGAGAAGTGTTTTGGATTTGATCTATTTGTTTTAATCAGGTTTTAAAAAATACTATTTTTACTTAACCACAGAAGGCTATTGTTTCTCTAGAAGGTATACGAGTTGTCCTTATACAGATTCTAAAGCAGTGGTCAGTTTCTGACAGGTAGCATGGTGAGATCTCTGACCATTGGGCCTCCACACACATGATGTGCGGTATCAGATGGAAAGAGGAATTTATTTTTTTAATTAAAACGGAGAGGTGGGAAATAACAACAGTGTAAGTTCCAGCAGCCTGTAGGTTCATTTTTTTGTCTGCAGAGAGGTGAAGGAGGAAAGGAATCCTTTTTTTGAATGCTGGTCGTTCTGATAGCTAAACCTAGGGGAATCGCCTACTGAATGCCAGCTGGACTTGCAAGGAAGGACTTGCTTTTGAACAAAGTAGTTTGTCTGCATTAGAGCATCTGTTAGAGTAGCTTGCGCTAACATGACACCTTCTCTTGAAGGACCTGTCTTGTTACATGTCCCTGTGCCTTGGTCTTCTATAGAAAAGTATACTCTTGTAGATATCCTATAGTGTGAGCAGGCACTTTCTTTCCTATAGCGATGTCTTAAACCACTCACTGCAGAACTCAAGCTCTTTCTTGGGTCAGTTTTGACTAAAGTCCAAAACTGTTCCTGTTTGTCTTTTGGCACACTGGCATCTTGGAAGATTAAACAGTACCTACCTGGAGTAGGTATGTTGCACTGCAGTACAACATGAAGCTTCCTTTATTCCCAATTTAAGAATAGCAACAACTAGGATTTTGGAGTTAAAAGGAAATGAGTGACTAGAGGGTGAGGTGCTTTAACAGTTGATCGAACGTTGGGCTTGAATTATACAAGAGTCTGTACTTGGCCTCAAGCTGCTCAGTTTCTTAAATTAATAAATACTGCTGGTTAGATGGAGCAGTTATATTCATAATTATATATATAAAGAACTCTAGCTATAGCAAAACCTGTTAATTACTTACCTTAATTAAAATAGGTTGCCTACACCAAGTATGTTGATAGTTCCCCCAAAAGTGTGTCCAGAATGTGTTAAATTTTAGTATAGCTATTACATAATTACTAATAGTTTGTTACTAAATTTAAATTTATCATATCAGTTTCTAAATTTGTATGCTGAAGTAGAACAGGGAACTTTACAAAGGAATTGTTTTCTTTCTTGTGTGTTGCTTTTAAAAAAACAACTGTATTGCTCAGTTGAGTATGCTGTTTTGATAAATGCTTCTACGTGCAGCCTAACTTCTTAAATTCTTCTTTTTTTCAAGGCGGGCTAAGCTGTTCCGATTTGCGTCTGAAAATGATCTTCCCGAATGGAAAGAACGAGGAACTGGTGATGTAAAACTCCTGAAACACAAGGAGAAGGGAACAATTCGTCTGCTCATGAGGAGGGATAAAACCCTAAAAATTTGTGCAAATCATTATAGTATGTTATACATTGCTATACTGCTTATTTTTGTTTTAAAAAATAAGCTTGTAGAATTATACGTTGTAGATTAAGAGCTTGGTGGCTTTTTTAGTAGTAGCTAGAGAATTGCTGTGTGTCTTTAAACAGGTGTCAAATTTATATTAGACTGTAAATATGATTATCTCTTGCTCTGCACACAAGTCTACAAGCATCAAAAACAATGAGTGCTTATTCTTATTAACAGAAGGAAGCTGTAGTTGGTTGTGTGATCAGATGCAAGGGCTGAGTCTTAAAGTGGGGAGTTTTTTCCTTTCAGACTCTGATAGTGTTGTAAAGAAAATTCAGCATGAACAGAGAGACATTATGTGGTTGCTCCCAGTGTGTGTGTGTCTGTTTTTAATGATTAATAGAGTGCTGAAAATGTAGGCCTTAATACTGTTTAGGCTAATAAGTTAATGTATGTTGTCTTGCTTTCATAAAAGAATTGAGAAATTAGCAATCGTAATTTACTACTTAGAGCTCAGTGTTTGAATTGGTAGAAGCGATTGCTTCACCATCAGAAAACAGATACTGAGGTGCTAAACTAATCTGTGGCTGCCTTTCTCTGCTTATGAAATAAACTGAAATGCACACGGTATATTCAGCTAACTCATTGAAAAATGGGGCTGATGGAACAGGAGGTGTTTGTTCCTTTGATCCTCTTTGAATAAAAATAAACATGAAAGGGCAAGACAGTCAATATAACTAGCAACAAGTAGACTAATTTGGTAATACTTTGTAACTTGCTCAAAGAGTATATAGTAGTCTGTCCTGTTAAATTGCATTTAGATAACTTGTTTGAAATAGCTTAATACAAATCTGAAGTCAGAAGCAGTAATTCTTGTTTTGTTTGGGTAGATCTCAGAAAGTCAGACTTGTTTAGAGGACACAGGTGTTCTTGTTTAGTAAATGAAATGGCAAATATTAAAGCAGTCTATAATCACCAACCAATAAGAATAAACCTTTTGTTTAGGGAAATGTGTTGCACATATGCAAAACAAAATTGATGAGTTTATAGTGTTCATGTAAAATTTTTCTTTATCCTGGGAAAAATGCTTTAAGTATAGATTCCTTTACTGAATTTATGCTGGCTCACAGGCATAATTTCATTTAATGTTTTGCAAAAATGAAAAAAAAAATTGATCTCTAAATTTTAAAAATGCAAGGACGTGAGTAGACCCTTCAGATTGCTCTCAAATGAAACAAACAACACAGGGGTCAGGGAGAAAAAAGACCCTGCTTAAACTTTGAGTGTGTGTAGTGTAAAAAGTCTTAGAGTAGTGTGAGAAGTAACATTCCAAGTTTTCCAGTCAGGTGAAGTAATTACAGTGTCTTGGAGGGAAAGGGCTCTGTTTACTGGGAAGGAACAAATGGATTGAAAGTATGTTGTGAGCATCTCGCAGCACTGCAGAATTCCATAATAACTTGTAACAGAGCTTTAAACTGATGGGCGAGAAATTAACCTGATTTGATGACTAATTGTAGGAATCATACTTTTTTTAAAATATTTTTTTGTAGCATGTAGTATTTTCAGTGTGCAAAAGAAGAACGAATGCTGCTTGTCTTTCTGAATGCCTTTTCCTCCTAAACAGTTTGACTGTCCTTTAGAGTTGTGTTTAGTGACTGCATCTCCCTTAGTACCACAATCGTTTGCTTTAAGCAAGAATTGAATCAAACCCTCAGTTTCTTAACAATAGGGTATCTAGCCTTCTTCTATACAGTAAAGGTCTTGCATCATTTTATTTGATGATGTAAGGAAAAATAGATATGGGCACCATTGTCTTCTTTTTATCCAAAAGTAGTTCGGTGTAAAGTGCTATACGTAACCATCGCAGCCAGTTGTCAAGATTTATGGAGGCTGGTGTGGAAAACATTTACTACTGTGCTATGTACATCTTCTAATGCTTTCATTTCAGTCACGCCCTTAATGGAGCTGAAGCCTAACGCTGGGAGCGACAGGGCATGGGTGTGGAACACACACGCTGACTTTGCAGATGAAAGCCCCAAGCCTGAACTTCTGGCAATCCGATTTTTAAATGCAGAGAGTGAGTGGACTGGCACTGAACTTACATTGCTTGTATACTGTTACATTACACTCAACGTCTTAGTGTTACTGTAAACCACTGTTGTAGATATACTGTATCTTACTACTGCATGGTACTGTTAGCTAATTACTGTTTAACTGAGAGAAGTTGGTTAATCACTTTAATTGTATGTGTTGACAAAACAGTGTAATAATTAGATCTGCAGTAATACAGAGCTTTCTGCCCTAGGCATGTTTTTTAACTTAAGCCATTTCATGCAAGTGAAATGCCAATTAGAATAAAACTAAAAGCAGTAATGCTGTGTAGTAGAGATTAATACATGCAGCTTGCTTTCATTTATCTCGGGTGCCCAATTGTAGTTAAGATTACATTTTTGCATTAGAAGCAAGGAGATAGTGACCTGAGATTTGTGGTATTTTTTATTATTTTTTTAATAATGAACTAGGTAGTCTCTTTTTTTGTTTAGATTAAATGGAACACTCAGTGAAAAGTGTTTGTCAAACCCAGCTATCATACACTAGTTGGTGGGTTTTTTCTGGAGTGACTATGTTGACAACCAGAACAGAAAGTAGGTTTGTAGTTACACGTGGATCAGCTAGTAGGGTTCCCAGCTCCTTAGGATCAAAGAACTGTTTTGGGGGTATTTTTTTCTTGAAAAAGGACGCAAAATGAAAGGGAAAAATTGTTGCATTTCCTGCTTTACCATTTGCCACACAAGTTGAGTGTGTTAGCCACCTCTTCTCCCTACATGCTAGATGGCTAATAAAGTGGCTGTGTATTTTTAAACTAGATGAATTTGCCTACATCTAGGATAGTATATATCTTGCTTCCTTTTCCTCAAGTCTCCAGCATCGTATTGTTTAGCCAAATAAATCTTTCTGGTTCACCTCCTTAGTGCTTGCTCCTTTCTTAATCAAATAGGAAATTAAAGGGTGTTGTTAACTATTTGTTCACCTCTGAAAGAAAAATCTTTCCCTCTTTAAGGTAGAGGTTGTTCAGCTTACTGAGCGTTTGTCTTGAAGGATTAGTCCTCTTTGCCTGTTTACCCTTTGCAGTACTGACTGAGCAGATGAAGGGCACACATGTCTGTTCACTTATCAAGTATCTTTCCTTTTTGAGATCGTTGAAAAGGAATCAATACAAATACTTCCTGGAGTAGTTTCAGAGTGGCTTCTGAATTCCTGTGGGGCAACAGTGACCTCATGTGGTCAGTCAGGCCGAGTTGGCATACCAAATTACCTGCTTTATAGTTTTGGTGTTAGAAAGTACCGGCTTTTGTGGCTTGTTACTTGTGCAGAAATGCTGTTGTAACTTGATCAGCTGCTTGGAATGACTATTAAATCAAGTGGTAGTTTAGGCCAAAATATAACAAAGGTTTTGTTTCCTTAGCTGTTGTAGGCAGGAATAGCTTGAGTCCAGGCTTTTGGGTATTGACTCTGAATGCTGTACTAATGAAACAGCCTTTATCTTCCATTCTCGATGCTAAAACCCTAAGTTATGGTAAGGATGTGGAGACTTTCTAGGGTATAATGGAGCTGGCAATGGTAGTAATTCAAAGGTGATGTTCAGGTTTTTGCTCACAGATAGTTATATGAGCAGTCTCTGATACCATATTCTTAATTGTATAGTCTAGGGACAGCTGGGAGTTACAATAATCGCATTGTAAGTATTTTGCAAAATAAGCTGTTTTAGTAGACTTGCTAAAGAAAAGTAACTGTTTCTTTTTCATAGCATCTTGTTTAATTTTAAACTAGATTACTTTTTAAGTGCCTAGGAATTTTGTTTACACGAAACTCATGTATCTTTCCTCAAGACTGGATATATTCAACATTACAAGGAGGTGAAAGTAATGAAAAAAAATACTGTCTTTACTGAAACAGATGCTCAGAAATTCAAGGCAAAATTTGAAGAATGCAGGAATGAAGTAGACAAGAGAGCAAAGAAAGGTAAGGTTAAAAGTCTGCACCATGCCACTTTTTCTAGCTGTTTTAGTGGTTATAGCCATCTGGAGTATCATCGTGTTTTAGCAGACTCACTCTGTACTGAACTGCAGCCTTCAGTTCAGGTGCTTTTTCTGTCTGCGAGAGTAATAGTTCACAGGAGTGACAATTGCCTTCTTTCTTGTGGAAGGCTGTTACAGTTTCTGTTGGGACATAGCTTTTTTCAGAAAAGCTACTAAGGAGACATTTCTGTTTTATGGTACACAAATGAACTGCAACCACAGTGATACTTCCTCCTTCCAGCTTCCCTTCCCAAATTCCACAAATACATAATCTTGCAAGTAGAATACTAAATATTTTTAGTTGTTAATGTGTATGAAGTAGCACCACTTCACAGGTCTCTCTTCATTTAATAGATTAATGCACCACCTTGTAGAATTGCCTGTCTGACAAGATTATTTCACCATGTAAAATGAACACTTCCATCTTTCTGAAGTATAGATTACTAGTGATCTGCAGTCAGTGCTTTTCAGGATATTTAGATTGGAATTTTTCAGTCTTAAGAACTTCCTGTTCCCCAGTTTGAAACTGAGGAACTTGGCTTTTGGCTAAGGTAAGCAAGAAGCTAGGTACTTGAGGCATTTACTTGCCTGGACACTGTATTGAGTCAGTTACTGGTAACAGCAAAGCTGACCAAGTGTTACATGTTTATCAGTCACTATAATTGGGGCCTCATTTAGCAATTAAAATATGCAAGTTGTATTTCTTGAATTCTGACATAGGAGATAATTACCAAAGGAAAAGAAATTGAATGAATCGCTCTAGTGCTCAGCAGAGAATTTCCTTACTTTTTGTTCTTATTCTTAATACTACCTGTCTCCCTACCCCCCTCACCTGCCACTTCTCTTTCCCCCTGTAACACGAAAAACCATTACTGCCTGTATGTAACTTTTTTCCTAATCAATCTCTTAGCAGGCACAGACAAAAATGATAGTGCTGATAAAGTTGCTGAAAAACTAGAAGAGCTTTCTGTAAAGGAAGAGAGCAAAGAATCTGAGAAGAAAGAGACCAAGGAAAAAGCTGAAGAAAAGCAATAAATCATCCTGGGCCTTGCAGTTTTTCCTTTACACTTTTTCTTTTTCCCTTTTTTTGTTGTTTTTTTGTTTTGTTTTGTTTTTAATTTTTACAAGGGACTTTATACAGAACTGAATTCAACATTCAGGTTGTTTTTTCTAAGCTTTTGCCCTCTTGAAGATGTCTTGAGAAAATCCATTCCCCAGTCATGAAAATGTACTGTGCTAACTTTCTTTTCCATAGTGGAAAAGAAACTTATTTATAGTCATCCAAAAGAGTGAATAAAATAAACTTGAAAACAGCATCAGAGGACAGAATCAAGTTTTCTATATACTTTAAAGGCTTATGAATACACTTGTTTCATTGGGTGTTGAGATACGTATCATCATACCTGTGGATTAACTAGGTTAACAGACTTCACCAACAGGGAAGATTAAGATTGCATCCATGTTTCTTATATGGCTTCTAAAACTGTAATATAACAGACCTTTCACACTTGCTGCTGTGTGTTCCTGAGCAGGGAATGTGCCTGTGGTTCTTGAAATACAGCTGACTTCTGGAATTGGGTGATAGAGCATTCCAGGCATACTATTAATGATGATCCGTCAGACAGTGAAAATAAGAGTGGGAGAGAAAATTGATTACGTGAGACTTGAGAAGTATTTTCCTCTTACAAAACAAAATATTCCCCCAACCCCCAATTTGTTAATATTGCAAATGCTTGACCAGCACAAAGTACTTGTTGCTGTGGTCCCAGGTCTTCCATGGCGTGCTACTGGCTGACGGAAGGCAGCAGCAGCCGGTTACGGTGTATACAAAGGAATCTTAACTGAGTACCTTACTATGAGATTCCCCATGTCAGCATATCATAAAAGTTATTTTCTAAACCTTAGAAGCTTTTTTCCAGGGCTCTGGAGCTTGCATTGTTTTTAGAAACTGGGAGGGGTTCTGAGCTTTTAAGTTGCATGGTGGGAGGCTGTCCCTCTTTGAGAGTGGCAGTCTGACTGTTCACTTTGGAACAGTTAGTTAGGTTGTACACCCTTGAGGGGCACTTTCCTTGCCAGAATGAGCAAATTGATCAAATCTCTTCCCTGCAAGTGTTTTCTGTTTATCCAGCTTCAAGTTAGTGCTAAAGAATAGGAAAATAAACTATAGTAAACAATAAAATCGCATTTTTTTTTTTGTCTGGATAGATTAATTGGATTTCATTGTTAATCACTAATACAAGAATAGTGTTAGGATAGCAATGGAATTCTGTAATACTGTTTCCAAAATGGTTACGAAAACTGGGCAGAACTTGCTAAACTTTAAGACTGTATGATGTTAACATTGGAGAGCAAGACCTTTTCATCTTCATAAAGAGGCTTTCCAAAGTAGGTCAGGCTCTGCAGTCTACCTGAGGAGAATATATTTTTTTAAAAAATCTTGTATTTCTACTTGGCACTGCCTTTCAATGCTACAATGAATTAGTCAAATCTGGAACTGTAATTAAGGTACTCACTTCATTCAAACTAGAGTAATTCCTTTGGTGTTGTGCATGTTTCCCTTCAAGTACAGCAGATATCAAAAGTCTGTTAATTAACAAAAATGGTTGAAAGGCAAAATAAAATGCTCTTCGGTGTTTCTGGTTTGGAAATAACAAGACAAAGCTATTCTGAAGTACTTAACATTTGAATGTAAAAGCCAAATCTTTATCCATGAGTCACTGTGAAGTCTCTGATCTGATGTCAAAGTGTGTCTAAATTGATAGAAATTACATTTTAAAATTTCAAAATAAATATAAATTTTCATTTTGAGGGTTTGCTTTTTATTTAAAGAACTTAGTGGGAATGCATTTTTAGCCTGCAGGGGCAAAGTGATGAAGGCAGCAAAATGGGTGAGTTTGATTTCACTGTCAAATGTTGTATGGAAGAGGGTAGGAAACACCTGAATGACTTAATTTGTCTTAATCTTAGATATTGATGACTCCTGTTTA
Organism: Falco peregrinus; assembly: GCF_023634155.1. Classification (NCBI taxonomy): domain Eukaryota; kingdom Metazoa; phylum Chordata; class Aves; order Falconiformes; family Falconidae; genus Falco; species Falco peregrinus. Next base: position 86,664,126 of record NC_073722.1, on the reverse strand, counting down.
ATGTTATTATCCTCTTTTCTTTCCCTCTTTACTTATTCATGCATGCTTAAATGATTTCAAGACATTTCCGTTCCTGTTTAGGTTAACTGAGCCATGTTTACAGTTCATGGGTTACAACCATCCTTAATGCAAGTCTACATTCAAAAAAGAGCAAAGTTACGAAGAACCGCTAAGTAAAACTTCTCTGGATAGCATTTGGCTGAAGAATGTCTTAATCTTCTGAACTAAAGGATGATTAGTCAATGTTCTAGTCCATTTAGAAGCTATAGGTGTGCTGTTCTAAAAATTAAAAAGCAGTAAGTATTTTTAAAATTGATCTTGGTGACATAAGGCTTTCTTTAATTGATTTGAATTATAAACTTCCCTATATGTAATATAGACAACCAAGAGATGTCTTTGAAATGTTTTTTGTAGCTTACTGTGTACCAAGTATTCTAGAGTTCTAGCTGATGTAGCATCTTGTCCTCCCTGCCCAGGTCGCCCAGTATTTGCTGATGTAGCATCTTGTCCTCCCTGCCCAGGTCACCCAGTATTTGTGCTTTCTCTCCATCTTCACTGTTAACAAAGTTACTGAGATGATACAATGTGACCTGTCTGGTCAGGCAATGGGGAATCTTAAAATAATAGCTTGACTCAAAAATTGTTGTAGTCTTTGGACAAACAGGCAGGCTTGCAGTGCAAAAGTTCCTTACTGAATTTGTGGCGGCAAGTACTAAAATATGTCAGTTGCCTTATACTTGTTTCTAAAATGGCAATAACCTTAGTGTGATTCAAATGCCAGAACCTGTTTGAAGGTATTGTGTCAGTAAAAATGGATCATGCAGAAACTTTCCTAATTTGTTGTTTGGACAGTAGAGAAATCAACAGAATCTTGCATTTTACAGGCGTGTGCTGAGACTTAATTTATCTCTAGCATTCTAGAGATAAATTGGATTCTAGGCTGTTTTAACACCTGCAGTTGAACTTCTAGCGTGTTTGAAAGCAGTCTAAAATAATGGGGAATATAGTTACTGCAGCTGGCTACAGATAAGGCTTTTTTAGTACTTCTAACTTCAATAACTGTTACTGAGAATATGGCCAAATATAGAAGATACAAGTGAAGATTTTTAAGAAGTTTTAATCCATTTTCAGTAAAAAAGGAAACTAACATAGAAATAGTAAAGCATTGTCAGGTGCTAACGTCTGCAATTTGTACGAATTCTTCAAGTGTGGGGAGATGCTATATAGCCAGACTTAATATCCCAGCTTTTGTTGGCACTGATCATTTCATGTGCATAAAACAGGATGGATGAGTGTCAAGAGGACACCTGAATAATGAATTTAACTTAGAAATAGTTACATTTTTGAGTCTCAAAATAGTATCTTCTTAACAGGTAGTTAAGGTCTTAAAAAAATAGACAATTTTTTTATTATAAAAATGAATTCAAAACAGTACTCTCTAAGTCTCACGTTGATTTTGAAGATACACGAATAGGTTAGGTTTTTTCCATCCAGGAATAAGCTTGTATTGGTGATACCAAATCTCATTCACAAATTGCAAACACCCTAATTTGTTGTATTTTAACACTAAATGATGTTGTTGTTCCCCCCCGCCCCGTAATAAGGCATCTTATATAAAACACAAGTTCTCTGTGATACCAAAACCTCAGAAAATTAGAGTTCTTCTCAAAGGTATGCAGACACACAAGAATGTTGTGAATCTTTATTTTTGATGCAACCTGCTCAAGAAATACCTGTATGTAAAGGGCAAAAATAGGACTCTGAATATTTCTTTCAATTTTGTTACTAAATGTCTTGGAACTTGCTTAATCTAAAACTTTGAAGGATTTAACTGAAAAATGAGGGATTATTTTTTTACCTATACCTTCATCATGGAAAGAACTATAATAGGGCTGTACAGAAGAGAGGTGGGGTTTGCAGGTATACCAATTCTTCTCACTTGGTATTCAGTGGAGGCTGGGGAGGTGTTTGGTGCAGAAAGCATCTGCAGCCTGAGCAGCACTTCCCTGTCCATGAAGGGGCACCTGCAGCCCAGCCCAGCTGTACCAGTTAGGGGTATGGATTTCCCAGTTTGAGAATGTCGGGTCCAGAAGGTGGATGCTGTGCTTTATGGCTGACAATGAGTTGTGCTAAACTCTGACCTCCCACAATAGAAATGCTATGCCTTATGCTGCTTCACCTCTCAAGGCATTCCTTTGAATAACTTAATGAAAAAGTTTAATGTTACTAAAAACTTTTCTCTGAAGACAAGTTATCGCATTCAGAGTTCAGAAAACTCAGCTTGATGATATTGATTACTTGCAACTGATATTGCAACTATTTGTGTAGAACTGGAGATTGTGCGAGAGAGAACATTATAAACTGCCATACTGTTTTTGATCACCTGTACAGATTGCCATCAGCTTTCAATGCAGAGTGCTTCAACAGTGGAATGGTTATTTGAAACAAACCCAAACCTCTCTCCAAAAGGTGTCTATGGCAAGCTAGTGTCTTAATTTTGATTAGTCAAACTAATTTCTAAGTGTTCTTAAATTGCTGAGGTCGTGTTTATGTGTAAACTTGCACTACTTTAGTAAAGAGAAGTATATAAAAGGATTTTTTTAAATTTTGGTTTTGCTTTTATGATGGTTTATTTCAGATTTACTTTAAAGGTTTAGCTTGATTACTCTTTAAAATAAGAGAAATTGCCGGTCTTTCACTAACCTTAACTAGGTCTGACAGTGTATCATTTTCAGAGTCAGGAGATGAGGAAAACTAACTGCAACAGATCAGAATTATTTTGCTTCCTGAAGAAAAGTTTGAATTAATCTGCTGTAGAGTGGATTGTACATGTAAGTGATTTCTCAGACTTCAATGCACGTGAAAACAAGGTGCTCAAGTTAAGTAGCTTGTGCAATTATATGAAGAAATAATTCTTAAAGTTGAGAAAACTGACAAGCACAGGAGCAAACAAACCTTATATTAAGGGTCGAATAGTTATTAGTATCTACAGCTAGGCATCGGATTTATGACCACTGGTATATTTTTCTAATATGCTAATTTTAAGTATGGAATATCTTTGTTCACTTCAGTCATGTTAGACATTAACCACTGACTTAAGACCTGTTCATATTTGAAAGACGTGTGTGTGTAACTAGTTTGCTATAGTCTCTTAATGAAAATGCAACCTACATTAGGTCCATAAATAAATAACATGTGTAGAACTCATTAAAGCATTAATGGTGAAGTTGAGGTTTGTGGGGCATAGTTTGTTATGCTTTTAACAAATATAAGGACGAATGTTTGAAGTACAAACAAGGTACTAGTACAATTCTGGGTTAGATGTTAATGTACAGCAAGCTTATTTTGTGGAAGGTGTCTGACTACTGCAAGCGTTTCATTAACTTTATAGCCTTAAACTTGCTTTGAACTTTCAAGCTGGAGAAGTCCAGGTTTTTTTGTTGTGTTAAGTCTTGATGCTGCAAATTTACATCAGTTGATTCACTGTGTTGTAGATAATAACTGTTGTATCAAGATGTGTAATTCACTTATGTGTTAACAGAGAAGCCAATGGTGTCAGAGATTCTTGCCTATTCATGTTGTACTGGCTGTCCTCATTTCAAGTAGCTAAAAGTATATAGTTTTCTAATGCTGTTTTTCCATAAAAGCAATTACAGCTATGTAAACATCAACAAAGATGGAGTGGACGTTAAAATGACTGAATATTTTGCATTCTTTGGAGGATATTTCTCAAGACTACTAGGTATAATTAAAGTTACATTGCTTCAGATAAATAGTGCTTATCAGTTTTAATATCTTAATTTGTTTGCTGGTACGTGAACCACTGTTGGCTTTCTGAGTTTCAGCAGCATCATTCAGAGTGATACTCCATCCTAGTGGAGGAGGATTACACTTTATTAATGGTTTTAAACAGGATGGTTGGTGAATCTTTAAAAAACTGTTCAGAGGCCTACATTATCCTAATGTAAGTAGTTCCTTGTGGGGATGATTTAGGAATCAGTCTGTAAGTAAAGTGCTCAAAGTCTCATAATAAATGCAACTTGATATGCCCCATCGCTGCAGCTGGGAAATGTGTTACATGAGTGAGTTTTGCTCTAAACAAATGCTATTCCACGGAAAAGATCTGTTGGAAGAGTAGAAAATGATGTGGGATATCTGTTTAGGCTACTGAAAAGTCATTATGAGGCAATAATTTCTTGATAGATCTAGTAAGAAATAAACTTGAATAACTACATGCAAGTAGGCCTGGCTTGTACACAGAGCTGTCTAGCCTTGCTCGGATTTTCTGCCAGCACCATGCTGCACGTGATGGTCCAGATGTCCTCTGTACCAAACACTGCAAGTTTGAGGGGAAAAACAGCTTTTACTAAGCACCTAATTGCTGATCCTTCAGGGTCCTACCAGTGACCCTGAACAGCTTGCAGGTCACTGGAACTACGTGGGCTGGCAAATGCATTTATTGTAGTAAGCAAATCCAGTAAGAAAAGTAGAATTATTTATTCTGGTCATTGTTTAATGACAACAGCTAGTATGAGCTAGGAGTTAAATTGCCCAGTGACCAATAAAAGATTCCAGGGATTTTTGGTACTTCCAATTGTACAAAATAAAAAGGATTTTCTTAACCGTGTAGCTAAGACTTCCAGTTAACGTAGTGCCATGATTTGATATGATAATTGCATGGTCATCAAGAATACTTGACGCTAGCTCTGTCATGAGTTTTCTTTCATCTTGCCAGCTTTGAGAATGGTACCCTGGCATGCGGCTCCAACAAAACTTCTGTGGTTTGCCTTTCTGGGGTAAAATCTCAGAGTAAAATCTTGCAAAAAGACATGCAATTACTAGCCATACTCTGCCAGATTATTTTTAGATTGTTCTGTGTAGCTGTATTTGTTCTTTGGGTAGTCATTAAATCTCTTCCTAACTCATGCTGCTGTTGCTGTTTACCTCAGTGCTGCCAGAATCTTCTGGCACGCTGATAAGGTAGTGTGAATCCAGGAGACCAGCTCTGAGACATGCTTATTCTGCTGTAGTCAAGTCCTCAGACATCCTTACTGTTTGAATGGTAAAGTCATCTCGTGATTTCAAATATACTTGCCTTTCAATAGCGAGGCTGAATTTTGCTCAGCAGTGCTTTATGCTGTCTTGGAAATAGACCATTCTCAAGAACTGGAATGCTAGTGGGAATGAAGTGAAGTGTGAAAACTGCTGGACACCAAATTACAGTAATTTATTGCTTTCTGATAGGTAGTCTACAATGCACAGCAGCAAAAAAAATAATCTCAAAACACAATTCAGCGTAATGCTGTAGCCTTGTAGCGTGGATGTCTCGGCCCTCTTTTGGGACTGCTGGTTCTGCATGACAGCAGTGTTGCATGGCGTTAAGTGTCTTGATCCACAGGATGACTGCAGCTCAGCCCAGACTTGCACAGTCATCTTTAAGATAAGTTGAGGTTTGGAGATGTGCCTTTTTTGTTGCTGTGAAAGTTACAGTTCTTTGTGCCCTGATACTACATATTTGCATTGCTATCTTTAGTGACCCTCTCCACAGTGTTGAGTGACTGGGAGATTAAAAAAAATATGCAAAGTTGCTTGCTGCTGAGTACCTCCCTTCAGAACAAGAGTGGCTTGAAAGATTGCCCCTCTAAACTGGGGCTGTTAAAGTAAGACTGGTGAAGCATTAGTGTGTCAGAGTGATAAAGGGAAGACCATTCAGAAGGGTGGAAGGAGCAGGAGCACTGATTCTGCCTTTAAGAAGCAGACTTCAGAGAGGTAAGGATCCTCATAGGAAAATACAGTTGAAGTTCACGAAGTACAGAGGACAGAGTAGGAACAGTCGTCTTAAGAATAACTCCTGTATTCACATCAAGGAATGTTACTGTCCCAGGAAGGCTTTGTCCTTAAAAAGGATGAAATTCAAGTAAATCACCAACCTCCAAATATATATGTTAAAATAAACTTGTGCTTATTGTTCCCTAACAACCTGCTAGAAACTTGGCAGATTGCTTCTGTTGCTCACCTAGAAAGGAAACTTGCCTGTCTCTGCTAAAAATGCAGATCTGACCGTTATTGAGAGTTAACTTCTTCACTACTTTTCAAGCCCTGAAACATGCATTTGAGTAAGTCTCTTACTGTCATTACAGGATGCTAGCCAAACTTCACAAACAGTCTATAATGCTTCTTATGATAACATTTTCCAGTTTAAAATAAAAATATCTGGAAAAATAATCAGGGTTTACAACTGAAATTCTTGATCAAGAGTATTGCTGGAGGAGGAGGGGGGAGGGCTTGAACTGATCAAAGTGATGAAGTCTCTGCTTATGTTATGCAAGTGGTGCTAAACTAATTAATGACCCGAGTGTATTAGGTGTGTTCCTGAAATGTATCTTCCCAGCTTAGTTTTGTTGAAAACTAATCCAGTTACCCACTTCAAGACTACTCAGCAACATACATCAAACCATGGTGACAGTGATCAAGAGATTTGCTTCCAAAGTATACTTTTGATCCAACTTAATATGTTAGCATAGATGTGCCTGAAGGCTTTCAGATTAGTATGCAGAGTTTGGTTCTGTGTAAAGTTGTTGACCTTTTGATTAGTTACAAGGACTTTAAGAATCATTTATTTCAATAAGCTGGCATGACAAAGAGTAGTGAAGCATAGGAAACATTTAATGTCCTCCAAGCATTCAAAAATAACTTAAGTAGGTGTTCCTCCCTTTCCTCAAAAACCTAAGTCTGGAGTTCATTTTGAGTTGCTTTCTGGCTTTACTTGCTTTTGGATAAACCTCAGCATTTTTAAAGTTGTTCTCAGAAGACTGCAGAATAAGTTTTGTTTGTTTTTGGACGGGGGCAGTTGTTAGCAAAAGCTGAGATATCACATAACCATATGTCTTCAGGCCTAAACTTGCTGGCTTTGCTTATATTAAAGCTGATGTGCACAAATTTTTTAACGGTTTGGTTTTTTTGTTAACTGCAGAGTTGAGGACCCTTACTTGCTTTTTTTTTGTGTTGGGTTTTACCTGTTCTTAATACCTCTAGGACTGTGGAGCTTATCTAGTCTTTTAAGATGGGGAATAGTAACATCTTTTCAGAACCAAACTGAGGTATATACTTTCTAGGGCAAGCTTACATCTAAGAACACCCAGCAGAAGCTGCACATGTGGCTTTTGTTGTTTTGCACAGTGGTTCCTTTATCTGTATGTTGGCAACTGCAAATGGGGGATTAGCTGAGGAAGAAAGCAGGAGGGAGGGTGCAAGCTGCAGCTCCTGGTCTTGATTTCTAAACTTCCAAGTGGCCTTGAACCCTTGCTCCCGTCTGAGGGTTTCCTTCTGACTAAGGGAAGCTGCTGGGTGGTGCCCCCTGAACGTGAACAGAGCAGCTATTCACACAGCACTCTTCAGAAAGCCGTTTCGCTCAACTTTCTTATGTTACCTTAAATTACCTCTTTCTGCCTCCTGATGCTACTAGATAGATTTAAAAAGAACAGGGTATGGTGTCGTTTCAGTTACGTTTGCACTCAGTTACTCATCTTGGATTTAGTTATATTTAGTGGAGTGCAGCAGTTTTCTCAATACCGTGAATCAGGGTTTGGCTGAATAAAATGTAGGGGGTTTATTGACCGAGCTAGCAACGCAGAATTTGTGCCCGACTTGACTAGTTCGGAATTCACTGCAGGCCCCGGTCCTGCAATCCGCTTCCCTCGGAAGCCCCCTCTGCTCGGCGCAGAGCCCTGCCCAGCTGCGCGGGGTGCTGCAGCGGTGCAGCTGCTTGCAGACCCGAGGTATTTTGCGGTCAAGCCGTAGAGCAGCGTTGCAAAGCGAACGGGGAGAGCGCTTTCACGCCCCACAAAGAGCCTTGCAGGGCTCGATAAATTGCCTTCCCCCACCCTCCCCCTTGTAAGAGGGGGGGATGAGATCCGCCCTGTCCGCAAGGGCTGCTGCGGGACGGCCCGGCAGCGGTGCCCCGGCTGCGGGGTCCGCCGCCCCGCCCGGCCCGCAGCTCTGCGGGGCCCCGTCCCCCCGCAGCGCTACCTTAAGGGGCTGCTGACATCAGCCGAGTGGGCCGGGCGGGGTGGGTGGGATTTCCTGTGCTGGAGGTCAGCTGCTCCGGTCCCTCGCCCGTCCCTCCCCGCCGCCCGGGTCCCGCTCTCCCCGCGCCGGAGGGACCCGCATCCTCCCGGCTCCCTCCTCTCGGGTTGGATTTACCCAGTGATGTGTAAACTACAGGATGCCCAGCAGCACTGGAAAGAGGTTTAAACCTACTAAATACATCCCTGTCTCCACAGCAGCTGCCTTATTAGTGGGTTCGACTACTTTATTTTTTGTTTTCACGTAAGTACCGCTCTGGCGGAGGGGGGGGCTGGGCGGGGGGAGGCGGCCGGGCTTGACAGCTGCTCCAGGCCCCGCCGCTGCCGGTCCCGCTGCCCGCCAGCCCTTCCCGGCTCGGCTTTGCACAGCCACCCGATTTCTCCGTATCATAAAAATGTGTGTAGCGGTCAGAGCCACCATTTCGTGGCACGTCAACCTTACCGGACTCCTGCAGCTGCCGGCGGTGACCATCAGAAATGCCCAACGCACCGCAGCCCCCTCTCCCCCCGGCTGTGCTAGCGGGGCTGGGGTACGGGAGAGCGGCACCGGCAGCGGCGGGAGCGCAGCCGGGCTGTGCCTGGTTGGGTCCCCTCGGCCGCCGGGGGGAGAGCCGGCCTTTCCCCGAGCCTCGGCGGGTGCCGGGGCCGAGCTGGCAGAGCCTTGGGCAGCGGCAGGAGTCTTGTTCTGCGCGTTACAGGTTTTACATATTTTTATGTAACTGACCCTAAAAGCTTGGGGATCTAATGAACAAATTTAGATTTGCTTGAAGGAAGGGAGGGGGAACCTCCCCCCCCCCCGTTCCTTCTTCTCTCATTCCTTTTTCCCTTAAATGCAAAACTGAGCTCTGGCGGTCTGCTCGCATATCTCCTGTAGTTATATTAATATGTGACTGGTGTAGTGATTTAGCTTTCAGTTTCCTCTCCTTTTACATAAACTCGAATTATGTGGATTGCTAGCCCCTTCCCATGCTGGGGTAACGGCAGCTTCCCTGCAGAGGCGGTGTTGGTATTTCGGGAGAGATGCCACAAAACTGGGCTCTGAAATGAGCTTTGACTAAGCTGCTTTTTGGGAAGGTAAAAAGACATCTGTTGGCTATTAAGATTTATTGTTTCACTTATTTTGAAACTATGTTCCTTGTTTTGCCATCACTAATTTGTAACTGAGCTTAGTGAAGTTGTTAAAAGCAGAAGACTATTATAACTTATATCTTATGTTTTCATCCTTCTTGGCTGGGCTGTGATACAATTCTCAATGTTTCAAAATGGTAATCTTAATGTAGGATTTCAGAATAAAATGTAAATGTTGTTTTGTCTAACAGTTTCTTAAATCGGAACAGATTTTGACACAGCGTTCTGCTCTTGACATAACGTGACTTGATTTCTTGTTGCTTGTTTTTAATGCATTTCATATGAAGTACTGGTAAATCCTTTCAGGGTATTATGCTGTTTCAAGAACTGGTACAAGCCCCAAGAACTGGTACAAGTATAAGCCTATCATTCATCATTTGGGCATCTAATTATAGTTAAGCGCTCGCGGGCAAAGGCAAGACAGAAGTTGGCTTTTGTGATGAACTTGGTTGACACTGGTATTGTGAATATTTTTTTTTAAATGGTTTTGTAGACAAAAAAAAGGGGGTCTTAATGCCAGCATTTTTTTTGGTTTGTTTTTGGTCTTAAGAAATGGATGTATGCTAAGGTTGTTTTGGAAGCTGTATGTTTGTTTTCACATGATACTTCCAATGTAGGGCTACAAATTGCTTAGTGATGTAAGACTTTCCTGGTAACACAGTTGTTGCTGAAAACATCCCTTTGGCAGCAGGACATGAACAGAGATGTTTGTTTTAGAATTTGTTACTGTACAGAATAAGCAATTGGCTTTAGTCTATTAGTGAATCTTAAACTTAACTCTGCTCCCTCTGTTATCAGTGAATCATTACATGCAAAATGAAGTATTTTTAGGAACTCTCCATATTGTAACTTGGCCTGTGGATCTTGAAGTGTTAGTAAATTTTTTGAGGACTGTCCCAGACATACGTTCTCTGCTGCTGCCAAGTCTTGTGTGTAATTAAAGTAACACATAATTGAGCAACTGTTGTCAGGCAGTATTTGAAGTCCTGTCCATTCAAAAATACTTGGACAAATTTGTATGGAATTGCTGTTGGTTGTGGTTTTTTGTTTTGTTTTTTTAATCCTGAGCAGTTTTAGTAACATCTGTCTTTGTCTTAGAATCAAAGCAAGTAGTATGCATGAGATCAGTGTCTTTTATGGGGCAGGGTGTGTTGTGTGTGTGATCCCCCTTTCCTGAGCATCTCTCTTTTCTTTTTTTTTTTTTTTCCTGTGGGCAGTGTTTTGTGTCCTGAAGATCCCGTTGTGATATGTTATTAAAGGCTGAGATAGACCTGAATTTTCACGGGTGTTGATTTGCACAGCTCTCTTGATGTTGAGTACATCTCTTGATACGCAGCAGTTGAGGCACTGGCCTAAAGTTGCTTCAAGTGGTGTTATTGATACAATCCATGCTTGCTTCTCATATCACAAGAACTACATTAGATGAAGATTTACATGTGTTTTTATTAACTCCTTATTTGTGTCATTAAGCTTTAAGGCTGCTATGTCTATTAATGAACTAGCCTGTGCATAAATAACATGAAGCTGATGATGGATGGGACTCACATATCAAATTTTGGGGCAGATCAGCTCAGTGGGATATCAGGGACTACAGCAACTTCAGTGTGGTGAAACTGAATAATGGAGGTTAATGTATGTGGAAAAATGGAATAATAACTTTTTTAAACCCACTTACTAAGTAGAAAAAATAATCCCTCTAGGGCACTGCAAACGTTTGAGTAACGTACGAAAAACAGAGACTCTTACTTGGCTTTCTCCCTAGACATGGTTGTGGACTCAAGCCACGTGTTATGAGTGTCCTCTGCTAGATGAAAAAGCTCTTTGAACTTGAAGGCTAGGGTTAGCTTTTTAGCAATGTAGTCTTTATTTTTAGCTTTTGTCCAAACACCTTGGCTAAGCGGCAGCACATAAAGAGTGTTTGAAATACACAGTATCTGATGTTAGTTCATGGTGGTGTTGATCACTTATACTTTGGGAAAATTCCATTATAGATTCTCCTTTATGCTTTTATCTCAGCTATTTAGGATTCACTGCATCCCTGTTAGATTCCTTCTGATTTTATGAGGGAGAACTAAACTATTAGCTACAGAGATTATTGCCTGGAAAGGCAATGCAGTTGTATTATCACAGGCTTTTAGCTTTCCATGTGTGTTCATTTAATAATAAAACATAACTGTGTGAGTAGGTGGTCTAATCTGTTATAGTAGGACAGTAAGCAAGCATCAACTCTAAACATTATGAAGGAATGTGTCAATAATGTTATATGTAATGATTAGGTTAATTTACTTATATGAACAAACAGAATGGCATCATGAAGGAAGAAAAAATTTTTCTTAACATAACCAGAATCCAGAGTGAATCAGCTATAGCAAACCTGAACTTACTTATTTCTACCAAAACCTTTTTTCATCATATTTCTCATAAGGCTTTTTTGTTAGAGATAACAATTTAACCTATTTCAGTGAAGCCTGGGCTTCTTACACCTTGGACTACTGACTGCTACGGTGTAAACCTTAGTGTGGTCATTCAAAGCACCTGAGATTTGAGAACTTCTCACCTTACTTTAGCTTGTGTAACTTCAGTATTAGTAGATAACATAGCTTAATTGTCAGTAAGTATAATGCTGTAAAACATAACGTCACCCAATGAACTATAACAGTTGGGCTTAATGATCTGAAAGGTCTTTTCCAACCTGAATGATTCTGTGATTATTCTGGAGCTAATAGTTCTCTTCACCTGTTTAAATTGTGTTACTCACTGTAGTTTTTAATGCTGAGAACCTCTTGAGTTAGTTTACCAGCTGCAATGCCTGTATCTGTAGGTTATAACGCAAGTTAAAAGCATAAGGCTTTAAGGAAAAACCGTGGCTCATTTCAGCAAGGAGAAAAAAAAGCTCTTTATTCTCTCACTGAATATTGTGGACTAGAAGTTTCTGATAAAATACCCATTTTCAGACTGTGACTTCTGCAGCATGTAGTCACTTGAGCATCTTTGAAGTATGGCAGAAACATAATTCGTAACAATAGTCCAGGTGCCAGCACTTCTTTGATATGTAATGGTAATAATGTGACTGTATATTATTCCCTTCATTGGGATAATAAAATGAGTGGTTTTCTGGGTGAAGTGAAAGCACAAGTAAGGTGAAAACTCATTCAGTCAATAACTGAAAATGAGACTCCAACTTTGTTCTTAGAAGTCATAATGGGAAGTAATCATAGGTATATGCCACAGACAGGCAATTGGCACTCGAATTCAGTCTGTGACACAGGGAAATTTAATATCTGTAACCTTCAGAAAACAACTGAGGAGTGATAAATTTGTGTAGAAGAGCAACTGTAGTTGAAGTCAGAGTAGGGATCTAAAGAAAATGAGAGAAATGGCTTATACCCTTGCTGTTCGGATAGCAGAAAGAGGAAGAATGGCTGGTAGACTGTACTCAGTAGCAGGGCTGGTGGATTTACCTTAGCCAGGAGGAAAGCTTGGCTTCATTCATGTATGCTTAAAATTTTTTTTGCTATTCCCCCCACATTTGTATATCATGTTATACAGTATTTGATGAACTAGAAAGACTTGGCATTTCTGCAACGGCTAATACGTCCAGGTTAGCTGTATATGAATTCAGATACACTTATATTATCATGAACGCACTTCTTGAATCTTAAGTGCACGTGCACCCACCCACCCAGTTATCTGATTCTGCACTGGAATAGCCCTGAAATACATATGTAATAGCATTTTAAAGTTCAAAACTATAGTAACTGTGTATCTTAAAATTCTTGAACTACCAGATCTTCTCCTCCAATGAGAACAAAAAGGGGAAACCATAGTCTGCTTTTATATCTTGGGTTTGTTTAGTCACTAGCAGAGGTCAAGCTAATAGAAGATTATCTTTGCTTTAGTGAATTTGATTTGTATCCAAAGATGTTTTTCTTACCTAAAGTATTTTAAGGACTTCAGTGAACTCCAGTTCCAGATGTTCAACTTCTGCTGGTTCAGTGTTCAGATTTCAGTTAGAACAAATGATAAAATGTGATTTAAAATGTATGCTACAGATGTTATGGAGCTTCATCTGCAACACAGGTGCGTTTTATACTAGCCTAGAGGAAATGGAACTGGATGCTGATAAGTAGGTGCACAAAAATTAATTAAATAAAATTAAATAGATAAAATCATTTTTCTTCCCATATGCCAAATCAATAAATTGCTGGAACTGGTAGGGAGCAGCTTCACAAAGTATACGTTCACCGGCAGCCATGCAGATGACACCACATGGAGGAAAAAGGGTATATAAAAAAGTGTGCATCAGTTTAATCAGGTGCATTTCAAAACTGACTTCACAAACACTGATTTCAAGTAGTGCAGTTTAGCCTCCTGAGATATCTTAATGTTTTCCATCTTAAATGCATCTATAATGGCAGGTTTTCCCTGTCTGCTGTACTCGCCATCCAGAAAAGGTAAGGCTTGCCAGGTTGACCTGAGTCATCTCAGTTGTCATGTCTGTCAGCTTCTGGAAAATATTTATTCTTGTTATGACAAAGAGATGTCCTTTTAAGCTGTGGCGATTTCATCTTGGTATATAATTTTTGTAAAGAAAATCTAGACAAACTTGTCAGACAAGATAAAAAGACAGGTAATCTTAACAAGAAAATCAATTTAACTGAAGTGTGAAAAGGTTTGTTGGGTTTTGGTGTTTTTTTAATGCTGGAAGAGAGCTCAGTTTTACTGCTTTTAACTAGTTGATTCTATCATCTTTGCTTCCAAGGGGACCAGCAAAGTTGGCAATACTTCTGTGTATTTCCTTTAGAAAAAAACGGTGTTTATTATCAACAGGAATATTTTTTCTCACTGTAGTCTGGGAGAGTGAAAAAGAGAACCATCTTTGACGGTAGTAAACAGCTAGGCATCTTCAGCTGTGGGATGCACAGCTATCTGCATGCAGCCATCACAGTGGCATTTCAATGCTCACTGTAGATCTAGTTTTAAAGGCAGAAGAGCTAATGCAATGGAAGTTATTCCTGTGCATGGGCTGTCTACAGCTGTAGTCAGTGTGTGATTTATGCCAGTAGCAACCTCATTTCTATTTTTCCTAATGAGCAGAGATCAAGGATATATAGAAATAGGAATGAGAGGGTGTCACAATTAGATCGGGGTGGGCCTCAGCCTTTGTATATGAATATGCAAGCATTTTTTCTATTTTTGTTTAAAGTCCTTTTCAAGATGCTAATGTAAATAATGTCCATGTTTGTCCAAGTATGCCACATGTGCATCCTTTTATAAATAGAAGCAATATCTATAAAATCATTCAAATTATATGGAACCTCAGTTGGTTTGTTAGTAATGTAAACTAAGGGATGCTAACTGTTCAAAACACAAATAAAACTTAAATTGAGAGACAGGTATGTGTGGTGACCTTGGAGGTCTGACTTTTGAGGTTCATTACCTGGGACAATTGCTAATCATACACTTAACATTTGTGTGTAAACAACTTATTTGCTTACTAGTGCTTCTTAGCTGAAATCAGCTGTAGGACCCTGTGACATGTGAGACCTGGGAAAGATGACCTGGACCAGGTTTTCTGTTCTTAGTGTATAAGCTACAAGGAAACTTTTCAAGGCCTACAAAGGGAAACCATGAATTTTGTCTAGCTTGCATTGAAAGATGTCTGGAATACAGTAATAAGGTAGTATAAGCCAATTTAGAGCTTGAAATAGATGCATACTGGAGTGGGGAGAGGCATCTTAAAAGTTGAATGAGTGCTACACTTGTGGAACATTGATTTACTGTCCTTTGATTTGAGCCAGTAGATACAAGACTTCTTTCTCACTAATCCAAGAGTAATCTTCAATTTGGCTGCACTGTTCCAGAGCTACTATTAGTTGATCATTTGTCAGTGGGAGCTGCTAATGAAATTAAAAGGAAGAGGCATGGGGGTTGAAACAGTAATGCTGCAGTGTTTAATGGAAATTCTATATTATTTTTTGTAAAGAATACCATAGATTGGAAAAACACGATCAGCCTAGATCTTATGTTACCCTAGGAGAATTCAGCTTTGGGGATCCTTGGTGACTGCAATAACCAATTCAAATGAGTATACCACAGAACAGTGTATGCTACCTAAATCTTCAGCCAGTAATCTGTATCCAGAAAGAGGACTTAATTAGTCACTGATTGTACTCCTGCAATTGCTAATGCAATTTAGCTAGACTTGCTTCAAAGCTGTACAAAGTGCCTAAAATTCTTTTTAGGCAGAATTACGCAGACATTAGTGGGTACTTGACTCTTTGTTTTTCTCAGAATGGCTATTATGGAATAAACTGTACAGTAACCCATACTTAGATATGCAGTGGTTACCATGGTTTTCTGTTTGTGAAAGTGTAAATACAGAATTTGTGGACTTCAAATGTGAGATCCTTATCCTCACTGCTGTGTGTTGAGATCATCCAGTAACAAAGGACAGTGCAGCCAGGTGCAGCAAAAAGACCTCTCGAATTTTAGATCTAAACTCCAAAGCAGCTGTTTCCAGTGTACATGTGCACCATTTTGTTACGTACTTTAATATTGTGTCAAGTCACATAATTGGGAAATGCTGCCCTTTGTGCAAGAGAACAGCAAGCTCTTTGGAGCAAGGCTGGCAGTATGAAGATGGGAATACATGAAATACAGATTTTTGTCAAACCACATATAAAATGATGGCATCATTTTTTGATGAAGGAAGGCGTTCATAGAGGCAGACTACTCAGTAATTCCCATGGAAATAAGGTCTGTATGTGCCACTTTGAAATGCCTGCTCTCCAGACAACTCCAGTATGCAGAATATTCTTAAATGACCAAATTACTTTTAAAGTTGCTGCCTAACAAAGCAAACTTGAAACTGCTTGAATATATAAGGGCTTTCATAAATAAAGTCAGACAAAGCCTTACTCTCTCAGGATTCTTAAAACTAAATTGGCATTTACATTAGCTCTCTTTCATGTCTTCAGGGAAATAATCCAATGTAATATCTATATCAACACAGTTTTAGTACGGTACTGGGAATAAGGAAAGCCTGGACATTTCTATAAACAAGCATAATTTTAATTTAAACTTGGGTCAATCGCAGAAGTGCTTCAAAACAGAAAGGTTCAACTTAAAGTTTTTCTGCCTACTTTGATCCCAGTCGGCTAGGAGGGGCAGGTATTTTCTTACGGAAAAACACTTCCTCTCCCCCTTTTCAGCCAGTTCAGTTTCAAAAGTTATTTGGGATAATTTTAATTGTGTGTAACTTCTCTTTCAATTTTTTCATGTTGAGATCTCATTTTGCATGTTTAGCTTTCTCTGAAGATTAATGTTTGCCCTAGCAATAAGACCCTGCAGATGTCCTGTGATCTAATAACGCTGTGGTTAGCCCTTGTCTGCTGTCAGCAGCTTGCTGAACTACCTCCTGTGTTTTACCAAACCCCAGCATTTGATAATATAGTTTCTTGGCTCCAAGTGGCAGGAGCTGTTAGTTGTGTAGGTGGGCTTGCTCTCCTGTGGGGTTTGTGTCTAGCACTGGGCTCAGGAACTGCTGCCCAGAGACTTCCCCCTGGAACCGCACTGTTAATTTGGCTTCTCCCACATTCCAAGGCACTATGGGGGAACAGGGACTTGGGGATGTCTGTATGATCATGTGGTCAAATCTGTGATTTGACCAGTAACTCTGGGTTCTTTTTTAATTTTTAATCTGTCGATCCATTTCTTTCTTGTACGGTGCCTGGCTCGCATCTATCTTTTCTCTTTGAAGATGTTGCTGCAACCCTGGCATCCTGGTGTGTATATGCACTTCTGGTTAAAGAATCTTGTCTGCTTGCTTAAGTGCTATCTAGGTGACAACTGGAAATCACCACTGTCACAAACTTGTTGGTAGAGAAATGTTATCCTGACGCCTGCCTCCAAATCCATTCTATTTCTTGTCCACCTTCAGTTATAACTTCTGCAGCTGGCCTTGGACCAGGTTAAATGCTTAAAACTGTTTGAGACGCCTGCAGAAGCTAGCTAGCAAAAACTGCTACAGCTAGAGCCATAACAGTGAACAGGACATACGTGCTAACCCTGTTAAAATTTAATATAGTTATATATCAGTTATAGTTATAATTTAGTATCGTAATTCCACAGGGTCATTAATTCTCATCATATTCTTTAATTCTGTTTACATTGTATGCTAATTAGTCTGCAAAGAACTAAGTACAGCCTTGTATAGTAACACAGCTCTAGAGAGATTTCATACTATGTGCATTTTAAAATAACATTGTATGAAGTGACAGCCTTTGTCTATAGTTTTTAATTTGATCAGTGAACAGATAGGCTAGCTTTGCACATATCCTGTTTCATGTAAATGGCTAACAAGTCTTTGATGAAAACAATAAAAGTATCAACAGGCACTGGATTATTTTTTTTCCCCAAAATGACCAAGTTTTGATAATTTTGTAGTAAGAGATAAGAAATGGCTGCTTCCTGATACACAGTAAGAGTCAAACAGAAGGAGATGTGAAAACACTGAATCTGATGAGCTGTCTTCTGATTCATGTATGGAAGCTGTAGCACCTGCAGCAGCAAAGGAGATTAATATTTGCCACAGAAATGTCAAAGTGCAAAGATAGTGCAAGATTAAACTAACAGGACTTGCTAGGTGTGGCCATTAAATCCCTGTGATTTTTTTTTTATTATTATTTTTAATTGCAGAACAGAGCTTCTAGTCCATGTCCAGATGCAGAACTGTATCAGAAAATAAATTGCAAGGACAACCTCAGCTCTTCTTGGTAGAGCTCTACTGAGAATGTACCCTCATCTTACCTAATATATCCATTTCTAGAGTTAAATTTTGAAATAAAGCCTGTCTGTATGAGCAATGCTCTCAAGAAGCTGGGGGATAGTGCAGGAAGACAGGTGGTTGAAGTTTTGTTTATAAGAGTGAAAGGGTCGGTTCCTTGAAATTGGATGCTTCTGGTTGTGTCATCTTTGTGTATTTTCAGAAAATGGCATTTGACAGATAGATTGCAATGATAGTAAGATGAAAGCTCTTACACATGACATTGAATTTAGTGATGATGACGAACTGTTTTCAACAGGTTGGGAAACATCTGCTTTCATTCTCTAATGCTTAAGCTGAAGACAACTAAACAGAACATAGTATAGTGACCTTCTGTTTTGCGTTTGGGCTCTTTCTGGTAGGAAGCTTTGAGCGTGGTCATAAACCTTCATGGGACCTTCCTGACTTACTCAGGGCTGTGTGTGATTCCCATTTGGGAGTTGCCTGGGAGACACCATTACTCAGAGGGCAAGGATGCAACCAACAGAGACCTGGGAAAATGCATGGGGGTGTATATGTATTTTAAAATTATTCTGGGCTTAGAACTATTATTAGGGCTGCCTAGTGCCTGGGCTCAGGTCTTAATTCTGCAAAAAGCTTTCTGTACTCTCTCTGACAAGTGGCTTAATCCTTCTTCTGCATTAAGTGCAAAATTTTATCTGTAGCTGTCCCTTATGCTGGTAGCTAGCTGGGGCAAAACAGTGCCGCTCCTAATGTTGAAGTCTCTGTCCCTTCTGGTCTCCAGCAGCGTAACTTGTGAATTAGGTCATCAGTGCTACCATCCCTGTTCCTCAAAGAGTGAAACTGAGGCAGAGAGGCACTGTACAATTGGAGTGTTGGTGTTTTGGAAGCTTTGTACACATGTGCCAACTCCAGGCTGTCAGCCCAGGACTCAAAGGACATCAGTCCTTCTGAGAGGGCTTCTGAAAATAGGGGTTATTCTACAGTTTCTGCTCCATCTAATGTCACTTTGGGCCATTCTCAAACGCAAGGGTGTGAAACGCAGCAAGACTGTTCTGTTTCTTTCACACTTAAATCTGCACAAATGTACAAATATGGAGATACATATACTTAAAGCTTTGTTGTCTGTCTTTAAAAGTTTAATGGTAACATTGTAGTCTTTAAACTTTCATTTGTACGTGATTCTACAATGGCTAATTACTTTTGCTGTAGAATTTTTCTTGCATTATATTACAAAAACTGGTGGGATAGAACTAAACATGATATCTGTGGTTTGAGAACTGAAAAATTAATGAATTTGTCTCTAGCCTGCTGTGTTTGATTTATAATTCATATCTAATAAAATAGAAATGTACTTCTGAGCCAGCTATCATCTCTCCATTTACTGTCTAGGTGGGGATTTTTAAATTCTTCCCTTGGTGGATGTTGGGGGGTTATGAATTTTTGGCCCTAGAGTGCTCCTGAAGAAGGTGGTCACCAGACCCATGTTTTCTTCACCTATTGTTTCTGTCAGGCTCTTTATGTTCTGTAGTAGCTGGCTCTAGGACTTACGCTGACCCCAAACTGCATAGCTGCTGTAGCAGACCACTGCCATGACCCTTGACTTTCAGCATAACCTGAGTGTGTGGTTTACCCTTTCAGAGGTGCTTGACAGCAAAAGGAAACAGAGAAGAACAATGTTTTCCAAGTGTCATAAGAAACTACTTACAACCACTCTCCACCTCAGAGACATGGGTCTGGACTAAGCCCAACCCCTTTATACAGTACATCCCTTGATTCCTATGTAACTTCTGAATCCTCCTTACAGTCATTCTGGGTCTTCCTGGGCTATCTGGCAGTCTCTTGTCCAGCTCTTATGCTGGGTTTTTTTGCTGTTCTCTGTCTCTCTTGACAGGTGACCTCCAGATCAGTCTGTTCAGGTGGATAAGGCCTTTTGCCCGATACATGTGCAGAAGGCGATTCACTCTCATTTGCCTTCTGAAATGCCAGAGTACAGGAAAAGGATTAAGGATTATGAGGTGCAGTTCAAAATCTACTCTCATCTATTGAGCTGGGGTGGCTTTTATGGGTTAATGTAATGCTTTCTGTATTGAAACTGTAAGTGCTCTCAGTGGGTCAGCATCTTTATTGTGACTCTCACACATCTGGTATTCTCTCCAAAGGGGCTGACCAACACTTCTATCATCTTCCCTACTAAGAAGTTCTGTATTCTTAGTCTGTGAATTTACTTGATCCAGAAAAGTAAGCAGAGTTGGGTCTGGTCAACAGGGAAAGAGAAGTCTAGCAATTTGCTACTTACATTGTCCTCTTCTGAACACAAGAGAGCCCTGTTTACTGGAGCGATGCACTGGATCCTGTGATTTTGTGATGAATATGCTTTGTGCTTTTGTTTGCATCTTTCAGAGTGGTTGTTTATTTTTGTTGCTTCAACTGCTTTGGAAATGAGGAAAAGCTATTTTGAGTGTAATATCTACTTGACATTAAAAAAGTATCTCTTCTTGCCAGTTTTCTTTTTGGTTCCCCTAGAAATACTTTTCTGTTGGGCTGCTTCTGCCATTGTGTATGTTGTGATATGTCTCCAAAACAGCATACTATGGATGCTTGCATGTCTGATGAGGGATTGATTCCTCTGGGCATATAAGTCTTGCCAACTCTTCAGTTAGAAAACTTAAGGTTTTAATATACGTTTTGTCTTCTATTCCTAGTTTAGCCTCTTCTTTTGGAAGGCGTTTCATTGAAGAAGGAATGATGTACTGTGGGGTGGGGTTTTTTTGTTGGTTTTTTTTTATTTTTTGTTTTTAAATGAAGAGTTTAGTTATATTGAGATAGTTAATTAAACAGTCTGCGTTTAATCCAATTCACTTCTCACTCTTTCTTACCATGCCTGCTTAAATAACTTGATGAGGCTGTATAAGAATTATACAGATGGAACAAAGTCCATCTAAAGTGAAAATCTGATTCTGATCTTCTGACGTGCCAAGTAAAATCTTACTGCAAAGTGATGATTGCGAGGTATTCAAGTGACTGCATGCTTGGTTTAAATCCCTTGAAGGGCAGTTGGTTGTCCTGGCTGATTGCATTACTTCAGCTGCCTCTATCATCCTGCACGTCCTTACCCTTCTGCAAGGTCTGTCTGCTGCCTAAGGACAAGATCCTGTTCCATAACCTCGAAGTGATGAGCTTTTCAACAGAAAAAAAAAAAAAATTCTTCAAAGTCCTCTTGGAAATGACTGAATCATTTTGGTTAAAGCCTTAAAGTGGGACAGGTTATTTTGCTTGAAGGAGAGAGCTAGCAGAAACACTGCAGTCTATCAGTTAATCAATTTGGCAAAGTGATTTAGAATGGAATGTCATGCAGCTTTGCTGTGTACCTGTGCACACTCAGAGCCATCAACAGATAATCTGAACATGCTCCCATTGACTTTCCCAGTGGCTGCTAGATTTTAGATGCTTCTCCTCACTCCTCAAAAGTTGGACTTTGTAATTTTCTAGAAGTACTGAGTCTATCCTCTGAAAGTCAGTCCTCTTAAATCTGCTTCTTCCATAGGGTGACAGTCTTAAAAAGGCCTTGTTTACTTTTTGTTTTTCTGAGTTCAGAAAACAGTGATTCGAACTAAATTATTTCTTTCAGAAGACACTTCAGACAATTTACCAGTCTGCCTTTGTTTAATTGGTAGGAGGCAGGATGGAAAGACAGGGGAGTATAAGATGCTGCTATTGTGAATTAATCTTGCAATAGGCAAGGATTTCTTTAATTTTCCTCCCATCTTAATGTTTAGACAAAGGAAATGTATCTAAGGAAGAAGTGGTAAGGGATGTTTTGATTTCCCATGGCAGTAGCACAGAAAGGATTTTGGTTTCTTCAAGAATATAAAAATGCTTGACTATCACTTCCCTGACTTTACCTGTGATATTTTGAAGGCTGTGGGAGGGAGCTACATCAAGGGAGGCCTAGACTAACTCACTCCTGACTTTTACTCTGTACTGTAGTAGCCTTGCCTGGGTCCATGTTCTGAAAACAGAAACCTGTCAAAAGTCCATCTAGACTGAATTCCCAAATTATTATTAGCATTCCATATGCAGATTAGCTTTCTTTTTGTGCTTATTTAATCACATCTTGGAGATAGCCTCCTAAAAATATAATCGATAGATAAACACAGGATGATTGCTGTACTAGGCATGCTTAAAATAGCCATATATTTGAAATCTGAATTCTTTATTTCAAATTAAATAAAATAGAAAGGAAAAAAAATTAGAATCCCTAAGGGGAATGTACTGCATGTTCAGGTCTTTTGTCATGGCCTATTTTATTTGCAAATATATAAAAAAAAAATTAAAACTGCTTGTGTTCTAGAGCTACAGCTAGTCCAGCATTCTCTGTCATTCTTCCACAATGTGACAATAATCCAAAAAGCATGCTTCCATGAAGATACTGTGAGGTTTTAGGCGCATTATATTATAAATGTGTATCTGGAAATAAACTGCCCATCTCCATTTTTGGATGAGCCTTAAAAGAAGATGCAGGCACAGTAAAACAGACTTGTTTAGTGACAGTTCAGCATCACTTCACTTGCCATGTATGATCACCCTATCAAGAACTGCATCCTGCTGCGATGACAGTTTGCTGGAAACTCTCCACAGATACATTGGAAGTTGGCTGAGCCCCAGCTCCACAAATTAGTGGTCAGAAGAGACTGTTAGTAGGGCACAAGTCTATCCAATTTGTAGTGTTGATTTGATTCTTTTTTTTTAATTAACACTTTAAAAAGTGTGTCAGCAGAGTGCCAAAAAGACAAGAAATGATCAGCTAAAATATTTTATTGCAGCATATGATGTTATTATGGGAACATGGTACTTTGATACGGCAATATTTTTCTTGGTTATTTTTGTTCATTTTATGGTCAGCAACAATGTAAAATATTCTGAATAGTCTTCAAAACAAATTCTGTGGGTTTGCCCTACACACACCCCCACCCCACACCCCACCCCCATCTCTTTTTCCTGGATTCCCTTAAAGTCCAGTGTCTTTAATGAATTTGAAGCCAATAATTTTTTTCCCCCTCTTTAAAAAAAATATTCTGCAACATCGCTCTGTGTGGTGTCTCTAGCTTAAAGATGTGATTGTAGCAATTAGGTAAGGAAGTACAATAGTCCATAGCCCTTTCTAGATCCTGAGAGTATAGTCAGGATTAATAAAATCTGGCTGGCTGATTTTTGATGAAATGATCTTTCTCCTTATTTTTATTTTTAACCATAATTTTTTTCTTTATATTTTTCTTTTTAAACTGCCAGTTCCTCAGTGCTTTGTGTGATTCTTGTTACTACTCTATCCATTCCTTCAGTATTGCATTGCAAGGGTAGTGAATGTCAGGCTGAAAGCTTGAAAGATCAGAGCTAGTGATGCCAGCAATTTTAAATGCACCCTTGCTTATGTTTCATGTTGTAATGCCTCCTATAGAGCTGCCAGTTTATGGCTTCAGATTCTGGAAATATTCTGTTCAGGCAGACTGTGCCAGGTGCTGGAGGCATCAATATAAAGCAGGCTTGCTGTGTTAGGACTCTGTACTGTTTACAACCCTGCGTGGAGTAGGTGGGATGGATTCCTATTCAAGACTCTTCTTTACCCTACTGGGCTGACCTCGGTTGGCTGCCAGATGCCCACCCAGGCACTCTCACATTCCTACCTCTCAACAGGAGAGGGGAGAAAATAAGATGATAAAGTCATAGGTTGAAATAAAAACAGAGACATCACTTACCAGTTACTATCATGGACAAAATGGACTCAGCTTGGGGAAAAGCTGCTCCTTCCTTCTCACAGGCTGTTCCAGTGTGGGCTCTCCACGGTTTGCAGTTCCTGTCAGGAGACCTGCTCCATGTGGGCTCTTCTCCATCGGCCACACTGCCTTCAGAACATCCCCACCTGCTCCAGCGTGGGGTCCCCATGGGCCCCAGTGTGGGTATTGGTGCCACCACAGCACCCTCCACAGGCCCCAGTGTGGGTATTGGTGCCACCACAGCGCTGTCCACAGGCTGCAGGAAAGTAATCTCTGCCCCGGCGCCCGCAGCACCTCTCCCGCTCCCCCCCCAGGTGCTCGCAGGGCCATTCCTCACACTGTGCAGGTTTTGCCCTTTCTAAGTGTGCATTCCCTGAGGTACCAGCAGCCTTGCTGTGCCCTGTGGCAGGTACCGGCTGGAACTGGTGGGAACAGGCGGGAACTGCCACAGGGCAGCCCCAGCCTCTCTTCAGAGCCGGCCCTGGCCTCTCCTCACAGGGGCAGCCCCGTGGCTGCTGCCACGGTGTGTAAACACAAGCCCCCCCGGAAATAAAAACTTCTTCATCGATGTTCCAGCAGTTCCATGTTTATGTGAGTCTTTACAGGCAGGAGGAGGAGACTGTGACAAAGCAATGATACTGACAACAACAAAAAAAAAGCCCTTTTGACCTTCCTCGTCCACACCTGTATCACCAAGGTCAGTCAAACATGTTGGAAGAGAAATGGATTTTGTTATTTTTTTCTGCATAGGAACCACTTGGTTTTTTGTAGCTCTTAACAAACACTCTTCAGGAAAATTATCTAATGTGAGAGTGCAGTGATGGCTCACTCAGATTTATGAAATTTCTCAGAATTTCCAGTGTGATTCTGTGAGTCATGTTAATGTGGCTTCTTCAGTTGTGACTCAACTATCTTCCATTTGCATAGACAGCTTCCTTAATAGCTTCTCTGTCATGGTCTGGGGGTTGCTGGAGTCTGAGCTGGGAGCTTCATTCAAGCACAAGATGTGAGCTGCTGGTGAAGAGAGCAGGGGCAGAGGCTGGAAACTGCCCGCCACCCCCCCACCCCCTCCCCCCCCCCCAAAAAAAAAAAAAATAAAAAAAAGGGCTGGCTGCAGGTATTGCTGTGGAACCTCAGAAGTCAACTGCGTTAATTCTGACTGGCTGCTTAAAAGCCTTGTCGCTTTTGCTAACCTCATAAAAAATGTGACGTTTTCTTTTGGTTTTAACACCTGTTAAATGCTGGGTTTTGGTTACAGGGCTGAGATTTTGAGAGCAAACTTTCAGAAAATATCTACCTCTCCTCTGGGGGTGAGAAAAGGTTTAAAGATGTTGACACTGCATACGCTAGCATCCATGTAGCAGAGGGACAAAATAAGAAACATTTACCACAGCTTTCCAGGGATATGTTTGGGTAACTTTGGCAGCTGTACCCTATTATTGGAGAGGAGAGTACACAGAACGGGACAAGGAGGAATAATAATCTTCTGTCAATGTCAGTAAAAGTGACTAGGTCAAAAGCTCTGTGAAGAATGGAGTTTCCAGAGCAGAAATACTAAAGCTTTGCCCAGTTCACAGTTTTTTCTTTTCCTACCCTGAAGCACTCTATCATAATTGCCTTTGCTCATACTGTACCTGTCAAGACATGACACTGTTATGCATTAAACTCAGTGGGTGTGACAGCATTGTGTTTCACCCTGCCAGAATGGAGGTAGCATGTGTCCATCTTCTAGTACTTGCCCTGGTCTGCTAGCTTTTTATTTTTATTTCCCATAATCTATTGATAATGCCAAACAGTTATATTTTAACTGTTTCCCCTTTGGCTAATTGTCCTGTAACGTAGTTGTAAATGATTTCTGTGTTCCTTGTACAGATGCATGAGCATGTCTTCTTGGCACTGTTTTTGCCTGATGCCAAGAGATCTGGTGGGACTGCCTGGAGCCATCTGATCCGAATGCCTTGGGCAGGGTTGGGTATCAGTAGAGAAACTTGGCTGTAAAACCTGTGGTATGCATGTAGGCTTTGAACATTGTGAACAGCTGATCCTTGCTTGTGGTGAGCTCACTGTGTATTGGACAGAGAAGTTGTCAGGGTTGTTCTGAACATCTGTTTAGTTATTCAGCGGTTTTTCAGTGCTGAAGGTACACAGAGGTAAGTAGACATTTTTAAACCTAACTAGTGTCTATAGCCAGATTCACCTTGCGTGTATAAATACCTGCTGAAAATACCTACTTCTTCACAACACTGTTGTTCAGGAAACTGGAGGAAGTCAGTTATGGCATTCCGGATTTTTTTGAACATTTCTACTGTTTGTAGCCTGGCTTCCTAAAGAAATGAGACTTTATTATGTTCATTTGTCTGTCCATTTCTTCCATTCTGGACTTTTAAAACCCTTACCCATTTCTATCAAGTTCAATAAGGGTGCTGAAGCCTTTAAAACGATAAAAGAAATATGGTGGCTGAGCATGGGAAAGAAACCATGGATTATTGCCCTGGTGAGGGAATAGCTTTCATGTGAACTCAACACTTTTATTTGGACAGATCTCCAAGTTTGCTGTCCTTATTGGAAAACTGTTTAGCCAGGTCTCAGGTACGATTTCCTTTGTTTGCCTGCTAGTGGAACAACGTGAAGGGAAACTGGAAGAAGAGTCTCTTCAGGTTATCGGATAGTATTCTGAAGGAGGATGTAGAGGAGACTTTGTTATGTATGTATACAGAGGCAACATACAAAGGAGAAAGTTGTAAAAAGTGTGAGGAGTCAGCGCCAGGGTGGGGATGATGTTACACAAGGACGCAGGATGTATATCCATGGGAGGCATTTGTTCATCGGCTCATGAAATTTGTTATTTCATCTTAATATAGAGAAGTTCTCAGATCACCTCCTTGTATAATTAGAAAAAATACATTGGATGTAAACCCAATTGACTGTCTCCTTCCTGGGCCCCTTTAAAAATACCGGAGAACTGCTTTTAATGCTTCTGTTTATTTTGGTACAGTATGCAGACTGCTGGAAATATGTTTATAGCACAGTCTAATGAGCTGAGGCTCCTCTCTAAGATTCCAGTGCCTCATGGCTGGGTAGAAAAAGCTGATGCTCTAAATATGTATTTATGTCACGCTCTGGCTTGCGCTAACAGTTAATGCCATGAGAGATGTTTAATGCCACCTAAGCTAAGCTTAAGCTGCAATTGTTCCTCAGCATATAATACAGAATGACCCTAGTTAGTGCAGCATTAATTTACTTCTGCGGTAGTCAGATTTATCAATACCTGGTCTGTGTTGGAACTTCACCAGTTATATTTGGTCATCTGAGTTTAAGTTTGATGACTTCAAGGGAAATCATTTTAATTTGTTGTCTACCTGTGAAGCACAAATTCCAGATTAACTTTGAAATCTGGTTAATGTTATAGATGCAAGAAACCCAAGTATATGAAAATAGTGTTATTTACATTGAACTGGAGTTATAACTGTGCTCTGAGTGCCTGGAGCAAATGTAAGTGAGGTATAAGCTGCTCTTCACCATTCTGACAAGCTTTCCACCCTCTGTAATCCAATGGTTTTAATCTCTTATTCTTCACAATTCTTTTCTAAAAGGAAGTGCATTTTGCCTGATGCACAATTTTTTCATTAACTGGAAGACAGTTTTGCGGACTGCACTTTTTGATAGAAATGTCTTCTACATCAGGGAGAAAGATATTGAAGCGTAAATAGAAGTTTGTTTTGAAACACAAGAATTATGCTAAACATTGAACAGACAGTCTTGATGTTGTAAGACTGAAGTTCTTTGGGTCAAACTTGCTGCTTCTGCTCTCCCTGTCCGTGTGAATATCTTCTGCCTAGTTATTCGTGTCTTGTAAGGAGCTGGTGCTTACTCTCTCTTTTCTCTCTAGGGTCAGACAATTGAGCTTATCAGCTCTTTCTACCTGAAATCATACGATACGGAAAAGCTGGCATTCTCTTCCCTTGCTGTCCCAAATCTAAAAACCCACTGCAAAAGCTTTATTGCAATTGATAGTTTGCTGTTAGTGCAGCTAGCGTAGAGTATGGAGAATTTTGCTTCAGTGCAGTTGGAAGGAACCAAATGGCAATGTTTTCCAGTGTGCCTCTGAAAAGTGCCTATCTTTTGTTCGCTTTTAAATCTCATGCAGTCAAAAAGCTAATATTAGTAATGAACTATTAAGGCTGGCTGGAGAAAAGAATTTATTTGGGGTATAGAATAACTATTTTGTCAGGGTTTTGGCCAGCCCTTCTTAATAGGAGTAGTAGTTAAATCTTTCTGAATTTCAACAGAATGTAGGCATTTTAGATGATTTACAGGTTTTCTGAAAACACTATTATCATACCATGACAGCATTTTAATGAACTACTTCTTTGAATTATAACTGGAACTGATATCTGCTGGAGTAGTAGCCCTTTTGGTCTGTAGGAGAGTTGTTGCCAAGAATATATTGAATATTTGAAGCCCAAATTGGATGCAGTGAGTCTAGCTGGCTCATTCAAGAACTTGTTAGCAAAGCATAAAACTCCTACTGGAGCAAACTCATCCTTTGCTTTCGAAGAACATTCTTATTCTCTACTAACAGGCTGAAGATTGTTTAAGCAGTTTTGGTTTTGGGGGAAGGAATGTCCTTATGTGTGCATGCTGGGTGCCTTTAATAGACCACTGTCTGGCTGGTGCTTTACAGTGATTAGCTGTGTGGTGCATAGGGCTTGTCTTCCGCCTTACTACTATACTCCTTACTTCTCTTTTTACATGCTGAAATTACTTAAGAGTGGCAGCTTCTCCGAGGCACAGCCAGATGGCTGGATACACGCATCACCTGCTGAAAGGGAGGGTAGTATTGCATAGAGGTGACTCATAGGCACCTTAAACTTACTCTATTATAAGCAGAAATTGCAGCTTCCTGAAGCAGCCAAACGTGACCTTTGGGTACCAAGTTCCACTTCAGGAACTTAAAAAAGAAACAACTGACGTTTTTTCTGAGTGTGTGGCAATGCATAAGGCTGTTGTCTTATTCTGGGGTGCACTAGACTATCCCTGCTCTTCACTTAAGTGGTTTTTGCTTAAGCAGGTGAGGCCCACAGGAGCAGTGTGGGAATGATTGAGTATTTAATCTGTGCTCTTTTAATGAACTAACAGACAGTGCTGTTCCTCACACCAGTTGTTTTTGCTGGCTTATAGGACAAACCTGCGTAGGAGGGAGGAGGAGCAGCAAGAGGTAAGGTGAATGAGTGCTTTGGTCACAGTTCTGGTTCTTTGTTTGGCATTGGCAGTTTCAGAAGGGTGCTCAGGGGGCTGGAATGGGGACTTTGCTCCCCAGGCATGATGTGTGAGAGACCTTTCTTTGAAGTCCTTGGGCAGCAAGAGAGCCTATCCTGTTCCATCCTGTTTTGTTTCTGGGGTGCAATATGATCTAGAGTGGCCAGAGACAGGTGGACTGTGTCAGAGGTCCAAAAGAAGAGGCTAATCAAAATTCAGATCCTAAGGCTTAAACGTTTATTACACATGTGCCAAGCTATATAAAAAGCCTGTCCTGTGTTAGCTATTTTGAAACACGAGCAAAATTAAGGGACTGTCATGCATCTGTTGCTGACTTAAGTTCTTTCTCTGTGCAAGCAATTTTATTGATTTAAGGTAGTGCAAAGGAGTATTTGGAATTTTAGTGGCACTATTGTGGTTTTGTGTCATCCTGAAAGAATTATGAAGTCTTGAATAAGCAAATAATGTGAAGGACTGATAAAATAATGTGAAGTCATTGTATTTAATACAAAGAAGCGATCTAGTTACAATACAGGGGGTTTGCATACCTGGTCTGTCACTGAACAGCAAATGAGTACAGGGCAAATTATTTTTTTTTATATATTTGCCCCATTTTCTTGCATCTGTAGTACAACAAAGAAAACCTAAGTGATAAACTGCACTACAATGATTACCAGTCGCATTCCCCTGGCTGTGTGAACAATCGATCTTCTTAAGCGGGTGCTAGTATGGATGGAGACCAGGACTGGGGATTTCTGTGTTGTAATCTTCAGGTTCTTCAATCACTAGTGTGTACTGCGTGATTTTTATATTCAAGTTACAAAATTTGAAAATGCACATCCTCAAAAAGTTATGTTTTTTATGAAAAATGCAGTTTACTTGGCTGGACGATTGTTCTTGTATCTGCTTTGTGGTAAAAGGGAGTAAGTACTTGGCCTTGATAGGCTCTTGCACCAAGTGTTCTCTTGAAAACAACAACAAAAAATATTATGGCCCATACTTATTTTCAGCAGGGCCTTGTTTGGAAGGCAAATAGGACTTCAAATTAAATAATTGCTCTCCATGGATTGAAAATGTGGGTTTTCTTCTCCCATGTATACTGCCTTGCTTGCTCAGTGCTTCAGTGTTACACTAAAATCTTAAGAGCCAGGATGTTGGGTTAATCAATGAAAATGGTTTTAATTGATTGCTGTGAAAATAAAAGAACCAATTGGTTTAATTAAGCCAACACCATGTATACCTAGAAGAGTGACTATTGATCTGCATCTTTTTAATTAAAATAAAGAGTTCACAGTTTTTGTAAAACCTTGGCTCCCTCACTTGCTGGTTTGTGTAGGACTTTACCAACTGCCAGTGTGCCCTACAAAGCAGCTTCATTTGGCAGACCCTCAACCAGTGACACCTGGGACTGGCATGCAGGCACAGGGGAGCAGAATACAGAGTTCCAGCTGGGCTCAGAGAACAACAGTGCCATGAAATGACACTTAAATTTTCTGCTGCTCATTCCTCTATTTGAGTAGCAGGCTTGTCTGGAAATCAGATGACTAAAGCTGTAGGAAGCCACTATTCATTCTACATACTACTTTTTAAAAGATACTTTCGGGGGGGATCCTTCCCTCTGATGGTTTAACATCTCTTTTTACTGTTTTTAGCTTCTCTATTTATTTTGCTCTGTCAAAGTAGAGCAGATCACCTGTCCATATGGGAGATTTCTATGTTGACACCAAGGCTTGAGTTAGAAGTAGAAAGCTGCCCAGCTTTGGACTGCTGGAATAAAAAAAAAAATAGCTGTAATATAGTCCTGTTAAAAGCAGGTACTTTCAGATGCTTCTCAAGCTCAGTCGATCTTTCCTGTCTCTCAGACTTGCTTTCCTCACTTCCATGTGCAAAGCTTCCAGAAGTGGGGAAACCGAACAAACAAAATACAGACTAGTCTAATCTTTCCAGGCCATTTTGAATACTATGTGAATAGGAGGAAAAACACAGGAAAGCAAGACTTCAAGCAGTAAAATGGATACTACTGAGCCTTGAAGACTGAAGCAAGGAGTGAAATAGTTACTAAGAACTGTAACAGTTGTCGGACATTTAATGACTGGCAGAAGCTGGCTTACCCTGTGCCGCTTCTGAAAAAGGTACCATACCTTCTCCCCTGTAGTGGCACTTTACTCCTTTTGTGAGCCAGCACTTGTCTTCCTGTGGCAGAGTGCTGCTGGTTTTCATCCAGATGTGTTTCCCCGATCCAGTTTGCTGTGTAGCCACTAGCAAAGAGCGCTGGACTGCTCTCTCTGCAGTTGTCACTGGTGTTGGCATAAAGTTTTTGTGAAACTATGCCCTGAGCCTCTCTTGTGCATGAAATCACTGTTTTGTCATTTAAATTACAGGTTGTAGTGACAAGCTACCTTAATTGTAATTATCCCCAACACTTCCATTGTAAGACCTTAGGTTTAATTCTGTGAAACTAGCAGTTTGGGTCAAGAAATACACTTCATGCTGAGGGGTTTTGCGCGTGGTTAGGGTAAACCAGAATAATGTTAAGAAAAAATGTTTTGCCTGTTGGAAACTTCAAGTTCAGGGAGAGTAAACCTTAGGGACTTGAAATGGGACAGCAGGCTGACTTTTGTGCTAGGCTTTTTTCTGTCCTCATGAAGATCTTCTTAAACTTGGCCAAGTTTTTAAATCTCTACAAAGAGCTGTGGGGGTTGCATTCAGTGGCTGACTGCTACAGTCTCTTAGTGCTTCACCCTCACAGCCTGCTGGCTCTGCTACCTGCAGCAGGACTGCCTTGTCCTGAGGAGGCAGCTCTCCGCACTGTGGAGGAGACATGGAGCAGTTAGCACACTTCTTGTACGTGGCTCTTCATTCAGGCTTTGGAACTTGCTACCATCAGAAATGAGAGCAGAAACGTTTCCTCATGTGCTTCCTCTTTGGTTCTATGGTGGGCAGTTGGGGGCAAGGGGAAGGGGAAGAGCCTGAAGTAGCTCAGTAAGCTGTTTTCAGATCAGTTTGTAGTGACTCCAGCTTGGTTTTTTTGAAGAGCGATGTAATATACTTAGGAGTTTTAGGTCTGAGTGCTGTCGTGTTATGTTTGCATTGCAGCTTTCACTGACTGCAAAATGCCAAGGTCCTTGAAAAGTCACGTTCTTGGGGACACGCAATATTTTGGGTTCCCATCTGCAAAATCAAACAAAGACAGAGATTATAACAACTCATAGGGTGTTACAATGAAAAATGTTAATGTTAGCAGAATGTTCATATGAAATTAATTATAACAGAACATCCCAGAAGGAGAACAATTCTGTATTGAGTACAGAACGTGCATAGCATGCAGCAAATATGGCCTGGGGCCACACGTTGACTGGGTACAATGATACTTAACAGCTACCTGCTCTGCAAGCATGCTTAAAGTAGCAGCAGCCCTTTAGGGAACAGAGGCAATAAAGAGATTAAATCTGGCCCTCTTTGTTACGTGCAGGTGACTTTAAAGATTCATGGACAGTTTTATCCAGCAGTCCAATTTTCTGAGCACTTGCTTTATGCCAAGGTTGTCACTTTAATATATTTTAAAAATATGATGATGAACTTCCAGTGCCAAGTTGCAAAAACAAGAGCTGGGCTTGGGGCTGGTTTTTTTCTCAACTATTAGTTTGGGGAAGGTGAGAAATCTAATATTGTATCTATAAAGTAGAAAAACTTAGATGTTATTAAGCAATTTGTGTTGCCTTGTATTGATCTGGGTTGTTTCAGTGCATTTTACCTCTTTATTGTCGGAATCATCACAGCTGATTTCAGTGAGTAAGAGATGTTACTGCATGCAGAAATATTAGGAAAAGTGCTTGCTTCCCCAGAAACTACAGTGAAGTCTATTAATCTTAGCACAGAGTCTATTTTTATAAATAGAATTATGGGTTTCGGTTTGTTGTGGTCACATTTCTTCAAGACTAACTTGGATGGTTCCATCTCTCACTTCTAAAAAAGGGGATTGCATGATGTATTAAGCAGTAAGCAGTATCGTAAATTTAAGTCTTATATTTTAAGAACAAAACCTTAGGCCTCCTTGCATTCTTCATGAACAGAATTTGTAATATTTCACAAGCTTGACTCTTTTGCAATCCTTTATGACCTTATAAGTTGTGGGTTTATGGATTTGAGTTCAAAAAATTATTTTCTTTTTAATAACTTCAAATAGATTGGGTGAAAGTAATTATTGTTCTTTGAAATAATTACAAGCATAGCAACTATTTGAGACAGAAATAACTGGGATTTCAAATTCTTGCATGCAAAGCTATTCATCAACTAAATAAATCAGTCCCTGATGGAAGAGGGGGAAGAAGTAATCACCATGCTTTTGTGGCACAATAAAACAAGGATATTGTGTCCTAAAAGTCCTACTGCACAGATTTGAGGTATCTTTTTTTTTTTCCTCTATTGTTTTTAACTAAGTATTAGGGGCAGGGAGGGAGGCCAAACTGTGTGTGTCTCAGACTGCAAGATAAGGATAAACGATTTCTTGCCTAAATGTAGTTAGTTCCCCACGTTGCATAAAGAACTTCATAAAGGTTTTTAGAATAAAAGATGTAGCATGTGTGAGAAGGCTAAATGGATTAAAAATCTAGCACAATTTTGGTTTTGATGAAATTTTGATTTTTAGAAATGACTAAGAAAGGTACTTCCTGCTGGAATCAAATGGGTGGACATGAGTAGAACAGGAGTACATGCATGCTGCTGGGAAAGTGGTACTGTTCTAGCCTGGACTAGTGTAATAAATATTTCTTTATTCTGTTGCAAAAAAGAGCTTGGGAAGACAAGAAAATTAAATTGTTTGATATTTAGACTTCTGTATATCCTGATGTTTGTTGGTTTGCATTATGAGAATTGTGGGTTTCTGTCTGTGTTGATGGCTGTCGCCTCTATGTCTCCTGGTTGCATGAGCAACAAACCATGTGCTTAAAGCTTGTTAAAGAACAGAAGGAAACGTTTGGACCATTTATTTTGAAAGATAATTATTGCTCTAAGCAACCCCTCAAAGTTTACACTTAAAATTAACACTCTTACATTTATTTGAGTGTAAACATATGAAAAATGTGATACTGAAAAAGAACATTTAGACTAGGAGTGTCTTGTGAAGCAGTCATGAGTTTTAAATCATGCTTGCTCTTGCAGGAGTCCTGTTTCTTTTCTCTGTATAGATATGGGTAAATAGTTCAAATTTTGATTGTTTGAACTCTAGTCAGGGAAGAATAATTCTACTGTGGGGCAACTTTGAAGGTTTTAAAATTTGCTTTTCTTTTCTTGGAAAGAAAACTTCCAGAATTAAGCACGATATTCTGTAAGATGCCAAGCCACACTTCTGATAGTCATGGGATTTTTCAGTTGGACTCCTGCATGCCTGGAGCTTGGTCTTAAGATAAATTTAATACACAGTTAAAACCTGTTTTCGCTTCAGCAAAAGAAGCAGAATTAGATTTAGTCAATATCATTATGATCTCAGATACCAAACTGAACTAAACTAAGCATTGCCTTGGCTTCAGGAGGGTTTATAATTGTTTCTCATGTTTAATGCTTGCTCTCCTCCCTTTAATGTAATTTGTTTGTGGAAATGTAAAAGCCCAGTAAGTGTTGAATCATCTCATCAAAGAAGTGTTATTCTAATCTCTTTTGACAGGGGAAGAGGAGGAAAAGGGAAGAAAAAGTCCACATATCCTACACTTGGGAAAGGGTTTTTTGAGAAACCTTTTACATTCTCAAGCAAATGCAAGCATGCAGATGGTTCCTTCTGTCTGCTTCCTTGTCTTCCCATGTTGTGTACTGTATGTGTAGTGTTGTTTTAAAGTTCAGCACTGCTTAACCCTCCCTGCCCCCTTTTATGCATTTTTTTTATTAAGTAATAATTCACAACAGGATATGATGATGATGTCCAATTCAGCCACACCTAATCTGTGCTGGGACACACTGACTTCATTCATTTGTAGGTGTGGTGATTATTAGACAGTTTGTCACCACACCCTGGAGTGTTTTATTGCAATCATAAAGTGATTCAGCTAAAGGAAACATCTCTTCTCTAGAGGAAAAAATGGTAACTTTTTATTCTAAAAGAACTCATTCCAGGAATGAGTAGTGTAGAAATTTCACGGCCTGGAATAATCATTGCACTTGTACCAAATATATAAAGAATTGCATGGCTTTTCCCATTGAGTAACAGTGCACCTCAATATTTTAAAATAGTTATCTTGGGTTGTATGTTTCTGAATTTTAATCAAATCTTGTGTAGAATGGCTGAAGGGAGGGCTCACATTTCTCCTCTTCCTCTGGCATAAGGAAAGGCTCATTTTATTGTGTGAACTTCTTTGTGGGCGATCCAGAAGGGAAACTGCTGAGCTTTGGAAGTGGAAATATTTTACCTTTTGGCTGGGAGGTTGTTCATGGCACAGAGCAACATTGAAGGATAAGAATAAATACAGTTCATGTGTATTTCTGCTGAATATCGATGTCTATTGGATCTTGAACATCAGTTCAATTTACAAAACTCTTTTGTCTGCTGTTAAAAGAAGCCTCTAACTTGATCAGAAATTATAAAAAAAACCTGTTGTGCCTTGTAGAGCACCAGAAATGCAGCTGAGCAGACTGAAGTATTTTCAAATTCAGGCTTACTGGAGAGAGCTGGACTTAAAGTCACTTCCAAGTAATTAAGTTAGAAGGAAAGACCTTTTTAGAATAGCATAAGGGATGAGCCATATTAAGATGTGCTAGTTTCGTACTGTGAATGCAGCTATGCTACTGAGATTGTTTCCCTTGGTTATAACTAGGGAAATTGGTTAATACTAACCAGCTGGAGGCATGTATTTCCTGTATAAGTAGTAAAGGACATGAAATTCAGTTTAAAGCTGGCTTGTGAGCTTGTGGAAAACAAGACGAGACAAATCATAGAATTTCAAGTAGAGAAGAGACGCTCACGTCAATCCTGCGGCCACCCACAAAGGGTATTTTCCTATATCTTTTACTTTGGTCTTCACCCCATCTTGCTGATAAGACAATGGTGATTTTCCAGAATAGTGCAGGGTAGCTGGGCAGCAAGAGGCTGAATCTCCCTAAAGAAAACTTACTAGATGTCTACCTTAACTGAGTTTAAAGCATGGTAATCAGGTAGTCAGGGATAGAGGCACATCTAATAGAATTCAATTAGCTTGATGGTCATATGTTTGTAGAAGACGAATGAGAAGGGAATGATACTGTCTCGCAAACCTGAGTTGTGATGCTGGTCTCACTGTGAAATTTTCTCTATCTTTGTAATAATTTTCTTTTCCAGAAAGGGCCAACAGCTTTGATGTCAGTATCTTTCCCTTCATTTACTTCTGTTGTCAAAAATCTGCTTCTGTTGATGCTGTGCTGAATGTCCTTTCCCAAATCCTTACATCTATAGTGTCCTTTCCTGGAAACATTTACGCAGGAGGGAGAGTGTGCTTTGTGAGACCATTTGTCACAGGTCATCCCCGTTTCCTCAGTTTTTGCATATAAAATGAAATGTAGGAAGCCAAATATGTTTGCCGTGCATATCTGGTGTATTTTAAAAGCTATTTTTGTTACAAGTGGAGGAGCATTAAGAAATCATGGTTGAAAATGTAGAGAGGCAACAACAGTGGAACTCCTTTGAGGCTAAGCAGTAACATTTATATGGTGTTGATTTCTCTGCATCTAAATTATCATGACTGGGGGAGTGGTCTCCACCACTGTGAAGCCTTGCTTTTCCTTGCAGTTAGTTGTTCCCTGCTGCCAGGCTGGTTTATGCATCCTATCCATGGGAAATCCCTTTTCCCATGAAGAGAATGTAAAAGAAGTCAAGATCTCCCCTTTCCTCCAACCATAAGGCAACGTCCAGCTCCTCTGCTGCACTTCTTCCATCAGAAGGAGGAAGTCTCTTTCTCCACGTTAGTCTGCCAGGCGGAGTCTGCAGTGGAGTGCAGCAGAGGATCCTGACCAGTGTTCCCTCTGGCCAGCTTTCTTTTCAGGAATCTTGAGTGACTGGAGGAATTAAGCAAAAGATACTTGCATACATCTGGAAGATAATATCTGTTGGGTGCTGTGTAGTATTTTGAATGACTGCCACTTTTTTTAATGCTGCAGGTCCCGTAATGCCTAAGCTTCAGGCAGTTTGATTATAAAACTAACTCTTGGCAAAGATGGTTCTCTTCACATTAAGTGTTTGTGCTACCTAACTGTAAATCATAGACATTTCCTGAACTACCAGCATTTAGGATAATTTACAACTTTCAGTTCTCTTTTTTTCTTTTCTTTTCTTTTCTCCTTTTAATCATTTTGTACATCTTATTTCTCCATCAGTGTAAAAATACTGTCTGGAGAGCAGTAAAAAAAAATCAGGAGCCTCCCTGTGCTTGTATACAGCAAGGCAGGAAATGGACCTCCTAAGTGTGTGTGCAGGTGTGGCCATAAAAATGCTAGAATGCTATTCTTCATTTGAAATAAGTTATTCTAGTGAAAACCCTGGAGTACTGGAATATTTTGGAACTGAGAAAAAACTAAATTTGGCAGGGTTTTGCTTTTCAGACCCTGCAGTCCCCTGCTCCTTCTCCGGCTTGTTTCTGCTCTGTAGGTTAACCAGTGCAAGTTTTCTTTTAC
This sequence comes from Falco peregrinus, assembly GCF_023634155.1. Taxonomy (NCBI): domain Eukaryota; kingdom Metazoa; phylum Chordata; class Aves; order Falconiformes; family Falconidae; genus Falco; species Falco peregrinus. The sequence continues at coordinate 86,626,462 of NC_073722.1, read as the reverse complement.
CCTTAAGTTACTGAAAGCATCGCGGACCGAAGAAAGCTCAGCTTTTCTCTCTAGTTGTGAATTTGCCTTATTAGGAGGCAATCAGACAATTTTATACAAGTGCATGACTAACGTTGGACCCTTTTTTATAACCCATCTGTCTAGAGAAACAGCAAAATAATCCCTTAGTCACATAAAAAGGAATATCATGCTGGTTTCTTTACTTCTTTCCAGTGTATCCCTAATAAAGGGTTTCATCAAAGGCTGGGGAATGATCTGTCTTACTTTGTGTTGCTATTCACCAGTGTAAGTGTGGAGAGGGTTTGACTCTGGTTTTAGTGAAATGATCTCTTTCAAAAGTTGGCCAAATTAGGCTAGTGCAATCTCCCATTTGGGTTTGAGGATACTTCATTCTACTGGACATTTCATATAGATGACAAGTCCAACTTACCAGTCTGTTTCACCTTGCATATGTTTATGGGAGAGCTTTGAACTGCTTTTAACAGCTGCACAAATTGTGCGGGTAAGACGCTCTCCCTCGTTTTGAGGCTGTCTGAATATTTTGACCATGGGAACAAGAGCAAAGGCAAGAGCTGTTTCTCTTGCAGAGCTATAGAAATACAACGGCTTAACAGCACATTTTTTAAGAAAGTATACTTTTAAAAAGCATTTTCTGGAGGGAAACTTCACATCAACATTTATTTATCTTCCTCTAGAGGAAGGACTAGAGATGGGGTAATACTTTAATATCACTGAGACCATACACCTCTGTGCCAGCCAGCCCACTATGCAAAGTTCACTCTGTGTTCTTGTGGAAGCTAAAGACCATTTTCTTTTTTGGGAGGATATTTTGTCTAGTGTTTGGCACTTCACTTTGTGTTGGAAATGTAACAGTTTCTTCTTAGGTCATGCATGATTTACAGCAATACTTTATTACTTAGATATGGGAGCACAAAGAATATGTTTGCAGAAAAAGGCCCTGCTTTAGTAGGACTGTAAATTGAGTGAATAGGTGCATTATGGGGAGGCTGTTTTTTCAAGATCTCTAACAGACCATAGTTGTAAAGCTTTCTAAGCAAATGAAAGGAAACCCACTATATACATAAGTGGAGCCTTTTGTCCAAGTTACTACTTGGAGAAATGTTTTATTGGGATAATTCAAATATGTTACTAATTAAAAAGTATTTTTATAAGTTTAGGTTTTCAGAAATTTTATTTGCATTAATAATTTCTTATTTATTGGTTCAATTTAACGACAACAGTACAATAAATACCCTTAAATAAAAGATACACAAAGATTTTGTTGTGTGTTCTCAAGCTATAGTTAGGGGGGAACACCAGTGAATCAGCCAGCAATATGCTTTGGTTGTTGCTTTTCAATAGGAACTTTTTTTTTGAGCTTTGGTTTTGATCAACAAATGGTGAGTTTGCTTTTGGCCCAATTAAAGATCTGATCTAAAGCCCATGAATTTAATTGGAGTGATTCCAGTCATTTTGAGAGTTCTGCATCTGGCCCATATTTTTAGCACATAGATGATGAAGGGCGGTAGTTAAGCATCTGTCAGTTCTTTCTAGCAAGGCCACATCTGGATTCTCTTGTAGCGTCCTTCTCCCTTATTATAGACTTCAGTCCCACTCTTTGTGGGCCAGGCTTCTATTTTTTTTCATACTCCTATCCTTCCTCTCTTCTTGGACAACCATCATTAACAAGCATGATAAAGTACCGGTGTATAAAACATAAGGTCTTCCAGACTTTGCATGTTTGGGATTTCTTAGTGTGTTTTTTTAAAATTTGTTTTTGCCAACATCTGCCTCTTGTGTCTCTCACATAGTTGCTGTTTTTCTGAGATACTGAAGGAGCGTTCCTAACAAAGAACACCACAGATGTAGCTACAAAACTGTCAATTTACTCCCTTGTTGGAAAAAAGCTATGAAGCAGGCTGTCCAGTTAGGTTGTTAAGGGAATGAGTTATCCTTTTCCTTCATATCAGATTGTTTTGCAAGTATGTTGTAAATGGGAGCATGTTTTTAAGATACATGTTTTAGGAAAACATTTTCTTATCTGCATAGGTCTGATTAACCCTGCCAGTTTCATACTCCTAATAGTCTCTTAACAATCAAAGAGGTTTGGGTCTGAATTTGTGCAGGTCTTCAAAGTGCATCTGAAAATTAGAATTCCATAAGGTTTGAGCTGCATCAGAGGCAGTGCTGGAACACTAGTGTATGTTGTCACACGTGTCATAACTCTTGATTTAAACAGTCTCGGGTGTAAAATTAGCTTATAGATGTGTTGGATTGGGGAGTCAAGGGCTGCTGATGCCTCACTCTTTTCACAGGCACTGAATGCAGACAGCTTGTGAACACTGTTTATATAATGCTCTTAGAGGGGAAACTGTTGCATAAACACCACTACTTTATATTGCTGAAGGTTATTGCTTTTGAGCCACTCACTGTTCTTAGTAACTTGCATGAGAGTCTATTAGGTAGGTTTAAGATGAATGTGTTTTTGTGATACGCTTGCTGTTCAGCTGCTGGGATGTTCAGAGGAGTCAGGTGGGAAGGAAGAGGAAGGAGCGGAAAATACCAGAAAAGACTGCAGGGAAAAATTACTGCAAAATTTGTAACTGTCAAAACCTTTAAATAGCTTGCTGTGCCAATAAAACATCAGTTGAAATACATTGCTGCAGAGCTCAGTTCCAGTCAGCCTCAATATTACTAAGAAATGAGGAGTGATCCTGTCTCTCGTTGTGGCACTTGTCACTTAAAAAAAGATTGCTAGATCCATTGTTTGAGGTTTAAATGGGCTGTGAGTCCCATTTTCTTGTGTTAACATTTATGGAATCAGAACACTTAATAAAATGCCGTTTTGGGTGCCTTTCAGTTTCCTGAGGTTTCTAAGACATTTCAGTAAAGGTTTAAGGTGACTGGGTAGGGAAGCAGGAAAATCAACCTCTCTCTATAGTGTTTTCAATGGTTTATGCAGCACTAACATACATTTATACATACACATCACAGACATACATGTGTGGATATATATGTGTGTATGTATATATACAGACACCCAAGAAACCCATAAGAGAAGTAGGACAATTACACTTTGTTCAGTAGAGTCAACAGTTTTATTTTTTTTGTGCAGTTATAAAGCCATCAAGCAGGGACCTGCATTTATATATATATTTTTTTTTTTTTCTGTTTCTCCATTACTGTAGTTGATCCAGCACAGCTTATTGTTCCCTCCTCCTGCTGCACCTAAATAGTCTTTTAAATAATTTGCGTGTGAGGGATGTGTGAGTGAAAGCCATGTCCAAACAGGAGAGATAGTGTTTTGAACTTTTCAGGTGTTTGACTAGAGTATTGAAACTGCTCCAGAATTTTGTTTGGCTTGGAAAAGGAAACTGTATTTTTTTTTTTTCATTAGTAATAAAATCTCTAGGGTGAATTTTGGTGACTGAGGTCTGTTTTTCTGAATTTAAGCGTCAAGCATGTGTACTAGAGATTTATGTCAAGGCAACTGGAATTACTGAGATTGATCCTATGGAAAAATCTTTAAGTGAGGCCATGCCAGAGTGTTACAGGTGTGTTCGGGGTCTTATGCTTTGGTCTGTACCACTTGACTTTGGTCCAAGAAGATGTGGATGTCTGAACAATATGCAGGATAGGAAACTCAGCTAAGAAAGTTCTAATAGGGTTGTGATGTTACTGGACGTAGCCAGTAATTGTTTTTAATATTTTTATTTTGGATCGTGCTGCAAATTACTCATTCTTTAACAGCTGAGGTAATTGTATCATAGAATGGGAAGGATATAGGGAGAGAGGAGAAATAACAGTACACAAGTTGGCACGTGCTGTGAACTCGCTGTCTCTGGCTGGGGGGAAGGATCAAGGGATGTATATCCTTTATACACAGCACAAAGCTGTCTACCAGTGGCTGGGAGCTGGTTAACTGCTAATCCAGGAGCTGCGTGCTGCTGCTGGCTCTGAAGCTGTGGGCTTTACTTGGCAACAGGATTTTGTAGTATTTGGAAAAGAATGGCACTTGCTCTTCTAGTGTCCTTGAGGAGTGACACATGCTGTTCATCATGGCTGTGCTGTGCAAAGACTGAGAAATCGCTCCTGAAGGAGGAGAAAGAAATTCTAGCAGGAAGAATGTGTAGTGGAAGTATGGGAACTCTTTATATATGTAAAAGAAAGAGTAAAGTGGGCACCTGGAACACAACTTAGTGGTATTTGTCAGGTAACTCTTAATACTGTCTAATCTGTCAGTGTGTGCAATGGGCTTGCGATTTAATTGTGCAGTATTTGCTGAAAAGACAGAGCTTTGGCCAAGCATTCAGCAGAAGCATAGGAAGAGGCAATAGTCTGGGCTGACCTGCTGGAGGAAATCCTCTCCTGCTGCAATGAAGAATTTACCCAGCTGTACTCTGAAATGGGAGGGGTTGGTTTTGGGCTGCTAGTAGGTGTGGAGGGAGTATTTCATAGTGAGATGAGAGTCTAGGAACAAGACAGTTTAAACTCCTAAAAAATTCTTGCCCTATCCATGAGAAAGTGATATTCAAGCTTCTGCAAGAATTGAAATTACCTATAAATAATGGGATAGGGTGGCTTAAATCAGAACATGTATTTCTGTGCTGACAGTGTTTGACATCTGCTTCTGCTTTAAGCAGGGGCTGAAGAGACTTGGCAAAAAAACCAACCTTTGGCATCACATGCACGGGGAGCTAATAAAAGGCTATAAATCAAGCAAATATAAGGGCCTCTTCACATTGACATTTCCCTTTGAGAAAGCAGTTAGGGATGGGGATGCGGGTGAAATTTTAAAGAAAACACATGCACTGGGAGACTTTGAGTGGATCTCAAACAACAGAAGAGGAATGTATCAGTATTTTCTTGTGGATTATAAAACATCTAGTCTTTAGAGATTGAGCTGGAAGTCAGAAATTTTGCCCCACTGCTGCCTACTTCACAAATGGCTTAGCCTATGGTATGTCTTCCATTTCTGATGAATCTTTGAAGTGTACTGTGTTTGCTGGATGAAACACATGGTATTTATGTTTTGACAGCAAAACAAATACCATGTATTCATATGCTTGGACACTAGTCTTTTGAAGAGAAAAACAAAACCCAAACTCAGCCATGATAAAATCTTGGCAGCAAAGTAGACCCAGATGAACTGCATTTTGTATGCAATACAAAAAAGCTTCAGTTTCTTCCCCTTCTCTGGCTAACTAGCCTTAACACTTTCCAGTGGATAGTTTGCTATTGCTCTCGGGTTATTTCACAGGCTGTAGTTAACTTTGTGCTTACATTCAGTATTCTCTTGGTGATAAAATTCCCCTGATGGTTGTAAGGAGAGTCCATGCATGCAAGATGCTACAGGACAAGTAAGCAATGGAATTTTTAAAACAATCACTCTTGGCTAGCATTCAAACTGTTTGCAATGAGTCCTAAAGCACTCAAGACTGTATATGTTTGTACACTGCCTTTGTCAAAAGGGTATTGCTTCACAAGTGGTAATTTTAGGCAGGACTGAAGTGATAATGATTATACTAGGCAAAGTTATAGCTAGAGAAAAATCTTCTGCAAGATTTATTTTTTCTGCTTTGGCAAGAATGTGTTTTTATTCAAGCAATATCTGGAACAGCATTGAGCAAATTTGAACTTCTCAGGATCTAGTGGGAGAAAAGGCAAAATGGAGTGGGAAATGACTCAAAAACTCCATGTATTCTTTCCTTTATATCCCTGATACCGTCAAGGCTTTGAGCTGAAGTCTTTATTTCTAGAGATGGGAGGTTCTACAGGTCTTGTTCTGTAGTCAGCTTTTTAGTTTTTCTCAGGATGTCATCACCCTTCTAGGACAAACTGCATTAAAGGAAGACCTCTGCAATCCTTGGGCTTCTTTTAAACTCTGGCTTCAGTTTGCTTAACTCTTTGGTGTGCATTAGACCTGTTCATTTTAGTGGGATTTAAGCAGGCTCTTGACTGTAACAGGACATTGGTTAGCAAAAAAGCAGGAGTTGAATTAATACCTTTTCTGACAGCGTGCAAAGTACCCAGAGGGTTTGTATAGTATTAGCAGTAAATGACTGGTAATTACTCTAGCTTCCTAACCTAGCAGAGACCCTGCATGCTATATTAATCTTCTGACTGTGGAGTGAAACAGGGGAAGGTGTTAGGCTGTGGAGGCTGCAGTGCACGAAGCTTGAAACAAATCTCAGTCTATTGATCATCATAACCAGCTGCTGCCTTTTGATCAGGAGAAACACAAGAATTAATTGACTTAATAGCAGGAAATACATGATCTGATTAGGTACCAAGTAATGTTATTTCTTCAACAGATTTCTGTAAAAGTTTGCAGTTTACACTGCATAGTACTGAAGGACTAGCTTAAGGAAGAGATAGGACTCTTACGTTTTCAGACAGGCCTATCCTGGGGGCTAGCACTCCAGATGCTATGTTTAAAAAGGAGCCGTTTTGAAAGTGTGTCTTCATTCTGGTGACAACGTTCTGCAGAAGAGCACACGAAGGTGTGATTAGTGGGAAGGGTTTGGTTTAGGACTGCTGACCAGCTTTCCAGGGTTTCAGACCTTAGTGTTCAGGAAATCAAATGTATGCTTTATGATTTAGCACAATAGACATTGTATATTGATTTTATGATATACCATGTAATAGAGGAGTGGGAAGCAAGCTCTATTTACAGGGAGTGCTATACTTAAAATAAGGACTTTCAGTGAAATTTAATACTTTGAAACATACCTGTGGATACTTTTGAAATCTGCAAGCTTCATGCTAACATCCAGCCTTTCTATGTAGATTACTTGCTGCCCAGGGGTTTTTTAAGCTAACAGATTCAAGATGTTTATTTGGCAATGTTAGTTTTAACTGCCTGGATGGCTGAAAAGCTGAGTGCTTTATTATACATCTCATACTGGGACTGGTCTCAATGCTACCAGAGGCGTGTCAGTTTTTCTGCTGTTAAAGTTGCTAGTAAAAGTCCTGGAGCATGTTTTGGCCAACTAGAAAGCATTTGAAAATCTCATCCAAGAAACAGAATAGTGCAATCTGTTATTTTTGCGGGATGGTGGGTGGATTTACAATGCAGTTGAACAAAATAAGATCTTGCATAGGCTTCTTAGTCTCTGTAGTAATTCTGCTTCCTTGAGAGCTCAGCTATTATTTTGTCTTTTTGTAAACCATCTCAAACAGTACAGATTTAAACCCATTCCTTGAATGGAAATTATCAAATTAGAGCTGGGAAAAGCTGATCAGACAGTAAGTTGCTGTCAGCCACAGCCAACGTATTCAGACCAAAGGCTCTAACTTTGCTGTCTGACTGCAGAGACATAGACCATAGGGTAAGAGATCCCAGGTGTTTCAGAGGTGAATGGGTGATAGATTTGGAGTCATGACTCCAAAATTATCACTTATTTAGCTAGCTGTATATGTTAAATAAAAAGATTTAAACTCTGAAAGCAGATCAGAGTGAATTTTTAGGCCATTTTCCAGTGATACTTATCAGAATGGCTGAGCAAGATTCTACAGAATATTGCATGTCCATTTGAGTGATGATGACAATGAAAAACTCGTGTTTTCTTACTTCTTCCCCCTCTATCCCTGCTCACTGGACTTGAAATCTGGAAAAGGGCTAAATAAATCCTGTTTAACTGTCTCAGATGCTCTGAAAGTTTCAAAAACACTGTGCTTCAGTCTTGTGGAGTACTCAGAGCATTCATTAGTTTCTCCAGAGAGAATGTGTATCTCTGTACTTCATTTGTAAAAGACTGTAAATCTCTTTCTAAAACCCACAAAATACCCAGTGGACTTTCTTTGACAGTAAATATCAATCATATGCATAATTGAATATTCTACTTTTGGAGTTTATACCTGAACCAATATAGAACAGAGTGCCTTAATTTAGCTTTCAAGTATTGAAAACCTGGCCTACATTTTGAAATTGCAGAGCTTATTTTCCTAATCACAAAATAATGTATTAATTTGGGGTTTAAAAGAGCATCCACTTTAAGTTGTGATCAGATGCAGTCTATCTGTTTACCCCAGCTGTTTCCTTTCAGGGACAGCATGGTGAGGACAATGGTGGACCTAATTCCTCATTCTCCATAAGCATGCCTGCAAAGCACAAAACTTTCAAGGTTAGGTGATTTGTACCAAGTCTCCTGCCATAACAGCAATGTCTAGATGTAAAGGTAAAAATCAGTGAGTCTTTAAAACCCAACATTCTTAAAATAATATTTGCTTACTAGCTGGAAGTTGAAGTTTGAAGTTCTATTAATAAAGTAGGTTATGCTCAACATAAAATCAGCTGCTACCAAGTGTGCCACTTCTTAGTGAAATGCTTCTGGTAATTAACTGTTGATTTTATGAAGCATTCTTCTGCTTTTACTCCTCTTAAAGCACAGGAGTGAAAGGTTCAGAAAGGGTGTCAGTATTCAGTTAAGTGGACAGAATTTACAGGATAGATACTATAAACTGAAGCAAACATGAGAGGGTAAGCACCTGAAAGCTCTTCAGATGATTTGTGTGGGTCCAGTGGATGCTAGCAAATTGTCCTATTGAGCACAGATAATTATTAAGAACAGTTCTTACTACTTGCCACCTGTTTTGGGGTTGTGTGTGTTTCTTCCCTTCCTCCCTCCTCTACAGAAAAAAACCCAACCCTTTACTGGTGAAAGTATAGCAAATACGAAGCATTAATATCCCAGTTTTCCAGGACATTATTTACTTATGAGCAAAAAAACCCAAAACTGTCTGGACCAGAAGATTTACCCAGATCCCAGGGTTCGGTTCAGTTCAGTCCCCATTTTGATTTGTAAAGAAAAGCAGTCTCTTGTGGAGAGGTTTGGGAGACATCGTGCCTTGCATGGTCTTTTAAAAGAATTGAGATGCATTTGAAATACTAAACAGGTACGTTAGAAATACAAAACGTTTTCTCTTCCAAGTATCTTTTCAACAACAGATAAAAGTCAGACCTGCTGGGGTGTATTAACTTTATGTAGGGTGAGATTCACTCTTCAGTTTAAATACTACTGTTCCTCTCCTCTGGATCTCCTGGGCTTCAAACTGAGCTCAAAAGCAGCAGAATTCTGTATAGGTGGCTGCTGATTTATTTTACCACCTCTTTAGAGCAAAGCGGTGCACTGCAAATTTGATAGCACACTGCAAATAGGATAGGAAGTGCATGGGAATTGATTGTAGTGGGGTACTTTTCTGTTCTCTAATCTTTCCTTTCTGCCTGTGCAATGCAGCCGGGCATGCAAGTGGTTCGTAGCATGTAACTTCCTAGACTCCATAGGGCATAGGGCAGCCAAGTAAAGACTGCTTAAACCTACCTGTGCTTTGTGTCCCTGCTTAAACTGAAATTGTCAGTGTCAAGCCTTTTAGCTGGAGGGTGTTCAGAAACACCTATATTTTAGTGTCAAGTTACAGTTTCAGTCTCGTAGAACTAAGCTTTTTCCCTCTTAAAATGCAGGTGCTATATATATTTCCTTATATTTGAATTAATGACTTATATAGCAAATATATGACAAATATAAGTTGACCAGAAAAGCTAAAAGGACCCGTCCAAAGTCTTCAGAGAGCTTGCATAATGTCTCACATAAATATTGACTTACAGAAAGGCTTGTCTTTAACGTTAAAGGATGGCTATAAAATAACTAATAAACAGATTTCTATATTTATGATCCAGTGCCCAGCTAAAAGAATGTAAGATTTTTGTACAGCTTGACTTGCTGCACCACAGGAGCTAGAGATCCCAGTGTGTAGTTTCCAGGAGAGAATCCTTAATGTGTGAGTGTATGCTTGGTGCAGTTGGATATTGAGAGTGTAAAACTGAAAGAATGCAAAAGAAATACCAGTGGCTCATGAGAATTTAAGAACGGACTAAACTTTTGAAGGGCCTTTTAAAATTTATTTATCCAGTGCCTCTTTTAAAAGAGGTAAAATAAGCTAAGCAATACATAATCCTTGCCCTGAAGAATCGTCTGATGCTCAATAGATGTAAAGCACCCAAGAGAGCCATGAGAATGTCATTATTGATATAATATGTGGAATAGATGGGTTTTGAAGGTGTTCAAAGCACTGTAGATATGAAAAATCCATCTGCATAAGAAGCAATGCAATGAAAGCAGTTTGCACTGTGATGGTCAGAATCTGCTTCTCCCTGAAAACACTAGTTTAGAGGCTCCAGAGTAGTGATGACAGTGACACAGAGGCTACCAATATTTCAAAGCTCAGGATACAAGAGAAGTGGGAGAAAGCCCTTCTTTGTAGGACGAGTAAAAGTAGCTTAATAAGCAGAACAGCTGCCAAAATAAGATTCGTGATAGTCTCCTGCATGCTTGACTGCAGGTAAAAAGCAGCTCTGAGATTGTTTCAGAGAACAGTAAGATCTTTGTATATTTTTAGCTGCTGTAAATGGTTTTCAAGTGTGGTAGACCTGAAAGGGAAGGAGCTGAAGTGAAGGGATGTTACCACTGATTTTGAGCAATATTTAGTTGGTTAAGACTGTGGGAAAAACACTTAGAGAGGCTGTAAGGAACAAAGACTTCACAGTGGCATGAGTGCTTTAAAACCTAGGGGGGGAAAGAAGCAGCTGTGTATATCTGTTGTAATTGTTTAAGTAGAAACTGGGTGTTTGTAATTAGTTGTACCCCTCAATTGTACTCTGCTTCCCAAAGACCTAAAAACCAGGTACCTTGAAGCACATGTCCTGGGAGTTGGGAGCATCAGTGAGCAGCTGGAAGAGTTTTGTCTGGAAGCCTGGGCAGGAGATGGAGGTCATACTTCTGTTAGTCTCTTCCCGTGCAATACCAATGCAATTGCTGCCTCTGCTGCACTTTTCAAAGGAACCCCATTCCAGGGCTGTGTGGCCCAGGGTTGTGCACGCAGTGCTTCTCCATTTGTGATTCCAGGAACAGCACTCTTTTTAATGCTGAAAGCAGAGATGAGTGAATGCTGCTCCAGATGGGAACTGACAAGTTTGAAAACATGTCAGCATGTGTATATTTTTAATTTCAAAGGCGTCACGCTAGTGTTAGAGAGTTGTTTTAATTCTAGAAGCAGCTCTGTAGAACTAGACAATCCCTGAACACCTTTACTGTAGCACAAGCACACTGGCAAAACCACAAGGCCCTTTTGCCTGCTTAATTTGTAATCAAGGTAAAATATTCTTATTCCCATCTTTTGGACCAGTCAACTACTTAATGAGGATGTTGTTCTTTAAACTTAATTCTGACATTACATATACCAGTTGCAGAACATTAAGGAAGAAAAAACTGTTATGGATAGCTATATAATACTGGCTTTTGAAGTTCAGTCCGTAGAGTTCGTTGGGGTTGAAACTGATTATTCTAAATGGATTCTATTAATAGTGATGCTGCTAGGAGACTGAGCCTGAATTCTCTGTACAACAGCTGATGTATATTCTGAAATCTGTTTGGTGTTGGTGCTCGAGATACAGGCTTGGAGGTGGGAAAGATTTCTTAATGCAAAGTTTCATCACATGTTGATTATTTTATTTCCTAATTGACTCTACAAAATGACATTGGCCTCCAAGGCCATTGTCTGTCAGTAGGGATGCTCAAAGCGGGTGGAGGGTATCCTCCACTTTTGTTAATGGGACTTAAAATATGGAACTATTTACAGCTGCTTCTCACTTCCACTATGCAAAACTGATGTGATAAACAGCAGCTCTGGAGGTCGCATCTGGTGTGCCTTGTCTGTCAGCAGGAAGGTAGTGAAAGGCAAGATTGAATGCTCGGGTGTCTGTGGGTATTTGAGACCTTTGAGAATTCTTTAAGAATGCCAGAACATAGATTACAGTGAGGCATCTAAACAAATAAACATCTGGGTTCAAACTTCCCTCCATACCTATACTTGACTTGCTGAGCTGTAAGCTAAAGTAGAATTTGGGTGCCTGATACCTTCCTAAATCTCTCCTGAACATGCATCTTTGTGAAATAAAAAGGTGGAAATGATAGGTATCGGTAAACAATATCCTAATTCATGGCAAAAAACAGGCTTTTTTTTTTTGCTTTTTTTTTTTTGATTGGCATTCACCAATCACAAGTGATTGGTGCTGCTTCATCACAGGCTTCACTAAGAATGGTTTTTGTTTCTTTGATATAGCTCATCAATGTATTCTATTATTGCTTATGTGCTCTAAATCTTAGAATAACAACCTGTGATAGTAACTGTGCAGTACAAAATGTTTCTAGGTTTAATCAGTGACTCCATCAATCTCTTTCATCTCATTGAAAAGAATAGAAATAGCGTCTGCTGAATGGATAAACTGAGCTCCAGCAGCAGCCATCAGTTTGTGAACTCCTTGCACAGTTTCCTTCATGAGGAGAGCTGTTTCCGGAGAACACCGTGCATTGTTTCAGGTGTTTGGAGAGCAGCAGAGGTGCTGGGTTAGTGGCCTCTGGCAACTGACACTGGAGGACTTTGCCTTGTCTGCTACAATCTTTTTATTGCCTTCCTGCCTAAGAATAATGAGCTTTTAGTTCTGACGTTTAGTGAGATTAGACCTTATATAAATTGCCCTTACATAAAATGCGATAGAATAGTTGCCTAATTAGTAACATACAAAACAGACTATATAATTGCATAAGAAGTGAAAACTACAGATGTGAATACCTGGCCATGCTGTGTGGTGTTATTTTAGAAAGTCTAGTTTTGGTTTATATTTTTTCATGTGCTCCATGTATAAAATCAGTAAGCTAAGAAACCTGAAAAATGTTTCTTGAGCAAGTTCTACTCATCTGTCTCTGCAGAAGAAATTGAACCAAAGTTCACCTTCGAAGAAGTGTGAAACTGGTATTACATTAGGCTGGGTTTGAAATAGCTTACTAAGTTAGGGCAAGCTGTGTCCAGTTAGATATCGTTTGATGATAAGGACCAGCCTGTCAGAGGTCTGACAGTGAAAACCACTAAACGTTATGGTTAGAGCTTAGATGCTGCTTGAATGATTCACAAGTCCCAACTTTCCAGATATCTGCAAATGTTAAACTCCTAGTTGCTGCTTTCAAAAAGACATTTATATTGGGCAACTTCTTATCTGTCTTTACTATTTTCGGTATTCAAACCAAAGATGCCCAGATTGAATCTGAATACTATATAAGGTTATTTACTCTTTTTAGACTGCTTCCTAAGTAAATGCCAGGCTTTTGCGATTGCCCTGTCAGTTGAATAACTTCTGATTTCTTTGGTCAGCTTTAACCACATTTGAAAAGAGAGCTAGAAGGCTGGAAAAGCACTGCTCTCTCTGAAATAGAAGGCTGACACAAATTAATGTTTCTGCTCAGGAGAAAGCAGCATGCAAGCAGCATTCAGCTGTTGCACAGCATTTGGCAGCAGCTGACCAGTGAATTGGCCAGCATGGACTGGGGGTCAGTACACAACCATGGAACTCCTGATTGCTTGTGGCATATACTGTCCTCTGCCTGCTGGAATTACTGTAGAGATGTGTGGGGTTATTGGAAGGAAGGGGTAAATTGGTGAGAGCGTAAAGAATGCAAATAGGAGATCAAGCTTCTTCACTTCTGTGCCTGTGAAGTAATTTGTGGGTTTTGTTTTGTTTTCCCTATTGCCTAAGTAAATAATTCAGTTTTGTTCTGTGCAGTCTAATAGAGCATGATTATGAAATGAGGTTGCTAACAGAAACCACTTATTTTCCCTTCCACAGAAATCTGTGGAAGATTTTTCATTTTCACCTATACATAATTTTTGAGTCAAAAGTTGTTCCACCCTTCTTTCAACACCAACTTTTAGGAAACTTGCTTCTGTCCACCCATGAATAGACTAATCTCTACAAGCGTGATTGATACTGGTTCATTAGCAGCATCTTTTTCTGGTTCATACAGCCTTAGCACACTGTAGGACATACAGTATCTTTTCGCTTTAATGCTTGGCTTTTACTTGTGTTTTCTCTTGATATATGAACTATATACACATGTATTTCTAAAACAGTATGTGGGAAGAGCTGTAAGAAACACGTGAGAATGTCAAATGGGAGCGAATCATAGAATCACAGAATGGTTTGGGTTAGAAGGGACCTTAAGACAGAGAAAAGAGACTACCTCAAACCTGAAGCAAATTTCCTCTGAAATATAGCTGTGATTCTTGGGTTGTTTTTCTTTGGAGCTCATCTGACTGCTTGAAGTCAAAGAAAACGAAGTACTGTGTGATTTGATCTTATTGCAGGGAGAAACTTCATGGGTCATCAAATCCAGCCATATGAAAAAAGCGCATTCAACCAAAAGCAGAGTTGATAGATGTACCTGCCCTTCATCTTCTGTCTTGAACTGCTTCAAATACCTAATAGTTTAGATGTCTTGCTTTGAATATGAATGGAAGATTTTATTGTTGGTGCTAAATAATGATCTTGCTAGTCCTGTCTGCCCTGAATTTTACAATCAGCGATGCAAGAACATTAGAATAGATAAGATGTGATGGATCAGTAGTTCTTACAGGTTTTTTTTCATGAGCATCTGCTTTTGGCCACTGTCAGAGACAGGAGGCTAAGCCTGCTGAACTTGTGCTCTAATATGATACAGATGTTATTTTCTTAAGAATTTTGAAAATACTCTCCTTTTGAAGCAGAGGAGAGGAAGAAGACGAGTCCTGCATGACTGGACTCCTGTAATGCATCCTATGTGCACCAAGGAGGATGACTGCAATTTCTAAGCAAAGCACTCATGTCGCCTCCCTTTACTGAAGGACTGATGGTTTGCACATTGTTCTTGTCTGCTACACACCACTAACCCTTCTACTTCTTCAGGCAAGCAGCTTTGGCAAATGTTTTCTTTCTCTATCATGCTCATGTATCAAAGAATATCTGTGGAAATGAGACACTAATCAATCACACTTGTATTTTGAGTGAGAACTGGAGACTGCCAGAGAAATGGATTGGAGATTCATAACACACCACCTTTGAAAGAAAATGTTTGTTCTTTAACTTTGCAAGACAATCTGTTTCTTAGCTAGAGATTCTGCTTTTTATTTGAAAGGCATGACTGGATGTGAAAAAGGCTAGATCAGAATTTATGTATACAAAGTTTAGGATTGTAAACAACTAAGTCTACCATTTATCTAAGGGCATCCCTAATTTTCACTTGTGCAAATGTGACTGTTTTGAATATCTGAAATATCAAATAAGGAATTAAAGCTTGGTGCTATGAGCGATAATGCTTTCACCAGTAAATTGTTTGCTGTTTTATTGGTTCACTGCCTCTCCTCCCTCCTTGATTAATTTGAATTTCTAAAGTTTCCTGACCTTAACATCTATGAATTCTAAAAACTTGATCCTACAAATGCTTGCACAGACATGCATTGAGGGTCGCTTCAGCTTTTGACATTAAAGCTTCATAAGCAGTAAAAAAATTGAAATAATATTAGTGCATCTGGTTTTAACTGAATGATAAGTCCACTTCTGATTTAATAAGGAAATGGAGGGAAGCAGTGTTTTGCATCTGAATATCCAGGGCAAGTATGAGTGGAATAATGTCTCAAATTTTTAATTTTTTTTTTTCCTTTGTGAAAGGTCCAGTTTAGTAGGCTTGAGCCTTAAACTTTTCCATTACTCCTTAAGGAGTCATATTGGATGGGCCTTGCACAAGGAACATATGATGATCTCTGATATTGACAGGTCCTGAAAGCTCCTTAGTAGAATAAATGTCTTTTTGCCCTTCTTAGAGATGGCCGTTTTGCCCTTTTTAGAGTTTGGATCTAATCCAAGAAAAGGCTGGGAATTAGCTCAGCTGCAAACAAAACCTGACTACTTGCGTTGGCTCCCCAATTAAGAACTGAACTTCATAATGGAAATTTGAGGCCAAGCAGTCTACGCATAAAAGCTGCCTTGCTGTGTTTTTTGAATGAGTGGAGGTAGTTCTGCTGTTTTACCTCTGTGTGGCTTTTGCTTCCCTTCCTGTTTCATTCTTACTTGTTTTAGTACCTAATTGTAGGCTTACAATGAATAGAGCAAAGTCATAATGAAGAGGCTGTGGTGCAGTAAGCTTTCCAAATGCATGTGCAGTTTAGAAAACATGTAGCTGTTTAACTTCATGTTTAAATGTTCAGTGTGATAAGGGTTTAAGGGAATGACTGCAAGATTATGTAAATATGTACATAATACCAAACTGGCTTTTATCCCTTTTTTTATCCTGTAATGTTCAGGGGAGATTAATATTGATTCAGTGATTCCCAAGTGCTAATTTTGGCTAGAAAATATCAATATTAATTTCATTACTTCATGTTTCTTCTGTCCATCTCATCACCCTAGCCTTGACTGACTTTCTTTTTTCTCTCCACTCTCAACTTTTATATTAAAGTAACTCAACTTAATGTTTATATCATCTCTATACTCCTAGTAGCATGATAGAGGCCTGCATGCCCGTAAGTATACCTGAAATTATTTGTAGGATCAGGCTCAGATGCAAAAAAGTTATAGCTATAAGGAACCACTAATCGTCTTGTTTCACCATCTGTAACCCCACAGGCATTACTTTTATTTTTGACATTGCTGAGCAAGGAACTCAGTATCCTGCTGATACCTTTCTCTGAAAAGCTTATAGCTGTGATCTAATGATGCCAAGTGAAGGATTTGCTGTCTCACTTCTTCACTTTTGTTCCCATAACTAGTTGGCCTCGCCACTAAACTTGTACCATATTTCTAATTTATCTTGCTTGAACTGTGCAGTGGCTTCTGAGATTGAACCCCTTTGCGCCTTCCCTATTGGGTAAAGAGCCCTTTCGGATCTCCATAGGGATTATTTTTTGTGTTTATAATTGTCACTTCTCAACAGATAGAGTGTTTATGATCTCTTACAGAAACCCACAAATTCTCTTCATGGTGGCTTCTTTACTGCCACCTTCAGTTTCCAACCCAAATTTAAAAGTTTTGAATTTAATGCAGCAGTGGTGCCACAGAATCACTTGCTGACTTCCTGCTCCTTTGTTTCAGATAGCTGAAGGCTGCGTTATCATTTATTCATTTTGTTGTGGCAATGACAAAGCAAACTATTCTTGAGTCACCTGCCAGGAAC
Source organism: Falco peregrinus (assembly GCF_023634155.1). Classification (NCBI taxonomy): domain Eukaryota; kingdom Metazoa; phylum Chordata; class Aves; order Falconiformes; family Falconidae; genus Falco; species Falco peregrinus. Next base: position 86,609,426 of record NC_073722.1, on the reverse strand, counting down.
CTGAATTTCTTCAAGACTTTCCTCTGTTCTGTAGTTATTGCCTGTGCATTGTGTTATCTGAGGTGTAGCTCTGTCTCTGGCTTTGACTACTTTAACTGATGTCAACTGAATGTATGCACACTTTCAGTGTTTGTCTTTTACATATACATATACATATATATATATATATATCTCATTCTGTGAATCTGTGTATTAGTGGAACGTTTTTCCAAGGAATTTGTTACATCTAGATTTCAGCATTTTTATGGATCTGGATGAGCATGTGGCTAGCTCTAATGCAAACCCAAACTAAAGCAATTCCATTCCCCAGTGACTTTGTGCTGTCAGCTACTTTGAGACCTGTCAGTTGGCCAACGCTTAATTCATTTAACATGTGCTTTATTGACACGAGCCAAATTTGTAGTCAGAATATCATGTTAAGTCATACGCCTTGAAAATCTTAACTACGCAACTAACTCTACCACTCAAACCAGTGATTTCAATTCAGAAATAAGGTTTGTTTGAATATAGTATCACAAAGCCCTTGAGATTGCCATTAGTTGCATTCCTGTCTTTTAATAGAAACCTATGCAGATTTTTCAGTTTCAGTCCGACATTGATCTTGGACAAACAAGGCTACAGTTGCCAAGGCTGTCCTACTGTAAGTGTTAGCATGAAGTTAGCAGTCATCTCCCCTGGGTACCATGGAGAACTGCATCCAGTTTACCCTGCACTGTGAGATTCACATTTAAAAATGAACTCATCACAGACTGATTATCAGTTGATGGTGTTAAAAATTGTAAACAGACTGGAAAATACGAAGATGATGCAATGTATGTTGTGTGAGGAAAGTATTTCAAATAGATCACAGACTGCTGGCTTCCATCTAGACATCGGTGACTCTTGTAATGCGCTCCTGTCTTCCAAGTGCTGGTCAGAGGTCAGCCTCTCTGGTAAAGACAGTGTTTGTACTTGATGACATTGTTTATACTTTGATTCACAAGTCCAGTTTCTTGTGTTTTCTTCAGTGGAAAGAGATGTTAATAAATGTTTCCAGATAGGAATGCTCAACTCAGCTTAGCTAAATTTAACATGCATTTCTTAAATCTTTAAACTCCTTAACAAGTGGAGAAACTGGCCTGGCCTCCTAGTCGAAGATTAAACTAGGGCTACTGCAGGGTTTGGCTTGATCTCTTGTTTTAGATTCTTAAGTTCAGCAGCTGTTGCAGCAGCTTCCCAGGACCCAGTACCTTAGGAAGGGGATCTCACTGTTAACATCACACATGTTGAGGGTTTGGGAGGAGAAGCAAAATCGATTAGATGAGATGGCTTTTTCTACTTGGAAGATAATACTGGAGCGGCTCCAGAGTATTCAAGGGTTTGCCTCTTTGCAATTCTGCATCACGAAATTGTAATTTCAAAAGAAAAATCTGTTACACTGAGAGATCATCTGCATGGAGTTTAAAAGCAGGTCTATTTTAGTTTTGCATCCTTACTAATCTTAATCTGTCTTTACTAATCTTGTTAGCCTTCAGCAGAATTGGGAAAGGCTGTTCTGAAATCAAAACAGTACAAACTCATGTCAAAAGTGACTTCCTGAAGCCAGCTGGTACGGAGTCAACACCCTTTACAGGCTTCTGATAACTTGAATTATCTGTTACTGATGTCTTTATCAAAGTAGCCATGCTATAAGGGTGAGGAAGAGCCATCTGTTCACAGCAGGATTAATCCAATTGGTGGCCCATGAGCATGCTGCTTCTTCATGTATCTGCCTCTGTGAGTGATGGGAGAGGCAGTTGCAGTCATATCACTGTAAAGATAGGCATGTGGCCCACCGCACTTGAAAAAATTCCCCCAGGATGCCCAAGCTTTTATTTTCTACACCAGCAACAAAAGAAACACTTGTTCAGGGTGTTTTCACCTACAGCTTGTACTGCTAGAAAATAAGGATGGAACTAAAATCCATAGTATGTTCAATATTATCTTAAAATTGAACCATGGATTAAATCTTCTCTTGCTTAAGGAGTGTAATAAATATTTATTTTGGGGAAATGGGAATGTCAGCAAAACGGATAAATACAAAAAATGGTTTGAGATTTCTTTTTCTTCCTTTTAGTTCCTTTGAGATTTTTCTTTAGTGTTTCATTATTAACAATGAAATAAGAAACTTGCTCAAGGGCAGAATTGTGCTCTGAGAATCGTAAGTGTGGTTATAAAAACATTTTTTTCCTCCGTGGTACGCCAGATAGCTTAAATTTTAACCCTGTAAAGCAGGATCCATGAATTGGGCCATATGAATTTTTGCTGATAAGGTTTTGAATTAATCCCATTTTGTACAGACCTGTGCTTGCAGAAGCTTAAGGAAATTCATCACAGTTGCAGATTGTTTTCCAAGTAATATCCTCATGGACTATGAAGCCTATCCTTTTATGATAAATACATAAAGGTTTTGCTTAACTTCATTTTTGAGCCACTCCATCTCTAATCTCCATTGCTCAGTTTTTAAGTAGGCTTTGGCAGTCTGGCTGAACTACAATAGTGCTGACATTGAAATCACACAGCACGATGTGGGGGGAGGGATGTTAGAAGAGGTTCACTGTAGACATAGCCTGGATTTTTCCTCCCCTTTGATAAAGCTGAAACTCTTACTTCCTGCACAGACAAGCAGTCAGTATGATTTTTGAATATTTGGGTGGAGGATAATGCACAGCAAAGTAATTCAACTGTAATCTCTAAGGATGGGATAACAAATAACATCCCTGCTGTACAGGCAGCTGGAATTATTTAGAAGATGTAAAGGGGCTTAATGTTCTGAGGAGCTGCCTTTATAGTGTGCTTTTGAGTAGGCACATCTGTAACTTTGCAAATGAAATCACTTGCAGGCATAGACATGGCTGCTGGTTTGTTTGCTCTGTTGAGGAGGTGACTAAGCATCTGCAACCCACTGGCAGGTGTGCTGTGAGCTGCAGGTGTGGTTTCCAAGGCCGGTTTTGGAAAGCAGTGATTTGCTTGCAGTGATCAATGCATTGTCGTTAGTTGTCTTTCCAGAACAATCATTGTTGAGAAAATTACAGCGTTAAGTAAATATTTTTCTTTATTTCAATGTTGCTGATTTTTGGTCTGAGTGGGTAAGGGGGAACAACAGTAGCTCTAGGAGGAGCTTTAGTAGAGAACTTTCTTTTGGGTATTCTGCTTTGTGCAGGTGTACCGGGGCTTATGCTCCAGGGCTGAAATGAGGGCAGCAGGGGCACCTTTGGGCCAGCATTTATATTGCAACTTCCAAAATCTGGGCCAAAGCATGAATGGTTGTGAAAGTCAACATTTCAGTTTGAGACATGGTTCATTCTTACTTACTATAGCAGCATATATTAAAGTTTGAATTTCTCCAGATTCAACAACTGTCTTGAGATAACTGCAAAGGGGAAGGAGTGTGTGAAGAGATACTGGTAGGCTATTCTTGGTTTTGAGTACATCTGAATAGAGAACTATCCAAACATTTTTTGTGTTACATACCTGCCTCTGAGGCTGTTGTTTCCAGATCACAAGCTTTTACTTAAAAACCTTAAAACTCATCTATGTAACTGCATCCAAACTAATGTTTGTTAAAAGCAACTGTTTGCCATAAAGGAGTGTGTTGGCCTGTTCCTTGTTTCATAGTTTGGATTTTACAACCTGTGATGTGGTGTTAACCCATGGCAGAAGGGGAGCTGTAGGAGTGTGGGAAGCGTGCACACAGACAGCGTGTTGGCAGGTAGTGACTGCAGGCATGAGCTTAGTTTCCAATTCATTCAGAATCAGATGGCCCAAACCCACCCCAGGTTTAGTCATATTTCTTCAGGATTCTGTTTAATTCCTTACTTGCTGTCAGCTAAGCTAATGTGATCGCAGAATGGAGGTCTATATGCCAAACAGGAATGAAATTAACTCATGCTCAAGTAGGCGCTGTTAATTTCAGTTATTGCCACTGAAAGGCTTTGGAGAAATTAAAAGGTTTGGGGTTTGTTTTGGTTGTTGGGTGTTTCGGTTTTTTTTCCCTAAGAAGGTATAAATGAAAATGCACCTCTTAAACAGGTGGATGTGTGAATGGTGAGGAGGTAATCTGATCTATAAATATAAACGGAAATTGTTTACTTATGGCTTCAAGCCAAAAAGCATTAGGTTTAAATGTGATTTTCAATTAAAAACCCCTACTTTAACTTGAGAATAGTTTTACTTCTGAACAGAGTATTTCATACTGAATGACCAGAGAGAAGCCTGTAGCCTCATGAGGCTTTTGATGAGAATTGCTCTTCAACTCAGCAGCTCTGTCAGGCAGGCAGATCTGAAAGTCACAGCATGCTCAGCCTCTACCCTTGTTGCCAAAATTCTGCAGGCCAAATTATTCCCAGTATGACACCTAAAAAAAATTAATCTATGTTGATTTGTACTTCCTCTCGCAGTGCTTTTCTTGCAACTATTACTTCAGCTGTACTGGGTCCATCTAGCCCTATGTCCTGCCTTTGACTGTAGCCAGTAGCAGTTGCCTGAAGAGGAGTGTTGGAACATGCCAGATGAGATGCTTGGCAAATATATTCTCCCTGCTTCCCACAACTGCAGTCCAGAGTGCTCTTAAATCAGCACTGGTGTCTTTTTTTGCATAGCGTCAACCAAGGATCATGGAGCATGTTGCAGAGAGTGCCCCAGCAGTACGGCTGGTGTCAGGGATAGATCTGCCAGTGTTTGGCTGCTTGTGTGGAGGAGCCAGGAGATCCAGCTCCAGATGCCTCCATGGAGAAGCTGTGCTGGTTACTAGGTGGGAGGGATAGTCTGCTCAGACAAGCATGTGGCTGCTTTGTTATCAGTAGGTCCTGGGCAGCAGTCCCACACCAGAGCTGGCTACTCAGAGCAGGTCTGGGAAGACAATTTGCTGTTCTGAGCACAAGCCATAATATGTTTTGGGCATAACTGAAGGAGAATGAACTCTAAGGTAAATAATTATTGTAATAAGGCTAAATAAGCTAACACCCTCTGTAGCCAAAAACTATTCAGCTAAAGTGGAGTGTTGAAATATGCAGAGGAAAAGCCTCCTCCAGAAATGCAAAGGGGCACCAGACGTTATTAGGAGCTGTTTTGTATCACAGAAGTGCTGATCCCCACTCTTCATTGCATCTTTAGGCTGTTGATTTTTTTTGTGAAAATCGTTGCTCCTGAGGAGGGTGCAGGGGCGGGGGGGTTCATATGAACTGTTAGCTTCCCGCTAACAGCCCCACAGCTGGAAACTTAGGGAGCTTTTCAGTTTGCCAGACTTCTTGTGAAAGTCTCTGATTTGCATTACACAATTGAGCCTCAGTTCATGCTTGTCATGGAGGCTGGTAGCTGGTAACGTGTGGGCAGGCTTCGCTGCGCCTCTGAAAAGGTTTTGTTCAGTGTTTGCGCCTCTGCTTGCCTCATCGGTCCCTTGCATTTTTCAAAATGTTGAGTATTCAGCTCTGCTCTGCTACATTATCTCACAAACCATCTATTGTTTGGCCCTTTTTTGAAGAGCAGGTTATGTGCAGTGGTGTGAACGGTGACAAAGCCGTATCTGCAGTGCACGCAAAGGTGCTGTGGTCTTGAGCTGGTGCCATCCACTATTGGGTGGTGTAGGACTGCCTGAATTGGGGGTGCTTTGGCCTTGTTCTTCTTGGCTTAAACTTGTGAATGAAAGCATAAAAGGAATGTGGTTTTTGTTCAGTGGGGACAGGCAATGATAGGTATGTAATGCTCCTATTCTTGGAGTTGTCAGACAGAAAAGACCTAGCGTGATAACCCATAAATACTTTGTCTTCTGTGATCTTGAGAGATAGCTGTGCTTAAGCATCTAATTTCCAATGGAGAGGGTTGGAGGGGAAAAAATAAATCGCTGTTAAGGCTCAAATCCAGTCTAGCCAAGCTGCTGAGTTTTCATCAAAAGCAGGAAACAGATGGATGGGCACAGCTGCAGAAGGTGCTGCAGCTTTGGAAAAACTGCCCAGGCGTGTGCTGCAAGCAGGGAGAGCAGCACAGCACTACTGTTCTGCATGGGGCTGCCACTCAGTGCCAGTGGATGGGTGATCTCACAGCCCGTGCTGCTCATGGAGGTGCCATTTCAGAAAGGAACCTGCCTGGCATTACTCCCAGCTCTCAGTGATGTATGCTTGCCTGTTCCCAGGATTTGCTCACTGTAGTAGAAGAAAAACCCATCAAAGGCTCATTATGTTCCTCAGTCTTATATTTCTGAAGTATGCTGTGGGCCCTGTCCTAGTGAGTTTACTTTTACATCCTTTGCAGAAGCACCTCATTGCTCTCTTTTCCTGCTGAATTCTCCATTTCATGCTGGACAGTTGCACGATGAGAAAGTCTTGTAACTTTATGGGATCTCAGAAGAAGCCAGAGAAACCTCTGGGATGCTGTTTCCTATGTTCCTCTTGAGATAGAAAAGAGGGTCCAGCAGACAAGCAGTGTCCAAGGTCTCTGCCCAGCCACTCATGCAAGGCCAGTCTGATGTTCAGTCATTGCGTAAGTGCTACACCTTAAAAATTAGTGAGTGTATATTGTTTATCTGGCACCTACAGTCCTTGACTCCTCCTGTTTACTTGAAAGGTGCAAATATTAGATCTTTTCCAGAACAGATCTGTGTTATTGTTAGTTAGGAGGTTTCTTTTCTTAAGCAGCTTGGTAATTTTTCTTCTTTTTTATAGTTTTTGCAGAAATTAAAGATTTTCCAAGCAAGAAGCCTATGTAAGCACAACTGTGTAGCAGGGAAGAACATGTTTCTCTGCTTGCTTTCCCTTTTCTAAAGACAAAAGAGCCTTATTGAAACGTGCTTCCTTTCTGACTGCTAATGGGTTTTCCTTCCTTCCTCCTTGCAATGAGCTTAACATTCTCCCATCCTGTTGGGTATGAGTTTCAGCCTGGACTGTTTTCCCTGTTGAGGTGTTTAGTCACTGGCCTTGAGTGGGAACCTGTGATTGAGACAGGGAGAAGTCGGGGCTTGGGAAGGAAGAGGTTTTCCAGCAGTTTGGTGGTACATGGGATGAATTTTAAAAAGCAAGGCTAAGGTGCTATTCACTTTTGCCTGGGGCTGCTCATACTCTCTTTCCCTAGTTTTATTTCTGGATGCTTTCTTATGTTGGATCTGGATAAATTCCAGGACATTATACACAAAATACCTAGAGGAAGAGCTGGTTCCTCTCAATAACAATGTTCCATTTTAATCTGTCTCAGGTTAAAGGGAAAAAAATACGATGCCATGTCACTGGAGTTTGTTTGTCTCCAGGAGGAAAGATGCTGAAAGTCTTGCTTCAAAGGCTCTGTGTGGGAATTATGTCCTGAAGCCTGGATATTCTCCAAGGCTTAATTGTGCTTATTCATAGAAACATTAAACTTTATGAACTGGACAGCAGACCTCTAAATTTGGCTCAAACTGTAGAGAGGGTATTGTTTTTTGCACACTCTGATTAGCAACACTAAGCACAGACGTATACTTCAGAATAATTAGTAAAAAGGACAGGAATTAAAGCAAGCTTTGCTCTCAACAGAAACCAGATGAGCTAAACAAGTCATCTTTTTATCCGAATTTCCCACTTAAGTAAGGTTTCATTTTGTGTGGTGTTGGGTTGTGTTGTACAGGGTATACCTTGTCTCTCTCTCCACTATTGAACTTCTTTCTGTTCTAAAGTCTACAGTAGCAGACTGTGGAATAAAAATGTGCATCTCCTCCCATATCATCTTGCTGGTCAAGATGAAGAAAACAAGACTGGGCAATGCAACTAAACCAGGAAGAATGAGATCAGGTTACTGCCTCAGCTACGCTTTTGCCAGTCTCAGAGAAATCTGAATCCAAATATCCTTTTTACTAATGTTATCTGTGTTTTGGAAGTTTCTTTTGCCCTTCCCCCCACCCCCAAACAATAGGGATGAGAAATTAACTTTTAAATAAAACTCAAATTAACATTATTGTTAGCTATCTGAGCTTGTGTAAAAACAAACTTGTTTACTTTCTAACTAAAAAAGGGTAGATTTAGATTAGATATTAAGAAGAAATTCTTTACTGTGAGGGTGGTGAGGCACTGGCACAGGCTGCCCAGAGAGGTTGTGGGTGCCCCATCCCTGGTGGTGCTCAAGGCCAGGCTGGACGGGGCTCTGAGCAGCCTGGGCTAATGGAAGTTGTCCCTGCCCATGGCAAGGGGCTGGAACTAGGTGGTCTTTAAGGTTCCTTCCAACCCAAACCATTCTGTGATTCTATGGTTTAGTTGGCTTAAACAAAAAGGGGTGCTTTATTTTGTTTGCTAGAAAGGCAGTTAAGACTTCAGAACAAAACCAAACGTGTACTGCTGCCTTCATGAACTTCCTTAGTTTGCAGTTCTAGCTGTTGGAGAACCAGCAGTGCAGGAGGATCACAGAGGTTTTTTAGAGGCCACCTTTGTTGTTTTTTTGATTTTTCTGCTTTAATTGCAGATAAATTTATAAGGGATAAGATTCATTAGTAATATTTCCTTTTTAGAAAGCTCCTCTATGAATGGAACCAAAAGGATTTCTTTAGGGGTTTTTTAAGAGCTCTACTTTGAAGGAATATTTTCTTGTTTCTGATATTACTTGGGATTTACGTACTAGGAGATTTAATTTTTTTTTCTATACAGGTTTTCTTACAGCATCTTAAGTAAGTGTGCAAAAAAAACCCAGAAAAGAAGGATCATTTGGACAAAGCAAGTAGTATGCTTTGCTGTTGTCACAGTTTTGCCAGTCTTGGGGCAAATTGGGAAATTTCTTCTGTTCAGAGTTCTATCCACCCAGAATTGCATTACAAATTAATTTTTAAACTTGCTGCTGAAGGGAAATTAACAAAAATATACAATGTGAAAATTGGAAAAAAAATTTTTGATAGTGTTGGCAGGTAAAAATGTTGAGTGACTTATTTTTTTAATGGAAGTCATAACATTTAGACATGTAAGAATATAACTGCCTTTTAAAATGAAAAATAGCTCCATGAGACTACTTAACTGTCTGTATATGACATCCTCTAAGGTCCTTAACTAACATTTGCTTTGTCAGTGAGGTGAAACAAGGATTTGAAAATGAACAACAGTCATGGTTTGGAAGAGCAGTTGTTATCAGTGAACTTTGTTTCTTGGAAAACTAAGACCACAAAGCTGGTAACTTCTTCTTTGACATATTGAAGCTTATGTTTCAGGCAGACATGCAGGTCTGATTTTGAAGGATTTTGATGATCAAGGATCACTGTGTATTTCAGTGAGCTATTTCAATTTCCATCCTACATGAAAGTGTGCACCTTCTTCCTGTCTGTGCTTGAAAAATCATGAAAGAACCACAAGCTGGAAAGCAGCTAAACGAATCCAAATTAAAGAGGCTGCAGTTTGGAATAGCTGAGGGTCTTCTTACTGTATCACAATTGCCTATCCAAGTGCACAGGCCTGAGTAAAGTGTCATTATGGTATTCATAAGTCTTGTGATTGCTGACCCAATACTAGAAGATTTTCATCTAACACAGAACAAATACCATCATCTCTCATGTCTCTGGAAGCAGCAATGTGCTCAGTATCTTTTATGTTTGATTCTTGCAGGCACTTTGAATGCCTATCTCATACCCTGTATCCTGCTTTTGAATTTGCAGTGCAATATCATAACACTTCATCTTTCAGCGGAAGAGCCAACTTTAGGACGAAGCCTAGTAAAAAAACCTCAGACTTAGACTCTGTATCTGAACTACTTTAGAGATTAACCCAGCTGAGTTCTAATTTATGGAAAAAAGCTTCCCATGCTGCATTTGCACTGTACACATTTAGGGAGATTTGGAAGAGTTGATCAAGTGTCATTTAGACTGATTGTTCTGTTTTCATGAAAATTTTGCGTGTAAGAGCCCTTGAACACACACTAATGAGGAAAGAAGTGAATAGAAGTAGACCACAGAATTCTGAATCCACATTGTACCATGTATCAAAAGGCTAAAGTTTGTAATTAAATAAACTGAACAACTCTATCCAAGCCTCTTCACAGTTCAGATTTGAAGCTCAATATTGTGGTGCTAGCCCATCTTGAATCATGTGCCCATTAAAAAAATTCAAGGTCAAGAGGGCCCAAAACTACCAGTCACTTCCTTTTCTGTTGGGAATGCTTGTAAGATGGCTTTTATATTTAGTATCTGACATAGGATATGGAAACTGGAGTGAATGGAGAGATGGACATCCTTGCAAAAAGTATCAGACCTGCTAACAGTGTTGTTCCACCTCTGAGTCAGGACACAATAGTACATAGCTGCCACACAGTCCTGTACTGCTGCTAAGTGAGCAGTGTCTGAGTCAAGATCGGTGCTGTGGTATTCCCCTTCTGTACCTTTTTATTATGCACAATTCTTTGGCCAGAAGTGATTATAGCAAATCCAGGGGGATTTGGGAACTTCCCCTTCCCTGCTCTTTGGCTTAAGGCTGTAGTTCATCTGAAAACTGAAAATACCATTTAAAAAAAAAAAAAAATCACAAGCCTCTGTGACACGTCACTAATGTGTCCTTAAGGAAATGGCAGTGAATGAGAGGGGCAAGTCTGTCATCTGGGCAGGCAGTGGGGAGAGGACTGTGAAGTCTCATCAACTGTTTGGTTAATCACAACACACTGAACTTTCAAGCAGGCTCGTTAGGGACACACTGTTAATTTGATCAGGCAAGTGCTGCCAGGCTGCATTGTGTAGAGTTAAGCAGTATGAATAAAGCCCGTAAGCAAAGCTGCTGGAATCTGCTTTTGTCTTCCCTTTGGACGGCTGTCCTCCATTTTTGGATTCTTTTCCAGTTCAAAGTGGCCACGTGGAGTTTTGGCACTGTTACTGTTGTCCAAAGATTAGTTATAGATTGCAGAAGTAATCTAACTTGTGCTGAGATGAGTTACCCTGCTTCTCTTCTCAGCTGTTTTTGTATGTATACATTTAGCCAGAGTGTCAATTCACTACTTCTGGTGACTTAATGAGAAATGGATTAAGCCCTTTCTCTTTAAAGCCCAATTTGAAATGCTATAGGTATTTTCCTTATCTTCTCTATTCACATGTGCTAGGCACTAGCTATATGGCAATTAAAGTTTGCATTTCTTTTCTACTGTCGAAAGATAAACCTTTCTCTCCTCCACTTCCCACGAGTCAGAGCCCTGCAGGTGGTTTTGGAGGTACGACAGTATGTGTCTCCTAAATCCACTGCGGTCCCTAGAAGAGCTCAGTAGTGAGCCATAACGTTACAGACTGACCATTTTGGGCAGAAAAGAGGAAGACCAGTGGTAGAGAAAAGTTGTGTGGGTGTCCTGACTCCTTGTGTGACAGACTGGAGTGATTCCTCCTGTGATTACTGAGAAAGGCTGAGCAAGGGTAGGAGATTGTTTCCGTCTCATAAAGGGAACAACCAGATTGTCTCAATGCTGTCTCTCCCCAGTGTGCGTCAGAATATACTGTTAATTTAGGAGTTGGAACCCAATGGAGGATTTTCTGATTCTCTACCATGTGTTTGTCTTTATGACTCCAGTTCCTCTCTCATCCTTCAGGGATGGTTTTCCCTGACATTTTTAGTCTTATAAAACTTATTTATGTTTCTGCCTAGTCTTCTGCCAGAGAAAAGGCTGAAATTAATAAATTTCTGGTAACAGTTTTCTACTTTTTCACCTGATAATCTCAAGGCTGAGTCAAATACTCCATTAAGAGTTTCAGATGCTATCAGAACTGAAGCAAAATAAAAGGTTTCCCAGGAAATCAACTGTGCTTACGTGGAACAAACTTGGTGGGGAATTGGCCTGCACAATTACCTTGCAGAGTGCTGCACAGCTCCAGCACTTCTGTCACTAAATACCTGAGGTAATCATTAGTTGTGAATAGACAACGTTCTCCACCTGCTGTGTCAGGCTCTGTTATCACACTAGGAGGCTGCCCTCCTCTCCAAAACAAGAGGAATTCATGCCTCTGCCTATTCAAGTAGAGAGATATCTATTTAATGCAGTGCTCCATTTAGGGAAGTAAAGGCTGGAAAAAACACTTGCTCTATGGGAGGGAATACTTCTTAAAACAAGCGCTGAGTTTCCTCATTTTCCTTTACCAGGGATTTTTGTTAGAATAAGGCTGGAGAGAGGGAAATTTTGATATGATTCTGGGAAGCTTTGACTCAGGAAGGGGAGAATGATTCATAGAATTTTATTATTGTTAGTTATTAAGAAGAACAGACCATTGAACCTAATCTTTTATTTGTCTTTCTGTTTGAAAACTTAATGCACTTATGCAGTGAACCCAGAAGCGTTTGTGGGTTTGAACCAAGGTCTTTTGACATAAAAGCATAAATCCCAGCTATGGGCGCTAGCCTACAACCATTTTAAGGTAGACTTATTCCTATTACTTTCATACTTGGTAAGTATTTTAATAGTGAATCCTCAATGCATCCCTTCTCTGTTTGTGGAGTGGTAAATAAGTTGTTCATGGGAAATGGGAGCAGCAGAGGCACTTTACAAAACAGAGATCTGACAAGTCTTAAGACTTGCTACTTTCTGTGTTGTGACAATGATCCGTTTATCTGTGGTTGTTGCTGGAGTCTCAATGTAAGAGATCATTCATTTGAGAGTTGTTCTTTGGTTTTGATGGGGGGAATTTGATTACTGAGAAGAGCAACTTGTTTAGTAGCAACTCTTTTCTTTTTCTTAATTTAGAAATGAACATTTGCTTCTCCAAAAATAACTTCACTGTTAATAATCAAAATATAAGATCAGTCACAAGTTGTACATTAGAAAGAAGTGTTTAAGCTCCAGCTTAATGTGATTTTAAGAACTCTGAGGTGATTTACACTTATTTTTGTGTTCTGCTACTATGAAAAAAAATAGTGCAATGTAAATGATGTTTTGATTAAAATTTGACAAGGGAATTTAAATGAGGAAAGAATCAAAACTTGATGTAGTCTGTGTCACAACTGTAATTTCATTATTATACTTCAGAAGATAATATAACTCAGTCTTTTAGCTAAATCCTTAGGTCAATTCTTTAAAAAAAACAGTCAAACTAGATTCTGTCTAGGTTATTAAAATGGAAAAGCACTTGCCTGTGGGCACAAAGTCTTACCTTTTCCACTTACGCTATCATACATTGTAAAGGCCCATACATGCCTAATATTTCTGGGTATGCTGTCAGTAGCAGAGTCAGAGAAGCTTCCGAGCTTTTAACTTGCACCTAAGTGGTGGAGACTGGAACAAACATCTTCGTTATCCTCCTGAAAAATCCTGTATAGCAAAGCAGTCTTGCCATACCTAAGCTACTGGCTTAAATTTTGTCTGTTAAGCTAGGTAGCAACTTAATCTCAACAGAGATAGAGAATGCATGCAAAGACTCTTCTAGCAGAAAAAAATGTATAGAAAAATTGTGACAAATGTCTGTTGTCACAGCAAGTATAGAAACTTGAACTTGGATCTGTATTTTACTGCACTGGGGAAGGTAGAAGTCCTCAGCTTCCAGAACTGTGAAGTAAGCACCTCTGACCAACTCAACACCTATCCTAGAAAAATCTCCTTACAAGCTCAAGAAAACTGATTTATGTGAGTAACAGTAATAAACACAGTGTGCAAAGTTAAGAGGTCTCCAAGGCTTTGGATAATCAACAGAAATCTTGATTAAGTTCAACCTCTGATAAATTCTTACCAGTAATTATAGACATTTAGTTGACATGTAAGCAATCCTCTAAGGTCACCAGAAATAATTTCTTGGTTCATACTTAAGGCAGTTGAAACTTTTTTTGCTTAAAGGTTTAAAGTAATGTCAGCCACATGGCAGTGGAAGAGATGTGATAAGGCATCAGAAATCCATCAATAGTTTCCTAGTAAAGCTGCAAAGTAAACTCTTATAATTTTCCTGTAGTCACTTTATGCCTGGAATGAACTCATCCTGTGTCCTGTCAGAGAATCTGGATAACTGTTTTGATAGAAATAAGATATTGACTGTCAGGATTGTTAGTACCTTCCAAAACGGAACTCAAAAAGGGAGCCGTACAGTCTAACACTGGAGTGCATGGGTAAAATTACAAGGCGAGGCTGTATAACAAACATATGTCAAACACAGAGTGTCAGCTTCCTCCTAATGGCTTGGACTTTATAGCCCACTGAGGTTGCCAGAATTGAACACGATATACAGTTAGCAGCTTTTGTGTCTTATTTCTTAATGCAGTGCATGATGTACAAATCATATACTGCAGCAAAACATGAGGATCTGTAGTTACCCTGCCAAGTAACCTGTCTGCTGTCCTTGATTTGACCCCTGGTGTTCTCCTCTGCTGTCCCCATCTCCCTCTCCAAATTAGCAATCTCTGCATAAAGAAAATGAGCATCAAGATCAATCCCAGCAAAAAGGATCCTCATAATGAGACTAAAGGCTCCATTTCACAGAAAGATTTTGTCAGTCAGGAACATGCTAGAATTCACAGTCCAGGCAGTACATCCCAGAGATCATTATTAAGGAGTGTGGTTAAAAACTATTTCCCTGGGAGTGATTTTGCTGCTTGGGCAAATCTTTCACAGGTGCAATCTATTAGGAAGGCCAGACCACTTCATGTAAACAAGCAAGCAAGAGTGATCCAAAGAATAGGCAATGATGCCTTCCTTGCCAGCAGGCAAGTCTAAGAGAAGACAGCAGATTTTAGTGGAAGTAGTTCCTTTCAAAAACCCCATTATAGACTATGGATTTTTTTCCCAAAAAATTCTATTTATTCTGTACAGAACTGTCCAGTCCACAGAACTGTTATTTTGCAAAATGAACAGATACCCAAAGGAAAGCTCAAGCAACCTAACCTGGTTATTGAATGAGTGTTGCCCTCTTTTTGTATAGTATAGGTGGGAATACCAATCTGACAATAGATTTGAGTCATCTGCTATGCAACACAATTTGCTTTGCCATAGCCAGTTTCAACTGCAGCAGCCAACACTGATTGTCCAAGTTGGGTGATACCAGCATTTGCAATCTGAGATGCAGCCCACTTTTTTCTTTTTCTTTTTTTGAAGATGATCAAAAGAATCAAAATTATAGGGACCTTCCTCACCTGAGACACACAGAGTTAGGTAAGTAGGTATTTTTGCAAATACTCTTAACAGCACCCCCAGCTTCAGCCTGACAATACAACACTGATATGTTCCTTTTCTTTCGTAGGAATGAGAATTCAAGATCCAGCAAGAAGGTAAGCTACATAATTTGTTATAACGAATTCCACATCCATTCCAAAAAGATCTTTACTAGAAATCCTTTCAAATTGAAATTTAAATATTCTTTGAAGTCAGTTCTCTTGCAAAATTTTCTGGTCCATTTTTTTCCCCTGTAATACCTTAAGGTACATGTAGAATGTCATCATTTATTCTTTTGTTTCCTTGGCTAAGGAGAATTCATTGTGTATTTTTGTTTTATCCCACTAGTTTGAGTGATCCATCTTGCCTTCCAAAATGATAACATGTCCATCAATCCAACTGCAAACCCTTTTTGAAAACTCCTTGCCACTGTTATATATACCGAATAAATAGAAGCCAAACTATCTCAAATATATATTTCTGTGACACAATAAAATGATTGCTAGGATTATAACTGTCTGTAGCTTCAACTGAGTGCTATTTCAGCACTGAGCAAATAAACAAAGCAACCTTCCCATCCCGCACCCCACCCCACCCCCACCCCCACCCCCAAAACCACAGCAAAGTGTGTATAACCAGTATTTGGTTTTTTTCTGCAGCATCCACAGGAGCGTGCAGAAGCAACCACCTGAAACAGTCCTCTCGGTGCTTTCCACCAGTAGCCTCAAGTGCCTTATCTCTGAATCACTGCGTTTGGGCTTTCTCGTGGCACTGAGTCAGTCTGCTTGTGTTAAACATTTTCCCATCTGTTTTTGGCTCCACACTGGATTTCTACTGGACCCTGAAGGTGGTGAATAATTTTGAAGGAAAATGACCTGACTGAAGCAGAATACAGTTTTTAGAATCTTCAGCAAGTTATTGCTAAATCCTGGCAGGATTAGTGGTTCCTTAGTTGCTTCAGTGGCCATGTTCCTTAGTTGCTTCAGTGGCCAGGGCTAGCAGCGCTCTGGTAGGTGGAGCAGGTCTCAGTTGGCCTCCTTGGCTCTGGTTTTGCCTCAGGTTATTTTCACCTCTCTTTCCTCAGAGCTATTTTTTCTTCCTCATCTATGCTTCTTCCTTTCTTACTCATGTGGTATTGCTCTTCTGTGCAAATACACGTAACTTAAATCACTATTGCTCTGGTTTCACCTTCCGCTCTTTGTATTTGAGTATTAAATTTCACTTTATTTTTAATCAAACCACATCACATTTCTTTTTGGGGTCACAGAAGCGTGTTTGGCATGTTGAAGTTGCCACCGTGAGGTTCTTCTCCAAACAGAATTCAAACCATTATGCTACAATCTGTATCAGACCCTTCCTAGCAGCTGTGTTTATACAGCTCCTAGTGAAATGGGTCCCTGATTAGCATTTTTGAATAGCCCATTCACTGAAAAAAGTGGTGTTTTGAACCAGCTAAAGCTATTTAAAAAATTGGGATAATGTATGATTAAAAGTTTTGGTTTGAGGAAATGTCAGTGGCAACACCCTGCCAAATTTTAGTCCCAAAACATCATCACCATTAGTATCACAGAGATTAAGTTACCAGAATTTAATGGGGCAAGAAGTGTTCTTCTTTTTTGTTTTTTAAAAAAGCTGAAAAATTCGTTTGACAGAGACTTAAAATTCTATGTTCAGAGTAGTCACCCCAAATGGTTAAAGTCTGGTAAATTACATGAAACTGAGGACAGGTCCTCTACGTTGGAATTGTCGAGCAACAGTAACTTGGGGGCAACTTAATCCAGCATAAGAATCCAAACACTAGAGCAGATCAGGGGCTGCTTCACACTTACCAGGACAAGCTGTTTGAAAAACCAAAACCCATCCTCTAGTCTAAGTGACACTGATTCACACCACAGACCCTGTGTGTTGGACAGGTGAGCTGTAAATAGCCATTCTGTTCTGCCGTGCCAGGCAATCTCTTCACAAGGTTGGAGAAGCGATAGTTGGTGTGCCAGCAGCAATGCCTTCTGATGTGCAGGGAACCCTACAGGTTTGAAAACAAAGTCTTAAGGCTGGGGCGAAAAGTTGCCTCATCTGGGCTATTACAGAATCACAGAATGGCTGGGGATGGAAGGGACCTCTGGGGACCACCCAGCCCAGCGCCCTGCTAGAGCAGGGTCTCCTACAGCAGGCAGCACAGTCTCGCTCCAGGCGGGTTTGAATGGCTCCAGAGAAGGAGACCCCACAGCCTCTCTGGGCAGCCTGTGCCAGGGTTCTGTCACCCTCAAGGTAAAGACATTCTTTCTCATATTTCCCACAGTGGAATTAGCAGCTGCATTTCTAGTATTCTGCAAGTTTGGTCACATGCTTTCTTGCTGTGGATAGTGGCATTGAACAAAACCAGTAAGTGTATGTTAAGGCAGGGAAACACAAATGCTGCCTCTGCTCCATTAAACTGGAACACACGATTAAAGGACCAAAAGCTACTTTGGCTGACAAACTCCATACTTAAATGTTTTTTAAGTCATAAACTAAGAGCAAAGATTTATAAATTTGTGTCGTGATCCATAAATCTAGACCTCCTCTTGTTCTTTTGCTCTAGACAAATGGCTTGTAGAGGAAATTGTCGTGGTTTGGTAAGTCTAGTTTTCAGCAGTCAGCCCTCTTAGGTCAGACATATAAGAAACATCTGTAATTGTTTGAGGAATCTGGCAAGCTGTCTTTGTACTTAAATCACATTTTCCCCTTTGAAAGTTGGAAATGTCCATGATTAATTAGACACACAAGGCACATACCTCTGCACTTGGAGAATTAGACAAGGTATCAACTTGCTGTTACCTTGCAAATCCTACTGCAAGGTAAGAGCAGTTGATGCCTTGCTCTAGTAAAAGAGACCAGCTTAAGGTTCTTTAAAAGTGTATACCTTTTTTGAACCTTAGAATAAAATCTAATAGTTTTAAGGGGAATCGCCATTCAGTGGCAGGCCACTTCAGTGTTCAGAATTTGCCACTTGGTTTGGATTTTGGCTTAAGACTAAAATCAAAAGGTTCTTAAAGTAAAATTATACAAACCCTCCTTTCCAGACAGAATTGCTGAGCTGTGTGTATAGTTGTCACATACTGGGCCTCTGAGTACATTTAGCACAGTTATGCATCCTGTAATGAGATCATGTGAATTCAAAACATATTAAATTTAATCCTGGTTTTCAGTGTTATGCCCTACAAGTTTAAAATTGAGAGTATAAGAAAGGCATAATGTTCCTGACTGCTCAGTATAAAAATTGAGGCCCAGCTCATTGTGAATTAAGTCTTTGGTTCTGCCACTGAAAGCAGAATTGGTAAATGGACTTCAGTGGGAGATTTCAGGCTGATGTCTGGGGACCTTTGTCAAGCAGAACAAATGATTGCTATGTTTGCTAGAATTGTATTACTACTGGATGTTTCTGGTACACTTTATGCAAATGAAGTTTAAGTCTGGCTGTCTATCAGCAAACTTTGCCTTATGACTGAGTCTACAAATGCTGTAGCATAGACCCTCTAGGCAGGAATTTGAGGCTCTGCTTTATTTGTTGCCAGGTCCTTTAATAGTTTCAGAAAGTGATTTTGCTTGTAATATAAAAGCATGATGAAAACGGGCAAAATCCTGAGTAATGTGTTAAAATCAATTCCCATGTGTCAGATGCACAGCATGTCCTGTGGTGGACACAGTAGTTATCTGAACAACTTGAGGAAGAGGCTGTGGCACAGATGCTGCATGCAGGCTGCATCTCTGTGTGTTCCGGCTCACGAATGACAAAGCACAGCCATCAACTGTTTAAGTTTAGCCCAGGTCATAGGGGACAAAGAGCCAAAACCTCCCCCAAAAAGAAAATTTGCAACTACTTGTTATCTTTTTTTTTTTTTTTTTTTGGTATGAATAACCTATAAGAGCTAAAGACTATATTGATGATTCAGAGACTCATCTGTGATTCTGACCTTGACCACTGAAATGCTGCTAAGTTTACTGTAGAAGTGCCCTTGGTAGCTTTGAGCTCGCGGATGTACTAAATTTCTTCCTAGCAGCATTTGGTGACCAATCTTGTGTAATGCCAAGCCTTTCCATGTTAGTACCCTGCTTTATTCTAAGGACAAGCTTAGTTCGTTGTCAATAGCCCTTCTGAGGCAGGGATTTTTACTGTGGGCTGAGAATCACACTGGAAGGGACTGAAGGTGGAAGAATTGTCTCCCCTTAAGCCATTGCTGCAACAAAAACCACCTTGCTGTCTTCAGTATGTCACTATTGTAGCACCATGGAAAACAGTTATTGTTTTCTTGCAACACTTTCTGCCACCTCTTTTACTCTGGTTTTCCTTTCTGTCCTCTGTACGCTTTTCCTTGCTGCTCTCTCTCGTCTACATTCGGTAACTCCCTCTGTTTTTCCTTATTATTCTTTCACACACTTAATGCAAGGTAGTCTCTTTTTGCCTTTACTTCCTGGGATACATCTACATCCTTTCTGTTCCCTTCCCAGGGTTTTTCTGCATGCCAGCACTAGCATGTCTTAGCCAGCTGCAAGCCTCCCTGCTCCTCTGGCCAAGCAAGTAGCTGATAGCAACAGACTGGGTGCCTGACTAGACTTAGGTGCCTATCTCCCCTTTGGGATATTCTTGGTGTCTGCTGCCATCTCAGTGCAGCATGGCCCAGTTTCTCTGTATTTGGTGGGGGTGGCAGGAAGGGTTGGCATGGAAAGCGCAAAGCAATCTGGAATGTTCCACAACTGCAGGTTTTTTTCCCCATGAAGAATATAGGTTTCCTTTTCAGGAAGATTAACCTGTTTGGAAGATGTTTTTCACATCTTCAGGGGAATACAGTGTAGTATTTCTCTTGCAAGCCTATCTGAACCATTTCAAGAAGTTGCAGTGGGTATGTTAGAGCTGATTGACAGTTGTCAGTCACTGTTTATACACCTTCAACATTTTTCTTAGGCAGGCTGAGTTACCTGATATAGCTCTCTGGAATGTAGCAGGAGGCAGTGCAGCATTTTCATTTAATTGCCTGTGGAGATAGCTGCAGGATTGCAGTGTCAGAAAATATTACTAAATCTCAGTGGATTTCTTGGCATTTTGTTGCCACAATAAAGTCATAATTGTCACAGTGGCTTAGTACAGCCACAGAATATATGTACAATTATTTATGCAGCCTGAAAATGTAGTGCAATAATAAAATACTGTGCTTATGTATCTGCAACTTGCATTTGAGTCTTCTAATGCTGCTTTTGTCCTTTGCTGTGTTGTTTAAATGCATATGCATATTTCTCATATTTGAGATTTATAAAGATGTTAAGAAGAGTTGCATGCTGTCAGTCTGGTCACATTTTCAACCGGTCTTAAATATGAGCCTACTTGTGGGTTTGTGTCTCTCAGCTGTCTTTATTACCTAGGCATTTCAGTTTTGTAATCCATATTTATAAGGAATTTATTCCACGGTAGAACTGCCATTGCATTGTTAATACCAAGATGACGAGTGGCCTGAAAATGAGGTGTTGAGCAAACATAGGCAGATTCCACTTGAGTTTTTTTGACTGTCCTGAAGCCCAGCCAGTCCGTGTTGCGGAGCATTTACAAAGTAAAATTAATGCAGTGCAAAGCTGCTGATGAATTACAGGAAATCAGTCACTTGGGACAAAAATGAGGTTGCTGTGTCTTCACCCCTCCCCTAGCAAGTCAAAAGCTAGCTTTGAGCACATAAAGGTATCTGCTTTTCTGTGTGTCATAGTTGAGATCTCCTTGTTCAGGGGTACGTTCACTGTATGCACAATATTAGCCTACAGCAGAAGTGGATTTTTGCAGTAGAAGTTATCTTGGTTGCACAAGTGTGAAAAATGCCTTCTCTGTATTGTGTTTTCGAAGATCCTTTTCTCACACCTTATGTCTATTTCTCATCTCCTGTGAGAGGTTTCAGTTCAAGCATCATGATTAAGTCAGAAGAGCATTCACCCTGTGAACAAAATGAAGAATGCTTCAATTACCTTCTTACCTGTATCTGTGGGATTAAACCATGAGGTCTTTAACTGAATACATGTCCTGGCAGGTTGCTCATACGCATGGTCATTCTGGCCCAGGCAGAATTGCTTATATTAATAAAAAAACTCAATGTGATCTTGCAGTGCCACTTGGCAAAGTCATAGGCGCTTTGGTCGTGGCGGAGTATTACTGGAGGAGCTTTCCTGATGCTTCTTTGTGCTTTTACTCTTTCCATTTGTCATGGCCTTGGGTGCCTCTTGCTTCAGGGTTTGTTTTTAGTAGGAGCTTTGTTTCTCTGTTATGATACATTTGAGAACTCACTGCTTTTTCTCCAAGAACTTAAACTGGAGAGAGATTTTTAGCATGTCTTGCTGAACAGATCTGAAATCCAAGCTAATCAGATTAATCTGATAAAATATGTTTTAGAATTAATCTAACACCAATCTGCTGCTCTGTAAAAAGCATACATAAGCAGTATTTATTGTCTGTAGCCACAGGAGGGGGAAAAAAAAAGCCCGCGTGTAGGATGGCTGCATTCAGCTACTGCAGCAGCAAAGAATTTCCTAAGAACACTGAATGTGATAATTACAGTCCAGTGTGTTAGCCTAAACTTGCTAATAAATGTTTGTGCACAAACCCATCCTCTATGAGAAAGGAGATACTGAGCTGAAAATCATCCCTGGAAACCTAGAGGATATTTTAGGTGAATAGGGAGAAGAGGAGGAAAAATATGATTTTCAGGCTGTAATGAAAGATGGCTTTGGAGGATGCATGCATGTGCAAAGAGTCTGAGGGAGGAAGTGGAAGACAGAAAATTCAACATCTTTGAAAACTGACAAATCACCTGGCTATGCTTAATGATCTGACAGCATCTTCTCACCAGCTGCATCAACATCAAGGCTATTCATCAGTTTTATAGATTCATAGCATTACATTACACAACTTTTCTATCAACACATGATTTTTCCTGCCTGATGAACTGAAAAACACCTTCTTACAGTTACTTCAGCAGGGGAAGCACACAAACAAGCAGGTTGTACTCCATTTGAGATTGTGATACATGTCTCAGAACCATTTTTGTCTGCCACAAGCATTTGAAGCATAGACCTTGAATCAGAAACTTTTGTTTTGCTATTCATCACCATAGGTTTGGTCAAAATTTTATTCTGATCAAATTTCTATCTTCACAACCCTTAGTGAGACTTCCCAGTATCCCCTTTGATGCAGTTTAGGAATGGCTGAAAGTAATAAAACACACAAATGGAGAGGTTTTCATAGAGATAGCATTTGTTTGGGGAAGCAGTGGTATCTTTACTGTTTGTTACTAGGAAGCAGCAATGTCATCACACTTGTTGGGAGACAGACATATACAGCTGTTGGATGGAACTGATTTTTAGAAAGCTGTTTTATAAGAAGCATCATTCATCACACTGAGCCGCTCAGAGGCGCTGATACTTGCAAAACTAATGGGTATGCTGTAACATCAGCAACCATATTGAAATAAGAAATTAGAATCCTTTGGGTTTGGATTTCTTTATATTTAAAATGTTCTTGTTGGAAGGTATTGTTGATGGGTTTGGTGGTGATGGTAGTTATATTGGTTGTTCACATGATTTGCCATTGATGATAGCTTTTTGGACCAGGAAAGGCTGTCTAGTGCTTATGCTGTTAAACCTCTAAGAAAATACCTCATGTGTAAAGTGATGAGATTTTCTGGTTTACCAAAGAATGTGTGGAAAGAGGGAGAGCAGGACTGGAAGAGGGGGTATTCCATTTGCAAACAACGTAGAGAGGGCAGACCCTTCTATTTATAGCATGGAGTTTCTGTCATATTCTTCTAACACAATGATGGTGAGAAGTCATTCAGAAGTGTGTTCTGATTTGACCATGCTTATGAGCTTTCTTGCTTTCACTAAATGTATTTGCATATCTCAATTTCCCTAAGGGAGACCTTCTAAGCAGATTTTGAATTAAACTTTAACATTTGCCAGAATAAAAATTAACATTGTAGAACTGATAACAAAAAATACTGTTTATGCTTGAGTGTAAGTATCAAAGAGGACATTGGCATAACAAACACAGTATCCTATGCAAATAGTCATAGCTGAAAAGGAATTAATCCCTTTCCAAAGGACCAGCACACATCTTTCAATGGTACATAAGCCTGGGAGCAGGTGCTTAGCAAGCCCTGAGGATTCAGATCTCAAACAATCTGTACTCAGTATCGACACATGCAAATACCTTAAAAACAAATTTTCAAACTCTTACTCTCCTATAATTGTGCTATAAATTCCATATATTGTGAATTTAGTTGTAACTTACATGGTGTGCAGAAATTCTGTAAGAGCAGGACTTTGATCATCTCAGTCTGGAACTGGACAATACCAGCTTTAAGTTGGGATAGAACAAAGCTGGAATTGATGATTGGCCAGGTCTCTTTGCCAAGCTGCTCATTTTGATCATTCATAGCAAGAGACCCTTATTTTGTAAAAATCCTTTTGTTGTCGAAGACAGCAGACAGGTTCTGTTCTGTCCTCCAAGAGGGTGGCATGGTGCCAGTGTCAGCAGCCAGCAATCCAAAGTGTTGTGTTTAATCACAAGATTAATTTTTCCTTTTATTGGCTTTTCCTTTCAATATCACCAAGCATGACATGTTGTAAAACAGTAACACCAGTTGAACAAGGGTTGGCTGGCATCTCTAAGCCCCCTGGCTATGTCGATAGCAAAATGAACATTTGGCTTGATGTGCAGCCAATAGAGACTCCCAGGAAACCAAACTGGGAAAATGTACTTGTCAATGAATCGGCCATGTGCCTGCTGAAGAATGGGGGAAGAGGAAGCAAGATGCACCTGGGTATAAGAGCTATACTAGGACTTAGGTTCTTTTTTCTTACACGTTTCAAGCATCTGCAATTTCAATAGCTTGCTAAATACTGAGTTTTCAGGCTGTAGATCTAATCCATTAATGGTTTGTGATTACATTAGAATGTATTTATTTTAGCCTTAGAGTGGCCATATGCAAAATAGCTTCTAAAAGGAGGTGGTAGTAGATCCAGATCAAGTTAAAGATTTGTGCTTGTCCTGAACGCAGTGACTGCAAGAGCTTGTGCCTTGTATTGAATCATATAGGAAAAAATGACTTTTTCCAGAGGGATGACAATAGATTCAAAACTTTCTTTATCCTCAGAGCCTTCAGCAGTGACTGGGTGAGCATCCCTAGTGTTCTGTGCCATCATGCAGAAGTCTAGTCATAGGTGGGTGTGCTTGTGGCGAAGAAAAAGGCAGTCTTAGTCTGTCTGCTCCTGTATCTGCAATTAGCCATGTTCGTTCATTTCATTTGAGGGACTTCCGTGGTCTTGGAATGGAAAATTTAGCAGGGTTTGGTGGGGATGCAAGAAAGGGTAACTCTCTGCTTGGCAAAGTAGGATATGTGAGCTTCCAGAACCCTGCATTTTAAGGTTTATTAAACATGTTGAAATTTAGATGAATATACTCCTGTCTTTCTATGGTCTATATTGTAACCTATGAATATTATGCTTCTAATCATCTGTGCTGCCAAAGACAGATGATATAATTTTATTGTATATACAGGAAGATAAATGTACCTTCAGGGTAATGTCCCTTTAAATTAAGGTTTCTGCTTGTGGATTTGACTCATTGTACTGATATCTTCAGCATAAAGAATGCATACAGATTTGCATGTATCATTTTCAGCCAAAGTTGCATTTTTATTAGCTTTTCACAATCAATAGATAGGGCAAACAATAATCAGTTAATCTACTCTATGAATAATATAGCTGGTAAAAGATCAAGGACCATTGCATGGTACAGTCAGATGCTGGTACTTGTTTGTCAAGGCTGGGTTCCTTTGAAAGCAAACATTTCAGATTGCTGCCTTGACTTGCAGTTGTCCTTAATGCCCATTTTACAGGAGCTGGTAGCGTCAATTCTTTCTTCTGCTGAGAGCCTTCTGCAATTAAACTGTTCTATGGTTGACAATCTTGTGAAAAGATTTCAATAACTGGGAAGTAAGAATCCACAAATGGATCTTGTGTGCTGTGGTGCCCCTATTGAATTTCACTTTTTTAAATAGACACTGTGTGGCAGCTCTCAAGGAAGTGGCCTAATTTTTTGTTGCAAGGATTAAACTTCTAAGCCACTATTTCCAACTTCATGTCTGCTCTCGGAGCTGAGACTTGGGGGTGGGGACATTAGGTATGGTTATGCATTTATGTAAATATGAAGTATCAACTGGAAATTGCAGGAAGAGACTGCAACCAGCTGTCTTTGCAAGTTTAGTATTTATTGCAGAGTTAAACAAAATGCCTTATTGTTTAGAGCATTATTTGCCTTGGGCATTGGCTTAGACAGTCGCGTTGGCTGAAAAGAATTTCCTAACTCCCTTTTCCACACAACAGAAGATTAAGTAGATAACAGCAACAATTGGCTGTTTTGATCTGGCCTTGACATATGTTCCAAGAATCTACTTCATGATCCAGCTACATTATTTTTCTCTTTCATGGCTGCAGCGCTTCACTCCGACTTTACCATCACTGCCACTATGCTCCATCAGGGGCTTCTTTCCCAGCTTTCTTTCTGGTCAAAAGCAAGCAATTTTAAAGGATTCCTGGTGCATAACATGTAAATTCTTTTAAGTACAGGGAGGGTTCCTGACACATTAATAGTATGCAAAGTCTTTCAGAGTTACCAAAAAGCTCCACTGAAGGAAATAAGTTTAAGGCAAATGTTAAGAGGAATTGTATGAGGAAGTTATAATATTCTTGGTGGACAAGAGCCCCCCAAAAGTTGTGATGCTACATGGTGATGGTAATGAAAGTTGGAGACTGGAGACAATGAATACAGAATATTTCTGTGGAGAGCTTTCCCCTGAAATTTCACTGACTGTTCTCGCATACAGTCCCACTATCTGCTGGGAAAAGGCTTCTGATCAGCAATATAAGTGGGTCACATAAGTTTCCTACATCTTGCCAGGCCCCCAGGCAGCTCTAATAAAACTTTTTCAAAATGCTTACATGGTTTCTAAACAGAATTTATCAGCTGGCATGGAGCAGTAATTTAGCTAGTTCAGTCCTTGATGCAATTGGATGTAGTAGGAAAAGCTGTGAAAGTCCTGCTTTCCTCTCTGTGTGCTGCTGTGTAGAAGGGGCCATCTGGTACAGCGAGATGTTGGTGACAGTGTTGCTTGGCCATCTTCTCTGGAAGGCAAAGGTTTGAGGCTGCTGTCTTCCCTTTTGACCAGAGTCAAGGCTGGCTCCAGCTGGTGCTCAATTTCAGCTGGGCTGGCAGGTAGTTTTTTGATTCCCTTGGTACTACAATCCTGTTCATGTCAGAGCTTTGTTCAGAAGGAAGTAATGCACTAATACACAGGAAAAACTGCTTTCCTGTGTGCTTAGGTGGAAGTGTTGGTCTATTAGTCTGTTTTGTATTATCAATGAATTTCAAAGTCCACATTGTAAATGTTGTGATTTGGCTTAAATGTAAATGTGGAATGGACCTGGAGCCTGACACAGTGGAGTTGCAGCTATTAGTTGCAAAAGCTTTGAAGAGCCAGACTGTGCAGTCACATAAAGACAGAGCCTAACTGGGAGTATCTGGAAGCTGGGCATGTGTCTTCACTTGAACAGTTTTCTTCTCACGCAGCCATGATGTTAGGAGATGAGGTAGCACTAAAATATTATAATACCAATGGTGCTCTGTTTCTTTATGCTTATGTAGTTCATGCGTTGTGAGTATCTTGGCAGTCTGCAAACACTGCAGGCACGACTTCTTTTGTTTCAAACAACAGTGTTTCAACACTCAGACCACGCAGTGACCAAGAATTATAGCAGATTAATGAAGAATCTTCCGTAGTGTGGAAGGTGCTGAGCAGTGAGCTAGTGGAGTTGCTTCTGTTACTGAACCTAAAATACTGAAGTGAACTGGCTAAATAGGCTTCTGCGTCTGCATTGCAGATTTGCATTGAGCTAGTAGACTGATGTTAGGCTTGGCTATGCTAATGCAATTTTTCTACCGGACTGCAGTTAATTACCTGATACTTGCTGGCAGCACCCACCTGTACAGTTGTATCCACTCAACAGTAAGGGGTTGCTTAAGGAGCAAAACATTTCAAGGTGACTCTCACAGTCTAGCCTCCACTTGTGAGTGGTATGATAGAGGAAAGTTAGTATAGCACTGGACACAATTTAGCACAACTGATTGACTAAAATGTGAGAGTATGGAAACTGAAAATTGAGGGGAAGGTAAAGTAACACATTGTTATGGTGCTGTATGGTTGCCTTTCATTGAATATACAGAAGAGACATGGTAAAAGACAAACGTAAAGCAGGACTTTACTAAAAAAAGGACTTTGTGCCTACTGAAAAATCCAGAAATTTTCCAAATTCAGAAGTTGCCAGAGAAATAATGAGTGAATGGTGTGGCCTTTCTAAAAAACTTCTTTGATCCAGAGGATGTAGTTCTTATTTTGCCTGTTTGCCTTCGCTAAGCTCTGTGGAGTCACGCTGCAGTTAGACTAGATGTCAAGCCAAACACAACTGTTTGTAATATTGTTTGCACACAAAGCAAGGTGTGGTGTTAGAAGCAGCTTTCAACACAAAAGCAAATGACAGACTATCAGTTTCACTAATAGGAAAAAAAAAAAGCCTGAACAAACCATGTCCTTTGCAATAGAGGTTATCCAACAAATCTTTCACATTTTTATCAGTCTGCAAATCAACTTGACGCAATTGTTCATTCCTAAAATTTTAGATCAGGTGGTAACTGCTCGACTCAAACTTGTTTAGGACTCACTAGCACAGCCACATGGGACTGGCACTTTCACCATTTAACATGGCTTTGTGAGGCAGCTGCAGACCATTTACTCTGTCTCCTGAGTCACAGTTTAGGAACCCTTAATCCAAAACGAATGCTGTGAATCATCCCCTGTGGACCCGGCAAATTCATCCAAGCTGAAGACGGATGGGAAATTACAACAATTTGCAATAGAGATGTTCCAGAGAGGTTCTGCTTTTCGTGATCTGTGATTTCTTGATCCTCCTAGCTCAGGGAGGGGGAGCTGGAGATTTAACATTCTTGCAGACAATTCCTCAGAGCCTGTTTGCAGAATTTCACTAGAGTTCCCTGAACTCAGTGTGATATTTGTGCATCATGGGGTGGTGGAAAAACCAGTCACGCATTCTCTAGATGGTCACCGCAGGCTCTCTCCCTGTTTGAAGGGAGCTGAGCACTTTAAGTTCTTTTCTTTGTTGCTGGTTGTGCTGTCATAAGTGAGCAACGCACAGTTATATGGAATTTGAACATTCAATGCCTGTGTGTTTGTGAAGGCAAGCATTTGGAGTAAAGTCGAACTTGTAGGAAACAAAATCCTTGTAGAAAGTGAATCTCTTTCTCCTTGCCTGCTCCTCCCCTCTGCTGCCCAGGCATCCTTTCTGCCAGAAGTGCACACCCAGATTGACTTTTAAGAAGGGTGCAGTTTTATTAACTACACAGATGCCGTGCTGTCCCTCACCCTGTAGGGAGGGGTGGTACAGAGGCTGCAGTGGGACCACACTCTCTGGACAGACTCTTTGCTTTTTCTATGTCTATTAAAACGTTCTGGATTCACTTTAACCCCTTTCTTGTCTTGCTGGCACAAATCGTGAATAATTTAAAACATTTCCAGTTCAAGGCTGGGTTCTGCTGTCTTGGTGTCTGTTACTATTCAGAATGAGGATACTTGCATTTTTTTTGCTCGCAGTGTTCACTGTACCTTTAGCATAACCATATCATTCTGTCTAGCCTTCTGCCCCTCCCCTGCCCCCCCCCCCCCCCCCCCCAACAGTCACAAAAAGTCCCTGGGAAACTAAAGCCATGGTTATGTGAATTCAAGAGAAGCAAGGAATACTAAAGGAGCTGCTGCATATCAATTACTAAAGACACAAGGCAGATGCATTTGCTCATCTTGCACAGTTAAGGCAACTAACATGGAGCTTTTGCTTTTCTTTTTAACAACCATTTGAAGGAGGGCTATTTTCTGTAAAGCCTTTGCAAGCGCAATGTTTTGCAATTCAGAAATACTAAGAAGTCTTGAGTATTTATTAATTCACCAAATGTTTTCTTTTGTTCATGGCTGGAAAGGGATTCATTCAAACCACAATGTCCAGATGTCCCAGGGACTGTGGCTTGCATTGAGCTGTCATGGGGAGGGAGAAGAGAGAATATGATGGTTTAGAAAGTAAATACAGAGTTAAAGTGCCTGTATGGGCAGCGCTCCATATTGAGAGAAAAGGCAGGATCCACACAGTCTTTTGTTTAATCAGAAAAAATCAAAGCAAAGTTCTGTGAAAAGAAAACAGGTTTGCTAACTTGTCGATTACTTGATTGATCTGGTATTGTAAAAAAACCGACCCTGCTGTTATCTGTGTTTGATGTTGAACAGCAACTGTTGAAGAGCTGATAAAACGAGTGTGTCACTCATGCCTGAGGAACAATGTGAGAGGCTCTTTTCCTAACTGTAGTGTATGGAAACAGGCCTATAAGCATGTCAGAAAATTAGGTATAAACATCTCAAGTGAGAAGCTTTGGGAGGCCTGCTGTGATAGAAGTTGAGGAAGAGGATGGCCCCACTCCACATCTGCATCTCCATGCTGGACCTGCAGCAGCATAAATCTCTCAAGGACTGACTTGTCTGTTGCTGATAATCACTGATTTCAGCCATTTTTGCAGTAAATCTCTGTCTATCCCTAGTTGGTGAACTTCCTTTGAGACTGGCTATAACACCTTCCAATTAATTTTTATTGACATATCTTTGTATTCTTTTAAGAGGAAAACTTCCCGACACTGTTGAGGAGGGAAGTTAGTGTTAAAGGCAAGGTGTTCGCAGAGTAAAAAATTTGCTGAATTGTGGAATATATAGGAAAACTGGGGAAAAAAATAGCCCTCGATCAGTTCACTTACTCTAACTACTTGACTTTACTACTTCAAGTAAATGCAAAAAAGCCTTTTTTTACTCCAGTGGGTGAGTGAAAAAATATTTTCTGTAGGATTCAAATGTGCATCCTCTAATTATGACATGAAAAAGGGACTTTTTTGGCCGTGAAAAAGGAATTGCTTTTCATGTTCACCAAAGGGTACTTCAGGGATTTAACTTTCCAGAAGTTCATTTTTACCATGTTGTTGACCTTTGGAGTCAAGTACAGTGTACTACTTTTGAGTAACTTTTGAGGAGTTACGAGTTTCCTTTGAAATTTTCTTCAGAATATGCATTGTAGCTCTGTGCTTGGATTTTCCAGTAGTCATGTAAAAAAACCCCAAATCCCTACCAAAAATATTGACAGTGACATATGAAACCAGAAAGATTGGAGCTGTTTGTGTTATATAACAAATTTATAAAACAGCTTCAGAAAAGGGCTGTAGTGACTGGGATACTTTGATTTTATTTTATTTTTTTCATTTACTCCCCCCCCCCCCCCCCCCCCCCCCCAAATCAAAGGAGACGAAAGCACAGTTCTAGCTTTGCAAGTTTTGTTTATGTCTCTGTGGTCGTTCTCCTGTGTTGTGGAGCTCTGCACTTCACCTAACCATTATGGTAGACTGTCTACTTGTGAAGAGGAATGTAAAGAAAAGTAAAGTATCCCAGAGTTCTAGATGTTTTCTAGTATAAAAGCCAAAACTAATTTGCTTGTGGCATATGATTTTCAGGATATATCGAGGGAGGAAGGGGAGGAGGGATAAGAGCTTCATTCAGAAAAACTGACCAGTAAATTATTTCCATTACACTGTGACAGCTGTTCAGCAAGAAGTAAATGTTCATATTTTTCTGAAAAGCAAAATGATGGTCTCTACTCTTTAAATTAAATTAAGGGAAAAAACTCATGAATTAATGAACTTCAGCAAAGTGCAGGAGCAGCTGGGTATTTAAAAAGTATGCGTATGTTATGCTAACTATTGCAATTGGAAGCAGTGGTGGAACTCCACAGACAAAACATCTCACAGTTCAGATCTGTATCCAAACCTCTTGCTTGAAAGTTTGGCCTGGAAATTTCTCAACAGTTAAATCATAAGATGCTTGATGCTTCTCATTCTGGTTCCAGCTGGGAATCTGCAAAGCGTAATGCTTAAGCTGACTATTCACTTTGATTCTTGGAAATAGGAACAAGTTTCATAAAGAAACTGGTTTGGGGTTTTTTCAGTTATGTTGTGGTTGTTTTTTTTCCCTGCATTGGTTTGCCTATTGCATATCATTAGCAGATGGTGACACATATGCCCTTTCCATAGTTTTCTATTTTGGTACAGGAGCTGCTAATAGTCCCATTTTGACTTGGGAGTGTATTAAGCTTTGTTAATGCATCTCTGGTAATTGTAATCCTGGCTTATGTTCCTGAATTATGGCTACAGAGTCAGAAGATTTTTATTTCTTCAGGCCCAGAGCGTAACTGTACCTTTTCTGATAACTTTGTGGTTCTTCCAAAAAAAACACCCCACAAAATCAGAAAACCCATAGGCTTTTAGTGAATAGCGGGGTATTAGTAGCTATCCAAAGTCCACTGCAGTATGTGAGCAAGTTGCTCTTCTGTCTTTAAAATGATGGGGTTTGGTGTAGAACAAATAATACCTAAGTAAAGCGATGACGCTTCCCCCTGCCACTATGGTTACTAGTGAGATCTGCGTCTTACTGCACTTGAGAGTGGAATTGGCAAGAAACAAATCTGTATACCAGGCTGAATCCCATTTCCCTGTCTCTGTAATTAAGATGCTATCGTCTCTTAGGATGTTTTCTAAGCAAAGTAATTTTGTTTTCCGTCAACCTGAATTGAATACCTGTGCACCAAAACAAATATTGGAAGACTCCCTTTATATTTTGTCCAAGCTGACAGAAACATTTAGACCTAAGAAGGTGATGCTGTGTTTCATAATTTAAATTTAAAAAATGACTGTTAATGTGACAGTCACTGTGGATTGTTTTAGGTTTTTATTGCTCCCCAAAAAGATCTTTGTTTTTGATAGGTACTGTAATAAGATTTTACCTGCAGGAGAAGCTGCCTCCAGAAGCCTGCCCTAATCCTGTTAGATGGTGAGCAGAGATGTTGCAGTCATTGACGTGCAGGCAGCGAGGATTGGGACTTGGGCTTGGTTTGTGCTGTTAAAATTGGAAATGCTCAGTCTAAGCCAGGGAGTCACAGTCATTTAGTAGTTTGAGAAGACTGTGGCTGTGCTTCTGCCTTAGTGGCTCTTTCTGGTGTCTGTTGAGGGAGTGCATGGGAACAGCCGTGAACTTCCTACACGTGTTGCCCTTGCCTGTAATCCTGGGACATTTCTCTGCAGATCTGCCCGTGGGTTGTGAGACCCGTGGAGGCACCTGAGAATGCCTTTGCGTTGCCACACACCCAAGTTAAAGCAGCAATAGCACAGTATTCCTCTGCTGCATGAGGACATGTGTGTTGCTGCTCAGTCATTTAATTTAGCAACAGGACAATGGGAGGGAGAAAAGAGGAAACAGAGCCAGAAAGTTTTCAGTGGTTTCTCGGTGAGACTCAAGGAAAAGAGAATAGCTCCATAGAGGGAAAGAGAAGACAGATTTCTAGTAGAGATGCTCAGAAAAAGGCTGTTCTGACCCTGCTGCTGCCTGGGGGTGTCCCTTCCCAAAACTAGAAAGGGGAATGAAGATGATGTTACCAAGGAAGGGTGGAGATAATGAGAACAAGCTGAAGTTTGATGCGTTTCTTCATTTGATGAATGCCGATGGAAGAATGCATTTAGTTTTGTAACATTTCCACTGGGCTAAGCAGTGTCATTTTGTTTTATTATTGTTATTGCACCCGTAGTTTTGTTTTGAACTGCATACAGCTCTACCTTGCAATATAATCTTACATGTTTGCTTGCTGGCCTGTGTCCCCCACTACCCTCTGCTGGAAGAAACAAGGATTTTTCAGTTGCGTCCTTGTGCCCTGAAACAGTCCCAGTCCTCCAGCAGAAAAGGACTGTGAACTGGTTTGAGAGGACCCCAGTTCTGCCCTGCTGTTGCTGGCATCCATCCTGCAGAGAAGAGACCTGGGCCATGAAATGTTACTTGGTTTCACAAAAGTGCATGGCTTGGTGAGGGAGTACGTATGCAAATACCCAAATGCAAAGTTAGTTTTATAGGATGAAACATGAACATCTTGTGCGTTTTTCTTTTCTTAAATCTGAGCTAAAGGAATTTTGATCCCCGCCCACCCCACCCCACCCCACCCCACTGCACCCTGTTTAAAATCTTAGTATATTAGGCCCTCCTTATACCAGCTATGCAAAATATAAATGTCATTATATAAATATAAAACCCCTTCAGGAGGATATTCCAGAATGAAATGAAAGATGGGATTCTAAAAGAGGCTTTTTTTTTCCCCCATTATTGTTTATTATTATTACTATATAAATGTGTAATAATATATGCTGGAGCAAATGCTCTAGTACTTGATATATGAGAATATTTACACTTTCTACCCTATCTTCTGTATCTATTTGTAATAGAGGTACCTCTATCTGTTTGTTTCACTCATCCCTTCTGTAAAATATGAAGTCCTTGATCTTTCTGGTTTAAAGAGGGAAACCTTGCAATAACTGTAGTAATTTTGCTCCATGTGTGTCTAGAAATATTCAAACGAGAGTTCAGATTAGGACTGGCTTCCTTTCCCTGCATAAGCAAGCTATTGCATAGATGAAAGAACTTGCACAGCAGCTCTGAAGCATGTTATTCAGGCCATGGACGGGTATCGTTTCCAGA
Source organism: Falco peregrinus (assembly GCF_023634155.1). Taxonomy (NCBI): domain Eukaryota; kingdom Metazoa; phylum Chordata; class Aves; order Falconiformes; family Falconidae; genus Falco; species Falco peregrinus. The sequence continues at coordinate 86,575,638 of NC_073722.1, read as the reverse complement.
TTTCAAAGGCAATACATGATCCAGACAAGTCTGCAAGAAACTGGTCTTAATTAGTTGTAAATTTCCTGAAGAGCTCTGTCAAGTCATGGAAGAAATTTAACTGCTATTGCCAGCCTCACAGGTTTTTCCTTCCCCTCCTTTGTACAAGTATCTCTAGCTGCCCCAGCACTGCAAAGAGCAGCTGGCAGATTTGTGGCAGCTAGCTGGATACTGGGGTGTGTGCCTTCCTCAGACACCTGAGTTGTGGCAGCAGTGTCAGACCTCGCCTGCTACTGGATGGTCCTTCATGTCTTTCCAGCTCAGGCCATGCAACATCCCTGACAGGGCCAGCTGGCATCTCACTGCCGGTTCATGAAGCAAGTGGCATGCATGGTAGAGAAATCCAGTCCTCCAGTAAGATATTCCCTCCCAGTGTCCACTACCTCAAGCAGCCTCTGCGGCTCTTTTCAGTGCGGAGGCAACTTGTTCTCTGATGCAAACTCATGATGGGCACCCTGGCACCCAGGCTGTCCAGAATTAAGCTCAGACACCTGGGTTGTCTCTGCTGGTGTACTCTGCTTTTCTTCTTTTTCACTGAGTCTTGGAAAGCTAATTATGTTACCCCATTCTCTGCTAATCTACTGAGGACATGATCACAGGGTTTAGACCTCATATTGAATGTTTCTTACGCATATTGGCTCATTGTTAGTTTAAGTGGCATGTACTTTAATCTGGTAAGATGCTGTCTTTTAGTTAAGTAATTTCTCCAGTAGCTGTAAAGGGATGGTATCTGGTGAAATTTAATTTCTTTCTACACAGCTCATGTGGAAAAGGGATATCTAAAATGTCAAATTAACTTTTCAACAAGGGTAATATAGACTGTATCTTTTCACTGATGTCACCACCCCTCTTCTTATCTCATAATATTTCTTTACTTGCCTCTCTCTCTCATCACAGCATACTTGCAATGAGCTACCTTGCTTCCACTACAGTACTCTCTCTTGAATTCAAACACTGAATGTGTACTAGATGTGTTCTGCCAGTATGTGGCTGGGGAATACAGTGAGCAAAGTCTGCAAAAATCCTTCTGTGCCAGTAGCTGGGATCACCTCAAGTGTGTCTGAGTTAGGCTGCTGAAAATTTGAACTTATTTTAAAAAGAAACTCTATAGGAGCAGCCCACCTGATGTTTCAGCATTGCTGGTGGATTCATGCATGTATTGACAAGGATGAGGACAACACGGGAACAGCCTTCAGTTAGGGAGGGGCTATCCTCTGCATTTTTTTCATCAAGAGGCATGGGATTCCATCTACCCAACAGATACTTGGGTTACAGGTTGCTGAGAGGTCTGGAAGATCCTGAGGGTCACTAGTGGTATAAAACCCAAATAAGCTGCATTCGTCATTACTCAAGGAAACAGGACTCTGGGACTCAAGATGAGGGGCTGTCTCTTTAACACTGCTATAATAGGTGTGTCATTAATTTAATAATTCTGGTGTTTACAAATTAGAAGCACAAGTTTGTATTCCACATGGTGTCTTTGAAAGGACTGAGAAAAACTGAACTTGCATAGCATGTGTATCCCTTTCAGACACTGTGAAGTATCTTTTGACCTCCCTGAGCACCATGCTGGACAGTTGGACTGTGATCATTGCTGGAAGTGGTGCACATGGGAGCACAGGCTGAGAGGGCAGTGCAGCCACATGCATTGAGAACTCGCCTGTGTTATGAGTTATTGGTTCACACAGCATCTTTTGGAGGTAATTCTCTGATTTCCCATTTAGCAAGGTTTCTGCAGCTTGATAATTCCCTTAAGTGAATTTTGGAATGGGCTGGAAGTCATTCAGCTGTTGCAGTACAGCGATGCTGGTGGCAGCCATATGCAGACAGAACTGCAAAGGAATGTTACTGGGCAGCAGTTCCTTCTTTTTCTAACCAAGTGGATTAAAACTATCAGTGTGACAGGGCAACTAGTGTCTCTCCTGCTGTGGTTATTTTGCAGTGAGTCCTCACTGCCCCCCTCTTTACCGTGACCCAAAGACCACCCATACACTCAGCTCTCTTATTAGCCGATGGAAAAAATGGAGTTTGGTTCCAGCTGCTCAGCATGTTGATAAAAAGTACTGATAAAAGGTTGGTGCATGTTTGAGAAGCCCTGGATTACACTTGTCCTTGCCTCTTCCAGCTTGCATGGAATTTTAGGCTTTGCAAAATCCAGGGCTTAGAAATAAAACCCAGGAGCTTCACATAAGGGGGTTTGTCTCTGGATCTGTGTGCTCACTCTGTAACCTGCACTCAGAGTCCGCTCTGATTTGCCCATAAACTGGAAGTTGGATCCTTTCCATGAGGCACCAGAGGGTTTCCTACTGCTCAGGGTGACTCCGCTTGCAGCCCATTAGATGCTTGAAGTGCTGTGAAGACCTACTGTCTCACTTTGATGTGAGCATTATCCTTCTCCTAATACAAAAATGTTACTGTGTACTTTGAAATCTAGTCTATATATACCCTAGAATCAATGTGCAATGAATGCCTTCAATTTGAGGTGCAAACAAAAAGCCGAGTATTTCAAGTGATGCTATGCTATTATAGCATATTCCTTTGCAAGTATATCAAAACAAAAACTGTCTCCTGGGCTTTCATGTATGTCAGTAAGCACTAACCAGCTCTGCATAGGTCCTTAATTCACTGCAGGACAATGCAATTTTCAAAGCATCATGTAAAGAAGGATTTTGCTGATTTGATCTGTATTTGCAAAGGAGCCCAGTCCCTGCCTACCCAAGCCCTGCTGCTGTGAGCAACTGAGTGCAGCTCCCAGCAGTAACCATTGTCTTTGCTACTTTCATGGGTGCTCTATCAGGTTTCTGGACTCCCAGCAGCTGCTGAGCATGCAGAGAACATCTTTGCAAAGCCACGTGTGTTGAGTCCAGATCAATCCAATCTTGTCTGCTCACTGTACACACGATGTAAAGTCACATTGTGTGTGTAGCTCATAAAAGTATGTCCTGCCCGGTGGCTGCAGGGTCAGTCTGTGCCTGTGCAGTAGGTCTGGGATGGCTAGATGGCTTCTGAACTTGAGGGTGATGGTTACTCCAGGTTTACCCCGTGGTTGTCTCACTCAGAATTGGTTATTAGTGTTCATGTTCCTTCTCTATATTTCTCCCACATCAGTTCACATGACAATCATGTCTTCCCTCAGATACTCAGAGGCTGTTTAAAAAGGGAGGAAGGGAACATGCTCCAGAGGTTTCAAGCAGCTTTGTGAAAAGGGTAGAGTGTATTTTACTTTGGGGTGATGTATAGCCCAGATAAGACTTTTCACCAAGGACCATTATATGTCAAGTTGACTTTTTAATTGATTTAGCTCCTCTGATCTGTGCGTTGCCAGACATGAACTACTAGCCTTTGGATGGAGTCCAGGGTGTAATGGAAAGTTCACTGAAACTCCATCAGCTCTTGTTAAACCTGAGTGAATTTCAGCCCAGCACGTTTCTTGTGAATAATTAAATGCAGTTAAGCAGGTGATGGATTTGAGCCTCTGTCTGTAGTGTTCAGCTATATTTCAATTAGGAAGGGGCTCATGACATTCATGAGGGTTTTGGGGTGATTTTTTTTGCCTCTTGTGATGGATAACTGCACCTGGAAACCCAGGGTAGATGTTTTGGTATCTCCCACTTGTGACCAGCATGAGTTGTTCCATGTGACACTCATCTCTCATTGTTTTCTGTTTTTCAGTAGTAAATTCTCCAGTATTTACTTCTCTTTTCCCCATTTTTACATGACATTTGGATTTGTTATCCTTTACTTTGATGTTACTTTTTATCAGTACAACTGCTGTACTCACAGTGAGGGTGTAGTGCTATGGCAACAATATATTATCTGCAGTCTTGCCAATGAGTAAGATATGGTGCAGAAATTAGTTCATTTATCAAAATCTGATGCAGCAGAGCTGAGGAAAGGACCTGGCTATCCTGAACCTCCTGCTATTTTCACAAGACCTGTCATTCTTTTTCAGGTTGGTTATGACGCTCAGATACATTCTCTCCTGACTGTTTCTGGTGATGCCTTGTTAAACCTACAGATGTCTTAGCACCTTGGAAATTATTTTTAGATATACAATAATCTCCGAGCTATCTTTGGTAATGACAAAAAATGGAAAATGAGCTTTTTTTTTTTTCTTGTGTTACTATTCCAGAAAGGTAATTTTCTGTGATTTCAGGATAGGAAAGAGCATATAAATAGAAAAATCTTACCCAGACTGGTATATGTGAGGAATGTGTTAGATTTTCACTGCTAAAGACTGAGAGCTCTGCCCTTCTCTGCTCTGTGGTGCAGACTGGGCAATGTACAGCCTTCAGGATGCTGTCTTGCCTTCTCTGTCCTGCGTACACACTGGTGGAATGGGCTTTACAGTACAATGTTTACACAAAATTTGAAATTCTTCTAAAATGTGGATGTTCAGAATCAGTCAGTTGATAGAACTTTCATTTATGGACCAGCTGGTACAATGATGGATTAAGAGGACTTTCACCTCTGTGTACCTGTCTCCTCTAACGTATTATCTCGGCCATCCAGACTGTTGTGCCTTTTGGGACAGGGCAGCTTTGGGGCAGCCCAGGGCACTGGGTCCAGTTTTCAGGGTTGCTGGGTATCAGGGTGATGTTAGAAATGTTAAATCTTTGGTCACATCTGGTGATGATTCAAAAATTTTTACAGGGATTTTCCAGTACACAAATTGTTATATGTTCTTAACGTTCAGGGTTTGGCTAGAAACTCTTGGAGAGGAATCAAACCAGGTCAGGCTGCTACAGACTTATGGACACAGTTTGGAAGTTTTCAGTGAAATTAGTACCAGTGCTTAGTCAAATTATCTTTGCCGGTTGACCCCTCTTATCTAATTAGTCCCTACTTCACTGAGCTGCTTCTACTTGCATGCACTGAATCAACTATTTCGTGTTACTGTTCTACCACTCTAATGGTGGAAGTTGATTCAAGTTAAGAGATGGTTTCTTTTCTGTGTTATAAACCCATGCCTTGTGATTTGTGCAGAAATAAATTGTTTTGTTGCATATCAGCCATCTGTTTGAGACTGAGAGGAAGGATGTGTGGTAATCTCAGATCGAGTATTAGGTGCAGCTGAGCAGCCAAATAGACAGTCCCTGGGGTCATCTTATTAGGTATGGATAAGTATCCAAAGTTTGGGTGCATGTCTGTACTCCTGAGGTTCCCACATCATCTCTGTGCACTACACAAGCAGATTTCACTATCTTTCTGTTAGAAGGAGAAGGGTTGGAGCCTCATGGATTTCCATGTTCTGCTCCTCGCCTCTGGCCTACAGGCACGGAACACCCTGAAGGGAGCCTGTGCGCACATGTACTTGTTGTGCTTCCAGAAAAGTGTAAAATGACCCACTGGCCTTCTTTAGTAGGTAAATCAGACACATCCTCAGGGAACAGCCGTCAGCAGGAGCACTGTGCTACACCCTGCCCATTTCAGGAGAGGTGGTGAGTGCCCGCAGCTGGCCTCCAAGGAAGCGAACACCAGGGCCACCAGCCTGGCCCTAAGAGATGCTTTAAGGTTTGCAAAATCAAAGGTGATCCCTTGCCTGTTGTGCAGTGGGGAAGATGGTCTGTCAGTAGTTTGTGTCTGGTTTGCAAAAGGTCTAACTGGGGTGGTGGAGGGAAGCAAATGGCTTCCAGTCACACTGCAAGCCGATGTCAGAGCCGAGACTAAAAGCCAGTACTTGAAATTCCAGGTTCCATCCTCTGTGGCCTACTGCCTCTCTAAGCATGTTAAGATTTTAATGAAACCCACCAAATTTTAATTTAAAGCAGGAATCAAGAAAAATGTCTTACTCAATTACTTAATTATAGGTGAACTATGATTATAAGACACAAACATGTCTTGCTACAAAGCATCAAGTAAAAAAGCAGAAAGGATTATTTGTTGCTTAATTTAGCAGAAGGTGGCAGCTCATCATGCATAAGTCTGCCTGACACCTAGCAAGTTCTGTGATCCTATTTGTTAATCTTTTTAACTTTCCATTTTATTAGGATAGGGTTTCAAGAGCAAATAGGATAAATGAGATTAAATCTGTCACCCTAAATTACTCTCCTCTGAGTTATGAGCAGAATCACTCTATGTTGGAGAAGTATAATTATGGAAGAAAATGCTGCCTCTGTAATTGTGTGCTTCGTTCAGAAGAATTTGAGATTATAATTATCTCTAGTATGCCACGGTGGTGTATGCTGGCTCTTAATTTCTACAGTAAACAAAACCATTGAAGGTTTCTCTCTTGAGCCATTCTTGATGTAGCAATATTATCCTTCAGATCTCCTGGTTCAAGCAAGGGGTCAACACTAACTTGGAATAGAGAACCCGTTGTACATTTATTTTCACATTACCTTGAACTTAAACATTGATTGTGCAGTGAGGAATAATGGCCATGGGAAACAGATTGTCTTCTGAGCTGCCGCTATGCCAGGTGGGGCATGTCTAGGTGCTTATGCAAAAAGCAAGTCATAGCACATCTGTTACTGTGTTCCATCATTTAACTTTTCGGTGGTCCAAGGATATTGCCTTTGACCTCTGCAGTGACTGTGTTTCTGCAGGGACTCCAGCAAACAGAGCAGCTTTCTTTGACGATAATTAAGCTGTAATAGAAAAGGTCTGTGTTAAACTTAGTCTTTTTGCTCCTAGGTGTCATGTGCACCAGAAATCTTAGGGTTTAGTTTTTCTCTCAGAAAAATGTGCTGGTGGTGCTCCATTAGGGGACTGTACACTGCTCTTGGCTCTATTTAATTTATATGGCCCTATAAAATTTGTGGTACACTTCATGCTCTATAGTTCCACTGTGAGATGAGTTGAAGACACAAGACACTAGGCTCTTGAAATTTTGTGTTCACCAACCAAAGAAAGCATTGAACCCATGTGTTGTTTACCTAGATTCATAACGACTTCTGTTAGAAAAAGCAACTGAAAAGTTCAGCTAGATTTGTCCCATAGATGGGCATTATTACTGCTGGGAACAGATCTCCTGGGGAGAAGATACGCACAAAGTAAAAAGACACTCACTACAGGTGCCGCTCAGACAGTTCTGCAGCTTCCCTCTTGAGGCAGAGAACGTAGAGGGTCAGAAGCCAGACTTTTGTATGATGGATTAGTGATAAAACAACCTGCCAGACTTGGATTAGAATTTCTGTTACATTGCCTAAAATTATGTGTGCATTAGAGGGGAGGGACAGGGAAGATGCATCATTTTGGGGAGAATCCTAGTAGCAATTTTATTTTCTTTTTCAGACTTTTGTACAGTTACAAGCCAGGACTTGATCTCTTTTTATCAGCCAGTCTGGTTTACAAATGAGCCCCCTTTTGTCCCATGTAATTTTATGTTATCTATGATACTGCATAAAGATTCTGGGAATAAAAAATGGAAGGGTTGTGAACAGACCTTCTGGCTAATATGTACAATGACTCACTCTATCCTCTATTTCAACTTCCGTGAAGTATTTTCAGATGCAGTATTTACCCATTAAATGAGCTGTTCAGTTTAGCTTATGGCTAAAGCTTTTCCTAGTATTTTGATGTATTTGTTGGGAACATGACAAAGTAAATCACAAATGAGAACATTAACAAATGCTTACATTAATCATCTGAGACAGTCTCTCTTATTATAATCTTGTTCGGAGTAACTAGTTATCTGTAAGAAAGGGTTTCCTGTCCCTTGATTTGCCAACTTACTTGATTTCACTGCCAGTGAAATCTCTCCCCCATGCTTGACAAGCAATGGGTAACTTCATAATCCTCTGTGTAAGCAGTTTCTTCATGGGAAGAAATCAAATCAGTCATTGCCATTATTGATCGTAATTTTACTATAATTTAGAGGGAAGAACCTTCCCTGGGTAGAATTAATTCTATAACTGCTTATTTCAGGATTTCCTTTAGTTTCCTCCAAAGGATCTGGCAGAAACTGTTAGTGACAGGCCTGCAGCTTGCTTGGCAAGGTCACTGCGGCACATTTCATGGCAAGTGAGAAACTTCTGCCTTGCCTTGGTTTTCAGTCATCAGCAGCTGCTTTGAGGAAAACTGAGAATGGCAGCAAGTCTGTATGACCTTGCTGCACATTGAAATTCCACCTCCTGGGAAACATAAGGGTACCTCATGGAATCAAGCTGTCTTCATCTGGCCTCTCTGAGCTAGTTCATCTCCATCAGCTTTCTCTTCTACGAGACCTGCTGCTTTACCCAAGCTCTACAATCACCTGGATGAGATCTCAAATGCAAGAGAAACAGACACATTCAGGTCTCCTTCACTGAACTCTCAGCCCTTTCCTATTCTCTTAATAGGTGTTAATTTCCTGGGCCTTTCCCTGCTAAGACCAGTCCCAGGAGAAAACCCTATCCTTCTGATCCCCATCTGTGGGCTACAGCGAAGCATCCTTACTCAAGTGAGATTTTTTTCCTTCTCTCCTAGTCAGCCTGGAGGTTTGGCTCTGGCCACAGACATATCTTGCATTCGGCTTTACAGTTCATTCACTCTGGATGGGATTTGTCTTATCTTTTACTCGCTCCAGGCCAAACTGATTGAAGCACACACAGGGAAAAGTCCTTTTAAAAGCAGTTTGCAGCAGTGCAATGTTAAAAGCCTGGTTGTGAGAAGGAGGGAGTGTAAAACAGTCTCTTCTTGCCTGTTCACAAAGAGGAGAAAACACAGTGCCCTTCTAATGCTGGCCACAGGAGTGTGTTCCACAGCATCCCTTCAAGGTCAATAACACCATTCTCAGCTGTTCAAAACAGCATATTGGTAGCAAAACCAGTGCAAATTAGATTTGGGAGAGGGCTGCTTGGGTTTTTTGTTTGTTTTTTTCTTTCTCTCTGCAGGCTTCAGCCTGGCAGACAACCAGATTCAACCGTGGATGTAATTCAGGCAAAATACAATCCACAGTATGTGGTCCGATGTATGATTTATGCTAATGGTGGCAAGGCATTGCAGCTGAATGGCTGTCTGCTTAGCAACTTTGGAGGAGTCCCTGGCTGCCAAGGCAGATGGAAATCTAAGGACCCAGTCAGTCAGGGGTCTTACTTTTTTCAAAGAGATTATTTGTCTTGCTTTTTTCCTTATTTATGTTTTCCACATTAATGAGATTGATCAGATTTTCCCCCTCAGCAGCCCTATAACACCAAATCTCTTTATGCAGAACAGACAAGTAGATTTGGTGTAGTGTTTAGAGATAAGCTTTAGAGAGGCTGTAAATGGCTAAGTGAATAAACACTGCTCTTTTCTGGGTGAAGTTGCCTGTGAGACAGGCTGTTTTCTGCTTGGTCCTGCCCTCCTCTGCTGGTGGAAGTGTTCTTCTTCGCAGCTAAAACAATTTTCCTATAACTAACAGGCATTTCTCCATCCTTTTTCCAAAGTCTCTACTTTTTCTCCTTTATCTTCACTTCCTCTCAGTTACATTTGCCAAGTGGGCAGCAAGCCTTTCCAATGTTCCTGAAGTGTTCTCATAGCAGATGCCAGCTACTTTCTTTTCAATATTGCATTCTTACATTCTGCTGACACCTGCAGAGCCCATGCTTGATCTATCTAAACTTTCCTTAAGGAGAGGTTTTTGTAGTGTTGCTTCTGAGTGTTATTTGGACTTGAAAACCACCCGGGGAAGTGTAGTGAGAAGTGAGTGTGCTTCTCTTTGTACCTGCTGTAGAGATCAGTGGTTTAAGAATCCTATTCTGCTTTACACCAGTGAAAAGTGAAAATAACACCAGCTGCAACGAGGCTATGTAGAAGGTAAACAGAAATGCAACAATGGGATGAGGCTTTTACACAAAGAAGCAAAATGCCAGGTTGCAAATAAGGCAATAGGGTTGCAAAGCCTTATGAGCCATGTGAACAATTGGTGCTTTCTGTACTATGTAACAAAGCAGCTTTACAAAGCGTGTCTGCAGTGTATTTTAGATCACTGAAACTGGCTTTATGGAAATTTCTGTTGTTAAATTGCGAATTCAGCCTTGCTGCGTGGCTGGTGGGGAGGTGATGAGACCACTTCTCTGTGTGATGATGGTGAATGAGAAGAAACTATGTTACAGCCAAAAGAGCCCTTATCTATAACTTTTCTTCTTCACAGGTGCCCCTGGTTGACAAAAGCCATCTCCCCAGCCATCCCAGTGTACAATGGGCTCGTGTTCTTGTTTGTACTGGCAAACTTCAGCATGGCAACTTTCATGGACCCTGGAGTTTTCCCACGAGGTAACAGAAAATGGGGCTGTTGGGGGGGGGGATTTGAAAATCCAAGCTAAAGGAGATGTCAAGTAGCCAAATACACTGTTCACTGACTAATCCCTTTTTTTCTGGTATTGTTCTTGTAGACTTTATTAATTACACTCATCTGGCAGCAGAGGTGGGGATGGTAGTAAATGCTGGGTACTTTCCATCTCTCTTCTGAGCTAGGAGGTGGCAGTTGTCCTTTCACTTGCTCAGACTGGCAGCTGAGGGCACAGGGTTGCATAGAATGGTTCTCCTTGAGTAGCTCTCCTGACTGATGTGATTGTGATTTCCATCCCCTGTGTCATGCTGGCAAATTGGATTTAAGTCACTGTCTTCACAATAGGTAGCAGAGCATGGTGGAGGGGAGAGGCTAACTTTCTGAAACAGCTTCATCAAAGCAGACCTTCCAAAGGCCTTAAAACAAATGCAGAAGCACTGAACACTAAAAAAGATAATGATTAAGGCTTGCCTTAGAGTATCTAAAAATGTCTACATTTAGAAAGATATGCCTGCTTAAATTAGTACTGATTCACAGCTGATGAAATAGGATAAAGATCGCTCAGCTTTTGTAATGGGAACCACAGTGCAGCTATCTCTTTTAACATATCCTAATGAGAGAATTATCACCTCATTTTATCCGTCTTCCAATAATTATTCACATGCAGTTTGGAGCAGAGACTGCTCTAGGCAGTCTTGCTAAACCAATGGATCTGTGCTTTCTGCAAGCTGTGCTTTCTCACCTCTATTCACTGAGTTCAATATCTATTTTGAATTGCTGTCTGACAAGAACAAGGTACCTGTCCTGCTGGCTTCCCTGAATGGTAAGTGCCATGTTTCTCCAGATAGCAGGGTCTGATGATGAGCATTTGCCTGCCTTTCCTTTCTGCTGCAGCCTTCGAACCCCTGATTAAGTGTTGCAGCACTCCACTTAAGGAAATAATTGTGTGTAAAGGCAAAATAAGGCACAGACAAGATTCAGTCATTTGTGCAAGATTAAGTGATGCAGAGTTAGGTGCTTAAAGGTACAAATAGGTGCTAGGGAGACTTTCAAAAGAGTTTAAACACTTAGAGCTTGTTAAAACAAGTTTCCTGGACTTTTTAGTTCCTTCATCTCAGCAGAGATAGCAGCGATTAAACATGCTTGAGATGTGAGATTATCGAAAGCATCCATGGTCTTTGCCTTTGGTAGGAGGAGAGCTGGAATAAAGTTCATTATGCCCTGTGAGTGGTTGGTACTGAGTGTGTTGTGAATTCATACTTTCCTTTGCACTTCTCTAACTTCTTTTTTGCAAACAGATTCTTTATTTTGGACTTTGCATTTAAAAGAGAAACACACCAAGAGATCAAATAGAAACTTTGGGACATTCTCATCACCTTCCCTCCCTTCCCATCTCCCTGTTGGCAATATGGGCAGTGGGATTGAGTTCACCCTCAGCAAGTTTCCCAATGATACCAAGCTGTGTGGTGTGGTCAACATGCTGGGAGGAAGGGATGTCATCCACAGGGACCTTGACAGGCTTGAGAGGTGGGCCTGTGCAGACCTCATGAAGTTCAACAAGGCCAAGTGTAAGGTCCTGCATGTGGGTCAGGGCAATCCCAAGCACAGACACTGGCTGGGTGGAGAATAGAGGGCAGCCCTGTGGAGAAGGACTTGGGGTGTTGGTGGATGAGAAGCTCAACATGACCCAGCAATGTGTGGTTGCAGCCCAGAAAGCCGACTGTGTCCTTGGCTGCATCAAAATAAGCATGAGCAGCAGGTTGAGGGAGGTGATTCTCCCCCTTTACTCCACTCTCAGGAGACCCCACCTGGAGTACTGTGTTCAGCTGTGGGGCCCCCAGCGTAAGAAGGACATGGACCTGTTGGAGTGAGTCCACAGGAGGGCCACAAAGATAATCAGAGAGCTGGAGCACCTCTCCTATGGAGACTGGTTGAGAGTACTGGGGTTGTTCAACCTGGAGAAGAGAAAGCTCTGGGGAGACCTCGTAGCATCTTCCAGTATGTAAAGGGGCCTACAAGAAAGCTGGAGAGGGCATGTAGTGACAGGACAAAGGGTAATGGCTTTGAACTGAAAAAGGGTAGGTTTAGATTAGATATTAGGAAGAAATTCTTTATTCTGAGGGTGGCGAGGCACTGGCACAGGCTGCCCAGAGCACCTCTGGGTGCCCCATCCCTGGCAGTGCTCAAGGCCAGGCTGGATGGTGCTTTGAGCAGCCTGGGCTAGTGGAAGGTGTCCCTGAACAGGGCAGGGGGGTGGGACTGGGTGATCTTTAAGGTTCTTTCCAACCCAAACTGTTTTATGATTCTCTGTGAAGGAATCAAACTGATAAGGAAAAAGAAAGATGGAAAACACTATAAATACCAGTGCTGGGAGGAAAGAGGAGCAGATGTTATTTCAGATACAAGCGTGCATGTGAAAAAAGCTATCACCACCCCACGCCACCTGCAGAGCTGCCAGCGCAAGGAGTTAAAAAATTGTAGGAGTGATTTAAAATGAATATACAGTAGATCTGTTTGCTTTCTGATGTTGAAATTAGGTTTAGTCTTCTTGTTTTCAAGCTTCTTAGCACATTTCTGATAGTTACAAATTAACTTCAAAACCAAAAGAACAAATCAGCAACACAAAAGCTAAGATTCTAATGAAATTGCATGATTCCTTTAAGGAAGCCACCAAAAATGGTAAGATATGTTATAAAAACCTGAGGCTTGGCTGCCCTGTGTCAGTATGAGAATCTGTGCCGTAAGATAGATTCCTCTGCCAATGTATTCTTCTGCTCAGATCACTGAAAGCTGGAAATAAAACACATTTCTAGCTATATTATATCAGCTTACAGGTTCTCTGGCAAATAGGACTTGGGCTATGGGAGTAAGTAAACCCAGCACACTCTTGTATTGTTGAAGAGGGCCTGAATCAAGTTCCCAGATCCATTACTCATGTTTGAATAATTTTTTAATTTGTTGGCTCTCTGAATGTTTCTGGTATGAACTGGGATTGGCTCTGTGCGGGTGAGTTGCCAGTTATACACCAAAATGAGAGGAAAGGAAGTATTAGGTTACTGAAACTGGGGCTACCCTGACAAATCTGATTTACAGTCTGGGTTGAGATTGGCAACGTTCATTGCTGTCTAATTATAGATACCAACTACAAACTGGCTTCCAGTATTTCTGATGTGAATCTATTTTATACAAACTCCTCAAGCGTCTGTCAGTTCTGCAAGATTGATGTGTTATATGCATGTAGGTATATACAAGGTACAGACTTTTCATCTGCATAGTCAGGTTTTTTTACAAGACCTTAAATGGTTTGACTGTTCTAGTGTCTTGTTTTCACATGCCCACATGTATTATACAACATGGGCTAGTTTATAATATTATTGAAGAACCAACAGATTGTATTTATAGAAGTGCCTATGGGATTTAGAGTCTAGCTGGGTCCCACTGACTAGTAATGAAGGAAAATTATAGAGAATGGTGCCAGTACAGCACTCTGCTTCCATGCACAAACATTAATCCAGAGAATACTCTTGCAAGGTAAATACTGTAGCTGAGCCAGATTCCAAGCTCATATAAGTGAAAGAAGAAACTCCCTCTGAAGTCAGTGGAAATTAGATCATGATAACACATCTAGAGAAGATTTAACATAGAAATAAATTACAGTGATTGATGCCCCACTGGGACAACATTATCAAATTCCACCAAATTTGGAGCCAGTCAACCAACACCAGCAGCACTGTAATGTTTAACCAGGTGTCAAATAGATGTGAACTTCTTAGATTTTCTCTGTAAAAAGGAAACTAATATAGATCACAGGAATCTAGAATAAAGGATGAACTTTCATGAACATTATTCTCATTTTTTTCCTTTTCTTCTAAATATATATTTGTCTATTATAGACTGGGTTTTATTTTGTGCATTTATTTTTAAATGGCTTCTTTTCTTAACAGGGCAGTGCTTAGCTGAGATGATAAATCATCTGCCCTCCATGTTGTCCCTAATAAAATGACCGATATTGTCATCCTCATCTTACTAATGGCAAAGAGAGGCTAAATGGCTAGCTCAAGGCCACAGAGTGAGACAATTAGAATCCAGGACTTCTTGACTCCCATTCCTGTGCTTGGATCAGTAGACCATGCTGCCTTTGAGAGAGGGGAGATCTTCCCAGTTATGTATTGTTACTAAAGCAAGTTCTTGGTATGCTATGAAGAGGTGAGCACGGAGTGTGCTATAAAGAAGTAAGAACTGATGCAAGGACTTTTCATGGGCACAAAAATTGCTTCAGAATGGCATATCTCACTGTGGCATCACGCTCCCTGGTCTTTGGGATGATTGTGGGATGACACTAGAGTGTTGAACAAATTATTGCTTAGGTCATCTGGGTTGATTTTGGGGGTTTGAGCTAGCATAACCTTCTTCTAATATTTATCAAAGTAATTTCTTTCACTTTATGTGCTGGTAGGCTAGCATTGAATTAATCCCAAATTTGTTCAGCAGAACTTCTCACAACAAGGGCTTGGGTGATCTCCATCTCCTCTTTGACTACATGTAGTCTGCAGCTCATCTTGTTCATGCGGGTTGTATGTGATGGCTAAGATAAGACTCAAACACCTCTCTTTGTCCAGGGGCTGGTGAGTAAGGTTGCACAGCCCTCCTATGAGCCCTGATCACCGAAGTGTTCTGCAGCCCTGACAACCTGTTCTGACAGTCCATCACTTCCACCACTCTTATTTCCCTGACAAGCCCAAGAGGACATGCAGTGGCCCTGTATCCAAGGCATCGACTGGATTAGCTCTTTTATCTTTAACCTTTGTTATTTCCACTAACTTTTAGTTTTGCATTGAGCAGCAGATGAAGATGAAGATAAAGATGATGACTTCCGAGCTCCACTCTACAAGAATGTGGAGATTAAAGGAATCCAAGTACGGATGAAATGGTGTGCCACCTGCCACTTCTACCGTCCTCCACGCTGCTCTCACTGCAGCGTCTGTGACAACTGTGTTGAGGTAACATTTTTGTTGATTACACGACCTGTTGGCTTTGCCTTAGTGATGACATTGCACATACTACTGAAAACATGCATTTGGGTGCCTCCTCCAGTATTTCAGTTCTTGGAAGTTCCCAGCTGTAGTCTTGTTGACGAACTCCTACTAATTAGTACCATTTGAAACACAGCCCTCAGTTATCATGGTTGTTACACATGCAATAATGTTTGATGTCAGCTTTGTTGCCAGTGATAATGAGAATAAAAATTTATAATGCTGGCTATGTCTTCCTTAAAGTAGCTAAGGGATCATGAGTGTAAAAAAGGAGTGAATGGAAGAGTTGATAAAGGGGCAGAGTTCAGGAGAGCAGGAAATTTGGGGTGAACCCTTGTAGCTTGTCATCTGTGAGTTTAGGGCTCATTGTTTAGTTTGGAACAAACTGGTGCCTACTTCAGTGGGCAAGCAGAGAAGCTACAATGGTGTGTGAGCTTTAGGAAAACCAAACACAAAAGTCAGAGTGGTCCTCCAGCCAATGGAACAACTTCATGTTTGTTTCAACACCCCAGCTCAGAGCATGAACACATTCATGTTTCTAATGTTGGTCGCTCTGAATTATAGAACGTTCATGTTTCTTGATAGCCATAGAGTCTCAATGAGGCACATGGGATTTTTCAAAAACAACCCCCATAATACAGTAAGTTATGCTTTTGGGCTATACACATCCCCCAGACTGTAAGCAAGTAGGAGTGCTGTATCCACAGTGGTGTATTGCCAGGGGGGATTTTTTATTGCTGAACTAAAAATTCTACTTCTTAAGGATTGTTTCTGCTGCAAGGTCTATTTTTTCCAATAGAAAGATGAAATCTTTAATATGTCTAAAATATATTCAGCTGTGCCATTAAAATGAAAGGAATTACTAATCGGAAAGGGAAAAAATACCAGAGTCAGCTGGAATGCTGTATACACCATCTTTGTCCTAATCCTCTTTGCCACAAGCAAGGGAATAGTCCCAAAGAAAGCAGCACAGTTGCATGTGAGGGAAAGGCTGCCTGGGTTTATCTTGTATCAGTCATTTTCTCCTTCAGGGCAATATAGATCTAACTTGTAATTATCTGGAAGCAGTGCTGTGTCTAGTAACATTGATAAATAGGACAAGGTTGTCCTGTTGTGGAAGGCCTTACAAGGATGCAGGATTTGAGAAGACAGAGAGTAAGGAGCTGCCAAGGTCCCTGGGCAGAGGGGAATAGCTACAGCTATTCATAAGTTGTCTCACTAAATTTCTTAAACTGCTGTGAATTATTGAATAGAGCTGGATTTTTCGTAGAAAACCTCAGTTGTATATTCTTAGTTTTAAAACATAAATGTTTTCACTAATTCTAGATCCTAGGGATTGTTTAGATGATGGTAAATTCTCAGTTGTCCCACAGAATTTCTATCTTCCACTCTCCCCAGTGGCCCAACATGAAAATTAATTTTCAACAAACAAAGTTTTTTCAGAAGATTGCCCAAAAGTCACTGGTATAAACACTTGCAATTTCATGCTGCCATAAGGGCTCCATGGGAGTCAGTTCTGCAGCAGAAATGGAAATAGGAGAGAATCCAAAAGTAACCTAAATAAAATAGGAGAACACAAGGTGACTCTGCCTAGCTCTCCGGAAGTTTTATTGATGGTCAGATAGTTGAGTGTTCCTTACTGTTCTGGTGGGCAAGCTCTGCTTATATAATTAAAATATGACTGCTGTGGAGCAATATAGGCAAAAAGCATTAATGACTTATAAATCAATAAGTCATGGTCTTAAACAGCATGCTTTATTGATTCTTGTGATGCTTATTTCCCACTCACCTGTCTATTCTAGAAGAGCTTGGAGATAGTGATAGGAGCAACTCTACTGGCTTTTACATGTGGAACCCAGTCAGGGTTGTAATTCACATCTTTTCACTTTCAGTCTAGAATGTGTAATAAAAATTATTTTCCCAAATATAAAACGTTTGAGCTAAACAAACAGAACAAAGCAGACAACACTTGCAGAAATAAAATCAGTTAAAACCTAAAGCCTGCTGTGACAAGAGGGACCCAAAAATGAATCTGTGACAAAAGTAGTCAGATTTTTTTTTCTTTACTGAAGCCTTTGCAGTGAGTACTTTATAATAGTTTCATAATCCATAGGTATTTTGGGCTGCATGCTACCAGATTCGCATAATAGACATACGCTATGTCAGCATTTCAGATATAGCCTGAAATGATCTTTATTAAATTGCTCTTGTCATTTTCTTATGTGCTTTGGGAAAGCTCTAATCCATTTCCTTGTACTTTGTAAATTTTTGGTAAATACATTGTGCAAAACTTAGAAATACAAAAACCCCTTTGTCATCATTGAGGAACGTTTAAAAATAGCATTACCACAAAACAAAGAAAAAACAATTCGTTTGATGATGTAATGAATGTGTAATATCTGTTCTGAAGAACACAGAAATAAGAAGGGTTTATTTTGTGCACCAGATATTGTCTTCACATCAAGAATAATCCCATTGAAGACAGTGGATTTACATGCCTATAAAACTGTGTAAAGGCACCTGAAAGGTGTCTGTGGCTTGCCCTCATTATTAAATCTCCTGTTAAAATGGATCCAACTTTATAAGGGACCTTGAACTTTTGACTAAGACAAATAGTTAGGTTTGGGTTCATAACTATTAATGAACTTGTGCACAACTTTGCCTGTTTCTTACCCAGCTATTGCTTTTCTTTGGGGACATGCTTGGTAAAAAGTATCTTTCGTGATGTTCATTGTTTCAAGTGGATTCATTCAGCTACCTATAAATACAGAAATGTAGGGCAGATAATTCTGCAGCAGTATTGAATCTTCAAAACATTCCAGGTTATTATAACTTCATTGTAATTGTCCCCTCAAGCTAAAGATAATTTAAAAATAGTGTTTCTGCTGCTTTAAGATAAATAGACTGTCATTTATTTTTTTTAATATCCTCTCTTCAAACCCTATAAACACTCAAGTACCTCTCCACCCATAGATACAGAAACCACTTGGTCCTAAGAGCCTTATAAAGAGAGTCTAGCATGTTGTAAAGCTGCAGAACTATCCTGATGTAGTTTTACATGGTGATGGTTTGGACGTGTCTCTAAGTCAAAATATTTCTTTTCACCATTTCGATATTGTTCCCTATTTCTCCCTTTCTTTCCAAGGATTTTGACCATCACTGCCCATGGGTCAACAATTGCATAGGACGGAGGAACTACCGCTATTTTTTTCTCTTCTTGCTGTCCTTAAGTACACACATGGTTGGAGTATTCACCTTTGGGCTCATCTTTGTGCTAAACCATATGGAAAAGCTGGGAGCAGCTCATACTACCATTACGTATCCTTCTTTTTTGGTCTTTCAAGACTCAAGGTGTCCTTCAGGAAAATGTGAAAGAATGAATCTGAAGATTTGTCTTCCTGGAAATGGTGGAGATACACTCCTCTCCTGATCCCCCATTGCTCTTCCTCTGTAAATGCTTAGTGCAGGTTTTCCTCTGTACCCGTTTTGCCTGTGTGACCATCGATTACCCACAAAATTGTAGCTGACCTTTTGTCTATCTCAGTCTTTGTCATGACAACCCAGCAGAAGGATATGCTGCCTCCCTGGATTTTGCTGCCAGTTGGGGGTGGCTATAAACTGTGGGGTTTTATTACTATTTACTGTATTTAAAACACTTGTTACTGTATTGTAAAGCAGAGTTTGCCCTGGAAACAGGTTCCCCTGCATGCTAATACACAAACTGCTAGCTCTGGGGGGTGCTGCCCCTGTTGATAGATGAGTGCAGAATGGTCTTTACAAGATGGTTAGAGCCAGAATCAATGAGTTCAGATTGTTTTTTAACCATCTCAAGGATAATGGCCTTAGTTAGGAGCAGATGGGCTTAGCTTTGAGATAGAATTTAGTTAGACGTAATTAAAAATGAGGCGAACCCTCCTTATTTCCAAGCCTTTTTTTTTTTTCTCCTTTTCCTCTCTCTCCCCTTCATAATCTCTTTTTCCCTTCACTCATCCCCATTTCTTTAACTCCTGGATACAGAATGGCTGTCATGTGTGTGGCTGGGTTATTCTTTATTCCAGTTATTGGTCTCACTGGCTTCCACATCGTTCTAGTGGCCCGAGGGCGCACAACAAATGAACAGGTAAGGAGCAATTCTTTCTCTGTGTTGGTGATGTTGAGTTGGGAAGGAAAGTCAGCAAGTCAGCTTGAGTAAAGCAAGAAATGGTCCAGATCTTAGCAGTAACACTCATACTAAAGCTTTTGTGAAGATCTATGAAGATTGCCTAGTTTTTAATTCAATTTTTTTACTTGAATGCACTGCAAGCAAAGATTTCCCCTTTCTAACCACAAAGGATCATCCCAGGCTTATTTACCATTTAAAATCTACTCTTGGCTTTGAAATAGGTTTTATGTGGTAAGTACTGTCACCCCCAAAAGTTAAAACTTTATGAGTCAGACTGAACTAACCATGAGCCTGAATGAAGAAAAAGAAAGGAAAAGATTAAATCATGCTTTTGCCCTGTCTCCTGGTATTTTGAACTACCCCAGCTAACCCACAGTGCACGTCGTAATAAGATCTGAGCTAGCTCTTTGTCTTGCTCTTTTTGACTCTCTTTTGTTCTCATGCGTATGTGCACATGCACATAGAGAGGCTATTGGACCTAATTTGTTTTGCTTCTCCAAACCAAGCGTAATCATGAGATCTTGTGCCAAGGAGCCTGTAAAACATTAGTTCCCCTGCAGTTACCCCAATGTGGGTGATCCAGACCTATATACATGTGCATATCAATAGTATGATACCGGTGATAGAGATGTAGTGGCAAAATTGATAGCATGCCCCTGCCATTCAAAAGGCATAGCTCTGTTAGAAAGCTTGACACTGGGTCATGCAGTGTGCCCATCAGCTGCTCATAGCTTTCTTCCCACTGCTAATTAATTGTGTGCATTCCAGTGCTTTACCCTTTCACAGCTCCAGCTCAAAAGCACCCCTCATATATTTGGGGTTTTTTTGCTTTCTTTTCCACATCACACTTCTTTTTCACTTTTTTTTTTTTTTTTTTTTTCCCAAGTGCATTTTTACTGCTCTTGCATCTATGGGCACTCTCTAGCTCATACTGAGCAGTATGGTGTTCTTGCTGTCCTGCAGGCTGATGGCTTCATGCTTATGTAGCTTGGATGGCTGCTGTGCAGACTGTAAGAGTTGAAGACAACTGTCTGAGGCCAGGCCTTCATAAACTGGGAAGAGATTGTCCCCTATCCCACAAGAGACAATAAAAACTTCTATCCAGAATAGTGTGGGAGGTTTACATAAGCAATGAATCTGACATCATCCTGAATTGTTGCCTAACATGGCCTCTGAACAAAGCAGACTTACCATAGCTGTAGATCTTTAAATGCTTTTCTCTGTCCTGCTTGGATTCAGCTGCTTTTCATTTTAAAATTGATTTTGGCCAAGTGTTAGTGCTAACAATAGTAGCATAAAACACAGAGCATTGCAGTCTCATAGCCCAAATCATTATCTGTCTTAGGTTTGTCTTCATGCAGTGATGAAAACTGTCCATGGAAATTTTAGGCTGCAGAGGAAGGAGAAATTTAAATAAATAAATAAATAAATAAATAACTTCTTGTGTTTGTGGCTACACTAACATTTAGGACAGTTGAGAATTTGACTTTTACCTTGATTGAAATAACTAGTGGAAAATGCATCCTAGCTTGGTTTGGTTTCCTGAGCTACCAAACCACTTGAGATTAAATCATCCATGCCATTCTGAAAATTCAATATAATCTGGTCTTAATTTCTGTTTAGTCATATGTACTGCCTATCTGTAATGGGACGATGGATGTTCCCAGCCTTCAGGTCCCTTTGAAAGGAAGCATATCTAAGTAATTAGAGCACCAGACCAGGAGTGATGGATATGCCATCTGCTCCTGGGTTTTGCCATTGTTTTAAAACATTCACTTTTCTCCTGCAGTCTCAGTATCTATTCTCTTTTCTCACACTGTTGGTTATCTGCTGTCAGCATTACAGTTACAATATGTTCAGCTACACTTGCCCCCTTTTCCCAGTACATTTTTTAGGCCAGTGGTACAGACATTTTGGTGTTTTACTGTAATTTTTTGGTATTTGGTCATTCTGGACTTTGTTGGGTTTGAGCATTCATAGTAGGCAGACTGATTTAGGAATGCGCAGTGACTGAGTTTAGGTGTTTGTGAGCTTTCTGAATGCCTCTGGAAGTCTTTTACGGAATCAAAATAACCCATAACTGAACATCTGCTCATATCCTGGCATTTTTAGTTTCTGAATAGAGTAAATAAATACCCTTCCTTCTGAGACTGCTTTCTATCAGTGGATTTCAAACTACTTTAGAAACCAAATTGATATAATTAGTAATGTAATCTGTGAGTTAGAGAAATTTTATTTTCATATTGTGTGAGAGAAAATGGGCACAGAGATATGAAGAGCTTTGCCAGCTTCTGGCACAAGTCAGCTTAAGCCCAGGATGAATGCAGATGTGCCAAATGTCCCAGGCCCATGTTTTAGTCATCAGGTTACTTTTCCAACACCCAGAACTTCCAGCGTTTCTCTCTTGGCCTTTTAAAGGGTTTTATGTTATATCAAAGAGGCCAGCATAATATACTGCAAAATCATTTCATTGTCATTATTTTATATGCAAGTAATTAAAATATTTCTAGTACTCTGTAAACTTGTTGCTAGATCAGAACTATGAGTTGATTAAAATGCATTACTTGCAAACAGCAACAGTAATGCTTTTAATGGCAACCACTATTAATCTCTCTGGCTTTATTGGTATTTATCCCCATATGGTTACTTTCAAGTGTCTGCCTGTAGAGTACAAACCCTTTATAATGCTTATGAAGCTTTGAATGGATCCCGCCAGTCTAATGAGGCTTGGCTTTTATTAAACTAGCTCATTTCCAAGCAAACATAGTAATCACCAGGGAGTTCCTGGCACCCTCCTGCATAAGGCCTGCATAAGGCAGTGGTTCATACTGATTGCTGCGGCGAATGGGATGCTGATAGAGAGGAAACATTGCTCTCATCCAACATGATGAATGTTGAGTTGACATTCCTGTTTGTTTGGAGGGGACTTACCAAGGCAGATGAGTGGAAGTAATGGGGGAATAAAAGGGTTCAAAACAGGATGTCTGGCTAACAGCAGGCGTGAATCGAAGAGCAGCATGAGGAGGTGAACCTGGTCACTCTGAAACCCAGCCACACTGAGCACATTGCCCTTCGGGGAAGGGACCTTTAGTTGGTGTGCCTTCTAGCTAGAAATAGCTGATGGAGGTGGTGCGTTAGAGCAGGAGAGAGGAAGTGTAGCATTCAAAGTAAAATGATCTGTTTGGGAAGGACAGTAGGGTCAGAGCAAGGCATACTTGTTCTTGGCTTTCTGAGGGTTGGTTGATGACTTTTATATAACCAGAGGTTTGAGCACTGTCCTGAATATGTTTCCAGGTGACAGGTAAATTCCGTGGAGGAGTGAATCCTTTTACCCGAGGATGCTGCGGTAATGTGGAACATGTGCTCTGCAGCCCCTTGGCTCCCAGGTAAGAGAAATTCTCTCAACTGGGAATGAGGGTGGTAGAGTAGTTGTTGGGAAGAGGCAGAAAATGTGCTTGGTTGGGCTTACAAATGGAAGACCATTGATGAAATAACAGGGAGGTAAAGCAAAGCACTCCTGAAGGCAGAGCTCTGTGATAGCTGCTTCGCTTTTGCATGGCTGTAACCTGTCCAAGCATTTGCTTTCTTCATGTAATTCATAACCCTTATACATGAGCATGTCAAATTACATCAAGAGCTGATACCCTTGTCTTCACCAACTGTTTATCCAGTGCATTTCAGTAACAAGGTAAGTTTCCATATGTTACCATATTCCCAACACGACTTTTTGCACTGTACAGTCAACGTCCAGGCATTCTAGTCTGCTGGAGAAAAGGAAGGAATCTAAAATCAGCCTTTCTCCTTAAGACTTAAACCTAATTTAAGGCTGCTGTGGTTTTCAATCTCATTGGCACTTTCATTATCATAAAACAGATTTTCAATGAGGTCTACATCATGGAACTCAGGATTTTATTTATGGCTTTCTATTTTAGGGGAAATGGATTTATCGTTTCACATTTTGAAATCAGGATTTTAATTCAGTAGATCAGATGGAGTATAAATATCCCAGATGCTGAGCTGTCCAGGCTGCAAACATGTTAATAATTGTACTATAAGAGGACTTATTTGAGCCTTTTCAGGGTATTGAGCAATTCTAGACCCTGACACGATTATCTGCCTTTCCTCCCCACTACCCTCCTTCGCTATGCAGCAAATAAGTCCTAAAAGACTGTTATGTGTGTTAAAGTGAAGATACTGGAATAGCTGCTTATGAAACTTAAAAAAACATGAAAATCAGGTCAAGATACTTAGAGAGCCAGATATTAGAAGTTGGGAGACACTCCTGTTAAGAGGTGTGAGTACTATCATCATGGCTCTTCTCAGACTTTCAGCAAGCAGAATGTTTGTGTTTTGTGAAGACTTGTTCAAATTGTCCTGTATATTGAAGGTCACTGAGCCATCACTATTAGAATTTCCTTTTCACTAGATGGAGAAGGCTTGTGTGTGTATTGATATTTATGCATTGTACAGCCACTGCCCAATTGCACTTGCAGAATTCTAGTCCACTGGAAAGAAATGAGATTTCTAAAGCCAGCCATTTCCCTTTAGATTTGTTGCTTCCTATAGACCTGTCTTTTTCACCTCCATTTATTTGAACGCTCTAAACATGCTACAGAAACAAGTCACCATGTGGTAAGCTAGAACTGACAGCATGTCATCTTCTCCATGTTAACTCCCCGTGTGCTGGGTCTTATTCCCCCAGTCACCGTCTTCCACCGCAGGGGAGCTGTTTCATGTTAACTAGGTAAGATCTATTAAATTGCTTCCATTGGTGGTAGGCCTCTTTTTCTCTCTTCATGTGAACTGTGCTCTTGTCCATTCGGCTTCAAAATTTGCTTGGGTTTTTTTAATGCTTCCTCTCTTTTTGCTCACTAAAAAGAAACTGATATTTTTATTGCTTTTTAATTATTACATCCATTGAAATAAATGGAGTTTGCTTACCTAGATTCTGACACATTCTTAAATCATACCCTGGAAGCAGGAAGATATTGTCTCTATGCCTTGTTCTTAGGTTATTGTTTATTTTAATGATGACTCTTGAACAATTGTTCAGGTACATAGTTGAGCCCAAGAAAAAGCAAGCTGTGAGTGTGAAGCCTCCTTTCCTCAGACCTGATTTATCTGAGCGACAGATCACAGTGAAGATCAGTGACAATGGGATCCAAGCCAACCTCAACCGGAGCAAGGTAAGGCAGCCTTCAAGTGCTGCTTTTGAAGAACATGACTTGAGCATTATCAAGTCTGAGAATGAGTTTGTCACTGAAAATTTATTGGAGGTGATGCATTTTCAGGAGAAAATTGTATAGGTTGATTCCTTGTCATATACTTCATCCTCTGAAAGTAACCCAGGTTCAGTAACAGCAGCTCTTGATCCAGTAACAGCTCTTTTTGCAGCTCTATAATAGGATGCCTCTGGGCATCTTTTGGAAGAGGTGGCTGTTCTTTGCAATAGTTACTTTCTGTCCCAAGAGTTGCCATCTCTTGGTGTTCAGATTAATTTTAATGAACGTAACACTGTGTGGGAACCCTTGTACCACCAGGTCAGCTGTTCTACTTTAAAAAAAGGTTTTGAGCTTCCAGACTGTGGGAAGGCTTGTGATCTGGTGAGAGGAATATTGGCTCAGAAACTGAGTTCTCTTTTGTCGTCTTTTTTCAGCTTCTCTTGACATGAAATAGAAGGATTTGTTTAGTTATATAAAAAGCAGTGGATTCAAAAGAAACCACCTTGCAAGATTTTTGTGGAGAGTTACTTGCTGAGAGCTGCCTGGAAAGTTGCTGAAAAATGCTAGAAAACACCATTGTCTTCTACCATGTATTAACTAGTGTGATGATAATGTTATTTAGCATGCCAGGTAGGCTAGGACAGTGCATATAAAATTATACTGGCTTATTATGACAATGCTAATTTTACACATGACAGTCCTTGTCTGCAGTGGATGTTAAATCATGTTTGTCATTATAGGTATAGGTAGCTTTTGTTTGGTACATCCAGCACTCTGACATGTGCTGTTATTTAACCGAGCTGTGGGTAATGATTGATTCTTTGGTTGTTTTCAGTCTAAAATTAGCCTGGAAGGCCTGGAGGACAAAAGTATGGATGTGCAACCACCTCTTCCACCAAAAGGAGATCCAAGCAAGTACTCTGAGCTAAAAGGGCAGCTGGGGACCAGTGAAGGTATAGTTGCACGATCAGTGTTTTATTTTTATTACTAAGAAAATAATTCAGCCTCTTTGAAAGGCTTCTGGTATTTTTTTAAAACAGTAATGGGATCTGGGTGAAGGCGTTTTTTTCTATTTATAGGAATTCTGAGCCAGGGGAATAAACAGCAGGAAAGGGAGAGAAAAGTCAGCTTCAAGTGTTCATTCAAGCATAGGGTGGATATTTCATATACATTTCACACTGTTTTTAAACCATTTTAAACACCACCTGAATTTTTTGACTAATTTAAAAATGAAAAATGTCATTTTGAACTAAGGAATCTAAGTATAAAATGCTTAGGCATTATAAACTGAATTATTACATTTATGAAAATGTGAGATTAAAGCTTTGATACTATTATTAAAACTCTTTTTTTCAGACAAAACTAGTAGCTTAATTCAACCCAAATATCTACTATTTCAGTCTGGAAAAATTACTACTCACCAAAATATGTCACGCTACTTACCGTATTATACCTTGTTTCTTCTCTTTACATCACTGATCTGGCAGCAATGTACTGTTATTTCCACAGGGGCCCCATTGCTTTTGGTGGAATTCAGCACTGCAAGTTTTATTCTTTCCAGAACAGATTTGTTTGCAGAGGACTGTGGATAGCAAGGGATTAGGGATGATAGCTTTCTGTCCACACATTTTAATATAAAGTCTTTTTTTTTTTCCTTTTCTTTTACAGAAGGTGGCCTTTCACCCAAACTTATTAGCCCTCCTACACCTGCCATGTACAAGTATCGACCAGCGTTCAGCAACAATCCCAAAGTCCACTACCATGCTACAGCTGACCAGGTGAGTGAGCCAAGGAGAATCTGCTCCCAGCTAACACCAGGCAACATGGAACTGAGGATAAATTCACTGCAGGGCTCTAGTGAAAGTCAAAATGTAAAAGTAAATAACAACACTTGGCATTGTTCTGCGATAGTATATATTTTCCACTATGCTCCTTATGAAAACATGTCTGCTTTTGCAGCTTTCCTCTGTTGAGCTTGACATGTCTGTCCTGCTGACAGGCATGCACTGCTGCTTTAAGTGTCTCAGCCTGATCCTAAGGTGCTGAGAAGTGTCACCTTCCATTGGCTTCTCCTGACATAGGTGCCAATTTACATTCACTTCAGAGGGAGTTGGGCATGCTTAGCGCTTTTCTGGATCAGACCCTTTAGCCAACAGACAACATGCTTGTGATTCCTCAAGTTGTCAGCTTGCAAGGAACTTTTAAAGCATCCCAAGAGGTATTTTAGTTAAAATTAATGGAAGATTCCTCACATTTTACCTTAGCACCTTCTCAGCATGTTTGGGTTAGATGGGGAAAAAAACCTCCTTCCTAATACTTGGCATCATCTTTCCCTGCAAGAAAACTGAGGTCCAAACAATTAAGAGAGGCTTGCTCTGGAACTCTGACTGTTTCCTCATTTGCTTAGGAGTTTTGAAACAGTTTACACTGTTTCCTTTGGAAGAAGAGTGCAAAACTAAGCCCACTGCTGATAGACTTGTTTTTCTTACTTATTTCTCATGGATTTGTTGCAGATATTCCTTGGCCTCCCAGGACCTGAGAACAGCAGTTTGAAAATCACTGATCTATCTTGTATATTTGCAATATATATCCAAGCCTTCACACACCAGAGGAGATACCCTTAAAACACACATACCACACACAGCGCAGTTTTCTAACAGTTAATTTCATTGGGTCCTCCCATGTCACCCCAGCAATAACAAGAAGGGGGTGGTATAAGTAAGGAAAGGAAAATATGGTAGAGACTGCAGCAACACTGGAATAAGGCAGATTGTTCCTTAAATTGTGAAGAAAACTTCTCTAGTATAGAAAGATGGTGATAGATGATAGAATTCCAGCTACCACCAAGTTTGGGTTTTAGTCTTACTGCAATAATTATAAATCTTATTCTCTGGATTTGTCCACTTAATGAAGAAAAGATTGGCTGAAAGTGAACATAAGAACAACGATGTACTCACTGTATCCAAAAAATTTCATATCCTATCATCTTCACTTTATTACATCAAAAATGGTTTGGCATCCAATTCAAAATATTTACAGGCATCAGCTAGCAATTTTGAGCTGTGTAAGCAACAGTGTTTTGGGTCATGATGCCAAAAGTCAGAGTGCCATGGGAGGAAAACTTGTTTTATTTATTCAGTATGTAGCCATAGATGCAATAAAGATACAGGGTAGGTTCTGATTAGGCCAGAAGACTGGACAGTGCTATGAAATGATAACAGGGTACGGCATCTTCACTCTGAGGGTTGCTGTTTCAATCCTAACCTAAAAAGATGTTGTTATTATAGGCTGACTTGTGTGCATACAATCAGCTTTGTGGACTTGTTCAATTTTAGAGTAGTCACCACTTTCTAGCAGTCAAGTGGGAATATTATAAAAATGAGTTCACTTGGCAAGCTGATAGGATAGCATGTATTTGTCTGCCAAGCCATATCTAAGTATAAGGTACAGAGGGAAAGAGACTAGCTGGTGTGGGGAATACCATGTTGTCTCTTCTGTATCAGTTCTTCAGCCTGCCAATATAATTCTGCTTTTGAGCAGTGAAAACTGTTAGAAAAGAGGGATCAGGGCACAAGGATAAGTAGCACAAACATAAGCTATGTCATTGCTCTCTCCTCCTCCTTTACAGGCTGCCACTTGGTCTTATTTTTCCAGAGAAGGCCAAATTTAGCACCGTGGTCTAGAAGATAGTGAGCTGTTTTGCCTATTTCCCTATCTGCTAGCTCAAAGAAAAAAATACAAAGAAAAACTCTGAATAAAACAGATTTTTGCCAGTTAGGCTTTTTTGGATAATTTTCCTTTAAATGAAATTAGATAAAGAATGAACTGCATTGACTGCATCTCTGATTAAATATGCAAATGATAATTAATTCTTTGTTTGCAGAACCAATGTATCCAATTTATTAGGCATTATGGCAAACTATTCCTTAAAAATAACAGCAAAAATTTTTTTCTTAGCACAGAATGGCATTTTAAGTGAACAGAACTGTGAACAGTCTTTCATAAAGTAAAACAAAGCGAAGTCCTCTGTTTTCAATGCACATAAATAAATTATGGCCTGTTTCCTTCTCTGATGTGGCCACTCTCTCCTACACAGGCAATAAAAAAAAAGAAAATTGCTTCATACTGTTGTCTAAATGGTGGGAAGGAGCCTCTCTGCTTTAATTAAGCTTAGGTGCTTAATTTTGAAGACCTATGACCAGAAATTCAGAATTACTGAATCATTATAGCTCTGGGTAAAGTGGATAAGAGTGTGCTGGTCCCCAGTGTGTTGAAATGAAGCCTAAAGTATTTCTGACTCAGCATGCAAAACCAGACATCCCTCAACTCAAGAGCTATTTGTGGAAAATTTGAAGTAAAGTGCTTTCTCCAAGGGCAGTATGATCAGATTACAATCGGATTTACCTTGGCCGAGACTTGAGTGTCAGTTGAGAAGGTCTCTCATTCTGCATTTTCAGTGTCCATGTATTGACGGATCTATTACTGTCAATATTATTTGGCACTTACTATGAATAACTCCTTGCTTCTAAGGAGCAGTGTTCAGCATACTTATCCATATGCTGAACAGGAATTAGGAGATTCCTTATAACGAGCCCGTGTCATAGCTGGGCTGAGAGTCTGAGAGAAGACCTCCTGCCCTTTTCTTCCTGTGCACTCACCATGGAGAGCAAACCTATTCTTCCTTATCATTGGCTTCTCTTTCTCATATCCACCTCTGTTTTAGATCACCATGCAGGAGGGACACACTCAAGGGGCTCTGATAGAAGAGGATGGCAGGAGCCTTGATTACCAGTCTGAACCCAGCTTGGACATCCCCAGCTACCGGAAGAGCTCCCTCCACAAGACCTATCAGTCTTCCCCACTGCAGATAGATTCCTTTGCCATCAATTCACGATCCCTGAGCCTGAAATCTGCTGGCAGGAGAGGGACAGACAAAGTGCCCCTTCATCCAATGAAGTCTGAAGGGGCAGCCTCCACCCCTTACAAAAGCATCTTTTCTCCCAATTCCCTGTCAAACAGAAATGGGAGTCTTTCATATGACAGTTTGCTAAACCCCATGTCACCCTCGGGGAGGAAGTGCATCGCCCATTCTGCAGTCAGCTCTGTTGGGTACCACTCCCCATATTTATCAGCCAAAATGTGCCATCTACGGGGGAGCGAGCTGCAACGGCAACCACCGCAGAGCTTCAGCCCAGTGCTGGGGGGTCCAGCTCCACATCAGCGAGACCCCTCCCCAGTCCGCTATGATAACCTTTCCAAAACCATTATGGCATCCATCCAGGAGAGGAAGGAGATGGAAGAGAGGGAGAAGCTCCTCCACTCGCACCCTGATTCAGTGTTTGCAGATTCAGGTGTCTATGACACCCCTAGCTCCTACAGCCTTCAGCAAGTCAGCACGCTCTCTGAAGACCCACGCAGCATGGCAATGAGATACGGATCTAGAGACAATCTGATGGCTGCTACCAGTTTTAGCACAAGGAACCCTATACTGCAGTCCTCAGTGTCTTCACTCTCAAGTGCAATGACGAGAGCACCAAGGACTTCCACAACCTCTCTGCAAGCTGATTTAGCCAATAATAATGTCCAGTCCCATCAGTCACTACAGGGCAGGGTGAGCAATGGCTCCTACAAATCCCCAGGCCACCAGGTCCCATCGTCCCCCACAGGGATGCCTAGGTCACCCTCTTATGGAGGCCCAAAGGCTGTCTCATTTGTAAACACTGTGGAAATTACAGAGGTGCAATCAGTGGGAGCACAAAGGTATGTACTGCTTTAGGTGCTGCTTAGCAATGTGAATCTGTTTGCAAGCAGATGCAGAGCACTTCGCTGGAGGTACAACCCAGATTGCATGTTTGCTGTAGGCCAGCAAGGGTGGGAGTTTGTCAGCGCTCTTCAGTTCTGCGACACCCCCACAGCAACCTCATCATGACAAAATGTTTTCACATTTACTGTAACTTGAACTGCAGGTGGTCAATCAAGTTGTAAAAATCATAGTGATTCAGTGTCTTAGCTGAATTGGGTAATTATTTGCAAGGTATGGGGCAGATTACCCCTGCCATTAAGTACAGAAGGGTGGATCTGTTTTAGTTTGCAGCCTAACAGGAGGCTGGACCCAGCCGTTGCTTGGACACAGAGGCAAAGCTGGGATCACAGTACATGCAGGCATACCCTGCACTAAGGGAAATGGGCTGAGGCCATCCTGGAAATTGTGCTTGGCATAGAGAGCTGTGTATTTAGCTGTGTTGAGTGTCCCATAGTACAGAACTGGTGATAAAAGCACAGACCACCTTATGGCCTCGCTGCCTCCTTCCTTTTCTGTGAGAAAGCACGGAGAGAGAGAGAGGATTTGGTGTGCTGAGATCCTGAGTAAGTGGTATCTGAGCATGAGCATCAGCTGCAGCTTCTGCATGCACTTATATTTCTTTCTCTTCCTTCTGGAAACTATAGGGCTTGGAAAGTCTGGAAAGCGCTACATGATCCTGTTGAGGATACAGTAATTCAGCCAAGTTGGGACCTGGAGGGCTCAGAAATATCTAGGTTTTCTTTGCATCTGGCACTTACTGCACTATGCTGTCCTCTGGTTAAGGTCACAGGTTTCTCACTCCAGTATTACTCAGCATTTTAGGGAAAGTTATTGAAATGTGGGAGAACCGTTGTTGTAGGTCTCCCAAAGTTTAGTGGCAGCAAGTTTTTCCTCAGTGTTTTCAAGTGAATTGTAGTTGCAAAGATGATACATCTAACTTTCAAGAGGTAGTCAGACATTTTTTCCTCTTCATATGTATTCAAGAAAGGAATCTGTTTCAGTGAAAGAGAACCTGCGGACCTTCTTTTGCCTCTTTGCCCTCTGTTTGAGACCTGGATGGATAAGCTGCTGTTGTAGGAAAGATGCTAATATGAAAAGTGTCTTTACCTTTTCTTAGTCTCTGGTTCTTAGTTATGCTGTCAGCCTGTTGGTCCCACTGCTTTTACATTGTGCTTATTTAAAACGTAGAGCCTGTAAATTCACTTTGGTTCAACTCTTTGAAGTAATGAAAAACAGCGTCTGGCAAAAGTGGTCTAGCTATCAAAATAGCTACAGGTCCCATCAGATGTTAAAGAAAATTGCAGACATATGATACAATTGCAGAGGATCTTTTTTACTGAAGTTCCTAAAGTCAACTCAAGTACCTACATTAATAATAAATAGCTTAATAAACGTCAAGTTTTTTACCGGGTGAAGTAAACCTCCCACAGGCACTCTGTGCTTTACAAACCTAGCACATTTTCCCTGTCACTCATGCTACAAATTACTTTCCCTTCTCCCGTTTCCCCTAACACTCCCCAGCTCTTTTTTGCCTTGTTTCAGGAGGCAGACTGTGTTCTTCAGGAGAATTTCAGCACTGAATTAGGGCTTTTGCAGTACTTTGGTGAGACAAATGTAGAATTCGGTCCCTGCATATTTTAGCTGTTTGGGGATATAGCAGCGTTTTACAAAACCACACAATAATTTTTTAATACATTTATGTATATGGGTTTTGCTGGTTCAGATATCCAGGACTCTGTTCTCTACTGCAAACACAGCTTAAACACGTAGCAGAAGCCAGGCTGGCGTGAGCTGATGGACCTGCTGCTTCAGCTCCAGGGTACAGCTGTCAGTGCCAGGTTGCCACATAAAAAGTGCGTTTAGGTTTGGAGCTATTCTGAGCCTATCAACAGCTGTGTAAAAGTCTAGAGTAGTTTGTTTTGTTTTGCAGACACGTGTGAAGAAAGAAATTGCCTTTTGAATACAGTTAATCCATCAAACCCTCTGGCCTCCAGAAAAAGTCAGGGTGGTCTGAAGTATCTCAGGCTGTCCTGGTTCGCAGGCAGACAGGTGGTGTTCCCTTCTGGAAGGTGTTTCAGCCCCAGGTCACTGCTGCTGGCATGAGCCAGTCTTACAGGCTGAGGCAAACCCAAGCAGACATCCACTGTGCAGCAGTAAGATGTGAGAATACAGCAGACCCCGGTTGTGCTGACACTTCCAGGACATAAACAAGTTCTTTACTAGGCTTTTATCTAATTATTTTGTGAGTCCTGGGGAAGAGACACATTACACTTTAGTGTGTAGTGGCCTAGATTTAAAATATCTTCTGAGGAAAGCCTCTTGTCCATGCTCCCTGGCAGTAGGTCATAAGAAAGGATATTATTTCAAAGAGTCCATCTGGAATATGGTCTTTAATTACAGACATCCTAGAGTGCTTTCTGACTTGATTCAGTTTGTGTCTTCTGTCATAAAGAAGTCTTGCGCTTCACCTCCCTTACGTCTTTC
Source organism: Falco peregrinus (assembly GCF_023634155.1). Classification (NCBI taxonomy): domain Eukaryota; kingdom Metazoa; phylum Chordata; class Aves; order Falconiformes; family Falconidae; genus Falco; species Falco peregrinus. The sequence goes on along the minus strand of NC_073722.1, from coordinate 86,542,700 downwards.
AGAGATGAGCAACGTAATTTTGTTTAACTGGATATTTAACTGGGCAGTGTTTTTTCTGAGTATTATTTCTGATAGTAAGACACAGTTTGGCTTAAGGTCAACAGTGGTCACAATTAAACCCTCCTGTGTCCTACAAATGCTTATGCAATTAGTTTTGTTCAACAAAGCATTTAAACAAGTAATTAAATGAACAGATATTACTGGGGTCTGATCCACTGACCTAATAGCCAAATGAATTCTCTCATTTCAGTGGCTTTTCCTCAAATATATTGGCTTCAGCAAGGTTGCTCCCATGCTTGAATATTTTGCAACACTGGGACTCAGGGTAACAGGGGTAATTGTTTATCCTGAATGAAGCCATTCTGCTATCACACTTTAGTTACTAACAATGCATCTTCTGGTATTTCTTTTGATGCAGGGATGACATGCAGTTGAAGACACCTCACAGTAAAATAAATGGACAGCCAAAAGGAATATCCAGGTTGGGTTCAACATCAAGTTCCCAGGGGACACCTGTCAGCCCTGCTAGACACTCAAGTGTTAAGAAGGTGTCTGGAGTTGGTGGAACAACCTATGAAATTTCAGTGTAAAATACAATTAATTAAAAATAAAGAGCCATCCACTCAGCCAGCCATGAAGCTAGGAGCACTGTGAAGACTCAAATAACAACAAAGAAGGAGCAGCAGCAGCCGGCCACTCTCCTTTTCTTGTTTGGGTTTGTTCTGTTTTCATCTTTTGGCCAAAAACCAGCTGCAGCCTTATTCTTAAGGGAATAAAATTGTACAGTCCATCAGACTCTTCCTGAAGCAACAGGCAGGAACTGGCTATGACCTAACACCATAACCACAGAGCGGATTTCTTTCATGCAAGAGAGCGCTAAAGCCATTGTGCGTGTGTCTGTCCAACAAACCTGTTTTGTACCAGTTGTGCTGTGAAAAAGTATGGTCAGTCCAGGATCATTTAGTTTTTCCCCTTCCCAGTTCTTCTGTCCAGCAATGTGTCCGGCAGGAGTCAGAGGCCTGGCTGCTGTTTTCCTACCGACATGGAAAGCGGGCTTCCTGTGCTGGGCAGTCTGCGTGTGTGAGAACTGCTCTGTGTCCCCCGGGTGTTGCAGGTTGGGTTCCTCCTCCTGGGAAGGAGCAAGGCAAGGGCACTTGGGCTGCGAATGCCGCGGCATCTTTAAAAGCCTCCCTGCTCCCTGGTCCTGGATGGGAGCAGGAGAAAGGATAGCAACAGCTTCTCACTGTCTGCCATTTGCCTCCCTGTGTGTGAAATTGTGTGTGTGCGTGTGCGCGTGTTTGTCTCTCATGGAAAAGGACCACAACACCAGTAAGGATCTTCCACTCCGACCTCTTGCTCCATCTGGTTTTTAAAGGCTTCTCTGACTCGGAAACAAAACCAAGCAGATAAGAAAAGAGATGTTTGGATGGGAACATATTTTAAACAGCCATCAGCTGCTTTCCTTGCACCCTCCTTACCTGTTGGATTTAGGCAATAACATGGTTTACTGCCTTGTCCTGGTGCCATCTGTGTAATCCTGCAGCAAGGTTATCATGATCTGTTGAATTTACAGTGTGTGTAACTGAGCCAAGCATACATCTAAAGGATATAAATTTTCTGTCTGCCTAATTACTAGCACATTCCCTCTGGTCTTCAATACTGTTAGACAAAGGATTTTCCATTTGGGGTTTTTTCCCCTAGGGAGCAACTTTTTAAAATAGTATCAATCAAATCTACTCAACACTCTGAGGTTTCTTTTTCCTGTCTCCAGAAAACTACATTTACTTTGTTGGACTTAAAGACAGCTTTACCATAAAAAACAAGAAAGGGGGGGTGCATTACTTTTGTCACAAATATGAGAACTCTGGCAAAGCTAATCTGGGGACAAATGGAATGGGTTTTTTTCTCCATTCCATAAGGATTCTTTTCCTTCCCACGCAGTTACCACCTCAGAAGTCAAAAGTACTGAGATCTGGACCAATGCTAACTAGCCAGATCATGTGTGCTGTTAAGAATATCCTGAGAAATTGTTGCCAAAGTCACTAAAAATGATTATTTATCACTGAGCCAGTCAGCATACAAAACCTCGGCTTCCCACCTGGTTTTCCTGGTGAATAGTTTTGACTAGAGAACTAAATTAATCACTTTTCAGGATATTTGTTTCAAGAGATTGAATCCTTTTCAGTCTTTGACTATAATGGAGAGCTCTCCAGATATTTAGTAGCAATTCATAATGTGTTGATAGCATCTTACTTATTTTCATGTATGTTGATATTAATTATTCTGGAAGGCAAATATTGACCTCAGTTTTGCCTGGTTAAAATTTATCTTTTGATTTGGTAGATCTTAACATCTGCTGCAATACATGCTTATTGTGTCCCTTGTATATCACAGAATTTTTTGGAGAGAAAGGTTGAAGAGAACATAAGAAAGTTAATCATCTCTCTGTGTAATGCTCAGTGTCGCCTGAAGGGAGAAACCTGGAAAGCAATGCAGCTGCAATAGGCCAGAGTTATGAGAGAGTGAACTAGAAATCAGTGTGTATTTTATCACCTTGGTGGTATCTTAAATGCCTACTGTAGGGACATCACAGAGCAGAGAAACACTAGTCTTTCTATGCGATTTGCTCACTGGCATGTAGAATATTGTCCTTAGTTGGAGGCACCATGGTACTAGAAAGGTACTGACAAACTGGATCAGGTACAGATGGAGCAATATATATTGAAAGACTGGACAGGTTGGCTGATGAAAAGATTTAAAGGGCTAAAACCATGACACTGGCTAAGCAATGAAGTGGAAATTGAGTATCATGACTTTAAAAATACTTTACTTTAAAGATGTAAAACCAAAGGTAAATCAAAAGGTTGTCACTGATAACCAATGGTCTGCATTTAGAAGGGGGCAGAAAAGATGGAGGGGAAGGGGCAGTGGAATAGTCTTCCAAGGCAGAGTATTGGAGACTGTTTAGAACAGCCAGACTATATTTGGACAAGTCATTAAAAAAAAAAATTCTGTAAGAGGTGAGCCTGCAGGGGCAAGGGGCTAGACCAGATGGCCTTACAGATTTCTTCCATCTTTAACTGTTATTAACCTGCAACTCTACCCTGACGTTAACTCCTCAGGAAGATGCAGTACTTCCTCAAGGACTGGAATTCACTCTGGTGCATAGAGTATCACAAGATTTACTTGTTTTTAAAGTATCATGTATGCCATATGTAAGCCCTGAAAAAGATGGAACACGTGATACACTGAATTTGGGCTAGGGAGCGAGACAAGGGCACATTTTGTCATGTCTTTGAATACGTACATGAAATTCATGCAAGCAAGGCTGAAAATTTGCACCAGTGTAATAGCTGAGATTTGCATCCCAGTGGTGCTCCACTTTGATTGTTCTTTTTCCTGCATTTATAAACAAAAAAGCAACTGAGGAACTTGAAGGGCCAAAGAGCCTTTGAAGTTAACTACATTAGTTCATGAGAGAATTTCTCAGTAAGACTAAACACAGTATTGTGTGTATAAAGCACTAATATCCAGGGTTATTTTGACATAGTTCACAAGGGGTAAGGGAGGAAGGAATGAATGCATTGTGTCATTACAGGTTCATATATAAGGATTATGTATTTTGTGAGTAGTTTTGCCCACAGTTGAGAGATGTTTGACTTGTTAATAGGTTTACAATGGTACCAAAGTTGTGTGGGGGTTTTTTTTTTTTCCTTTTGAGGTTTGCATATAATTCAGTGCACGTAGCCTGGAGTAAATTATTCAAATCTTCTGAAAGAATAATCTAAGCAGAACTGTTAGCCGGAGATTGCATGCAGCAAGTCCAGCCTCATTTCCATCCAAGGCACTGAACGCGCAGCTATTTTCTCATAAATGTAAGATTCTGTTTCCATAGCTCCTGTTGCAGGACTGGGGACCTCTTTATTAAATCTAATTTTGGAGCAGGATCCAGCCCATATTGAAGTATAGTTCTTCAAAGAGTATACAGATTAGCAGTAAGGTTCTTCTGCCCAGGTAGTCTCAGTTTTTAAAGATGCTGCAGGCCAAATCTTCAGCTGGTGTAAACTGGTGTGGCTCCATCAAAGCTCATTTAAGTGATGCTAATTTACAGGAGGTGGAGATCAGCCACGAAAATCCAGCACAAGTTAACACATCTTGTAAAGTAGCTTCTTTACTTTTGTCATGTTTATTTCATGTTTCAGGAGTCTTAAATTTTTTCAACATGTTTTTATTTTTAGCTTATTTAAAAAACAGCAATAGTTTTTGTTTAGGTTTTGCATCAATCTTCATTGCATATTGCATTTAATTAGCCATTTGTTCCCTGTTCATACACTCCCATTTAGTGTCCAGGTTTTCATTGTAGTAAATCTGCCTTGAAAAGTTGGATCTCTGTATCTTTAATTGTATAATATATTGAGTATTAGGAAGTTAAATGTACCTTACTACATGGGTGGGAGCGAGAGAAAATATTTTTACTTGAAGCCTTAATGTTTTCTTTTTTTACTACTTTGTTCGTTGACCTCATAGGAAAGTCTGAATAGCAAAGACTTTGAAACTCTGGGCCAAATACTGCACTGTTATACAACCAGCATTTGGCCCCGTATGTCAGAACTGGATGCAGACATAACCTGAAATGAACAAAGGAAAAAGCCTCAGGCAGGGTGGCATATTTTCCTGAAGGTCGTTAATACAGTCTCAAAATGTGTCTGTAAGCAAGTACATTAAAGAAGTCTTCAAGTGTTGAATTTTTAAGAAAGGTCATAGCAGGAACTGCCCTAATATCTTATATTAGCATTTTCTTTTTATATTAAAGAAAACAAAACACATGTAATTACTTAGTTTGGTTAAAGTCAGCTGTAAGGGTTGCACAGAGCTATGTGTTAGTAGCCATGTGCAGCAAATGAACTGTGTTGTGTTGCTGTTCTAAAATTGCTAACCAAGCATAATGTTATCTCACCTTGGCCTAAGATAATCACCTCATGGGTGTTATAATGGATGTTCCTCAGATGATGCCTATTTTCCTATAAGCCTAATGTGGAAATTGCAATGTGGTTTTCTTTGGACTATATCTATGGTCCAGACTAGAGTTATATAGATATATAGATATATATTCAATATTTTTTTTGTGGGGGGGAAAGATGGGGTCAAGGTTGCTGTCTCTGACAGTCTGGAAAGTTAATGTTGAACCGTTTTTATGGTCTGTATTTCACCTGTTCTGCCACCTTGAATTGTTGGAATGTATCTGTGCAGGCTTTGTGGAGCTCTGTCTGTAACCTTTTTTGTGGCTCTCGTAATACATATATATTTTTTAAACCTTTGAGTTACTTCAGTATTTTCAAGTGTCTGGTTCACCCCGATGAGTTATGGCTCAGGTGCATTCTTTTGCTGACATGGTTCGTGGCGCGCTGCCCTTTTTCACTTCCATTTGCAAAACATGAACTGAAACAGTAGGACTGGAAAGACCAATTCCAGTGCAAAATCTGCAAGTAACAAAACACTAAAAGAAGTGATTGCAGGTCAAGTCTCATTTTCAAGGTGCTTATGGTAGAGTAGAAAATATGCTGAGTCTGTAAAAGAATGTCTCATTGTTGTGACCAATGGATCAACACTGAATGAAGTTTTCTATACTGTTTTTTATTAAAATTGTGGAGTTAATAGGGATCCTGCGGTCCAGCACAATTGTGAATCATTGCTACAGAATAACTATGGAAAAAATGTTATATTGGTAGTTGTTGCAATGTTTTATTCAGGATATCTGGATTTATATATCCCAAAGATGTATGATTTTTAATCTCTCTTCACTTATCTGTCTCTATCTAGTCTGAAAATATGTCCGTTTGATCTGTAAGACTGGCTTATGACGCACACGGTTGCCAAGCCCTCCTAACAGCAGCTGCTGCAAGATTTCTGATGCCATCATTTGCATATATAGGCTAATTACATTAAGCAACAGTCCACTCAAGCATGTTCATTATAAATGCCAGTGATATTTCTGTGCTGTCGTGTCTTCACATGGCAGAGATTACCTTATATATAAAATGGCCAAAAACGTAATCACCAGGCTTCATTGATGTTGGCTACATCAAACAGAATTATATAAGCTTATTATCTGTTTTAGTACATTTTATTTGAAGACATCTTGGCTTACAGCAATCTTGGCTTTTCTGTCTCTAAGTAATGGATAAATTATCCAAGTTTGTATTAATTTCTCCATTATTTTTAGGTTTTATTCTGCAGGACAAGTTTCAGTTCACATTTTGGAACATAGTAAGGAGAGACAAAGGAAACTATTTATCCAGGTGAATTTCTTTTAAGAGAGAAGCAGTTATATAATAAATAGATAAGAATTACTGTCAAAATAGGTTTTGTTCATCTTGTCACAATAACTTGAATTTTAAAGTAAGGCTTATTTCACAGCTGATATGTCTGTAACCCTGAAACATTTTTAAAGTGTCTTGGTTAGACATTTCAAATTATATGAAGAAATATGATCTACTTTTATGGATTAAAAACAGTCCTAGAGAAGTGATGGTACATTTTACAGTGCCTTATATATATGTGTATATATATATATGTGTATATATAATGCCTATATGTATATAATCTGTACATAACTGTGTACATATCTTCACGTAAAACTAGTTACAGGTGTCCCTATCTGGTGTATTTTAAATGGAACTGATCTGTGTTGATAGAAAAAAAAATGGTTGTATTAGCAGCAAAATCCAGAGCCAAAAATACTTACTAAAACACAAGCAAATAAAATAGACTGGAAACAGTGTTTCTGCCATTGGTTATGTCCCAGGCCATGGAAGGCTGGTAGGTGGCCCCCCCATTATAAGGGATATTCAGAGAGAAGGGAAAGCAGTGATGGAAGCTTGGATAAAGTGAGGAATATATAAGAGATTGAGGGATGCCTGAAAGCACCCCATTGCTCAGAACTATAAAGGATAAAGGAGAGGTGCAGGAGGAAGGGATGGGCTGTCTTTCAGGGGAAGCTGAGACCTCAGAAGAACCATCAGAAATTGCCTTGAACAAGTGTCCTTAAGAAAACTAGCTCTTGGCTGTGACAAGAACCCTTCAGCCTCACTGGCGTTGGTGGTATTTCACCAATTCTTTTAGTGGTCACACTAACTCCTTCCCCTCAAGTGTTGGGTTTTCTTTCTGCCAACAGGGATGCAATAATGACTCTAGGTAGATATGGAACAGGGAATTCTGCAGAGCTTCAGACAGTGGATCTTATCTAGAGAGAGAAGAGTGACTTCTGTGGAAGAGACTCTCATCTTCTGACTGTAAGGAAGATTATTCATGTTTCCTTTCCCTTACAAATTATTTCATGCTGTATTGCCATCCTGTTCACCTTTTACACATGCATCCCTTGTGTGGATTTTTCAGACAGTAATTTTGCCATTTATTAGCAAGGAACTTAAAGCACTAACATAGCCTATCCATATGGCATTAGATGTGGAATATATCTGGCCTGAGATGGACAGCATACAAGGCTATGTGAGCACTGTGGGCAATGCTGAGTTTTACCAATATTTCTAGACTGCGTTAAGATATTCTGTCTATCAACTCTATGATATTCTGTCTATTGACTCTGTCTATCTAACTATGTTAATCAAAGTAATTTCTGCATTTGGGGGCATAGGCCAGTTTGATCAGATTATATGGCAGAAGCGCACAGCATAATTTATGCGGCAGATTCTGCCAGTTCATGAGCTTTTCTAGTTTAGTTACATTTTACAATAATAGGGGTACCACAGTTAAGTCTTGTATTTTAAAAAATATCCCTTTTCTGAAATAAGACAGTTTTACAAATACAAGTAATTCAAAAAACCTTTTCAGCAGACTTTGTAAAGCATCTGCCATGTAAAAACCATGGGGACCATATACTACCTCCTGAAGTTTATTTCACACCTTTAAACTCCTAACCTCCATGCAGGGCTTGTACTATCCATCTGTTTCTGCAAGATGGAGTAAGAACAGGGTTTTCAAGGATGTATTTGAACATTGTCTGCATGTGTGAAAACCTCCCACTAAACTCAGTGGTAACTGAAAGAAATGATGGGGAGGATATGTCTGAATAACTGGAGGGAGAGCAATGTCTGGAACACTTTAAGGGAAAAAGTAGCCTTCCATACTAATTAAGAATTGTTGTTTAGTTAGCACTGTTGTTTTGGAGCCAAAGCATGCCCATGAGTTTGGGTTCAATAAAACATGTCATCACACACAGTCAGCAACGAGGACTCAGTGTAGGGCTTTCAACACCAAAATCACAAACCTTGAATACTTGAGATGCACACCTAAAATGAGAATTCCTGTTTTCAGAGTGGCACAACAACACATTAAGCTCATGAATGGTAGTTTTTCCTTTAATGATGCTTTGTTAGACTTAACATGCCATTGGGAGCGGCACCCACAGGAATTAGCTCACTGCTATAGTTCATTGACATTAGGACTTCAAGCCTCTAACCTGGAGCAAATCAAGTACTTGTAATCTTTTTTCCCACAACAGGGAACAAAGGGGAAAGTGGAATTTCATGAGCACATCCCATTTTTGGGCCAACTCTATTTCTAATGAAGCTTCTGTCTCTACTACAGAGAACTTACATAAATGGTCTTCATGTGGCAGGCAGCAAGAGGGAATTTGGGTTTATTAGTGAAGCAGCAACGTGGTGCTCTTCTGCCCTCTGGCTTGTCCTTGCACACGGTGTGCAGGTAAGTGGCTCCTGGGCAGTGGTTTCTTACTGCATTCACTGCTTCAGTGGATATGAGTTGGATGGCTCCTGTGTGTGCCAGTTGCAAAGCACACCTCCCTGCCATGGAGCATACGTGTTGAAAGCCTCTTTCAGTTCCGTAGGTGCAGAACACGTGGGGATCTTTGGATCAGGGATGACTGTGGAAGCTCATAAAATGGCATTATAGTCTGGTTCTAGTCCTGGGCGCAGGTGGTTTAGCACAATACAGCTTTACTGTCAGCTTTCTCTCTTGTACAGTCATTTGAACAGATGGTGGAAGGGTTTTTGTTGTTTGTTTGTTTGTTTTTTTAATAAATACAAACCAATGCTACTTTTTCATGGAAAAAACTCACCTTGTAGAAACTGCAGAGTCTCAGTAAATTCAGTAACAGCATGATCCTGTTTTTGCAGCCTGAATGTTATGAATCCATCTGGCCTTGGGATCAGCCCTTGTTGTCTCATTGGCAGGTATCTACAATAACAGACTTAAAAACAGAGAAGTAAGTAGTTAGGTGGTACTTGGTCATGACTAATTTTTCAGACCCACTAATAATACAGACAAACTGCTCTGTTGTTGGCCACAATCTTCTCTATCAAAATGCACATGCTTTGCACTGCTATCTTGCTGGCAGTTTCCCAGTGTTAGTCAGTAAGAGATGTACCAGTTAGATGTTCAGCTGGAAACCCGGTCTACACTTCAGGCACAGGAATGGGCTCCAGGCATTCTGGCAGCAGTTCCTGGCTCCATACAAATTACTGATGACTTGTACGTCTTCCCATGCCTCTTCACTCCATGTAAGATGGGGATGCAACTTCCTGACCTCACAGATGTGTTGTGTTTGTGAGAGGCTTGAACCCTATCATTCTGCAATCAGCTGTGTAGCTGGAGCCAAGCAGATGCATCCCATAGGTATCCAGGATCAGTGGGGCAGATTTAGGGCATATTTAACTTCAAATGAAAGCACCACTCCAGGTCACATTCTTGCGGAGAAGTTTTTTGGGTGTTTGTGTGATGGGTGTTGCTGACAGTAGTCTTGGTCTTACACACTGACTTTGGAAAGCTGTTTTAGTAAATACATGAAAGACATTTCTGCCTTGATCATTCCCTTGACATCCTGCATACTTCCTTATAATCCAAACCCTCTGCATAATACCCGTACAGCACAATCCTCATTCCAAGAGACCATATGCTTCATTGCCTTAAGCAACTCCACTGTTCCCTGCCTGCTTATTGGAATAGTTGTGCATATATATAATAGTAACTAAAATTACTGAGCAGAAATACAGTAAAATAAATAGCTGTAGGTTGGGAGTGACCTCCAAAAGGGGGGACACTGCAATGTGCTGTTGTGGCAGAGAACACAGCGAGAGCTGAGTTTTGCAGCCATTGACTTGTTGTGGGCTGCTGAAGAAATACAGCCTTTTACATTTTTTCTTAAGAGCAAGGACTAATGGTGCTACGTTGCCATGAGAAAACTGTTAGTAATTCCTGTCTTTTTTGTGTCTGTTTTAATGTTTTGCAGAAATATGTGTCTATCTACAATAGTGTATTCATAGTACATGAAGATTATCAAAGAAGGAATAATGTTGTCTATTAGTGCACAAAATAATTTCTTTGCTAGTATGGTCTTTTACTCACTACTGCCTTTCTAATAAAGGGGCAGGAAAGAGTTAGAAATTAATAATCACTGGGATTTTTATCACAGGCAAGCACATTCTGCTTTAAGGGATAGGAAGATTAGATGTGTCCATGTGTAAACAGAGGTTGCGTGAGTTTGTTTAACTGTAAAGGCAAAATAAATCTATTTTTACCACCTATATTGAAGCACAGAATAGATAATTTTTTCAAAACCTGTAAAACCTTCATAAGAAAATATACCATAGTAATTCAGTGTACTTCTCCCACATTTTTTACAGAATTTATAATATTCTTTATGAGCATTTTAATTTACTTTTGAAAATATTTTTTTCTTTAATTATATCTACACAAATTCTAGAGATATCTATACAGACGATCTTCATATACATCTAAAGCCCTGGATGCTGCAGAACTGCATTTCAGCACTGTGTCACAAATGATGGAGAGAGTCCTTTTTGGGTACAAGAGACTTGGCGTGCACTGTCCTTGGTTTTGGTTTATTTTTATTTATACCCACAGAGATTGATCAGCAGAAGGAATCTGAGCACCCTGCTGTTGGATGGAGTCATAACACAACCTGTGCACCCAGAAATGCTTTGCCTGCCTCAGGCAGAGACCAGTGAAGTGTCTTTCTAGGTACAGTGTGTCTGTGCTCCTTCCTAGCTTAAACATTGCAGTTTTAAGCAGAGAGCTCTTCTGTGGTCTTCTCTTGGGCAATCAGGATGTGTTACCTGCCACCCAGTCAGGGTGAGGCACAGACCTGGGAAGCAGTGACACGGTTTCTGTTTCCAGCTGTGTCACTGACTTACTGTGTGCCATTCCCAAGGTCACAGTGTCACACTTGGTAGATGGTATTCCAGTATGACACAGAAGTTGAGATCCTCTGGATTTAAATTGCTAAGTGACTTCCAGCGTTGAGTCATGTGGCTGTTCCTTGGCACCAGATCTGAAATCTGTTGGCAATAGGGCATTGCTTAGTAGAGGCTATATGATGACCATATGGACACCATGCCTTGTGGCAGAGGTGTGGGACTTCAGAGGGCATTCTTACAGTCCCTAGCTCAAGACAAAGAGGAAACCGAGGTAGTGAAAAAGGGAAAAGAAGTATCTTTGGCTGACATGAAAGGGAATAGGCAGTGTCAAAAGACAGGAAGGGGCAGCTGGGTTTATTGCTGGCAAGAAAAATTTCCTCCTGTTTCTATCAGCATGAAGGATTGATTGGCTGGGGCAGGCAGCATGCTGTTAAGTACATAGAAGATCTCTTCTTCCTGCCTTAGATGGATTTCTGTCATTATTTTGCAGAAAGACAGAAGGTTGTAATGTAGGCAGGGCTACATAAGGCAGAGTAATAACATAAATCTTCATAGCCTTGGCTGGGTACTGAAAGCAGGCTGGCAGGGGAAAGTTCAGATGGGTCTCTGTCTCCACAAGATAACCACTAGGTTTTGGTAATTCCACATTCCTCTGCACTTATCTTGGAGGGACACTTCTAGTATAAAATGTATTTTTTAATTTTAGGCAGCAACCAGTCTTTCAATGCCATGTGTCTGTCAAATGCACTGTAAAAAAGCCACAGTGAAGTATTGTAAATGTAATCCCCCTCCCCAAGTTGTTGAAGTTAGCAAGAAGAAAACATCTGTAATTTTTTTTTCCAGGCCAGTTTACCGTTCAAAGTTATGTTTTATATGACATATTAAATTAATTACAAAACATAAATTCAATCTGGAGCAGCAGTAAATTGCTTATTACTTTTCATTTTGCGGCTGTAAAATGTTACAGAAGATCTGAAACAGATTCAAAAAACTTGTATAAAATGTATACTGTGTATTTCAGCTATTGCTACAGCAATGGCTGCTGAATCTGGGTTTTGCTAGTAATTTAAAAAGAGTTCTGCATAAATTCCTACTAATAGCAACAATTATTTTAGCTAATGAACCTGTAGTTTGATTCAGCTAAGTAATTTTCATGCATTCCTTCCTATTGAAGCAAAATCACTGATAAATCACACCAGGTTATAACAATAAAGCACTAGTGGCAAATCAGTTAGGACAGAAAAGCAATTCTATTCTGAGTTTCTCTCTGGAGCATCTCCCATCAAGAACTCTCTCTTGAACCCACTTGGTTTAAAGCTGATAAATGACAAAATTAATGCCGTGGAGGAAGCAAACGAGGAAGGAGCATCTCTGTTTCCCACAGGCCATAAAACAGTAAGCGCTACATTAAATTACCAAAAAGCATAATGAAAACACAAGGCAGAACTCTTTCAAGAAAGCAGAGATTAAATTGCCGCAGGATGTTGTGAAAACCAAAAGAAATGCAACAAAGGTATCCTTTAGCAGAGCATTAATTCTGCTGCTGCTACTAGCCATCCTCTGCATTGGGATGCGAAAGCAGTGCTCTCTTTAGTCTGGGCTGACGTTAGTTGATTTTGAAGCCTAGTTCCTTGGACACTCCACAACTGCCTAATTCCATGCTCAAGAATAAAATCATCACTTGAGTCCTACTACTGGTGGCTTTGGTAGCTTAAGCTAATGTGGTGGTCAGACTAGTTCAATAGAGAAAACTGATATTCACCCAAGGGTCCTTAAAATTTCCCTAGGAAATGCATGAATACATTAGTAGAAATTTGAATGAGCTCAGTAACATCATTTGGAATAGAGAAAGCCACCGTGCCATTTTGCCTGATTTATGTGTGTTTCCAAGTTGCTGTACACACATGCACACACACATACATCTACATATGTATGTATGTGCACAGATATTTATAAAAGCAACCACAGCCTTTCAACTGTGTGTGCTGTGATTCAGCAGCAGCAATAGTTTTTGGCAGGGACATAATTTCAAATCTTCGGCTGAGGATGCCTGCCAAAGCATTGTTGCACAGAGACAGAATGAAGAAAGTTATTTATAAATTAGGATAATTAGGTCCCGTGCTTATTAGTGTTGGGAATGAAACAGAAAGATGATACGTGTGGTAATAGGTATCATAATATGAGAAGATGCTGTCTGTGATTTTCTACTTGTTGACTGAAGGGAAAAAAAAATATTCAGGTGAAGTAACATCATTATGTGCTGCTCCCACCTAGGAAATTCAGGCTGTGGGAGTGTGTTGTTATGCTGTAGGACAGGGCCCAGTTACACCAATGGAAGTTTGGAATACTTCCACAGGATCCAGGTGTTGATTGTTGTAACTGAGATTAGACTCTGTTTCCTCAGTCCTGAACATTTTGTGTTCAGGTGAATGTGAACCCTGAACAGACATAGAAAACTGTACTAACTCCTCTTACTTGGAAGCAGTAGCTCTCGACCACGCTGGCAGGGGACAGCACTGCCCAGTCTGATGTTCTGCTCATCATCTCTGTCAGCAGAGGCAAGGCTGTTTCTGTGTCTCATCAGTCATGTACGTTACATCCCTTTTTTCTTGAGAAATACTGTCACTGGGACAAATTGATCTTTCCACTGGTATTCTCCCTAGAGGCATAAACCCAGCGAACGCAATATGAAATTTATCCATGTAGGGTCTGAAAGGAGCCTGTGGTCACCCAGTCTCTGTAGAGCACCCAGGACAATGCTCTCAGGCCATTTCTTACTGAAGTGTTTGTCACACAGTAAGTCAAGAGAATAGCAATTAATACTAAAGAATTCTTAGCTCCTGGCTTTATACTAAGTTTACTAGATAGTGTGACTAATGTGTAGTAAGACACTTAAAACACACATCTGTGTTTTAACAGTTGAATATCCCATTAACTTTTCTCTTACTTCTCAAGCTATTTGGACTGATCTCACAATGCTTGGGATTTTTAAGGGCCCAAGCTCCTGAAGTCTCAAGTAAATACTTGACTATGGCAGTTTCTGAGTTTTTCACAAAAGGTCAGGGAAAAAATGTCTTCAGCATTGCAGAGAAAAGCTTGAAATACAAAAATGATCCCTCTCCAAACCCCTCCAAATCTGAGAGAAGTGCCAAGCTTATTATTTCTCCTGAAAAAAGCGGGGCTTCTAAACACTGGCGCAACACTGACAAGGTCCACTGACTTAGAAAGATGATTCCTTTATTTAAAAGTAGGTGCAGTCTAAGCAAGTGCTTTGCTTGGTCTGGGCCTTAGTCTCACTGAAACGGGAGCGGTGCTCGGAAAGCTCGTCTAGCTAAATTGGAGCTGCAGCTCCTATTTCTGCTGCATCGCCAGCAAAGAATGTCACATACGTGGCTGACTATCTTGCAGGTTCTCCAGACTTGTAGTTAGCATCACTTCCTCAAAAACTATTTCATCCTAGGGTTTTGCCTGCACCGCCTCAATGCAGCTTGTATGTGGAAACACTGCATTTAAATGCTTGTTTCCAAAAAAAGGAACAGCAGGGTTTAGACAGCCTGTGCCAAGCTCTATCCCTAGGGTGATTTTTCTGAAGTAAAGCAGGGAATACCTGAAATAGCTCCTGACAGAGAGATAGGAAAGGATATTTTGGGTGAGCTCGAATTTTGCTTTTATATTTATTGTAAAGCATTAAATGGAACGTTAAAACTAGAATTCTCCTGAACTGTGTAATTATGTCCGTCACAGTACTTCAAATGATTTGCAAGCAGAGTGTTCTCCTTCCTGCTAAGTGAATTTTGCAGATAGGTCTTTTAATGGTTTGCCAGTGCACCTAAAAGCATAGCTGGGTTTAGGGCATAGACTGCAGTGCCTAGGTATTAAGCTCTTAGTAGTGACTGTTAGTATCAAATGCAACAGCCGCCAACACTGTCAAGTCCATAACAACTACAAATTTATTTCCCTTTCTAAAACAGACCAAAAAAAAGTAAAGAAAATGGTGTAAAGACAGATCAGCTGAACTTTGCAAAAGCAACAAGAATGCCTGAATTCTGTTTCATTGTTGTGAGCTATTAGCAGCACCTGTGCTTCCTTAGCAAAATAACAAGTTTACCATTATCTAAGACAAAAACTTTTTTGGGGGGAGGGTGAGGTCCTTGAGGCAATAATATCAAATCCCCTTTTGTTTCCTGGGTAGTGATTACAGTAAAATACTTTGCTTATGTTTCCATTCCTTAGACCATCTGTTTCACATTAAACCCTTCTGGCGTGATACATCAGTATTTATTAGAGCGTTACATTAGATAATGTAGTGTTAGTATGGCTGTTACAAACCCTTAGTTTCATGAGTATGACCTCAGGGGCAGAAATGGATGTGTTTACTTAATGAAAGGGCTAGAGACTGTGTTAATAAAACTAGTTTACCAGTTCAGAAATTACTTTTTTTTTAGGTCTTTCACAAATGTATTTTTGGTGTGTTTTTTGATTTGTAATTCTGAATGTTTGTGTTTGGTACAGTAAAACCTTCTGGTTTTAAATGACTGAAAGCCGTGATACTGAGGACTTGTTGATAATAAATTGTTAGACACCTAAATCTGAAAACACAATACTCTATATGTGATGGGGTGACATCCATTTTCATAAATTTCCAATGCCCTGTACCATTCAGGGCATGCACTCACGCGATTCAAGAGCTACTGAAGATGGGGCAGTAACCCTCCACCCCTGAAGGAGCTTTCTAGACGTTTTTCTTGTTGCCCTCTGCAGCAGCTCATTTCTTGTGCTTTCTATCAGACGCAAGGCTTCATAACACCAATATGCAGAAGACAAGACTTGTTGTAGAGCTATCCTGTCATTGCAGTCTCAACCATTTTGGGACAATTTAGTAAGTACAAGACCTTGCAAGATTTTAAAAAAATTCTTAGCGCTAATGAGACTTTAGTCCCAGTGTACTAAAGAGACTTGCTCCTTACCAAAGGAGTAAGCGAAGACACTCAGTCATGGGAAAGAAGAGCAGTTCCTTACAGCTGTTTCTGAAATACTTCATTTACCAGTGTTACTAATGACATTTCAATCTACTTCATTTAGAAAGTTGGTGACTGTGAGTGTAAAATTGAGAAATCAATCTTTTGTGATATGAAGACTTTCTGTGCTTTAGATAAGGTGAAGCCTAGTTTCTAATATACTCATAGAGAGTGTGTTTGGGGAAGAGGGCAAGTCTTTCATCCTAAATGAACGTCTCTCTTTTTTTGTTTATGGTCAAAAGAGATCTGAAGGATCCTCTAGTGGGTGATTCACCACACCTAGATTAAATTCAAGGCCTGAATCACTGCAAACATATATATACATAGACTTTCTTTCATGCTAAAATCTCCCTAAATTTTGTGCTATTATTTAACCAACACAGTACTTGCGTGGTTGTGCTTACCCTTCAGCGATGCAGTCAGATGTGGTCAGGAAGCCAGTATCTGCTTCAGAATCTTTTTTTTTAACTGGTCAAGTTATACAAATTAAAGTTGCCTAAAAGCATTATTCTTTCTTGGTCTATTAAACAAAAAAGTATTAAGTAAGCTTAAGTAGCATCATTTAGTCACCCAAAAGTTTAAACTAGTGTATCATTCAAATTTTGCTGGGTCTGAAGCAGGCCAGGATGACATCAATATTTCCTTTAAGAAGGCCAGCAGTAAGTCCGCAGTATATGTCTGAATATATTTGGATCAAATGGCATAATGTTTCCTTTTTCTCTCTCTCTTTCTTTGTCTCCTTCGAGAATAAATTTTCAGGTTGTTGGGGTTTTTTTTTATTTTATATTGGGAAGATGATACATGGTGAGTAAATGCACTTGGGGTCATGGAAAAGGCTTTTCAAACCCACATTTTCGTCATTTCAATTGTCCTTTTATTACTCTAATTGTTTTATTTTTAAAAAAATGCCTGCAAGTTCATAAATTTTCCTTGCCAATTGTAGACTAGAGACCTGCCCTTGCTCTCCCTGTAGCTAATGTAAAACATCCAGACACTGACTCATCCCTGTAGTGATCCAGGTCCCACACAGAAAACAGTTCTTCGTATTCCTGCTGGGGTGAAGTTAACCCTGAAGGGCTGCCATTGCTCCTGCTGCTGCCACTAGGTTTTTCTGCCTGCCAGGGGAAAGTCAACACCATTTGTCAGGCCGCGTCTGTACTGACTCTTCAGTCAACCGTACTGGATTTCTAATTTCTGTTTTGCTTTGTTCTGGTCACAACATAGTTCAGAGGCCACTTTAACCTTGGGCACCTTGCTTGAAGGTATTTCTGCATCTAGCCACAGAAATGGGATAACTCCCTGGGAATCATCCCTGAGTGTTGGACCTATGGCATCGGTAGCACAAGCATTTCTGTTTTAGCTAGCAGAATAATTCCGTTAGTGGGTACCATCAGTAGGTTGTTATCCTCTTAGATGGATTTTCTGCTCACAGATGAAATAAAACACAATAAAACTGGATTACAGTAGCAGCAATATAAATATATAAAAAAACCCCAAAGACTGAGAAGTTAAGTAGTAATTAATGTAATGCAGGAGTGTATATTCAAGCTAGTCCTAACTTTCAAAAAATTGGTTTAAGAGATTTTTTTTAAACCTAATTGTATTGCAAGTTTTACAAAATGGTAAACATAATCTAATTAAAAATAACATTTTTGGACTGACTGATTAAAAGCTAAGATAATCCCAAAAGACTTTTGCACATAAATTGCATAAGTGCATTAGTACCTAAACCAAGCAAAAATAAACAACAGAATGTGAGCATATGCACAGGAAATTTCTGATGGTGAAGTGTTGCCGCCGAAGAATGACATCCAAAATGCAGCACTGAGGCAAACAATCAATATTATCCATTTTCATTTTCTAGTGCAATGAGGTTGCGCAGATGTTCAGTGATACATTTTTGCTGAGGAAGCAGTTTTGACTGTTGCTTAACAACAACCTCAAACTTTTTTAGCGGTGAGCTGAGTTCAGCCCTGGTGTAAGTTGATGCCACTGTCACTCACTCAGGAAACTTGCCTGAGTCTTTACTGGGATTTTGACTTCAAGGGTCAGATTATTTGTGCAATTGATGCACCTTGAATTGCACTGGCATTTCAAACTGAACCATCTGATTTTAGAATTCAGTTCAAGCCATTGAGAGATTTATCAGGAATTGTAGTATCAGTCCCACACAGCTCCAGCCTGACCCCAGGTGACTGATGGTATCGGGTGCAGTTTGTTCCTTCCTTTGTGAGTTGTTGGAGGTCAAATACGGCAACTGGGGTTCGGGTTAGAGGGCAGGCTGGAGGGGGAGAGGTAGGGTACAAGTGGGACAGTTAATGGAGAATGAGTGTTACGAGGGATAAAAGAGAAAAGGCATTATGGGGGAAAAATATGTACAAGTCACTTGCAGGAAGCTAGGAGTCTGAGAACGGGAGGAAAGAACCGTGCTACAAGTGGATGGGAAGTTTTGAAAATAAGACTTTTTGCTTCTGGGCTCTTGATAAGAAAGAACATACACAGTATAAATACACAGGCTTGCCTCTATGATAAGGGATAATACTCCTGAGATAAACTAAAGAAAAATAATCAAATTAAAATTTCAAAGCTATCTAAGAAGAAACAGTGGAAGACCTTAAATATAGAGATTAAGGCAGGTAAGAAGGATAAAGGAGGGAGAAAAAAACCTCTAGTCTATAGCATATTTTCACCAGGGTCCCTGTTTCACTTGTCTGACCCCTGGCAGCCACTGCTGATCTGTCAGATGTCCCAGAGCCCAAGGACCTGTGCAATGTGTCTTTGTCGCCTGTGTCACGCGTGTGTGAGACGGAGACATGGAGCGGTGGGCAGCGGAAAGCCACTCAGCTGGGAAGGCTGGGACGCGGTTGAAGTCCTTTAGCAGAAAGCTCATTGTCTTTTGGGCAGGCACAGCGTCCTTGTGGTCCTGCTGTGGGTCCTGCAGCTGCAGGAGCCTGTTAGCAGCACGGTGACACAGAACAGGATCAGCTCCCTGTGCTTCGGCGGGGACAGGCTTTCCTGCCAGGTGTGCCAGAGTTGCTCACAGCAGCTGGAACCCAGCTGGGCCTTATCCAGCTGGAGTGGTAGGGGCGTAACGCACACAGTGCATCTTGTGGTGTGGGGAGCGTGGGTGTGGGGGCGAGGCTCCAACAGGTGGACAGGAGTGATAAAGGTGTATAATTCAATATGCAAAGGTTGAATAATGGCATCTGTAAGGCTTGCCGGCACCCCCAGACCCACATTCAGCAGCATTTCTGCAAGGCACAGGTAGAAACTGGTGCTGAATTCTGGGTGTCAGCTCAGCAAACAGGGGCTCCGTCCCGCTTCTTCCCAGGGCCCCAGCTGCGAGGCCGAGGGCAGCACCGCGGCTGACCGGGGCCCAGCGCACCCCCCTCTCCCCGCTGGCGGCGCTCCCGCTCCCGCGGGCGGGGTCCCGGTGCAGGGCAGCGGCGGGCGCCCCCCGCTAGCCGGCCCCGCGGGCCACCTGCCCTTCCCCAGCCCAGGCTGCCGCTTCCCGCTGCCGGGAAGCCAGCGCTGGCTCTGAGACGGGTCCCTGCGTGAGCCAGCTCAGGGCTCCGCGCTAACTACGCCCGAGGCCCGGCGTGCGGCGGGCTCGAGTGCCCCGGCTGAGGGGGGGTGGGGAGGGGTCACTGCCCCCGCGAGGGCCGCAGGCCCCAGCCCCCTCGAGCGCCTTCGCGGAGGAATCTTGCCCCGCGCCGCGCTCCGTCCGGGGCGGGGCGGGGCGGGGCGGGACGCGCGCTGCGCGGCGCTCGGCGGGCGGCGCCGGGGCTGAGGGGGCACGCGGCGCGCCGCCCGCGCCATGTCGTTCCGCCGCGCCTTGGCGCTGGCCGCTTGCGGGCTGGCCGGCGGCTCCGTCCTCTTCTCCGCAGTTGCCGTGGGCAAGCAGCCGGGCCGCGGCGGGGACGCCGAGCCGCGGCCAGGGAGCGCCGCCGCCGCCACCGCCGTTACACCCGCCTCCGCGGCGCCGCCGGGTTTGCTGCTGCTGCCGCCCGCCGCCGCCTCCTGCCCGCCGGCCCCTGGCTGGATCGAGAGACCCGCCGGTACCGGCAGCTACTGGGACAGCAACTGGGACAGGTCGGTGCGCCAGGGCCTCCCTCGCCCGCATGGGTGGGGACCCCGCTCCCGGGGGGGCCCCTTAGAGCCTCCCCCCGCCGGAGCCGCGTGTAGGGCGGCGAGTGCCCGGGGGGGTGCCCGGGCTGGGCGGGAAGAGGGGGCGGGGTGGCCGGGGGAGGGGGGCCCGGGCTGGGCGGGAAGGGGCTGGGAAGGGGGGGGGGGGGGGGGGGAGCCCGGGCTGGGCGGGGGCGGCCCTGAGGCGGCCGGGCAGCCCCGCCCCCCGGCGTCCAGTCGGGAGGCAGTTCCAGGTAAAACTGTAGGTGCTAAAGCGCTCAAAGCAGAATAGGGTTGAAATTCTTGAATAGTCTTGAAAATCCTTGAAAACTGTTGGAATTCTGTGGCGCCTGGCCGCTGGGGGGGGCCGCCGCTGCAGGCGCTCCGTGCCCCCTGCAGAGCAGCCCCCGCGGGTGGGAGCTGCGGGCGGAGCGGGTCTGCCGGGGCCTTGGCACGGCGCTGCGTCCGCACCGGGATTTTGCTCTTTGATGACGGGTGATTTCCCGTGTTTCAAATACACGTGCGAGGCGGGTGGTAGGCCTGCGCCGTGAAACTGCGCGTTACTGCTCTTAAATCCTTGTGAAGGCAACGTTGCTTTGCACCTAACTTAGCTGTGTTCTTCATAGTGTTGAAACGCATTCCCCGAAGGGTTAACTACATTTTTTTTCTGATTAATTAGAATGTGCAAATATCTGTATTGAGCTTTGGCTCATTTAGCTTCCGTCTGGTAGAATTACCTCCCCAGGGAGATTTATGTCAGGCTCCGGTTTAATCACAGTAAATCCAAACTTAAGCGCCAACAGATTTCTGTTGTATGGTGCATCCCGTTTTGATTTTTGCAATGCTGCTACAGAATCAAATGCTCATATAAACAGGGCCATGTACACTCAGATCATAAAAACGTAACTTTTAATTAAACAAGTTTACATCTGGGTACACAGTTATATTGAGGGAAGTACTAAAGCTATTTTTTTAACAGGCTTAACTTTGTTGATCCTTCCCTGTCTGGTTCTGCTGAAAGGCAGATTTTCTTCAGGGATTATAAAGTACTTTTGGACTCCTGTAACATTTTTTTTTTTTCCCAAACCAGGAAATAGGGGTTGTACTGTAACGGATGTAGCTGTCACAATTGCCTGAACAAATATAGCTAATAGCAGTTAATGCCACTTTTCATCATAGTGTGCAAACAGTAGAAGTGTATTATCACAGGTCAGTTAGTGCTTAGTGTCTACCGTTTGGTGTGATATGGCTTTGGCTACACCTCATTGAAATCTTAATTTTGATTTTCGGATGACGTTGGCAAAAACCTGTAACATGTAAAGTTTTTAAATGGCTTATACACAGAGCGTCTGACTGCTTCTCTTTGGGGGCAGGGAATGATTTACAAAGTCAAGTGAATAACCAGATATTGCAGTATTCTTAACAACTGGTGGCTTTTCAAGTTTGAAACAAAAGAATGCAAGTGTCTTGTTTTCAGACTCCCTGTTGGTCTGATATGATGTTACACCTAGGATGCTGAATTGGTGTATGCCGCTTGCACAGGAATTGTACAGCTCAGTTCTTGGAGAAGGCTAGGTATAGGTTCATTCATGTAAAATACTTTATCTGAAAGCTGTTCTTAACTAAGCTTCTGTTAACTGGGAAGCTTGGTGTGGGAGGGGAAGAAAAACAAGCTTTGAATTATTGACAAAATTTCTGGGCTTCAGGTAATTTCCTATATTTTCTGAGTGGTGCTTGCAGATAGGTTTATTAGAAATATCTGGATTTCGAAGTATGTTGCAAGAATTCAGACATTTGTCAGGCTGACTACATTTCAGTGACTGCAGGGCTTCCTGGAAAAAAGGTGAAGAGGGCACTGTCATGGATTAAGTGATACTTTTGTTTTAATTTGGTTTAAAGATGGTCCCTGCCATTGCTGTTGCTTTTTGGCAAGTTCTGACCAGCTATGGTCTTGGGTGGGTTGGGTTTTTGTGGTAAGAGAATGCAGAAAACTGCATTTGTCAGCTTATGAGTTCCAGTGGCCTAAACGAACCTACTTAGTCTTAGCAGTATTAGAAGTTTTCCTGCTCTTAAACTTTCTAGAACTAGCTTATGCTAAAAATATTGTTAAGCTTGATTAACTTCTCATGACTTGTTAAAGCATCTGTTGCTTTTCCAAGTATGTTACCATCAGGTAACTTCAGAGGTGCTGGAAGGGAGAGAGCAGGACTTGCAGTCAGGTGTTTCTTGTGTGTTTCTGCCATAGGACGAATTAATCCCTATGTTACTTGACAGATGTACTTTAAGTTTTCAGGTGTTTTTTCTATTTTCCTAATGTGTCTTTCCAGCAGTATAGTTTTTACTGAATCAAAAGAAGTATCCTGTGAAAGAGCAATGGAACTTCTTGTTATTAGACTGTTGCTTAAATTTTAATGTGATTTGAAGAATCAGTCAGCAATATAGAGGCGAGCGGAGGTTATCGTTACTCGGCAGCGCTGGGTGCATGGGGGATCGCTCCACCAAAGTCATGTACACCGAGGGGACTTTTCAGTCCTCCCTTTATACAAGCTACTCATACCTATTCATTAGTTTTCCAAGAAATTGTTTACATATTCATTACAATTCTGAGAATTCATTTACATATCTTGTGCCTGTGCAGTGTCCTTGAGGAGTTGTCTCTGCGCAGACTCTATTCCTTAGCGGCCGTGTTTAAAGTCTCCCATCTTCGCCACGTTGCATGTACAACAGGAATCTAAGAAACTGAAGCGTGGGTAAACAATACCTGTCTTCAAACATTGCAAATGATTGTTAATGCTACCAAAGCTAAGGAATGCTGGATATGTACCTCTCTTCCTAAAGGAAGCCTGGCAACACCCCTGTACGGGATGGCCTCTCAAAACTGGAATTATCTTGATGACAAATGGCCTACCTGGCCAGACTTTTGGAAAAAGCCAGACGATGGTGGAGGATATTGCTTATTTGATGATAAAACATATGACTTGGGTCCCAGATTTGATTTACAAATATTAAGCCTAACCACCACAATATTTATGAAAAGTGATAATAACTGTCGTTGGAAAGCTCAAAGCAAGACAGGGGGAGCATGTCCTGGAAACCCAGGGCAAAACACTTGTTCCCAATCTGATGGGTGGAATGATTACTGGATGTATACATAGACCAAAGTAATCAAATTGAAACAGATATCCATAAGATATGGAACAGGTTTCAGATTTTACATGATGGTTAAACATGCTTTTGTTATAATACTTATTGTAATAGTTTTAGGAATACTAATATGTGTGTTACTTCAACGTTTTGTTTGGTGCTGTCAAAGAATGATCATAGGGCATAGTGATTTTTTATAGTTGTAAAAGAATTTACAATAGTTGTTAGAAAAAGGGGCCATATATGATTTATTTAAAGAACGGTGTGCTCATGTTTATCTGAGGAGACCCTTATTGTTGACTTGAGGATGTACTAAATCCTTGAATGGATGACATAGGGAGTGTGCAAATTGTCCAGGCAGGAGATATGTTAATGTTGTTAACTTGAAGATATACCAGGTCCTTGAATGGGAATATGCTAATTGTCCAGGTGTGAGATATGTTAATGAGTTAATGAATAGACATGAGTGACTTGTATAAAGAGGGGGCTGAAAGGTTCCCTCAGTGTGCATGACTTTGGTGGAGCGATCCCCCATGCACCCAGCGCTGCCGAATAAAGATAACCTCCACTCACTCAAATATTGGTGATTGATTCTTTAAATCAATGTCCAAGGACCCTTATTGCCACATGACGGATGTACAGACTGCTAAGTCCTTGGGTTGGTTATCTTTAGAAGGGACATTTTGTTTCTTAGATTCCTGTTGTACATGCAACGTGGTGAAGATGGAGACTTTAAACACGGCTGCTAAGGAATAGAGTCTGCGCAGAGACAACTCCTCAAGGACACTGCACAGGCACAAGATATGTAAATGAATTCTCAGAATTGTAATGAATATGTAAACAATTTCTTGGAAAACTAATGAATAGACATGAGTAGCTTGTATAAAGGGAGGACTGAAAAGTCCCCTCAGTGTGCATGACTTTGGTGGAGCGATCCCCATGCACCCAGCGCTGCCGAGTAACGATAACCTCCGCTCGCCTCTATATTGCTGACTGATTCTTCAAATCAGTTGTCTTGCTGAACCTTGTTAAGAGCTTAAGGAATGTGTTGAGCCTCAGTGTTTAATGGAAATCATGTCTTTACTAAGGCAAGATGGATGCAGGGCTTTGTAAAGCCAGTCTTCTTGTGAACTGTAGGAATAGGTATGTGAAGCAGCGGTTTTCTATGACCAGATTACCTCGTCTCAAACTGAACAAAAATTATACTCTTGGTTTAAAAAAAATCTATGTAAAAAAAAAAAAAGTTTAATTATAATAATGGAAGAAGTGAGGTCTGGTATGAATTAAATAAATTGACTGTTCTTTAGGTAGGAGAACAAGGGAAAAGTTCTGAGGCGGAGAGACTGTAGCAAAAGGATTTATATTAATGGGGTAGAGGATCAGTGCAGAGAGGGGACCAGAAGACTGATCTGTGGAAGGTTTGGACAGGGTGGATGATGACAGTGCAGTGCTGGTGTCAGCAGCGGGAAGTCTGTAGCACTAATCTGTGACACTGGGGAGGGAGGTGAAGATCCACTGTGACAGGTGTTGTTTTGAGGAACCGGGTCGACTGTCTGGGTGATGTGCAAGAGGAACAGTTGTGGTATGCAGGAAAGGGATACTGGTGTGCAGCGTGACAAAGGGGAAGAAAGATTAAAGTGGCATGTGGGGAGAGTGGTAGCAAAGATGAAAGGATAAAAATAAAGCTGAAAGATAAAAAAATGTTACTGGAGAGACCTGATATGACCTAGTTTAAAGCACAGAATAATTCTCAATGTGTGCTGAAGGAAGTTGGAGCCTTTCTAAGATATTGTTGGATGGGGGGAGTGTGTTTTAATTATTTGATGTAAACATGATTGATAAACTGCAAATTTTATAGGTGTTGTCACAGGGCCTTTTAGATATAGAACATTTTCTTTCCTTTGTGATTGGTCAAAACCTGTTCCTCTTTTCCTGGGTATCATTCATGGTTAGATTTTTCTCATCAAAAGCCTACCCTTATACCTGGAAATCATGAAATCCCATATGCTTGAAAATCAGTGAAAATCCCAAGAACAACTACTGAATCAAAGGAATTTGAGTATAAAGTGTGCTAGTGTTTATAATCTCATCCAGACAGATGGACAGACAGTAGCTTTCTATGTTTTAGTGTACACCATCTCTGTGTATCAGGATTTAACTTTTTCTGTTGCATTTGTTGCTTTCTTCTTTTCTTCCAAGAATCAACTGAGAGATAGCTGTTGCTAAACAGCAAATTTATTTGTGGCAGTTACACCTTTTAACTTTTTTTTAACGCAGGCTTTTATTTATAGCTCTAGCACAATGATTTGAATCAGTTTTGCGATATAGATGGCTAAATAGTCAATTTTAGTACTTCAACTATATCCCGAAATAAGGCAAGACTACCCATCTGTAAAATTCCTCTGCCTTTTAGTTTCACCTATCTAAAACCGACATTTTAACTGTGTTTGTTTAGACGTGAACCACTGGCTCTTATCAATCTCAAAAAGAAAAATGAGGAAACTGGGGAAGAAGAACTTGCCTCGCGCTTAGATCACTGCAAGGCAAAAGCCACCAGGCACATATTCCTTATCCGTCATTCTCAGTATAATCTGGATGGCCGGGCTGATAAAGACAGAACTCTGACCCCACTTGGTACGTATTACTAGAAGCATTGTACTTTGCATTTTGGGAAAATTGCTTTTCACATGCTGCCATCCTGATGAGTATGGGTCAGTAATTAATCTCTGCTCTGGGTCTCACTGCCAAAATTTAATCCACTTTCTGGATCCTTTGTGGCAGAAAGATGTCATGAATAAGTTTGTTTTTTCCATTTTTGATCCTCTAAATCCAAACCTTAAAATGTGCTTTATAGAGTTCTAAACACACTCAGTTGTAAAGGAGCTTTGCAAAGGAAAATTCCAGTTATCTTAAGGTTGCTTGAGCAGATTTTCATGCCGGCTGACATAATTCCGCAGGGCTAAGGCTTGTAAACTTAGCTCCATAACTGACTTTGGGATAGCTTTCTCTTAAAAGGTTTCTGTTAGTTTGCTGATTTATAAAGGGGAAAAAAAGTACCTTGGACTTTCTTTTCAGTTGGAGTGTTAATTATTAAAATATATCTCACTCTTGCTAATAAGCACTGTTTCTGGGAATACTGCTCATCAGTCCTGCTTAATCAGACACTTTCTTGATGAGATGTATGCTAACAGTTTCTAGGGGGGAAGAATTATTATTGCGCTGTGCTGCTTGATGCTTTGGAAATCTGGTGCCAAATGTTTAGTGTAAACACATTCCTCCCCCCAGTCCTAAGCACCAGTGTGCAAACAGGAGTGAAATGCTAATTTCAGGACTAAGGTGCTATTTTAAACTGGTAACAAGGTATAATCTTAATCCTGTCTCATCCTGTGCCTTGGGTCAATTACTGACTCTTGTCTTTTCACCTACCTACCTGAAAGATGGAGTAAAGCCTTCCCTAGGATACCCACGTACTGTGGTTCTGAACTTCCCAAGCCAATGTGGCCTTGATGAAAAATGCACCGTCAGGTCTGAGTGGATCTGTTCAGCACTGTCCTGAACAGCGGTGGCAGCTGGCTTGGGTCAGCGCTCTCTCTTAACTGGAAATGACCCCCTTGGGATGGGGCTAGCAGGGATACTGAATACTTTAGTGAAAGTCTCTGAATAAAGTTTTGATGTGTATTTGGGTGGGGGTTTTTAATTAAAAAAAAAAACAAACAACAAACTGAGTTTTTCCTGCTTATGGAAATACAACTAGAAATTGTCCAGCCAATAAATTTGGTCTGAATAAGTAAATGAATGGTGAAAAATTTTTCCAATTACTTTTTGAAAAGAAGAAAACCTGACATTGATGAGACCTTTTACGTCTACTGCACAACTTTTCTGGTAGTTTGTGTGAGGCGCTTATGTGAGTGTCACCAATTTATATAATGAGTATCGTTTTTAAGGTCGAGAGCAGGCTGAACTGACTGGACGCAGACTGGCAAGCTTAGGATTAAAATTTGATCAGATTATCCACTCCTCCATGACTAGAGCAACTGAAACAACTGAAATTATAAGCAAACATCTCCCAGGTGAGTGACTTCCCTTAATTTTGCATTGTCTTCTGATCCTTAAAACTGCTTCCAGTAAAAATTTGATTTTGTCCTTAAAGTCAAGATGTTATTTAGCCAACCTCCAGCCCTGTGTGAAACTAACAACCCTAATTCTGCTTGTTTACAGTTCATCTTTAAAAATACAGAGGGGCCTGCCCCTCTGAGTGACTAGCTGCTACCTGCATGTGCTGCTGTGTAGGGGAGCTCTGCTGGTTGCTCTTCACTTTACACCTTTTGTAAAGCAGTCTGTCACAGGTCGTCAGGATTGGCTCAGTCCTCAGCCTCTGTGGGCAGCAGCACAGGAGAGAAGGGTGTCGTAAACACCAGTTCTGGTGGTGATGCTTCTTGCTGGGCTAGTTAACTGGCCCTTCCTGTGTGCTGCGCTGTCCTGTGTGCAGGGGAAGATGTAGCACACTCAAAAAGGTGTAGGGATTTTTTTAACGCGAGGGCTTTGTTTATAAGGGGGTTTGGGTGGTTGTGGTTTTCTGGTCGTCTTGTTTTGTTTTACTGGTTGGTTTTCATTTTGTTTTTTTTCTCCTGCTGTTCAGACATACCAGAATCTGAACTAAAGGTATTTGACTATGCATAATTCTGTCTGGTATTTTAGTAGATGTTCAGGTATGACTGGCTGAATGTCAGTTCTCTTATCATTCTGTGTTTGTTTTCTTAAATGTGCTGCTTCAAAAAAACTCCCCAAACCAGCAAAACAAAAAAAAAAACAACCAAACAAACCAACCCCCCCGGCCTAAATAATAATAAATATTAAATATCAAAAGTGTAGCATTAACATTAATTAGCAGTAAGCGTTAACTGACATACATCTTTAGATTAACATCCTTGCTAATGCGTTTCTGCAAAGTGCAGCAGGCTGGGAAGACTCAGCTTGCTTTGCCAAGCTGGTTTGGCTGTTCTCAGTTGGAATAAACTTTGTTTTGCTGATGACAGAATAGCTGTGTTGGAGAGATTCACACCCCTTGATAGGATGTGTGTAGACTAAAATGGTCTTTAGGGTGGAGAGGAAGACTTCCTTGAAGATAGAATATGAAAAATGTATTAATTGTAGAGTTGTGAGCCTGTTTGCAGTGGCATGTGAAGTAATAAGTCCTTTCTGAATGTGTATTTAATATTTCAGGAGTCAAAAAAATTAGTACTGATCTGCTGAGAGAGGGAGCACCCATAGAACCAGACCCTCCGGTCTCTCACTGGAAACCAGAAGCTGTGGTAACTTTAAGATATTTTATTTTTTTTCCTTCAGTTATTATGTTTTGGGGTTTTTTTTTTTAAGTATACTTCATGTTGACAGTAGTAATAACTTGCAGTGTCTGTACCTGATGCTTTTTATCACACACCTTAGATAACTGCATACTTTTCTCCTCCCCAGTAAGTGTACAGGACAGTTAAAATAACTTGACAGTCCCTAAGTATTAGTTCAGCCTCAGGTGTGCATCTCTGTAAAGAAGAACTCTGTAGAAGGTGGCAGCCCATCTGCAAAGGCAGGCAGTGGCACGTGTTGCTCTGAGCTGTATTTAATTCTGAACTCTGTGCTGTTAGCAGTACTACGAAGATGGAGCTCGAATTGAGGCTGCTTTTCGAAACTTCATTCATAGAGCTGACGCAAAGCAGGAAGAAGACAGCTATGAGATCTTTGTCTGCCATGCCAACGTGATCCGCTATATTGTGTGCAGGTATGTGTTGGGCTGCATGTCAGTTGGTGGTGTTTAAGAGGTCATAGTTTTACTGAAATTGTGTTGGGTTATGGCACTGCTGAGCTAGAAGATGTGATTTGGCTGGTTTGAAGCAGCTGGAGATCGGTGCCTGTATTGTGAGCAGCTGGTTCTGCAGCTTCAGCACAGGATTAATTTGCAGGTACAGGACACATTTGAGAATTAGAACACTTTTGATTCTAGTTCCAAAGTGAAAATGGCTGAATCGGTGAGACTCAAAACCTTTTTGTATGTCTGAACAGTCTCTTTAATACCATACGCTTGTGCTTCCCATAAACCCGAGGACAATGCCTGTGTAGGCTGTTGGAAAAGGCAACAAATAGAGCGTCTGACTGGATGCGTCTTTTTGAGGTGATACGAATTTGATCTTACATAATGAAAGATTGATTTAGTTTAGGGAATTCTTTACTAACGGAAATTTTTATATTATGTTCAAGTTGTTACTGCAAAAACACACTAATACATCCAGTATTGGATTAAGGGGAGAGCGGATCTTTCTGCTAACATCAAGGTTGTTCACAAAGGAGAAAATAGTTCTGGATCTTTGCCTGTCTCTGTATCTAGTCAGCCGAGTCTGCTTTATTCCTCTTCCCTATCAACAAAGCACTGTCTGTAAGATAATTTGTCTTGAGCAGGACAGATGTGATTAAACTTTAATCTGATCAATACCTACAACAATTTCAATTGGCTTTATTTAGCTGAGCTAGTTAAATGCTAGCCTGTCTGCTCAGTGGACTGCTTTAGAGCTCTTCACAATTGCTATACTTAAAGTTATTGATCAGGTAAAAAGAATACTCTTTTCTGTGCCAAAAAAGATCATCTTGCTGCTGCCTATGCTTTTCCTGAAATACTTTTTTTCTGAAATACGTTTTTTCTCTTTGCAGTTTCTTCCCTCTTCTTTTTAACTTCACTTCTGTGCCTTCTATTCCAGGCTGTCTGACAGCACAATTGAACACAGTCTGTGTAGCATTCCCTTTGACTCTAGAGCTTGACTGTAGCTGTTACTTCATTTCTTAGCCTTTTTAAAAGACTCTCGTAAGAGCCAAAAAGGAGTTATTCCTCAGTATCTGAGGCAAAAGATGTTTGAGACAACATGATTTTTTTACAGCTGTTTACTACAATTGGTTGAGCTCCTGAGGCTGTTCGTTTAGGAATTTTAGAATAGCTGGAGACTAGCTACGATACTGTATTTCTACAAAAAAAGCACAAGGCGCTTTTTCTCACCACTTCTGGGGAACAACACAGCTGATGGAAGGTAGCTGCGGTAAATTTCTTCCATAGGCGATGTGAACAGCTAGAATGAATCCTTGTCTCTGCTGCTGTTCTGTACCTACCCGTGTTGATGAGGCCAAAGTAGTGCATAAAAGGTGCTGTTTGCCCCTGCGCTGCTGGCGCGTGGAGGCAGCCACTGGGGCGGTGAGCCCTTCCCTACCTGTCAGGAACAGCACGCGGGTGTGCGTTGCTGCAGTGTCCGTGACTCACTTAAACCTATGCTGTCTAGTCCTGTTTGTTACAAGGTTGCTCAGAGCGCTCCCAGCAACCTGACTATGTTACAGCTTCTACCTTCTGTTGATCTGAATTAATCCTGGCTACAATAATCATACCCATCTGCTGGACTCTGCTTATGCAAGGGCGCTGCTGGCACTGGTCCCGTCCAGCGCTGTTGTTTTCATGTCAGTTGCACAAGGGAATATTTTTTCCAAGGCTGACTGTGGAGCATTTGCATGCAAGCAGCAGAATGACCAACAATCTCATTTTTTTCTTTCTTTCCTTCCCCTTATGTGGAACAGGTGGTGATGCTGTGAGCTCATTTTAATATAACTGTTCATGAATGAATAATATGTTTGTGGGTTTTTTCAATAGAGCATTGCAGTTCCCCCCGGAAGGCTGGCTGCGAATGTCCCTTAACAATGGCAGTATAACTCACTTGGTGATACGTCCGAATGGAAGAGTGGCACTTCGAACACTGGGTGACACAGGTTTCATGCCTCCAGATAAAATCACACGCACCTGAATGAGCAAAACTGACGGCTGTCCAGGAGCTGCCTCTAGTCTCTTTGCACTAGTACATTCAGCTATGGTACCACTAGATTTTTATCTGTTATGTTGGGGTGTGATCCTGTCTTAAAATGTCCTTTAGCCCCTTGCCTCCTTCATACGTATTCATATCTGCCTCTCAGTCCAGAAAAGAAGAAATCTTTGTAAGCGTGAAGCTGTCCGGTCCTCAAGTATTCCCCAAAACTCAAAGCTGAGCTGTGGAATACAAAGAGATTGAATGTTTGCTCAGCTGTTGCAAGAGCACTGACTGTCCCCCCACCCCACCATGAATTTCTGTAACCAAAGCTTGCGCCTGTGGATGTTTTTCTTGTGCAGGAAAGCAATTGGTGTGGGAACTGGACGGAACAGCCTCGTGTCACACTGCGGCTAAAACTGAAGGCGAGACAGCTTGTTTCAGCTCCTGCAGAAGGAGTGACGAACAGGGCGTTCTGCTGTTCAAAGGACAAAGGGATAAGGCTTCAGTTTTTGTCAGCTGTTGAGGGTGTGTTTATGTTGTGTTGTTGTTCCCCTCTGCCCCCAAAAGCACATGTAAACTCTTGACAGGAGGTTGCCAGCATAAAGCAAAGAGGGTCAAAACCCATTTGCCTCAGAGCTGTGGTGCTAGAATTAACTGCTGCTTCTATTAAGTGTTCCTCCATCCTCAGGAAGTACTTTTAAGCTGTTCTGAACAATGTTATTCGGTCTCATAAAGCCTTTAACTAAAATGTGGTCTGTACCAGGATGTAGGGAGGTGTTTGTAGCATTAAGACAGAAGGAAAGGAAAGCAGCGATCTTCTGAAAGTGCTGCCAGTCCCTGACTGGCTGACAGTTTTGGAGTGCTTTCTCCCAGTGATCTGTACTTGCTGATACCTTGCTTTTAGCCACTGAATTCAATGTAGTGGTACTTTGTGTCAGAGCTTCTGCGGTGTTGGGGCAAACTGCTGCTTAAACCTACTGGTGCCTGAATGGTGAAAAAAATACTGGTGGGGTGGCTTGTCCAGGCCAGGTGCATAGTGCAGGTGCTGGGCAGGACACCTCAGGTGGCTCCTTTGCACAGCTCTGACACTGCTGGACTGGTGCTAGGGAAAAAGCGGGTGGCCAGGAACCAGGGAGGGCCTGCGTGCATTTCACCTTAGGGTGCCTGCTGGGCCCCTGAACTGGCGGCGTAACCTAGCTGCCTCACATCATACCTGGAACGCTGAAAAATGTCACCCTGTATGCATAGTGTGCCTTGGTGATAGAGCACATACTGTGTAGGATAGCAAGTGTAACTTGTTAGGTTCTCTCACCACCAAGAATGCTGATGAGACCCTAAACTTGCTCCTGTCAGAGCTGGATGAAGCACAACTGTGGCACACAACCTGGTGACACAGTTGAATACCGGACTGCTACATCAGGATGATTTCAAGGGAACTGGGGTGAGTAGGGGAACAAAACATGATCCTTGTCTAGTGCAAGTTGGGGGGGCAAGAGGAAACCATTGTGATGTCTCTCTCATTGACACAATGAGAGTAATTTACCAGTTTTTGTCTATTAACTTTTTAAAAGTTTTGAATAAAATAACTGGTTGCTCTTTCTTGTCTCTTCAGTTGTGTGACTGTCACCTATAGAACATACGGCTGAAGTGCTGGCCCAGGGCCTTGGCAGCCCACCGGTCATTTACCAGCTTTGTCCTTTCAGCTCCCAAGTACCTGAAATGTAAACGTGAGGTAGTAGCCAGCTCAGAGTTCAGCAGCATCTACAGAAAACCTGTACAAGAGAGGAGTTACAGGCCTGTGTCACTTACCACCCCGTGCAACAGGCGCGCCAAAGATAGTAAGATGAAAATTCTGTGCATTTTTATTTGTGTGTGTGCATACACATATCTGCTCACATACACAGCCCTCTACTCCCCACCCCCCAGCAGGTAGGTTATCAGTGGGTAGCCGGAGGGGACACGACACTTCTTTGCACATGTACAGACATTAACAACACTTCCCGTGACACTTCAGTTGTAGGAGGGAAGTATGAAATGTAAAATTAAGTACATACATAACTTTTACAGTATTGTGACTTCCCATCTCAAACATATTGAGACTATTCTTCAGTGGCATAATCACTGTGCACACACACACACGCTGCATTTGTGTCAGTAAGGCCTGGGCAAATTAGTGATTTGACAAATTAGAGTCATGGTGTCAACCCAACTACTTAGCACCACGCCTATACACTAACCAGTGTGCCACTTTTAGCTACTAATTTATTTTTTAATAGAAAGCAGGGTAACTCTGTATTTTTAACATGACACTTAGCTAACTAAAAAAAACCCCAACGCAACTAACCTCCTGCACCTTTGTAAGTGAGCTTTTGGCCAAGAAAACAATTCAGGCAATATCAATGTGATTTAGTTTCTCCACAGGCTCGGCCTGGAAGAGCTTTCTTTGCAATCATGAACAATCAAATAGCTACATAAATTGCTGGGGTTTTTTTAATAGCTGAAGTAAATCTATTGTTAGGATGCAGTACAGCTGGACTAATGCACGTTATATAACACAGCTAAAAAAAAAAAATAATTCCTTGACCAAACCAAAACCAAAGTTTTTTTACAAAGTGAAAGGCAAGGGCCTGGTGGTGGTGCTGGGGGGGTGGAGGGGTGGGGTTGTGTGTGTCTGTCCATGTACATACCAGTATTATACATTTAAATATTAAAAAAAGAAAGCAAAGCATAATAAAGGTAAAAAAGGACAAAGTACTAGAGTGCTAATATCAGGCTCCCGGCTCTGTAACAAACTTCAATCAAAAGGGCAAAGGTGCCGTGTGACAGCTGAGGGACCCAGGTGGAAAACGGCAGCTGCATGCACAGCAACTTCCCTACCACACGGATTTGGCTTTAACATGGTATTAGGCAATTATTCATCATAGGACTGATTTCTCCAGAATGACAAAAATATAATTTACATTAAATTATTAAAAATCACGAAACTAAACTAAAAAAAAAATATCCCCAAAACCAAAGGAAAAAAACCACGAACCCTTTAAAGTAAAACTGTAGGAATTTGGGAGCTAAAAAAGTTGTTCGAGACTACAGCACCTGCTGCATCAAAAACCCCTGACCAAATAAACCCTTACGAAAAAGCCCATACACTTGGTAACACAGCAGTTACGGTTGGGCTGGTTGTTTTTCTCTTAAAGAATGACACCCCCCCCCCCCTCCCCTGCACCCCCAGCCAGTTGTCTGGAATATCACTGAATGACAGTCATTTGTGTAAAGGAGCTCTTTCTAATGTCCAGCTCATTGGAAATAGGCTTAATTATAAAGAGCTAAGTAAGCCTTTTTTAAAAAGAATAATTTCTAAAATAGGAATGCTCTCCCACAGCGGAGAGCTATCGCACCAAATAATCAAACTTAGAGAGAGAGACACACACATGAAAATACATTCCGTTCAGAAAGCCCAGAGAAAAACTATTTTATGTGCCCTTAGTAAGTGGATGCCACTTTTTTTTTTCTAAAAAACTTTGAAAAGAACAAAAATCTAATTAAAAAATTATGTTACAAAAGGCACTATTAAGCCTGCAAAAGCATTAAGTGCAGTTTTTTCGGTTTGTACCAAATCAGGAACCTACTGAATGGTGTGCAGTTTGTGTAGGAGAGTCACTGCAGCATGCAACGGCCATCAGGCCATCAGCGCTGGGAGCGGGCCGCCTGCCCCACTGCCCCAGCGGCACCCAGGGCGGCTGCGGGCTCCCTCGCGTACCGTGTGCCAGCCCCGACTGCAAACCCAGCCCTTCTTACCAGCACAGCCTCGGCACATTCTCATTTTCTCCTCAGATTTACCTTGTAACCATTGATAGGTTTTTCTTTTTTTTTTTTTTTTTTTTTGTTTCATTCTTTTTTTTTTTTTTTTTTTTTTACTAAAGAGCTATCAACACCCGAGACCTCTGTTTCTGGCAGCTGCCTTGCAAGCAATGCTTGCCATGGAAAACTCTTTGAGTTTTGAAACGAGTTCCTCACTCTCAGCATCGTGCTGTCGAAACAAGTCATTCTTACAGAAGGCTAAAGAATAAAATTATTGACTGCTGTAACAAAAACTCATTACCACATCAAGACTAGAGACATAGTAAAAGCTTAGATTTCAATAAAAATATTTTTAGTCCTTACTCCTCTCTCTCTTTACAGCCAGGAAATAAGGACCCACATCATGGGTCACTACCACTAAGATATTACAAAGGACCGTTAAGGTATCTTGCTGGTAAATTCACTGAAATTATTGCTGATGTGCTTCTGTGTAATAACTATTAAAATCTGCTAATGTTAAAAGCTTCTGTGGGAAAAAGACCAGCTAATTTTTACATATTTTTTAATCTTCAAACTAACATTTAAAGGAATACTAGTCATTTCTATAGTGCCCCTTTACTAAAGCACTCAGTATATCACGGCATTTTTAACATCCTCAGAACAAGCAAAGACTGAAGGATTTCTGTGTAAATATATGCATATGTACACACATGTATGTAACTGCGTGTGTGTGTGTGTGTGTATTCCACTGTCTGCCCGCCCTGCTGGCTCTGACCACTGCCCTTGTTTACACACAGGTTTTCACACTCGCACTCAGCACTGGAAATGGGTCACCTCCTCGCCCAGGCTTTGTTTCAGGCTTTTCACCTTGAGCATTCCCCCTGCAAGTGGAAGAACATTTTACTTCTTGCCCTCAGCTCCCTCCGTAGGATCTCCCTGCGCTGGTGCGGTGCTCCCTCCAGACTGTCCAAGCAGAAGAAACACAATTGAGGGCTAACGGGTTCATCACGATAATGACAACTGGTGACAGTAAATACCACCATTTCTAGGGAAAGGTTGCCTTACTGGCAACAAGGGTTAATTCATAGCTACTGGACAACTGCACTGACTGTCACTAACTTCTTGCGTATCACCAGTAATCTATCCTGAATATGGCATAAAGACATATATTCTTTTTTTTTTTTTTTTTTTAACATACAGTTGTCCTCAATTGAGGAAAAATAAATAGCCAAATACAAACCTCATGTCACTTCAGTAACATTGTCGTTTTTTCCTCCACTCTAACAATGAAAATATAATTGAAGTTCCAGGAAGATAAATTGTATTTCAGTGGGCAGGAGGCTCTGAAAAATGGCGCAGTTTTAACAGCCTGTGGTTGACACAAGCCGGACTGTAGCGCCCGGGACTCCCAGGGTCTGCAGAGAACGAGGCGGCACTGCTGTATTTTCCTGGACTTCCTGGTACGGGGCTGTTTCTTCCTGAAGCATGTGGAAGGCCAGCAGCCATGGTTTGGGACTTAAATCTTGCCTTCAGCGCTGGACTTGGCCAACTGAAAGAAACGAGAAGCCGTTTTGTGTTTTGATAAGAAAGCTGCAATAAGGAGAGCAGTGCTTTTGCTCAGTACCGCTGGTGGACCTCAGAAATAATGCACCAGCAGGGGAAAATCTTAACTGATAAGAGACGGGTCCAAGAAGAACCAGCGACAGCGCACGGTGTTACATGCAGACATGCTCCCTCGTCAGTAAGATGTCATTTGCCCCAAAATAACTGTTAAGAAAAGAAGGGGCGCTTGTGAAGCAACGGGTCAATTTTAGTCCACCGCCCCCTTTAGAAAAGGGCATCACGGCCGAAGCTGACCTGACCTGGGTCCGCGTGCAGCTGCTGCTGTGGCTGAGTGCGACTTCCCCTCGCCTTTTAAAAATAGTATCGGTGTTCGGGTGCCACAGCAGTAATACCATTTTTCTGTATATTGTGTCAGGCTTTTCTTAAGTCAATGAGAAATAGTATCTAAAATTTATTCAAAAGCAAAGTATTTCCTTTGTTAAATTAAAAACACTTTTCTGTAAAAAACTTTCCTTTTTCTCTAAATCTTATCTTGAACAAGACAACTAAGACAATAAAGAATGCAGAATAACCAAAGGCTGATTCTAGCATCAGTTCTTTCTTTTATAAGTGAGGCAATTTCTTAAGACGAGCCACCACAGAAAACATGCTATAAACTGAAGATATTTTACAAGGGTTTTAAAAATAGGTAAAAAAACCCCACCCCACCCCCAGCTATGAAAGACACGCACTCACACAGCTTATTGAAAAGCTTTTGAAAATAACTGTCTCTTGAGAGACTTGCTGGTATCTACTGTTAGATCTCACTTTTGCAGTCAAAACCTGACACACGGAGCACTCTCGGGTGTCACTTTGCCTGTGGCAGAGGTAGCACTGACAGCGTACGGGGCCTGACCGAGCAAGCCTTGGCACCACGAATAGCTAACAAGAGTTGAATATTTAAAACAAGGGGTTTGTGAGCAACGTTCTGCAGCTGACCCGCTGAAGATTTTATTTCAACTCATTCGACTGAATTTGCGGAAATACCTTTGCCTGTCAGAGGAGGAGTACGACTCCACTGCTTGTTTCCATTTGAAAATGGTCGGGTATTTCTGTGGATCGATCTCTACTGCTTCTATGGCTGCGAAGACATCGCTGTCCAGCTTCGACGGCCACTCCCTAGAATATAAAGAGAACTATGGATTTGTTCAGGCCATAAAAACATCCCAAACCCAAAACATTTATTTTTGATACAAGCAAACAAATTGCCTGTGCTCCTCCATAAGCAGTTTCTCTATGAACTTTTTCCTGCAGGCCCACACATAAATGACTCTCCGTTATTAGACAGCAGTCTCATAAAATAGAAGTTCTGAAAATTTAATCTGAGGATATCCCAAGAGTGTAGTAAACACTTTGTTACTCTAAGTCAGGCTCATCCCGAAGTCACTAGCCTGTCGGATGAACGGTAAACAGCAAAGCTAACTGAAACTGTTTGGTAACAAAGACTTTTCTTCTCCTGTTTTAGAGAATGTATTCAGTTACCTAGTTGCAAGAGAACTGTACAAGCCACTGTACAAGCAGTGAAGCATTTAAGATGATCATTCAAGGCTGAGCGCACCTAGTGTTGCTTAGTATCCCATCATCTCAACCTTGCTGTTAATGATATAAAAAACATTGTGTTTTGCATACAGAAACCAAAAGGCAAATAAATGTTAAGGAAGACAATTCTTACCCGAGCAGGAATGACTGCTTAGGATTGTCATTTGTGGATGAAACCTTCAAAATAAATTTCTGGGAAGAAAGTTCTTGACGTTGTTGTGCCTCGTTAGTCCGAATTCCAGATTCCACGGACAGTCTCTCCTCTAGTGGTATTCTCTGTTCTGTCCTTAGCTTGGTCTCTCCAGGTTCACCTGTAACACTTGGCTCAGAACTTGCCAGAGAAACTGCATAGCAGGTCTTATCCAGATGGTCCTTGGGCATTCTCACCTGACTCATTCCTTCAGCCAGAATTCTCTTGTGCTCAGTTTTTCCAGCCATTTTATTGGCTTCTCCAGCACCCTCTTGTTCTTGGAACGACAGGCTTTGAAATTCTGACATTAAATTGCAAACAGGTAACACACAGCATTCATCTCCATCATGCAAATTCGTTCTGTCACTAATTACCCTTTCACTGGACACAGGATTACAAAATCCATTTTTGCTGGAAGAAGCTGCCTTTTCATAGTGCCTGGGGTGGTCCGACGTCTCTATGATGTTTGCTGTACGCTCCATCGACAAGATATCGCACTCAGCATCTCCAATAGCGTCAATGCTGGGTTCTTTGGACACAATAGGTTGGCTGATATTCCGTGCTGCATTTTGTCTGTTTTTAATTTCTTCTAAGCTCATGTCATCATCCTCCTCATCCAAAAATGCGCCAACAGAAATAGAATTGCAGCACTTTTTACTCTTGCCTGTAAACAATTTTAAGAAGAGCAACACATAAAAAGACTTTCAACAGAACGCCAATCAAATAAAGTAGGACGCTTTACGCTATTTCTTGAAGCCCTTTCTACATTTTTTACACAACAGCATGAACTAACCTAACTAAAGCTACAAATGCAAAATGACAGCATTACGGCTCTACCTTTTTTGCAAATAACCTTTTATATCCATCTGAGAACTGTATTTCCTACACTCCCCACCTCAGTCCTTCACCAGCAACAAAGGACAAAGTCATGATGAAGCAGAATAGAGCAGGAAAATGGTACTAGTCCAGAACAGCTTAAGTTTGTATCTCGTTCAAAGCACAAAGGCTGACGACGAGCCCGATGACTATCCTTCAGGGTCCTGGCAGGCCAGGTTTATCCCGGAACCAGAGCCCCTTCAGATCCAGAATCGCACAGGAGAGAAGGAGCACAAAGATTGGGGACTAGCGTGTGCCTTCCATAAACACATGGCAAGCAGTGGCCTAAAAAGCTTTCCTGGATTTTGTTCAGTGTGTCTTTCACCCTCAGCTATAAAGAATTACTCTTTTATTTTAACAAGTTATTTATTCCATATTTGTGGATTACAAAATTCTATACTCAAGACAAATTCCCAAGTGCTCTGAGTAAAGACATACTGAAGACAGAGGCTTCCTTACAGAAATTTCATCTGGGGGCTACAGTCAAATGAAGTACTTTGTATGAAAGATAAAGAACATCTAACGAGGTCTGTTCTAATCCTCCTGCATTCGCAGTGTTGTTAGCTACTTTTTCAATAGCACAATCAGGCTGTTTGGATAACATTAATAACAGCAACCACAACAGGGAAATACTACTTCCCCTGGGCACCGTGCTTTTTTGCTCCCTCTTCTCCCTAGGTACAACCTGTTGTTTATAGCATTTTTCCTTTCCTTACCAGAAGGATGTGGAGTTTTATATCTATTGCAGGTTTCATTTTCCCCTGTTTCTTGCTGAGCCTTTTCGCTCATTTCCCGATGACTCAGGTACTCTTCTAATTTTCGCAACCCCTCCTGGGAAGACAGATCAACAAAACAGCCCAGAAATTCCCAGTATTCAACCCACGGGAACCCCAGTTCATGAGCTAACTCCCTGCAATAAATAAAATAAAACAAATCATTTGTGAAGACATAATTATTAGTTTGACAATAACTTTTCTGAACACATATTATCGGCTATTAATAGGAGTACAAACGTGCAACTAGGCAACACAATTTCGCAACAATCAACAGTCTACAAAAGCCATGTACACATCCTTAGCAAACACAGTATCATCTGGTTCCTTCTAGAACATTGCTCAAATTTAATCTACTATTCTTACACTTAACACCACACATATTGCTATTTTCAAGCTGACTATCTAAACATCAGCTGGAGATGAACCCCCACTGATGCAGGCGTAATGTGACCGATTCTCCATTCGGTAGCTTTTTCTATGTGGGAATGGGAGAAGGTAGGAAGACATGAGCAGTTCTTTTAAAGGAAGAACTCTAATCTGCTTTTAAGAAAGTATGTTTTTTCTGTGTCTTGCTGATACACGGTATTTTAACAGCAAGGACACATACCACAACACACAGCTTCACAGACCAGCACACTGGTATTAGGATCTTTTTGTTCTGCACTTTTTGACAACCTCTCGATTTGACAGCAAAAGTAGGCTATGCATCATTTTACAAGTCCATGTTTGAGAAAAGCTATCTATACCCACCATCAGTAACAGTTAAAATAGCTTTCTCAGCTTTGGAAATAAAGCTAGGTCTCACATTGTAGCCATTTGGTTTACACAAAAACACAGTTAAAATCCAACTATAATATACTTCATAAAGTATTTCTGCCAGTAACTTTTGCCCCAAGATACTGATCGGTAAGCAGTAACTGTACTCTCAGCACAAGTCTTTTGCTCTTGCACTGCAATTTGTCTTTGCAATTGCACTGTTGCTAATTTTTCATACTGATACTCTTTTAGATACCTT
This sequence comes from Falco peregrinus, assembly GCF_023634155.1. NCBI lineage: Eukaryota > Metazoa > Chordata > Aves > Falconiformes > Falconidae > Falco > Falco peregrinus. The sequence continues at coordinate 86,501,596 of NC_073722.1, read as the reverse complement.
CCAACTCTTTCGACACCCCTCTCCAGATCAGATTTCTTGACATTATGAAAGAAGCCAGCTCTCTCTCGAGGTGGAGTCTTCCAAAGCCTGCGAAATTCTTCAGCCTTTAAAAAAACCAGAAATAATTAAAAAAACCTACCCCCACAGAATATGAAGTTAACTCAGTGCTGGCTAAATGTCTGCCTATAGGTCTAGAAGACATATAGCTGTGTGCCATCCTCATCTAAACAACTGAAGTTCTGCCACAAGTATTGCTCAACTCTAGCTATGAAAAATCTCATCTTGGATCTAAAGTTACTCCTCCCAGTATTACTGGTTACTTTGATCTCATAACTACTTATTAAAAGAGTAATACCATAACGTAAAGCCATCTTAAAGTAAACTGTACAGATGCCAATGCTGCCTGGTTTTAATTTGTGTACAGCAGAAAACAGAAGTATGTCTTGTAATTTTGCCATGGTCACTGGTTTCTAGGATGCAAAGGTATTATTTTTATATGTATATATTTAATTCCACAGGCTTACTGCCATTATTAGAATTTTTTTTCTGGCTATTTCCAAGTTTGAATTTGACCTCCTAAAGGGAGTCAACTAATGGATTTTTGCAAACTCCCAAACTCTCTATGACAAGAATCAGCAATAATGACTAAGAATTACATTCAGACATTAAAAGTATCTGTCAGCAATCAAAATCATGCACTGTTTGCATCCTAAGTAAAATTTTTCAGAGCATAAAATTTATTTACACTTCTGTCAGGTGAACAGAGAATTGACAAACAAGCTCATTTAGAAGAAAAAGCATTAAGCAATTTGGTAAAACTCAGTCCTGAAGAATTCAAGCATCAGTCGATCGGAAGTCCTCAACTGCATTTATTCACCTTTTCTAAAGCTGTCATACTTCCCGCATGTTCATATTAAACAAAGGAGTCAAAGAATGCCTGTAAGTTTATAATGGATTTAACTGGTATCTAAGTATCCTTCCTAAAAATGGAAGGGTTTGCTTTTCTACTACAGAATCAATACTTTTCCAAAACCACCCCAACACCTACTACCTGGTCATCAGTTTTCCCATTTAGAAAAATATATTAATTCAACAAACAGAGGTGATAAACTGCTTCTAACATCCAATGTCAATTTCTAGAAATGAGATAAAGACATAGTCAAGAATTTTTTAAACCCGTTTCGTAGCCACATGGAAAGCCTTTGTTTCAGATTAGCAAGTTAGAGCAATTATCTGTAAGACAATGAAAGGTCTGTCAAAGAGTGCTCTTTGAATAGATTCCAATAGGAAAAAGAAAACAACTTTCTTTTTGATACCAGAGGTTTCTGTTTTCAGCAATAAAATATATTTACACGTTTCTGTGTGTCTCCTTCTCTATAGGAAGATCCACCTCTTCAAGAAAAAGGGCTCCAAAATCTGTAACAGGAGCAAACTACACCACACAATGAACCATGCGTGGATCTTCTAATGGTTCTTCATTAATAAAAAGGATAAAAATAGGCATTAAGAGTCGTACAAAGCTCTCTCCTTACCTTTGAGGGGCTCATGGGGCCTGCGAAAGCTCTTATCGACAACACTGGGTCTTTGGGGCTGCCAGTATATTTAGGTAAAGTTCTCTGGGGGCTGTCATCTATCTGATCGGGTGACCACGGCGCACCTATTACAGGAGCTGAGGAATTGTCCTCTGCTCTCAACAGTGGTACGTAGTATCGACCTAAAATAAATAATACAAAACTTTCTTAAGAACTTTGCTACATTAGCCTGCTGCTTCTTCCTAGAATATCAATACACCGTGCGCTTAAGCATCTGACTTTATTTCATGAATAAAACTACTTGTAATTCAAACTCACTGTTTCAATATTGCTTGCTTGCTTACAGACTGTATTTTAGTACATCTCCCTTCCCTCTCAAATACAAAAATACCTGCAGTGATCCATATATCCCTTCGCTAAGGGTCTTCAACAAATTTCAAAACCTGCTTTTGCAAATGCCTAAACCCACACATGACAAAACAGCGAGAAGTTCTGTGTCACAGAAATTACACGACTCCCCAGCGTGGGCAAATAAATCTCGTGCTCTGTAAAGGTCTTTTGTTTGCTTTTAGATTGAACTTTCTGCTTCAGGCTGGCGGAACAAAATAAGGGCCGTGCCTACACCACAGAACCATGAGGATAACCTCGTGACCACACAGGAAGGGCTCTGGCCACGTAGTTTACAAGACAAAAAGTTTTAGGTCCCTTGTCAGTTTTAGAGCTCCTCTTTGGTTTTCACAGCACTGTACAGTAGCACCATTTACAGCCAGGAACACTACAGAAAGCAAACAGAAGACAGCCAAGAGCAAAATACAGGCCTGATACAGTACAACACACTGAATACAGACCTTTCAAGTATTCTCTTAGTTTTTCTTTCAATTCTGCAGATTTATTCTTGCTTCTTTCACAAACGACCTGTTAATATAATTTGTTTGTTAAAAAAGCATAAGACATCAATCTCAAATCAATTGCAATGTGTGTTCTTTTTGAATAGTCCCGTTACTGGCCCCTACCCAGTACTTCTAATGTGCAGCAGAACAAACCACTAATATATATCCACATCCATAAAATGTATGCTGTCAAGAAAAGGCAGTGAATCATAAAATCTAGAACTTCTCTCCAGACACAATTAACATAAAATATTTTTAATGTTAATCAAAGATTTACAGTCTAATGATGACACTAGTGTCTTACTACAAGCCTTCTATCAACAACAGGCAGTATGTTTGAACTTGAAAAATATTGATTAGGCATAACATTTGGGGGGTTGTTGTGGACATGGAGAGACTTACTTCTGCTGGAGTTTGATCATACTTGTTTCTTGGATTTTTTACAATAGCGGGGTGTGAGGTAAGCACATTAACAACGTCCAAATTCCCAAACTTGCAGGCAAAATGCAGTGGAGTATCAAATCCCTGCAGAGGGGAAAAAGGGAGAAATTCACATGCACTTGGAATCATGATAAAGTCAATCCCACGTATTTTATTTTGAGACCCACAAAACTCATAAATGAAATGTCCCCTTCTATTCTCTTTTCTTCTCCCTTACGCATCCTTAACACCTTCCAGTTGTTTCCATAATATTAATAAACTGGCAAATATTCAAATCTTACCATTTTATCTGGTGTATTAAGGTAAAGGTCAACAATATACTGGATGCGATTCTTCAACATAGTGTCATTATCATCTGGATACATAAGTCGCATAAATTCAGGATTTTCCAAAGTGTCCAGTAATAACTGGCAGATACCAGGTTGATTCTCCTTGGCAGCAACATGCATGACATTGTACCGACACCCTTCCTGGAAAAAAAAAAAAAAAAAAGGCAAACATTAGAATGAACTGAAATCTAAACAGCTTTCTTACACCCATACGCTTAACTGATTTAACAGTGAAAATACAAAGGTTCCCACAATGAGTCTTTCATTTACATTTTTGTTTCTTAATATTTTATCAGGAAAAGATATTTACAAAACTACGTTCAGAACTATTCACATAACAGTGAATTATATGATATCGTAAAGACATGCATTTTTATACCTACATTATTCTTACAATTAACAAAATTATTTTTACACGCAGCTATAGTCCTTTTTTTCACATCTTGGGAAAAAAATGTGGCAAAAAAGCTATATTAAAATAGCGCAGAATAAAAGGAGATCAGAAGTTCAATGTGCAAAAACAGCAGGAAAATGGGTGTGTATACATCAAATCCAGTTTGCTGTAACATACTGCATACAAAATTCCAACAACTTCACAAAGCTGGTCTGATAGAAGTCATTTGTCAAAGTAAGATCGCCAGCGTCTACGGACCAATACCTTACAGGTGGACTGCAGATGCAGAGCACGTTTTGAAGTGGAACGGTGGTGCTTAGGTAGGCAGTGCTGTAGGAACACCTCGTTACAGCCTAGGCACTGCCCCGTTCCTTACAATTATTCTGTTTATTGGAGGAGATCAATACTGCATAAAGACAAGAGTATTCTTTCACTACTGGATAAAACTATTCTTCCCCTAAAGAATTGCATACTTAGAGTCTTTAGCTCTTCTGAGGCAAAGCCAGCTCTCAGTTATGATGGGTGACTTACCCAAGACAGATAACTGCCGTGTTTCTCTTAGCTTTCACCTACTATCAATGAACAGTCAGAAACTTTGCACTAGGGGAGACAAGGTATCCCGAAGGAAGAGTAGGAAACAACATTCCTTCCAGTTCTGCTTGTCAGGCCTCAAAGCTGAGTCACTAAACCAGAAACTGGGGTTTTCCATTTTAGTTTTTTTACCTGTACAACTGTTGGATTGTCTCCCGACCCAATCAGATAGCGCGGGTTACTCCAAATAAGTTCTGAAAACGTTGCTATATCTCCTTTCTCGACAGCTTTCCGAAGTTTAGCAGTAAGATCTTGAGTACGTGGACTTTTGTAACTGTTGGCTCTCTCCTTGTTAGCAGTTTCAGTCTCGGGGGAGCACAAGCCATCTATCAAAACACAAGTAACATGTTTCTAGATACATTCTTCTCAGTGATCACTATTTTCATGCCCAGACAAAAAATAAGCTTTTAATCTAAAATATGTATTAACTTTGGGCTCTTTAATGTACAGAGGTAAAAAAAATTGAGGCCAATGACAAGACATTTAAAAATACTAGTAGTTAGTAATAGGGAGGGAGGAGAATATAACTTAATCATCTTGTAAAACTGTTTCAGACTTCAGTAAGGACTAGTGAATTTTAGTTACCAACTTGCTTCCATCCAAACTTAAAAGCAAAATTCAACAAGAAATAAGAATTTTCTGAATATTAAAACTGCTTTTGCAGTTCTATGACTACTGAGTCCTTTTAGCTACTGGGAACACTGTGAAATATGATCAGTGTTTACCATTTTACTTCTGAACTCACGAACTGACTTAACAATTAAGTACAGTTTTAATATACTGTGCAATTTTATCAGTGTCTTACTAAACCTGAAAAACCTGAAGTCCATGAGTAAAATCAAATCCTACCAAATATAATCATGGACTACTAAGCAACACATCTATGCAGGCCATTACCAATATTTCAGTTTTAGAAGAATAGCAACATCTTTTTGTGTAGAATTCATGCAAACCAGAACAATGACAACTGCTTATAAAAGTAACCAGTTCATCGTAACACAGACCATAGAAACCATACACTGAAGGCCAAACCTTATGCTTTAAAACACAAAAAGCAGTCTTTCCATAGGTTGCTGGGGCTCTGACTTACTTCTGTGGAAGTTCTTTACAAAGGAAATAGCAGGGCTCCAACATACTTTACTTCTTTTTTTTATTTCTGTATCTAGACTTTGGTGCTCCTTTCTTGGAAAAGCACATCAATTAACATTAAGGATGACTTCTCCAGTGACAGTATCATTTTATACAGAAACAGAACCAGATCTGAATTAAAAAAATTAAGATATGCTTTTTATTGCCTGTTTCTAACTTATTTCACAGAAAAAATATAATTAAGTATTGGTTGTCCTATCTATTTATACAGCAATTTTATGTGGTGAGTAAGCTCTAGAGCTATGATCTAACATCTGTTCACAGCTTATCTTAAACACCACCACTCTAAAGGGACTTCATTTATTAAGATGCTTCACCCTTGCAATTTTTTGCTGTTACTAGTGTGTTAGTTATTAAGTTGTTGCTGCTTCTCTCAGAAAAAGTTAACAGACTGTATATCGCACCTACTGTACACAGACGACCACCCTCACTTACCTCTGTTAAATGGTCCCATTTTCACTGGAGACAAACATAAAGAGGACTTGCTTGGAGATGGGAAATAATCACAGATTCCTTTAGCAAATTTCTCAGCATCCTCTCTGTTTGAAAAAGCTTTGAAACGGGAACCCTTAATCATCTTAACTGCTTGGAGAGCTTCCTTTTTATCTTCATAAACATGTATTCTCTCTGCAACAAAGTACAATCAAAGTTAAGCTATTCCAACAATCTCAGATTTGGTCCTAGAAAGAGACTACAAAATTCTTTCAGCTTTGGCCTCAACAAACTGTTTCTCTACCAAACATGGCAAAAGAATCAAAACTCCTTCTAAAATTTCTCTCTCGGATAGAAGAATTTTACACACTCCAGCTAACATCAGGTGGTACGTGTGTACAGTGTTTGGCTGTTTGTACCCATCAGTATCTGAATGTCCCTTTTGAACAGATGGGCCAGCTCCAACAAGCACGTGTTTAACATCCCGACTGAAATGCAAACTCAGAGCTTATTCACCCTGCATTACTCTCCATGTTCTACCGCCCACAGTCAACTGTGTAAGTGATCCACTGTCACAACATTAAGACCTCCACACAGAACCTTAGATATTAATCAAATCCTTCTCCTTCCTCTCCTTTTGCATTAATGTTAACTTGTTCAAATTAAGATATCTGAATATACTTTTTATCAGAAAGAATATTTACCACTGCCTCAGAGTAAAAGATCCTTTATGCACTACTGTAATACTGACACTAGGTAATTTAGTAATTCCTTATTGCAGTACTCATCAATATGTGAAGAATGACTGATGCCTCTAGATAGCATTTGACATGAAGATAGAAAAGAAAGTACAAAATCTGTTAGAAAAGATCATTTAAGCTTCAACTGATGACAGTATAAATAGGTCTTCCGTTGTTTATTTGTAGGATTACTTTTTATTCATGAGAGGGATTAAAGGCACAGGATTGTCTATGAGAGTAGCAGTAGGAAATAATTTTCTCCAGCTGAGCTACACGGAGCAGGGGATCCTCATGTCTATCAACTATTATTGCAGAACACCTGGAATGTCTTTAACTGTTTCTACACCTCAGAAGACCCATTTAGACATGATTGTAAAATGTTTATCGTTGGAAATAAAGCAAATGAATATTTACCATTCCTTGCCAATATGTCATCATAAACCGGACAAACACCATAGAACAGTGGAGGATCTTTGGACAGGCTCCGAGTACTAATTTGTGAATCAATACATCCTGCTCCACAGACCGGAGCTGAACAGTTTGTGTGCATCACGGAGTCTTCTTCTGGAGGGTTCAGACCTACACAGTACCCAAAGTCTACATCTTCGGAAACGCTTCCATGACCGTTGTGATTCACTGCCACAGTTTTCAAACCCGTTTGTGCTTCTGCCTGGCTGCTATCAGATGGGACATTTCCAGAAGCCTCCTCTGATACAGCAGATCCTTTTTCCTCCAACGCTCCTTGCTGCTCCAACAATGACTGAGCCAATTTTTTTTCAAAAATAAACCTAGTGGTTGAGGTAATAGGCCCACATTTCAGTCCTGCTCTTACAATTTCTTCTCTAAGCTCATCAGGGGTGAGCTGCTTCAATCGGGATAATATTGCATCCATTGTTATTTCACCTATAGGAAAGGTTAAAGACAGAGAGAAAAACTGTAAAGAACAACACTACTTTTTTCTGCTATTTAAAAACTGTGTTAAAAACAAGGAAAAAAGTGTCTCATAACAATTTCTCTGATTCTGAATAGATTATTGCAGTTGCAGAGAAGACAAAATACTTTTCAAACCAACACATTAAAAACATTTTTAAGCTGTAAGGCTTACACCAAGAGTTACTTTCCTCCTCTCACAACTACTTGAAAGATATGTACAGTTTACATTTTATTCTCATTTGTCCTTTACAAATTTCTTTTAAAGTCAAAAATCAATCCAGAATATTTACGCATGAAAATGTATGACAGGCTGAGAAATACTTGATTCCTGCCAAGAAAGGCACGATCTGTCCACATCACGGAATACAAGAACATGCCGACTAGGTAGCCCCAGTAAGAGATTCCAGTTAGGCAACACCTACAGCTAAAAGCACAACACTCTTTCTATTATTTCCGTAAGAACTTCTACCTGACAAAAGTATAAGGCATAAGTATGATGCAGCAACCATGGGAGTCTACCTCTGGCTATGATACAAAGCTGGAACTATTTACACAACATGTTGTTTCCCAGCCCCCATTCTGAGAGCAAACACCAGAAGACGAGAACAGCTGATCTTTTCACAGTTCCCTCTCCCACAACAAGTGGGAGCTAGAAGTATTTCTCCATTTTCAAAGGAAAATCCTTCTCCCTGGTATGATACCAGAAGTCCCCCAGGTCACCTAATCCACACACTAACAGCTTGTGCACTGGTCAGCAAGAAGATACTAAAACCAATGCGATGCCAACACAAAATTTCTTACTGTGAAAAACACAACTGAAAAATACAGGATTTGGGCAGCTCAAGAACATAGGAAGCTTTAACGTTATTCCATCAGATACTGCATCCATGTGTCTCCACAAAGGCTGTGACTTTTTCCTGCTGTACACCAGTTTGAAAGAACAGCCTCAGGCCAGGAACGACTAGGCTGTCACATTCCTTCAGCCTGCTTTCACCCCCTCCTTAAACTGACCCTTCCTTCCTCACCAGCCTTTTTCTGGGTTATACTGGTTTGGATAGGCTTATATGGCATTTTTAGTACTTTATTTTCAATTCCAGGTTCCAGCCTCAGTTTATGAGACTTAAGACTACCAGAACACACATTTGCAGCTTTTCCACATGAACCGATTTCTATTTTTTTAATCACGTTAGATTTGGAATAACAGAACTCCTAATCTTACTCCGTTAGGGAGGAAGCAATCTCCCAGGTAGGAAGTCATTATCACCTGTAATTTTAAGTCAAATTTCCTCAGAAGATCATTTGTGGATGCACTGGCAGTTATGAGGAATGACCATAATTTATGAGCTCTCCTGCTTTATGAGCAGGGTGTGCGAGCAGTCATTAACACGTCAGAACACCCACTCTGATGGGCAAGAACCTTGGTCTTGGACACTAATGTGAGGCTTGGACAGTGAATGGCTGCACCTTAACACAGCAGGGATGCAGCGTTCCAAGTACTGAATCCTAATTACTCATTTTGTCTCAGTGTACAAACTCAGAAATAATTCCAAAATTGCATCTTCATCATAGCCTCACAAATAGTCAAAATCCTTTATTTTTCCACACGTATTGCTAAAATACATCAACAAAACAGACATGACAATTTTGCCTTTTAAATTACGCAAGGATCAAGCTGGTAAAGAACTAAATTTTTCACATATTAAAAAAACCAAACACACAGAGCAGTTTTATACATTATTATACAGTAGTAAAAGAGCAGTTTTAATAACTTTGAGCAACAGTCAATATAACCAAGTAAAATCTTCATTAGAATCTAACTTCAAAAATATTACATTTCTAATACTATGGAAAAATATGTTAATACCAAGCTTCAAGTAGGTTTTCAAACATTATTACAACTTGACAGTTACATGAGTTGGAGGTTTGTTTTCTTGGAGGGCTGCTTCCTTTGAGAGTTGTTTCTTTTTTATGACTGTCCGATTTTAAACATCTTGTGGTTAGAGAACATACCTCAGTCACTGAATATTTCACGAATATTAACAGGAACCTTACTGAAATGATGGGAAATGAAGAGTATTGCAGCTTAAAAAAACAAAAAAAACCTGCAGTAAAGCCACAGCTGATGCTGCTGAGCTACCTCCCCAGAGTATTCTAGTTCCCTTATGATTCCTGAACCTCCAAGCAACCTCACTGTTACAACTATCTGACTTGCTCACAAGACCACAGAGAGAGATGTGAAAGATCTCCTCACATATTTTGGATTCTTAATCCTCTGTTTTTTTAAAATAGATTTGGTGCCAGCATGTTGTAATCAAGGGATAAAACGTGGCCCTGAGGTCAATTATAAAAATATCAAAATTTGCTATTGTAAGGATTTTCTTTGAGACTGCTTAACTAAAAAAACATAACAAAGATGAAAAAAATCAGAGGCAAGGGAGTTTATTTCAGAAACAACCCACTGAAAACACTTCAAGAGTCAACATAACATAAGACCTTAAAGAATTAACTCAGGACATGCTCCTGTTTTTAGGGTTCAGAACCAGCACCATCATTCTGCCGAAGAGCAGACCCTTACATATGTGTAATTCACATACATAAGAATACGCAGGCACACACAGAATCTTTCTTCTTAGCTTGTGGTCAAGTCAAAAATGTCGGGACAGTGTGCTTTCTCTGGTATCATGTTTTGATAGAACTTAGCACCTAAGATTTTCTTCCTCATCTATGTAAGAAAAAGCACTTATTTCATGTGTCCGTTGTAACTCAGGCACAACTAAATCAACAACTGAAACGACAAAGCAGACCAACAGTGAAGAAATCAATCTTTGATTTAGGAGCTACTGTTATCGCCGAGCGTTTTCTAAAATAACCTTGCTGTAGAAACAGGGAAAATGTTGGAATAACAACATAGAATTTTCACAAAACATGTGTGTGTTCTGACATCAAGTTTTCAGCTGACACAGATAATAAAAATTTATTAATTTTTAACCACATCACCTATCCTGATCTGTCCAAAACAAAAGGCAGGGCTTGCAAACCTGACAAAGAGCAACTGCCAGTCTTAAGATAGTCCTTCAATCATGTGCTGCATGCAGGTGCAGAAACTGATTATTTGAACCTTAAAATGCATTTTATGTAACTTCAAGTGATGCAGAGCACAGCCACCACTGATGCAGTTACCTTTTCTGGTTCAGCACACAAGGTCTAACAAGTTACCTTCTTTAGTGGCTTTATAAACATCAGTAAGTGCTTTCACAACTACACTTTTGAGACTTCTTCCAAATCAACATCTGGAAGAATGGGTAAGAGATGCATTTTCCCTTGTCTTACCACATCAGCATGAAACAGCAGAATCTGTTTCCAAAAAAATTAAGACTACCACCACGAGAGAACGAACAACTGACTTTTAAGGATCGTGATGTTATTTTATTCCACTACTCATTAAATCCTCCAGTAAATATGTGATGTAACAAAAGAGACTTCTTTTTGGTTTTTTTTTTTCTTTTCGAGAGAGGAATTAAGTGAGAGAGCATCCCGCCTTTGGTTGTGCCCCGACTGCCAGGATTTGCCCGTGGCAGCGCCGCCGTGGCTATGCCATCGGGTGCTCTGTGCTGCCTGTTGCCAAACTAGCCAACGGCTAGGGACTGCGCGGCTGAAGGGCCAGCAAGGCGGACCCGGAATAACCTACGGGAAAGCCGCGGCAAGGGCGGGGGAAACCAGGCCGATCCCTCAGGAACGGGGCGACCGCGCGTTCGCAGCCGCGGGAGAGCGCGGGGGCGCCCATGACAAAGGGGCCCGGGGTGGCGGGGCCCGGCCCCGAGCTCCGCCCGCGGGAGATGCCCGGGCCGCGGCGGCAGGAGGGGCGGGAGGCCGAGCGGCCGCAGGCCTCGCCGGGCGGGGCCCGCTGCCCGCTGCTGATCGGGCCCCCCGCAGGGCCAGAGGCATCCCCCCGCCGCCCCCCGCGTCTCTCACCTGAGCGGCTCCCACGGCGGCGCCGGCTCCCCGCAGAGAGCGGCGGCGAGGAGGAGAGCGGGGCCGGGGAGCAGATGGCGGCGGGCGCCTCACGGCCGCCCGGCCTCCTCTCCAGCAGCCGCAGCAGCCAGCCCACGGCGCCGATGACGGCGCAGGCGGCCAAGAGCTCCCAGCCCAGCCAGCGGCCGCAGCCGGCTTCCCACAGGGAGCCCCAGCCCCCGGCGGCCCCGACCCACCGCTCCATGCCCCGGCCCACGTCCCGCACGCCGGCACTTCCCGCCCGCCCTGCAGGGACGGTACCTCAGCGGCCTCCCGGCTTCCGTCCCTCCGCCCCGCCGCCGCCTGACGGGCGGGCGCGGCTGCCCCGCCCCGCTGCCTGACGGGATGGCACCGCCCCGCGCGCGGCGCTCGCTGGCGGGAAGGGGGGGCCGCTGCCGGCGCCTGGCGGGAGGGGGCGATGGCGCGCGAAGGGCCGCCCACTCGGCGCCCCCCAGCGGCTTGCCGTTACCCGCCGGGTACCGCTCCCCGCTGCCGGCGGGACGTTTTGCAGCCACCGGGACGAGGCAGGCGGGATCTTGCCGCCCCCCTCAGCCGGGGGAGGTCGCACAAGCCCTGCACGAAGGAAGGCTCGCTCCAAGCATTAATCTCAAAACACCACAGCGGCCTTGGCCGAGCTGGCAGAGAAGGGAGACACGCAGGAGGCAGCCCCCAGGGCGCTCGGGCCCGCTCCCAGCTGCAGGCCAGCCCGCCCCTAGGCTACGAGCGCCCTGCCTCCCGGGAGCAGCACACCTGCGCCGCCAGCTGCTTCACATGATGAGACAAAACGGCGGCCCCCGGGAGAGGTGGCAGCGGCCCTTCACTCACCCTGTTCAGTGTGACAAGCAGGGGACAGTGATGTCTCCTCATCACCGCAGCTGGCTAATTCGGAATCCAGCCCCCTCTGAGCGCTCGGGCTGCAGGGGCTGGCAGTGAGACACTCATTATGCTGTTCCGGACCTGTCCACCAAACATGAGAAAAAGCATAATGGAAACACAAGCACAATCAATTTTAGATGTGTGAAAAATCAATATGCAATAACATAGTCTCTCCTAAAGTGAGGGTTTTTTCCTTGAAGGTGGTTACACAGCATGTTCAAAACTCAAGAGACTGTTATAGCAATTTCTTTTTGAAAGCAGAAACAAGATTGAGCCCTTTACCAAAAATAGTTTATTGCACAAAACTTTTAAAGTAACCCCTATGCACATTATTTTTATAATCAACATGCTATGTATGATCATAAACATTAATTGTACATAGTGTAACTCCTCCATCCCCTGGGTTATCCACTCAAGAACATGAAATTATTAACTTCTATTTTTACAAGTACCACCTAAGCAGACATTACTGAATGTCATGTGGAAAACATAACAAGATTTCATTCATAATATCCAGAACATCCTTCCCTCCCCTAGAAATCTGTGCATCTGTACTGGAAATTAGGCTGCCCTACTGCCCATGACTGAAGTGTTACATATTATTAGGAGACAAGAGTGATCAGATGCCAGCTGATGAGCATTAGTAATTACTTTGGACTGTAATTGCTTTCACATGAAAATATTTAAAGGCTCTGGTCACAGTAAGTCACATGCAACTATTCACACTTCCCTGGCAAAGTTAATAAAATGTATAATCACGAGCTTTTGCATCACCAGGACTGAATGTCATCTTTAAGTTAAATTGGTATTAATAATACTATCTGCCCCCAGCGCACCTTTAATGTTGTCATAGCTAACACTAACACACTTATGCCACTGCAGTTCACTCCCCTAAGAGAGAATATCTAATCTGTGAAAATATGAGCACTAGAACTTTCATTCTGGATATTACTCTACTTTTTACATATGTGAAATTTCCACAGATTTCAGCTAGGATATTGCCTGAATAAACAGTATGGGACCAGATTCTCCCATTGCATAAGTAGATAAAGGGCTCAGCTGATCCCAATACAGTGCACAAGTATTTCCAAGAAATCTGGAAGACAACAGAATGGAGCATTATGCAATGTTCATCAACACCAGAGACTCAATAACTTTGGGGTTTTTTTTTTTTCCGCTGTAGGGTTTGCTGGTTTTTGTTGCATTTTTGGTTGCTTTTGTTGTTGTTTTTTTGTGGTTTTTTTTTTTTAAATGCACAATTATTCAAGAGTCCTCAAAAAACCCCAGCAGCATCTGAAACAGTAATGCTGCAGCATTTACCAGCTTCCATCGCTTGGGAAACATTCTCACATTAGAATGACATTTCTCCTTCATCAACAAGACTTGGTTTAGTAGGTAGCAACCACTGAAGAAACAAGACATAGAAAATACATTCTGTTGCAGTGCTTGAAAAAGGAAAAGAAAATAAAAATATTTTAAGAGATTATTCTTTAGATTTTCCTCAGATGTATTTGGCAGTGCTGTGACAGGCAAAGGGAGGCAGTTTTCATTCCTACAGCTCATTTGGTTTTTTGCCTGGACAGGAGAGACCTGAAGCTTCATAGAGTGAGCATGCTCAGCCTCAGGGTGAAGCTGTTTAATAAACCAGCAACGATTTCTCTTGATAATTAAGAAGTGCAGCTGATGAGCTTAAAAAAAAAAAGCACTTTGTTTTCATCACATGCTGCATGCTCCTTCTAGAAGGCTTCCTCAGTGACTTGCACAGCTGAATTGACTTAGTACCTCACCAGATTTAGACCCTCAAGTCTCACCGTCTGTCCTTCATTTAAGTAAATGGCAGGTGCTTCTGCTTATAGAAAAAACACATGGTGAATATACCATGAAAACACCTAGGGCCCAGGTACTTTCAGAAAGAGACAGGTGGGTCTATGGGGAAATGTAATCCGAGCACTTCACAACAGCTCCCTCTTCTTTAAAAAGGAGAAATGTGCATCTAAAGCTACTTCACTGTACAAGCTCAGATGTCTTAAGGAGCCAGTGAGAAAATGCAGCACTGCACTGAAAACGGAATGAAGTATAACGATTGATACAAGAGAAGAGGAGAGCACACATTCTGAAGAACTATGAAGGTTTCTAACAACTCTGGCTTCTTTGATACTAGATAAAACCTTTATCTATACAACACTGCCAAATTTAAGAGATTAAAACATAATGGATTCTTAACTAGGCAATGTATTTACTAAAATGAACAGCAACATTAACACTGCACAAGTGTTACTTCATTTAAAAAGTTATCAAATGTTCAGGATTTTTTGTACTAATTATATTATTCATTACATAGTTTTAATTTTGTTCTTTAACAATACTGCATATTTTTTTCTTCTTTGAACTTAACATACAGGCAAGTTCAAGAACATGACAGCAGCGAGATAATCAGTACAATTTACTCTGCAAAGTAGACTGCGGGAGTATGCAGACATTAATGTGTCTAAGGTAGTCTGTAAAGCTTTTGACTTCTCTTTGAATTGTTTGGTCATTCTGTATGATGGACACCAGCACCTAGTGCGACGCTGACACATTTCTTCCTTCACAGATTTCAAAACCTTGACTTTTGGCATCACTTGACTTTGATCCAAATAAAATGTAAGTTAAAATCCAGTAGCTGAGGGGCATGAAATCAGTCAGTATAGAGACTAACTGCAAAGTGTTCAACTAGACTAAGGCTTGAATTGGCAATTATGATAAATCAGACTTAGGATAAAATGTGGGTGGGTTTGGGTTTTTTTGTTTATTTGCTTATTTTTTGCCTTGCTGCTAAGAAAACTGCAATAATCCCCCCCACCCCCCAACAACCAAACCCATCCAAAAGCAGCAACAGTCTCTTTGGAAAAAATACACAAACTAGTATTTTTGGTTTTTTCCCCAGCCACTTAAATCTAGCTGTACTTAGTAGATTTTTAAAAAATGCCAAACAAGAGCAGATATAATTGACTTGCTTTGTGTTTTAAAGACAAAAAACATGCTAATACAGGAGTTGCCACTAAATCTTCTAAATAATATCACATACATTTTGATTTGCGCTTTAGCACTTAGCACATTAGGTGAAGCAGTACCTCCACGCTGAATCTTTGCATGAGGAGAAGGCGGGCTTATCGCTGCACTACAAGCCACATGGAGCAATGAGACCAAAGGTGAAGGAATCTAAAGTGGGCTGCTTTAATAGTAATCTAGTCAAGGTGCTCTGCAGAGGGGCTGCCACAGTACCAACATTTCCATTCATGGTGGACACCTTGTAATAGGGGGTGCAAAAATTAGGGGAAGTATGTAGGAGAAGATAAAGCTAATAAAAATAATAATTTTATAGGCATTATACTTTGTCTTTTAAAGTAAAAATAATTACATTTCTAAAAGCTCTGGCTTTAGGGGATGATTTCCCTAAGCCACTTGTACAGTATGTCAAAAACAAGCGAACTTAAATGTAACGTTAAAACAATGACAGTAACAAAAACACCCTCATGTCAGCCTTAGCTTACAGTATATAAGCATATTAAAACAGATATTCAAAGTCAGAAAATTATGATTTTTTTCATATATATATATATTTATTTTACACACATACCTTTTTCAAGGGTGTCTACTTCAAAAGTTGACCTAAAAAAGGTGCAAGAAGTGTTTGTGCAGTGAAGCAAAGCTCCCTACTGGCTTGCGACTGTAAGAGAAAAACTGATACTTCACAAAACATCCCAGGCAAGTCTGCCAAAGATACATACTGCTCTTCATTGCTCATCTTTACAGTCTTGTTTCTTTTGCTATAGGTTAGAGGTCACCTTCATAACAAGAAATGGCTTCAAATAAATTTTCCTCTTTAAATACAGGTATCTGTAATCTGAACTTCAAGAATAAGAGATTATAGGAGGGAGGAGAAAGAATGCTCAGAATATCCAGTTCTCAACCACTGCTAATGGCTGAACATGAGCAGAACTTTTCCCTGCGATTTGGATACAACCCAAGATGGTAGAACACACCATCGCCCCCACCCATTTAAAAAAAAACAAAAACACAAAAAAAAAAAACCACGCACCCCAAAAAAACCCCAACTCACCACAACCCAGATGTTACATAATTAACAGTCATTCCTTAACAAACTCAATCAGATTGAACAAATACAGACCTGGAACCAGATGCTCCTTTTGACCTCATTTTAAACCTTCATCTGAATCTCTTACTAAACCCCCAAATGAGCTAGATTTACCACTTGGCACCCAACATGACAGAATCATTATGGTAACGTTTCAAATCAACCCTTGGAACAACATGTTCCTCATTTAATATTACACCAGTTTCTCAAAACCATGCCCTTTGCTTCTACAGGCAAAAGCACAACTCTGAACACCATTTTTAAAAATGAAATAAATAAATAATTTTGATAAAGATTTGTTTACATACTTAAAGCAATAGGAAGAAAGACAACTGGTAAGGAGGTTATAGTGTCAAAGCTTCCTTGTCACTAACACTGTAATTCTGTTTCTTTTCATCTACAGTAGGAATCTCCTGCTGCTCTGATGCGGTTGCAGGGCTGGCAGAAGTAAGGTCCATTAGCTGCCCTTCAATCCGAGTCCACGAAGACATTGATTCATGTACTGTAATGGTGTGTTCCTCCATCTGACGCTGAAGGCTGTCCATCTCTTGCCTTTTGAAAGTATTGGGAACAAAAAAGCAAAAATTAACAAGCAGAAAGCTAACTGCTAAATGCAAGATAAGAGAATTACTTTTCTGATCCTTGACGCTCCAAGACTATCTAAGCTATAGCTGCATACAAAAGAAAGTAGTCTGCAGGAACCTTAGGAACTGTCTTTAAAAGCAAAACAAACACAATATGCTTAACTCAAAAATAAGGGGCAACAATGCAGAAACTCCTTTGCTGCACATACTTATTGCCAGGGATGATGCAGCACTGTTTCCTCAGTAAAGGCACTGAGTGACTGCAACCTGATGGATGTGGTACACAAGCAGGTATAAAAGACGACATGGGAGTTAGAGACGAGGAAAACAGCACAGAAAAATAACTAGATAAACACATTATGACTTTAGTCAGACACCAGCTTAACAAAGTGACCAGCCTGGTAGTACAGGATCACAGAACATCCCAGGCTCACTCCCCCTCAAACATCAACTGAGGTGGTAATAGCAGCTCAGTTCTCCCAATAACCAGAGTTCCCCATCTTCCTGAAGTTGTGGCTTTCCTGTTAAGAATCTCATGTGCGACCTTTTAAGGGCAAATCTGAAAATCTATTTTTGGCAGAATGAACTTCCTCTGTGGAGAGTTCTTATTAACACACTGCCTGGGCTCCAATCACGAGCAGCCTTTCTGATGCTGTGAAGAGAGAAACAACAGCTTCTCCACCAGCAAGAACAACTAGAAATAGCTGTTTCTGGTTTGTTCTCCTGCGTGTGACTTAGGATGGACATTTTGCCTAGTTTAGCTTAAAGGCTTCTTTCCCTATTTCATTACCATATAAGCAAGCACTTAAAATGACAGAGCATCCTACTTTCCTAAATATAGTCCCAATAAAAGGAAAAGAATTCATTTTACAAATCCTTTTTTCCTTAAGCTGGCAGCTGGTTTCTTGGAAACATTTTTAGCATTATTTGATATGGTTGAAAATAACAGGTCATACTTTAATTGCTGGAGACAGCTGTTCAGATTTTTCAAAGGCTCCTTGCTCACAGCTGTCGATGGTTTCAACAGTTCTTCCAGCAAGGCAGCAGGCACTGGACAATCAGGAATCTTGACTGGAGTCACAGGATTTGAAGAGTTATTCTCTCCTTTCAGTTCCTTCCTCTGTTTAAAGGAGAAAAAAAAAAAAAAAGAGCCAGAAATTCAATTATTTCATCAGTGTAATTTTCACCATATAGAAAGTATCTCACATCATACTACTGGTACATATATGCATTAGAGAGCTGGAATCAGAAGCACATTCTTGTTAAGTCTCATGGATCACAAGCAGAAGTTCCTAACCTCATGTCATCTGCTAGACATGCTCTTTAGTAAACAAACAGCATCTAGAAGGATCTACTCAAGAACTCTCTACTAAAGAAATAAACCAGGAATGATTTAAAGAAAATTAGTTGGATTTTCACAACAAATTTTAATAAAATTCTTTCAGTATAGTTAAGGGAACAGTTCAGGGAAAAGAAGTATCAGTTAAGTACAATCAAAGGAATACTTTTGAAAATTCTGGAACCTGTCGGATGAGGTATCAGGGCCAACGTTTGAAAGAATGAAATGGAGGCTTCCATATCTGTCTCACTAAGTGACAGAATTACTTCAGGGAGGGAAAAAGCAAAAGATCTACTATTGCTTCATTTTCTGTGTACTAGCAGCAAATCAGAAAATTCAAACCACTAATAGTTACCCTTTGGAACTGTGGAAGGATGAAAAACTAGACAGTATGGAGAGAACAGACACATGACCATTAAGAAGGTATTAAACTATAAGAAGATATTAACTCCGTATTCGCCCATGATTCATTATTTAAGTGCTACCTTTTTTGCTTTATTATGTCAAAATGTAAATGTAAGAGAATACGCTAAACACAAAGATTTCTGAAGTAAAAGGTGGGAAGTCACGATCAGTGCAGTTACTTTTACCTGCAAATGTTCCTATATTTATCATTTAAATACCAGAACATCAGCAAGTCTGTATCACAAGCAGGCATTTCACTTCAGAGTTTTCACCAGGTTTACTGCAGCAGAGTGTTTTCTGGTACTTCAGTTTTAGAGCATTATTGGAGTATTTTCCAGTACCGTACAACATGCATTCTTCCTATTTAAATACCTTCTTCATCTTGCCGTGCTTCAGGTCCAACTTCAGTTGCTGGTTCTGCTGCAGCAGCGACTTCATGCTATTCTTCAGTTCAGTCACTTTAGCTTGCAGCATAAACTTATCCTTCTGAGTCACTGACAGGTCTTCCCTCACCATTTCCAACTCAGTCTTGATATTCTGAATGGGAAAAGAAGGGAATCACCATGAAACAAGGAAAACTGTACAAGAGTTCCAGCCAACTAATGTTTTTATCATTTTTTATCATTTCCAGCAGAAATTAGAAAAAGAAACAATAGAAACACTGTTATTTGAAACCAATTTGCCCTGGTGGAAAACAGAAATTATTTTTTTTTAAAAAAAAAAGGCAGCAGCCTATTTTAATGGCATAAGGTCAAGGAAATAAGGCACTAACACCACAGTCAAAGTAAAACTGAGAAAAGTAGAGACACTGCAGAACATGTTGTGAATAAGTTTTTATGAATAAAAATGTATTTTTAAAAGTATCAGAAAGTATATCTATGCTTCTAACAATATAAATATTGTTTTAATTACCCCCCTACAGCAATAACCATTATCCATCAGAACATCCACTGACTAGATTAAATACCTGCAAGACAACTTGCATGCCTTCTAACTCCTTGTGACTGCGCTGTTCACTCATATCCAGCTGCTGCTTAAGCGTTTCAATTTCTCTTTCTCTTCGTTCTACTTCCCACTTGAGGTCTTCCACCTACCACGTTGAAGGGGGAAAGTGTCTTTAGAATTATATATAGCTGCAATCAGCCACAAAATCAGAAATATATTACTGTCTCATGAACCTTTCCTGATTCTAAGAAAACCTAGCAAAACTTCATCAAAAAATGCTGAATTAAAGACAAATGAAGTCAAACAATGCATCACAAATAAGGATGAACACAGTAAATGTGCAGGTTTTACCTCTTGGCTTACTACAGGCTGTTCACTAAGCTTGTCATCCAGCTGCTTCTGCAGAAGCTGGAGCTGAGACCTGGCTTCTGCCAGCTCTTCCTGAAACTGTGATACCTCCTGGGAATGTTTTTCATCTTCTACCCTGCACAGCAGAATTAACAGACACAGCAGTTACTCAATCTGTCCTTTAAAAGAAGTACCTCACTGGGTTAGCTGTGTAACCATAAACGACAGGACAGTGCATGGAACCTGGTTTGTTATAGCTTTTACTGAAGGCTCTGCCAACACATTCACAGCAAGAGTTAAATCACAAGAAGATTTTATAGGAAACAGATGCGTGAATAGATCATTAAATATTGGGGGGAGGGGGGTGGTGTAAAATTCCTTGAGCACTGGTAATAGTCCAGTTACAAACAATAGATTATGTAGTAAAAAAAAACACCCCAAAAATATCAACACACCAAATCAAAAAACCTGTTCGCAATTTTGCTTTTCTTTTAGGAGGAACAGGGTTAACCTCTATATCCGTTAACCTTATATCCATGCTCATGTACATCTGATATTTTCTTAAACTACAAGAAATTATCTTCTATAAAAGAAAATAAATTTAATTTGAATGTGCCAGGGAATATATTCAACAATCAAAAATCATTCTCTTTGTAGCTCCCCAGGGATGTGAAAGAGAGAAGAATAATAGTATATATATGAAGTGTTAATCTTTACTAGTAACATGAAGTAGTAGAAATCTATGTTGAAATGGTAAAAACAGCAGATGGTGAAACCTAAACACAGGGCACTTCAGATCTCAATTTTGAAGAGACAGAAAATTGCAAGTATTCACATAGAATCCTAACATGCATCTTATGTTCATGCTCAGCTGGAGTACATTTCAACATAATCCATTCCAGACTGACAAAACCAAAAATTCACTAATGTATGCCTTTTTCAGATGATTTGTTTTATTTACTATTCTCTAAGAACTTGGACATTTACTTACTGCAGTTTGTCCACTTCAGCCTGAAGGGCTTGCACAAGCAGTTCTTTGGCATGTAGTTCTTTCTTGATTTCACTGAGCTCAAGCACAGCAGCTCTGTAATGACGGCGGTTATGTGCTGCATCTGCTTTGGCTGCTGCTTCCTACAAGAAAAAAAAAGCAATTTTTCTTTGTTTCATCACTGTAGGTGAATCATAAAGGGAACTAGACTAAAGGGGTACAAAAGAAATCAAGAAGGAGGTTCTGCAACTGTTAACACCTCTTTTTGTCTAAAAAAATTATTAGTGTTGTGATCCTTATTAATGCCAATGGCAGTTAGTAACTATATATAACGGAAGAAGTATGTTCGCCAGACTGCTTCTTCATTGTGAATTTCTGGATGAAGTGTCATCACTTCAGGATGTGTCCCATGCATTATAAGTCATAATGAGATATTCCTGGTAGTCAATGAGTATGCTTAACACCGGGAACAACAGGAGAGACCGACATCAACTGATCTTTCAGCTACTGGCCATCATGACAGACACCCTGCAGGAAGCAGGATGTTATAAAGCGTAGATTTTGTTTCAAGTTACTTTTCAAATACTTATATTTAAATCCCCTTTTAAGAAAATAGAACAAAAGATGAGCCATTACCTGCTTCTTCAGGTCTTTAACTTTTGACTTTTCTTTCTCTAAGGAAGCCTGTAAAGCTTGAATAAGTTGTTGCATTTGCTGATCCTCTTCCTCTTTCCGCTTCAGGACTGCCTGTACCTGCATCACATCACACAAAAACACACATTTTGTGCGAGCTCACTGGAAGACCAGAATTGCCAGCAGAGGAAATACAAACACAAGCCTATGCAGGGATTGCAAAACTTCCCTCTGCTGTTCACCGGTAACTCCTTCCTCACGGTACCCAAGTAGCTGCAGTTAAATGGTAGCTCACTGCTATTATTCCCATGAACATATTACTACTGGCATAAAAATCTTTCATCTCAATGAATCCACATGTAACAGTTTGCATGTTCCAACCAACTTCAGTGAGCCACACTTTCACTACTGCAAATATTTTAGTGTGATTTGTGTTTTTCCAAAAGAGTGAGCTCCGTTTAGAGCAAAGTCTCATTTCTGGTCTCTTGTTTAGCCCCCTATATTACTGCTGTTACACAACACATGGGAGACCTGGTTCTGGAGAAAATGCACCAACTTTCTATCATGAGGAAGATGCGTACATCCTGTTATCAGAAATATGAGCTAATTCCTTTCTGAAAATATTCTATCAAAAGGTCAAATACCTGTAGATTCAGTTGTACCAAATCTGCCTCTCTTTTTGCTAATGCTGTTTCAAGGATATTGTTGTGCTCCCGCAAAGCGGCATTGGACTGACTAAGACCTGTAAGTTTTCCACGTTCATGCTCCAGTTCAAGCGCCAACTTCTTATTAATTTCTTCTAAACGTTTTATCTTCTTCCTGAAGCCTCTAGATTCCTGAAGCTATAGCCGAAGAAAAAAAACCAAATCAAACAATCAAACCCAAACAACTCCAGCTTACTACCACAAAAAAAGCTGTGAGCTAAACTCATTAAAGGTCTTGCTTTCCCAGAGTGTGATTTCTTTCTTTTCTTTTTTAAATGGACATTCTAAAATTGATTCAGTTGGGTACTTTTTCCTTTTGGAAGACTAAAATGCTTGTTAGAAAGCAGAATCCAGGAGCACTGTTCACGTGCAGATCAAGAGTAGCTGATACATGTAATTTTTTTGTGCAACTCTACAACTGAACACCAGCACTCTGCCCTCAAAAAAAAATCACTGAGCATCCATGACTCCAAAAACTTTCAGAAGGTAATGACTCAAACATTCTCACTGTCTCATGACAGTGTGGAATCTAACACAGGAATTACTTTTCTCTCCCCCTATATGACAATGATTCATGAAACCATGAAGAACTGGCACTGAGCAGCAAAATTAGCAAGTGTCACTGACATTACATTTCCTATGTAAGATTCTGATTTCCTGCATTGCTGGAATAAAATTACAGTACTAAAATTTCTCCCTGCCTCTTGGGCACTTATAACTGTCACCTTCTGATCTACCATGCAAATTCAAGCAATCACCTCATCCTCAAGTTCCAGCACTTTCTCTTTGTATTCTTCAAGCTCCTGGCTGGTAAGTGAAATCACTTCTTGCAACTCTTTTTCCAGCATCAACTTACTGCTGCTAACGGCTTGCAATTCTGTCTCCAGAGCCTGAATCCTTTCCTAAAGACAAAGGGATCACGAGTGTGATTAATATATCACCTGTCTTACAGAAGTAATTTAGTTGTTTTTTTTAAAAACACCTACTTCTCTAGAAAGTATTAAATGAGGTTCTTTCCACCCTTGCATGCAGCTACTGCTGTTAGTATATTTGATACCTTGCTCCATTGGTCCAAAGAATTGGAGCTTCCCCTAGTAAATTAATTTTCTTATCACAGGCATAACATGTATGAGTAAGTTATGGCTACCCTGAAGAACTGTCAATGAGAAAAATGCAGTAAGAGTTTGAATTTTGGAAAAATCTTCAGATGCTGAGCCTTTAAAAAAACCAACCAAACAACAAAAACCCCAAAACGAAACAAAAAACCAAACCAACAATAACGATTAATCAGAAAATTTAGCACAAAGGCTGATCATCCTCTTGACCTTGGACTACAACTGGTGACCTGAAAGATGCAAGTAAAATAAAACCAAAAAAAGCCACCAACCAAACGGAAGTCTGGTTTGCCTTTTTGCAAAAGGAACTTCTCTCTGCTCAGAACACTGACAACATGTTCTTATCTAGCTTTATGTTCTGAATATTTTGATCACTTCAGTGTAAAAGAGTATTTCAAGACTTATATTAATAACAAGATAGCTCTGCCCTTGTACGAACAGCGTTAAAAGACATCTGCATACCTGAGCAATCTGGTCATTTCCACCATCAGTGATTTGTGCTTTTAGTTTGCTCAACTCTGCTTCAGCAGATTCCTTTGCAGCGAGAGATTCCTGTAGCCGACGACTAAGAATGCCAACTGCATTCTCATAGGCTTTATGTTTTGCTTTCATCTCTTTCTGAGCACTTGTCAGATCTGACCCTAGACGCTTCATTTTCTGTTTCTGCTCAGTAATGGCCCTGGAGTGAAAGAAAAAGAAAACATCAGGTAAAACCAAAAACCGTCTGAACACATGACTAAAAAATTAGTTTTTCACATTGCCCCAGAAAAGACAACATCCACTTCTCTCTCCTTGTCCCAGAGTCACCCATCTCATCAGAGAAAGACATCAGTTGGTAAGGTACAATTTGGCCCTCTGTATGACTCTCGAGGCCCTCTTGAAGACTTGATAACATTCTAAGAAAATAGGGTAATTAAGAGGTCTTTGTCAGAATTACTAAAACTCTAGCATGAAAGAAGATATACTACTTTCTCTAAAATAACACAGAATTCAGAGTAAGTATCCAATCTAACCCGAGAACTTTAGTGGATATGTCAGGTAAAATAAAAACCCTGTGACCATCAGTGGGGAAAAAATACCCCAAACCCCAGGTTCTCATTAATGCCAGCATTCTAGCCACTGAAGGCTAAAATTCAGTGAATGGTAATTAGGATTAGCTCCAGTATGTATGTTATATGGCAGAGACTGTTGATTACAAGCATAAATGAATCACAGAAAAAGCTGCAATTCCTGTGTAGCATGTGACCAACACTTTGCCATGGATATGACACTGACTACCTAAATTTCCCAAAGAAAAGACCAGGGAATAGGAAAGTATTGCTAAAAAGATTAATATGAAAACCAAATGCTGTAGTTCTTTGCTTGTGCTAAAAGAACACTTACGTTTTTGCTTCTTCTTGCATTTGTTCTACTTGTTGTTTTAGTGCCTGATTTGCCTCAGCAAGAGATGCCATTTGTTCCTTATCGAACTGCAAGTACTTAATAGGAAGGGAAAAAGCACCCATGAGTGTAAGAACAAAAGCACGTTTGCTGCATGTTGGATTATAAAAGAGTAAGCATAAAATTTCAAAATAACTTCCATCTCAAAATATAAACTGTTCCAACGTTCTCCATCTCCTTTCCGTTTCCCTTCTTTAATTCTTCCCTCTGTGCCCACCACCGTAACATGTATGACTGGAGTTCTAGCTTAGTCTTTGTTCTCAGATGGAGTTCGCTTTGGGACCATGGAAACTGCTTCCACATCACACCTCTAGCGCTTCTGCAGTGTGCTTCTTCCCACTTACTTTGAGACGCTAATAAGCGGCCATGTATTTACGGAATTTTGGTAGGTATATGCTCAAATCTATAGACAATATTAAATATGTAACGAAGAACCTTGATTTGCAGGTGGTCATTCTGTTTATTTCCAAAGTTAATAGAAATAGCAATGCATCCTGGATGTAGCACACTAAAAGCTCAAAGCTTAACACCTTCCGTACCTGTAGACGTGTTTCCATATCGTCTCGTTCTTTCTGCACTGACTGAAGATGATTTTCTATTTCCACCATCTGCTGCTGAACCCGAGATACCTCCTTCTGTAGTTTTGAATGTTCAGATTCAAGTGACTGTTTTTCAGCTTGAATTTTCAGTAGCTCTCGTTTTATCTCTTTCACTTCTGAGTCCAGCCGCTTTTTTGTAGCTTTCAGTTCGCTAATCAGCTGGTCCTTAGAACTTGCATCTCTTCGATAAGCTTCCACCATTACCTTGGACACAAGAGTTTCAAGAGGACAACGTCAACTCTGTTACAACTTTCTAAGCGTAAGAGTAATTTATGATAAAATATTTACTGATATTATTTGATTTGGGGGGGAGGGGAGGGGGGCATGTCACATGTCAAAGAATACAAACCAGCATCATCTTCTGTAACATATTTACTCTGATTCAAAGATTTTTATGTAAACTCAGACATCAAATACCGCTATGTATCAGCAGTTCATTAAAAGACATTCTTGAGTAAGAGCATTTATAGCAGTATGAGATACTTGTCACATTCTTTATGGAACTGCACTAATTATGTGCCTTTTTTTTAACCAAACTAAATGTAAAAAGTTAACCGGTTATTCCATACACAGTTAATAACTTTTGCCATGACAAGAGGGCTTAACCATGGCTGACAGTTCAAACAGCCTTCCCAAACTTAAACCTAACAAGCTAAAACCACCTTTGGCATCAGGTTAATAAGCAATCAAGCAGCAAATTAATGGTGCCACCCTATACATAAGTCAATCTATGCAACACTGATGGCATATCAATTTCAAGTTAATGTTTCAGAACTGTAATTCAGTATAAAATTTGCAATAAAGCGCTTATTTTCAATCTAATTACTGAAGCAACTACCACTTTGCAAAGCTGCAGGAAAATGACAACACTTGAAAATTTTCACGAGTGCTTTTGCAACAGCACATCTAATCAACAAACCAGAGAGAGATTTTATATGGTGGATCATTTGCCAAACTCCTTGAAGTCCAATGAAAGCATGAATTTGTTGGTGGATCTGCTTTTACATTACAGATAAAAAAAATCAACTGTACAAAATATAGAAACTATATAATTATGTCAAAGTTCTTTGATACAGAAAATTGATTCGTGTCCTCACAAACCCCTCAGAAGTACATGCCTTCACTGTAAACGAAAGAAGTATATTCCTTGGTTTTGTTTCTTTGAAATAGTCTGCTTTTGCTTACTTTCTGCTGCAGGAACTGTTCCTTCACTTTTTGAACCTGTTTTTTAAAGCTGGCATTTTCTTGTTGTAGATTCTCTACCTGCCAGAAGGAAAAAAAGCAAACAAGTGGCAGTACATGTCAAATGTCATATTCTACGTTACTTCAAGCAGTGACAGTATCTTTTGCTATGCCTGCACCAATTGCTTAACCTAATGAGGATCCCATTTCTGACTAGGCATCTCAACGGCTCTGTTACATAACACAACATTTTATACAGAAATACATTCACACAGGTCACCATGTAGCAAGCTTTGTCAACCCTCTCAGGAATGCATCAAGTCCCCTTATCCTGCCATTGTTTTAGTACATGCCATTAGCGTAAACATTTTGTATCCCACTGGCACCTGTTCACACATACATGATCAAGTGAAGAAACCAGCTGGTTCTTTGAAGGAAAAAAACCCAATCTTTATGTTAAATATACTTCCATAATTCATCAGTACTTCTATTGGTAATACTATCAAGTCCCATTATTATCTTCAAAAGAAATCTCTAAAGATTACCACAAACTCATCGTTACCAGTATTCAGTAAGAAAGCTCTTCTTATGGAGCTTGGATGCTTTAAAAGACAGACAGCATACATGACTATGAAATGAAAGTGTGAAAGAAGAGTCACCTTAAATTAAAGCAGCAGCTACAAAAACATTAAGGACATACTGAACTATTTTACAACAACAAGCCTAATGTGACTAGAAAAAAAGCTTCAACTGGTACACAGCACTACACAAAAGCAAACCCTGGTATATTGTTTCCAGAAGAAAGGCACAATTAAACAAGACCAAATTATGGCATAAGGAAGATGTTGGGGCCACAACGCTATAGAAAAGCAGCGTGCTGAAAAATTACTTCAAACATGTGATCTACTCAAAATTATTGTGTTTTAAAAGTGGTAAGTTTTTGAAAGATGGTGGCTCTTGGAAACAGACAGAACAAGATCAATTAACCCCAGCTTCCCATTCCATCCCACACAAATGCATAAGCACATACAGATTCCAAGGGATATTAAGCTGTAAGCTCACCAATTATGTAACAGGATGTAAAGTGTCAGATAGTTCACCAACAGGGAAAAGTGACAGAATTGATTAAAATATTCCCACTAGCTGAATCTTGCAACTACACGTGTATACAAACTTGTGTACCAACCTCCCCTCATGGTAATTGCCTCTGTCATGCGCCTGTGGCAATACTTCCCTGCAACAGCTACTTTAAAGAAGATACTTTTAGAGATTCATTACCTGGCTTGACTTGATTGCCATTTCTTGCCTCAGTTGTTCCAAGACTTCTGATGCTACTTCTCTATCTTCTCCAAGGCGCACTGTTCCCTCATCAAGTTGTTCTTTGCTTGCTTTTGCTGCCTGCAAAGCTACTTCCAAGACAATCTTCTCATTCTGCAAATACTGGATCATGTCATCTTTAGAAGTAGCGTCACTTTGGAACTCTTCTAACCTGGCCTTCAGTTCATCATACTGTGTTTGCAGGTCATCCAGGGACTGCTCTTTAGTGTGCAACGTCTCTTGGGTCAGAGTGAATTGCTTCATTAGGTCTAGGTGTTCTTGCTGTAAAGATTCAAGCTGCAGATCTCGCTGATGCAAAGTCAACCTGACCTGAGAAGAAGTATTTTAAGATTAAATTCGTACAAAACAAAAGTTATCCTTAAAAATTCACTCCCATCAAAATATTTTAACTAGTGTTTTAGTTTCTAGGAGAAAACAGCAGAAGGTGAAAATAACTTTCCTTGGCCACCTCTATTTGCTGTATTAATAGCATTGATTGCCTTCTGCAGCATCTGTAATTTTACAGGCTAAGCAATGATTAGAATGACAAACCTAAAATACTCTTAAGATTCGCAGTATTCTACGTTTTTATTTGAAAAATGCGTCCACACTAGCTATACCAGGTAAATTCAGTGTTAATAATGATAATGCCATATAATTACATGGAATATGATACCGAGCTACCACACACTTCATCTCATTCCAGTCCTTGACTTGCTGCCTTCGTAATGTTACAAGGTTAAAGCAAGACTCTTGTAGCAAAGTGCAGATATATTACGCTTTAAGTTATATAACGATGTCCTGACTGCCTAACAGCTTTGAACGTGGATCTACACTTCTTGTTTATACTTAGAATAATCACACCCTGAATTCACTAAAACCCCCCAACATCTATAAGGCAGTAGTTCTGAAGTTTCAGAATACTGTTGCTGAGACGGGTGAAAAAGAAGGAGCCTTTTCACCTGGGACAGAGCGACTTTGACACGGACTTCATTTTTGCAACAATCTTTCAGGTTCTAGAAAAAGTTTAAGCTCAGTATCTATTTACTATTGTCTTTTCAGCCAAATAAGTATGCCACTTGAAACCCTGGGGAAGTTGCCTAACAATAGTCTACCTGTTCCAATTCTTGCCCCAATGTTGCTGCAGAATCAGCCATTTTCTGAAGCTGTTCTTTCTCATCCTCAAACTCCTCTAGTTTTCTCTGCAAGTCTTCTTCCACCATGGTTTTAGCTTCCTGGATCTGCATGAAGGCAGCTTCTTGATCTAACATGTCAGCCTGCACAGAAAAACCAAGGAATCAACTTTTACAATTTCCATGGAGGAGGAGGGGCAGGAGGGAAGGGGGGGGGGGGGGAGGAAAACGTAAGTTAGAAAATTTCTAGGGAAAAAGACACAAGCAAAAATAATTCTGATGCCTGCCTTACGCATCTGTATGTCTTTACTGAAGCCACCCATTCATACACTTCAGACACCTTAGAATAACAGTGAATGTCCTGTATATTTATTACAATCTGAATTCCTCTTAAATCATATCATATCCTTTCTAAATTGATGAAGACAGACATAAAGAAAAAAAATCTTTATTAAAATTAAGCTCTTTGGAAAAATTCTAAAACAAAAGATTCCTTGGATGCTGTAGCTACTCAAGGAAACAGCAATTTCTGTCATTTATACAACTGCTATTAGTAACACCAGCGATGGGATGCTTCCACTAACCTGCTGCTTTACTGCCCTTTCAGACTTAGAAGCAGGAATGTCACTAAAATTCAATGGGAATTAAGGTTCCAAGTGCTTTGAAAGTGAATATACTGCACTTCAGATTTCACCCATCTATTCTTAATGGAGGGCAGGAAGGACAAACTGAGTACTGAGCAATTTTACACACCTAAGCGGCACTTTACTGACTTAGTTTAACTTCCAATTAAGTTTTCTCTTGAAAAAGTTCATAAACGGACAAGGGAGAAAATTCATATCCACCTTGAAAAACAAATACCAAAGCTGAAAATGCAATTATCACCTTGGAATGGGAGACATACGGCCTTGCTCCCTCTTACTGCTTGTCATGTCATGCAAATTTATTTGCTCTGAAATAGTTACTGTTTTTATAATGCAGCATTTGAATCAATTCATAAGAATTTTATGTTACTTTGCTGGAATAGCCTTGAGTTTGCAAAACTTAAATACAAAACCTAGGCACAACATAATTCATGAAGATACCTACAACTTTACCTCAATATTTTGCAGCTGTGCTGCAATACGTTCCTTTTCTTTAATGGATCTGTGCTGGGTTTCGGTCAGCTGCTGAGACAGCGCCACATTCTCTAGTTTGAGATGTTCCAACATACCTGCTTGGGTCATTTGCCCAGCCTAAAAGGAAGGGAAAAAAAATAAATCACAGATTAATATCAACAGTCAAAATCTGGCCAACAAATTTTAGAGTTTCAGAAAAAAAACAAAACAATCACATTGAATCTATCTCTCCCTTATCTCAGCTACTACTTTCATGGCACTGCAGATCTTCCTCCACAGAAGGCAAGTGCTTTGATTACATTTATGGCTCAGCATTAATGCGAACTAACACCTCATGATGAAAAGCAAAACACCATTCACTCCTGCTTTCCACTTGAAGAATGAACAAGTGAGACCGGCTCCCTTGTCTGAGCTTATGAACAATGTCCCCTGGATACAACTAACATAAAGAACAGATTCTCAGCCCTATAGGCAAGTAAGTCATAATACCTGTATATTGGCCATCTCACTCTGCAGCCTGACACGGGCCTCCTGCGCTAGCACAAGCTGCTGCTGGTACCACTGCCGCACGTTTTGGAGTGATGTGATTTCCGTTTCAGATGCCTTCAGCTTGTTGGTCAGCGCGGTCCGTTCCAGCTGCACCTTCTGAAGCTGGCTCTGTAAGGAAGCCAACTGCTGTCGTAGATCATGAACTAGAAAAATAAAGAATTCAGACAGTGCACTTAATTGTTCTACTTTTATGCACACGTTTTTTTCAAGGATTATTGCTATATTTGTAGCTTTTTCTTTTTTTTTTTTCCCCCCCTCTTTTCTTTCTTTTGGAACAAAAACCATATATGCCTAATTACATAAAGATTGGCTTTTCATGCAAAAGTGAGGGGAAGAGCCAGAATTCAAAGTATCAGGTCATAAGCAAAATTAAATAAATAATTTCTGTAAACATTCATAGCTCCTTAGAGGGAGAAAATACGAACTAATTAAAAAAGAGGAAGCAGGTATCCTGACACGTAGAGTCATCATTACAAACCAATATTTGTACAATTTTCTAAAAAACATTAGTCCACTGTCAAACAGTTACTAGATTAAATATTTATGCCTCCCTCTCCAAGCTGGCAGTGGCAGCTTGTAAATAGCGGCACTTCTGTGACACAAAATAAAAACCAATCATCTTAAAATTCAGACCATTTTATTAGTATGACATCAAGGAAACAAAATTCCTTCTTCCTCCTGGACTTCAGAATTATGTTGAAATTAAATGATTTATGTCATAACAAATCTTCAAGATTGACATTTACATAATCCCACCTGTGCTGTCCCTGGTGAGAACATTTTTTTGCATATCTTCAACCTTCAGCAGGAGTCTTTGGTACTGCTCCTCTGCTAACTGCAAATCATTATTTGAAGAAGCCAAACTAGCATTCTTTGCTTCCAATGTATTTTGCAGGTCAGCCATCGCTCGTTCCAGATCCCAGCAAGACTGCTTTAATGTGGCCACTTCAGAACTCAGAGATTCCTGCTTCTGCTGGCTGTTTTGGCTGTGCTCCATCTGTGCCTGAAGCTTCATGTTCAAAGCTGCAAGTTGGGCTTGTAGCTCAGTCTTCTCTTTGAGAGCCTGAAAGTATCCAGAAAAAAAAAAAATCAAAATGCACAAGTCTCAAGAGAAAAATACATTAAATGGCTGACTAAAGAAGATGCCCAACAAAATGGCTTTGCTAAGGCAAAGACCACTAGCTTGTAAAAAACTCTTTCAAAGTGACCTAGCAGGTATTTCAAATATCAAAGAAAATACAGAAGAAAGCACAGACAAGACATATAGGATTATAATTCAGTAACCATGTCAGGATTTTCAATAAGACATGTATTTCCATATTTTGAGGAAGAATGCTTTCTATTATGTGTGTTATACCGTCAATCAATACAAAGTGGAAATACAGCTATATAGACAGTGCTAGCATTACTCAGGATTTATCATCTCTCTCAATTTTACTTTAATTAAAAAACAACCCAGACCTTTTTTTTAAAAAAGGCCTTTGAGGACTTCATTAACTTTTTATTTATCCTCTTCAGCAGCTGTGGGTGTGCACAGCAAGGGTTTGGTAGCCAGGGGGCTACAGAGGTGGCTTCTGTGCGAAGCTGCCAGAAGGTTCCCCCAGGTCCGACAGAGCCCACGCCAGCTGGCCCCGCCACTGGCCACGGCCCAGCCCGGCAGCCATGGTGGCAGCACCCCGGGGAGAGCGTGTTTGAGAAGGGGGAACACCCGTGGGAGAACAACAGCGGGGAGAGGAGCGGGGATACGCGAGAGGAGCAGCTCTGCAGAGACCCGGGCAGGGCAGGGGGCAGGAGGGGCTCCAGGCGCCGGAGCAGAGATGCCCCCGCAGCCCGCGGGGAAGACCACGGTGAGGCAGGCTGTGCCCCAGCCCACGGAGCCCACGGGGGAGCAGACCCCCACCCGCAGCCCCGGGAGGACCCCACGCCGGGGCACGGGGTGCCCACAGGGGGCTGTGACCCATGGGCAGCCCACACTGGAGGAGCTCCTGGCAGGACCTTGTGGCCCCATGGAGAGGAGCCCGAGCTGGGGACCCCGCGGGGGTCTGTGCTGGAGCAGGCTGTGCCTGGGGGTTGTGCCCATGGGAGGGACCCATGCCAGAGAAGTTCATGGAGGACCATCCCCCATGGGAGGGACCCCACCCTGGAGCAGGGCACAGTGTGAGGACCCTCTGCCTGCAGAGGGAGGAGCGGCAGAGACAGCATATGAGGGACTGACCCCAGCCCCATTCCCAGTTTCCCTGCGCTACTGGTGGGGAGGAGGGAGAGAACTCGGGAGTGAAGCTGAGCCTGGGGAGAAAGGAGGGGTGGGGGGAAGGTGCTTGAAGATTTCGTTTTATTTCTCATTACCCTACGCTGATTTGATTGGTAATAAATTAATTTCCCTGAGTCAAGACTGTTTTGCCCATGACAGTAATTGGCGAGTGATCTCTCCCTGTCCTTGTCTCGACCTACAAGCCTTTTGTTGTGTTTCCTCTCCCCTGTCCAGCTGAGGTGGGGAGTGATAGAGTAGCTTTGATGGGCACCTGGCCTCCAGCCAGGGTCAACCCACCACAGCATCCTTGTAAAGTACCTTATTCTACAATGGTCTTTACAAAACACAATTCCCAGTTTTAATGACTAGTGAATTGAAGACTCTTGAAAATTAACATATTACTATAATTTGCTAAATACAGAAATTCAAATGAATTTTCTACCTGATTAGCTTCTAGTGAGAGTGTTTCTAGTTGCCCTTCGAGTCGCATCTTCTCTTTCAGAACCTGCAACATTTCGTCATGCGTTCCTGCGATAGAGCTTTCCATAGAGACACTGGAGACAGAGACAGCACACACAGCTGAAGGGTTAGAATACAACACTCATCTAGTGAAACAGTGAGGCTGAAATGAAGAGGTACTCTGACTCCACGTGTGACCTAGAATTTAGGACGTTTTTTCTGGCTTTATGATGGATCCAGAAATTATGTTCACACTAAGATTTTTATACGTTAGTTTCCTATACTTACAGCAACTAGAATCTACTGTGGCACCCATTTATTTGTTATTTTACAAAGCGTAATGGTTGACTTCATTATGTTCTGTATCTGCATATCCCATTATAAGCAGACAAACAGATATAATGGGAGCACAAAACCTCTACAACTATTGTCTGCAACTGTCTGCTTTAATGTGAAACTGCCTGAGAAATACCAACAGATGCTACAAAAGAAGGAAGAACAGGTATTTGATATAAGGGATTCCTCATGCTCCTTCCCTGATGTACAGCCAAGGAGTCCAGAAAAAAAGATCTTTCATCTCTCATTACCTTAAGAATTAAGACTAAGCTAGAATAATTTTTGACAATTGATTTTAGCTTAACACCTTGGGCCGTTACACTCTATTCCAAAGGTGGGAAAAAAAGTTATTTCAAAATTAGCATGTATAAAACATGCATCCACAGACAACTGATAAAAAACACAACTGCATTGTTAAGGGCTTTACCACTCATCCACTTGCTTACCGAATCACACTTTAATACCTACCACATACACAAAAGCTTGTGAGACTAAGTAAATCTCATTCCAAAGGGCTGAGGAGTATAGACAAGACCCTTGGCATTTCATCACTATTTGAGGCCTGAAAGGCACATGCATAGATCTGGAAAAGGACAGTAATAAATATTGCTGAGTCTGTTAACTCCACACTTTCAGACTTTAAAGACCAATGCCACATCAGGGATTCAGTGAACAAATGTCTGCTTCACAAGTAAATACAAACAGAAGCAACTGCTAGCAGCTTGTTTAAAACACACTGCCAGTGGCAAGAATATCTTTCTCTAAAGATATACTTAGTAAAGAGGCACGCAAGCAAAGGGACCTTTCAGTTTCTTTTAGAATCTGCAAGTTAAAAACAGATTTGATCACAATGAATTTAAGTTAAAACTGGATGCAAAATTAGTAGAAGGGAGGAGTAATAGGCTGCTTATTCCGTAATGCCTAGGAACAGCCTCACTGTAGGGTGATCTTTCTTACCTGCTAGAAATACTGTCTCTCCTGCTCCGCACTTCCCCATTAACTTCTTGCTCTTGGGCTTGATGCTCCACTGCTGCAGCCTGCAGCACCTCGCTGATGGAAGGAAATTGTCCCATTGCATCTGGATGTATCTTCTGACCGTTTATTGTATATGGAACACCCTGTTTGCCTTCTGCATTCTGTAAGCTGTTATACAGCCCTGACACACTGCTGTAGTTAGAGCTGTCACTCTCATTTCCATCCAGCCTCGTTCCCACTTCACTCCCATCAATCTCTGAAACACTGTCTCCTGCTAAGGAGGAATTTTCTATTCGATCATCCAGGTCAGATGGTAGACTAATTTCAGAAACAATCGATGTTGGACCACTCCTGCTTTGCTTCAGAGTCCCACAAGATAAATCAGTAGCCACAAAATTCCCAATAGTGTTTCTAGAGCCTGAATCTTCAGTTCTGTAGTCAGCCAAGGACCGGATCTTGCTGGGCCTAGATTTTGAATTTCTTCTCTCTTTTGAGGATGCCGGAAGCCCCAAGCTACCCAGTTTTGGCCCCCTGGGGACACTGGTCCGTAAAAAGGAGTATTCTTTTGTCATTGCTACAGTGCTAGCTCTTGGCAAGATTTCTGGATTTAACATCAGCTCAGGATCTAGGGTGCTGGAGGGTCGGGTTTTGGACATAGACTGATTCGACTAAAAGAAGCAAAGAGTCAATGATAAATTCCAGAACTTTATATTTGGACTAGCATCAAAGACTTATTTTGCTTTAGAACTTAATATGTAAAGGTCTACATTTTTACATTAATATTTAAATATATACATCATTTTATAAATAAGGTAAATTACATCAGCAATCAACCCTATCAAGGCTCAGTACATGCATGTTGAAATGATCAAGGTAGACTCTAAAAGCTAACTGAAAAATATAGGAAAAATTAAACATTTAGGTTACTTTAAGTTTTGCGTTTGATCAACCCCCCCGCTCCACAACCCCACCCCCTGCATTTTAAGCAGCACAAACCGGTACATTACCGATGAAGTAACAGAGAACCAAATTTTGCACATCCAGAAGAAAAAAATGTTTTCTCACATTTGAGAAAACTACTGAACATTTAGAGCAGAGAAAATAATAATTTAGTGCAAAGAAAGGATAAAGTTTTCAAGCTTCTCAACAAGACACTTACCCTTTCTTGATGTCTCTTCACTCTGTATTGTTTGAGCTGTTCTTCTAGCCGTCTTCTTGCTTGTAGTCTTATTTGTTCCTCTTTCTCTAATGGGAGTGAAGACTCCACTGAGCCTGTAAGCGAAAGGTATCTTTACAGTCAAACAGGAAGCTCCAACACAGGCAAATCTGATGCAAAAGGAAAAAGCCCCTTCTACCATCAGCAACATGCTTCATGCTTAAGCAAGGAATGCAAGGAAAGCCCATCGGCATGCACCTCAGAATACCCTCTTCTAATATATCCTTGTGTAAGCATTGATAAAGCCTGCGTATTTCTGTCACTCAGTTTGCAAATGCTGTAGCTCCTCCACATATACATGACCAGAGATTACACAGCAAGACTAGAACTATTGCTGTCATTTAATCTCACTTGTCCTGCACTCATGACAGCACTAAAATTATAAAACTAAGTAAGACCTACACAGTCCACTCATTTCCTACAGGTCAGAGCAAGATGCTCCCTCGAGACATTTCCTTTCTTTTTGTTAAGTCACGTCAAATCTTTCCCATAGTAAGGATTTTAAAAAAACATTATTTCAGAAAACTCCTGTAGCATTAGACACCTTAATATAAAAGCTTACCCCTTCTCTCCTCTTTATTGCTCTCCTATAACACCCTTTATTACTTAGCTTAAAATCACCTGCTTTTTTTTGTCACCTGTTACTGCTAATAATCAAGAAGATTAGAATAGCTTCAGTCCCAGAAAGCATAAGTGTCCCCTCCAGCGTAAGAAAAATTTTTAAATGGTAAGGCACATGCCTTAGCTGCAGCAGAGGGTGATTTACTGAAAGAAAATTAATTGTAGTTCTGAAGTAAAAGCTTACTGCAAAAACGAAGTTTAGTCCAAGCTTAAATGATGTTATAGGATTCTAGAGCCAGGCTCAGAGTAAAAAGCTTTATGCAGCAAGAGAAAGCAGGGGCACCACCATAAACAGATGCTTACACAATTCAGTTTCTTGCATGGGAAGACTTATTTTGAGAGACTGCAAAGCTTCTTTTCTAAGAACTATGCCCTCAGCACTAGTTCCCTGAGACTTCCTTAGGCTGTCATGGAAACCAGTCACACCTGGGGACAACTCTTGACCCTGCGCACTGCTGGTGGGGTCAAAAGGTACAGGAGAGTCAGGGAAGAGCAACTCTGGCCCATTCTGGCAGGCATCCACTTCACTGTTTATCTCCAGACTTCCCACTTCATTTGGCACTTCATTGATGTTAATTCCGGTAGCTGGAAAAGAAAGTTTCACTGAGCCTTGCTTTAAGCCGCACCATTAATCTTCACGCCTCCACCCAAATACAATGCTACCCACTATTGCCTTTAGACTGTAAGAATATGAAAATTGCTAACAGCAGCAACTGGCAAGAGGAACTTCATAAAGGACTTTTGATTCTTCATTTAAAAAGACCAGAATAAGTATCTTTCATTTGCTTTACTATGTTGCCTTCAAGCAGGACCTCAAAAGCGATCATAAAATACTTTCAAAACCTCACATGTTTTTTTAACTCTTGTTAGGTTTAGAAGCATGAAACACTGAGTGTAAGTAACATGATCTGTGTCACACTGAGTGGCAACCTACTACAAATAAGACTCACCAACTGCGGGCCATGCTGAATAATTCAGCTATTTGGTATGCTGCTGGGCACTGGGGAGAAAGCATCCGTCACCCCCACTTCCAGCCTGGGCCAAGCAGAGTTTCTCCATTTTAAAGAGAGGTTACATTTTTTCAAATAGGATGCCTTTATCAAAAATATAGTAGCAAAGGTCACATGTATCAAAATAATAATTCTACCAATTAAAAGGTAACTCAAGAACCACTTTAATACCAATCTAATCCCTGCTTACTAATACTGGATTTTTCTTTTCCATCAGGAAAAAAAAAAAACAAAAAAAACACGCATCTCAAAACCAGTTTAACACTTCAGAGGTTTTCTCACATATTTCTACGTCACTCAGCAGGGGAATACTTATATTTATGAAACTACTGTTGCAACAAAACTGTGTATTTAAGTTTAAATGCATTATTATAGATCTCAAATGAGCAGGATACTAAAATAGCCACTGTCTCTCTGTTCACTCCAGTACCACGTATCACTGGAGTAACGAACTCATTGGAATAATATAGAAAGTTTCATTATTTTTTCCTAAAGATATTTGAAAATATTTAACAATTGTAATCACAAAGCATTTGCAACTGGAAAAATCAAGCTTCATCTTTCTACTTTTTCCTCCTCTCAGAGCTACAGACTTGAATAAGCAGTTTGGTATTTTTGAAGTCTGCTCAAAGATGATGGCGGTGGGGGGGGGGCACACCAAACAAACCAGAACTGAGAAACAGATCCTCCCAAAGCCAAGTGTTTCTAAAGATGCATATGCAGAAATATTCTGTAGCCAGGAACTTGATTACAAGAATTCAATAGAACTTTATTTACTGATTTAGACCAGCTCATTAATATACTGCTATTACACCCCCTCTCATATAATGAATCACTACAAATTTCTGAAAGCAAAACAATTAAAAAATAAAGCTATTATCCTTCATGTATATGGAGAACATTAAAGTGCACCCTGAAATTAAATAAGCCATATAGGAAAGTGTCACAGGTAGGAAGGTAGAACTTCTTAATTGTTTTCCCTTTTGTTATTGAAGAAAGCAAGAGATTTCCTTTCAAGTGCAGTCAAATTTCACTTCAGAGTGATTTAAAGAGGGAAAGACAAATTTCCACCCCTAACCATCTGTTCCCACCTCTGTGGTGCATCCTCCTTTCACCCAGCACAGATGTTTGTACAATGAACCAGCTCAGAGAAAACTGAATGTGGGTAAAAATCAAAAGTTTTCAGCCTTAGGTTGCCAAAACCCATCAGCTCTCTAAAGATTTGAATTAAACCACTTCCGAGTATCTTATTTGTCACGCAGAGAACATTTTCAGGCCATTTTAGCCTGATTCAGTTCACCGTGTGGTCACAAACACACTTGCAGGCAGGGATGGGGGCAAACAAGGATGCAAAGGAGGAGCAAAGACAGGGCAGCCTTTTTAATGGCTAACCAGTCATTAGAGTTTAAGGTATTTTAAGACCAAAAGTTTGTAAAAAACAAACTTAAAATAGATGTCAGTGCTACAAATAGCCACAGGAAGCCAAAGTAAGAAGATACTTCACACATTCAGAAATACTGTTTCTGTCCATCTTTCAGGAAACGTACCTATTACTGCACCAGGTTTATACTTTATTTACACTTTTATCCTCACAACCACGAGCGGTATACATATACAAAAGAGATGCTGGAGCAAAATTCTGGAGGAATGGTTTCCCAGCAACTTCCTGAGGCCACAAGCCACTCGGACTCTAAACAATGCCTTAACTAAAGTAATTTAATTGTAGTAGTGTCAATACAACTGTGGTCTTTTCAGAACAGTGCGGGAGGAGATGCAATTAGATTGAAAACAGTAGAAAGACACACTACTTATTTCTAAGTCACAATTCAATTGTTTGGACAATATCCAACCCAGGGGAAGACAGGAAGGTGTGATCTCCAACTTCATAAAAGATGAATGAATCATCATATAACTACACTCTGCCAGTCTGATAATGGGCAGCATAAGAAACGCAAATAAAGTCTCAGGCCTCCGCTTTCTTGCCTGTGACAAGATGACAAATCTGCGGTACAAGAGGAGGGTGGAAGGCCAACAACTTCCATCACGTGATCACCTCCTTTTACGTTAGGAACCTCTGTACTTTAGTGTATCTACGCAGCTGCAACATATACACCTCCTCCACCCATCTACTACCGTATTCTTATACACCAACATATCCTCAGAAGATTTTCACAATGAAAGCAGTTAAACACTTAAATAGGTAGAGAGGCTGTTGAACCTCCCTCCCTGGAGACTTACAGAATTCAACAGGACAAGGCCCTGAGCAACCTGACCTAGCTTCAGGTGCAGTGCTCTCTGCATGAGGTTGGACTCGATGACCCACAAAGGCCCCTTCCAAGCTAAGTTTAATTCTATAATCTACTCAGATCAGCCTCTTAACTTTCTTGTAAACAGCTGCATGATTATTTTATTATAGAGCTCATCTACATATAAAAGTTATTTTGAGATAATCTGGGGAGTACATACCAGCATCTCTCTTCCATAAATGGAAGTTTAAAGAGACTTTTAAAGTACATTTTGGGTTTTGCCTAAGTAATTTAATTTATTAGGAAAACTTCTTTCTCTAGAATAAAGTACTCCAGTCATGAGCTTACTCCATAATAACTTGTAGTTCCAGAAAATATCAGGTATACACTCTTGGAAACGCTATCAGAAGAGAGGGTAACACCCTGAACAACACACACTCCACTGACAGCCAATAGTACCTAAGCTAATAGCATGGTTTTGTTCTGAAAGAATAAGTTTAAAAAAAAGCAACAAAAGACGACAGTTTTCCCATACACAGAACAACAGCCTTCACCAAACTTGCTTTAAACTGCTGTACAAGAAGTTCCTGACCTCTGGGAAAAAAGTACTTCAGCATCACCTGAACAACAAAATAGATAGTTGTAGAGAAGCCTGGGTAAGACTAGGAAATTATATGGTGCATATGATATAACTTACTGTTCATTTCATCTGTTGTATCCGGCAATTCTGACTTGGCTTTACAATCCAAGTGTCCTCCAGAGCTGCTAGGGGCCACATTGCTGCTTTTGTTCTCCAACTGAATGTCCTGCTGGACAGACGAGGAGTCCATGGTAAAAACAATCCAGATCCCTGGGAAGTTTTTCTTCTGAATAATTTGCCACCAGGTGAACTACCAAGTCCTGTTTCTCTCCATCAGCAACAACAGCATCAAGATGTTACACAGGAGCACCGTTCTGAGTGTTACAGCTGTTGGTGTGCAGCAGGCAGCCGCTAATTCCAGGAGATCATGAAAACAGCTCACAGCCAAAGCTGTCACCACAGAGCCGCATCCTCTAGAAACAAAACGTAGCAAATTTACAAACATTTCTTAGGGCTTTGAAAACATGAGTTAAAAAGAAAGCAGTGCTCACAGATCACCCACCAGCCCAACTTCGACACACAGAACCAGGACACGGGGTAATAACAGAGAAGACGAAACACAACCAAGTATCTGGCTTTCGTGTATAGGGAGTGATCTGTTTAAGAGCTTTTTTTATCATTTTTTTTTTTTAGTAGCATTGATACACCAGTGTAATAATTCAACAAGATAATATTCAGCAAGACAACTGATTTAAGATCACTGTCCCCTTTATGGAAACGCCTCTTAGGCCTCTGCTTTAGTAAGTGAACCAGAATTCAGAGAAACATTTTGCTCTGTAAATTACAGCCTGGGCTTTCATACCATATATTCCCAATTCAAGGACCTACCCCCATCTAAGTTTCACTAGCTTAAGTTAGAATGCAGTATGGAATTCAAAATTAATTTTTTTTTAAATTAAGTGACATCATTACCATTTACTTATCTGCAAAACAATGAGTACGGATCACTGTACAGAGCCTGAGCTACTAATTACAGCATGTGTTGGCAGTTAGAATGTGGCCTGGGCTGCAGTTTAATGCAGCCTTGTCCTATGGTGCGTCAAGAAGAGGATTTCCAAACACAGCAGACAGAGTTTACAAATGATTCTCCAGGCATTCAGATCCTACCTTTGGTTACAGACCCAGCCAATCTGGCAGAAGCTGTTGTCACTTCCAGCATTTAAATTTTGTTCCAATAGCTACCGACAGCTGAATGAACAGACTACAAAACGTTATGGCTCCTCTTTACTACAGAAACCCCAGTTTTGATTTCTGTAGTAGATAAAGAAATCCCCAATTAAAAAAAGGAGGGGGCTGCAGGGAGAATGTCAAGTCAGGAATATTTTCATTGCATTTTTATATGAACACAAACATTTTGAGCGATATCCCTTCCACATCCCCAAAGAACTTGTGGGACTACTGCTGTACCAAAGGGCCAGCCACCCAGCAGCACCAGGCACCTCCTGAGCAGCGCAAGGCTGCCAGCAGCTCGGCCGTGCAGGGAACCTGAAACCTGGGTCACATTTCTAAAAAAGAAACCTCCACCAAACAGAAAGATTAATACCTTCGCTGTGATTTCTTACTGATTTTAAAAGCTTTTCTGGATAATAAAGCTTACAGCAAGGCTCCTGGCAGAAGAGACTGCAAGTAGCTGCTACCTGACAAGCCACAAAGAGGAACTGCAGACAAAAGGCAAGTAGGGCTGGGACTGCTGGCACCTCGGCGCAGCTGGCCAGCCTGTGGACGGCTTG
The DNA here is from genome assembly GCF_023634155.1 of Falco peregrinus. NCBI lineage: Eukaryota > Metazoa > Chordata > Aves > Falconiformes > Falconidae > Falco > Falco peregrinus. The sequence goes on along the minus strand of NC_073722.1, from coordinate 86,459,257 downwards.
TGATCCCTGCCACAGCACCCCTGCCGACACCCAGCCACGGCCTTCCCTGTGCAAGCCATCCCCAGACATTACAGGTTGGCGCACCTTGGCGTCAAAGTCTCTCTGTACCTCTGAGCTGAGCACAGGCACAAACACACACACACACCCCCCACGGGAACCCAGCAGCAGCCTCACAAGGAAAGGAGCTGTAGGAAAACAACCGATTTTACCTAAAACACCAACAACCAGGAGGGCAACGGCGCCCGGCCACAGCCCAGAAGCCGCCCGGCCAGCCGCGGCCCAGGGCTCCGGGGGGCACCGGCAGAGGCACCCGCAGGCCCGGGGCCGCAGCGGGCCAGCCCGGGCGGCTCCCCGCACCTCGGCTAGGCCGTGGAAAGGGTGGGCAGCCCCGGCCGCGCTCCCCGCCCTGAAGCAGCGCCCGGCCACCCCCTAGCCCGCCCCGCCGCCCCCTGCCCGGCCAGACCCCCGCAGACCTGGGGCCGCCCGCCTGGCGCCCGGCTCCTGCCCGAGACGTGGCGCTGCCTTCGCCGGGAAGGGGCGGGGAGGGCGCGGCGGTGCAACGCGGTTCTCCCTCCCCCGCCGGCCGGGCGCCACCGCCGCCGAGGACCGGGCCCGCCGCGGGCCCGCCGCGGCCCCCCCGCCGCCCCCGCCCCGCCCGGCCCCGCGCCCCTCGGCGGGCAGCCGCGGCGGGCTGACGCGGGCCGAGAGGCAGCCGGTGCCGCCCGGCCCGCGGGTGAGCGGCGGCTTTTGCAGACGGACCCTTCCGGGCGCGGGGGGGAGGAGCCGCTCTCCGCGCCGGGGCCGCCGCCCGGCCGGGCCACCGTCACGCCGGCGCGGGGCCTGTGCCCATGAGGGGAGCCCGCCGCGCGGGGGGCCGGGGGCGTCCCGGGCCGGGCGGGGCCGCCGGCCGACCTGCATAATGGAAAATGAAACCTGTGCGTAAATTAAAAACTAAATCTGTGCGTAAAGGCGGTGCCCCCCTCGCAGCCCTCGTTATCTGGGTCACTCAGGTTCCTGCATCAAGGCCACCGTTTGCTGGGTTACAGCCAGCGGGGTTCAGTGGCGTGTTCTGCTAGTGCCAATTTCCAGTGCTCCCGATGCCCTTTCCCTCATAAGTCGGCCCTTAGAATAATTTTTTTTCAGTGTGTTTCTGGCTCCGGGCTCCCAGAGGGCCACCACACTGGTACCTCACACAGCTGTTTGCTTCTACACCTATATGGGTGGTTTTTGCTTTTCTAGGTTTTTTGGTTTGGTTTGGTTTGGTTTGGTTTCCATTAGTATAGCGGCTTATCTTGTTACACTGCCATTACTTAGTGTTGCTGGAGAGTTTACAGGTGGTAGGTTTTACTCCCAGCCTTGCTAGAGTCTCCATAGATAAGAACGCCGGTTAGTAAACGGGCATGGGAAACCAGACGGCTCTGTGACAGGATCGCTGCCCCTCGCCTGTTCAGCATACTCTGAACTTTTTTATTTTCATAATGAAAATGCCTTCTAACATCATATTGTTACCCTAAATATAACTGCCAGGTAAACTTACTTAGTCTGCTTTCCCAGGTATTCCTCTTTTATCAACCTGTCCAAATTACCCTTAATATGAACCTGAACCTGTTTCTCTAGAAGGACATGAGGCTGTTCCACAAGTCAGTTAAACCCAAGGCATCAGCCAGTCTGAAGTGTTTAAATGACACACCTGTTAACAAGGTCCTGGCATGTTGCTAATGACATACCTGTTTTCCTGCACGCAGCACGAAGAGGTGGCCCTTAAGACATGATTTGGAAGAGAACATGACAGACTAATGCAGGAAGAGAGCTATTCTCAAGTGCAAATGCATGACATGAGAGGCTAGCAAGCCTGATGATCAGACACTAAATGACCTCGATCAAGTAGGACTACATAGCATGCACCTCAGCACTGTCTTCTTAGAGACTCTACTGACTGAAACACCTTTTGCTCTTCACAAATTCACAAACAGTCTCAGTAAGGGATCTGCACAAGGGTCTGGAGAAGTATATTTGGATTCCGAGGACAGCAGCCCCCTGCTGTTCCACTGCCTGAGCCAGGTGCCTGTACGAGCGGGCAATGCCAGGCTGTGGCTCAGCACCAACGTGAACTGAAGTTTGACCTTCTTGGCTGGATGCACGTGTTTGGCATTGTGCTTATAAACCATACGTAGGGTGTGTATGGGTGCAGGAGCACTGAGTGAGAGGGACGCCAACCGAATGGGCCTCTGCTGAGATTTGAGAGGAACCCCTCAGAACTTGTGCGTATGAACCAGTGTTTCACATTCTTTAGCAGTGATCTTCGCTGGATACTCTTCCACAGAAGATGTCAAGGACAATATGGTGAAGAAGACTTGAATGCCTGCTCTTCTTTCAATCTGTTGCTTTGATTTTCTTTTAAGAATGTGAGAAGTTGGAGTTTGGCCTCTCAGAGAGAACTCAAGAACTGTTGAGTCACTAATGTAGCTGTTCAGTTGGAGTATCTGTCTATCTTTGCTTCTTGACCTTGATCCTGTCTCTTTAGGCCAATTTATTGCTTGGGTAAAGCTCCAAAGTATCTCTTTTTTACTTACTAGTTTGCAACATGGCACCAAGCCCCACAGCTGTAAGAATAACCACTTCTTTAGAGACTGCCGCCCAAGCATGCCACAAAGCTGCAGCAGGCTTAAACAGGCTGCCTGAATGAGAAAGAGAATCCTTCATACCAAAAAATATCTGTTATTAGTAACATAAGTTTTAGCACAACAGGAGAATGTCATAGCAGTTGTTTAAAAAGCCAGAAAAATTGTCAAACACTGACACAAATGAGGCCTTTAAGTGCAAGGGTTCCTGTAAATTCACAGGAGACTTGTTTGTGTAAGCTGCAGTCTCTGTCTCCAGCAGTGAAAGAGCCCATGGCTTATGCCAAAGTCTATTCAAGTTCCTTTTGCAGAGCACTCTTTTATTCTTCAAATATAAAAATCAGAAGGTACCATGAGTCCTTTAACCACAGCAAGCCATAGCATTCTTTTACCCTGCAACTAGGCTGCATGCAGGAGCTGCTATGCCGCCTTCTCTTCAAGTAAGCTCTCTCAGACCTAAATAGGAATTGCCTTTTCCAGGAACCCACGGGGCCTTGCCCCTAGAAGGGGAAGGAAAATTTATGAATCTTTGCTCTGACAAAACGAAAAAAAAAAAACAAACCCATATAATGCCAAATTAAAGAGCTGAGCTAACAATTCAAATTAACAGGGAATGACGACCATTTGCAGGGTTACCTACAGCAGGGTATTCTTGTAAGTCACCCTGTGTGTGTGAGATTTGCACTAGTAGGAGAAGGAGTCGGATAAGAGAGAAAAGCTCCATACTCTGCAGAAGCAGAGGGTGGCACTCTCTGCACAGCAGAGAGCCTGTGTGTGGTGCTTTCCAGTTACAACTATTATAGCTACAAACATGTTTTTCTAAATATTTCCTTAGCAGAGATCTTGTTCTCTAACCACTGACAACAGCATGTGCCAATTCCCTGTGCTTATTGCCTGTTTTTCTGCTTACGTATTTCTATTATTTGGTGTCACTCAGTCTACACAAATGTCATTAAAAAAGAAACCTGTGCTAACCACATATAAATAGCTCTATTACTGGCAGACTGTAATCAGGCTCAGGCATCCAGTTCTCCTCTCACAGCCACTGAGGAAAAAAATAACTTTATATGAAATACCGACTATGGAACTAGAATTTAGGTCTCCAGAAATGTGAATATTGAAGACTGCCTTAGTATTTTGCTTATATATTTTATTTACTTACAAATTTTATCTATGTGAAACATACATACAGTGTTCCACCTAAGCAATTTTTAGTGTGTGTATTCTAGCAGGGGTACGTTACTTTCCTGACTCATTTCTATAAACTGGGGAGACACTCAGATGTAACTGTGGCATGTCTGATATAACAACGTAGCTCAGAATGGACTTAATCAACCTCTATGTAAAAGAACGCTGGGAAAGCATAAAAAGCTGTGTTGTGTAACCAGAAGGTTTGCAGATGAGAGCTCTGGCATACAGAGAATAAACCGAGATTTAAGGCCTTGTTACTGAAAGTATCTTGCCAGTGCCCTCCTCCTGTTCAAAGATGGATTCAGTTTGGTCACACCAGCTGTTTTGAAAAACAGAAACTGCTAAGAGCTGCATTCATTTCTGGGGGGCATTCCGCTATAGTCTCCCTGGGCGAGGAGGGTTACTTTTGGTACCAGGATGCCTCACATATTTAAGGAAATTAATTAAGAAAGTTCTCTTTGCATGTATCTGTGTGTGAAAGAGAGAGAGAGAGTGGATAGAAATTACTGGCTATTAGTGGTTTCAAGCTTAGCTTTCCCACAATAAAAGATTTTTGCTGCCAGCCTGGAATCAGTAAGTTTCTACTTCTTTTTTTTCCTGGAAATTACTTTCCCAGCCCAGGGCTACTGGTTAAGAAAGTGCTGCCATTACACACACAAAAGTCCTATCCACTAACTTCATAAATGTCACTGTTCCACTGAAACATAGTGCTTGCTTCAGCTTTTCAAGAGCCTTCAAAGCGGCACACAACAGTAGGTAACATCGGCCAGCCCTTGGAAGAACTTGCCAAAAGAACATGGAAACCTTGAATTTTTCAACAGGAAGCTCAACACAGAGAACAGGACATTTACTTTCTTAAAGACATCTCAACAACTGTGGAAGAAGCTTGGCCTTGCCTTCTCAGGGATGTGCACAGCTGCACCTGCGTCTCCCTTTCCTGATGCATGGTAGGCATGGGGTACAACCCTGGTCTGGGCTGTGGGGGACCTGTGCAAGAGGTGGGGCTGTAGAGAGTGTAAAATAGGGAATAAAGAGTAAGCAGGAAGCGAAGTCCTTTTTGCCATTCTGTCCTTTCTTGAGCCTTCCAGTAAACCTATCACTGGTCTACCTTCAGCTGCCTTGCACAGCTGTCTGATGGGCAGCTGGGCCAGACACTGGGGGAGGGTAGCTCACCAGCTAAGTGTTCCCTGGAAAGGGGCATTAGAAGCCCTGCTTGCAGGCTCAGTGCACCACTTGCAAGCCTGTCTTCATGGCTGTTACCTTCTGTGGGCAGTTAAGACACCTTTGAGACCTGGTCTTCCATGCTGTGTGGTGCAGGAAGTTGTCCATGCCCATACAAAGTCCCACTACCTGCTCACAGAGGGAGCTCATGAATACAAAACGTAATCTTCGTAAGAACTTTGGTTTGAAAGGGTCACCAAGCTGAGCTGAAAATACTTATGAGCAGACTACTGTTAAGTTTGATCCTTAATTCTAGATGCTATGTCACTGCTAAGCCATAGGGATGAAGTGCTGTGTGGACAGGTCCTGCTAGCGGAGATAAGGGAACAAAGACACACTGACAGAATTTGTGAGGCCAAGAACAAACACAACATGAGAAATCAGCATACATTTGTGTCTGTGCTACATGCTCAAGGTCTACAGCTTGGAACAGCAACATAGTCCACACAGCGGCCTCTTTGGCTCGAAAGGATTACGGGTGCCTGCACGCAGATGACCCCTGGAAAGGAATCCAAATAACAGGGATGTAAGATCCTTAAAAAAAAAAAAAAAAAAGAGCGCTGTATTGCTAGACTTGGGCATGTTCTCTCTCTTTCGTTTAGATATTTTTATATTACTATTCCAGCCCTGTCCAAGTGAAGAAAAAGTCACTTTTTGAATACCCTTTTCTGCCAGCAAGTTCTTGACTTATGTCCTCAACAACTGTGCATTAACATAAGGAAACAGCAGATGGAATCTCTGTATTTACTTCTGTCACACAGAGACTCGTGGAAAAAAAATGGATTTCTTGTTTTAGGGATTTTTCAAAGCTTAACATACATTTATGGTGATATCGCCCTGAGATTTTACTGTGTTAAGAAAAGCAATGCACCACAGCACTATGCTACAGAGACCAGACTGCCCTTCAGGCAGAAGTGTTCTGCTTGGAAAAATCCCTTCACTCTCAAAAAGCCCTCCTGCCAGAGATGCCAAGTGTCCTGGGTTGTGCATTTATTCAGAATAGATGCAATGTGGTTATATATTCTATGATATATACTTTTTCAATTGACAGGTAACTCCAAGAAATATTACCCAGGAGGAGCAAAATGTAAATGTGAACATGAACAATCACAGTAAATAACTGACAAGGTCATAGCCCCGGAACAACATTTACACAGAATCTGCCCTGAAAAGAGAAGGCTGAAATAAGAATTGGCCACACAAAGAATTATTTGCATCTTCTGCCTTCAGTGCAAGAAGTATAAACAACCCAATTAAGCTATCAAGATACTCCTTACGTGCCGTTCCATCGAAGGGCTAGTTCTACATTAGCAAATGCAGATTTCCAGGGTGGCAGCATGGTCCAAGAGGGCAGCGAGCCATTAGAGTCCTGCCCCTGGTTCCCTCTCAGCCTTGGGCTAATCATTTTCCAGGTGTCCCCTGTTTGTATAATAAAAGGTAACAGGCAGCCTCATCTCACAAGCACTGCAAGGAATATATGGATGTGTGTGTCATCTCTTTAGGAGTCAAGCATTATTTTCTATAGACAGGACATCAAACTGCTCACCAGAGTAGGTGAGCAGCCCTGGCTGACACGTGAGCTCAGCGCCAGCATGCATTCAGTGCAAGGCTGCTGCCTTGGTGCCTGTGCCCAGCCTCTCCCGCTCTCATTACAAGGTATAAATTCAAGATGTTACATCCAATTTACATAAATTTTACAATGACATGACAATATGGAAAGCCAAACACAAAGTACATTGGTGCATTTGTGAAGAAAAAGAAAAAAAAGTTTTCTTTGCCACCAGTCCTCCAACTTCATGCTTATGTATGCACCCACCTGGATACCAGCTGAAGGCATTATCCAGTTTTTTTTCCATTGATTACATTGCTCTCTGAAAACCGGGTTAATCTCTGCTCTTTGGGAAAGAGGAATTCAGGAGCTGGGGTGCCAGCAATGTCCAACAGCCTGGCTAGCCCATCATCCCTTGTCCAGTAGTGACCAGCACAAGAATTTTGGGGGAAAGGTGTAAGAAACCCTGTTACAAACAACCTGCTGTCTGGCAGACTCCCCTCCTGTGCCAGACAGCTGGAGGGCTGCTTGTGCTGCTTACTGTGAGGGGGCACCTGAGCACCCAAAAAGCAGCTCCAAGTGTAAAACCACAGTACTTTGTCAAATACTTTTAAAACAGGTAATAGCAACTCTTCCTACAGAATAATGAATTGCAGCTAGCAATGTAAGTTTACCACCACCTGCAAGGACAGGATCATTTTTGGTTGCTGGGGCTGGTGGGGTGCCCGCAGTCATTGCAGCATGCGCTGCAACTGGGGGTGGGTGGGTGGGGGTCTCACTTCAGAAACCAGAAAGCTGCCTCAGAAACAAGGCGCGTCCCCTGTCCTCCCATGCTCTCCAAAAGGGTGAAGTGGCTGCCGTACCCTGGCTGCTAGTTTACGTACAGCTCCTTCTCCTTGGGCTCCTAGAATGCCCGGGAATGTTCCTTCCCTGCCCTTTGCTTCGTGCTCGGATGACACTGGGGTGGTTTTTCCTGCTAGAAAGACCAGAGCCCTTTTCCTATTTCCCATTCCTCCGATAATTCGCTCCACTGACGGGGGGCGGCGGGGCCCGGCGGGAGGCAGGAGCCCCGGCCGGGTGGGCTGCCCGGGCCAGCTGCCCCCCACCAGCAGCAGGAGCCCCCCCGAGCAGCTGCCTGGCGGGCTGGCGCTGCCCCCGGCCCCCGCGCCCGGAGCGGGTACAGCCCTGGGCACCCAGCTCCGGCCCTGCCTGCGGCGGGGGGGCTCGGGCAGGGCCTCGCCACCCCCCTGCAGCCCGTGCACCCCCCCCAGCGCCCGGCCCGGGCCCCGCCGAGCTCCGCGCCGCAGGTGACCCCCCGGGGGAGGGCAGGGGCCGGGAGCGGCCGGGGGAGGGGGCGAGGGGCGGGGAGGCCGGGCTCGGGGGGTCGCTGTCAGCGGCGCCCGCTCGGGGCACGGCGCGGCTCAGCAGCGCAAAGCTCCGCTCGGCTCGGCTCGGCACGGCACGGCTCGGCGCAGCGCCCGCGCTATGGTGCGCGGCGTCCCCGGCGCGGGGCTCGTCCTGGCGGCGGCCGCGGCGCTCTGCCTCGGCGGGGCGGGAGGCAAGGTAACCCCGGCGGGGCGGGAGGCAAAGTAACCCCGGCGGCCTCCGCCCGCCCCGCCCGCCCCGGGCACGGCGGCGGCGGGCAGCGGCAAACGCGGCGGGGAGCGAGTGCCCCGCGGCTCGGCGCGTCGCGGGGGAGATCCGCCGGGACCACGGGAGGTACCGGGGCTCCCGGGATTCCCGGGCCGAGGAATGCGCCGGGGCCCCCGGGAGGGGGGATGCAGCGGGACCGCCGGGGCGGGGGCGGCTGCGCTGCCTCGTTGCCCGGCGCTGCGGGCATCCCCCGGCCCCTGCCCGCTCGGCGGCCGGCGCTGCGCGGCCCCTTAGGGCTGGCTGCCGAGCCGCCGCGGAGCCCTGCAGGTACCGGGGGCAGGATGCTGCAGGCGCCCGTCCCTGGATCACCCTCTCCCCTCCCGCACAGCCAGACCCGAAACCCGGGGCAGGGCCGGTGCAAACCGACAGAACGGGCCAGCCAGCAGCAGTCTGAGCACTCGCCCGGAGGCATCCCTAGCGGCGGGCAGCCCGGCACACGGAGGGCGACCCAGCCACCGTGCGTGGTGTTACGGTCCCCGCGCTCGCCGGGCCCGTGCACCTTGCCCGTGGTACGGAGAGCAGGTAAACGGTGCCGGTGACAGCTCCAGCTCGGAGGGCAGGGCTCTTGGCACCGCCTGGGAGCCGCTGGGGGAGCACTGGGGGAAGCAGGGCGGGGATGGAAAGGCAGAGGAGGAAGCACGGGGTACCCCACTACTAGGAGCAGCTGCGGAGCGAACGGTGGCTCTGCTCTGGGAAGGGTGAGCAGCCCCGGCCCCGCCGAAGTGAGCGGGACTCTTCCCGTGGACCCTGAGAGCAGCAAGGTTTGACACTTCTGATACGGATTCTCAGATCTATAAAACATGAGCCACTACAGTATAAGAAAATAGTATTCCATACACTCTTGTCTTTTGTTAATGCGTGTGTGTATATATATATATATAAATAAAAAAGGTGGAGGGTTGCTTTCCCTGGTGGAAAACAGCGTTGTAACTCTGCCTGATACACCAGTCCCTGCTACAGCACATACGAACACAGCAAGAACTCTGTGGTTGAAACGAAGATGTTTTCTCTCACTCTGGCATCCTAGTGAAGATAGCTACAGTGAGAACGTCTTAAGCCATGTTGCTGGCACTTTAGTACTACATATTAACTGCACACTCAAATCTATTGAGTTGTGAGGTTCTGTCTTTGGTTTCTCTTTTAACTCAGAATTGCATTGCGGAACCTGCAAACCTACCCTCACACAGCTGCATACTTCTCTTATTCATCTACATAACTTGCTTGCTGCCCTGAGCTATTACATCCTTCCTGTGCTAGTTTTGTTCCATCTTTGCCCATATAGTCAGGAGATGGACCGAGTGTTGGCTGTGTGGTGTGCCTTTGGGTGCACCTGGCCATGGTGGGACACTGAATACATCAGCAAGCTGTATAATTTTTGCTTGATTTTTCTCTTTTCTATGATTCCTACCCAACTTCTGTTGTTCTCGTAACTCTGAAAGCAGGGCTGTTTGATTTCCCATCAGGCAGTAACTGAACTAAAGCATTGACCAACAGCACTATAAGAAAAGAAACTGCGTCCTTAATGAAGAACCAACAGCATCCTATATACTTTCCCAGACTTGACTTCTTGCTGTGTCAATTATTCTTTTGATCACATGATGTCTGTAGCCTTTTAACATACTGGACAATTTCTTTTGCAGAATGAAACTTAAGGCATTTCCTATTGCTTACCCTCCTAAATGTGGCAGTGAAATCTGTGTGTGCAAACAGATGTGTGTGTACATTTTTTGCTCCCTGTTTTTGTTTTGGTTTTTTTTTTCAGTAAGTTGCACTTGCTCCTCACTCATCAGGGACTGCACTACGCTGCGTAGGCTTCATTACTTTTATCTTTTTTGACTACATTCTGATAGTGTTGCTATGCTAGTAAAAAAATACACATCCCACTCTAAGTTGATGGTTCAAATGTAGCTCAATTTGGCAGTTGAAAAAAGGTATTCAAAGGCTTAGAAGAAATGCATTGTCTTTGTGGCATAGCGTTAACAATATAAAAGCATAACAGAAACTCCCTTGGCAAGGGCAAAATCTGCATGCGGTATAGGAAACGGAGTTGTTCTTTTCATCCAGGAAGGTGGTCTCTGCCACTCAAGAGTTGAGGAACTTTGGGATACTTTGAGGTAGTGTGGATGCCTGAAATGTGTTTTGTGGCAAAGCAGAGCTCTCTCTGGAATCCTTCACTGAGTACTACAGCAATATAAAAACAGGAGTTAGATCAAATGAAAGAAAATTTGAAGATAAGGTGTATGATGTTTCCTCCTGCATGTCTGTATCAGATGGAACAAGATATGTAGATAAGTGGCTTGTTTATCCTGAAGGAAGAATGTAAGCCTGATGAAAGAATAATGTAGTCAAAGTTATGTCTCTGTAATGTCCCTAAAATATTATCCCTTTAATCAGATCCCTACGGAGGAGGTCTCTATGCCAGTGCCATCCTTCATCTGCTATTCTTCTGTTCACTTGCTGGCTTAAAGAAAAAAAATCAAGCCTTTCCAGTTCCTTTTAAGAGAAGAAATCTCAGTGATCCTAGACCCTCCAGTCAAAGTCTTAGTCCTGCTCCCAGAGAGGACAATGGCAAGATTCCCGCTGGTTTCAGAGGGAGGAGGATCCTTCCCAAGATCAGTGAAGGATTAAAAAAAATATTCAACTACTAAAATATGCACCTCAATTAGCAAAGAATGTGGCCTGATTAGTAAAGTGTATGAAATTTCAGCTATTAAATTCTACGGCCCTGATCAACAAAGCATGCTGCACAATTGGCAATGTATCCAGAATCTCAGCTACTGTACTGGTCTCCTACCAGATCAACCAAGCATGCAGCTGAATCAGTAAATTATGCAACTGGAGCAGCAAAATATGCACTTCTGATTGCAGGGGGAGGCTATGGAAGTTCTGAAACGTTTTACGTTGACACACAATAGGACTGTTAGTGGTCAACCTCCGTCTTAAAAGTGGAGGCAAAATATCTAACTTTTACCAAGTCTTTCCAGAGAATTGCTGGACTAGAAAAGTATGTAACTCAAATGGCTCAGTGTCTGCTAGCAGCAGCCCCATTCTTACCAGATGTACTGCACATCTGGTTCCAATTCCAGCTGCTGCCAGGTGTGTGGGTTATTTTAGTAAGACTTTAATGGGATTTTTAGGTCCAGGTAGCTTTTGTTTTATAGGTCACTCCCTGTGAAGCACTGTAAGTGCACCCCAGGCTGCCTTTCTTTCTCAAGAAACAAAGCTGGTAAAGACAAATAAGGCAGCTTCAAAGAATCTGAAACTTCTGATGGCAATGAGCTTAATATCTATTAATCTCTTTGCTGTTTGTGGAAGTACTGTGTCCTTTGGGAGTAGAGAAACGATAGGTCTTTCCTATTTTCTTTGTCTCTTCATTAATTGCCATAGCTGCATCCTATGTGTTTACAATGTACCTTGGCAGATATTTATTGTGTGGAGGGTTTGGACATTTGGCCAACCTGGGGAGCAGCTACATTCATATATTCTGAAGCAGTATTGGGGCTGTTTCTCCCTGGCTTGAGTGTATGTGCTTTAAAAATCCAACCATAGTAGCTGGTTCTGACCTTCAGAAGTTGTTTTTGCTTGAAGTTATTATTTCTAGTTTATAGAGAAGACCTGCAGGTTGTCCTGTTTCAATAAAGATGCAGTTTCAGGATTTCCATAAACTGCTTTTTTTTTCTTTTTTAACGTCAGGAAGTAAACTGTTACACTGCCTGTGCTCAAGGAAGGGATAAGAATTGCGTTGTTTTACTGCACTGTTCACTTCAGTGAAATCTGAAACATTAGTTGAGTCTAAGAAATATCTGGGCTTGGGTTTTGGTTTGTTTTTAATCCACTACAGCTGGCACATAAAACTGGCTTACATTGAACTTCTTATTTACCAAAATTCTCTCTCATTTCCAGGTCAGTTCAATGAATGATCCTATTTAGCTCTTTTTCCTGTTTGAAATATTTCCTACTCAGTCCAGAGCAGTGCCCCTAAAACATAATTGATTTGGGTCATTGAACCTTTATTTTTCATGCATGTTAGTTTGCATCCCGCCACTGGTCTGACTGGTATTTCAATTAGAAAAATGCAGGCGGATTTCTCCTAGAGGCTAAAGTTCACGTGGAGTCTCTGGCGAAATAAGATCCTGGAGTACGTATCCTGGAACTGGGCAATGATTTGTAACTTTTTTTTAATCCTCTGTCTGGCCAGAATGTCGTAAATCTGGCGCTCTCTTGTTAGCTTCACGCTAAGCAGCAATAATGTCCACAGTGTTTTAGTCCTGATAATTCTAATTACTGAAGAAGCTGAAAGCTGAGAAGATGGACAAGGCTGGCCTCAAGTCCTGCACAGCACACGGGACTCTCTCTTTGTAGAGCTGAACCATGATTCTCTCATTTGCCAAGGCCAGCAATGGAAGCAGCAGCCAAGGTAAGAGAAGTAAGCCAGTGGCAGAAGATTTCTGGAACAATGTGGGTCATCTTTATGGGAAGGAGCTAAAAGAGTGCAGTACCACTAGAGATGCCAACGATCCTTGGGATGAGAATGCTGAAGTCATTTTTGTTTCTTTACTATCTAAGTAGGTTGAAGCAAACAGTCCTGTTGCACTGGTTTAGAAGGACCCAGCAAACAAACTTTCCTGTGGTAACCAACAAACAATTACTATTCTCCCCATCTGCATCTTTGCATGACAGACCAGGAATGGTGGTAAAATGTTCAAGTCTCTCTCTTCCTGCCTCCCTTTTCTCTTAAAAGACCCCAAACTCATGGCAAGTTTGGTACCAGAGAGTGGCTACCCAGCAGTAGTGTAGCTAGACCAGGTCTGGTGTAGCAACTCTTACCATTACACACTATTATTATTACAATATATTACTATGCACTGATATCTCAGGCCTATAAATAATAAATATTCAAATTGGCATTCAAATACTTCCTTGAGTATGGGAAGTACTAAATAGAAAAATAATCCTCTTCTACTTGTACAAATCCATGGCAGGAGGAGGGTGGAGTAGGGATGGGGCACTACAGGGTCTTGCATTAGTATGTGGAACAATTATACAGCAGTAGCAAAAAGCCTTACCGGCAGCTTTGGCGCTCAAACTCAGCGTTAAGAACATCGCAATTCCTATTACAAGCTCTCAGCAGCAAATGACCTTCTGGTTTGTTTAGAGTATCCTTACTCACATCATTGCCAGTGAAAAGGAGGTTCCAATTTTGGGAGAAGAGAAGGCTAATTTGCCAGTATTTCCTTTCTAGAATTCTTGGGGCCTACTGGCATTTACAGAAGTCATCTGGGACTCCAGGAGAATTTAAATCAGGCCACAAGTACTACTGGCTTGGATTAGTAATGCTGTACATTGAGGACAACATCTGTATTTGGGTTTGGGTGGAGTCCTTTCATGGTAGAAGAGTAGACAATACCTCTACAGCATCTTTCATCAGAGGATTTCAGAGTTTCACAAATATCTAATTACAGAAACTATTAAGTTATGTGAAATCCCTGGTCCTGGGGGAGTACAGGCAGTCCCATTATGCTTCAATATAAAGCAGGGCTGGGTGGTGTTCAAAGTGGCAGAACAAAAGCAAATTTGCCACATGCAAGCCATAACCTGCTGTGCTATCTCCTTTTCATCCAGTGTTTTGTTCTCGTTTCTTTATATTAGCAGCCAGGTTGCAACATCAAACCAGCCAAACAAAATGGGCTGGTAGAAGCCTCCGTTCACAACTACCGTCAGCTCTGGAGAAGGGACTTCTGGAAGTTTGCTGATCTCTTACTGATCTGTTCCCGTAGTGTTTGCCTTTCGTTACTGTGTTAAGGAGCAGCGGGACTGTAGCAAGGGCGAGGTGCCAGTAAGGACAGTGTCCTGGTTACAGGAGAGCCGGGATGAAATGCCTCTGAAAGTCCAACCTGACACCAATCCCAGAAAGTCAGTTGCTCAGCCTTTCCGAGGAGGGTGCGCCTCCTCTGTACTGTACTTAATTTGGGATTAGCAATGGGAAATCTAATCCACTTGTTCTACCTAAATCCAGCCCTTTCCTGGTCTTAGTTAGTAAACGTTCCACTGTTATGAATGGCTGTTTAAATTCTTATTAAAGGGATTTTTTTTTTTTTTCTGGAATTGACTTAAAATGTGGAGCCTTTACTGTCAGAACTGAGGCTGGAAGCCCAGGCTGCGCACCCCCTTGTCCTGAGCCTATATTACAGACCTGCATGGGTGGGCAGCTCAGGTGAATCCCAGAGCTCACTATTTGAATACAAGAGCCCCAAGGAGCTGCTCATCAAGACTAACTTTAAATGCAAGCCTAGCAGGCTGAACACTTTGATTTGCCTCTAAAATCAACAGTAACTTGTTCCAGGTTTTCTGGTTGAAACTTGAATGGGGAAGAAGAAAGGATGTCTGCGAAGCAGATTTATTTGGAAAAATAAACTGCTCACCGGTTGGGACCCTGTAACAACAAACCCAGCGCTTAGTTTTATCTCTGGCTGCAGTATCTGTGATACTTTTTTCTGCTTTCTCCCACACCCTCCCTGCTGTGCCCTCATGGTCTCTCCTTATGCAGGCAGTAAAGTAAAATTTACAAGCATCCTGCTCTCTGAAATCCTGGCAAAGGTGGAGCCTTGGAAATTTCCCTTTGCAGAGTGCACAGGAGGAGACTAATCCCGGAATAACGAGGTGGGGAAAAGAGCTGCTGTTTGTGTACCATCCAAAGCTAAGGATATGCATTCAGACCGTAACAGACCTCTGAATGGCCTGCCTCAGCAGGAGCAATGGCTCGTTTAGAAGCCTGGTTACTAATATTGCATGAAAGGGGGAGGGGTTTTCTGTGCTTTCTTTCCTTCTGCTTTGTAAGGATCACTGTCTGGGTCTTCTGCATAAGCCCTCTCACCTGCTAGTGACATGTAGTGAAACAAGGACCGGGGTCTCGAAGAGCTGCAGTAACAAACAGCTCTGCAGCATGCCAGTGGCAGTACAGAATATTCGCAGGTTTTGGCTTTCCCATGTGGAATGTTTCCTTCCCCATATGTTTTGTACAATTGACTTCCAACATGTGAAACATTTGAAGTGTCTGGATGAAACAATAGAGTCATGCAGCTGGAAATCCAAGCGCAAACAGCTTGCTTTTTTGCAAGGCCAGTTTACACGTATATGTGTGTGTTTTGTTTGCTTTTAAAGATCCAGATTTATTTCCTGGGAAGTGGCCAGCAAAATTTCCATGTGATTGCCTTTCAGTTCCCTTTTCTCCTGTTTCTGGTACTTTCAAAACAAAACAAAGTGGTTTTGGGCACCTAAGCTGCATATGGATTTCATCATCTAAGTCTCCCCCACGTATTTGGGAGGTTATATACATAAAGTTAATTTGGGAACACTAGTTTTACAGATGCCTACGAACATACATAAGTTGCTCAATGGACTTTTATACTGAACTCTACAAGCAAACTTTTACTGCCGTGCTATAGCTTTTGTTTTGTTATATGTTTCGTCTGGTTACCAAGCAGTTCAAACAATCTGACCATGTTTTCTAGTCTTTAATTTGAGCTGCTTTGGCCTGTTCAATTTATAGAAAATGAAAACCAGATTGATCTTCTGGAAATTCCTTCATCACCCTTGTTAGTTCCCACCAGCCCTATCGTTTACTGTTAATTTTTTCTATGGTATGTTGTGTACACTTTGTTAATGAGATTTTGCACTAGCGGAAAAAAGACCTATGCTGACCTATTAAAACCCTGAAGCAAATGGCCGTGGCATCTTGAACTCTTCATTACACTGCCTTACTTTTATTTATGATGGTCCCATCATATTCACAATTATTTGCCTGAGGAGACACTCTAAATGATGCCTTTGTTCCTCTTTCTAAAGCTTTACATTTTTTTGTATGTTTGAATGAGGGTATTTTTTGGGGGGAAAAAACCCACCAAAAAACCCCCCAAACCAACCAACCAACCAACAACCCTAGAACAGGGGTAGCAGCTTTGTATAGATGAAGGATCTTGTTTGATATGGCAGCTTACATCTTGGAAAATCTATTTGTCTCCTGAGTGTCCAGTCACAAGAGTCAGCTCTTTTCTTTTTCCGTCCTCTGCAAGGATTACTGAAAAGTCCATGAAAAAAAGCTGGTTGTGAATGTGAATTCTAGCACTCCCTGGTGGATGTTACCTTAGATATGTTGTGTGCTTCCTTAGCCGTAAAGGCTAATGTTGGGATGAAAAGGGAAAACCAATGTTCAGACTGTTCTCATAATGATGTCTCACTTGCATTTGTTACAGGATAAATTTATGAGATACTAGTGACAGGTTTCTGCTTAAAATAGTTCTAATTGATGACTGCAATAGTTATAGTCCCCAAGGGAACACTGCCTAGTCAAGTGGGTCTTTCCAAGCACTGGATTTGCATGTTTTAAATAGATTTTTCAAATCACTTCATAAAGAAACAATCTGGCTTTTGTCCCTTTCAGACTGAGATGATGATGAAGAAATTATTATTGCAGTGGGGGGCTGCAGTGAAGGATGAAGAATAAGACCTGTCACTTACATCCAAGTGCTTCTACTAGAAACTAAGTGTGTCAATGAAATCAAAGAAAATATAGGAAATGTCCTATGCCTTGGCCTAGGTCTCTCCCAGAGCATTTCTATCTGTATTTCACACTCCTACCAGTATTTTGTCCACTTAACGAGCGTGTCTACACCTTGGCATACAGCAATTACCAAGTAATCAGCGAATGCCAGCGTTACTCCTGGGGTGGTAACTTCAGCCCGGGAAGCTGTCAGATAGCAAACGTACCCATAAGCTGCCAGGCTGCTGCCAAGCCCAGAGGAAAAACTATTAATCATAAAATTTTCTAGCCTTAAAAATCTAAATCAAAGAAAGAACTGACTGAGGAGAGAGAACTTTGCTTAGCCAGACTTAATGTAGCTGTATCTTGTGAGACCTCTCGTAGGTGAACCCAACTCAGTCTTAAGAACTGAAAGGGGAGAACTAAAACTTTTGCCTGTTTAGGACACAGGGAAAAAAAGAGCAAGAATGGTTTTATTGTCTTTTCAGTATCCTGAGATTTCAGCTATGAACCTTTAGAAAGCTGAGTTAGCCAGTAAGCCTCCTAAAGTCCCACCTTTGCTGAGAGGGGGAGATAATCTTTCAGAGGGCTTTTAAGACCATCTCTAACTCCTGCTCTGAATTTCCCTCTACAGGACACAACTCTGGCTTTTGTCTGCAGAGGCAGGTGAGCCAGATTAGCTAGCAAAGCCCCACATCCAGAGCTGGGTGATCTTCCTTCATGGCCTTACACAGGAGTCTTGCATCAGGTACTCAGAATATTTGCGGCCACTGCAGAAAATTCTGCCCGTTGCTTGTAACTACAGTGTAGGCTGGCATCTCTGGCTGAATAAGAATAAACTGGTTTTGCTTCTCACCTGAACCTCCCCAAAGCAGCAGAGCATTAGGTTGCCTTTCCTCCAGGTGCTCCAAAGGCAAGTACAAAATGTCAAGTTACAATGTATGCCCAGACAGCATATACTGCTGATCATGCTATGGAAAGCTGTGCTGTTCCATGGGTGATTGTTTGGAAAACAGCCCCTGTTTGTGTCGCTGGGAACAAGCATTTTTTTGTAAGGAGAAAAAGGCATTGCATCTCTGGAGATCCATGAGGAGCTCTGTTGTTCTCCGCAGAAGCTGGAGCGCGTCACTGTGCCTGGTGGTTGTCCGAGCGCCCATGTTTGTTTTCTTGTAGTTTTCCTTTGCCCGGCATCCTGTTCTCGGAGAGGATCAAGGAGGAGGGATGGTGACCTCATGGTGCAATTATGCAATCTGCTTGAGGCCAGGTATCAAAACACACTGCAGCTGTGAAGCTGGGACCTTGTGTGGCCAGGGGCCCCGGCCTCCTGGCTCTAATGAGCTCGCTGACCTTCTTCTGCCACTTCTTCTGCAGCTGCTTTGATTTGCGGAGGTTTGCTGTGGCAATGGGCTGCCGCACTTTGGCAGGCTGCTGCTCAAGCTGTGGCAGCTACTGGCAGGCGTTGGGAGCTGGCCTCAGGGACCAGAGCAGGTGAGGATACCCTGAGCCCTGCCAGCCTTCTGTCATACTGACTGAGCCTACTTGCCTTTGTCCGAGGGTATGCAAACATGACCATCCTCCCTGATCATTTTTTGTTTTGTTTTTTTCCAAATAAGTGAGGAGGGAGTTGTCTGTTCTCCAGTGAAATACAGCAGCACCTTCCAAGCACTCTTGTTGTGACGCTTGAGCTCAGGGCTCAGCTGCAGCAAAGTCACATATGGGAAGAATAAGTGAAAATAGCATGCCCGCAGTCTGAGGCATATTTGGGCCTCCAAGTCCTCAAGGCTCATTCAGACTTTGCATTCTTTGCTCTAATTGCTACACTGCATTCCTGCTTCCCTCCCCTACTCTTGTGACAGTATTTTTATTTTCCTTGTCTCCTGCATCAACAGGCTTTGATAGCCTACTTCCCTTCCCACCTGCATATTTGTTCTCTCCGAATGTCCTGTAAACCATTAAAAACATCAGAAAACTTGGTGATAGCTGTGAAAACGGAGCCCTGTGAAGCTGTCTGAGGCGTGCCAAGAAGAAATATAAGACGTCAGGTTCTTTCCTGAAAACAGGACTTGTAGCATGGAAATGTCATATCCATAATCACTTTCATGTGGTGGAAATGCTGTTACCCACCACTGAAATAACAGAGCATCTGCTAAAAAAAGGCAGGTTTGGTTTTACTTAAATCCAGCAGGTTGCACTTCAAGAAATATTAGACCTTTGTTTAAAAGCATGAGTGCAAGATATTAAAAACAAATGTATGTTTGGGCCAGTTTGGGAGTCCCACAACTGGACCCTGATCAGTGCTTGTGAATGTGAATGTGTTCAGGGAGCAAGGAGGGAATACAAAGCACGTGTGCAGGACTGGAGAAAGACAACAGGGAAAACTCTCTCCTAATAACTAAGCAAAATGTTGGCAACTTTTTTTATACTCTGTCAATCCAATGTCCTGATCTACTTCTGCCCCGTCTGCTACTTTCAACCATCCAGAGCTACTTGAAGAGCTGCCCTAACACAGGATAAGCAAGTCTCCCTTTTTGCTGTTGCCTTGTGCTTTTAACAGCAAAGGCAATTTGGCGGAGGGGGAAACAGTGATTCCAAGGCACTTCCAGGAATTCTTGTACTGCCAGGGGGAAAAATAAGTTCAACATACTGCTGCTGTATCTAGCTCACGCTAATGAAAGAAAATAAACCTTCTGTGCAAAGATGAGTTGAAAATGCAAAATTAAGCAGAGGGCTAATTTTATAAAGTTTCCGATTAACTTTGTCCTCCACTTGGAAAAAGTCCTACCAGCTTTGATCTCTAGATCAGTCAGCCAGTGAAGTAAGTGTGGTCACTTCTTAAGCTAGCAGACTGGAGCTTTGTAGCTTACTCTTGGGATAGTCTTTCCTCAGATCCTGTATTTGACAAGCATCCAAAAAGCTCAGGCTTCCCTAACTTGGAAATACTGTGAGAGGAGAACTTGGGGCTTTCACTGGGAACCACAAGAATTGTATTTCTGGGAGCTTGGCAGCTAGTTCCAGCCACGTCAGCAAGCAAAGACTTTGTATTTTGTTTTACCCCCTTAAGCTGGGATCGTGGAATGACCACTTTCCCTTTTTCATTCTCATTCTCTTTTTAAAACCCAAAGTTGAGCTTTTTTTTCTGCTTTGGCTGAATGTTTGGGCCACTTTGTATCTCATCCCAGGTGGCTGGCTCTGTTCAAGTCTCCTCGTGAGTCTAAGTGAACTTTAACTCAGAATGAACCTCTGATGCTTGGAGGGGAGCAGGAGGAAGTAAGCGAGATACCATACCTCACCCTGCGTGTTTTGAGTGATTGCAAAGCTGTTGGTGGAGCCAGAGCTTTAAAGAGGTCCCTGGGGCAGAATAAAATGTGAAGGAGCTGGCGAGGTAGTCTCAAAGCATTGCCAGCTCTTTGAAAGAAACACACATGTGTGTGCATGTGTGCACATAAGATGTTTTTAATTTTGGAGGGGCGAGAGATCCTAAATAAAGCTTGCTGGATTTTCACTCCACCGATACTATGGTGAGCTCATGACTAAATTTAGTCATCCAGACTGAACAACCTTGGATTCTAAGACTGCATCCACCTCTGTCCAGAAACTAATTGCGTACCTCTGTGGCTGCTGTTGAATCAGCTGTAGGCAGACAAGATAAGGCTACTGTAGAACTGCCATATGCCACCGGCAGTCCTGCTCTGGCACCAGGCAGCTGCAGTGTGTTTTGTTTTTTAAAGGAAGCAGAAAAGATCTACCTGGGGAGAGGTTCTCGCTTCCCTACTCTTAAAAAAAAAAAAAATAGTAAAGGATCATTTATATAGTGGGGATATTTTACAGGAAGGGACAAAACAAAATAATCTTTTGGTCAAAAGCACGGGGTCGTAACCAAGTATTTTGGCTTCAGAGTGATTTTTTTTTTTTTAAGAGCCTAAGGTCTGCATAAACAGCTTCCATCCTCACCTTCACGTATAATTCTAGTATTAAATCTTTATAGTACGGTCTTCAAGCAAAGACCAAAAAGCCCTTTAACTTGGATGAGGAGACAATACATATCTGTTCCTGAAAAGACAAATAAATGCAGCACCTCTTAAATGTTCAGTCAGTTTAAA
Source organism: Falco peregrinus (assembly GCF_023634155.1). NCBI lineage: Eukaryota > Metazoa > Chordata > Aves > Falconiformes > Falconidae > Falco > Falco peregrinus. Next base: position 86,438,383 of record NC_073722.1, on the reverse strand, counting down.
CTGTAGTGCATCATTCAGTCTGTGTCATTTCCAGAAAGAAGTGGAAGTGATCTTTTTAAGTCTGCCTGAAACTGGAAATACGTGTGAGAAATGCACAGGAACTACGTGCACCAGACGTTAATAAGGGGGCAAAGTAGGTTATGATCTTTGCACATCATTTCCATATGAGCCTGCAACCGGGTATCTCTAGGAAGTGTGGCCTGGCCTCTGAGGATGTCTTGGAAACGTAGTGGCTCAGCTGTGTGCCTCCCAGTTTCCTTTGCTGAGGCTTTCGCTCTGACTCTGGGTACACACCAAGAGAATTTGCTATTTCTTGGGTGAGTACGTTATAAAAGAAAACAAACTACATTGGACAGGTCCCAACCAGAAAATCTGAGATTGTGCTCACGGAGGAATGACAAACATCAGGACAGGATGTCCTCCTTCCTCTTCTTTGAAATAAATACACTTTATAAACAAACAGTCTTTAGGATGAAAGCAAGACAGCGTCCTCCAGGATGCGGCAAACACCAGCTCCTTGTAACCAGCATTAACATGAACGAAGAAGATTTGTCGTGACTACTACTTTCTGAGCATCAGCAAAACCTATGAGCACAAATGGGCTGAGGATTTCCCTAGCCAGGACCTTGCATCACTTCGTTCCCACTTCTTTCCAGCAGGGTTTATGTCTTTACAAGCTAAACCACCTGGCCACATCACCTCCTCTTACCAGCTACATGTCACAGCATCTTCCCCACACTCCCCAGGGCCCCCAGCGTCACCTCATGCCAGAAGCATTTCCCTCTTGGAGGCAGGACAGAGAAGCCAGAGAAGCTCAGCCCTGCCTGCTTCTAGTGACTGGGACAGAGGCTGGTCGCCATCATTGAGGAGCGCTCGTGGGCCAGCTGAAGGCTGCCATGACTTGTTGTTCATGGCTTGGGTGGAAGCAGTGAGGAGGGTCTCCTGGCATCGATGTAAGTTGCCACAATAACTTGTCCTGCCCTGGCAAAATGAAGAGCTTGCTTCCACACCTGCCTCTGATCTAGCTCTAGTCTGGTGCCTTCTTTGGCAGTAACTGTGATTAAAGAAAGGGTGTTAATTAAATTATTCTCATAGCGAGCAGGATTCCCTCAGAATGCATTGATTCCCTGACAATGTTTCTACTAGAATTATGGGGGGCTACATTTGTAGGTGTTGTGCAAGCACAGAACAGAGCTGAGGATTACATTATTCCGATCCTTTCTGTTCATATACTTGGCTGGGCCTTATAATGAACTCCCATCTGGCCAAAAGAATTCTTTTCCCCCTTTCCTGCATGAGAATTCTGCTTTTTACCAGTGCCACCTGATTCTCAAACTTCTCAAACCAAACTGCTGTTTGGTGTATAATGTCCAGTTTGAAGAAATCCCATGCTGGCTTTATGCTCACCCCTGCATATCAAGGGCTTGCTCTTTCCTTGAGAGACGATGCTCCTTGGGAAGCAGGCGCTGGTGCCTGCAGTGAGATCTCTGAGTGATGGCTTGCAGCCACTGGTGGCCACATCTGTTCCAACCCAGCACAGCTTTATGTTTCAGCAAAACTCCCAGGCTCTCTACAACTGCATTGGACACTGATTTGTTGCAGACCTGTGCTTCAGAGGGCAGCAGAACACTTAGTCCCACCATTAGGGCACCACTGCCAGAATCCCCTATGAGGGACTAATGCAGGGTCCTCGTTAGCCTTGTGGTTCCTGGTGTAGGGGCCTTATAACTCCTTACATATGCATATCTTAAATAAGTAGCTCAAAGCTGGTAACATTCTTAACTACTCATATCTAGAGAGTCCAAATGCCAGCACAGGAGAGGGTGAGTGAGTGCATGGCAATAGGGTGTTTTTTTAGTAACAGGCACAGATTAAAGCTTCTGAGCTGGCTATGTAGTGTGAAAAGGGGAAATGCAATGCCTTGATGTGTTCTGAAATACCCAGCCATTGTGTTTCTGGGCAAGAAGCAACAGCTGAGATTTGGGTTACTACTTCTCTGCAACCTACTAGATGCTCTTCCCCAGTTACTCCAAATCAGAAGGCAGTCTGACCCCACCGGGCTGCAGGTTCAGACCAACACAACTGTTTTAAATGTTTGGGACTCCTAGCCGGAGTGGGAAGTACTGAAAAGCAGATGAACAGGACTGGTAATCTTGTTATCCCTGCTCATAATTGACCTAATTGGTGTGGGCATGTATCAAGTGTTGTTTTTTAAAAAGCCAACCACCTACCATTTGCAAAGATTAAAAATGTGCCAGATTTTTTGCATGCCTCTGTCAAAAGCCCACAAGTCTGTAACTTGCTGCAGAGGGGAACATCTGTGTCTAATTGATGAAACTCAGCCTTCATAATGGGAGATTCAAATGAACTAAACATTTTTTTCAGTCATTCAGTTGTGGATTATAAATTCATCAGAAATCCTTTCCCCTCCCTTTCCTTGGATCTGTCTTGCATTTCCTGTCCCTTGTGGGTTTCTCCCCCTGGTCTCGGAGCAAGTCTTGAATCTTTTTGGTCTCCCAAGCCATAATAAATGAATAATTCCCCCACTGCCGTGACCTTTCAGCCGTATTTCTGGAATGCACATGTTGCACAAATTCCCCCCCCGCTCTATTCCCATCTGGGCCTGAGGATGCAAGGTACCTGTTGGGATTCAGCTGGATATTGCAGCCAACTGGTGGCTACGTGGCTTGTAGGGGAACAAGAGGTATTTGAGTTTGGATCTGAGACTCCTTGGATGTACACAGGGTCTGAAAGATAACTCTCTTCAGATGATGACAGGTTCCAGTGAAAATTAAGGCAGAAAAGAGAGCCTATCCTGAGAGCAGGGCTGAGGGATTTATGGGGGGGGATGCACCTACCCATTCAGCACTTCGTTGATTAATCCCACGGGATCCACTGAACTGATGGTTGCTGCTTTTGGGTGTTAACAAAGTCTTATGGTAGTAGAGGTGAGCTGCGAACGCCTCCAAGTGCCTTCTCAGTGTCTGAAAAAAGGCAACTAGATCAGTTCACATATTCCTCAAAATAAAATCTCAACCCTCCATCATTGCCAATTTAGGGAGGTTTGGGCCAATCTGTAATCCTCCCACACCCAGGAGTACCACCCCGCAATAGCAGAAGCTCTGGTGCACATTCTGGCTCCAAAACTGGGTATATATTTTAGTCAAAATGTTAGGCATTATTTACTGTTTCTTGCTATGCAAATATCTTACTTAAAAGTGAGCTTAAAAGACTAGCATGTGACAAAGGCAAGTCTGCACCAGTATTCTGGAACAGAGGAAAGGAATATGAGAAAAGTCACAAAAAAGCCCTCTTCCCTTCTTCTAACCATAGTAGCTATCCCTCTCCCTGAGGGAAGAGGAGCGTATTCACTGGAAATCAGCTAGTTTTCAGTAAAATCCAAGTGACAACAAATGAATATGTAATTCTGATGTGTATTAGCAAACAGATCTAAATGTTAGGATCTGTAGCCCCTTAAATGGACATAAAGTTTTGCTACTTTCACCTGGATTTTTACCATGACTTAGCTAATTCAGACTAAACCCCAAAACTTTACCTCCTAGAGAAAAGATCAGTATATTTCTGTTAATTTATTTTGGTATTACATGCTGTGGAGCTCCTAAGGCATTACACAGAGAATAATATGTATTTGACACATTAATGTAGTTTCTTTTCCACTTGAGACTTCACACTTTTTTTTGAAGATTTGCTACCTTCAAGTCCTCCATCCCAGGTCCCTTAAATGAGAAGCCTATAGTTCATTCCACTATAACATAAGCTTTTTCAAAAACAACATTTTTGAAAGTCAGACTGGATTTCAAGTTGAACACAGAATACAATTTCCACCCACACTGCTCTTTTGGTCCTCTTCTACTGCCATCCTGCCACTCACCCCAAAATCACTCAGAATATGAACAGCACCTGCTGAAACATAGAGGTCATGCCTTGCAGAACAAGTCTGGCTTTTTGGTTTTATTTAAGGGTGTTTAACATTTAACACTGTATTTTTTTTTCCCCTTTCCATTTCAATATGAGCCAAGGGGAGGGACTTAGAGGGAAAAAAAAATCTGGAGTATTTTGATCTTTGTGGCTTTATATGGACTTCATAAGCTTTGTTTGTTCTACTGCCAGGCTTCCTTTGTGTTTAAATAGATAACAGACCAAGACGACTAATCATTTCCAATAATAAGACCCCACCAAACCCAAAGCATTCCCTTTCTTTTCCAATTAATGCTTGTAAACTCATGCTCCTAGACAGGGCTTGTGACCTAAGCACTTCTGAGTTATTTTTTCCCCCTTTTCAAAAACAATTGCCTGAGGTGCAGACAGGGCTCCGCGCTCTCCAAATTTATGAAAGAATCTTGAGAAAAGGCTGTGAGAGCATCTTTGGGAGAAGGTAGTTGTAAATACAGTGTGTGAAAGCAGCCCCATGTACCTTTCGAGAAGCAGTGGCACATTAGTGCCACCGTTTACGGGCTTCCCTCCTCTTCGGAGCCTGAAGGCTATTTAAAGGGAGGGAAGAAACAGCAGCTTTCACATGGGACTGTTGCTGTTAGGTAAAATGCATGTTGATTGCTAGTTTGCTAGTGAGAGCTGGTGTCTGCTATCACTATTTTGAGAGACTTTGCATTTGAAGAGAAAACAATTTACCCAATCAAAACCACCTAGATTTTGCTGCTTATTGAGGTAAATAAAGCTGAATGTCTTCAAAAGAGAAGATGAGTTGGATGGATGAATCATGGGTAATCATCAATGCAAGGGGCTTTTTTAAATTAAAAAAAAATATGTTTTTGCAATGAAAATAACACAGAGTTCAAGATGCCAGGGTGACAGATTTTCCTTTAGCTTCTTAAGATTTTTATCATGCAACCAGCTGTTCAGGACAATGTGTTTGTGCCATCAAAAAGTGGTATGTTAGCCAACAGCAGAAATGGATGCTACTATGATCAGTAGTAGAAAGTGAGAATTATGTGAATTAGTTGTCTGGGTTAATTTCTGTGGAGGCTGATCATTCAGCACATGCTCCCGTAGTCTCTAAGATTGGCTTTCTATGTTAAATATACTCGATTAATACTCCAAGTGGGAAAGCAGAAGATGGACTTATACAAGCTTAATGAATTCCCCTTCCTTAAGACTATCTCATATTACCTCCTTGAAGGGAAAGAAAAGAATAGGACCTTCAGTAGGTCCAGCAGGCTGCATCCTGTATATAATCTCTGGCAAGATGTATGCTTATTTGTTTTATTTCCCAGGTGTATTATTCCTGTGGTGCAGTGGTGGAATCCATGGAAAGAGGCCTGATTTTATCACCAGGTTTTCCAAATAACTACTACCCAGGGACACACTGTGTCTGGCAGTTTTTCATTCCCGTGAGAACCCATCTTATCTTGGAGATTTTTGACTTTGACATTTTTGAGAGCTCTAGTGAAAGCCCAACCCCCTGGGATGGCCTTCTAGCACCTGCTAAAACAGGAAATATGGACATGCCTTCTCTTGAGGAAAACCTGGACTTTGCTCTCCACACTACAAAACCTTCTCTCCAGACCTGGATGTCAAAGGTGGTTCAGAACCTGAGTAGCACCAGAGATGACTCAAAGGACCTTGCTAGTCACCTGGACGGACTTCCAGGAACTGCCTCGAAAAAAGATGAAGCCAAACAAGCATCTGAAGAAAACCAGTCGAAGCAGATGAAGGAACCCAAGGCGAGTATCAAGGCTCAACCAGAACTGCCGTTCCCTGTAGCTGGTAGTGCCACAATGTGGAGGCAAAACACCAGTGGCCTGGAAACAGAAGAAGATTTGAAGGGGAAAGTCTTGCTCGCCCACCTAGCTGCTAGTGAGAGAGATGAAGTTACAGTAGAGAGCTGGACTCTTCCCACAACAGTATTGCCCATGGAAATCTCCTCCAGCCCGCAGTCAGCGGTGGATGTCTGTCCCCATGATGTGCTGTATGTTTCTGATCTCATCACATTTTCCTCTCGCTTCTGTGGACCAAATTCACCTTTAAACAAGACCATGGTCTTCGGTTCATCTCTGGAAATGGTTGAGGTTATCATGGAACTGATCACCACCACGGACCGGGGCAGAGGCTTTGCAATGCTCTTCGAATACAAGAACATCTCCGAACCTAACACTGTAGATGCTGTGAGGCAGGAAAGAAAAGAAAATGTGACGATGCTGGCAGTTGTAACAGGGATCGTCTTCCTTGCACTTGCTTTGCTCTCTGCCCTCTGCATAGCTTGCAGGTAAGATGACATGTATCTGAGCCTTTGAAGCGCGTGGTATTATCCATACAGGAAAATGATGGGAAAACAAAGTTATGTTTGCTCTGCTCTGGTCATGCTTGGTGTCCTTTGAATGCAGTGAAGTTTGTTGAACCAGAGGATCAATGCTAGCCACTACTCCTGCCCTGGGCTCCTTAGTTTCCTTTCCTAGTTTGACAGCCCTTGTGCCACCACTTTATTTTCTTTTTCCTGCAGGTATACCTGAGGGGTGAGGACTTTCTCAGGCAGTATTTTGTTTCAATGGCAGTGGTGCCTTTGAACCTCAGTTTTGGGACACTGCCTGGCCAATGGATAAATGCAGACCAGAAAGGTCACCCTTCCCCAAGTGTCCCCAGCTGAGCTGGCAGCCACTGCGGCTTTTCACAGGCATTCCACAGTCTGACTCTAACCATCGCTAATGCTCTGCAGAATAGTAAATAACAACAAAAGTATTACCAGTTAGAATTAAGATTAAGAAATATTTTCCAGTCTGTAGCATGTTTTATCCAGGAGACTGTGCCGACATTTTAATGTCAATGCACTTCATGTGTTAAGCAGTCATCTGCACATCTCTGACTGCTAGGGCAGAGCCATGCTGCAGTACCTGTGACTGTCCCCAAATGTCATCTGAATGTCACAGTCAAGAGAGCTCACAAGCTGGGCTGCTGCTTGCCAGGTCCTGAAGCTAACTGCTTAAATAGCCAAACCCAGCCAGTGACAAAATCATACCTCTCCAGGCAGTTGCTTTTATTTTGTATGTTTCTTTTCTCTATATCTACCAGGAGACAGCTTCTCCACCCCTCAGCATACATTCACATTTTTCTTACAAACTCCTTAGTGAAATTTTTTTGTAGAAAACTATTATTTTTTTCCCCTTCCAACCAATTCAAAACAGAGCCCAAGCTCCCTGGGCTTTTGTCAAAAGAAACTATTTTTCAAATGTTTTGACTTCAATGAAAATATCAGGTAAACCAATGCTGTCCCTTGCAGGGCTCCACTGTGGCGACTGGGTGTTAGTAGTGGCCTTCATTTCCCCGTGGCAGTGTGCAACTGGTCTGTCTGCTCCCCTCCTGCATCCCCTGCCTCAGCTATTGCACATCCTCCAACCCTGAAGGCTGGTTCGGTAGAGGAACTTTGTTTTCCTTGGCCTTTTGGAAGCTGCATTTCTAGCTCTTGATGAATAAATGCAAAATATAGGCCATCACACTGGGTACAAGAGAATGTGGGCAAGGTGGTGAAGCTTAAATATAATCTCTCTTGCAGTATATAGAAATTCCTGCTTTCAGGGTCTGAGCTTTTCATAGCTGTAAGAGTTAAACTTGGATGTGTTACATCTAACTAGCCTTTTTTCTTTTTAAAGAGCTTGCAGAACACTAATTTAGACAACAATTTTTTGCTAGCTCTAAAGGAAAACGTCTGGTGGAAAATGTCTTCCAGATACCAAATACTTTATTTTTATACCCTCGCCAATCTTCAAGAGAGACAGAAACATGCTCCCTGCACTATGGCAGCAGTCTAGGCTGATACACAAATTGAGTAGGCTGTTCTTGCTCCATTACCCCTATTTAATTTCACTGTAACTATCCATGAAGCAGAGTATTATTCAAACCAAAAAGTACACCGGCAATCTGAGATTCTACTAGCTGAAGTTTACTCTGCACAGCCTGTTTAGAAAGTCAGACAATGCTGCTCACATGCACAGTTTGTCTTTTTGCTTGTCACATGTTTACAAAATAAAGTAATATTCTGCTCTTGCCAACCAACAGAAAAAAAGGAACATATTTTTTCCCCCAATACACATCTTTATGTGCTGGTCACTGTGAACACATCCTACCAGGGGTCCTACGGTGCAGGACCAGGATTACACTCACTCCTTTTTACAGTGGCATTCATGCCTTTTCATTGCTCTGTGAACTTTTTTTTTTTTAAAAAAAAAAAAAAGGAAGACGTACCTCCGTCAACTATTGACTGTGTATAAATGGAGACTATCCCTAGTCCTGTAGCCTCTTGACAGAGCATTACTCTCCTGCTGTATGCCTACATTGCCTGCATGCTATCCCAGGGAGGCCTTGATTACAATACCTTATTTCTTGTCAGACTTGAAGCATTTAAGTGAGATCTGACACATGTGGAAGCCATGCCATGATCTGTGCCAAGTAACCTCACTTGTATTGCACTGGAAGCATCTTTTCCCCCCCTCTTTACTGCACTAACTGCTTTGAGGATATTGGTCTCTGGCCCCAGAACTGCTGGCGCTGGTCGGAGCTTGCCTATACTTCCCAGCTATGGGGTTTTAATACAGCTCAGAAAAAGACTGCAGTGTTTGTTAAGCACATCTAAACTTCTTTTAGTTTGAGCCCACCAAGCTCTATTTTATGCTTCTTGCCCTGAATACGGGCTTGAAATCACGTGCCAGATGTGTGTTAGCCACAGCCTGTCCTCACCACGGAAAGCATCAGGGTGGTGAGGAGCGGGCTGAGGGGAGAAAGGAAGATGCTTTACCAATGCAGCATGGTCAGAAGTGGGACCAGCTCTCTGAGGCATGGCAAACCTCATCCTGGCTGAAGCGTGCCATTGCAAAGGATGCTAATAGTAACCAATCTCTCAGCCTTGTAAATTTGCCTTCCTTTTCTCTTCGTACTCTATTTGTTTCTCTGGTACCAGGTGTAGCTGTATTCCCTCCCTCCCATTTCTATCTGCTGCTCTTGCTCAGCTAAAAGTAGCAGGCTTTGCCTTGCCAGGGGTAGAAATGGCCCGGGATGGGCTTGGCACCTACTGCCACTCCAATGCACCAAGTCGTCAGCAGTGTCTGCTCAGGCTCATTGCATTCAGCCAGGGCAAAGCTCGCTGGGGAAACTCCAAGTCTCTGCCACACTGCAGCTTTTGTTTGCTGCTTGGGGAGGGAATGAAAGATTCAGTTGTTAGTTGGCCAATAATTCTAATTACTTTTGGCCATGAGGCCTGGCTCAAGTAATGGGGTATTTTTTATTTTCTTTCCCAAGACCCAAGAACAACAGACATGTCCACCTTATTTAATTTTAGTCCTGTCCCATGCAGTCAGACTTTTGCTCGATGGTTGCAACCCATGGATTGCAACTGCATTTTACATCTGCACAGCCTGCCAATGACCTGTTTCCAATTACAACCCCCTCCACGTGCAGCTATTTCATCAAGCTGTCACGTGCTGCCACCTCTCTCCATGCAAGCTGCCCTGCCAGTCACTGCCTGCAGCCCGACCATCACCTGGGGGTGAAGCTCATCCTTTGTCATATAATGCCCTTCTAGAGAATCCTCATCACTTCTGGGCTAAAACCAGACCTCTCCTCTGCCATCCTCACATTAGACACAACCCAGAAACCATTCCCTGCCTGTTCTATCTGTGTCCTCCGTTTCTGTCCCTCTGCATGTCAGGCTGGTTTGGTTGGAAACCCAAGACAGCCAGACCCAGCTGGAGCTGTCTGCCAGGGAGCACAGGATCACCCTCACAAAGCTGCCAACAGACTTGAGTGTTTTTGTTTACTTGAGAAGTTTGAAGCAATATTTTCTAAAAAAAATTACAACTTGTTTTAAATGGTGGAAACTGGTGTGGTTGCATGTTGGCTGTTTTGTACCCGTGAGCTGCACACCAATATGAACCACTGGTCCCCTTGGTGGCAAGGTGCTGCAGCGTGCCACGGGAGAGGCAGTCCAACTACAGAATGAGCTAAAAAAAGACTAAGATCCCCAGTCCTGCAAGCTAGCACATTTCTCCAGGCACTGTGACAGCAGCTCTGAATAGAAGAAAAAAACCCAACCAAACCCTCAAGTTCCCATCAAAATTGTTGGCCAAATCTAGAAACTCTTATCCTTTGCATGTCTTAGTTTTTAACAGTAAATTAAATTGTTCAGTGGAAACCAGATATTCAATACCCAAAGTGTGATGAGGGAAGAAAAAGTTAAAACGGTGATTTCAACCAGTTACCCTTTTTTAATCCTAATTTAAACCTTGGAGGAACAGGACTCTTCCTTCTTGTATTCACGTTTATTCTACCACACTCGCACAGAAAGCATCTTTGCCAGGGGTACCTTACTCTCCCTTCGGTTCATGCTGCCAAACTGCAGCGCGGATTTCAAGGCAGTTGTGGTGTGTCCTATGCAGATATTGTAGAGCACAATGTTTATAAAGAATGACAAGGAAAGGAGCCAAACGAACATAAGGCATCTCAGTTTCTTAATGCAAAACTTGCCCTGTCTATCCATAGCTGTCAGTTGCTGATACTTTTAAAAAGGATCTTTTATCTTTCCAGCTTTGTCCCAGAGAATATGAATATCTTGTAAGTGGGACAGCTGTATACAAGAATCCCAGGAACATATTTTTGTGTTTCTGAGAACTCAAACATTTAAGTCATGCTAAAAGTTCAAATAAACCCCAAAGTGAGACCATCCAGATAACTAAAAAGACTGGGCTGCTAGTGCCTGATGTTCAGTGTGGAAGAAGTATGTGCTAAATTGTGTTTTCTTAGAGAAGAACATTTCCTTTGTGCTTTTTAATCCCTGGGTGGGAATATTTTAAACAAATTTGCTTGTAACATGCCAGTTATTTGAAACAAGAGTATTTCACAGGAATATATCAGATTTGATTAAGTTTTTCTCATGGGTTTTGGCAGGAAAGATCTGGGAGGAGGGGAAGAGATTAAAAAAAATATGAATGCCATGTGGAGAAATCAGGGAATTACAGATGGTCCTCCCGCCATCTACCTGAATACCTTGATCGCCATGCCAATTCATTATTTTGAGGCATGTTTTGTCAGGTCACTCCTGCTGAAATGGTTCTGGTGCCCAATGAGAGCTCCTGGGGTGTGTGGGGGAAGTTGTTACATACACATTTTCCATTCTGAAGAATTTCCTACTCTGTCTGATCTTGCTTGAGATGGCAACACCACTCCTATCTGGGAGCCTTTCCCTGCTTCCCTTTCCTGAACCAGTGCGTTAAGGAAGGGTCTCCCCGACTTTAGCCCCGCGTTCCCCTGAGAAGCCCAGGCAGTGTCAGATGCCACTGTGCCTCCTGGGGTAACAGCGATCTGTCTGGACCGCTTTTGGATTAAATTTGCAAGTGCCAACTCGCTCTCCCCTTTTTCTGTACTCTTCTCTCTATTCACTGGGAATAGCGCTGTGAGTGCATCATGGGGTCTTTTTTCCTCCCTCAATTCCCTTGTCAACCAACAAGCATTTTTTTAAGAGATCCAATGATACGGTGAAGGAATGAAACCCACTGTGCCTGAGAGGGAGCAGACACCGGCTCCTGGCCAGCCTCATCAGGTGGCCTCTGAGACCCCATTCTTAAAAACAAACAGGAATGAAATGGTGACTGAAAACTTGAAATCTTGGCTTCAACACATGACTACAAAAAAAACCCCAAACTTGTACAGAGGAAATTAAATGCCTTAAAACAAGCCAACCCCTCCAACAAGAAGAGGAAAAATGCGAGCCACCAGCACAGATAGTAGGGAGACCAGTAATACGGGTCACATCCTTGCTGGCCAGTACCTTAATGCTCCATGTGTCCCTACACTGTCCCGTGGAGAACTGCTGCACACAAAGACAAAACACACACGCTTCAGTCATCATTGCATTCATTGCCGCCAGCCTTTCTTTGTGACATATTTAAATCTTATTCATCCAAAAGTAAACAACACTAAACAACACTAGTTGTTTCATAACGTCAGTTTTCGTAAAAATGTGAAAAAATGGGTTAAGAACGTGCTTTCACCTCCCTTCAGCCAAGGGGTACATCTGCCCAGCCATCATCTACTCTAGCACTGTCTTTTAATAAAACATTCATACAAACGAACAACATCTGATGCTCTCTCCTTGCTAAATATAACCCAGCACACAATATTGGCTCTGCAGACGAAACATTCTGCCTGACAGGGTAAGGATGGTGCCACTGCCCAGACCAAAGGCAGGATTTTGGTCTTGCTGTTGGGTTACTGCCGTGAGGGAGCAGCCGGCAGGGGGGAGCCTGGGGGGGCTTTGCAGAGGTCTGAACTCTGTTCCTGCTTTTGCAGTGATCATGGGAAGAAGATAGCAGGTTCTTCCCTTCTTCAGCTGACTTCCCACTACATAAGCACGTAATTTTCTCCCCTGGCCTTCAGGCCTTGTTGCCCTGAGCCTTGGCAAGTATTATCAATGCTCCTGCAGGCAGGAGAGCTCACAACCTGCTGGGTGCCCCTTGCAGAATGAGCACAGCTGAGACCTTCCCTTCTGTGGATCTTTGACTCACTCGTGGGCTTGTTGTTGTTGCTGTCTCTCCTTTTCAGGCAGAGAACGTGCCCCAAAAGGAGCTCATCCAACGCATGCAGTGACCAGGAGGTTAGTGCTAATGGCTTCAGCAATTTCTGTTTCTCTCTTTCATATTGGCTGTTGCACTGTTTATCTGACAATGTTTACTGGGGCATGTTCTGAGTTGTAGAACAGGATCCAGAACTCAGCCGCTGATATCAATGAGCTCCAGCTGGTGGTGCCAAGTCGGGAGAATGAAAACAACAACCACTCTGTCAGCCGGGAGCAGGCGGGTAAGCACGGGGCATCAGCAGGAGCACCATCGCAGTAGGTCAGGGCACCCCGTAGCCCCGGGCCAGTTAATCAGATCATTCCTTCCTTGCGGTCCTCATCGCCATCTCACCCATGCACAGCTGGGGAGCCATTTCACAGCAGAGAGCCCTTGTTGTGGGAGCTATCCCTTGTGGCTCTCCCCCCTTGCTGGTAGGGTGATCCCCCTGGCAAGGAGTGGGCAAAAGCACAGCTCCACGACGCTGCCAACAAAAGCTGTCATAGCACATGGCATTGCAGCGACACTGGGTTAGCAGAGCAAATGTGTCAGGTTCAGGCTGCTACAAACAACTTACAAAGCTCCATCAATTGTGGAAGAGTTTCACCTGCCCTGTGCCTGACCTTGCCCAGAAAGGATGGGTTTTATAATGCTTTCATTGGCTTTGGTCAGCTTTGACTCCCAGAGCTAACTTTTTCTGAAGGGTTTTATGGATGGGACTGTTTTAGATGATGTTTACATCACAGTGTGTTTCCAGAACAAGGGAGCCCCAGCCAAGCTGCAGGTGATGTCCCTCACTGCAATTCTGAGTCACAACACGCAAGTCATATCAGTGTCCCTTTTGGCTGGTGGAGGCCAACAGGGAGCTGCTCCACACCATCAGTTTCCCACTAAACCATCAGCCATTACACACAAAGCTCTCACAAGGATCTCTTCGCAAAAGCTCATTCTGTTCTCCCAACCATGACAGTTTCCCATCTCCTCCTTTAGAAAAATCATTGAGCAGGTTGTGGCCAGAGCTCTCCTAGCCTGGACCAGGTGTACAGGCCCTGGGGGGACACACAGGCACACACCCCAGTGGCAGTCCCAGAGCACAAGGCTGCCGACAGGAGCAGCATCTCTAGGGCTCAAGCAAAAAGCACAGCTCCCAGTATTAATGGAGATGATTAAATACAAATAAGGAAGCAGTTGAACAAATCTGCAAATTTCTGATCTGAAGCACAACTGTGTGTGTTTAGTAGAAGGGATTTCAGTTTGGGTCTGTCTTTACTAGAAAGCAGACCCAAGGGCATTCCTCCCCTTCGGTTTCTTTTCAGAAGCTTGCCATTGCAGGAGAGCAAGCTGTTGGCTTGCTTTGTGTTCTGGCTGGTGCGACAGGACAGCCAAAGCTTACTCTGGTTTGCCTGGGGAGGGTTTTTCATGGAGGAGTTAGGAACAGATGTTTGGGACTCTTGCAAGCAGTCTTCATTGATTTTCCTTTTCCCCCCCTCAGTCACTTCCTACGGAGGCAGCACAGAACGTTCTCCTCAGGACACGGACCCAGATGTGCCCTCCTCCATATCCGCAGTGACCACCGAGACCGGAAGCGATGAGGTGTTCATTATTTCTGCTGGACCTGGGGCCAGTGGCCTGAGCTTTACCACCTATAGATTACAGGTAGGAATGCTCTTCAGCATCTCTAGCAGGCTATGGGACATCCTCTTTGGACAGCACTTGTCACATCTGTCCATTGACACTTACTGCCCCCTTCACCAGAAAGGTTAGTGACTGAGCCAGGTAATTCTCCTAACACTTGAGCTGCGCTGCCATCGAATGATGTGGGCTGTGATCCCCCAGCTGGTATCTTCCCAGCTTTGGGAAGAGCAAGTGCAGAAGCCCACCTTGGCTCTGCTAGCTGACAATGCAGAGCCTGCCAGCAGGCAGTAGGACTGGCCCTCAGAGACATGGTAACTGGCAAAGGTGACGTTCCATTAAAACCACCATGTGTAGCAATGGGAGGACCTGGGGAACTGGACCTGCTCCTGCCCACTACCACCTGTGCTACAGGGAAGTTACTCAGCCTCTCAACTGGTCAGAAAGTTCATTAACTATTTAACTCACTAGGCTGCTATGAAAATTAACAGTGTATGCTGCAAAAAACCCAAGCACTTCAAGTGAAAGCACCGGTGTCCTTTCCAACGCACACAGAAACTGCAGTCAGCTCTTTAAGTTCTCTCTTCAGCTCCATCCCCCCACGCCCCCCGGGCAGCCAGTCATTTAGAAACAGGACAGCTGGGAGGGCTCAGGTCTGGCTCCCCCCCCCCCCCCCCCCAGCCCGGTACCTGGCCAGGCACATCCATTACATGTTCATGCAAAGGCCTTTTCCAGGTCAGTACTGTCCTCGCCAGTGCCCGCTCTTTTTCCCCTGCAAGAGTAGGAACACATAACCAGTGCAAGGAGCTCAGGTGCCCCAGGACAGGCCATGTAGCACTTCTGGTAACTGTTCCAAAACAGCAGCATTCCATATCCCTGCACTCCACTAGGAAATCAGCCAGGAGGCCAGGCTACTCAGGATTTTTCTACACTAGTGCAAGACATACACTGAGCTTCTCCTCCAGCCAGCCACACGGATTCACAGACAGTTAAAGAAAGAAGGGAAAGCGGTTGTGGTGCCCTTGCCCAAAGGTGTTACCTCCTGCGGCATGGGGCACCCTGGAACACCTGCACTCCTTTTGTCCTTCTTTCCAGTGGAGAGAGCTTCACCTCGTGGCAGTCACATACAAATACAGCTTCTAGGCAGGAGGGAAACTCATTTTCCTTCCTCTTTCTCCCGCTCTAGTCAGAATAAACAAATACACTTAAAAGAAAAGACTTCTGTTGTGCCACCCCTTAGGCAAGCAACCTATCAGAGGAGATGTCTGCATATACATAAATAAAACACCATGTTAAAACAGTTCTAAGTGAAGGCAACTCAAAGAATTAAAGTAATTTAGCATATTATTAACTCAGGAGGCATCTCCTTCTTGGTGATGGCTGTACTGCACACACACAAGACAATACTCTCAACCCATCTTCCTAAAGAGCAGAACCCCTAGAAAGGGTGGCAGGGCCTCTTTAAAAGCACTGGGTCCTTCCCCACAGCTGAAGGACCACTGGGTCCTTCCACCCCCATCTCCAAGTTGGGTGGAAATTGAGCACAGCAGGCTAATTACAAACCTGCCCTCCAGCTGATCTCCTCAGGCCACTTGCTGCTCAGGGTGACTGGATGTTAGAAACAAACATGTTTACAGTTTAATTCCTAAATGTGTATTTTTAGGGTCTAAAATGCAGCTGGCCAGAAAGCTCCTGTCTTTAGCCTGAGCCCGCAGAGGGCAGGGTGCGTAGCTCTTGTGGCCAGCACTAGGCCAGGGGATGAGTTGCCCACTGGAGCGTAGCCGCTCTCTTGGCAGGAGCTAATAAGTTATCCTCATGTGAAAAGATGTGTGAAATCCCGAGCCTTTATGGTACAGTAACACCATCAGACTCACCTCGCCCAAAATGCTTGACTAGACAAAGCAAGCTATAAGGAGCTTTCATTAAAAAAATTATCTGCATTTTTTTGCTGAGAAATGGTGGCTGGTCACTTGGTCCTGTGCTCTTGGGGAGCATGAGCCTCAGCTCTGCTGGGCGGCAGCCAGTGATAAACTGGCTTTTGCTTTTTAGCTTCTAAAAGCCATTTGGAGAAACCGATCGCCCGGTCAAGAACCGAGAGCCAGGAGAGCAAACACACGTGTCTGTGTGTGGGCTAGCGTGAGGCAGTGGAGGGCAGGGTGGCTTTCGGGTGGCTTCTGGGGTGTCCTCCAGGAGGGCCACAGGAGGGTCGTGGCTTTCTAAGTCCTCTTTGGTTTAAGCCATCATTCAGCCTTTGCCTAACTTATGACTATGACCTCTGACCTCTATTCAGAAATTACAAGTTTCAGATGCAAAGGTTTGAGTATTGTCATGGAGGTTTTAGAAACATTTTTTTACTAAAACATTTCCAAAAATCTAGAAAATATATTATTCACCTTCATGGTTACCCCCAGTATATCGATCTCAAAACCAGTGGCTATCTTTTGCACCAGTTTGGAGGTCCTCATAATACTACTAGAATAATAAACCCTAAGGCAGCCTGCAGAGGCTTTTGACGAGAAGACAGCTGGCTTATAAACAAAGATCGTTACTTTAATCAAATCTGAGACTAAGAACTTAATATTGAAACAAATTTACGCAGAGCCTGAAGCTTCGCCTGGCTTCCTACTGAGATTTTTTTTCTGCTGTAGTAGCTAATTTCTTGCCTCTCTGCCCGTTTGTTTCCAATATGACATTTTAACTAAATAGTTTCTTTGATTTGCAGAAACTTGAGAGATTCAGTTTCTCAGAAATAACAAATGACAAGTTTCTGGTTTCTCAGGACTTTTAAATCCAGGACACTGGATTTATTTCAGACTTTTAAGTCTTTAAGGGCTATGGAAACTTTGGGAACGTGGGTTTTGCATTCTTCTCGTGACAACCATATTGGCACAGCTGTAAATTAAAAATATACATGGAGTTGTGGAACAGGAGGCTTATATAAATAACAGGTGAAGTATTAGTAAGAATGAAAGGAGATTCATAGGACAGTCAGGGATCCCTTAACTTTGCAGGCTCTAAACCCACATCTATATTAAGGACAAAATTTGTGATTTTAAATGCAACATCAGAACATATAGTCAGTATGGAAGAGATCTCTAGAAGTCATCTATAGTTCATTCCCATGTTAGGTCAACTCTGCTTGTACACAGGGCTGGTAACAATGGTTTAACATGGGCTCACCTTCCAACCATGCCAAGTTTACACCTGTCTGGATGTCTTGTTCTACTGCTAAAGCACATTTTCCACCTGAAAAGCACTATCTTATGTGAAATGAAAATCTTGGCTCCAATCTGGGTCTCATGCTTCTTGTTCTGTTCACCACAGACACCAAGAACAGATTAGTCCCTTTGTTTTTAATTCTTTTGATTTCCTTAATTTTTCCCTAACATAGGATAAAGAGCACCACTTACTTCAGTCTTCCCTCCTGAATTGTGCATTTTTGAGACTTCGATTCTCTTGTTGCTTGCTTCTGGTTTGCTTTCAGCAAGTCCCATCCCCCTTGAAGTTTTGTTTCCCCGGACAGACACATCTGGACCTTCCAAGAGCCAAGGGGAGTGGAAGAATTATATTTCAGAGTGAGGTTTACTATGATCTGCCAGCTATCTCCAGTAAAACAAAGCTGTAGATATTTGACGTATTTTATTAGTGAGCATGGTGGGACTGTATTTCTTAAGTAACTGAAACTTCCCAGTTCAGCATTAAACCTGGAGCTAGGGAAGCCAGGTAAAGCTTTCATTCAGGGATGCCAGCAGACTTCAGGCAGCATGCTGGAGGAGCAGTGAGGAGCAGCTGCATTCCTGTGTCTTGTCCTGAGAAGACAACCACTGAAGAAATTGGTCTCTTGCACTAACAGTGTATTTTTAAAAGTGTTCTTAAAACCTTTCCACGAAAGATGCTGTAAACGTTCTCTACTCTTCTCAGGACAAAAACCTAAAAAGAAGTGTCACAAGCCCAGCCTCTGTGTCCGAGTGGCTGACCCCTGACTGCATGGCTGCAGGAGCAGACGCTGCTGAGAAGGGGAATGTCCAGCTGGAAAATCACTGTCCCAGACAACGCACGTGGAGTGCCCGCACTTTCCACGACTTCCTGGCTCCGATACCGCAGCTACAGAAAAAATGGTGCAGCTGGACCACCAACAGTCCCTTCACCAAGCTGGTTGATAACAGCGTAAGTCTTGCAAGGCGGGGGAGGACATGGTGGCTCAGGTCTGCACCCAGCACCCAGCTGCCCGCTGGCAGGACATGCTTCCCCCTCAGCCTGTTTCTTTGCCTCTCCAAGTCGCAATGCGATACACGTGTCAGTCCAGCTCGCCTGGTGTGTGGGAAGCTCTTTTGCCTAAATACATTGTCATTTATTCAGGCTTTCCTGAAGTGCTAAGCAGTTGTATTTCCCAGCAGTTAGCACCTGGTTAAGAAATGATCCCTTGTCCAGAAAAAACATTAAAAAGTGCCTTCAGACTAGATTATCTCATTGAGTGCTCTGACAGGTACCTTCCCTTTTTTCCCCTGGTTATGCCTTAAAATTTATTTGAACTGACATATTACTATTGCATTGCGAGGAATCCGTAGGTGTGGGAGGGATACCTAGGTCTCACTGACTGTAATCATCAAACCAACGGCTTGTTACAAAGCTAATAGAAGACGTTTCTTCTTTTTCAAGGAAATAACATAGGTTTTTGCTAAAGAACGCATCTCACCTCTAACATCACCAGGCATTTTAACTTGTAATTCCCTTGGGATCAAAGTCTCTCAGCTGCTTTTCATGGCACGTCTACTAATGCATTATTACTTTGTGCAGGGTTTTCCTGCAGCTGCAAGATCCCAAGGTGTCCCAACCAGAAAGGTAATCTCAGCCACTGAGATAGAGGGAGCATCAGAGACAGTTTATTCTGGTTCATCTGTCAGCAATGCCTCATACCCCCTCAGCTTGTCTGCACAAAGGCAGCGGAAGCTAAGCTCCTGCAATTTGAAGAAATCCAGGTTCGGGAATCCTTATTTTGGATTTTTAGCCAGTTCCCCTGACAGCAAACATGTGAGGTCCTTGGATCCTTCAAGACATCTAGGGGCAGCATCTCCAGTTAACAGCCAAAGCCCCAAAAACCTAGAGAGCTCCAACCCAATGAAAATCAACTTGGTCAACAGTTCAAGAACAAAGGAGCTTATGGTAGAAACAGATAAAAACAAACCGGTTTTTGTTATTTCTGAAGAAGGGGATGATCAGCAGCCTCTGGTCCTAGCAGAACATCTCAGTCAATGCGGAGATCATCTGTCGGAGCAAAATGCTGTGTATGCTCCAGCTGTGCCAGACAAACAGCTGGTGGCTTTGCCTGCCGAGGGGTGCAGTTCTGCCAGCTTCACCTCAAATCTTCCCCTTTGGGCGAAATCCCCTAGTTTATACAAAGCTCACATGAAGGCCCCTAGCTCTTCCAGGGACCAGCAGAGCTCGTCAGCCATAAATGTTAATACTACTGAGACCTCACAGAACTGTGATACTCTCGCTGCTCCTATGCTGTGCCAAGCTTCAGTCCAGTGATGTCCTCAGAAAGACTGAAACATCAGTTCACAAAAACAGAGGCAACAAGGGTGTGACCAGAGCAGAAGCTGTGCCAAGTAGTTGAGCGTGGCAGTCACAGATGGATGCAACTTTCTTAGCAGTGGTCTTTACTTCCCACCCGTTGGGATTGAGATTACGAGGATACATAACACAGCAGAAATACTATCTTCCCTTATGCTTGCTAACCTCATTCTTTTGCATGAAATTCTGTTGTGATTTATACAAGAAAGCATCCTCTGAAATTGTACTTCAGCCTGCAGAAAACCTTTTCTGGCATGAGAAGTGAAATTCATCTGAGATGGTTACGTCACGGCTTATATCTGAAGTGTAAATCCTCTGTCACTGTGCTATCACTTGAGCCTTTCTGTTGGGAGATATGAGTTCAATTCTGTTTATAGCTATGCCTGTACAATCCAAGCCTTACCAAGCCAAGGGTAAGAATTCAATCATGCATGTCTGCATACAGCTTTTTGAACTTTAAGCATTTCATAACTTCTGCACTCTAGCACAAAGTTTACCAAGCATTAGCATCTCTAATATTAAAGACCATGATTATCTCTTATCCTAACTCTTTAGAGAAAGAAGTGTACAGACAAGCTAGGCAACCCAATACAGGATGCTAGTTCTGTAAAGGTCTAATGTAGCTTTGTCTTTGCTAGATCTACATAGGCTTAACACACCCCAGTTCACTACATTTTTAAGTGACTCCTCATGGCAACAGGAGCATGTGTACAAAAACACTGAAATACTAGGAATAGTCTTCAGCACCCAACACTTGGATATTTGCAGCTGCTCTGATCCTCTATCCACCAGCTATTTATTGCTGGTAACGCACATTGACTAGAGAACTATTTCCCTTCCTTTAGCAGGCAAGACTTTGAAGACAAAATTAACTGGGGCAAACTCTGAGTGCTCATTTTCTTTAGAAATCAACTACTAAGTGGCTGTGCCTCCCTGATTACAAATCCAGAGCATTCAATGGAACACTGAACCAAAGGGAAGCCTGCTAGTCCTATTGCCTTTAATAACCCCATTAGTATTTTAATTGCCTCCTGGCTATTTTCCTATCTTTGCAAGAGACTCCTGCATGTTCAGCCCACAACTTAGAATTGTTTTGCTTTCTTAAATGAAAAAAATTCTCTGTGAAGCTGTATTTTGCAGATGACACAGCACAATGTTTTAAAGCAATAGTAGGTCACAAAACAGGTGTCAGAAAGAAATCTTCTGTACAAGTCTTCCCCTGTATTAGCTACAGTGTTGCATTAAGTTATCTTAATCCTTCTATATGAACGCATTTAAGTCTGATTCCTGAAATATTTAACTGATTTTTTTATGATTTCACCTGCTATTACAGCTTCCATTTGCCACCTATTAATGTCTGATATGCAACACAAGATTGTAGGTTTTGCCTTCTATTTCGTGTGTGTTTACATGTCTACGTAGACATACAAGCCTTGCATCTGGCACCAGTGAAAGCAAAACCACATATGCCCTTTAGCAGTTGACTCAAACACGCACAGCAAACAAGTCTCTGCATTTGTCATTACCAGACCGTGTTGAGTAATTTTGAAGCACAAGAGTCTGGAGCCAAGTTTGTTGTTGGGTTTTTTTTGTTTTTTTTTTTTTTTAAATTAATGCTACATGATTCAAAGGGAAGAGTTAATATATTTATAATTTAAGAAAATATTTGGAAGTCTTTAGTACTCTAATAATAACTTCCACTGCATTAAATTCAGATACTTTGTAATTCAGAGTCAATGTTCTGTTACTTACTACATTGCTGAAGATTTAAGCACTAAAATCTACTTTCGAAAAGTACTTGTGTCCAATTATTGACAATAGCTACATTTGAAGGGCTGGAAAAAGTGGCTTTTTCAATAAAAGCATGTTTAACTATTCATTTCTACAATGTAATGACATTTGTTTTATTTATTTTGCTGAAAGACTAAGTTGTATGGGGATTGCCTCAGAGCCCTAGTACACGGTGTGGTGCACACCAGTACAACCTCCCTAGCAGTCGCTGTGATGGGAAGAGCACTAAAGCTGCTGCATCATTCAGTCAGCAAACCCCAAAGGTTAAATCCCGTTTGATTCCTCCTCAGTAACCCACTGAGATAATGAGGTGGTTGTTTACAGACTCCCTCTACCACCTAGCTGTGCAACCAAAGAACAGATTTTTTGAAACCTGTGAAGACTGCTGCCAGAGGCTGATTTCCGTGGGAATCTGCATTTCCTTTCATATATATACTGCTTATCCTAACACCATGCACCTCTTCCAGCATCGCCTGCTGTAGCAGTATATAACCAGTTATACATGCAACACTAAATCAGGTATCATATGTTCAGCATGGACTATATACATATATATGTTGAGAAAGGCCCGCCTCTTGAAGAATACATCCATCTTGAACAGTGCTGCTCCTTCCCAGCAGATGTGCCTGACGCACCAAACTCTTCCAATGTGATGTGTTCTGCCACTAGAAGACCCTGAAGCCCAACGCCAGCCGGTGCGTGCTGCAGGTACACAAAGCGCTCGCTCAGCCCTGAAGAGCCGCGTGTATGACATACAGGAGACTTCAGTTCCTGACCTGTTTGGGGTTTTTTGTTTGTTTGTTTGTTTTGGGGGGTTTTTTGGTGGTGATTTTTTTTTTGGCAGATCACTAAAATTAACTGCTAAAGAGGTATTTGTGTTTTATTTTGTACCTTGAAAGAATTTATGAAGTATTTTCTTCCTCTCACAGCTGAAGGAGCAGTTTTGAAATTCTCCCCCCCCACCTCCCCAGGAACAGAAACAGCTTCTATCCATACTCTTCAAATAACCCATAACACAAATTTCAGAAATTCTGAAAGCTCTGGGTGGAATGAAGTGCTCTAATACTCTCAGCTGTAAATATTGACTAGGATTAGTTTTTAAGTCGTATTACTTATGGCATTTATTTTGTTTCTAGCAGCTATATTACTTGTGAGAGTTATGCTACCACTTTTTAATGACAGAAAACCTCATAACTCATGCATGGGCTTGGGAGTTAGTGTTACCTTTGCAGTAAGGCAGTCAGTTCACCGTGCTATTTTGCATACTGTAACTAAGCAGCAAATGGGATAAGCATGCTAAACACTTGCTGAAGAGGAGGAAAACACTTTCAATCACAATTGCATGGGAAAAAAAAAAGGTCCAAAAATCTTATGGAGCTAACAAACAGGAGTATTCTTTTCAGTAAATGTGAATTTGAATAACGTTCACTTTTTGAAAATTAATATTGTGGAATACACTAGGCAATCCTTCTAACCAATGTGTTAGGTAGATTGAATAGGACAAAAATATGTGGGCATTCCCTATTTTGTCATCATTGAAACAGAGCTTTAAAATAAAACAGAGCTTTAAAATAATAGCTTGAAGCTATACAAGCTGACAAGAACGCTGTGTGCTAGGTTTCTTACTGTCAGGTAATTAAAATGTTTGAAAACTGAGGCTCAATGGAAAAACAATCCAAATGATTTAACATGCAGCTAATGCATCCTCACTTTGAGGATTCAGAGTAACATTTAGCAGGAAAAATCCATTTATAACTTCTTAGCAGAAACATGAACTGAAATTTCCTTTCAGAAGTCTAACTTTTCTTTATGAGCAATTGTTACAAAGCATCCAGCTCACAATTGTTTGGTGCTTTTTTTTTCCTCCCTCATGAGGAGGGCACATGAGCCATAACAAAACACATTTGACTCAAATAGTCCAGTCAGTTACTAGATTTTATTCTAAACAAGATTAATTTGGATTGGAAAGAAAAAAAAAGAACAAGTCCTAAGCCAACACTTACCTAACGAAAGCAAGCAACTGAAACTTGGCAGCACTGAAAAGAATACCCAACAGAGACCAAATAGGGCTTCAACATATATTCATGGTCTGTCTAGAAATGTCTTTGATGTTAAACCTCCTATGGCACACTTAGCATTTTAGTTTCCATAGGAAATGAATTATAAAATGAGCTTAAGGGTGAAATTACCTCATTGAAAGTCAAAATGGTGAAGTGTGAAGAAAAGAAGGATGACCTGAAAAGCAGATTTAGAAGCAATCTTTGCATATTAAGCATTGCTGTGGGAAATAGTATAATTAGTTTTCTTCAGAAGTTATTCCTTGGAATTGTGTAAGTGGTATTTCAGCCTCCAAACATCACGCAGAAAGAATGTTAGATAAAATATGTGGAAAAAATGCAAAATCCCCACACATTCTTTTTAAAAATCAAGAGATCCTTTCCCTATTTCCAGTAACACAGGGCTGTGGGTTTATTTTTAGAGGGCAGACTGTACAAAATAAGGCCCCCTTCCAGCAGAAATTTCTAAGAGGCTGTAAGAAACCAGATTTTCAGAGCATAATTTAGAATTAAGCATTCTCCTCTCAAATACCTAACTCCTTTTACTTGAATCAACTTATTTCCCTAAGCTCTTGCTGTAGGCTAAGCCATCTGCACTACACAGTTGTACTGAAGACTAGAAATTGATACAAAATGGATGGGGTTGCTTTTGCAGAATGAATGAGCTCATGATTGATCTTTGAATATCAAATATCAAGATTTTTCTATTAAATAAGGGAAAACAGTATCAGAGCTTAAACACAAATTATCCTGCACAGTTATGGATTCAAATACTGGAGATACACTGTGGGCTCTCAGATAAACACTTGACTGTTCAGGTTAGTATGCTGTCAGCTATACCAGCTGCAAAAGGCCATACATTGCACTCTTTCTCACAATCATGCTACCACCTTTCTTTATTCTTTACAGAGGAAGTGCTCAAAAGAGCTCATGCTGTGTCAGATCTTATCACTTATCACATACATCCAAAATCAGCAGCTTCCTAAAACTAAATTAGTTACAAGTCATTTGTTGACATAATGGAGGATAAAACACTTAATTCCACCAATGTTAGGTGCAGGGCAAGCCAAAACCATTACAACTTTTGAGGTCTATCAGCTTTATGGCATACAGAAGAACACTGCATTTTCACTTATACATTACATAACTTGAGTCTGAATATCTTTTAAATGACAGCTGGTTTAAGAACAGCAATATAGATTAGCTACAACATTAAAGGATATCCAGCTTCAAGTATGGGAACAGCAGCAGTGCAAAAATCCTAGGATGTTAAACTGGAGTTTGAAGCTTAACAACTCTGCCATCACTGTACTCCACCTCAGATAGGAGGACTTGTCTGTGCCCCGTTCTATTTACTCAGCAAGGGAAAAGTTCTATTCCAAATAAGTTCTATTAGTAGTAGCCATTTGAATACCTATCATTTACACAAACCAGATCATTGTCAAGATGAACACAATATGACAATCATTTTCTCTAGCCTGCTGTGTGTTTGTCACTTCAGTGTTTATAATACTGCAAGAAATTAAAATAGTATCCTCTTTTTAAAAAAAAACTTTTATTTACTAGCATCTCAAAGTCGTCTTGTTGACAAAAATGAATTCTATTTGTTATAAATCCTGTAGAGATACTGATAATCCTATCATCTGACACTTCTAAGAAAGTTCAAGAGAATTTCTTGGAAAGATACAAAACCTCATGTCATTCTCAATTACTGCAAGTTCAGGGATGATACTTAGTTGTAAAATCTCAACATTCAAATAGCTAATAGTTTCACCAAGCATTAGCAAGTGTTGCATACAAGCATTTCTGTGGTATGAGAGCATGCCACAGAAGAAACAGAAACAGACAAGTTCAGTGAGGTTTTTTTTGTTGGTTTTGTTTTTTGTTTTTTTTTTTTAATTAATAACTTCTTAGTTCAGGGAAAAAATAAGTCACAAAAGAGAACTGGAAGAACTACTCTCCACCTTCTTTATAAAAGAATTTTCTCCAAGAGAGACACTATAAACCTTGGTCACCACTACATCAAACCCTATCATAATCACCTTGGTTTTCACAACATCTATTCTACCACATTTCATGCTCAGCTTCCAAACGTCTCTTATAAAGGAGGTGGGGGCGTGCTTTAGACAGGTTAAAAATATGCTGCACCTTTACAGTATTTAAACAATAACACCAAGCATAGTTCATACATTTATCACATTAACTATCACCTGGTAACCATACATTTAAAAAGGTCTAATGTATAGAGTATGTAATACCCATGACAGATACTCTTACTTACTTAAGAGCATATAAAGATCAGGATTTATTCACCCTCCCCATCTGCAAGTTAATTTCTCATCTCTTCCTGGTAACATAAATGACAAAAAAATCCCTTCATTCCATTGCACTACCGCAACCCTATATGCATAGAAAGGCAGATTAATTATCTGTAACAGGGAAAAGGAAGAGGAGTTTATAAAAGGAATTTGAAGGGTTTATAAAAGGAATTTGAAGAACTTCTACTGCACAGGTAGTTTAGATGTTAAATAGATGAGTTTTGTTGTTTGTTTTTTCCCCTGCCCCCTGTTCTTTTTTTCCTTAAAGTCACATAATACATCCCTATACAAACATAACTTGAGTAAGTGCAAGCGAGGTTGTACATAGTACTGTAGACATGTTATTCTTGACCAACAAAAAAAATTCAGCAGAAGAGGCTTGAACACTAGCACAGTGACAAGTTTATGGTGAAAGCCCATCTGGGGTGTGGGAAGTGGTGAATGAGAATGCAAAGCACATTTCTGCATATAATGTGCAAAGGCTTGATCTCCACAACTGCACTCAATTTGCTACATGCACAGCCAGAGATGAAAATGAGATCAAAAACAACTGGGAATGGTTGTCCTGAGAAGATACAATAACCATTAAAAAAAAAAAAAATCAAAACATAAAATACAAATACAGAAGCAACAGAACATTGTTAATAATACTAAAAGACAGAAACACACTGTTGTTGTTAAAAGAAGTTTCAAGTATTATTCCAGATCCAATTTCAATCCTACTCACAGGAGAAAATGCCCAGAGATTAAGAAGAGAAGTCCACACCAAAGTGTATTTTTAATAGCATACGGGCATGGTCAACAGACCCATCCTTGCGACAGCTATTTTAAAAAATAAAAATCTAAACAGAAATACATCATTCTAATTAGCATTCATATTAAGATGTGCATTACTGGAAATAGTTGTTTAATTCACTGACACCAGTAGACACGATGTGCTGCATCATTTGTGCTCCATTATATCACAAGATATTGTGTGCACACTTTCTAACATCAAAGTATAAATCCTCCTCACAAAATAAGGCATACTTAAAAACATGGTATCTACAGAGGTAACTTGGTATGCTTTCTTCTCATTCTGTCTTGCTCTTCTAGCTATGATGAAAAAGAAAAATTGGTCCCAGTTGAGGTTTGCCAACATTAGCTACCAGATTATGAAGAAACAGATCAGATCAGATCAATTTGTGTGAGTGGGTGGTCGTGTTGGCATTTTTTCTTTTTTGTGAATGATGCTTGGGGCATTTTCTGAAGGAGCTCTGCAGAAGGCATGAAAATAAAATCTACGTTTATGTCAGTGACACCAATGTTCCCCTTCATCATCCCTATTCCTACTCAGAAATGCCTCCATATTGCTACAATTTGTCCAAACTGAATTATTTTCTGTAAGATTGTTCCTTCCAGTAAAGCTGCTATATTCTGTTTTAAATTATAGCTTTTTCTACATTTTCACCAGTGTATGCATGCTAGAGAACAGCTGCATGGCAGAGGTACATATTTAGCATATGGTATTGAACCAAGAAAGAAATACAAAAAATGAACCAGTGTGTCCTACTGGCTGCTCTATCTCAAAAGCACTGTTTGGTCTCCTGATATAAAACACTACAGAAGTAATATTAGCAGAAGTCTCTTCTGCTTCAAGTACTACCCCAACTTTGAATTTGATTTTCAAATTTTTGTGCAATTATTTTTGTAATTTAATGTGAATGAAAACATCAACACAACTAAACTAAGAAAAGAAACTGTAACTACTTCCACTATAACACGGCACATATGGAAGAAACTTTAAGTTGAAACAGCTGTTTAATGGACGGATATTTTTTTTAAAGTGAA
The DNA here is from genome assembly GCF_023634155.1 of Falco peregrinus. Classification (NCBI taxonomy): domain Eukaryota; kingdom Metazoa; phylum Chordata; class Aves; order Falconiformes; family Falconidae; genus Falco; species Falco peregrinus. Next base: position 86,410,609 of record NC_073722.1, on the reverse strand, counting down.
TATTAATGTGGTTTCTAGCCCAAATGCAATGGGTAGCGACAAAATATCAGACTACCGCAAAATGCAGTTACAAATATACACTGACAATTTCCTTCTTAAATATTAATGGCTCTTGAAATATCCATCAGATACTTTTACAAAACATTTCTATTTTAAGTCTAAGGATTTTTCTTAGTTTCTTCACAAGTAGTGCAAATACACTCCTTATTCTTAGGTCTTCCCAAGATATGGCTGGTTTTTGTGTGTGTGATTCCCGTTTGTGTTCTTCACTGAAGTGATACAGGGACACTGTAGTCATGAGAACGGAATGCAATGCTTGCTGGACTTTCTTTGAAAAAAAAGTAATAATCTACCTTATTCATGTACAGCTGTAAAATTCTACAAATTAAAAAGTTCACACCAGATTACCTGATGCAAAAGTTACTGACTCCCTGCTATGGGGAACAGAGAAGATCCCCTGAAACCTTAAACTGTACAAGCAGTGTAACAGGTTTTTGTCCCCTCTCTACAGACTACAAGTATTCAGTTCTTGAATCGTGTTTGTTCACAAATGTGATTGAATTTCCTGAAATAAAAAAACCAAAAAGTATTAAAATGTAACAAAGTTCCCAGAAGTCAGTCAACAACAAAAAAAAAAAGTCAGCACCTTTCACACAGTATTTTAAATGTTAAACAGTCTAAAGCACAGTATTAACACACCAGCATCTCTGTTTTTCAGAACCTGTTTAGATCATACTCTACTACCATGTTATCTGTAGCAGGATTTTCAACATCTCTCCTGCCTAACCCTTGTCAGTTTTATTATGCACACAGAAAACCTGTTATTAAAAGCAATTCTCTGTAATTCTGCATACTTCAAATCCAGAAGGCAATTAAAACAGGAATCAGTGAACTAATTTTGCCCTGTGAGACATTAGTAATTTTTAGAAGACAGCAGTACATAAGTCATCAGAAATTAGAATTAACCAGGCTAATAATACATTTCAACATAAACATGTTCTTTTACTGGCTTAGAATCTTCTTCTGGAAAGAAAAAGAATTTTTCCTCATTCTGTATATTTAGGTTTTATGGGAAAGGCAAGCCTGTCTTCATGAGTTAAATAGTCAACACAATTATGTAGGAGGCACCTCCTTCCAGTTCTCAGAAACATCTCATTATTCATTATTTGTTTTTTCTCTTACTTGTGTTATGCATCCCTCAATACGTAACTGAAACAGGAGTTGGGGTATTGAGTGTGTACGTACATATACATGTGGAAGAGATGATGTGAGACCATAAATTTTCTCCCTCTTGCTGAATTAGAACAAAGATTAGAAAGAAACCTTGCTTACATAACCAAACTACTTAGCAAAACAATTTAGCTCAATAATAAAAAAAAAAGGTAATAAGACATTTTAGGAGTGGTATGACAGAATTGTTTGCTTTTATGAATTTTAGGAACTACACCAGCAGCCAGTAATGTTCTAGGAAGAGCTAATGCTTGAAAGAAAAAAGAAAAGAGAAAAAAAAAGAAAAATGCAGACGACAAAAAGGACACACACCCCCCCACCCCCCCGAGTCATTTCTGCTCTAGATGGAATTATCCACCACAATATGAACAAAGACAACTGTTCGGTACTTTGATACTGAATTAACTCTTTAACATTGCAAAACAAAATCTCCCCTGGAAACATAGACAGTCCTGTAATGTGAAGTTACAGACAGCAGTGGTACTTTGACTTACATCTCCAACTTAAATCCCGAATTATTTTACAAATTTTACAAAACAACTTCCAAAGAGACTGAGCATGAATATTTTACAAGTCTTTTTTACAATCTGCCTGCCTGAGCTGTACAGACTGGTTATTTTCAACCCATAGTACCTGAAATATTAAAGGAATTTATGCTAAGTGTGTATGTTCATTGCAGCATTAGAAAGTTACTGCAGAACCTACTATTCATTAAAGCCATTTCTCAATAAGGTGTAACAGCTCCTCCATCTTAAATTGCACTGAGAATTTAGAGAATTGCTCTTAAAGCAAGAAGCATTTTTATAAGCTCCCTGGAATCAGTTAGCTCTTAGGTAGATAATTTTTGTTTTGTCTTACCAGTCTTTAGTATTTGTCTTACCAGTCTTTAGTATTTGTCTTACCAGTCTTTAGTATTTGTCTTACCACACATGCATCTTTTCATAAGAATGAAATTGCATTGGGTATCAGTGGGGTGATTTTTTTTTTTAAATCAAGAACCTTGATTTATTTTGGATGGACATTTCTCATGAATGACCAGATACCAGGAGTCCATGTCCCATAGATGTATCAGAACACTTGTAAAGTAGCGGGTTAATCTCTTTTCAGACTCGGTATTTGATTTTCACCATATGCCAGATTGCTTGGGTCAGAGGTATAAATAAGGCCTAGAAAATCCTCCAAAACATGAGGAACTGCTAAGCCACAGCAGGTTTCTAATGTTACACGTTCCAAACTTCTCTTGCTTCTCTTGTTGTGAACTGTTCCCACCAATTTATCCCTTCAAAGTATGTTGCACTTCACTAGAAAAGTCTGTTGCAGTTTCAAGTGGAAATCACACAGGGCTAATTATTGTATATACAGCGTTCAGCAGCACCCAGACACAAGCAAATGAGAAGCTGCTTCAGTGGGAGAAGAACAGGAATGAAGGGGGAGTTGGGGGTGGAAAACGAGACTCAAGAAGTGTCAGCAATGGGTTGCGTCAATTTGTAAGTGCTAGTGGTGCCCTTCTGATAAGCACAAAGGGCTCATTTCAAAGTTGCATTAAAACCAAAAGTAACAAAAACACCCCAAAACTCACCCAATGTTGCCTATGCTGCAACAGTGTTACTCATGCAATTTCTGGCACTTTCAAAGGTTGGGCTTTTTTTGGTGGTTTTATCTTTGTTGGGTTTTGTTTGTTTTTTTAAAGAAACAAAACCGAAAACCACTTTCTAAATTGTTTAACTTACATGGCATGATGTGCTTTGACCTGAGTTCGACAGTTGCGCCCCCAGTAGCAATCAGGACGTGATGTGACAGTCACTAGAAAAAGAGGAAATTAAATACTATGTTTATTACAGAAGTCATTAAATAGGGTGGTGTAGATTAAGTCACTGCTAACGGCAGTTACTCATCAAAGCAGGCTTTGCAGAGCAGCAAAACACGACTGGCAAGAAATGACTGTAAAATATATTGGTTTACCTTTCTAGAAACAAAGCAAACAATGAAGGACAAAAAATTAATTCTGAATATCAGGCTAACATAAACTTATGATGAAAGGATTTGGTTCTCAGTGCTATCAAGTGAAATTTTACCATTTAGTTTAATAAAGCTGGACTTTACAGTTTAAGACAGTGGGTATATGTCTAGATATGTTTCCATACGAAAGAAAAATGGATTAATTTGCATAGAGTTTGTTGGTTTCCCCCCACTTATACATGCATTATAACTCAGCTGCCCAGCAGGCAATGTTACACTAAAATGAAAACCAATACTAAGGAGAAACAAGGTAGACAGATGGTCTCTCTTTATGCACAGCAGCAGCAGCGTTCTCAACAGTTAAAGATAGGGAAGCTGTTGCTAACAACAGGAACTAGAGGGACAAAAGCCACATTTGAAAGTACACTGTTGGAAGCGCTTCTGTTCCCGACAGATTTAGGACTGAAGGAGGCACAGTTGCTTGCATGTTATTTTATATTAAACCTGTAAATGCAAACAGATTTACAATTAATTTATGAAAACATTCTTCTTTCTAGGTAAGAGCTGGTAAAAAGTGAAATTGTTCAGAAGGTGCATAATTTTATGTATTTAAATGGGAAAATAAATTAAATTACAGCAAGTTCCTGTTGACTTAACTCTGGATTTTACTGAATTCCTCTTTTCAAGAAGTAAAGCAATTGGCATATTATATCTTGCAAAGAGATTTGTACTGGGCTGCACGAAGGTGCTAAAAAAATCAAGGATAAAACTGACTGTAACATTAAATATCTTTTCCCCTTTACTGGGCGAAGCAATTCCCACCTGGCAATTCAGCAACAGGAATATTCTGCCTGTACTGGTAGGCAAGTTCTCGAAAGCTGCGAAGGCCACAACAGTAGCAAAGCACTGTGTTCCCAGTAACTCTGTAATCTGGGGAGAAAACCAGTTTGTACATAATGTCAATATATAATAACATTATAGGGCTTGAGAAATCAGATTTAACAAAAATGTCATGATAGTACTGGTTATGTACACAAAACTTCAAACCTCTTGATAAAATTACTGAGTCATATATGAAGAGTTATACATGAACATACATATCACATACCTGACAACATAAAAACTCCTCTTTGAAGAGCTAAAAGACTTTCGTTTAACATATTTTTCCACGTCAAACCCCTGGATGCCAGGTAATCCTGAAAAGACAAATTTCAGAGTTTAATCTAGAAATACGTCCATCATTACAGAGTAACCAAGCCATTTACTCTCAAATATTTCCAAATTTAGATCTAACTAGGTTTTAAAAATGGGATGATGATGATTATAAGTAAAAACTAAAATATATTTAACTTAATTAGCATGATACTTTCAGATCACCAATAAAACCTTCCACTCAGTATCTTTTTTTCAGAAGATCCCCGCTTTTGCCTAAAGAATGCAAATCGATTCTTTTCACACTCTCATTTACCTTAAATCAAGATTTCACCCAGTTTACCTAATATAGATAACCCAGTTATGGTATGGGGAAAAATATTCTCCATACAACTTAGCATGAAATTTAACTTGTCTAAGAACAAATATTTAACAAGCTGTGTTTTCCTAATATTTTTTTAGTGAATTATTTTTCTCTTAATTAATATTTTGAATGTTACACTTTAGATTGTAGAAACTGGCTTCCCTAACAAATACTTTATACTAGTATAATTCCTTTATGATTTAAGAGCCAAACATATCTGAATTCTATACTGTGTCTATCAGTTGTTTAAACTGAAATTCAGAAGTTATGTCTAGAATTTAGGCCTTCTTGGCACCTGTCAGACATACATGTTAAACGTTGGGATTGCGTGAAAGTGGTTGTTGTTGTTGTTAACTTGCGTGGTATGGGAATAGCCAATACTAAATGGAATGCACCTCTAGAATATGATGCCCAGAGACTGAAAGAGTTAAATTACCGCCCCAAAATACTCCCAATCTAGACACAGTAACTGTAACTTTGGTCCAGCTGAACATCTGGGGCTCATTAAATTTGCCGTTTAGAATCAGGTGCTGCAAGTTTCATAATGCTGCCACTGTAACTGTTAGGCAGCACATCACTACCATTTCATGAGTGAGTACATCTTAAAATTTGTACATTTATTATTACACATCATACATAATGACTTTTAAACATACCTTGAGGATATCTGACTCGTAGTGGTTGTTATTTAGGACTCCATCTAAACACTTATCACCAAGATTTATTTCTAATCAGAACAAGAAGAAAAGTTACTATTTCTTTCCCCAGCCCCATGCCCCTAGCACGTTTTTGAAGGTTCTTCTGTTTCCTGAAATAATGCGCACAAACTTGCGTGAGCACCAAGTAAATGACTGCATTCAACATATACTAAATCATGTGATATGTAGGTTCCCATGGCAATCCAAGGCAAGATACTGAGATTTTACAATTTCACCTTTAGTCCACAAACACTACTACTAAGCTGCACAAATTAACAGTGCTATTAAAGCATGTTCGATTATCTGCAAACTGCAGCAAGTAATTTCAACTGTTCTAATTTATTAAAAAGATGTATCTAAAACCTTCTGAAAGGTTCTGAAATCTGAGATTCAGAAGTCTGCGTGTTTAAGAGAGTAACGTCCTTTTCCAATCAGTTAACTTCAGATGTTCAGTGCTCTTGCACTGATTTATACAACTAGGCTGAAATACACCGTAATTCTTTTTGTAAGGGAGAACATTGTGCTCAACAAGCTTAGTTTTCAGGCCCAATATGGTATGAAGACAAGTTTTTAACTCCTCTCAGAGTTAAGACACATACCACTCAAGAATTTTTAATGTTTGTGATGTGAGGACATATCCTTTGTTTCCTTCTGCACAACTGTGCTACAAACTATTATTATATTTCTCTAAATTACCTAAAGTTCAAGACAGACAGACATTATTGCAAAGTGAACAGGCTCATAAGAAATAGATTATTCCACAATACCACAGAATGGTGCCAAACAGCCAAAACATGCCATCCGAGTGCAGCCCCAGTATAAGTGACAGAAGGGTTGCAGACAAACTGTACCTGTAAAATAACAAAGAAAATCCCTGTAAGGACCTGCATACAATGAAAGTCAACAGTTATTTTCCGTATAAATCAGTAGCAATACAGCCCTTATAAACTTGGTTAAAAAAAAGTACAAATTTCTCATTTAAAATATATTCTCTAGAAAAATAATAAATTTTGTAAAGGAAGAATCTTTCATGCTGTCACTACAAGAGTCCAGATAAGAACATTGAAATAAAGAAATTTCAAACTAAACTTAAGTTTAATAAAAAAGAGAGATTTATTTCTGAAACCAAGATTGAGGGGAAAAAAAAAATAAAATGTACGCACATTGCTGAGGAGCAACATGAGGATTCTGTTCATGCTCTGCTCTTCGGTCAGGCATTGGTTGAAAGCAGCAGGTGCATATTACATGACTTCCTTGAGCAGGACATACATATTCCTGGACAGCTAGATGAGTTACAAACAGGAGGAAAAAAAAAAAAAAAAAAAAAAAAAAAGGTAGACTGAACAATGTACACAATTGCAATCTGGGCAAGGAATCGTAGCGAATATTAGCAACATAAAAATCTGAAAGTAACAAGCAAGCAGTATTGTTTTTATAAAGATCAAGAGAGCACAGAAAAATGGCATTTGGACTTCTAAACTATGTACACGTGTAAAATATTTCAATATGTAGAACAGCTTAAGAACTAACAAGCATTAGCAGTCTGTTTTGGAAAACTACAGAAAAAACATGGTCAAATCTCATGTTACCTGCAAAGCACCTATGTGAAGTGGTGTTACTCTTGCAGTACTATGAGAGTAAGCTTGCTTAATTCATAACGGGTGTATTAGTTATAGTATTTTGGTATCACACTACTGAGAAGACTTCATGACACTGACCTGCAGGGAAATTGGCAGATGTAGATGGCGCATCTCCCAGTGCTTGCATTCCTCCTGCTTCTGTCTCTTGGCCTGTGCCAGGCAGAGCTGGAACAGAGTGTCTTCGATACCCTGGGCACTGCCTGCATACTATATATGGTTGACTGAAAGAGTAAAATAAGGTCATACGAAATCACACCCAACAGATGCAAATATAACTCATATCCCTGTGCTAGACAGGGTTGGTCATACTTTCAAACTTTAAGTTTGGAAATTCTTCATCCAGTAACATATGGAAGTTTACATAACTCAGTACCTCACAGTTTTGAGGACTGCTGGAGTTTTAAGATAAAAACTTCGTAACTCATAGTATTCCCCAAGTAGTTGGGGAAAAAAAAAAGAAAGAAAGTGCAGCGTGACTGGAAGAAAGAGGAACAAAGAAAGAGGAACAAGAAAGAGGAACAAAGCTGGAATAATTATCTACACAAAGAGTTCTTCTGTTTCCCTCTAGACGTACAGTAAAAAAAACATTTGCTGCTGGAAATAAAGATGAGATATTTCGGTGCCTGGGAATCCCTAAGCCAAGCATCAGCTGCTTCAGTACCATAAACCTGGTGAAAGCAGCATTCCAGACACATAAGCAAGCACAATCATCACAGCTCATAGGGTCATGGACTGTTTATCTCCTGACAAGATCTTAGCCAGGACCCTGTTTTCTCTAAAGCAACAGCCAACTTGTAATTTGAAAAGATAATTCCACATATCTCACATGAAGCTGTTGCACAACTCAGGATAGAACTGTTGGTCATAAAGTGAATCTTGCTGGACTTCTAGGAACTCCTGATTTCAATTATTTTTTGTTGACTGCTCAAGGTTCAGTAGGATCACCAGCAGAATTGCCAAGATAATTACTTTAAGGATAAGATTACCTGAAGACAAAAATAAGAATAATTCTGGCAATGATCATGGGAACACTATCAGCAGTAACAGTGTTTCTGAAACTAGCTCAGTTTGTCAGTTTGTGCATTCAAACATAAGTAAATCTAATTCAGTGTACAACTTAAATAGACATACCTGATATCTGAAGATTCACTATCTACATCTGACAATTCCAATAAATCTTCAGAACTTCCTTCCTCATCTGAAAAAGATCTCCGCACCTTGGGCTGCAACATGTCTTGAGTAATTTTGTTTCTAGCATCCATGCTACGTACATCATCTTCATTACGACATTTATCTGGCATGAGAACCACATTTGAAATTTCAAGACAAAAGAACACCTCATATCCCTTATCTCCACCCTACTTTATTAACACAGTTATGATTATTGTGTTTTCGTTTCCATAAAACTTATTTTCGGGTAAGAGTTCTATAAGATCTTAGTTAAATTCCCCTCTCTGTTAATGGAAGTGTAGTATCAGGCAACTTAGGTTCTGTTTTCAAGAGGCCATGATCAAAGTTAATTAAATCCATATTCAAGTATATTTTTCAAAAGTATTTGAATTTAGATGGCCTAATCAGTCAGTGTGACCTATTTGATAAAGCTGATATCCTTCTCATGATTAAGTAGCAAAATAAAATTAAGAATTCTTAGCATACTCAGTTATAGCATTAAATCACCCTTGGTATTTGAAACATTACAAGATATGCTGTCTTATTAAATGCATTTATTTTCTTACAGCCATGTCAGAGAAAACAGGAATTTAATAGACAACAATTTGTGCATATATCAATTATGCAGCTTGTGTGAAATACATCAGATTCTGTTACACACACTGTTCAACTTGCCTGGATGCTGAATCAGATAAGCTTCAACCAAGTTGTTCAATATGTGATTTTTACAAATACGTTCTACCGGACAACGACAAGTTGGACACAGAGAAGATCTTTCCATCCATCCCGAGTAGCAGGCAGCACAAAAAGTATGCATACAAGGCTGCAAGCTGGAAAATACAAACGTGAAAACAATGAAAGAAATGGAGTCAAAACACAAATCTTTCATTTTTCAGATACAATCATAACACTCAAACTCTTTAGCATTGATATGACTACATAGTTTTGGGGGGTGGGGTGGAAGGGGACTCAAAAGGGCTTGTGAAAACCCTAAATATCCTGGCCTTCTGAAACAGTTGTCGCTGAACTTCTTATATTATTACCACGATTAGAGCTTTTGTCAATCATACATACCTTACGCAGTCATGCAGCAGTTCTTGGCAGATAATGCAAGTTAATGTTTCTTCCATCTTATCCGGTTTCACATTTGATGTTTTTGCATCTTCAGATCCAATTTTAATTACACATTCACTTGGAGCTGCTGGTGAAAGATTTGGACAAGCATCTTCATCTACAAAGACAGAAGATTCCACAGTATGTCGTTTTTGAAGCTTTTTAAAATTTGGTTTTATTTAAGTGTTAAAAAAAGACCAGAAACATATACACTGATTCACTGTTCACTGGCAATGATCCCACTGAAGGTTCTTGTTTTACATGTGACAGCTTCTGCTACTGGAGACATTATTTCTACTGGACCAGAAATCAAGTCAATAGGAGAAAACTGAAGAAGAACTGATGACAGCTGACGTGACGCAACTTGGGGGAGAGGGTGTGGCAGAATGAGAGGAAAGTGTCACTTTTCTTATTTAACAAACATAAAATAACATTGTGAGGAGGAAAAGTTACTTATCCCCTACTAACATAACCTTTTGAGACCTTCTAGGTTTGACGTGTGTGCATTTTGGATTTATTTCACATTAATAAATAAAAAAAGCACAGATCCTTAAGTTTCTGTTAATCTCACTGAGTTTCTATGAAAAACAGACATAGCTTTAAGTTTCTAATAAAGTTTTTAAACTAACTTTCAACAATAACATTGAAATAAAAGCGTGCAGGGAAGATTGCACAATACTGTAGTATACTAGCCTCCTTTTAGTTTCTTCTTAGCAGGTTCCAAACCTTCCTCCTCCCCTGTTGTCTGAGAATCTGATTCTGCTTTTTCTCTGTCGGTGATTTCTGAAGGGATTGCGGAAGTTTCAGTATTTGTATCCAGCTTTTCATGTTCATCATGCAGTGCTCTTAGACACACAGATTCTAAGACTGGGAAAGCAGGCACAGGAGGGAAAACTGAGGATTGTGATCCTGCAAAATAAAAACAGAAACGTGAACGTAACTGCATACAGATATGGGACATGTGAAAACAAGAAGGTACTCAAACACTGATGATGCACACACAACAATCCAAACATCTGAACAGGAAAAAGCGGAGCAAAAAAGCAATGTCTGCATAAATATACTAAATGCATTCTAAGCTAATCTAATTGGAAGACCTGGGAGAAAACAAGTTATTAGTTGTGTAACCCTACTTAAAATTCCCATTCCTCTTTCAGTTGTAGAGTATTTATTCATAAGGCTATTATCCATACCAGGTCTTCCTGACAAAGATGTCAGGCAGAGGATTTATGCAATACTGATCATATGTAACAGGTCAGAATCACAGCAGAGGGCAAAACTTTGTTTTCATAGGAGCATGTTTAAAGTCCCAATGAACTGTTGACAAATGCCATCTTCTAGATAGCCGTTCTTGTTCCAGTTCTATTTTAAGACTTACACAGCATTATGGTATTACACTTGCCAACATAATACAAGATACTAGACTAGGGACGCATGTGGTGCATTTCATCCTTGGAGTTCTAAGCAAGGGAAAGGGGATGGGTGACTGGCAGCAGTAACAGCAACAATTAAGAGTAGTTTCTTGGAGTGACTGCATAAACACAAGCACTCATACCTACTTACTTTGTTATATGCACCACATAGATTTGCTAAGTTTTAACCAGTGCTCCACTACAAAACCATATTGTAAAGATAGAACAGTTTGGGATTTGCGTGCATTTTCTGCTCCTCTGAGCATAAGCAATTCTCACAATTGCCTTACTCATCCACCAGGATTTACCCTGCCTGCTCATAGGGAAAAAGTTAAAATGCACATATCCACCTGGTATTTTCACTAGAACTTTACAAAACAAATGCTAAAGACCCAGACAGGGATAAGAGATAAATCTGTTAAAATTCATCTGCAGTAACAGATGATGGGATATCAAACTCTAAATACTTGACACAATTCTTACCAGATGTAGAAGGATTATCCTGCTGAACAGATGCAGACTCAATAAGAGAGGTAGAAGAAGCATTAAAGAGGTTAGATGTAGAAGTAGATGGCTGTGGTTCCTCATAGCAAGACTGAGTAACTGATGGCGATGAGGTAATTTGGGTCTCATCATTACTTCTTCCTGTACTTGAGGTATCTTTGGTCACATGGCATTGGTTTTCTACATTAACTTCTACAGTTGGAAGGGGGAAAAGCAAAGAAAAAACTGTGACAGTCGCCACATCACGACTTCAAATTTCCAAGGAATCAAACTCTCTCAAGAGGGTTAAATTAGTCACTGGAGCTTAGCTCCTCTTCAAGGATCTTGAATTATTTCCTTACCTACTGGTTCTTGAGTTGCATCATGTTTTGTGTTTAAGGATTCATAAAGATAAGCAACATCTGAAAAAGATTTAAAAAAAATATTGATCAGAACCCATAAACAAAAATTCACTAAGCTTAATCTCACATAAACAACTTCCATTCACAAGCGGCTGCCTCCCCAAAGTATCTGACAATGGAAGAGGCAAAGGAAGGGTCACCTCTATAGTACAATGTTAATACTCCTATTTAGGAGGCAATTAGGAACAGCACAGCAAGATCTTTTCTTCTCAGGAAACCAGGCAGAGCAGCTTTTGTTTGAAGTTTAACTTGTGCCAGCCATAGAACTGGAGGCTTAATAATTTCTTAAACTTAAAATCTGCTCCGTGTCAGAACAAACTGTATTTTTACTGATACTTGAATGATAGTTCTTCGAAGAAGGTTATTATTTCTGAGCTCACTTCTCAACTTCTTCAATCAATTTTATTTCATTTCTTTGTAAGATACATGAACTCTCAAAAATACAGATTAAGACATGCCATAAGGTTCATCCAGAGACTAATTGTATTTATTAATAAATCCAACAGGATCATATTCCTTTCCTCTCCATCTTACTTCAACCTAATGCTGTTCCAAAGATTCCTCTAATGCTACTTCTCAGCTCCAGTCACCTAGAAGCAAGTAAGACTCTCTTCGTTCGTAGCAACCCTTTTTCTGATCAAAAGTTAGAGTACTGTCTCCTTTGGAACTACTCAGAATAGCCAAGTAAGCATGCCCAATCTAAACTCTTATCTTTGAAGATGGAGAAGCTGAAAAAGCAAAACTGGAGGCTTGGCAGTTCAGATACTTGTTAACCCAAATAGAAATCAGCGATTCAGTTCATTACAAAGTACCCAGAACATTCGCAAATTCTTCCAAGTAGCATTGATTGCAATAGTATCATCTTAGAAAAGATCTGTGAGATAAACAAGCCATACAGACAGACAAATATAGCTTATCACTGCTTCTTGCAACAATTACATCAGACAGCATAAATATCATGCTCTAAACATACCTAATACTACACTCTCCCATCTCCCAGTACATCCAATTATCTTCACAATAATAGGGGAGCTTATGACTATACAAAGCCTGTCCACCTTAAAGTTCCGCTTCAGAGCTATCAATACAGTAATGAGAACAAACATTTCAAATGTCTCTTTCATCAAAAGTCGTTCCCAGGAAGTGAGTGCTCTCTACTAGAGTTTAAATATTACAACACTTCACACTTATTAGAAGAATTGCATGCTAACGGACAGAGCAGTCAGCTGGGCCACAACAATACATATATAAAAAGAGCTTGTCCATTCTCTCTCTCCCCCTCGTTTATCAAAGTTGAACTCCATCTGTTATTTTGCAATAATGAGTAACTAAATTCTTTCTGTAAATTTTTTTCGGCCAGCATTGGATTTAATCATCCTGTATAACTGAATGAAATGGCATGAAATGAAAATTCTGCCGCCTGAATAGTTATTTCCAAATCATTCATGAACATCTTTAAGACAGACGACACAGATCATTAATGAGATCATTCATTAATTTTGTTCCATTGCAAAAACTGAGCACTTACATCTGGACCTTTGTCCCTGACTTCTACCAAGTTAACACATGAAAGAACATTACTTCCTGCTCAACAGTAGCTTGGTTTATTAAAAATCTTTAAGGAAGGATACAAATAATGTGAAAAAAAAAAAACAAACAACAAAACAAAACCAAAAAATCCCCGATTATGTTATTTCAATTGCATCACCCTGAAAGGAATTCCTGAAAAGAATTCTAGGCACGTGAGGCATGATTCTTCTTTAAGACCATGCAAATATCATTCCAGGTTTACTAATTCTACTTTCACTATAGGGCTTTCCCCATCTTCCCACTCCATTTTGTCTCTTCCGTCTTTTAAAAGAAAAAAATCACCAATGCAAAACCCTTTTGCAGCCTTTCCTTCTGGTGCCAAAAATGGCTTCAATTTGATACACGAAGTATCACTAACTACCCCAGCAATGTGACTTCTAAAAGAAACATCGGGTATGTGATCAGGTCATCATTAGTTACCATTCCATGCATTAGTTCCTCCAAAATTACTTCCAGGCACATTTTAATTTCAGACAGTTGCTCAGACTTGTCCCTGTAAAAAGTGGCACATCCATGACTTCCTCTAGAGAGACTCATTTTTAAACATTAGCAAATTATTTGCCTTAAAATTGAGTAATTCTGTTTTAATTGTACTGATATTTCTTTTCTCGCATAACTCAAAATGTTACTAAGCATGCCATTTAAAAATACCATTTACTCACTGTTCTCTGGCTCATTTTTTCTGTAAACAACATAGATCACATCGCCAGTCTGTAAAGGGTATGTCTGCTTCTTAACCACTTTCAGTTTATTAATTACTGTTCCATTAGTACTGTAAAGAGAAAGAGAAGATAACTTACCACAAATGTTTTCATAATTAGAAGGAAGAGAAAACACAAGATACTTTTGATGAAGAAAAACTATTGACTCATAAAAAAGTCCAGAAACAACAAATTTCTCCCAAAGACAGAAGTACAGAGCTACTAGGACTTCAAAGCTCTCCTTTGTAGTTACTGGTAAAGAGATGGTAGCCGACAAACAGATAGACAAAAGATCCCTGACCTTTGGCCAGTGTCTCAGAACACTTAGATTATTGTTTCTGTATGATAATGTCCACCTTTTAAGTATAAAACAGGAAAGGACAATAGAAGTCCTATTCAAAAAGTTCAAGGTTACATTTTTGCAATTAACACTGGGAACCTCCTAAGACTTTCTGCGACAATGCAACTTTTCTTGTACAGTCAGGGATGACATGCAGCATTAATTTTTCTCCTCTTGCTTCAAATAGTAAAAAAACTAAAATTCTGAGGTTAGTTGGACTGTTTGTAACTCAAAAGTGAGAAGTCAGTAAGGTGGAAAACCAGTTATACATAATTAAAAGATGAGTTGGAATTAATTATTTTGATATTGATAAAAACTCCAAGATTCATGGAAGAAAATAAATTGGGGAAGAGGAAAATGCAGAGCATTGCTGATTAATGGAGGTATCTCCTTCACTATGGGTGATGTTTTATACACAAGCTATTAGTGTTTTGTAACTGAGTCAGGTTGTTCAAGTACTGAATAAGTCCAGCTCTGTTGCAATAAGCCTCTTTCAGGGCTGCAGCATTCTAGCATTTCAGACTTGTGCCATTCAAAATCTCAGCAATTAGTACCAAATATATAATGAAAATCTGCTTTTTCCCCTCAGCAGAGCATGCTGCTGCATGAAGTAACAGCAAACCTCTGCTGCCACCTCCCGGAGGCCACCACTTGTGCCCAGGACACAACACAGCCTTCCCTCAAACAGCCCAGTTTCTCTCTAGTCTCTAGAGTCTAGAAAGGGATGGTTATTTTAGAAAAAAGCGCCTTTCCTTCTTGTAATTTTTCTTATAAAAAGCAGCCTGTGAAAATTTCCTGCCATTAGTAACATGCACAGAGAAAGAAAACTAGAACTTCATACTGGTGACCTTTTTGGACAGAGTCAAAAGCATTACATCAAAAAGTCAAAAGGAAAAGCAAGCCCTTTTGAATCACTACAGCAAGTCTTCATCAACGTATCAGTTCTTGCTCTCACCTCTGCAACTGCTTTCCCTATCTATATGGTTTAATCAACTAATCCAACATAAATAACAAAATACAAAAAAATAAAAATGCTACTTAAACATCAAGAAACAAACAAAAATCTTTGGGTCACATTGGTATTTGCTCAATTAAAGAATCTTCAAGCTTCTCCTATAAGCAAGAACACTATTTAAAGCTTGCCTTTTTACCTCAGGCATATAGATAATGACTAACTTGAAAGACATAAGCACGAAAGAACCAGCAGAACAGAGACATCATTAAGAGAATGTCAAAATTTAGCAATTCAGAGGAAAAAACAATTTTGGTCAGTCATATTATGGTCATTTTATGAAGCTGTTCTGTCCCAACTGCCAAGTTCCAAGATGGCTATAAGGGCAGTAACTCAAGTGAGGTATTCTTTGAAAAAGGGAAAAACCCAGAATCATCACACATCTAGTAACTACTCAAGCTTGGTCTCACAAGATAAGCTGCAGAAATAGATACCCAAGACCCTAATTGTCAAGTTGACTACAAATAGCCACATCTTTTCAGTTCTGCACAGTTATACAGACTTCAGTGAGAGCTGACTGATGAATTACTTGGCATCCATGGACCCAAATGAAGTAGGAATAAACTGATACCACTTAACACAGAAAACCATAAGCTTTTCTTAAATCCATTAGCAAACTGAAGCCAATAATCAAAGAGGAAAAAAAGTTAGGCATTTAACAGATACGGTGACATAACAGATTAATGTTGTGGGTATTTTTTAACCAGACACACATGATAAATTCTGACATTTGTACGTTCCTCTGATGCTTCCAATTAAAGTAGGGTCCCCATAAAGTAAGTTAAAAGTACAGTGAGAATCCCAAACATGAAGGCCATTCATTAGGACTTAATATTGAATTGATACCAACTGGCTGTATAATTTTTGTGGTGCAGAAAAACAGTGCTATCAGATATAAATTGTCTGTGTTGTAACACGATGTTACAAAATGTCCCAATGTCACTTTTCTGAAGAGTGGAAGAAAAAAAAAGTCAGGCCTTGACTCATTTCCAATATGGTCGATGACCCTACAGTTTGATTAATGAATCATATATTACCTTTACTTGCCAATCCCAACTGCTGTGCAGAATTGATGTGAATAGCTACATTTCACTCAGAACAGACTTACTTTTGAAGTGAGTGAATGATCTATGTGTTTTAAGATACTTTGGTATACTTCCTAGAAAAATGCTGGTCTGTTACTTTATAGAAATCACTAGCATCCATCCAGGAAAAGAATGTAATTTATGGTAAAGCTTCTGGGTTAACAGTTTTAACAGTTATCTGCTATTTAAATGCATATTATCCCAAAAACACTGTAAACAGAAGTGAGTTTTGAATGCTATTAAGTTACAGAATCCCTCCTGTACTGTATCATCCTCCATTCTTTTAATGTTCACAGAAATAATTTTCACTGGTAGGGTCCGGAGAATTTAATAACAGAAAGGACACCAGCACCAGCTGAAGATCAGCCTCCGATTTACCCATGGAAAGGGAATATCTGCTTGCCTGTCACATGAGTATCAGCCTTGTGTAAATAATTTCCTGCTCTGAAACATCACTTACTACTTAGAATCCCTAAAAAAAATTACGTAGAAGACAACAAGAGGAGGTCTTAAAAAAATCACCTTAGTTGCATTTAAAATTTAGTTTTAAAATTGGAGAATCTTACAATTGCTTTTACTTCGGGCAAGCCAACTACTGCCTCCACTGTGTTGGGTCAGCTTGTATAATTTGTTTTCTTTCAAGCAGTATAAAGCAACTAGCCCATGGTTTGGAAAATTGAGCCGAAACATACCCCAAAAAAGGGCAAGTCTGTGAATATTTTATTGTACTATTTGCTAACTCTTGGCTTTTGTCACATCCAAACTTCTATTTACTCAATAATTTTGAGTTATCTACACATTTGCTTCCACCTGAAAATTTATGGTAATTCTTCCCAAAAGTAAATCCAAGAACTCACTATGCTACCAGGGAAATAAAAAACCCCAATGTTAGCTGTCTATACATATCTGATTATATTCTTTGGTTTAGCTACAATACAGAAACAAAGTCCACTCAGTTCAGCTGTCCCACACTAGCTGCCTCCTTCAATGCATTCCTCTTCACCAGAAAAATCTGAGCTTGACCACAGCAATGTTTCCAAACTATTTTCCACTTCAGAGAAGAAAAAGCTGACACTGCAGTATTTTTCTGGGACTCTGGACATCTGTACTGCCAACTGAAACATTCAAAAATTTTCTTTCAGCCTGCACGATTTTTTGGAGTTCATCTGGTATTTGGCACAGACATTGGAAGACCCAGAAGAACAGTCTTCTGCAAGTAGTTGTATCAACCATTGAGCCTCTTGATTCAGCAAACAGTAACCACACTTCATACTGACTCACAGGCAAGCAGAACACTTAAAAGAATCTTAATCTTTTTTGTGAGATACATAGAAGCGTAACATGTATAAGCAGCTAATTGGTAGTAGTCCACAGGTGCAGCCCTTCTATTACACTACCACTGTAACAAGCCGCACCTTTTCATGAATATATCATATAGAAAATGAACTTTAATTTGGCTTTGCTAGTTTTCTGCTGGCTGCACCTTCTGCCTTGGGGGAGGTGGGAGGTAGGAAAAAAAAAAAAAAAAAGCAGCAATGTTTCTGCATCACTCACCGTTTCTCTAGCTTGTATTATCAGGACATCAGTCTAAACCAACTCTACCAGCTACATGCAACTGAAACTAGGGATGGTTTCTCAAGCTTAGATTTACGGCTACACTCTTGAGACTGCCATGGTAGGCAAACATGGCCTGGTTTGTCACTTGAAGCATCTTGAACTTTGGGATAACATTGGAGAATGACAATTATAAGCAATTTCCTAGCTGAACATGGTATTTTTCCCTAACATTCAGCATTCCATTCCACAGCTTCTGGGAGTATAAGCCTCCCAGGGACTGATCCAAGGACCTATCCTGGTTATTTTCTCTAGCTATAACCTAGAAGTGGAGAGGAAATACACTCTCAACAAGCTGGCAGGGGCAGACCTGGGCTGCCTCAATGTCATGACATTTAACAAGGACAAACCCCAAGTTCTACACCTGGGATGGAATAACCATCTGCAAGAGTACGGGCTAGAGACCAACCAGCGAGGATTCTTGGTGGATTTTATGACTAAGTATAAGATCACACTCCTTGGACTTATGCCTAGACTTAAGCCAGCAGCATGCCCTGGCAGTGATTAAGGTCTACAGCACACTTGGCTGTATTAACAGGGGTGTAGTCAGAAACTCAAGTGAAGTGATTATTTGAATATGAAGTGATTCCCGTTTACTGGGAACTCATTAGTCCACATTAAAATATTACATCTAGTTCTGGATCACCTAGTACAAAGAAGATCTGAACAAACTCAAGTAAGTCCAGCAGGTAGCCACTGACATGGCCAGAGAGCTGCAGCACAAGACCTATGAGCTAAGGGAACTGGGTTTGTTTTGCCTGGGAGAAGGAGGCCTGGTCAGCAGGGGACCCAATAGCAGCCTTCCAGTACTTATCTCTGTCGTCTTGGTAACTTTCTCATAAGTTCTTTACTGAGATGACAAAGCTCATATATTGAAACTAGGAAGATTCAAATGGATGCAAGGGGAAAAAAAAAAAAAATCACCATGAGGATAATTAAGATCTGGAATAAGGGCCCTGATAGCCTACAGAATCTCTGTCCTTGGAGGTTTTCGAGACCTGACTAAGGAAAGCCTGAACAACCTAGTCCAAACCCGCTGGTGGTCAGTCTTTCACAGAGTTTGAACAAAGTGACCTCCTGAGGTCTCTTCCAACCTGAATAATTCTGTATGTTCTATTTTACTTGAGGAAATAAAAAGAAATTCAAAGCTCATGTAAATACCTGGGAGTTCCTCACCCTCAAAAAAGACTCCTTTTAATATCAACATACCTACTAACTGATGAAGAGACAGAAAAGGAACAGAGGTGCCAAAATTCTGCTGAAAGAAAAACATCAGCTGAAGCTCATACATTCTGCCAGTGCCCCTCTAGAATGTGCACACCACTCAGACAGTTCAAAGGTTTTCCAAAATATTCTTGGGGGGATTTTTGTCAAAAGCTCAGCAGGTGTTTGATACTAACCCTACCAGAACAATATATTTGCCTTCTGGTATGTTGGAATAGGAATTGGGCATGATAACCTTCAAAACCTCAAACATGAAATTTCCTCTTTATGTACATACATGAATGTATTTTGAAGTGCCTTCTTCATCTTTGGGTAAAATGCTTTCCAGACATGAGAAATTGGGGGGGAGCTGGCAGAAAAGTGTTATTTGTTTCTCTACTGACTGCAATAACCTGGCAGAAAAAGAATGTGGTTTACAGAAGCATTTTAAAATGTCATGCATGGAGTTCCTGAAATCTAATAAACCAGAAGCTTTTGGTAATCTTAGACAAAAAAAAAAAAAAACCCCTGTCAAAAATTAAGCAGACGGAAATTTGAAGAAGGTTACAGTCTCCTCCTAAGAAATATTCTTGCATTCAAATTCCCATCTCAAATTTTATAAAGGAAACTAGAAAACAAACTAAAATCCATTGGAAACTACCCAGAACCCCTGCAGTGCTATCTGTATTCCCACAGTAGCCTTAGAGTTCTATAGGAAATAGCCTCACCAGTATAGCAAGTTCACTGGCCTTCAGTATATGAAGTAGTACATAATTAAACTTCATATACTAGAAGAAGTTCCACTACTTAGCGTTTCAACACTAGTTCCAGTGAAGTATGTGCTTCTACCTTTCTATGTTGAAGACCTTTAGTTCTCACACCCAACTTAACACAGAAACACCAGAAAATAATTATTATGGTTTAAAAAAAAGAAACAAAACCTGAAGTATCAATAGTAGAAATCTGGCAAACACCTTATATTATTAAACTAGAATGAATAGGCTCTAATCTCCATCTGATATGCCCACCACAACTGCTAGACTACTACAGTACTTATGCTATATGGGCTACAGATATTCTGAATACCAGAAAGATGTATAACAAGTACAGATTTTTACTCCACATCTATTCCATGCTTTGAGATCATCACTGCAGGTATTTTCTTCCCTACATAAGTGCCTGAAATGAAGCATACTTGTGCTTAGAGTTTTTCAGAATGCTGGCATCACTTTTTTCACAAGTCTAAAGAAATATGCTACAAAACTACTACATCAACAGCATTTTTCATCCAGTAGACTATGAAATCCTTTGTAGAGGAAAAAAAGTGTTTAGAAAGAGCCACCGCCACCCACCACCCCAACCTAAAATGAAAAAGCGGGGGGGGGGTGGGGGTGTGTGTAAGAAACAAAACAAAAAAAAAAAAAAGAGGATTTACCACTGATGCCTTGAGCAATACACAAGATTTTACTTCACAGACTATAAAAAAAGGTAAGTGTAGAAGTTCATAGAAGAACCAACCTTGTATCTTCCAATGACACTTGACCAGATTCTTCATCCACTATGATTTTACAGTGATCTCCAGACACCAACTTGTTGCCAGGGAAAGATAAGTCACAACCTAAAAAAAAATAAATAAATTTCCAGTGTGCTTAAAAATACACATTACACAGACAGATCAGCATTCTACATGGCTATAAATGCACAACAAAATGACTCATGTACATCTGCAATAGTTCAAAACTTCTACTGGTATACAGGCAGCAACACAGTCTAGTATGTGATACATAAATACAAGCAGTGAGATAGCCCCTTGTGCTGATATAAGCTTGTTTCAACCACTTCAAGATGTTTTAGTTCCCTTATTCCCCCTGCAATCCTAGACCTTACAGATGGAAATCAAATCACAATGACTTGTTCTAGAGTGGTACAGAGATAAATTTACACGTACTTGAAGCTCAATCTAAATCCTAGAGGCATACACCACTGAGCATCCAGCTCTTTTTCCACATCAGTGTAATATTGTTTCATCGGATTTAACTTCTGCTTGATTCTGGTATATTGGGGGAAAGTAGTAGGAACCAATGGTTAATAAATAAGAGTATCACTGTTCTACCTTTAAGTCTTCTTCTTTTGATTGTTTTTACATAGGAGAATTTTCCTCATCTCTGCTGACAGCACTATTACATTAATAAAGCTGAAAGGGGATTAAAAATCCTGGACTAAGATTTAGGGATATGCAGAAGTGTAATGACAGTGTTGACATGACAGAAACCTTCCTACCTATGATGCCAGGGCTCTGAGCAAATCTAGTGGTTTTACTTCATTTTAACATTGAACGTTCAAGGGAACGCTCAAGGTTCCCCACTAACCTCTCTCGCAAATGACTCAAAGCACTTGCTTACACAAAAGTTATAATTAACAAACATGCTTCACTTCCACCTATTCACACTATGGGTGCACTCTATCTCAGTCTGCAAGCAACTTATCCAGAAGTAAACTAGTAGCCACTACCATGCTGGCAACAGTTTATCACTAGTCTACTACTACTCAAGAAGCAATCAACAGCTACAGAGTTAACTGTTGCCACAAAACTTGTCATGCTCGGAAGCCCACTGAAAGTAAGTAGGCTAAATTTTATTCAGGAACATGCCAACATTTCCATTCTATTCTGTGGAGCTAGACTTTCACATGGGAGCAGGAAGGACAAAATGCTGTCAATCAGCATTTCTAAAACTCCTCACGATTTTCTAACTAATACTTATGACCCAAAGCTTGATACTCTTGTAACCGCTCATTCTATTAATCCATTAGCAAACAGTTATGGAAGCAACAGAACATGCAAAAATTCATCTATTTTCTGCAAGATAATCCTCAATTAGACCTCAGTTTGAAGAATTTACCTACAGCTTAGATAATGATAAGCAATCTAAATGTAAACAAGCAACATATTTTTCCTACAACACATTACCTGAATTTCTCATAAAACTGGGGTTTGACCATTTACAGAATGTGACTGGTCAGTCAAATAGCTTGACCTGATGAACAGGAAACTAAAAATGAGTGGTGTCAGGGCAAAGTAAAAAAATTAAAATATTGCAATGATTATTTTAAATAGTAAGCATGAAAACTTTTAAAATAAAGGCAAGTAGTAAAAGCCCTAGACTCTGGGAATAACACTTTCAAATTCACTCTTAGAGCAACTTTCAGTACTTGCTGGCAATCTTTATGCGGCCAGAAGAATTAAGGGCTCTATGTGGGCGTTTTCTTTTCTGTGAAGTACAAGCATTTTGCATTGCAGTTCCAATTTATTTTAACCACAGAAACAAAATGAGAATGTAAACAGGACTGATACACAGAAACTCTTCTAAATCAACAATCGTTTTTTCTTGTTTGTACAAACTCTTACAGACAACCTGAAAGGCATATTCACTTTTAAACGTGCATGTATCACAAGTTGGTAAAAAAGAAAACGTCAGTGTAAAACTTTGTCATCACAGAACACAGAGCCAAGAGGTAAATTAGGAATAAGGGATGGCCTGGCAAGCGACTCCAGCAGCTGAAAGCACCAAACCCAACTAGTTCCAGTCCAACATCCAATTTTAAAGGCCTGGAGGGGGGAATCGCTGCTGTCCCCCGGCCACCGCCCTGCGCCAGCGCAGCGTGTCCCTGTCCCACCTTTCTTCCGACCAATTGTCCATTCTCTTTTCAGCAGCAAGACGTGCGGCTCTGCCTCATCAGCACCCAGCCGGATCAGCTTCCCCCAGGGCTGCTGCTGCTGCTGGCTCTGCTCGCCTCCTTCCGAGTGCTCCATTTGGATTCACATCTGACAAAAACAAAGCGAACCCAAACCCCATCACACAGCACCCGGCGGGGAGAGGGCCCGCTCGGAGCCGGCAGCCCCCTCCCCCTCACGGGGGCCGGGCCCTGCGCGCCGTAGCCCCCTACTCCCCTGGGGCTCCCCCGGCCTCTGCCCTGCCCGCTTCCTTTTGTGTGGAGTCGCAGAACCCTCCCCCTAGGCCACTCGGCACCCCGCTGCCAGCCCACCCGCTTCTCCTCGCCCCCACCCCACGGGCCGCTCCCTGCCAGAGGGGGAGCGGGCTGGGGCGGCCTTGCCCCCTCCCTCCCCTCACTTCTCTCCCCGGCGGCGGAGGAGGGCGGCCAGCCCGCCGCCACCGCCCCCGCACCCCCCCGGCCGCCTCCGCCCGCCCCCCTCCGGCCCGGCGCCCCCGCCCCCCGGCGCCAGCCCTTACACCCAGTCCCGCGGCCGAGGCGGCTCCTGTCAACAGACATTGCCACCATCAGCTGATCAGGGCTGGGCAGGGCCAGGCCTGCCATTGGAGGCGGCGCACGGCGGCCATAGGGAACGCACCGGGGAAGAGGCGGGTCTTCCGGCCTCCGCCACCGAGCCACGCAAGCTAGAGCGCCGCATTTCCCGGCGAGGCCGCGCCGAGCCGCCCTACATAGGGAAAAAGAGTGCTGTAACGAGGCCTGGGCGCCGGAGGCGCCTCGGCGGACATGTTGGGTACGGGCCGGCTCACCAGCGGAACAAGGCGCTCCCCGCCATCTTTGTTGCGGGCGGGTCGAGCGCCTCATAGCGAGTTGCGCGTGCCGGCCGCCGGCTGAGGTCGTTTAATCGGTCACATACAGGGAAAAATTATTGTCGTTTAACTCTGCGACGTTGAAGAGTTATTAGTTTGCAAGCAGCGGCTAAATAAAAACACATACTTGCTGTTCCAGGAACATGCTTTAGCAAGAAAGCTCCTGCCACGCTGAGGCGGGATCAGTGCCTGTGGGTGGCTAGCTGGCACCCGGAGCGGGCAGCCCCAGCTGTAATTGGAAGGCTCTTACAAACCAAAACCTGCAGTTACTGGGGCCAGAAGAGAGCAGTGGAGCTTTCTGCACCTTAAGAATGGTCAGTTTACTCTTTGTGCCCCACCAACCACCTCATTTCAATATCCTCTTCTACAATACACAGAAACTAGCTAAAAAAAACCCCACAAAACCAAACAACACCACCACCCCAAACCCAAAACAGCAACAAACCCCCTGAAACTGCAAGTGGAAAGATCTCATCGGTTCCCAAATGGCAGCCCCATCTCCTGTGGCCCTGGGGCCCATGCTCCCAGCCCCATGGCGCTAACCCAGCCTCTGAGGGGCCATCATGCTTGCCCTCGCTTCCCTGGCTCCCCACTTGGTCTTCTCACTGCCATCTCACTGGGAGCCACCTCAGAGCACCAAAATAACTGAAAACAAATCACCTCTCCCTTGCTTTCATCCTGCTCCCACCTTAGGCCGGTGTGAAGTCCCGCGGAGCGGCCCCGTCCCCCCATCGCGTGCTCCATGCTGCCTTTGCCTGCCTCCGCACCACCTCATTGGCAAGCTCTTCTCAGGTGGCGTTCACCTCATGGCCAGCTCTCCTCAGGCAGCCATTGCCCACCTCCGTGCCGCCTCACGGCCAGCTCTCCTCAGGCAGCCATTGCCCACCTCCATGCCGCCTCACGGCCAGCTCTCCTCAGGCAGCCATCGCCCACCTCCAAGCCGCCTTATGGCCAGCTCACCTCTGGCAGCCATCGCCCCACAGCCAGCTCACCTCAGGCAACCATCGCCCACCTCTGTGCCACCGCACGGACAGCTCTCCTCAGGCAGCCATTGCCCACCTCCATGCCGCCTCACGGCCAGCTCTCCTCAGGCAGCCATTGCCCACCTCCATGCCGCCTCACGGCCAGCTCTCCTCAGGCAGCCATCGCCCACCTCCAAGCCGCCTTATGGCCAGCTCACCTCTGGCAGCCATCGCCCCACAGCCAGCTCACCTCAGGCAACCATCGCCCACCTCTGTGCCACCGCACGGACAGCTCTCCTCAGGCTGCCTTCACCTGCCTCCATGCCGCCTCACGGCCAGCTCTCCTCAGGCGGCCTTTGCCTCACGGCCAGCTCACCTCAAGCAGCTGCCCCTTGTGGCCGCTCGGCTGGGCCCGGCCATTTTCCAGACACTGCCAGAGAGTTGGAGCTTCTTCACAGCCTGCTGAAGAACTTCTCATATGCATCTTCCCTCTATCTGAGCCTTCAAGGATTCCACAGCCTAATCCAAACCAGGTAACATAACCGGGCCCCCAAAAAGCTATGGAGAAAGCCAGTACCTGAAATTTGGTAGCCTTTTCTCTCTGTGTAAAATGTTATCACTGCTAACCCCTTGTCAAGCTGCCTGTTTCTCTATACTTGTTTTTTTTTTCCTGGGGCATTTGTACCACTTGTACCATAATCTTTTTAGGCCAGTTAGCACCCCATATGAAGTGGCTTCTTAGGCAAAAGTATTGTAGGCCTTTTGCACAACATCAGTAGCAACCCTATACTTGCTCATTTAGCACATTCATCTGAAGGACTTGAACAATTTTATGTTCATTAAAACAGGAGGAAGAAGCCGAGCTATCCTGGATCTCCCTTCTGGTTGCTGGTTAGCTTTTTTAATTAGTCATATAACATCTATGGGGGCAGTAAGCCTCTTCCCCCTCCCTTCACTCAAATGATTTTGAATTTTGGATTAAATCAGAAGGTATGAAACCAGAACCAAAACACTGAAAACAAAATAATTTGCAATTCTTTGCTTTGATACTCCTACTTGGTTCACAGGCTTAAGCTCTCAGATTTTGCTTTTGTCTTAACCTTTCCTGGAAACCCTCTAGATCCCCTTGCCCACATTAATCTCACACCAGTACCAGCCTGCGCAGGAGAGCTGCACGGGACTACTGGTACAAGCAAAAATACTCAAATACAAAAGTGTTGTGGATCTGCAGTTTTAACTGATACTTAATGCACAGTATTGCTTCACAGTTGTCAGCTGCATGGGCCCTAGTTGAGCAGAAAACCTAAGTAGACATGTAAGTCAAAACTGATGCATGTACTTAAGAGCTTTGCATTATTGACCTTAGTCTATAACTCTTCCCTTAGTAATATACTACCAAAAAATGGTTCAAGGCCTGAGTGTCTGCATTCCTCCAAAAGGATTTGTCTGTAAAATACCCAGCTTACTTTCAACTTTGTCCTCACTGAGGACTAGTGCCTTTTATACATTCAAAGAGAGATGCTTCAGTGGAAGTTACAATCACTCAAAAGCATTGTCATGGTGCTTCATTTTTATTACTGCTCACAGTGTCTAGTAATTGTTATCTCTGAGTGGCAGAGGAAAATATCAGCACATGGGAAATGCAACTAAAAGCCTGACAACCAAATCTTTTGTGTAAACCGTAGCATTAGCTGAGGGAGGAAGTTGTTTTGTTATATTGTGGCATTGAGAAAACATATTTTCCAAATATTCCTGCCAAGAGATCCCTCTGCAATCGCACCAAGGAATTACTGCACCTCGGTGATAGCACAGTGCAAGCAAATGATTGGTTCAGCTCTTGCAGCTCTCCCACAGTATCCATGTAAAAAGACAGCAAGTGAAACATACAGCTAGCTTAACGAGTCCTGTGTGGATAGGAGACTCAATTAAAATTAAATTATACAACAAATTAGGTTTTAAATGCTGCGCTGCTTAGCCAGCCAGACAAATAATAATTAGAGATGTACTGATCTGCTGCTATGTGCAGTGGAACAGCAGACTGCTGCAACTGCTTTCAGTGTTAAACCGACAGCACTTCCCTCCTAGCTCAAGGTAGTTTTATATGACATTTCAAGAGAACCATCCCTCAACAGGGCTGTTTTGTATTTGTCACCCTCCTGAGCTGGGCAGAATGGACAGGATCTTTTTCTAGAGTCTGTCATTCGCATCTGTTCCATCAGTTAATGTTTCTTCAGCAGTATACCTCCCCTCTTCTTTCTTTCTAGAATCTAGGTCATTCTAGATGGAATTAGTTTTCAGGCTTTGAATTGTGTAGGTATACGTATATTAGATTCAGGAGAAAAAGAAGCTACAAATATTATTTTTTTCCCTACCAACAGCAGTATACATACCAGTGGTTTCAAAATACTCCATGATGCAGATGGATACAAGCCAGAAACTGCCACCTCTGATACCAGTTCTAGCAAAAGAAATTTAGGAGTTCCTGGTAAAAAACAACATAGAAATCAATCCAATTGAAAAGGACCTGAAGGCAGCTACTCAAATCCTACTATAAAATTTCAAATGTTTTTGTATTGCATTACTGTCTGGAGCTCTCTATGACCCTGTGATAGGTAATGTTTGGGAAGACTGATGCTGCTTAATTTTCTCTGCAATTTTTTTCACCTCTGGTGAAAGTAATATTAAGTTCTTAATATTAGATCGAGCAAATACAACATGGAAAACATGCTTCATGATAAAACTAATAATTATGTGTTCTGCCTGGAAAGAAAAGTATTTAAAAATCATCCTAAGCCAGCAAGAGTAATGTTATCATACAGTCATCTTCAGTTGTGGTTTCCTATTGCAGGCTGCTTGTCTGTGGGTAAGGAAAAACAACTTTGTAGTGCAAAAGAAAACATACCAAGGACAGCCTTTTAGTCAAGCATTTTTCTAAATACTGATATCCCAGTCCTGCCATGCTGTAAATGAGAATGCACTACTAACATGAAGGATATTCTGAGTTAGGCAGCCAGCCCCAGATCTCCTCCTTATTAAGTGGTAGAGAAGGGAAGACAGCCAGGGACATCACATAGGAATAGAAGAGGAAAAGTATCATTTATGTCCTTTTTCTTATGCTGTTTATACAGGCATCCATTACTGACCACTGCTAGTGTTTGGAAAACTTTTAATCTAGGGGAAAGTAGCATAGCAGTTCCTGTGTTGTGACTCTCCTCGTTAGTCTGCTGCAAAGCCTTTGAATTGCCCATGAGTTACAAGGTTAAGCAGCAATGGGTTTAAGTACGTCAAAAGAAAGGACTCCCTGGGAAATTCAGAGGATCTCCCAGGAAAACGAACAAAACCAACTCACCAAAGTCATGCACACAGGAGTTAATCAAACAATGCAGTTCCCAGGAAGAAGTTCCTTTCAGCAGCGACCCCAGCTGAACTTGTTGCTGAGGTAGAAGGAACAATGAAGAGATTGCTCTGCACTCAGCTGACAAACATAGATAAAAAATAATGCAATTATTGTTCACACTTCACAAGTTAGCTTCACTGGATGCAACTGTTAAACAACATTCTCAGTTCTCTTTGAAACCCCTTTGTAAATGCAGCCAGGTATTTCCCAGAGACCTAACAAATGATAAAAATGGAAAAACCTGTTGACATTTCTTTTTAGAAATGACTGACATACAGTTATTTTCTTACATTCAAATATAATTTTAAAATACACATTCGGGCATTTTTTACATCCTTCTTTTCTTGCAGCCTGGAGGGGCAAAGCAGTTTAAATTTTTGCCTTTGGCATACTTTAGTTTCTGAGCATCAAACACTTTAGCTAGCTTGCAAGCCCAGCAGATGGTAATTTCTGTCTAACAAAGAAAGCAATTCCACTTGATTAGCAAAATGGAAGTATTTCTAATAGCCTTAGGTTTCCTAAGACATAGATTTGTTTTCTTTATCTAGGCACAGTCCTACAGTAAGGTCTTCCCCCATTTTATGTGGCATGAGCCCACCCTGGTATATATATTGATTCTTATATATCTTGGGCCAGATTCAAATGGATCCCTTTAATGGTTCTTCTTGTCATTTGTAGGTGATATTCCGAGTTTTCTTTTTGATCATTTAATTCATGATGTTGGAGAAACTCTCTAGTACTTCCCTAGTCACAATCTTAGATTGACATGTTTAGTCTGAGGAAGAAAAAAAATTGCCTGTATTATCTCAGGATGAAAAACTGCCTACAGAAAAATTACATGAATATTTCTGCAAAGATTTCTTCTCCATAGATAATTGGGAAGATTTAAAGTCTACTTAGAGAATCAATTGCATCAAAAGGGATTTTTAAAATATTTCTTTCCTTTAAGTGTTTTAAAACGTATTTCCTCCAGGGGGTGCCAAGTTAACACCACTGGAAAGTAAAAAAATTATGAATTATCCACGTCAAGGACATAACAACTGTCCATACTGTACATTTCACTGTACCTTCAGCTTGAGCCAAAGGCACCAGTGTTTAAAATGAAACTTCTCAGCTGTTCACTTGTGAGTCTCTCTTGAAGTCAGAAGCAGTGCTGACTGGTCCTACAATTAATGTCATGCACATTCTCTGCCGAGTTCAGATAGGACACATCCCTTGGAAAAGAGCTTTAATAGTGTCTGAGTGGAAGAATACATCCATCTCAGCCTTTGAAAGAAAGAGATCTTGGGGAGGGAAAAAGTTACAAATGCAGTGACACTGATATGTAGCTTCAACCAGCTTATGATTAAGGGCAGAAACCTGGACACAAGAACTAAAATGATGCAGAAAAGCTGAAGAAAAGATGGTCAGGAATATCGTCAGGTCTTCTACAGGTCTGCAGGGAATGTCAGCCCCAAGTAGCATATCTGTAAACATCATTATAGCAGAGGAGAAGTTTCACTGGCACTTAAAACAGAAACCTTGCTTTGGACAAGTGACCACTTTACTCTTAGGGAAGTCTATTTACTCCATGAGAAAAATCAATTTAATCACTGTTCCCAGTCAAAGGAGCAAGAGAAAAAGGAAATTGTTGAGAAGTAATATAATAATATATATACCTTTTCCACAATTCACTGCTCATGTTTTTCTCTTATCTACACAGCAGTTAAAATAATCACACAGTCTGGCTATTCTGGATCCTTCACGCGCCACATTAGAAATATTACTGAAAGAGTGCCTCATTATCCTCTGTGTGACAGTAACATCTCTGCTGGATAGTTATTTAAAACTTCTGTAGGACTTCAAATAATAAAAGATGAAATCCCTACTATATACCTAATTTGTCCTCTTATTTCAAAATGCAAGTTTATTTTTCTTACTTTGAGATTAGCAACAGAAACCAACGCTAGCAGTGAAAACCAGCATAATTAATCTGTAACATCATGTAAGTGTGGACACTGTCAGAATGAAAAAAAACCCTAAATATTATATTGATCATTATTTGGGCAATCTCAGATCCAGGGCTGTCAGTTAACACTGTACCGAGATGCAGAAGGGATGCTTGTTATTGCAAAAAAATCACCTCACTAAATTCTCATTTGCATGTAGCAGTGGAGTACCACTGCAATCACTGATAAACAACTTTGCATCAGCTGAAAATATGATCACTTGTCTAGATCAGGCAGAACATTGAATTCCTGTGGAAGCAAAATGAATTAATGATCAAAACCTTGAATGCTGGTAGTGATGTCTGTGACCATGTAGGGAGCTGTAGCAATGGGCTGCAGTGGGAAGACTTTCCTAGTCTTCCTGCTGGAGAGTAGGTGCTGGAAATTTTCAGCTCTTCTGCGGGAAGCAGAGCACACTTTGATGGAGTTCAGGGGGAAGCAGCTCACCCGTCCAGATACTCTGCCTTGCAGATCCCCTCTCAGCTGAATCTCTTTGTAATGGGTTGTACATTTGCTATACAACAACACCAGGAAGTACTGGCCCTGGTACAAAGGGGGCAAATCCTTTTTGAAGCTGAATATGGAGAAAGGGAATGCAGAGGCAGAAAAGGTAACTGAAGGAAATGGGAACAATAGGCTGAGTACAGTTCCTCCTCCCAAGCTGTTGAGGTAGGTCTTTAAATCACAGTTTGATAGAACAGCAGCCTAAGCAACATACAGTCAAGATGTTTAATGAGATTTATTTTTATTTTACATATTGCACTGTGTAATTATAAGAATTAGATACCACCTGTAGTACATACCTGGAAGTCTAGTCATTGTTTTTGTAAATGATAGCATGCCCTAAATTGCATCATCTTCAGACTAGACACTGGGATTAATGGAACATTTCATCTTGTTCCTTGCTTTCTCTCAATGCCACATTCTAGAGACACATTATTATTTTTATTTCGCTTTACTTTTGGAGATGCAAGCTTGCACACTAACCTGGTTTACAATGAATTGCCTCCTGAGAAAAGGAAAAGTCTGTTTTCTACATCCTGTACAAAAGCAAAAGGTCCCATAACATCTTGTCTGGCTTATTATTGGCAGGGAGTCAGATCCATCAACCCTGGGGGATGGGGTAGCATTTTTTATTTTGTATTTGATTTATTAAAAATCCCTGCTGTGGATATTAAGAGGAAATCTGCCATAATTCAGGAGCAGTAGTTCTGATGGACAGTGAGATGGAAGATTTCATATTAAATCCTTAGGAGGCCAAAAAGAAAATTGAAAATCTGGAAGTATCAGCTGATGGGCACTATAGTTTCATTATAAAGAACACCAAGCTCTATAAACCTCTTGGCAGGAGGGATAAGAGTAGAATCAAAACAATGACCTTGAGATCAATCTCAGGCTAGGGAACAGTAGGTTTTCAACAGATGCCAAGTAAAGGAGAGGAAGAGGAAATACAAGTCAGATGTCATCAACTTGGACCTTGTTCTGGGCCCTCCTGGTCAAAAAATATCCACATTTAGAGTTTCTTACGGTATGACAGAACAGATGTATAATATTTTCTCTCTCTCCATGCAGCTGGAACTCTTAACTAGGTTCTCTTTGCATCTCCTCTGCTGCATTATTTTCTCCTCTGTTTTTGTCATTAGATTTCTTGACCCATTCTTTTTCCTAGCTAGTGCCCTGCTTTGACCAGATCACATTCTATTTACATCCCTCCTTAGATTTATCATTCTCTGTTGCAGCAAGGAAAAAAACTATTTAATTTCCAAGACCCATTTTGACCTATGTCCATCCAGCCTATTGTCTTAAATTCAATTTTGGGAGTCAGAGATCACCTCTGATTAGTCACATTACCAGTCTGTATCACCTCTTTGCTACATTTCCCCCACAACTACTATATGCTTTTTTTCTCCCAAACTGCCATTCCTCCATCAAAGGAATGTTCTGTAACAGCTATGGAAGTTAATAATCATCCTTCAAAGTTTTTTTTTTTTCCCCTGTGATACCTACAAAAGCACCTATTACTGGGTGACTAGATGGCATGCCAAGACCATAGGCTAATACACTATCTTGTTTGTACTATTCCTGTTCCTGTTTCACATGTGCTAAACCTCATATAGCAGAGACCTGGTCAATACTTTAAGCATGGAGGGACTATAGCAGTGCAAATTAACACCAGTCTTTCCTCACTTCTAAGCTGATGGATGTTGTTCTCCTCCAGTGCACCAGCAGCAAAGTGATGAGTGGAAGAAGATGCAGTACTCTGCTATTGTAGAAATAGTGGGGCTAGAAAGGCTAAGGAGCTCAGTCCACTGCAGTAAAGATGGTGTTGCTTACTATTAGCAGTCCCTCAGCCAGGAAAGAGGGTTTGATGGGTTCTGAAGAAGTACTAGTGCTCATGATATGGTGCATAAAGCAGCGCAGTTGATTTATGCATGGACTTTATCCCACATTTCCTCCTAAGCCTGATTGCAATCTAAAGAAATTATATTGCTTATTTGGGCTAGGCATGGAGAAGCCAAAAAGCATATATAATTTGACAGCTAAAGCTCTGGAGGCAACCAATTATGATTTATGGGGTTGTTTGAACACCCACAGCTCAGCATCCAAAGCCACTGGGACAATGTGGGTGTTGGTACACCATCACCATATGTTTTTTCATATGTGAACACTGGTTTCTTAAACACCCTGCATTCAGATTTGACAGACTAAAGTACTGAAAGTCACAACACCCCCAAAACATTGGCCTTGATGTTACTCATTTTATGGCATTCTCATCTTCTACAGCAGCATATATGTGGAGGAGTAATGGTTCAAGAGCTCACCTAAATCATTGCTTTCCAGCTTACGGTCTGCAGAGCCTGGCAAGCCCATGGAAAACTTATAAAGACTTTGAAAAAAGTGATTGAGAAAAACCAAATTCATATGTGCCAGACAGCAACCTACATATGTGAAATTCCTAAAGGAGCCTGCACTAACTACTGCTGGTAAATTTTTTAGGGGTTAACAAGTCCAAAAAGGTTGAAAAACCACTGACCTAAATCTTCTCCTGCAAGAGCAAATGGCCTAGAACTGCAGCAATATGAGAACTTGGCACTAAGAAATAGCATGACAGCTTAGCGGCACAAAATCTCTGCAGCTTCTCACAGATGTAAATAGAAGCAAGTAGGACAGACATATCTGTTTAGCTCTTGTAAGTATTTGTTCAGGGATTAGTGTTAAAACAGACTGAGAGAATAAAAAGGGCATCCCATCTCAATGCTAACTAAAGTTAGCAATCTTGACTACAGATTACTGTATGCAACAAATCTGGAGATGGATGTGTTCCTTATACAGATCAGTCAT
The DNA here is from genome assembly GCF_023634155.1 of Falco peregrinus. Taxonomy (NCBI): domain Eukaryota; kingdom Metazoa; phylum Chordata; class Aves; order Falconiformes; family Falconidae; genus Falco; species Falco peregrinus. The sequence goes on along the minus strand of NC_073722.1, from coordinate 86,377,134 downwards.
TTCAAAGCCTGAACTTTCACTAAGTTTAAAAAAAACCACAAACAACAGACAAGGACAATCCCTATTAAGGCATCATGTAGTTATTTCAGTAGATTGTCTGGAAATAAGCTTGTTTCTGTGCTAATTTTTCTTCTGGCAGAACCAATTCATTCTTGGCCTTTACAAGCTGGTCTTTTACATTTGATTCAAAATTGGATTTGGGCCTCTAGGGATATCTGATGTCAGCCTTCCTAATGTAGTGTCAACACGAAGACACAAGGAGATAAAAAGTCAGTATCACTTAGAGTTTCCTTTTTGCAGGGTCTAATCTGGATTTTTCACTCTCTCTCACTTTTGCACTCTGGATCACTGCATCTTCTTGTCTTGAGTCACATTAAGCGGGAGGGCAAGAGTGTGTTTAGCCAACCTCCTTGGTTTATAGGCAGGGTCACTAACACAGCTGGAACACATACTTATACTTCATGGTATCACCTCATAAAACGATCACATAGCAGACAAATTTTAAGCACATATTTGAAAAGCAGAAACTGGGGTCAGGGTGGTATAGACTGGAGGAAGGGTAAATGTAGGCTACAATGAAAAATAATGAGACTCACTTTGCTGGAGGAAATGGTCAAACATTAGCATTTCAATAGAAGAGGTCAAACCATTTCATCCAATACAGGATATAGTTCCCTGCAGACTAAGCTAATACAACCCATAACATCTGTACTCTGTACTGCACTTTTTAAATATGATGTCCAAACTGTAGGTTACTCCCCACAAAGACTTATATTATCCCTCTTGCCTCCCTCCCTGGCCTATCATGCAGTCTGTACTCATCTGGAACATATGAACTAACCAACTGAAAATGGGATGCAATGGAAAAAGAGCAAGAACATGGACTCTCTCAAAGGTATTAAGAAAAACGTATGTAGGCACACAGCTCAGAACTTTCATAACACACACAGAGGAAGACTGAATTATGATTCCTTGGACAGCCTTAGTTCTGGCCTTTACTGACACATATGACTTTGCAACAGTCAGGATTGTGTCATTCTTTAGGACAATAATATACATTATTTATTAGACTAGAAGTTCATCATTCTCTCAACCAAACAAGCACTAACAAAGTATTTTCTGCTTTTGCCCATGAGAGGTTTTAAGTTTATATTCTCTTGTTGAGGATGACTGGGAAGAAAAGTGCTTGTATCTCCTCTTCTTCTTAAGTGATACAGCCTGTGCATAGAGCTGACTTAGACAGGACTTAGCACCTATGCAAGTAACATGACAGTGAGTAAATGTATGGTATGATAAGTAGAATAAATTCATAATTAAAATCACACGTGGCTCTCATAAAATGAAGATTTCCTATCCAGACAGATTCTTATACTCTTTTCCTGGAAGTGTTAAAATGCTGTGACAAAAAAACGAACCACCCAAACCCAACAAAGACCCCTGCATTTCCCAGCCTGCAGCAGTTTCATGGTCCAAATACCTACAGACTGAAACTCTTGCTCCCACCACTACTGCAGAGCAGAAAGCAGAGCTGCTTTGTGCAGTGGCTTACTCCTGTCTTGCTTAGCATGTTAGACTTCACAAAGGCAGTAGAGAAGGTATTTTTTTTCCAGGTCTTATACATGGTAATTGAGACAAGATTTTCTGCCGCAGGTAGAACATAAACTTTCTGCCATATTGCCTATCTTCTTAAAAAGATAAGAAAAGTCCATACGTTCAGATGAGCTGTGCAGCTGCTCGTTTTGCAGAAGAGTTGCGAGTTTTCCTGGATGCTGTTTTCTCCTTTGCTTCCACCTATGTCTAATTTAACATCTTCTATTCCACTATTTTCTCAGCAGTCACTACCCAACAGCACATCCTCCATTCAGCTTAACAACCTACGCCAGCCATGATCATGTTAAACAGTTGATTGGATTCAGCTGGGTCTTTCTGCATTGTAGGAAGAGCAGGCAGGCATTTGAATACAGTTTCTGGGTGTTGGTGGGGATATCCAGATCAATCCCTTGCCAGAAAGAGAAAAAGCAGCATCACATTTTTCATAGTGCTTTTCTTTAATGACATTTCCTTCCTTCCTTCCTTCCTTCCTTCCTTCCATTCATTAAGCAAATGTCCAGGGGAGATAAATGAATTGCATTGTGTATCTAGAGGATCTTTGAAATCCTTGATCCAGGTTAAGTGTGCAAGAATGAGAAAAATAACAGGGAGCTGAATTGAGGAAGGAGATTTAAACACACAAACTCTCAGGTTGCAAAAAAGTAATAAAGAGCTAGAAAATGGAGGCAAGGCACAAGAAAATAACTGAGACACAGAGATACTCCAAAATAATGCAGCTGCTAGAGGAAAAAAAAAAAACCACAACAGAAAAGAACCTTATGCAGTAAAGGGAGAGCTGGTGTTCAGCAATGCTCAGAAATTTTAATACCGATGTATAAAATTAAACCGTGACAGCAGAACAGGCTTATCTGCAAGCGTCACGTTACTTCCCCTGGGATCACTACCTTCCCACTGGTGCTTCTGTCATCTTCTCCTCCCTACCCCCCCGCCCCAAATCTCACTTGACCTGAATTCTCATCATTTGACTCCATAATCCTCTGGTTTCCACTGTACGCACACAAAAGATTATTGTACAAAAGCGAATTCCCAGGGCCTTGGGCTTTGCTTTCCATTTAGTTAAAGAATTATCCTATAGTAGTTTAGGTGCTGGGAAACTTGTCCTGTAGATTATTGCCTACAGGGCAAATGCTGAGGAGGCTGCTAACGAGAGAACAGATGTTCAGTGGCTTATGAGCCTTGCTGAATGTAAATATCTTCAGCACAGTGCTTGTCAATAAGCCTCTGCCTGAGAATCACAAATCTTATGGAAAAAATTCACCCCCAGTGTAAATGCATGGGCTTAGGCAGAATTATACTGAGGAAGAAGCTGGTCCTTCATCTGCATCAGAAAGACAGAGTTCAAAAGCTTGTACAGAAATTGAGACTAAATGTCATGAAGATTTAGTATTTCTAAACAAAACCTTGCCTCTTTCCAAGAGAAAATGCAGCTCCTTGGATCTGTTATGCCACAGCGGGCCTAAAAGAGAGATTTCACTGAGATACTAGTATTAGGGGGGGAAAGGTCTTACAGTGACTGGGTCTCTCCATGGAAGGATGTTCTGCTTACAAGCCCTCAGTTTGATGCAGTGGATATTGTCTTGCCAGGCAGCAGCATTTTAAGGGGCTATAGGTTAAATGCTCTTCCAGTCCTCTGAACATACACAAACTTTCAGCTACCAAAGCAGCACATTTGCTGCCCATTGCCTGACAGGTGACTTTCAGAGCAATGTACACTTCAGTGAGGTTAGTACACTAACTGAGGTTAGTGATTCTGCGTGGCTTTTTCTTTATGAGGTATCTTGAAAGAATACCAAGATTTGCAAAGAGGACACTTGCCCTCAAACATTGGTTTTCCAGCCACCCTTCCTGTGGCAAGAGCAGGCTGACCTTCCTCTACACCTCATCTTTGCCATGGCAAAGCTCAGTTGTATCTACGTTGCTGGAAAGCCATGAGCTCTTACTGGTCATAGTTTGCCACTTCACTGTCAAAGTCTACTAACTGTATTCTGTCAACAAGTTGCTTGGTATAGTTTTCAGGATCCACTAATGAATCTTTCCAGCCCAGTGTGCCAGCTCTCTGCGTCCTTGCCAAATGGTGCTGTAAATTGGCATGAGAAGGGAAAGCAAGTGAGCAGGGTCTCTCTTCTATCAATGAACCCATGAAACCATGAAGGGGCTGTTTTTTTCTGGGAGTCCTTTGTTAGAAGGGCATAACCACAGCCTGAAAAATAAACAAACTCCACCATGTACAGTACAACATTACATTGAAAAGACTGGCTGGCAAGCTGAAAGCTGGGAGACCTGGGTCAGCTACGGAACTGCTTTATGATGTGGAGCAAATGACTTTGCTTGCTCACTTCTATGTCCCATCCCAATCATATTGCTGGCTCTGTACAGACAAGGCTGAGTTTTATTAAATGTGTATACTCTACTGAGCACAGTAAAGCCCTTGTCTCACTTGCGGCTTCTAGGTATTCTTGTAGCACATATAATAACACTTGATTGATTGAAGTTCAATCTCTTACAATGGGAAGTCCCATGAAAAATACCGAGTACATGCCTTTGTATATATAAAAGTGCTTGGCATGAAAAGATGCCACAGAAAATACTGCAATTACAATTTATTCTTTTGGAGGTAGCTATTTACTACTGTAATGTGATCACCTCTGGGTGGAGAGCAACAGCTGTTCCAGGCCGCTCAGGAACAGCCGCATGCCACCAGGACTGACACACAGTGTCTGCAGCAGGAACATGGGCAGGACCCAACCTGCTCAGCCTTGCTCCTTCCCTTTGCCCTCTCCCTGCAGGCAAACCACAGCTGGCAGAGCTGAGCTATCCCAGCTGGATCTTGACCAGGACAATAAGGTTAACACCCCGATTCTCACCGGAACAGTCACAGTTTATTAATACCTAACCAAAGCCCTCTGCAGCATCTCTGTGCTCCTGTGGGCACCAAGCCTGCACCTCAGCCGGCCCTGCTTAGCACCTGCAGCAGCCAGGCTGAAGGTTATGTAGGTAGGAGGTATCTCAGCATGTAAACCCCAATGGAAATATATAAATATTAGATACTTAAATCACTGCTGAACCTCACTTCAGCTGCACCGTTTTTACGATGAGATCATTAGTAGCTATAATGTTTTGAGCTGAAGCAAAGCTATTTGCATGTTTCTTATGCCCTTCAGCACCCGTGGGGCAAAGCGGGACCTATGGCAGGGTTGCACAGGACTTACTGGGTTTGGCAGAATAGCGGAAGATTCACTTCTCCGTCTTAAGCTGCCGCAGCGAGAGGAGTTACGGGTCCCAGAGCGAGCAGTGGCTCAGTCCCGGGCTCGGCGCTGCTGGCCCCGCGGCGCGGAGGCAATGCCTCCCAGCTGTGCTTGTGCTCCTCTGGCACTAGATGGCAATGTGGGTCTTCAGCAGCTGTGGGAAGGCAGCCTTTGGGGAGCCCGGGGGGTGGGTACCCCTGAGCACCGCTCGGCATCCTTGCACGCCTCTCTGCATCCTTCCCTGTAACCCCTGTAAGACCTCAGGCGGTCCCCTAGTCAAAACGTGGAAAGAAATGCTCCTCGGTGGCTGTCGTTGACCTGTGCCTCCAAGTACCTCTTTTCCCAAATTGGATTTTATCCATCTCTGGAAATAAAAGCTGCAGCTAGCAGCAGGGCTGGTTAGTGCTGACCGCAACACGTATTCCTGCGGATGGGAAGCAGTACATTGCTGCCCAGCGTAACCTGCTCATTCCTGGTACCCATAGTATCCGTGGGAGACAATATGGGACAGGAAAACTCATCTGCAGGCAGCAAAATATGTTAGAGTTGCATTTGTGCCCAAGCTATTGTCAGGCCACATGCACCTGCAGTTCTGCATGCAGTACTGGTAGCAAAGCACTGGCCTCGTCATCACCAGGAACTGCCAACACCAGCTGTCTTCTGCAGCCTTTCTGCCTGGAAAAGGTTAACATTTCCTTTTCTGAGTACAGAATAAAATTTCTGAAGGTTTGTATCTGGACATTTTATTAATTACCCTTAAGTGACTTTTTCTTAAGAAGAGAGTGTTTTTCTTAAGAAAAAGGCACAGACAGAGCCTTTTCTGTTGTTGCCTTTGGATGGAGTTTTGTCTATCAGTCATGGGCAGGTTTTTAAGAGAAAATTTTAAGACGAATGATAAAGGACACCCTAAACTTTGCAACACAGAGATGATCTGCTGCTAGGTTTCTGGTTTTCTGTTTAGTTTTTAAATCCACCACGCAATGGAACATTTAATATTTCAGTTTTAATGGGCTTATCTCCTATCTTACACCTTACCCCAGCGGTGGTATGTGTTATATGAGGTTTTTTCCTCCACGCTTGTCATAATTCTGTTGTACTTAGAGTTGCCTCCAATTTGTTATCTCTCCACTGATCACACTGCTAGATTGAGCATTTCACAAGCAAGAGATTACAGCAGCGCTACCCAGGAGTGAGCAGTGGCTAACAGTGGGCTGTCAGTACACGCAAGTAAACTCCCGATCCTGATTTGTGCTGCCTGTTGCATCAGGGACTTACCATTAACTCTGTTGTCATTCCTTGTCTGCCTTGATGTGATTGCTTTCAAGATTTCTCTCTCCAGGAGAACATCTGTGTTTTGGATTAGTTTTCCCTAGACAGATTTACTTACAGGTTTTCCACATTAAATCTCCATATTTTGTTGCTTTCTAGTCTATCTAGGTCCTTTTTTGGTATTATTCCTCCAGGTGCATTCAAAATCTCCCCATTTAGTGCAGTCAGCAAAGTGCTCTGGTATCCCAATTTACTCTTTGTATTAGACCATGAATGAATTACACATTCTTAGATGTCCTTCTGTAACGCAGTGCATTCACTTCTTGCAGTCCTTTGTTTACAGTTCATGCTTTTGTCATCTGCATGATTGTGCCAATATCCAGAAGGATTTAAATTGCCATTTCCATCAGACACATATGAAAAAGCTATAAAAAACCAAAATAACTTCCCCAATTGTTCTGCTTATCAGCCACAGTTACATTAACTTCTGAATGTTAAGAGACTTTCCCCTTAGTGTCTCTTTTATTTTACTAAATGTAAGCTTACAATAACTTCCAGACCACTATTGATTCCTGTTTGAAAACTGTTTGGATATTTAATTTTCACCCCGTTTTCTGCCTATATAATATCAGTTTTCCATTGCTGAGCTGTAACTGGCAGAAAATGTTTCTTGTCCTTTAATTCATGGACATAACACTATAAATATGCCCATAAAAGGAATAAATTTTGAATGACAACAATTGTGTCTGACAACAGAATGAAAGGAGATGGTGAATTAATTTTAAAGGGTTTAGTTTTCTGCCCCTCATTTTATCTGTGTATTGAATTCAGGGTGAAAGCATGTGTAGACTGTGTCCCCAAAACACACTTCCCCTCATCAGCATCCACGTATGCTGCTTTTTTGACCCTGATGCTGAGGTCAAATGCTGTGCAAACTGTCTTGAACAGATAGCAGAGCTGGAGGCTGTGCCAGCAGCTGGGGCTACCACAGCCCTAAAGTTCACTTTCTTTAAAGTGTATGAGAAAGCTTACACTGAAGGACATACAGATGGCAAAACTGCCCAGAGTGCCTAGCCAGTGCATCCCAATGACTGCAGGAGAAACCACGTTTCTGGTCTGTACACCTTCGCTTGGCCAAGAAGTGAGGAAGGATGTTTAGTGCTAACTTGCGATGCTCCCTGCTGGTAAAGCAATGATAGCTATATAGCACACATTATTTTTTTTCATATCCCAGCATTGCTTTCAGTGAGAGCTACTTCCATTTCCCTCTGCTCTTCTCTTTTCTTAGTAGAGAGACAAATTCTACATGTTCTGTTCACTCTTATTCCTGATAGGTTTGCAATTTGAGCACTGCAGTATGATTTACTCTGAGGTCTTGTTCTCTCAAGACATTTCATCACCCTTTTCTTTTGAACACACTTGAGAACCAGGACCCAGGTAGCATATCCTTCTGATGAGTCACAGTAAGAGGACTTTTACCTCTACAATTACCCTATTGACCAATTAGGTCCTCACAGCAATCACAACAAAGACTATCCAGTTTGATCCAGTTTGCAATACCTCTCCCCAAACTCAAGCACTCCATTGCTTCAGTGTTACTTTGACATGACTTTTTTTTTTTTTTTTTTTGGCCACTAAGCCATTCTGTGGTGGAAAGAGACATTTAAATGTTCCTAAGATTCCTTTGTCCATTGTTATTTTAAAGCCGAGTGTGGGACCAAGAAGCTCAGTTCCTAGCATGGTTTTTGGATGATGTGGTTAAGGCACTAGTCACACTGGTACCTTCTGCTGGCAGCCACAGACTTTGAATACAACCTTCACGTGGGGGAGGATGGAAATGTCTATCTAAAGACCTTGCTTAGCCCGGTACTGATCTTTGAAACCATTGCATTTTGGCTTACACCCATTCTCTAGATCATCCCACCCTTGCCCCCTTTATCTTTACTGAGGATGATAGCAAAGTGTGGGCACAGTGGGAGTTGAAGATTCACTGTGATCATTTGCAATAGCAATTAGCAAATGCCTGTGCTCACCTGAAGCCTCCATGGTGTGACAGAGTGCAGCACGTCTTTCAAATCCCATCCCTGCTCGAGGCTGCGCAAAATCTTGTAGGATCAGGGCTTCCAGCTTGGCATTGTCGACAGACAGACAAAGACAGAGATAGACAGCCCTCCTCTCTCACCCTTATTCAGCTGTCCCTCCTCCTCCTCCCTGTGAAGCTTTTGCTGTGTTAGAGCTTAGTGCATTCAGCTGTCTTCCACCTCCATCATTGCTTTGATAACTGATAGCAGGGAAGGTATTACTTAAAGAATCTCGGTGACTGTTAGCAAAATAAACAGGAGATGAAAGATAAGGCAATCTCCTTGGTGCATAATTACCTTAAATGAAGGTCTGTTTGCTAATACCTTTGTTTTGATGTGCTAAATGGCTTGGTCTTAACGCCCCAGCAGATACTAAAACTAAACTAACTACTGTAATTCTCAGCGATGTCCCACCAAGATTACAGAGACTGTGGGGAGGCAGGAGGTAGGGGAGGAGTATCCACAAAGTAGTTATGTGTAGGGAGTACTCCCAAATCACCTGGTATGGCAGGCATTAGACTCATCTTCACAGACCCCTCTGCTGTCAGCACAGGTTTGCAGAACTCCATGGAGTGATGCTTCCAGGCAGGCAAATGGTTCTCTCAAAGTCACCTACTCCCTCCCAACCAGCCTGATCTTGAGGAGATGCTCTCAGGTGCATGGCAAGGAGAGCTCTTTGCATTCATGCTATTGGTGGTGCATGGCAGCACTTGCTCCCCACTTCTTCCTATAAGAGGGGAGACTCTCCCTTTGCTCTGAATTGGGCTGAAAAAAGCTGCAGCTGGGTTACCTGTGTGTATACATAATCTGAGCTGTGTGTGACTGCAGGGTTGCTCTCTTTTATTTAATTGCCTGCTTGGAAGCATACTCTGACCTAATTATGCTTGCAGTTGTGTCACTTAACTTGGCCTGTGTGCTGAGTGGCATTGCATGAGCAGGGAGCTCTGTGCACACACTCTCACACAACTGAGCTAATAGAGACTGACAGGGGGTATTGGGTTTTTTTAAGACTAAGAAGTCTCCTGGGGTGTTACTAATCCCCTAGAGGTGCCATTAGCTTATGATAACCACACCTTTGAAATTGTTTTATTGCTTTAATAATGTGGTGGTGATGGAAAATGGGGAACATGCCGCGTTTATTATTTATGCTGGTAAAAGATGAAAGTTAGCAATTAGAAGCTTTAAAACACAGGTTCAGTAGAACTACATGACTAACATTTATTCATTTTTGGACTATCCACCCCAGCACTGGAATGCCCTTACTGTCCAGGTTTGTTAAGTTGGGCTGCCTGCATAAACCATGGCAAAGTGGCAGGCCAGCACAATTAACACTGCAAGACAGATACAGATCTTAACTGCAGGGATGGGTGGAGATTTCCTGGTGGAGAGCTGTTGGAAGCGGAACAGTGCTTTATGATATCTGAACTAATCTTGTGCTATGATAATTCTGTCTTGCTTAAGTGCTTGAAGCCTCTTTGTGCTGCCTAGTCATGCTGTGGCAGCTGCTGTGTGCATCTGATCCAAACTCTTAGCTTCCCCACACGCTTAATTGGTAAAATTGCCACCTATTGTTTATTAAAAAGTGCGGCAAGAGTGAGCAGAATCTTAGTCCCTAGGACTGTAGAGCCACTGCTTTGCTGCCACATGGCTGGGAATCACACACTGTCAGCTCAAGGTAACACAGAGAGGATGTATGTTGTACCGTATGTGTCATGACATCTACAGCTGGATGGAGCAGCTCTACCAAAATAAAAGAAGCTGGTGCAGCTTGTGGTAGAGTGCAACACCAGGCCTTTAAAGTCTGCCATGTTTCCAAAGTGTCGGGTTTTATCCTGAGTTCCTAGAGAAAGGGACATAAACACCACAGCAAAACTGAAGGAAAAGGGAGGAAAGTTAGGCTTGTTGTAAAAGAAACTTGCCAAGACAGCATATGCCCATGCTTGGAGCTGTAATGGAAGCGATTTCACTAGTCTGCCTTGCAGCCCGCTTTCTCATTCTGTGTGATCCTTTAGTGAGGTTGCAAGTTTGTTTGATCACTTCACCTTAGGATCAAATAAGCAGAGGGCTGACTGGGTGTTTTATCTGCAGCTGGCAGAAAACGGAGGTGAGAGAGAGCAAGCAAGTGAGTTTCTATTAAGAACAGAGAGATTAATGCACCCAAATTTAATTGGAATTGTACAGGCAGGCAAGAGGTGTCAAGCTCCGAGTTCATGCATAGATTATGCGGGTGCCCTATGTACTACATTTTGAACATCTGCAGCGTGACTATCTCAGCCTTGTACTTTGGTCCTTGCTATAAGCTTTCATGTTGGTTAACAGTATTGTACATCCTTATTTCTGTTGTACATCCTTCTGCCCTTTGCCTCATTGCACTGCACCGCTCCCATTGAAGGTGTGTGCACAGACAGAAGTGATGCAGGGGCCTTGCCCATGACTTGGTTTCCCCTTGGCTCCAACATACTCAATGTTGTCAGTGTCATGCCCCTGCCCTTACCACAGCCTGGAGAGAAGCCCGTTCCCTCAGGCAAACCTAGGCCAACGGCAGGCAACGTCCGAAGCCTGGTGTTCTTGTGGGTGAGCAATACTGGAGTGCAGCAGCTGGCTGTGCAGGGCACAGTGGGGGCCCTGTGGTTGTTAACATGCTTCTAACAAGCATGGGCACTCTTAGGTCAGTGTGTTGTTAATTGGGATCCACACTGTTCCTCCAGAAGGCTGATTCAATGGCTTAACACAGGAAGATTATGTTAACATCAGTCACTGGCATCCACATTATTCGAGCAAGAAGAAACCATGTATGCAACCTGGATTCGCAGCCTGCATCCGACGCCTGACAAGCTCTCACTTTGCAGGACTTGATTCACTTTGTGGGTGTCTCTTTTTCTGCAAGCAAAGGCCTTAGGGCTGCACATCCCTTCCTGAAGAAATTACACATGATGCCAGCCAGGCTGCTGAAGCGTTGAAGCTGGTACAGTCATCAGTGCAAGTGTGGGCTGCTACCACGTAGAGAAGGTAATTGGTTTTAAGCCCATTCATTGCCATCTCACATGAACATCACCCTTTGACAAAACCCTATGACAAAAACCTTTGGTTCAGGCTATTCCCAGAAGGCTGGAGTCTGGCAATAGCCATGGGCAAAGCTCAGCCTGGAGACGGATTTTGTGTCTTTTCCTTGAGGCTGGTGTGAGCCTTGGCTACACTCAGGGACCTTTCCCCAGCAGCACTAGTGGGCCAAGGAGCCCACCCTTACTCAGAGGATTGTGCTGTGCTAGGAAAAAAGCTTCTGGCTCTTCTCATGTGTATTTGGGGCAGAAAGAAGGTGTAGTTTAGATTAGAGCACTGCAGCTTTATCAGTGTTTATCAGTGTAGGAGTTCTGCTCCGTGTAGCATAACAGCCTCAAGTCCTTTTAAACCCTGACATCAATATGTGCTGATAAGATAACACTGGTTATCCTGTACCGGTTGCTCTAGATAAGATAAACCCTTTTATGCTTTAAAACACGACTCAAAGTTTGTGCTATGTTTTCTTTTCCTTTTAATGTAGCAAACTCCAGAAACATTTTATTTCTAAGGGAGTGGTATTTATAAGAGCAGATAAAAATAGTACATATCATAAATAAGACTTTCCAAACTTGCCCAAGGAGCATTAAACATTTTATTTCAAAGACTAAATAGAAATGAGCTAGTATGAGGTAGATTTCAGTGCCTTAGAAAATTGTTGGATTAATTAGAAGCTAAAATTATTCCAAGTAAGTGGTCATGCCTACATTTACTTTTGTCAGAAGAGTGTCAATACAGTGATATTTCAGCAGCAGTGGATGTTAATTTGAAGGTGGTTACTTTTGATTAGTATGAAATAACTTCTGTAAAAGTAGTGCTTGAGACAGCAGTATGGGGTGTTTCCATTTTGCATTTAAAGCTGGGACGGAATCTCTCTGTACAAGTCAGTAATATCCATAAATTGACAGCACTGACTCTTCAAGAAGAGACTACATCTTTGGAGAATTTAGAGACACATCCATTCATTAGTGAGTTAAAATTAATAACTAGGTCCTTTACGAAATTTAGTACTTTAGTCTTGTTTGTCCCAAATGATTTTAACAATGGAGTAACAGACTCTTCATATTTTCCATATAATTAAAATTAATTGAAATTATGTGCATTAGTTGTAATTAAGCTATGAAGCTAAAAGTGGTTGTATCTAATTGCTATGATTATATAGGCTACAAACAAGCTCAAGTAACAAAAGTGGAGTTATTGTGACACAAGAATTCAGCCACTCACCACCTTCGCACAACTGAGGTCTGCATGGGGAGAAGGCTGTTCTCTGGGACGAGGCAGTGCTTACAGCAGCAGGAGATGCTTTGGTAGCTGAGCTGGCTCAGCTGCCCCCTCTTGAAGTTCACATTTGTGCCCAAAACCTGAAGAGTAAAGGTTGCAATTGCGTCATTTGTTCAGCTTTAGTGTAGCACTAGTGGGGGAGAAACTGAGGCAGGAATGCAGCTCCTTTAAAGCACAGAAGCCTTTGGTGCAGGGTCTGGCACAGCCTATAAATCACTGAATTAACTGCAGATTTAGCTCTATGTTCAGCAATGCATCCCAGTTACATCAGGCACGCCCTTACCCCAGTACCATATACACTGCAGGAGCGGCACAGCATGCAGAAGCTGACCCTGTGACAGTGGTAGCGAGCTCCTGCTTTTAGCTCTGATAACTTCCGTGTCCCCGTGGAAATGTTCCATGGCTGCAGGGCACCTCCAGGCCACTTTGTCCAGCTGCCTCACACAGAAACTGCCCACAGCAGCGCAGCAAAGGGACAAGGAAACAAAACAAAAAATCCCCCCACTGCTCCATTAGCTCTTTAAAGCTCAGTTTGAAGTAATCAGGCCTAAATCACAAATTTGTCGTCGTGATATAGGTCACTACAGGGTCAGGTTAAGGTTGCTTTGGATGTCAAACCCATGCAATCACCTTTTTTATGTGTGTACTCTTCTTAGGCTTTTCTGAGCAGTGCCTTGAAAGTGCAACTCTAATTGTGGGTTTACTACATTTATAATGCATGGTTTGAGGAATAACAAGTTGTCACCATTCCCCCTCCCCCCTTTTTTAAAAATTTTTTTTGCTTTTCACTGCCTTGTGAACATTGAGCTTCATTTCATGGAAAACCCAGGGGAGAATTGTTTGTCAGCTTTTTGGTATGGGAATAAACCCAAAGATTTGAACTGATCCTGTTGTAATCTGCCCTCTCAGCACCTGCAGCTGGCTTGTGCATGATGGGCCCCAGAACACAGGGCTGTGTCGTGTCTTGCAGGATGTTAGAAAAATGAACATTTCAGCAAGGTTTTGGCCTCTACAGCACATGGGAGTGGGAGGAATATGGCTTAGCTTTGCCAGCTGTTCACGTGCCCACTTCACAAAGCAAAATAGCCCCACTAAAGCATTTGCTTGGTATGCTAGCAGCAGGGCAGATGCAGAAGTCTGTGCTCAGTACACAGCAGGCAACGAAGAATTATAAACTGCCCAAATTTCCCTTCTCAGAGTGCATTGGGAATGATTGACAGGGCTGCCAAGCAAAGCCTCTTGGAATGTATAGCACATGGAAACCTTCCTGTTAATTAATGGGGGATTGTACTTTGGGCAAGCAACTTCTGAAGCATTTCTCCCACCCTGAGCCTGTCCCTAACTCGCGACTGGTCTCTGCCAGGGAAGCTTTGTTTATTCCTGTACTTCAAACACTCCAGATGAGAGGCATCCACCTTGGACAAAACCTTTTGGCATGCCTCAGCCTGCACCCCCCACCCCACCCCCCCCCACCCCCCAATCCCAGGAATTCACTTCTCGTAGTACTGTTCCATAGCCCAATACTGCAATATCAGTTTTATCCTTGACAGACTCAGTTGTCTACCTTCAGGCTTAGTAATATGATTGCAAGAAAATATTTATTCTTTACACATAAGTGTAAATTAGTGACCTTCTCTGAGCGAAGTGTGCCCATCTGGCTGACTTAATCTTATCACCTCTTTGATGATCTGCATGCTGTGAAGTTTAGGGTACAGATTCAGAGGGCCTAGAGGTAACCGTAGGGCCCATGTGTGCTAGTACTAATGGAGCTGCACTAATATTATTACAGTGGGAAAGCAGAGCCTTTAAAGAAAAAAACCCAAACCAACAAAAACACAAAAACCCCAAACCACTCAGGATGGACAGACCATGATATTGGTTGTGGGGGTGGGTGGGAGAATGCAGGGAAGTGAGAGAAACCATTAACATTTTGCAACGTTAGTTGAGAGCCTGGGGACCTGCTATAGCAAATTAAAAACCCACATAATTTAGTCAAGGGAATTCAGCCAAAAAAATTAGAAGTTTCATTTTTTTCAGTGTAATAACTTCTTACTCCATTTAATCTCCTGTTTAACTATCTGAACAGTTAACAGAAAAGTACTGTGAGATAGGGAATAATCAGAACTAAATTAAAGCAGAGAAATAATGCTCAGAAACCTGCAGGCATGTTCACAAGCAACAGTCATCCAAGATACCAGAGAAACCAGGAGGCAAGTAAATCAGAACAAACCCAGATCTTTCTACCCTATCCCAGGAAACACAAGGAACCTGCTGTGTATTTCCATCTGGCAGCAACACAGACCAGCACAGGATCTATGTACACAAGATCCCAGCAGTAAATCCCTGGGCTTGCAGGCTCGGTAACCTCCAGCTATTGCTGCTGGAGAGTTCAAGTCATAAACTCAGCAATGAGACACTGGGCTATGACAAAGGTGCAGCTGTTGCCATTGTCCCTTCTTACTTAAAAGGGAAGTTTCAGTTTAGGATTGTGTCACTTGAAGCCAAGAACCTTAGCAGGAGCATGGCCAGACATGCTTTGACAACCCATTTATTCTGTTTAAATGTTAGTATTTTAACTTTTGTACAACTTGTGGCTGTACTCATCTGTCATCTTTGCTAATAAATATCTTGGAGTGGATAAGGGGGAAAAAAACCCAGGCAGCTAATTTTTACCACCCCCTCCCCCAAGTCAGGGTGTGGCTTTGTTCTGTATTTTTAGAAATTTCAAGACACTAAAACTGTTGAAACTCAGGACTGAAAAAAATAATAGGCTCAGGTGTACATGGTAGCATGCATCTCATCGCTGCCCTGCTTGTGTGAAAGGGCACCTGCTCACATGCAAACAGAAAATTTCCATCATGTAATTTCTGAAGTTGCTACGATATAGAATTTGCTGTCAAAAGAATATGAAGATAAGGATATGGGAAGCTTTGGTTTTGCCTCTAGTAAAACTGATGTGCAGCTTAGGGGGACAAGATGTTCACTAGCATCAGGACAGTAAGCATGTGCCAGTCTGAGCTGCCTCTCAGGAGCTGAACTTACCTCCTCCACTTGCATGAAGTGGTGCAGTTGCCCAGCCACTGGGATTGCCTCCCTGTCCTCTGCCCAAAATAAAACTTAATTAAAAGGAAAGGCAGATGGTACACAAGGTCTACATGGAGCCCCGTGCCTCTGGTGGGCACAGGTCAACACCGATGGATTCATGAGGAATGGTACAGACAAGGTTGAGCCTTCAATCATTTTAGGAGGACAGGTGAACAAAAACATCATAGCAAAGCATCCGGGGGGATTTGGGTTGGCTGAACATGAGACATGCTGCTGGACCCTGGCCAGGAAGGAAAGCTCAGCACAGGAGGGCTGCGGAGGGAGAGGGCAGGGGCTGGCAGGAACCCAGCAGCTGCCCTGCAGCACTGCCAGAAGGAGAATGAAGCCACCAGAGGTCCCACTCTGGCTAGCCTAAACAGACAGGAGTTAGAAGTGTATTGCTGTTGAAGTGACCTCGTGAGCAAGTGAGATACCAGAACAAGTAGCTGGGCTGCTTGTGCCAGCCAGCACTCCTCCTGCTGCCTGAGAAACCCTGCCCACCTCTGCTGAGGGAAGGGCTGTGTGGCAGGCAAATGGACCAGTGCAACCAAAGCCAAGCCAGGCCTATCTTGGAAGAGCCAAACCTGCTGGCTAGCTCTGCAGACTGAGGTCAGCTGCCCTGCTGCTCAGCAGGCAGGCTTGAAAGCATCAGCTGCAGTGAGGGCATTTTCCCAAGGCTTTACAGGATATTTAAAAAAACACCTCTGAGGTTCAGGTGTGCAGGCAAGCAGGATTACCTTCCTAACTGAAGACAACTCAGAAATTTTTTAATATCTGCCCTGGTATGAGCTGAAGAAAACTCACTTTTGGACATTTCCCTATCAAAACCAAATAAAGAAGTTGGCTCACATCTGAAAACCAGCAACTTAAGAGGGTATCATTAGACATTAAAAGATCTGGATTCCTGAAGTATACATGCCTCCTAGTTGTTTACCTAGTTTATACTCATTTAGTATTCAAAAGCCAATTTTTCTTTAAAAAAAATTAATCTTTGTTTAGTGCTCTTTAAATACTGTATTATGTTCTTTCCCCTTGCAAAATTTAACCTGAACTATATAGTTTTTAAACATGCCCTAGTTCAGATGTTTGGGCCTTTGGTATCTAGGCTTTCTACAAACAAATATTTCCTATCTTCCTCATGATACTCCCTTATCCTCCCCAAAATATTGAATACATCTCAAGAGTAATTGAGAAGCCACAGCAACTGCTCCTGGCAGGAAGCTGCTGAGCTGTTATCCAGAAGCCTGACCGGCATTATTTGGAACAGATGCTCTTTCAGCTTTGTAATTTTCAGCCAAAAACAATGGCAGTAAGTAAAAATAAAGCTGTAGGTCAAAGGAAGGCTAAACTGTATGAGAATCATGTGAAAATATTTTTTATTTCACACATCCTCTCATTTACAGCACATACTTTTGAAATGGTCAGTGAACCCTAACGTGCAGCTGCAGGTTTTGACCTCCACATCCATATCCTGGATTTGCCACAGTTGAGACTCACCAGGAGAAGCCAAGCACAGGGTCACCATCCCACTGGAGCCCTGGACACAGACTGTGCCACAGGAGAAAGCCCCTGTGCCTCCCTGGGCTGGGGAGATGGGCCAGGCCTAAGGATCTGTTGCTACCTGTACCTGTAGCCCCTATCAGGCCATGGGAGGGGCACTAGATGACATTGTTGGCCAAGCAAGGGGATGTTATTGCTGTCAGCCAGCACCTGGCTGTGTAAAACCTTTTGGCTTACCTGTGAGCCAAGATCAGTCACCAGTGTAGAAAATGAAGTGGCAGCCTCTTCACCTGCATGGCCCTCTTAGCACCCAGGAGCTTGTGTGGCTTTGAAGAGGCAGGTCCCATTCTTGGGGGATCCCAGGGCTGCACAGGACAGGGCATAGGACAAGGGCTGCAAAGCAGAACAAAGCTTTCAGTTATTCAGGCCAGGCAGGCAAATTTTGGTCTCCCCCACTGGATGAAGGGTCCACTGGGCTCATGCCGCCCCTTCCCTTTGCTAGGCATGCTCAGTTTAACAGAGCTCAAGAAATGAGCAAGTCTCAGGAAATAAATGTTTTCAGTCTCTCTTTTTTATTGCCTGTAAAATAGCAGGAGGCTTTCAAAGCAACAGCAAATCCTGTTAAAAAAAGTAGAGAAAATTAAAGAAATGTTTCTTGTCTCAGATCCAGCCCTTTTCACCTTAACTTTCCATCATGGTACATAAAATTTTGTATATTTTGGCAAAGCAGAGAAATAGCTTTTCCCCCTTCTCTTCCTTGCACAGCCCAGGAGCTCTGAGTGAGCTTTAAAACAGAGTTTTGCACACAGAATGGCCAAATAATAGAGCAAGAAAACAGCATTAAACTTTGTAGACAATCAACTTTATTCTGTGCACAGCAGCTAGTTTCTCCTGCTCTCAGCAGAAATAAAAATTTACAAGTGTTCTGGGAAAGCATTAAAAACCAAACACGTCCAGACAAAGTCTAGTGCAAACTACTTGGAAATAGATCTGTGCATCACCTTCTGAAAGGCTCATTCCAGCTGTGCTGGTGTAGCCAAGCTGACAGCATCCAAAACAAATACACCCTGAGAGTTCAGGATGGGATTTGAGGGTTGAGATTTTGATACCAGTCATCCATGTGTCCCAGAGAGGCAGTTGCAGCTCTCTGCTCTTGTGAATCTTCTCATCAAAGACCTCTTCTGCACCACTGCTTGCACATTGCCATGGAGGAAGGATGCCTACATATTTGGAAGAAAGTGGAACCTCCCAGTACCAGGAGGAAAAACTGAGCTACTGAAGAGAAGGGATCAAAGACAAGAGGATAAGATGCATTCACAGGCACACACCCCAGCACTTTCCACAGGGAGCACATTAGGTTTGCTGTACACCCTTATTGCACTGAATGTCATCTTCCAAGCATAACAAATAACATTTTCATAAAGCACTGCTTTTAATCAAGCACAACCTTCACATCCCCAAAGGAGCTATCTGGAGTCTATTCCTTTTCTCTACTGTTCTTTTTTTGCCCCCTTTTAACTCCCTCCCTTAGAGGTTTGTGCTTCCAGCAAGGAGGGCTCCATGTGGTTCCCTTCGGAGCTCATTAACACAGGTCCATCCATCAGGCCATGAGGCTGAAAGCAAGATGCACGGTGCCCACAGTCCCGTGGGACAAAGCACGCAGCCTGTGCACAGGACTTGGCTGTCACATGGCAATGCATTAATAACCATGGTGCTTACGTGAAGACTCAGTGTAGTACCTGATTATACAGCCCCATGCATGCTGGGACACTTAAGCAGGATGCTAGTCTTGATGGATCAGTGGGATCCAGCAAGCCTCATACTTATGCAGTATATTAAAAACACTAATTATACTTCAGTGTCATCCAAACAGAGTGGGCTATTTGCATACCCAGTCACTGTTGCAGCTGAGGTCAGAGGCTGGGCTGTCTGGACTGAAATCACCTAAAATGCATTTCAGAATATCAGTCCAAACCCGTATTCTCGTTACTGCAGTAATGGAGACCAGTCCCTTTTCCAGCACTGACTCCATGACCTCATGCATGATCACCAGTGAGCCTGTTGACTGGCAAGCAGCTTGTGTGGGCGAGAGCAAGACCAGCTTCTCAAAGAGTCAGACAGTTATTTCCTGCATGGCAGATGCTTTTTATCCAACACAAAGAGGAAAGCTTTCCAAATACGTTTGTTTCTTCAGCAAGCACTAATGCTTGGGGCAAGGGGTTGAATCCCTCCTCCATGCACAGTCTGCAGTCAGCAAGTGCTCCTGTATAGAAAGGCAGAGCCACCATCAGCTGTACAGAGGGTAGGACTGATGTCTAATGAGTGGCAAAGGAGCACTGATACAAGCATACTCTTAGCTACACATGTAGTGCTGCTGATCGGATTTACCTGTCCTCACGGCTGGCTCTGGGAAGAACCCTTCATATCTGAATCTCTGAGCATGAGGGCTGATCAGGAATATGGTAGACTGAAGGCTTTTCCTCTCAAGTGCAAATGGTTCATTATGGCTTTTCTCAGGCTATGCTGATGAGAGGAATCATTCTTCACTGATAAAAAATCCTCCATTTTCTTCTCTGGGAGAACACAGCTTTGTTCCCTTCCCCCATTTAATAACGCACAATTTATCAGGCTAAATTGGTGAGCCTGGCAGCAAGTGATTCAAATCAACTTCAGCAGCTATAAGCAATCACATATACTTGAAGAAACCCACTTATACCACTTTCTGCAAAACCTGAGGAAAGCTGGCTATGAATGCACTACCGTAGCCTATTAATGCTCAAGAAAAAACATTTAAATGAACCTCTAATGGCTGATTGAGACTTCTGTAACAAAACTCCATAAAGAGTCAGCTCCTTCCTTCAGACTGGGCCAGCAAAGTGCCTCCCTGGCTCTCTTGCCAGTTGTGGGTAGGAAAAGCAAATGAATGGAAGGACAGGTGTGCTGTGGTGAGAAAGGAAGGAAACCTCCTGGTTTTTCAAGGGTTGACACTCTCAGCCAACATCACCAAGAAGGTCACAAAGTGCTAAGTCTCACCTGTGTCTCCCAAGACTATAGGAAACATTTTATTGGACTACAGTGACCATGGTGCACAGAAAAGCTGTCTCACAGCTTCCTCCTACACAAAGCACAAAGGTGTTTGAAGATGCAGAGAAGAAGGGCTGAAGTCTCATGCAATTTTGCAGACTAAGCTGTTTCTTAGTCCTTGTTTCACAGAATCATAGAATTGTTTAGGTTGGAAGACCCCTTTAAGATCATCAAGTCCAACTGTTAACCCAGCACTGCCAAATCTACCACTAAACCCTGTCCCTAAGCACCACATCTGCACATCTTTTAAATGCCTTCGGTGACAATGATTCAGCCACATCCCTGGGCAGCCAGTTCCAATACTTGGCAACCCTTTTGGTGAAGAAAGTTTTCCTAATATCCAATGTAAACCTCACCTGGCCCAACTTGAGGCCATTTCTTCTTGTCCTGTCACTTGTTACTTGGGAGAAAAGACCTACCCCCACCTCACTATGGGCTGCGTCTTGAAAACTACAGTCTGACATTACTGTAAAAAGTTTTAGGTGTAGATCGTAACTTGTATTGCACTGCTATGTTATACCAAATTCAACTTCTGCATATTATACCAACAATTACAATTACAGATAGCAATTGATAGTATCCAGCCCCTAGATAAAGAGGCATTTATGTGTGATTCCACAGGAGACCTGCCAGGGCACACTGGCAGCTCAGCTGATGGAGCCCTTCCCCTAATTTGCCACTGAGTCAGTGATCCAGCAAAGGGCTCTGAACCCCTGAGGTCCTGATGGTGAGCAGAAAAGCCTCCAGCAGCTATTGCGGTGGCGTGGAGGGTGCTTAATCCTTGGTGACTGGTCTGCATTTCAGCTTGGGGTCAAGGATACCCTACCCACCTCATTTATGCTTATCCCTTCCAGTGAGGGCCAAGCATTTTCTTAGCTCAAACACTTGTTAACAAAACAACTGTGTTTCACTGCAAGGAGAAATGCATTGTCTTGTGGGCCCATCCAAAGTGTATTGAACATTGGATCAGCTGAGCTCTCTCTGCATAACCTAAAAAAGTTTGCATTCTTCCAGACTGCAAACCCACAAATTTTTGTACTGGCAAAAAAAGCGTATCTGTGTTCCCCTGTAGCCGACATTAGCCCAATGTTTTAAGCATGCCCAAAATTGGAGAGGCTGCATAGACTGAAGGTATGAAAGGAGAGAAGAGGGGAGAACAGTCCCTGCCAATCCCAGCTGCTTATTTCACCTCTTGTGTTGTGCTCCTGCCTGTGCTTGGGTGCACCCAGGCAGCAAGGTGGTCAGCAGGGAGCTGCCTTGCTTCAACGGCCCATTTCATTATGTCGTAAGCCCCCATGCTCAGCAAGACATAGGAAATAAATGGTCACAAACATTTCAAAAGCATTTACATACCACTTCATTTACATACTCCCCTTCAAAGCAGCAGGACCCCAACTGGGAAACATCCTTTTGCTCTAGAAAGAATAAGCACTGTTCCTTCCCCATCCTGTAAACCTTTCAGGCTGCTGATGCCTCCCAGGTGCCTCTGTTTTGGGCAGATTGGCCCTTGCCTGCAGCTGCGGGGGTTTGCCAGGCACTGTCTGTGGGCAGCTGGCAACGGGATCCTGAAAGCCTGGGCTGTGGCCCGAGCCTCCTCCTGAGCCTGGCCTTCCTGTGCCCTCCCTGAGCAACTGGCCCCTGTGGTCCCTGAGGACTCACATTGCCCTGCTTGAGATGTGGGTGGTCATCGTGATGGAGATGGGGCACTGTGATCCGAACGCCTGGGCCCTAGAGCCTGGAAAGGCTGTGTGTGTCTCTGGAAAACCAGGACTGTTCTCCATCGCTGCTTTTGTAGTAGCAACTGCTGTGCCAAGATAAAAGCTTTTGTTTGCCTTTTCTTTCCTACATTCCTAATCTCCCTCCGTGCTGGTCTCCCCTCTAGTCCATCAAGCACTTTTAATCTCTAATTGCATATGACTGATGAGCCTGAACTCCATATACAGCGTTGCCAAGAACCACTTTTTTCAGAGCCTGCTTTAGCTCTTTAGGCCAGTCATAACACACTGCAGGACCATTAAGAGTTTATAGTTTGTATACATAACACCCTCGGAGTACCAGAGGGTGGTTTATCCAAACAGAAAAGAATAGAGATGAATGAATGCAGAAATGACTTTTGGCCAGGAAATACTTTAATTTTAATTAGGGGGGAAGGGGGCGAGAGAGGAATGAAGAGGCTTTCTTCTGTCACAAAAGACAAGACTAATGAGTTTACAGCTGCAGGCGCTGACCTTGGAGCATCCCGTATAATGCTAGTGCTGAAATGTTTGGATGTGATGTTAGACCTGATAACCTTGCTTCTAAAAGGAAGAAATGAAGGGAAATGGCTGAATGGGGAGGGATTCATTTCATGGGGATGTATGGACGTATTTATTTATTTTTCCCCCTCTTGCCTTCCCATTCAGCTGCCTTTGGCGACACAGCCGTTCGCCCAGCTGCTGTGCTTCCTATGGGCCTCATCTATTTTGCAGAAAAAATAGTCAGTTACGGCATTTTTCCTGTATTTAGGACCTTCCCTCATCCCAAAGCCCCTCTTGCAAACCCCTACCTCCCTAGAACCCATGGCTGGAGGGAATGGGGTGCCAGAGCTCCATGGGAGCCCTAGCACTGGGCAGCCCATGAATGAGGGAAGATGCAGCCAGGGCTTCTATTGCAATGGCTAAAAATTGGCTGAAAGTCTGAAATGAGCCACGCTCAGCACAGACTTCGCCACCTGCTTCGCTTGGTCACTGGCTTGTGATGTTAGAGCCCATGCCAGTGCCTGCAGTGCTGGGCTTACAGTCATCGCCAGCCTGAGAGGCTCCTTCTCCTGCCCTGGCAGCGTCATGGCACAGGGACCTCTGTCCAGGTGTGGTGCAGAAGCAGAGCTGCCTGCCCGCTGGGCCATGCGCTGATGCAAATTGTCAGTGGGGTCTTTCTGGGGCACACATCGGAGCAGCGGCAACACAGCCCTGCACAGCCTTGGATCTGCTGGGCTCTCTCTCCTCGGGAGCATGGCTGCTGGTGGGTGCTGGGGCACACACCAGGCTGATCTTGCACCTCCACCCCCTCGGCACCATGCTGACTTCATAAAGGGTGCAGCTTGTGCATCTTCCAAAAAGTGCAGAGCTGCTGCTCCCACCACCTCCCTCCCCAGCCTGTCCCCTCTGGGCTGGGGACATCAGCCATGACATCTCCCAGCAGCTTCCAGGCACCCTGGCATCTCCTTCCTCCCCTGGAGCTCTTCCCATTCCATGACCCTGTAAATTATCATCTGGCCCTGCACATCCTCCCATGGATGCTGCCATGCTGCAGCCATGGTGATTATTAAACTCTCGAACCACAGCATGAAGCTGCTGTGAGATGTTGTGGCTGTGAAGGCAGTTTTACCCCTGGGGAATCAACACCTCCTGCCCTGCTGAGTCGACAGCCAGGCAGGCTGAAACAATAGTGCAAGTTAATGGAGCAAAACAACCATCGGTGTTTCCTATTAAAAGTATTTTTATGATGATGATTATTATTAATATTATATAGGGGCTGTAATTTTCTCCTGCCTCACTCCAACATCTCACAAAATAAACAGTTGCTGTATTATCCCCTTGTAAATGAGACCACAGGATTGTAAACTTTAATTTGTTACTTTTGGCTGCTCTCAGGTTTGGCAGACAATTAAACCAATTCATTAGTTCACAGAGGCACATTTTTGGCCGTGTCTGGCTGTGTGAAGTCATCCAATGAACACATTGGAGGCAGGGTGCAGAAAAACCATAGTGTCTTTGCCATAGGATCTGTCAGTAATGGTCCAAATAGGCCGGTGTGGATTTTGCAGATCCGGGTGGGAGAGGATCTGGTTCCTCCTGTTGCTTTGCTGTGCCCTGGGCATGTGCTGTTGGAAGCCCTGTGCTCTGACGTTGGCTAGAGAAGTGGTATCAATCCTGTATCTGACTGGAAGGTAGCTGCGTTGTACCTGAGGCTTAACCTTTAAATTCTGCAGAGTTTGATCAATGCAACTCTGTAGGACATGGTAGAAAATGCTGAGCTCTTGGAAAGGCTAATCTGGCTGAGTGTGACCTCCAGAGTCATCCCCACCAGCTGAATTAATTCCTTGACTAGCTGGATTGCTTTTCATCCCTGCTTTCTCAGCTGCAGACACATGGTTAGCCTGTATAGCACCGTGACAGCAATGCATGGGTTTTAGCCTCTTCAGGGCTATCGGCTGTATGTGCTGAGAGTTAAGGTGCAATTTTTAATGGGAAGCTATAACAGTATATTTTGCGGTACTATCACCTCCCCTGTCCAACAGGGCTTAGCGCAAACTGCCAATCAGATGAAGTTCCCTTGTCAGATGTTTTTCACATGCTGTAGTCTCTTAGATGTCCATTACCAAAGCAAAAATCCTGAGCCATCTTAGATCTGAAAAATAAATGCCCATAAAATTTCTCCCTTTTCCTTTGTTCCCTCCACAGCAGGTGTAGAAGCCCTCAGTGCCTGTGACCCAGTACCCATCAACATTATCAGGCAGGTGGAAAGGCAGCTGATCTTCACAGCAGCCTTGGTGTGTATTGCTATTTGTTACTGAGACATGGCAGGAAATTTGCTTACTTATATTCTCGCTTTCTGCTAGTCCTTTGTTGTCTGGTAGACATGGTATGGCTGCCTGCATCCCAATGGGGTTTGTGGGAGCCCACCCACAAGTGGCTGAATGCGTCCTTAAAAGCAGGCAGGAGGCTTGCAGCTTGTAGCTCGTATTGGTGAAATGCAAAAAATAATGCAGATTCCAGAGGGGAACCTAAAGTGCTTTAGGTCAGTTTTCTTCCACCTTTTTCATTCAACAAGCCATTAAGGAGACACTCTTACATCTTTTCATCCTCCTTCCAAAGCACTGCATTGGCCCCATGTCTGTGATGGTAATTCAGCAAGCCCCCAGAAAGGATTTTAGAGGTGATAGTGGCTCCTGCTTTTGCGTTTAAGAGCCATTGACCCAGATGAAAGGACTTTCCAAGCCATAGAGGAACATGGGATAGAAGAGGATCTTTGCTTCATGGTACAAATAAAAAAAGGAATTTCCAGCATCTGCACTCTGCTGGTACCATTAAGCCAATGTGGAAGAGATCCCAGCCCTCTGAGGCTTGGTCTCACCCAGCACAAGGTTCTGATGTGGTGCTCAGCTGGGCTTATTTCCTCTCAAGTTAAAATTATTCATTCCTTTCTTATTTCAACAAACTGCCTTTCTTTCAAAAATCACTCTCGTCTCAGGGTTTTTGGAGTCAAATGTTTTTGGAGTGCTATTTTATAGCACAAAAAATGAGAAGAAAGGTTTTTGAATAATGAAACCTAAAAGCTTCCCCAAAGCAGTTCCCCACCATTGTGTTTCTCACTGGCCAGCACTTTGAATTTGCATTTGCACTTGCACAAAGTTCTCCAGTTCTGCAATTTTCTCTGAGCAATGTCACCACTCCTGGCACAGCCCGGGAGCATCGCTGAACGCTGGCTCTCCACTGGCTGGAAGTGCTGGAGAGAAGGAGAGGCTGTGGCAGGGAGTGGGGTGTTTATGGAAAGCTGGCCACTTCCTTAAGTGTCTAACTGGGTTTTCCTTTTCCTGAAATAATAATATTTATTAAGAGAAGTGTTTTGATAAAATGGTGAGCAAATGCTGCGGAATAGTTAATTATGCCGCCTTGTATTGAGACAGCTCTTCCGCAGAACAGCAGCAGAAACCTGCCTGCCCTGGTTGGGCTGCAGCCGTTTTCTTGCACAGCTCCCCCGCCACTGCCAAGGACGTGCAGTGTGTGACTGGGGCTGACGCGGGTGTCAGCTGGGGCCAAGTCTCCTTTGGGTGTCTAATACATCCTCTGCTCCTCAAACTGCTTTTGGAGGGGAGGTGAAGGGCTTCACCCTGCTGCAGGCAGCTGCAGTTTGCTGCATGAATTCCTATCAGGAGTTGGAGGAGGAGGATGAAGCTGGTTGGGTTTTGTGTCAAAAAATAAGTCCTCTGTTTTTCTCCTTTCAGCTATTTATCAAGGCTCCGTGCAAAGGGCCTGACACCTGGCCAGTGCGGCTCGGCTGCTGTGATCTGTGTGACACACAAGCCACTGTCGAGCCGGTAATGAGGGACCTTCTGCTAAACGGCCAATTGAGCAGCCGGTGCCTGCCGAACAGCTTCATCGGCGGGAGGGACTGCGGGTGTATCTCTATTTTGACACGTCCTCACTGAATGAGGATGAGAACAAGCAGAAAATGGCTGATGATAAATGCAGCAATTAGGGAAGGTTAATGGAGCGGAAGGTTTTTTGTGAGAAGACAAAGAAATTGTGGTGCGGACACCTGCAAGGAGGTCCCAGCCGCTGCCGTAGGGAGGCCTCCAGCTGTGCTGTAGCAGCAGGGGCTGGGGTGAGGGGGATCAACCCTTTTTCCTCACACACACATCCCTCAAAGGCCTTGGAAAAATATTGTCCAAGTTAATCTTCAAAACACCATTTCATTTTTCTTTTCCCCCATTATGTTCAGAAATGGTAGCCTGTAATTTTGGCCTGTTGTGGCCCTCCCCAGCTCCCTGCTTTTATTCAGTTTCACATCCCAGTGTGCTACTGGGAAAGGCATTTCCCGATGAAATATCCATCTTAGTGGTATGAAAGAGCTGTGGGCTCTGAGGGGGGATGCTGTTGTGCTGGCTGTGGGTGGACATGAAGGGACTCCCCCAGCTGCTGCTGCTGTGCCTGCAGTGATGCCCCATTTAAGGCTGAGCCCCGACACCACACTCTTCCCAAAGCACTGCATTTCCCAGCTAAGCCCTGGGCTGCCAGCTCCCCAGGATTTCAGTAAAAGCGCTAAATTTGCTTGCCAAAGCCCCATTTGTCTTTTTTTCCTTGGTTAGACTCTTCCCAAAGCAAACTGCTTGTGCAAGGGGACACCAAGAAGCACTGGGGAAAGGTCTGTAAGGGGGTATGCAGGGAAAGACCCCACAGTCCCCAGTGTGGGGAAGTCAATGTTTCAGCCATGGGCAATGTCTTTTTGGTCACTCACCAGATCGTTACCAAAATCACCCCCTCAGAACTGCAACACAACTATTTTCCTAAGACTGCAGCAAAAGAGAATTTCCTGAAGGAGGTAAAGGAAAGGTTTCCTTTTATGCTCAGTGTGAGCCAACGATAACACAAACCCCGTTTTACCCACCGCCAAGGGCTTCTCAACTCGAGCCTGAGCTGTGCACCAATTTACCTTGTCTCTCATTCTGGCATTTGCTAGCTTGCCCATAGCAAAGGTATGCCTCACCCTTGCCTAAGCCCTCAGCATATTGCATTTCTGCCTAGTTGGCTTCTTGTGCTTTCCCTCCTCTGGCCTTGAGCAATGATGGCATTGCAGGTCTCATGGTGGCAGCTCAGGCTGTGAAGTCCCTGGGTTCCCCTGCCCAACCCTTTCTTTGTCTAACATGGGGTCACCAATAACTAACTAAATATTTATGGTGTCTATAAAGGCTGGAATGGACAACTCCTGTATGCTTATTTTAGGCAATAAAGCTTGCTTTTTAGGGAAGTACTAGATCTTTTTATCAAAAACAAGTTAATATTTTTTAAAAGTAATCTGAGGATTCATTACAGTTTTACAGATTGGCTTTTTCCCTCACTCCATGATCTCCTGGTTATTTTGTCCATTGTTATTACCAGTTTAAGACTGGCCCCCATTAACTGAAGCGGCTGCATGCCAAATCTCATTCCACCAAGCTGCAGTGGTGCGTGGCATCACGTTTTGGACAAAAGGTAACACAAGTGCAAGAGCTGGTCTCCCTCCTTATGCTTTCCTGAGCATCTTTTTAAAAATAGGTTGCCTGAGGCAAGCAATGAGCCTTACAAATCCCATCTTCCTACTACCGTCATTTGTTTGCTAAATCCCACCCTTTGTTGGTGACTGAGGGAAGTCTCTAGGGAGACAGCCGAAAGTAGAATAGAAATGGTAAAAACTGCACAAAACGAAAGCTCCACGGTGGTAGAACCGCATAAAACCCAGGAAGTCCTTCTGTACCAGTTCTTTTTAGCAGAAGGCGGCTCAGCTGGGGTGGCTTAAAGGAATAAGGCTGAATTAATTAGTTTCTCTGTTTAGGTAATAATACCATTAATCATGATGAACCATTTTGTGAGAAGGCTGATACTCGGCACTGCATAATTCTGCAGGAATCCCACTGTAGTGCAGCATTATTGATGGGTCATCCTGCGAAAGCGTTAAGAGCAATGCCTCCTAATACAGTAAATGGCAAACCGCTGATTTTCTTTAATATTCAGACTGCCGCAGCATCAGTCACAATGAATTCTTCTGGCACTGGTGTGGCTGCAATAAGCAATCCTTCAGGAATGCCAGGGGAGCATGGCATTGATTTAATGCTCACTTTTTAAGCCGTACATGGACCAAATGCTTCCAGAGGGTACAGTCCATTATTCTATTTTTTTGAAGCGTGCAGTAACAACCCCTTTGCTTGCACTTACCTGCTTTGGTAAGATAGAGCTATGGACTCTCTCTAGCAGAGGTCAGGGAGGTTCGTTTATGCAGGTCTGTGTTAGAGGTGGTGTCAAGCAAGATGCCATGTTGGACAACGGCACCAGGAGAGAATTACAAGCCCCCTGAGCCAGCATTACGAGTATCTGTATGCTGAGTCCAACACATCATTTCCACCATGTGTTATATGTTCCTCTGATTTCAGCTGGGAGAGCAGGTGCTGATTTTTAATGCCTATTTTGTTTTAAGCCCTCTTTCATCAGATTAAGGACCCTGCTATTTTATTTCATTTTATTTTTTTATGCTCGGTGATTTAGTCACACGCAAACTTAAAAACAGAAGCTGTAACATGCTGTTAAAGCACAGTCACCCACTGTTAAATCAGTTACTGCAAGCGAGGGGGCTTGGAGCACTTTTCCATTCCCCTGCAGATGTCTGCTCTCAGCCTACGGGAAAAGCTGGGGAAGCAAATGAAAATGCACATGGAAGAACAGTGCTTAGGGCGATAACCATCCCGTAGCGATGCCAGCAGCATGATCCCTTCAAACAAGCTGCTGCACAGAGGCTCTGCTTCCTTTTCTGCCCTCCTTTCCCTCAGCAGCAGACTGTCAGACCAGTGCACGAGGCGCAGAGCCCGAGGTGCCCCCTGTGCCAGGGCCACAGGCTGGGAGGCTGCCGCCTAGCCCGGCAGCACCACTCTCCTCCCCACATCCTGACTGCCACAGCTACTGCCGCCGAACCATTTTATGGGCCGTGTTCCTTCTGCTGGGAGAGATTCACAAACAAAATAAAATCCCTCTCCCAGCACCAAGCCATTCCACCAGCTGCCTCCTCCCGGCCGCTGAAGCACCGTCAATAAACCATTAGCCTCCCAGTTAACAGCACTAGCTATGACACACAAACACTCAACTACCTTTTTCATCCAAAATCAATGTTGTATTTATCTTCATTGATCTACAAGGAAACTGAATGTTTAAAATTACAGGGGGTGCAGGGGGGAGGATGGGGAGGGGGGGGAAACAAGAGTTACAGAGCCAAGAAAATAGTAGCGGATGGCTGAATTAACTAGAGAGAAAAAGCCCAGGATATATAAAACATGGACACTGAAAAATAAAATAAGGGAGGGGGGATGGTACAGCAAGTAAAACATGGCAAAATTTACATATGGATGAAAAGTAAAATTGGAAATAAAAAATAAATCATGCCAAAAAGCAGTTCAAGGCAGAACCACACTGAAACAAACATTTGCTTATGGTCTTCATGTACTATAGATAATATATCAGAATTTCTTTTTTTTTTTTTAATCAACCATTAGACTTTTTGTTTGCACTCCTAAAATTCTACTTTGTCTTGTATACAGATTCCAATAAGAACACTGCACAATTAGCACAAGGGGTCCACGGAAAATTGTCCTTGCTTGCCAGCGATCCTGCCCACAACACAAAAAAAGAGAAAAAAAAGGAAAAAAAAAATAAGGAAAGGGTCTGCCGCATGGTACTGTGCCAGTTCCATCTGCTTTTGCCAGCTTGAAAAGTAGGAAACCAAAATTCCCTTCCAGGAGCGTGTGTCTCTCTCTTTCCTTGACGAACTGTCCCTTGTGTTTGTACAAAAAAATTCAGTCTCTCTCTCTTTTTTTTTTTTTTTTTTTTTTTTTTTTTTTGTTAAACACAAGCATCCTTCTTCCTTTTCACATGCCATTTCCATTCTGTCTCCATAGTTGCGAGTTGGTTGTTTTTGGGTTGTTTTTTTTTTTTTTAAACCTTCCTCCCCCCAACATCCACTAAGATCTGCCTCCAAGTTCTTGCATAGTTGAAGTATATATGCCGTACTTAGCTTTCTGAGTGTGAATTTCTGACTGTGACAAGAGTATGAGTTGTAACCATGTTAACAAATAACCAGAGTGGTTCTAGAAACCATTTTTATAAAGTCTACCTATGTTAAGAATTTAATATTGGTGTACATTTATATTAACAGAATATTTACAGTTTGTTTTCTTTGTTTTTTTTTGTTTAAAACAAGAAGTCAAAAAAAATTCCTCTTAAATTTCTGCATAATATAATAAGGCAAAAAACAAACAGTTTTGTACATTATTATTATTATTATTATTTTAATATATATCTGTAACTTCGGTTCCAAAGTACCAAGGTAAGTGATCAATTGGCCTCAGAAGGGAACCTCACAGTGGACTGTAAAACTACAGTATTTCCATAAATAATACTTTTAAGAAACCCTGGGTATTTTTTTCTTAAGGATCTGAGGCCTTTAAAATGCAAATTTAACTAAAAACAAAAGCAAAATTTCTTCTTTTTTAAGTGAATAAAGAGCACAAAATTAAAAAAAATACAAATCCATTAAAAATGTTTCTCACATTTGGGAAAAAATGTACAAACGTGGTATTTTTAACTAATTTTTTTTTAGCACAGAAACAAAAAACAAAACCAAAAATCAATACCTATATATTAAATTCCCATTCTCAGCAACCTTCTTGTTGGAAAGTCTGCATCCCCGACCCCGTTATTTATGGAAATGTGCTTAACTTCTACAAATTTTACATAAAAAAAAAAAGTTTACAGCAGTGCATTTTGTAAAAGGTTTGTTTTTTGTTTTTTTTTTCTGTTTGTTTTTTTTTTTGTTTGTTTTGTTTTGTTTGTTTGTTTTATATACAGGCGAGTTTAAAATTCAATGTTGGGGACTATCGTGCCTCTACTTCTTTGGGGTTCCTAGAGGGGGAATAGTCCCTGGACTCTGAGTTTGTGAGTGGAGTAGTCCTGCGTGGGGAGGCAGGTCTGGTGCTGCTCGCTGGTACAAGAGGCGGCGGGGCGCTCAGCGCTGCAGTTGGTGGGTTCCTATTTAAAATCCCATTGTGCATGGCAGTGGATGGACTCAGTCTGGGGTAATGCATCCCGCTTAAATGAGGCATGAAGGATGGCACGTGTGCCAGGTGACTTTCGATGGGGGACGAGTGCAAGTGGTGCATTCTGGCACGCTCAAGTTCTTCCCGTAAGTGCAAGCGCTCTCTTTCCTCCACTTGCCGCAACCGCTCCTGCTCTCGGCGGGCTTCAAGAAGGTTTTCATGGTTATAGTCATGTGGCTCCCTGTCTCTATAAGAACGCTCATGGTCGTAAAATCCAGAGGTGGTAGGGAACCTATGCATAGGATCCGTCCGGAGCTGGAAGTCCATTCGACGGTGCAGGTCTAAGCTCCGGTAGGCATCTCGCAATGGGTCCCTCATTGGGTCCCAAGAAAATCCAGGATGTGGCAGCCTCTCTCTTCCTGACAAAGGATTCATGCCTATGAGCGGGGTCATCATTCTGCTGCGGTCCAGAACATTCATGTTGTTCATCTGGTGCACGCTGCCCATGGAGATGGGCATAGAGGCAGCCATCGAGTGAGGCAATGATAATCCATGCAAAGTTGGCGGTGGGGGATGCTCCACTGATCGAGAGTGCTGTGAAGGTTCAGAGCCTACCACCAGCACATCACTGTCTTCCTTCCTCTCCTCTTTGACTTTGATGTCATTCTTAATCTTCTGGAGGTCGCTGGGAAGTTCTGTCTTTCTCTCCATGTCCTTGCTCATTAGATTGGTGAGCTTCAAGCTTTCACTTAGTGCAGGTTTGCTGTATGGTGATACAGACTGGATTACTGGCTTTGTGTTGTCCTCAGAGGGTCTCTTATCATGGCTTGGAGTTTCCTTCACTGGGGAACGGCTCTCTTTGATCTTGTGTTCTGCTATGGGCGGCTCTCTCAGCCGGTCAGGGTGCTCTCGCTCGGGTTCTTTGGATCTTTCCCTTTCACTGAGGCTAACCTGCCTGATGGGATCACTGGAGGTTTGGCTGTTGCTGCGGATGAGATTGCTTATCTGATGTGTCACTGGAGCCGATGCCGGTGAGGATCTATTTGAATGTCTGTTTTTATCCATGAGGTCTCTGTAAAAAAGAGAGAACACACATCCTTGGTTTTGTGTGAATGAACATACATGTGATGCGGGACATGCATTATACTGTGCCTAGTTGTGTAATTTGAGATTGCTCAGGAAATGGTTTGAAAAGCTATGCTAGCATCAGCTATAGCTGCGATGCTAACTAAAAGTTATGCACTACCTGCCTTTACATGCTACCTAGAACAAAATGTTAAAATGTCCACAAATTTGAGGACTAAATTTGAAATGCATTTAAAAAAATGGTATATTTACCCTAAGAGAAAGCCTGCTTCACTGAGAAATGCAGGAAAAGAAGAATTCTAGACAGCTCTTTTTTTTTTTTTAAAAAAGAGATTACTGTTGTTCATATATACACCTTGCTGCCAGACAATGATCTTGGATGTAACACTCTTAACTCAGGCTCCTTTCCTAAAATGTGGAACCAGGCACACAAACCAGAAGCCTACAGAAATGTGTGCAGGCCCTTCACAAACCACTCTTGTTTTCTGGAAGCAGTCACAACATGATGCTTTATTTTCCTATGCAGCTGCAGGAGAGTTTTTGTGGTTGGCAGTTTGGGCAGGTAAGCTAGGTGCTTAAGGAAAAAAATCCTGGAATAGGCCATGAAACTGAGCAATTGACCTCCATTTCAAGAGGACCTGCTATGATGAACAAGGAGTTTGATGACAGCGTGGATGGTTTAGAAAGAGAGGCATGAGGGTTTTACATTTCTAACTGCACCTCTATCTCTGAGCAAGCCAATTAGTCACAGTTAATCCCACCTTTTTAAAGAGGGGAATAAATAATGCTCAACATTTAAAAGCACTTTGCTCTGAATGAGAGACACTTTAGATGCAAAGTATGATGGTGTGATTGAGAGAACCACATTATGTAGCTGAGAGGCTCACTGATGCCTAAGTTTTATGCCAGGTTTGCTTTGAAGAGCTGTAAGACCTGAGTGCCAAAAGCTGGAGGTGTTTTCGGGGATTCTGTAAGTATTTCTCCCTTATGATTACAGTTGCTAACCCAGATTTCTTCCTCTGTGGTAGTCCTGACTGCTGGTCAAGGATGCGGTTTATTAAAACCATGTCCAAACAGGGATGCTGGGGACAGCTTAAGCTGAATTAATAGAAATGTAATAGAGATATTAACCCCTCTTGAGAGCAAAGTAACCTTGGTTTGCCAATGAATTACACTAAAGCCAGGAAGGGAGCTTCCTATCTGAATGACTGTCCATGCAAGGGTGTCAAGACAATTCAACATTTAACACAAGATGATTTTCAGTCTATTGCTTCCACATCATCTTGTTCACAGGCACTGCCTGAAGACCCCATTAAAAGCACTCCAGGAAAACTATGAACCCCCTATCACTAGTCAGATGCACACATCTAAGTCTTGCAGGCTGTTACTGCCTACAAAGTAGCTGCCTGTTAGAGACAGCCAGGCTCTGAAATATAAAGAGCTTTACAGCTTCAAAATCATGTAACTGGAAGCCAACACAATGATTTACAGTCCAGGTGATACAGTCCTGTCATAGTTAATAAGGGTTACAATGCAATTTTTTAAAATCAGTTTTGCTAATGGATTCATGCGCGCTGCTCCAGATACAGGCATTTGCATTTTTATCTTGTTAATGTCCAGCTAACATTTGAATTCATCAGCATAACTATGTTAATGAGAACTATGACTGTCTCCAAAGGCTCCATCACAATGCTAGCTTCATGATTTCAGAATATACAGCAACTGTAAAGCAGCTGCACTGAAAACAACCAAGCATACCCTGAAAACACACTGACACACTCATTTCCTCAGCCTGGTGCTTTTTATTAACCTACTAGTGGGGATTGGCTTACCATATTTCCACAGAGGACAAATCCTAAAAGGCAAAGGGTTGGGTTTTTTTGTACTGCTAGTACTTGTGCTTATCTGAGGGAGAGGCGTAGCGGCTGCTTCAAAGACAAGCAATTTTGCTCTGAAGAGTATTTTATGATTGGAAAAATCAGAAAAAGTATGGATGAAAAATAGGCCTAGAAGGAAGCGCTGAAAAGCACACCCTGCTTACCTCTCTTTGTCTCTGTCATCTTTACTCAGAGAAAGATCCCTCTTCTCGGGCTCTCGCTCCCGCTCTCTGTCTCTGTCATGGTTTGTCACTGAGGAGCTTCGCTCCGAATCAGTGGGCTTGGGCCACTGTGGAGGTGTTGGGAAGGACGGTGGGGTCCGATGGAGTCTGTTCCATGGCTCATGGGGATTATTGAAATTCTGCAGGTTTGGGCCATCTTTGTGAGTAAAAATGTTGTTATGAGCTAGAAAAATGGCATGGGAGGAAGAGTTAAAAATAATTAAAACCAAGTAATTACATACACATTTTTCACAATGCTAATCACGACCAGAACTGTCCTTCCAAGACTTTTTAATGGTGAGGGGGAGCTACTAGCAGATGGATACAGATACCTCCAAGACTGGGTGTAAGATCCACCAGCACTTTTAAGGCTGTTGGTGGAGGAAGCTTTAACTATACACCTGAATAACTCAGAGATGACTGAAAATACCCAGCTCCTCTTTTCCCCCCACCCCAGCAAGGGTTCCAGCACAAAAGCAGTATTTTTCCTCAGCTCCTCTCACTGGCAGAAACTTTATAATTTCTGGGTAGTTACAAGCGATCAGCTGCTTGCAGCTGAGGATTCAGGGACTTTTTTTGTTAAAGAAACCAGACTATTTGGTGGTATGTATGTGTGTGTAAGAAATAGAGCTTGGCTATAGGCTTTTCAGAACAGTCACCTGATTTTCCTCCATCAGTCTTCAGCTGATTCCTGTTGCACCATGAGATGCAAAAGCATGCTCTCATATGTGTGGCTCTCAAGCATGTCTTGCCTACAGGTAAGATGTTTTTGAAGTAAAAGAATTTTATACAGGTAATTTAAACTTCAGACAACTGTTAACAGAGGAAGTCTACACGCTGAATTAGGAGAAGTATCAATAGCTGTTCCACTATGCATCTTCACCGTTGAAGGGTGTTACTTTAGATGCCCGTAGGGTCCCAGAGCTCAGTGGGGTCTTGCAGCTTGGGTACCCCTAGGAGCACACAAGGCACCAACCTTCAGCAGTGAGGAGACACAGAGCACAGCTAGTGATGTCTGTGACATGCAGAAAAGCTCCCACCGCAGAGACCTGGAAATCTTAGGTGCAGTGTTTTCAGATAGGAGAATGGAGGTTAGGAATTAAACTTCTTTAAAAACTACCACCAGCTGCTGTAAATATTAGCATGTGGCTTTTCTGGAAGGGATGTTTGTCTGCAGTAACCCAGCCAGTACTTACTCAGAGCATGACTGCCTAATCCTCCAAAGGCATTGCTGCCTAAGTTCCCAAGGCCGCTGAAGGTGCTTGACCTGCTAAATGGATCTGGAAAGGCAAACAGGGATTTAGCAGGCATTTAGCCAAGAATGTTGGAGAATGAAACGCACCCCTCCCCTTCTTAACGGTCTGAATCCAAGTAGGATTAGGCCAGACTTTAAGCTGATCCTTCTCATTGCAAGGTTCTTTGCACAGAAAATTCCCATCACGTTAAAATGGAGAAGGGATTCAGTGCTCACTCTGCAAACAGGTGCTGTAATAAACTTTTGTATGCCAGTCAGAGGGGAGCTAGAAATTAAGGTCTAATAGCTGAAATTAGGGTGGCTGCTGCTGAGCTATAACTCTCCTTCCTTATCAGTACTAAGAGCAGAAGCACTGCAATTGCTTTGAAAGAAGAACCTCAGCAGGCTCCTCAGTCAGCATATTGAGGGGATGCATTCTTTCCCTCTTGTTTTCTGTATACAACTTTCTACCCTCTTTGTAATAGTGCACAGAGACAGTCCTAAGCTAACTGCTACACACATCCATCCTTACACCAACTAACTTTGGCCTCTGTGTGCCCAAATCCTCTCCCATAACAGCTTCCTTGGTCCCAGTGGTGGTGGAAATGATAGCATAGTCTTAGGAGCTACATAGGGATGGAAGGTTTGTATCCATTGAGGCAAAGATGAATCTTGCCTTTCCTAGTCAAGTATCTGACTATTTGGCTACTGGCATTTGTCTTTATAAAAAATCCTGCCTTTTTTTTTTTTTTAATTTTATTAAAGGCACCCGTCATCAGAAGAGGTTCCTCTCTGAGCAGACAGAGCCTGACTCAGGCTTCTGCACACTCCAGAGATGGCTATGGTTTAAATCATACCAGTGTACTTGTTTTCTTTCCTACTGGTCTTCTCTAAACAACTCCTCCTGCCCACTAGCTTTTTGACTGTCCCTTTAAAGTCTTTAACTTGTCATGTTACAGGAGGTGTGTTGCTCTCCACTTCCTCATGGATATTCTTGTATTTAAAATATCGAGGCAAACAGCACAAATAGCTTGGATCTTTAAGCAAACAACTATTTGCTTATTTACCTATTTTTGAAAAGCTGTTCATGCCCTTCCCCTTTGATATTAAGTAGATGAGCGACTGCAGAGATACAGTTAATTTTTATAGAATATTCAGGAACTGATGTCAATCTGGGTGTTTACAACAGAAAAGTCTACTAGGTCATGTGGCATGCCACATTTACTGATTGGATGAGTGTTACTAAAACATTAATCAACAGAGCTTGAACTTTAATTGGCAATGAGCTGCTTGTGAGCTTCTAAAATGAGGAAATCTGAGAAAATCAGGCTCTACTTACTACCAATTAGGAAACTGAAAGGCTGGCAAAATGTGCAGAACAGCTATTTGCCAGCAACTGTTCTCTGAACTTTATTAAAGAACCTATCCAAGAACTTTCATAGGTGGGAAACGGTACGGGAGGAGCCCATTTTAAGCTGTGGCTTGGTTGAGGTGCCTTTGCATAAATTTCTCCCATTTGCCTGCGCACATTCAGCGGCACAGACGGGCTCTACAAGCCACATTTCAGCTCCTGTGCAGTGTCCCAGCAGTGACAGCCTTGACTGCTCTGCAATGCCCTCTTCTCTTGCAGGAGAGGGTCTGCTAATTCTGCCCCTTTCCTTTGGAGGAGAGCAGAGGGGATGTGCTGGGCAGCTGGCACAGGTGAGAAGCTGGCCAGCTTCTGGTTCCTGAGACAAAGCCTCTCCTTCTCCTAGTGCTACAGTGCCTCAAGGCAGGACCACACTGGAGAGCCAGGAATGGGTCAGAAGTCTAAAGGTGAAGGCAGGGTTTTACTTACACTTACCTGCCAAGTGGTTAGTAGGCAGGAAACTGCTGTGGTGAGGTGAAGGACCAAAAGGGGTGGTAGCTGGATGTGTCGCACCTGTGAGAACAAGGTCCCTTTTTAATTCAGTGACAAGTGACTGCTTGCATACACCACGGTCCTGGCCGTCACATTCAAGAACAAGATGCAAAGGCACAGGCACATTTAAAGATAGCAAAGACAGGGGAAGACGCTCCCCCCCAGCTGAGTGAGCTACAGGCAGGATTTCTCTGAGTGCCCTTTAAAGGGGTCTGTGGGCACTAGGAGGCAGGAGGAGACCTTGCACTGAGCCTTTCGCTCACCTGTAGTAATAAGGCAGTGCATCTCTTTGTCTGGCGTTTTCAGTCATTACTCTGTGTTTATATTAAAAAGGGTCAGTCCAGGTTATGGGCCCAGACAGAAGGTGCTCAGAAGTGACTGATTAGAGTCTATGTGAAACACCAGTTAATGACAGGCACGCAGGGAACATCAATCATGCCTCTCCCTTGAGAGCTCCATCTACGCTCTCACATCTGTCTCTGCATCCACAGGCCGCCCCTGTGGTATTTATTCCCCTTTGCTAGACACTGCTCATTGCCACGGCGCCATGCTACCTCGTGGGAAAGGAACACCACTGCTGAGCATGCTGGATTACATTAGGTTAAGGCAGGGGGCAAGAATGGGCTGAAACAAGCAGGCCTGCCCTGTATTTCAAGGTGGACCAGGCTCATACAGAAAATACTGCTCTCCTTTCATAGCAGAAAATGAAAGATTTGCTTCCTTTGCAGACAGACGCATGCAAACCTGAATGGGCTTGCAATGCAGTGTGAGAAGCACTGGTGTCGCCTGCCACTGGGATATGTGGGTTCTGGAGGAACATTAACCCCCGTGTATCTTGCAAATGATGGTATGTTTGGACAGTATCACAGGCCTGGCTTTCACACTCTAAGATTAGCACAGATGATTTTCAGGATGCACCTGAAATCAACTTTTGAATGTTTTTATGTTTCAGATGTGTGTGACAAAACGCTTCTGTGGCTCCAGTATTACACTGACAAGCCCAACCCTCTCCAGCTGTTCAAGCTATGAATGTCCTTTTGGTGTCTCCTCCTTGCCAGTACTTCACTATAGCAGACAAAGCAGAATTAGTGACTATCATAACTTTCAGAAGCTGCTTGATGCAAACACAACTTCCAAAAGCACAACCCGCCACACCTGGCATTAACTGTCTCATTTTGTTAGAAACTAATAATTCCACACAACGACAGAAGCAGTACTTTGCCAAGGACATATTAAGTCCTGCGCAAAATAGACCAACATCTAAATAAAGTGTTTCAGTGCTTCTGTCTTGTGTATTTGGTTAGTAAAAAAGTTAACTTCCCTTAATACTGGCAAGAGTAACAGGCCAGCTCTAGCAAACATCGGCAGCCATACTGGGCATGAACATGGGCTCTTCACTAACAGCTTACCCAGTCAATGCTTTCTCAAGTGATAACTTTCTCTTATAGAATAGAGGGTTATGATCCTTCTCCTCTCAGCTGGCACTCCAGCTCTCCTGTCACCTTCACCACCAAGACTTCTGCCTTGTCTGTGGCACACAGGAATGAATCCCACCAGTGGCAGACCTGCTCTGCTAAGTTCCTGCCCTTCATTTTCAAGCCACATCAACACATGCACATTTCCACTATGTATCATCAGTGCTGATAGCACTATAGAAGTTCATAGCAAAAGTAGGGGGAAATGGAGAAAAGAAATAATCATGCACAGGAGAAACTGTATCCCTAACACAGCCCAAACAGTGTTTTACAGGGGTGCTGCCCAGTCCCTGACCTGGTCTTTTTTGGTGACACTGCCCAACAACAGACGGTCGTAAAATGCACTCAATGTGTCCAGAACACAAGCAGACTATAAAATCGAAGAGGGAGACAGCGCTACGTGTCCCTCACCAGCTTGGGCACCACAAACCTAAGCAGCCAGAAAATGAGTTGAGGAAACTTAAGAGAGACCATAGCAATGAGACCTGGAGTTATCTATAAACATTCTGACTGCTCCAATGCTTCAAGACGGATGGAGACTGTCATCTTTCTAATCCTTTAAGATTTCAGAAGGTGTATAATGGATGGGAGATTTCTTCAAAGGAGATGGCTTACAAACTCAACTACATGGGCTGATAATAAAAAATCCTCCGGAGAAAGCCAGGAGCGGCATTGCAGCCTGTCAGGTAGTTATTAAATATAGCGTCTGCCAGGCAGCTGAACATCCGTCCTGAAGACAGGTGGCCCTAAGATAACTTATGTCTCCCACAGTAACTAGGCAATGCAGCAGAACCAATGATTCACATCAACTGCACGCTTGTTCGATAAGGGGAAAAGAATGCCTCGGATATTGCAGAGTAAAAGATTTATTCATCTATATATTACTGCTGCAATGTTTGTTCACTTTGATAGCACTCTTTACCTAGATTTACCGTGTGATGGCTCCTGTGATTAATATACTCACAGACAAGTTGCTGTAAGGTTGTTTATCTGTAGTGAAAGTTTTCTATTAATTTGCCTTCTTTAACATTTCTATTTCATACTGTTCCCCCTCTTGCTTTTATGAATGGAAAAGCAAGCCATGCTTGCATCTTTAAGAGAAAAAGCTCAGGATACCAACTGGACTGGCGCTTTTCTGCCTGTTAGGGTACACCCTGCCCAACACAGCCTTCAGCAGCAAAACCATATGTGAAACAAGATTCTTGTAATGACAACACAGGACAGACTGAGGATGGTGATAAGGAAAACAGACAGAGGTTTGTAAATAAGCTGTGCCTATGCATCCAAGCAGGTGCAATAAATATCTTGGCCCTGTACTATAAAGGACCTTTACAGAGACCAAAATGCAGGTAGCATCCTACAATGCACAGCTAGTATCAGCACTGATTATATGTGGCAGAAACATGCATTTAATGTTTAAGAATTTCCATCCACAGATAAGGGCAGAAAGACAGACAGAACCACTGGTGGAGTTCCTGAAGGCTGAAATCTGCATTTGAAATCCAATTCTCATGGAGGATTCAGCTTGAGCCTCATCTGTTGCTTTTCTGTCACGAAAATTCTGGGGACAGAATTCAAAACATTTCTAACCCCATTAATTTCAGCAGGGTTGAACCAAGGCTGAATATGACCACGTCTGCACTGACTTAAGAATGCGAGTGCAATATTGCATCATAACACTAGAATAACATTAGGAAAGAGAATTACATTATTTGCCAATTAATTACATAAAGAGCTAAGCTACATCTCATCAATTGATATTGCTCCCTCAGAAGCTGCCTTCTTTAGCTTCTTTACCTTAGCATCTCTAACACAGAAAGAAAATCTGAAAAAGTCTAGGGGAAAATTAAGCCTGGGAACAGAACAAAAACATCTGGTAGACAGACATCCACATGAATCTACAGTTACCTCCAATACCAGAATGTCAGAGTTGCAGTCTCCTGTGGTCAGAGCCATTGAGAACAGCGCAGTGAAGCTTACTGCACTTTGGTAATTGCATTAATTGTAATTACTTCTCCAACAGATTGGAAAGCAGTTCATCAATGTAAACTGTATTTAATTCTTTGTTTTTTAAAAAATTCAGTATGCCATTTTAAGCCTCAGACATTGCTGGACTGTGTAACACATAGGGGGGGTTATATTTAAAAACAAACACTTCACAAATACACTTTGTGTGATATTTTCAGTGCTGTTACTGAAGTTTTCCTTTTACAAAAATCCCTTGTTTCCAGAAAACAAATGTAAACTCAGTGAGTGGAGGAGCTGAGAAGAACAACATGGCTAATACAACAGCAAGAAAGAGACCAGGTCCACTTCCAGTCCCGTGCAATGGAAACATTTTCAAGTGTTTTGTCAAAATTGCTTTTAAAAATCCATAGTCTATTAAATAATCAGGCACATAAGAACCAGCTGCACACACATGGATGTATGAGCCAGCAGCTGCGCTCAGAGATGTGCAGAGGATCCTGCGCTGCAGGTGGCCGCGGGACCCAGACCAGCAGCTCCAATTGCCCTGGTCACAACAGTGGCCAGTGCCTCCACACCCCTCTGAACCAATCTTGCTTGCTTCAGTTTTGGAGGCATACGTAGCTGTAGAGACACACGTTACATATACTGTTTGATTTTTTTTCAACAAAAGATGATCTTCCCTTACCTGTGGTAGAAAACAGAGGCCTGGCAAGATCCTGTGGATAATGGAAGCCTGGAAACACTCCAGGGGCAGGAGGTCTGCTGAACAGGTCAAGTTTACCACCTATCTCTAGCTTGTGGGGATCCAGCTGCATTTGCTGTCAAATGATATAAAAACAATCTTATTATACACTTCCTTCTTTATGGGAGAAAAAGACAGGGA
Organism: Falco peregrinus; assembly: GCF_023634155.1. Taxonomy (NCBI): domain Eukaryota; kingdom Metazoa; phylum Chordata; class Aves; order Falconiformes; family Falconidae; genus Falco; species Falco peregrinus. Next base: position 86,334,961 of record NC_073722.1, on the reverse strand, counting down.
GTTCAGGCTCACTCCTGCTTAGCCCTGCCAGGGAGAGTTAGTGAGAGTGACAGCAGTGTCTCTGGTCACGTTACTACAGTCATGCTCTGACAGCATCTGTAAGGCCATTTCGCTTCACAGACTCTCGGCTGCCTGCCTTATCCACATGAATAAGGTCTGAAGTGAGCTCTCAGCCCCTCAGCACACACAGTGGAGCATGCAACATGATACACTGAGCGTGCTGCACCCCAGGATCAGTTGGTGCTCTCAGCCTGACAAAAAAATACTCTGCAGGCGGAAAGCTGCCGACAGAAGTCTTGAGAGCTGGGTGATGGACTTGTCTGTTTTGCTTCTCCAGTTTGGAGAGAGAGAGATGTTCTTAGACTATGCCCTTCCTGCAGCTCATATAGCTCAGCATGCAGACAACAGGCGAAGGATAAAAACTATGAGGCTTCTCCAGAGGCTATTTTTATCCTTCCCCTATAGAAGTCAGCAGGGTCAGAACTGCACCGAAGTCACCTAAATCTCTCAATAGCTTAAAGAAGATGTATTTGCTTAAAAAAAAAAATGGACATACACCACTTGCAGAGGCACTACTTACAGCGCACCTACTTAAGCACTGAATAGTCTTCATTAATGGGACAAAAAGACTACAGCAGGAGCTATGAAAAAAGAAACGCTATAGAAGTCCCATTATCAGCTACTCTGGTGCCACAGGGAACATGGAGCCTGTAACAGCACCCCAGCGTACCTACGTCTTCTTACCACTTGAGTTTTAGTCCCCCTCCCTCTGCCCATCACCAATGCAGTGCAGAAAGGCCAACAGACTCTAACACAGTAACGATCAATCCACTTGCCTGCTCTCTGCTTTGTAATGTGTTCTTCACTATATCGGTTATTTCATTACCTCCTCCACAGGAGGTACTAGTACAAAAGGGAATTGACATTAAACATGTATGCTTTGTAAAAAAGATGAATTTGGACCAAATTGCCCTCCCTCTCCCTTTCTTCATCTCTTTCTGGCTGCGCACTTAGTATCTCCTGCTCATTTTGCTACCTTTCAACCCCACTCCTTTGCCCTCAGATAAACTTTACAGTTGCTACAATAAATGTTGAAGGATTGAAAGTGCTAGTTAATCAATGTAGGCAAGCTTGAGAATCACCAACAGTAACTGCTTCCTGCTCATTACTCACTAAAATATAATCCATAAGCCCAAAGAAATAGCTTTGTTCCAGAAACTCTCTGAATTACCTTTATCTTTTGCTGGTGATGGTAGATCTGCCAGGCGATCTGTACATGAACGGCACACCACTTCCCGGGTTTCTGCAGCAGAAAGCACAAGAATTTAGATTAATTTATACGTTAGCAATCTACATCAGATAGAACGTTTCATTTCCCTTACTGTCAAACAGGTAGCTAAGCAATGAGGAAGGCTGATTGCTAAAACAGCACAATAGGTGATCAACATTTTTTTCTGTACTGCAGCAGATGATGTTTAAATTAAGAAGGAAACAAACGGGAGGAATGTGTGATGTGGGATATCTTCCTCATCTCACGGAGATCTGAGATACCTGCCTTGTTCTTTCCTACGTGCACTCCCCTCTTCATAAACTGAAATAAATGGCAGCAAAGAACAGTAAGCCATGCTTAAGAGAAAGCAACTAATAGTTAACAGTTCCGTCTCCGAAAAGAACCCTGTTCATTCATCCCTGCTGCACTGCAAGCTAAGTCATGCGTGGTTATTATGGCTACTTGCATTTAGGAAGGAAAAGGGTATGGACAAACAGTCGCCAGAGATGAGCAGTGCTACAGCCAAACAAGTTACTGTTTTTCAGTTGAGCTGTGGTACTCACTGTAGGGTGTTTTTGTGGAACATAAGAAACACAAAACACACTGACCTAAGCCACTGGTGAATGTCTGCCTGTGCTCACAGTCACTTATTTCTGTGACCCTTACTTCATAATGTGAACTATTAATGCACATAAATGGATGCAAAATAAGGTTGGGATTCAACCTAAACATTATTAATCAGAAGCAGCTAAGAGCTCACTATGACATTTTGCTTTAAATAAAGGATGAGCATGAAATTTTCTGCTGGACGAATTTCAAAAACCCATGCGCAGTATTTGAAGTGTATGTGTGTATATATATGCATATAAAATCCCCCACAAACCTTACTTACTCTTACTGGAGGCCTATAAGGGTCTGACACCTATGGAAAAAGCAGAAATAAAACAATCAGTCTTTCTAAAACTAGCCAATATACAGAAAGGTGGGGAACTTCCTTCCTCTGAACCAGTAAAAGCATTTAGAAAGCAATGGTGCAGAGAAGTCCCCTGTGACACAGGAAACCTAAAAGGCTTAAAGAAGGCTTAAACCTTCTCTTTCATTCCTTGCACCAAACTCAGCAGAATTTTATGATAAACAAAGCAGCTTCATGCTAGCAACTTAAGAGTGCCAGTGCTTTTCTGAACCTTGTAATTGTTCTGAAATGGAGCGAATAAAACTATTCTCCAAGCAATGCTTAGGGGAAAGACTTTGAAGGGGTTTCCTGCCACATTTCCCTCTGACTTTGTTTAAAAAAGTCAATACATCCCTTTGTATTCACGCCTGGTGGAGGCTACTGTTGTCTCACCAGAAAAAGAACTTCTGTCCTGACCACACATTCCAAGTCTAGAAGGCCAATTTGCTCACCAGCTGCTTGCCTTTTTTTTTTTTTTTTTTTTTTTTTGAGCAATTACTCTGTTTACTGCAAATCCAGATAAGCTGAAAGGAAGGTTATATATTGTTGCCTACCCCTGGAGTCTTCTGCAGCAGTGTATGGTGGACCGTGCCTGGTCTACCTGCTACATCAATAGGGTTTGAAGTCTGAAAGACAAGAATAGAGCGTGAATAATACTGTATCGTACCAGTGGTATGTTTAACATCTCTATCTGATGTTAACGGCATTAATTAGTCCATGTTTGTACTGTGCTTTGAACACGCATATTGCTACATTAGTGCTAAATGTTATCTCTTACTGACAGCCAACAGCATTTAACCACCATGTCATCTATTATTACTTAGCAGCGGTAACAGTATTACAGCAGCACCTCTAAGCCCCGTTGAAATCACAACCCCATTGTGCTACGCAGTATGCAAGGGGATGGAAAGAGACAGTCCCTGACCCCCAAGCTTATTCTTCAGACAAACCAGGCAGGCAGTAAGAGAGAGAATGAGAGAGGTGGCCTGACTCCCTCCATGTTTCAGGCAGCAACCAGCACAGCAGTCAGGAACAAAATGACTCAAGCATCCTAGGACCATATTCCACCTCTTGGACCATGGCCCCTCTCTGACTGGGGCTGTGTAACACAATGGCTAAAATGTAAACAGCCCATGTATTTGCTTCGACAAGGCAAAGTAAGAAACCTTAGAAGGTGCTTGTGGGTCTTTTATAGCTTTGCATTGTTTATCCCATCATTTTCCAGCAAGAATTAAACACCTCATTGAATGAATCCCTGTTCCTCCTCCTCCTCCGGATCCCACCTGTTGCCCTGTTCTAGACGATCCCCAAGAACTCGTTTGTTTTCTCACTCTGGCATTCATCCATCTCCCACTCCCAGAGCAACTGCACCTGGTGCCTCCATGCAGCTGAGTGCAGAGGGGTTAAACCTCATTCCCCAAGAGATTACTTTGCTCACATTTTAGGTCAAATTACAGTCAATTTCAAACAAACTGTACAAGGCATGACTATAATCATGGGTGTGGGAGGAAAGATAGGTTTTAATTTGTCTAAGGCTACGTAACTTCCGGACTCATTAAGAAGAGAATTCTTGTGCGAGTGTGTAGGTAAGTCAACAAACTCCCCAGGCAGATCTGTGCTCTCAGGGCCTGTCTGACAGCTGAGGTATATACAAGGTGGCACGTAAGTTACAGCTATCATACAGGCAAGAGCTTCAAGATCACAACACGTTAATAGCATGGTGTCATCCTGTCCCTTTGTCCCCTGGAGAAAGACGTGAGTGCTTCCTCCAACAAAGTAAACGGAGTACTTCTGACCTTTTCAAGTTCTTAGCTTGTGAGAAATGGCCTTTGGGAAAGTCTCTGAGAAGTTTACCATCAGCCTGGATTTATGTGCAGTGGATTTACATGCACAGCTGTAGGCAACTGACACGGGAAGGGGAAAAACAAAACCAAGACCTCTGCTTTGGAAAGCCAGAAGTGCTGGATTCAGTGTGCCAAAACCAAATCATCAGGTCTGCAGTGATTATGAAGGCTTTACTCAGCTTGGGAGGGAGAGAGCATGGAAAAATGATGTAGTAATGATGACTAGAGTGGCTTTGCCTAGCAGTGCAGCTCTGTCTCCTCTAGGAAACTGGAAAATAATGCGCCAAAGCGGCAGATCCATTTTTCAACCTAACTCTCTTTTTTTTCAGGTGTTAGACTGTAATTGTATGTAAATACAGCACTGTCTAGAGATCAAGTGATGCTGGTGATTAACCATGGCACCAAAGCATGACCCTGCACTGCTTAAACTCAAAGCTAGAAATTGTTCTATGTTTCTATCATTAAAATGAATTAAAAGCAAGTTATAATACAGCACTAGGAATTGTTTAAAAATGTAAAGGGTTAGTGCTCACTTATCCTTTCTCACTGTGTAACCGCTTCTCTTTGGTCTGATGGTATTTTACAGTGAGATGGTATCTACAAAGCTCTGTAATGAAGATGGAAACCGGGAGAGCATGCTATCGGTGTATCAGAAGCTCCTCGTTAACAGTAAGTAGCCTTATGGCAGACCTGAGCCCTATCTTCACATTAGCAAAATTCTGCCAATTCCACCTTATTTGTGCAGCTCCTTTTCTTGGAAAATCGAGTTCACAGCTGACAATTTGAGGTCTGTAGGGACTCCCTGGCAACCTTTGCACAAATAGCAACACTTAACACTGCTGGACAAACTCCATCAAGGGAGAGCTATGTTCCGTCCCTCTTGCTCCCTCTGCTTAGATACAACTGCTCCTCTTCTATGCCTGGAGCCACTACCTACAGAACTCCTGTTCAAAAGAGCCATTTTAGAGTCTTTGCTATTTATGATGTATCCGGACAATAAAATACTGTAACGGATTCAATGGGCGCTGAAGAAATACTCCAGCTTCCATTACAGAAATTTTTAGGTGGGAAGGTTGTAAGAGGCCTTATTTGCAGCAGCTGCTAATTACTGACTTCCACTGATGTCAGGGAGACTACTGAGGGAAGCGTACCCCACAGGCCTGCTATGGTTATGGAAACGACCTTCCAAATGCAAACAGAAATGGCCTGGCTACCGCGGTGGTCCTTCAAATCTTGTAACACAGTAGCACAGCTCTACAGAAACATAGTTCAAGGTAAGGAATCTCTAAATCACAGTATGTAAGGAAGCTAGACACATCACCTTACAACTGAAGTGCTCCCTTTTCGAACAAATACTATATAGATAACAATGCCTATTTCTTGCATGGAGAGATTTAACAGTTTCTGTTTATTTAATAATAGTTAATAAAAAGACAAACATGTCTGGAAGGAAAAAAAAAGCAGTGCACACCACGGAATTCATCAAAAATGGTAGTTAACATGGCAACATTTCCAAATGCCCATCAGTGCTAGTTGTAGTTACAGTTGCAGTGCACCCTTCAAACACACTATCTCAAAGAAGCTTGCAGGCATTCATCAACTCTTACAAAACCCACTGCAAGATAACTTTAAAGATGAGGAAGCTAAGGAACAGAAGATTTAAGCGACTTGCCCAAGGTCAGACAGTGTCGGAGCTGGGAATAAAAATTCAGCTCCTTCAAATTGCTCTACCCATTTACAGCAGTCTCTCCCTATTGTTCCCACACTTATACAGTCAATTTCTCTTTTTTCTTCTGGGAATAAACACAGTTCATCTTTTGCAATCTCAGACCATTAAATTTATAAAATGATTTGGGACTCATCAGTCTATTATTAGCTGTAAATATTTCAATCAAGTAATGCATGTGACAGTATGCTTCTACTCCAGTTTCAGTTGACCTCCCAAGCGAACCACTATATCCTTTTCCAAGGAACGATCTGTAGTGCCAAGAGAAAATTTTTGCTGAAGTGTTGGCTGCTTTGTGCAGAGGATGCTCACAGATCTGTGGGGTGATTGCTTCCAACCCTGTGCTGCACTTCTGCTAGTTAAATCATGTACTACAAAATCACCAGAGACATGACTCTGAATACAGTTTCTCTCCCAGCAAAAGAACAAAGCCTTCAGAAGAAGAAGTTTGTACCTTCGGTTGAAATGCTCCCTGAAGTGACCCAAAGGGACCTGAATGTGGAAGCATGGGTGGCATTCCAGGCATTGCTGGAGGATAGGTTGGAAAGAACTACAAAAGAAAAAGAGATGCTTATGTCACAGGACAACTTGAACAATAATGGAGGTAGGTGCCAAGCCTGGCACATACAAAAATAGTACTGTGTTGAACGAGTGCCACAATGAAAATACACACTCAATTTGCTTTCAAAATTTTTAAGAGCAAAGCCAAAACTTGGAAAATGCGCTCATCAGATTCATTTTCTAGATAGTGCTGAACAAGTGTGCCTTTACAATTTGTGGACTATTGCAAGAAGCACAGAGCATTCACCATTTTTAGAGGAATTGGAATAATTTGGTTTTATGTTCACTTTTCGTTAACTCTGCATTTTTCTGCAGTAGCAAATACATTGATCCTGTTTTGAAATGTGACCTGCTTTAATTTTCAAAGCAAAAAAGAACCACAAGATGCTGCATTGCACACTAACCACAGGCTGCATGCACACCACCTTGTAGTTGTGTAGGCTGGGTTAAGTTTTGCTTAGGCCTCTCCTGAGCACATACAGCAGTCTTACAAGTCCCAGAACATGTAGTTTTTGTGCTTTGGAGCAGTGGGGAGCACCAGGAAGAAACCACCAGTCTGACTTACTCCTGTGACCTGAGCAAAATCTTGTGAAAGAGCCATGCACTCCGGGCTGCTGCACTGTGAGAAGCACCAGCTGCAAAGATACTGCAATGACCACTGATCTAGCAATTTCTGCGCATTCCCTGCCATCCCAGGCACAGCAGTAGAGCCACAGCAGCAAAAATGCAGTAGACAAAGATTAAAAACAAAAAAAGCCCACAGAAAATTTTGTACCTTAAAAAAAAAATATTGAGATGGAAAAAGAGCTTTAGGAATGAATGATTCACAATACTATCAATTGAAAACAAGCAAAAGAAGTGCAAACAGAACAATTAACAAAGACACCACCTAGAAAGGTAAGCACTCACGTTGGAATGTCGAAAGTAAGGGTTGTCTAATTTGGGAGCGTACTTGTCAAACTGGAAAGAAAAGAGAGAAAAAAAAAACCAACAGGTGAGTTTGGTTTCGGCAGTAGCGGACACATCAGGATTTCAACACAGACAAATAATCATAGCCCGTTTGTACAGCACTGAACGGAGCAGAACTGGCTGGATATTGCATACTCGCTCATGAGGAACTGACTGATTTCCCAAAGCCAACGGAGATGGAAAGGTGCCAGCCCCCGGGTCGCGTGGGGAGCTGCCGAGCCTCACTGCAGAGCCCCGTTTTGCAGGCACTACATCAAGAGGTTCCTCCACTCTGAAGAGAGCAGTCCTGATATCTGCAGCGCTGTGGAACGCAGTGAAGTTCAGCTTCAGGTCTAGATCTGGGATCTGCCCCTGGAGCGCTGAACTAGACCACAGACTAGAAGGTAGGGAATGTTTTCTATTTGACCCAATGTCTACTGCAGGGCAACCAATACCAATTCCCCATTTTCTGGGTTCCTCTAAGGGCCAAAATCATTTGGAAAAGGGCTAGATCACTTTTGGTGCACAATCTTGATATATTCCCCCTCCCCTGATAAAGAGAGAGTGCCCCAGAGAAAAGGTGATGGTTAACCTTTTCCATTCCAGCATGGGGTTTTAACACCTCCATGTGCGCAGCCTGTGCCCCGTATCTATTTTTACGACCATTTGCCCTGTACCACCTTGGAAGCAAAACCAAAAAGCGTATATACATTGCATTTTTGAACAGTATGTACATTCTGCTGGGGAGGAGGGAGAAGGGAAGAAGGCAGGGAAGGGAGCTGTAGGACCCCATGAAAAGCTGCTTATTTGGCAAGTCAGCTGCTGTTTCACACTCCTCTGTGCAGGAGAGTAGATTTGTAATTTCATTAATTACAGTTATTACTGGAGCCATGTCCCCTCCAGTGTAAATACCATAAATTTCCAAACACATGCAGCTGTAAATTTCAACACTCTTCTCTAGTGTTGGGATTAGCAGACCTGATCTAGTGGAATATAAGAAGATGTGAGTGAAATATAACAAAAGAGCCTTGCAAGCTGTTTTTGGTATGACGGCTGACATCAACGGGCATGGGTGGGAGGGGAGGGAGCTGTTCCTGGGATCGGGTATCGGGATTCTTAAATAACACAGGAGGTTTCTGAGAAAAATTTCAAGATTGTTTTACACAGACCAAGAAAAGAAGGGAAGGTGTTTACACACGAGTACATTGAGCAAACACCTGGGCCAGGACTTGGGGTGGATGGTATTACTTTTAATTGTCTTGCTGCTAAGCAGATTACACCCAAGAATGTCATCGGGCAGTCAGCAGTGGGAAAGAAAAGTGAGAACCATTATGCTTCTTGAGATCTTGGTATTACTTCCCAAATGCTGCTTTAGTGCTACTCCTAGTTTTTGCTAGACTTAGCAGAAGAGGGTTGTTTCTACATTTTGGACACAGTGTGAAACTGAGAGGGGGGCAAAAATGCTAAATCTTGTCCTTTCAATCTCACAAAGAAATTGCCAGAAGCGGGGAGAGGGTGTGTTTTAAAGCACTGACAAAATGCGTTTGTAGCAGATCTCTAACAATTTTGTAACAGCTGCAGCAAAGTCCCATTGCATTGCAAGCAACTTCAATGGCAAAATGCTAACGCTTGTTACACGGCCAGGAGGATCTCTCCCACAAGAAGAACCAGCCACACACAAATTAGTGCTTGTTGATGTGATCGAATAATAAAAGCCAAAATCCATATAGAATAGGGAATTAGGAGGAAGAGGGACAAAACTGGCATCAGATGAGATGCTGCACTACGGTGAGAGCTCCAGGTAAGCAAGCGCAGTCTGCCCCACAAGGAACAGTTGTGGGGACTGCGCCTGGTGCTGGAGGCCACTGATCTTGTGGCATGGCATCCTTGTTGGTGTGTTCTGGAGTATCATGGCACCTGGCCCTGGGAAAGGGCGAACAGAAGTACACAAGCAGGACACACGAACAGGGAAACTAAAGGGACTCTGGACTTGTCTCATGGGTGCAGGTATCTGCTCACAGGTAGCAGCGTGGGGGACCTAGAGGCTGGGTGTGGAGGCTCTGGATGGAAAGAGGGTCCCTCTGGGAGTGCTGGGCCTGTCTCTCCAGGCCTCCAGGTCAGAAGAGCAGGGACAGCATGCCTGGCTGAAATGAAGAGGACTGGGTTTTGTTTGACAAGAGCAGGTTAGGCTTTTTGACCAGAGATGCTCTACTTATCCTCACATTTTGGGCTGGGGTACGCACCATGGGAGGTGCAGAGGGCGGCATGAGCGGCGTCTGGGGCAAGCTGGATGGAAAAGGAGTGAATGTGTGCTGGTGGGTGTGTTGGTGCTGATGCGTGTGTTGGTGCTGGTGAAACTCCGCTCTCAGCAGCGGCACCGGGCCAAGTGAGGCAGCGGCCCGGTCCGAACTCTGAACCAAAAACCGGTTGTTCAGCTCTTGCCTGAGCAGTTCGTGATCTAGAGGAGAGAGAGAGAGAAAAAAAAAAGACACAGAGGCCCGTGGGCCTGTGAGTACCACAAAGACGGAGGAGAAAGAGTCAATATTCACCTGGCATTCCCTGTTTCTGCAGGTCATGCTGTGGTGGTTTTCTACGTGAGGACTCATTGGTGGAGGTAAGAGAGATGCCTGTGACAAAGTACCAATCAGAATCCCCGAATGAGGCTGGCAATACATGATTGGTTGGTTGAATGATATCAACAGGCTGGTATCTAAAGACAAGAGAGAACACCATGAGTCATCACAGCAGAAAACATCATCGGGGGCATCAGCAAGCATCGCCCCCGGCCCCCCGCCCGCCAGCCCCCCGCACAGCGCAGCTCCGACGGTTACTCCTCCTCCCTGGCACCTGAGGCCACGGCACCGAGCGTGATGCCTCCAGGAACGGTGGCCAGACCTTCCCGCACCAGCAAGATGCTGGGGAGCACCCTCGAGGACAGTGGCTCTCTTTAAAATGAGTAATACTGACCTGTTCCCTTTGGAGGCTGGAAATTCAGCAGCATACCTGTACACTGAAAACGGATGGCGGCCTAATGTGTGTGTTAAACTCTTAAGATGATTGTACTCAAGAGGGAAAATTTTGACAAGATCTACAACGCAATGAAATAATGGATTTGGGTGGCTGGAAACTACCTGCTCCATCAGCCATTTCTCAACAGATCCCTGTGCCATCCTTCCCCTTCTCAGACCCAGGGCATGCACAGGAACATCCACCCTAGAAGCTGTGGCCTTCTTTGCACTAAGTTTTTTTTTGAGACCTTAAATACTAAGCAGTCCTTTCCTCAGTCTCTAACAGGCTATACTTGTAATTTTTTGTCCCTGCCTCCAGGCTTTTCTCCTATGAGAAAATATGGAGAAGGAATCAGTGGGAAGAGGAGAAACACTGAACTGGCTCCAGATCTCATGAAGGTCATAACGACTGCAGAAACAAAATGTCCCACCATACGACCTCTTCTCAGCATCTTCCTCTGGAAGAACAACTTGCACTAAATTTGAACGCGGTTTTGGGTGATGGAAAATACCAGCACTTCAGAAATGACATGACTGAGGACAGCAGGGATAAACGTCCACTTTCCCAACGTAACTGCTGGTATCAATTAAATCCATCTGTGATTTTGCCTACGAACTTCAAAGAGGGATCAGCACCCACCATATTACACATTTTCTAAGCTGAGAGCAACTTGTGTCGCCAGCTGTGGATGACACACACTCAGTCCTGACTGACCCACTTGCTTCTGAATTTACATGAATCCACTTCTTTTAGTTTAACACCTCTTTTAACCTACAGCACTGAATATAAAGGGGCAAAAGAATACATGTGCTTTAAAGTTTTATTTCATGTTTTGCAGGCATTTCTTTTACTTCACTTTTCTAAGTAATATTAGAAATGTCTAAATCAGTCACTTTCTGAAGTGACATGGTTAAGATCTTTAAAAACGGGCACTCTGATGGGGAACTTCAAGGTCTCTGCTACCACTTAGGAGCCTACATCCTATTGAAAGGCACTTCTGAAAGCAAATTTTGGGTGCCTAATCCATTTGCTTTTCAGTAATAAATTTACTGCTAACAGCAGGTACTGTGTACTGCTAAAATTTCTATAATAATTCATACAAAAGCAGAAAGTATATATACTTGTGATACTGAAGCCTACGGCACTGAAGCAAAGGAGTCTGTAATGGGTTCTCCTTGAAGCAAGCAAACAAGAACAAAAAAAAAACCTAGGCTGAAAGCACTTTAGGTCCAAAACTTAACCTCTTTAGTGAGTATGAGTGTGATTTCATATGTGTGTGTTTACGCATTTAAATTTGGCATGACTTAAAGAAACTGAATCCTTCTGTTAGCATCAAGATAATCCACTTTTCTGGAGGGAGAGATAAAAGCGAGTTGGCAGTTTTAAGTGCTCTGATATCCAATTTCTTTAAGAGACTTGAAGTCAGACTGATAGATTTGCAGCTGGCTCCAGCCCATAGCCCTGTACCACAACTTTGGCCTTTGTCAGGAAAAGAAAAGTCCGGGAGATGTTTGGAGAAGCAGTGGAGTGCTTGGAGGAGCCGCTGCTTCCTAGTAAGGGTGGGACTACCGAGTAATAACCCAGCTCCGTGAGGGGCTCTGGGCAACATTACCATCAGAACTAAGTTCTTGTGCCTGCCGGTGACGCCTTGTCTGACAGGTCTGGCCAGTAACAACACAACTAGGAGCAGCGTGACTGAGCAGCCCTTTGAACGCCCGAACACTACTGCTCTGTGCGCACACGCGAGATGGGCAGGGCAGAAAAAGGTCTGTCCTGCCAGTGTTGCTGGGTACCCTCATGTTCAGAAGAGAAGACACAAAGACTGCTGCTTCCTCTCTGTATCCTGCATCGGGGCCAGCCCTGGTGCCCTTGAATCGAGGGCAGCAGCCCACACAAGGGTTGCTCGTACATTACTTGTACAAGCTTTAGGTTTCAAAGAGAAGAAATGCCAACAGAAGCGCATTCTTGTTATTCAGGGACCTGAATTTGTATATCAGTGGATGCAGGAGCTCTGAGCTCTGCTTTTCTTCTTGGCAAGAGCAACAAGTGTGCCAGGCCGAATTTAAAGGAAGAACACTTTTCCTCCAAAAAGATGACAAAAAGGAGATTTCAAAGGGCCAGACCCTCTCCGATGGCTTTTCTAAGCTGGTGCTTTTACAGAGAGCGCACATACACTTGAACGGCACAGCAAGAACTATGCTGCTAGCAGCAGCTGGATCCTAGCTCTTCAGGGCTGCTCAGCAATATTGTTTGCTTTTAAGAAACTTTTATGTGAATGACAACAGAAGCTCCTGGCTCTGCAGTGCTCTGTATTGATTTTATGATGTGCCAGTTTGCAGGCATTTCATATAATGCAGACAAGAGGCATTTCACTGTCTGCAGGGTTAGACGCCCAGACCTTTCCCTCCACTAACTTAGGCTTCTTCTGCTTAAATTGCAGGAGAAATCCTTTTAGTGGGAGCAAGACTGTTACCATTTCCTGGCAAGCTGCTGAATGTGAATAGGTCACTTGATCTTGTACCTCCCGAAGTTAATGGTGAAAACATACTTGCTTTCAGCGACTGCAATATCATGCTTTTAGTGAGCGCACTGCTATTTCCTTTCACAGTACTTTCAAAGTCCCCATCACAGTAGTCCTTTGCCTTAACAGAGGAAGCAATGAATAGGTCTCCCACAGTGCTGCCAACATCTTCCCCGCCATGTGGTTGAAATTCTAGATGGTGCCAGGGCCTGTGACAGCCAGCAGCTTTGGCCTGTGTGGTTCTGCTTCTGGCTAGGAACCCAGGGCACTTTTGTCTATCATCGTTCTGAGAGCTCACTTTGGACCAGTTCACATTTTTCTTTCATTTAAAGCAGCAGTTACAAATAACGGGACATTATTTAGCTCCTGGAAGAAGAGGGGATGCAAGACCATCAGATTTTTCCACAGCAAATCTGCCCTTTTCTTATTCCTTTAACTGGCTTCAGAGGAAACAGAGGGCACATTTTTTGCAGAATACTTGTCCTGTTTAATCCCTGCTGAGTTAGTTGTGGAGTCAAATGCCAGATCAAAAGGAGGCCCCAGCAAGTAAAAGTCACAGGGAAGTCTCCAGCTGCCAGGGTCTCTTCCAGGGACAGCTGTAGGCTAATGGATAAGCTATAAACAGGGCATTTAGGGCAGAAGTGACAATGGAATGGGGGCCAGCGTGAACAAAGGAAACTTTTTAAAAGGACGCAAAGATAGTGAGAGCTCAACAGCAGAGCCTGCCAGCTAAGCTGTCTTTGCCTCAGACAGAAAGGCCAAGGAGCCAGGGGCACACAGAGAGTTTCTGCTGCCGCAGGCAGAGGATCCTGCTCTGCCAGCAGGATGTGCTGCTTGCCAAAGGCTCAGAGCAGGGGATAGGTGTTCAGCTAGAACGACGTGCTGGGATGATTAGAAACATTTTTTTCAAGTCAGTTCTACCCCCAGCAGCTGTCATGAGCGTGGGGACAAAGAAGGGGAGAATGGCAAACTGTACATCAGTCCTTTGTTAATCTAAAGAAAGTCTGATGACTGTGGAATGCCACACTGGACAAATCATGCCCTGAAAAGGAATTTTTTTTTTGAAAACTTTGTTTTGAAGTCTTCTTATAGGAAGCTACAGTGTTCTCTCTAGAATCTCTCATCTGGTAAACCACATCCAGGTCTCTTACCTGCTTCACGAGCACTCTCACAGTTCCAGCACACACTGCCTGCGGGTGGGTCTGTGTCCCTTTATCTGCCCACCAGCCAGCCCATCTCTCAACACCCTCCAGTGCATGCACGGCAGATCAGCCCTGGAAGAAGAAGGGAACCTACCTGCAGGGTGACCTGGTATCACGAGGCTGTTGGTAGGTAACGCTGGTGGAGGTGGCAGCGTGGGTGGGGTGGCGAACATGGCCGGATGGTGCTGGTGTTGGGTCTGCGATCTGAGAGAGAAGTGCGAGGTAGCAAGATTAGAGATGGAGAGGGGCAGAGCTGGGCCGGAGGAATGGTGTGGAGGAATCTGGGGAGAGAGGGGAAGGTGTTTTGGGAGGCTGATGCTTGTTGCACTGCTAGCACTGCTGCTCCGGCTGCAGAGAGAAAAACATGGGGGGGAAGAGGGGGGAGAGAGACAGAGAGAGAAAGAGTGTGTTACAACACGGGACTGACACAGTGCAAGAAATACACTACCAGAAACAACACACCTATGTAACACTGACCTCCCCAAGCTTATGTTTTTGTTTCTCTTAATGACAGTGGAGACAGTAACAGATCTTAATGAACTTCTCCAACAGGGCAGGAAGGGGCTTGCGCTCTCTGGGGTGACGTTTCCTCTGGTGCTTCAGCAAGTTACAATCCTCAAGGGCTATCCATGAGATACTGAGGAAGGCTACGGAGACAGCTTGATTTTGCACCTTTATTTAGCCTCTGATGACCTTGCAGTGGCCATGTGTGTCCTTGTGATCCTATGACACAATTACTCTAATTCCTTTTTCTGTTACTCTGGGTTCACAGTTGCACGCTGTGAGTGACTTTGGGACCAAGTTTTATCTGCTGTGCACGCTGTAGTTACACTCATACAACCATGCAAACACATGCCACGTTAACAAATTTTTCTCATAATAATCCTGCATTTTACATCTTCTTCTATTATTATTACTCCACTGCAGGCGGTCTAAGTTTTGTGGAGTGAAAGGCACTATTACTGCAGTTAGTGTAATTCCCACAATATCAATTATTCGTGCAAACTAAACCTCAGATATCTTGATTCATTTGAAATATTAATAATAATTGATACTACGGTGTCATTTACAGGGTAAAACCACAACAGAGCTTAAGTATGCAGGATACTATGAAACACACATTAATAGCAGCTCTCTGTATTCATATTTCGACCCTTGTGCAGCCAAATACTGTGTTTTAAATCCGTTTTCTCATCTTGTTTAAACTAGCCTAGTTCTGGTTTGGGAGGCAAGGCATGTTTCTATACAAAGAAAAAAATACATCTTCAGCAAAAAGACTATACAGGTTCCAGTTGACTGGCTAAACTCTTCTCTAGAAACATTTTATCCACACTGTTTTCACCCATCCCACTTACTGGATGGAGGCAATTTAAACTCCGAAGATAAGCCTCCTGCTAGATCTGAACATGTCAGAGTGAAGCAGATTTCTCAGCCTACACGGGAGCCCTATTCTAAGGGACAAACATTTTCTGATATAGATATCCCTCTTTTGATGCTGGTAAACAAAAACCTGTGATAACTGCGAACAAACCTACTTCAACAGAGTCTTTCTGAATATGAAACAAGGGAGTTGCTCAAACTCAAACCACCTTAAATTTCTAAGGCAAGAACTAGCCGGTTCAGACAAGACAGTGCAAACTCCACTAGAAACTGGAACTAAAGGAACTTTACCCCACAGTTACACATGCCTTTGTCCCAGAAAGGGAGCATTTATCACCGAGTTTCAACTGCAGTTGTCCACCACTGCTGGAAAATCCAGCCTGTGGAGTCAGCACAGGAAGTCCAAGACCTGAAATGCGGAGCATCTCACACAGACAGTAAGAGTGCTCTTGTCTCACTTCCCAGCAATTTCCATCCCATTTGAAACAAGCTTTAGCCCAGCAGTAGCATCAAGATGTCACAAGTATCCCTTTCCCCTACCTGATATTATTGAGTCCGTTGTGGGCCACCTGGTGATGCACTTGGTAATTGAGAGGTGGAGGGATGTGACTCGGAGGCTGGGTCCGAAGCTCAGGTATTAACTGAGGCTGCGACTGTGGCCGAGGTTGAGGTTGTGACTGTGGCCGAGGCTGCGGCTGAGGCGTGAGCCTTGGTGGTGCTGGTGCTGAAATCACTGGCTCCTTCTTCAACAGTGGGCTTGCTCTGGCACTTGACGTGGGCGCTGAGGAAGTAGAAGTCACAACGGCAGCTACTGGCTGGGGGCTGGGGATAGGCAGGGCGAAGGGCACGTCGGTGCTCAGTTCCCGGCTCCGCTCTAGCCCAGACACCTTTGGGACATTGGCTGCTTTTGCTTCTGGCTTGTCATTCAAGGTGGGACCTTATGGAGCAACGAGAAAAACAACAAAGTGCATACTGAAAGGGCTGCATTTGTTTCCCTTCTTGGTAGAACATATGCCTGAGAAAACACAAGTCATGTTTCAGCTCGTGGGAGCACCGTGGGAGCACTGCTGCTACACGATGGATGTGTGTTCGTGTGTTTGTCCTTCCGCTGTCCTTCACCAGCCAGTCTACAGAACTTGTTAGCATGTGTGTAAGAGACTTAGCTGTCATTAAATGAACACGTACTACAAAGAACATACGGCCTTATGACTTCTACAGAGTCCCAAGGTTACGTACAGTAGGAGTATGAACGTGTCTCAAGTTACTGCTACAGTATTTCCTGCTCAATGTAAGTTTTAAGGCTGATAACGAACTCATGAACACAAGCCTCATCATCAAGACATATCATTTTCTCCACGCTCTTTCAAGGCAATCTACATTGTGTTTAGGCTCAACTCCAGGTACAGCACACCCTGACCCAAGCACTAATCATTAATGATAACCCCACCTGGCTTCTGGGGAGGAGGCTACCTGGGATCTTCCTGTAGCAAAGGATGGGGCAGTTCTGCAGCAAAGCCTTGACGCTGCTGTCCCATGGCCACACACTTGTGTGGAAGAACAGAACAGAGAAGGCCGGAAAGATCCAGTCAGAAGTGCAGTGAGCACCCAAGTGTAGTCCTGCTCACCCCAAGTATTGCACACACCTGTATGCACAGCAAGTGAAAACGATCAGGAACACTGTGACCTTGCAAAACGCACCTATGGTGAAAATTCCATTTAGAATTACTCCTTCTATGATATTAAGCTAAACAAAGCAGACCAAAGGGTTAAAAGACTGGAAAGGAAAAAGAGAGGAAAGAGCAGGTGTTTCAGATCAAGCAGTATCCAAAAGGTCAAAGACAACTGAGGGGACCCATGTACCCACAATTACACGAAAAGCTGTTCACGGGTTACAAGAACCAACGTTGTTTCCTGTATTTCACATGCACACACAGCGCTTCCAACTGATTTTTAGAACACATGCTTTTACTGTCCACCAAAACGTGTTGGGGGTTGTTTGTGTTTAGCCAGCTTGCAGACGTGCAAGAGATGCTACCTACACTCATTAACACGCTCCCAACACCCTCACGCACAAATTCCACCTTTGAAATTTTCCCATCTCATCAAAGGACTGAGCCAGTTCCTGATGTAGGAGGTGTGGAAATAACACACAACACACAGCGCGAGCTAATTCTGGCCACCAGACGCTCTAACCAGGCGTTTGTGAACACAGCCTATGCGAGGCCAGAGTCCTCGCTGCTGCTGCTTCAATGGCTTGAGCAGCACCATGCCGGCGCTGGATGAGAGGCCAGTGATGAATCAGAGCCTGCAGCGCACCAGCTCACTCTCTGTACAGAAAATGCCCACATGGTGCTGGCATCTCCTTCCAGGAGATACAAGGCAGTTTCCCACACTGCTTCTGGCTCTGCTTGCACTCTTACCATTGTACCATTTCCTTCATCAATCAATCAATCCATCACGACATACGTATAAATTCAGAATATGAAAAGAAGTTGAAGACGTGCGGCCTCAAACCCACAGATGACAGGAACAGAAGCCTTTCTAAACACCAGTGCTTTGGCTGGCAGCAAGTATGATCAACCCTGTACTTTCCAGCATCTTACACATCTTTACATGTTTGAAACAATGTCTAGAGGTCCTAAATTACTCCCTACAACAAATATAATTCTTATTAATTCTTATTCCAGTGAATTTCTTTTTTGAATATGAGTTAATGCATCACAGGTACCCTGGTTTTGAGATGTAACTAGACTTAGTTTCAATGTTTAGAGTGACAAAGAATTTATTTCTACAATCAAATCCTCATCACTCTTGTGCACCATTATTTTTTATAATACCACCTATGTTTGTAAATAACCCTCAGATTTTGTTACTCACAATGGAAAAATTGTCACTGACTAGTCAAGCCAGGGGTCCCCATACCGTGAATATTGGAGGAAGTGCATTCACAGCGGCAGATCCCACTTTTTTTCAGGAGGTACCCATTAAAAGCAATTGGGTTTCATTCCTGAGCATAGGTTTCCTGAGAGCCTATTAGCTCTTTCCATCCAACAGGCCTCCTCCTACAGAGTTAAACATCACATTGTGTAATCATAGGCAATGTAGACTAATGGTGTGTATTCAAAACACACTGGCACCACAAAAGTTAGTTGAGTAAAAAGTCAATTAGATCCAAAACAAATCAATAAAGTCCTGCATTAAAAGCAGCTGCTTGACCAGGTTTATGTACAACTATCGATTCCCTGTAGTTTCAGCATTAGTTCTCATTTGTAATTTTCTCAAAGCAAAAAGCTCATGCTCCCTTACTGACCAAACTGACCAGGCAGCCTGGTCATATTAGTACTAGGGGCGCATGACTGATTTCTGTTGCTAACTTGCATCTCCCAGGTTGCAGTACTGAAATATTTTTGTGTTTTGCTCCTGACAACAATAAAAATATCCATATGCCTCCCCGCCCTGCCCTGGAAAAGCTACAGGCATGACTGTGAGTATCTTCTTGCCCTTTGTAGCCATGCTGTGCAAAAGCAGAAGCCCTGAGAAGGGCAAGATACGGTGTGAATTCAAGGGCAAGTGTGGAGAAGGATGTGAGACAGCAAAACGCTCCAGCCTTCTCAGCCACCACACGGGAAGGACGGTGGGTGAATCCTGGTGTTCTGGCAACTTTTCTGTTTCCCTTTCTAATGGCTGTCGTACAGGATGAGAGAGAAGCTGCTTCACGTGGCTGACTTGAGGGTGGGCCGCAATGGGTGAAGGGAAGGGAACCCGTGTGAACAAAGGCAAGAAAAACCATGGAGAAAAATGACAGGAAGAAGCGACTGCAGGCACTGAGGCCTGCCTGATGTTTGAAAGTCAACTTTTCTGAAGAAGAAACTTTTCTCACACCTAGGTGTTTCACTTAAGTCTCTGGTAAAATGGATTTGGACAAAATGGAGAACAGATGCCCCGAAGGAAATATACCCATACATCTCACTACCCCAGAAAACACAAAAGGCGCTCCTAAGCGAAGACTTAAGACCCTTCACTTCATCTGACTCCACGGAGGGCCACCCCGTGACTTACTTGCGCTCTGACACTGAAGAAAAGACATGGGTCTGGGTTTGTTTCTTACCAACACTTACCTCTACCTGTTCAGTGCCTGTTTCCAATACCCAGTCACTAGTTAACCATATTCCAGAGATCTCCAGAAACCTGTGAATTTTGAGGCCATCTTCTCTGTGCAACCAAAGAAACATTGACTTTGAAGGATATAATTACCTGGTTTCTTAGGTACTTAGCAAGGTCCTTATGATACCTATCACAAAAGCCTCCAGTTCAAGACTTTCTTCTCCATTCACATGGAAGTCTCTGAGCTACCTTCCCTGAAATCCCTCAGAAAGTTCATTTTAATGATTTTGACAAGAGATGTTGCCCATTCTCATCAGGATCTCACACTCTAGTTTCTCTGTATGATGCTGGAATACCCCACTGAAGGGAACTATACTCCTGCGCACCCAAGTTCCTTCCAACTGACCAGGCTGACTGCTGGTCACATACAGAAATATCCCAAGGAAAGAAAACAAATATTCCCTTTTTGCAAGTTGGATCACGTTTGACTGAGATCCTTTCATAAATTTCTGTACTTCAGCTCCTATTCTAGCCCTTCGGAGCAGATGGACCCATGGAGCTGAGCACAACTGCCCTGACAAAAGAACAGACCTACCAGACCATACCACAATGTTCTAGAGGCAAAAATGTGTTTATTTTTACCAAGTCCTAGAGTAATTTTCATGCTTAATGATAACAGGCTGAGTCAATTTGCCTAAGACTTGACAGTCAGCTCCAATAATTCAACCTTAATTAAACCTGAACGCATGTCAGTTCAGCTCGTCCCTTCACAGGAAATCTGACATTTGCAATGATTCATGTTTCAGCCATGCTATGGGAAGGCTGGATCACATCTGCCATTCTCCACCATGCAGAGCACTACCCCTTTTCAGCATGCCAACTTTGTTTATGTTCTAACCAAACACTTTGGACTTCTTCCATTGAGAGGTTTTCTTAAATGAACAGACAGTGAAACATGTCTTGATCTCACGGGGATGAATGATGATTGAGTGCGAGAGACGGGGAAGAAAGGGCTGAAACTGCTCTGACAAGAGAAATAACAACAACCTGGGGTTAGTAATTCTTGCATCCTTGATCAGCTAGTTTTCCATTTGGAGCGCTCCAAAATATTAACGTCCCTGTGTCTTGGGCTACATCCCATTCCAATTTAACCTGGTAAAGATGCAAACTTTTAAAAACTTTAAAAAGCACAGAGCTTTAGCTACTGCTGCTGTAAACCTGTAGAAACGAGTCAAAGCTTAAGGGAAACCCCAAAAACAACTACAGGTGAATTTGCTGCAAGAAGTGTGTTTCAGAAGGAGCTACCTGAACCTAAAAGACCATCAGCATGGATCCAATATGCAACCCCAGAGAATTCAAAATCTGTTATTAGGATAAACATGCACTGCCCATTCCCATGGCTGCACAGGCTGACATGCTCACCAGTGTTTAACTACACAGCATTGCAGGCTAAATACAATACCGAAAGTCCCAGACACAAATTAAACCTTTCTGTAACAGGAATTTGCTTTCAAGCTGATTAAGAGTAGCTCAAGTGCAAGGGATTAAACATGTAAAGGCTGCTTTGAGAGCTCCAATAAGCAGTTACCGTGTTATACAAACAGTACTTAGGGCAACAGCAGTTCTAGCCCTGCCTCTTGCTCTTTGCAAGCTGCTGGTTCCTGCTGAAAGGGGACTGTCAACACACGTACAATGTGATTGGAAATAATCTAATCTTGCTTGCACGCCTTTCCTTTGTCTCTTGAAAAAAAGAAAAGTGGAGTCATTCAGACGTCTTTCTGCAGTCTCCCTCATTGTATTCAAACAGCAAGGGTGATGGGGTGATGTGAGAAAGAAATTCCTCTCCTACATCCATCAATGACATCTTTAGCAATGGCAATTTCCCAAGAAACACAACCACCACCATCTGCAGCCTATCTATCCAGCCTATACACATCCTTGAAAACAGACACAGGCCAGGCTGGCTAGGATGAACTCTGCTCCCTATTATAATTCCAGCAAGAAACATTGCAAAAGCATCACCACAGGAATTACAGGGACGTATGTGGCAAGAAGCTGAGTATTTCAGAGTTGGTTGATGAGTCCCAGAGCCGAGTTTTGAACCATCAACACGGGGAACGAGTACTGAAGAGCAAAATTTTACAGCACTAGGTCAAAACAAATAAATAACTAAAGGAACATAGTCAGTGAACGTCAGTAATTTTTTTTTTTTTTTAAATTGAGCTTTTAGAATGGTGCATAATGTATTGTGGATATGCAACAATATAAGCACAAGAGAGAATAAAGCATTTTGCATCGGCAGTGATAGCACTGACACTGGTAGAGTGCTTACAAGTGAAAATCAATATTTAAGTGCCAATTCTTTATCCCTAGCTGTTTTTTTGCTCTTATATAGATGGCTTTTTCATTGCGTTCTAGGAGGGTAGCACTGTTTAAGACATTAGATGATTAGCTTGGTCTGCAAAGGTAAGGCAAGCAAAGCTACAGCACAGAAACCACCCAACATATGGGGCACCAAGTTCCTCCACCTATTTTAATGAAAATCAGCTTAAGATAAGAAATAAAGACTTGGGAGTCACACATTGCCTGAAAGGCTCCATGGTGTGTAATGTGAACCATTGTTAACGTTGCCTTAAAGCAAAGGCCAAATTTCCAACCTGACAGCAGTGTACTGCACACGTTAGGTTGTGTCAAAAACACGTTCTCCTGCGGGACGGGCTGCTCGGAACATCACAGGCTCTGGTGGATTTCCCGCAAACGGCTGCAGCGCTCCCAGGGAGGACAGCCCACCGATGCCAGCCCCGATGCGGGCACCCGGCCGAGGGCGTGCTGTGTGCAGGGTGAGGGTCTTTGTTCGCTCCCCCGAGCGGGGCCGCTGCGGGAAGCTCCTTCCGCAACTTGCTCCGGATCCGGCCCCTATCACTCAGTTCATTTGTACAGAGCTGTCTGTCAAGTCAAATCGTCTTGCCACAATCTGAAACACCCTCCGAACAGCTGCCACTATCAATTACTCTCCCAGACAGCCCTGACTATCAGGAAGAGAACTGGAGCGAGCACTTGCCAGTTTTAATAAACTCTGTTGCCCAAGTCATTTAACCTGCTAGATTGCTGTATGCTGGGGCTGTAACGAGCCTTCAGCCTTTCAACCTAGAAGAAAGCAACAGTGGCAAAAAGCTGTCAGCTTGGTCTTCAGAATTAACTTCCAAGGGTGTCTTTCCCCACTCCCCCCCCTCCTTTCTGAAACACCCAAGTTTAAAAGATAAAAAATATCTTCAAGTCATTTTCATAACGTCATGACAAGGGAAGCATCTCACGTTTTTAACACAAAGGCAGGGACTCCTGACAGCGAAGGGCTGTCATGCCCCACGATTCTCATGTGAGGAGCACACCTGAGCAGAGAGCTCCTCTCTCCCCCCACACCTGCATGGCCATGTCGCAGCACTCCCCGGCGCCTGCTCTGTCCATGCGTTGGCCACCACCCCCCCCCCCCCAGTGACACGGATGCAGCCGAGGCTGGGGATGCCCCGACCACCCAACGATCTGCACCACCACTCCAGCCCTGTTCCTTACACTCCCAGTATGGTTATGGTTTCTCACCCAACAGAAAGGTCAAGCATGGCAAAACTGCATTTACTCCAGTATTTCCAGAACCAGTAAGAGAGATTTCCTAAAGACACATTTCTTTCAAATTAGAACGCTTCCATCCAGATGAGTGTTTTCAGTCTGTGGCTCACATATATATCTTGAGATGTCTGTGAATGTTAATTGAAAAGGTCTATTGTCATTGGGATTAATTTGCCATATAGGCATCTGTACTTCCACTAGAAAGCTTACTGGACTCTGCAAATCAAAAAGAAAATTCAGAACCACTACGCTAAATGTTTTCCTTCACCAACTGTGTAGATTAAAGCCTTTGTTGTGAAAGCTTGCAGCACAGGAAGATCCAACCCCCTCTCCCAGAACCCGAGAGCAACAGCATTAAGACCTATGGACTGGATGCTGATTTGCTGCTTTATGGTTCTTTAATGGGATGTTTTATTCCTAGAGATTTGGGAGCTTTCCATGCTCTATCCAGGCATGTTAGCTGTAAGCGTGCATGATGACACTCCAAAGCTGCAGGAGCTGAATGAAAACGAGTGCCAAACACAAGGATTGGGGCCAGAGCATAAAGAAGAAGGATCACCATTCAAACTCCCCTGAAGTAAGTCACACTGCATTTTCCTAGCAACACTGCTTCTGGCAACATTTCAATGCAAAGCTGAAACTGGATTTGCAGCTAAAGCACTTACTGTGGATGCTGGCGTTGTAATGAGATTGAAAGTTTCATACAGGCTTTTAATCTAGGGCTGTAATGGTGGATCAAACGCTGCAGGGTTAAATCTCTTCAGCCTTGCTCCCGAGCAGATGCTGGGTGCCTAAAAACCAGTGACGCAGGAGCCACCCCGGCCATAAAATGTTACTAAAGCCTTTTGTAGTTACTTACTAAAGGTGTGTTTGTCTCGTCTTGTTCTGTTGGTGGTTTTGTTTTTGGTTTTTTTTTTTAATGTGCAATGGCATATTGTACACCTAATCTGAGTGACAGACAAGCAACGAGGTAAATAAGCTATTAGAAAGACACCCCCCAACCAGAAAGTAAGTAAGCAGAAATACTCGGCTCCAGATGTAAGCTTTTAAACAGACAAAACTGCTATATACCAAGGAATCTTATGATTTTAATTAGTCAAACAAGGGCAAATAACAAACCATCAACTACTACATTACAGGAGAAAATGTACTACTTTTGCTGTTTGAAATCCATATCGATTCCCATCTCGCCTGTGAGGGAGTTATTAATCACTCCAATTAAATCATGAACACAGGTCTTTACACTGAAATTGAACCCCCACCAATAGATCGATAACTCAAACCTCCAAGAGCAATTACTGCTCGGCATAATAGAGCAGCTTGTTACAGAGAGCTCCATGCAAACCACAGTTCTCTCTGTCATATCTTTCACAGGCAGTGCAAACAAACTGGGGAAAAAAATTATAACTATTATTTTCAAAATAAACAGACATCTGCTTAGAGTTACCTAATCTCTCTCACATCACAGAGGCAGATCTGCCAAGGTCACATTGGAGACATGATTACATTTTTTCACAATTTGTTATTCTAGCAAAGCCCTGATAAGATTGAACTATTGAAGTTCACACTCTGGTTTAATTTCAAGAGGTTAAATGCCAAATCCTTTTCTTATTGCTACAAGGAAGGGATCTGCCAGGCTGCATAATACCCTGTGTGGGCTAAGACAACAATTTTGTTTCATCTGCAGAGTCTTATGAAGGTTTTGATTTTTTTTTTTTTTAATGACATCAGAGAACTCCAAACTCCCAAAGAATCGTTTAAAGTAAAATCAGAAAGTGAGACTGTTTTGGAGGAGGGCGAATGACCTTTAAGACCTTCCAGCCTGGAGAAGCTAAGCCAGCGGCTGGCTGAGAAAGCTCACTTGCTAACCAAAACCAGAAAAAGGCAAGAAAGAACATTCTCAAACACCAGATCATCTCTGCTGGGAACAGGAGATCATTACCCTAACCAGCCAAGCATACGCAGGGTCACAGAAATTCCCATCTCTGCCTTGGAAGACAACTGATGCTTGTCCTAATGCAAGGAAAAGAGGAACCGTCAGTGCTCAGGCTCTCTGAGTGCTGCCGTGCAGCTCAGCTCCCATGTCCTTTCCAGGTGAGAGCCGTATTCCTGCACGCATCCTTGCTTCCCATCGGCTGGCCCCTTCAAGCAGGCCCCAAAGCGCCATCCATCATCCTTCATTAGGGAAGCTATTGGCAGCCAGTTAAGTGGTGATGGACCCACACCACGAAGCTAATCAGGATGAGTTCATACCATACCCTGCAGCCTGCAGGCACTGGCTCCTCTCTACGATGGGTGTCACATTACTGCTCCTTCCCCTTGCCAGCTCTCTGTGGGATGTGTGGAACAGCCGTGGCCAAAGCTCAGCATACCCATGGAAAAATGACACCAACCCAGGCAATGCAAGCAAACAAGCAGGTAGAGGGGCAGTGGTGTGACTGGGACCACACTGTGGCTTTCCACTGCCAAACACGCAAGTAGCTTTTACAAAAAGGAGGGAGGGAGAGAGATTATCTATTCCCCACTGCAGCAGGGACAGAAAGAGTCCAAGCAACAGTCGTCTTCCTCCCCAAAGGTCAGAGATGGCAACTAGAGTTAGAAAGCTCAGATCGTGGAATGTGGTACGTGCTACTCCCATGAACTACATCAGCTCAAAACCCAACGTCCTACACATATCTCCTGAAAGAGAGCTCATCTCTGTCTCTAGATGACCACTGGCATCAAATTCTGTGCTCGTGGTTGGCTTTCCTAACATCTTTATTGGAAACACAGAGGCACACAATAGACCTTTTAACACACACAGACACACAGACATCCCGCCCTACCCCCCCCCCCCCCCCCCCCCCCCCCCCCCAAATTCAGCCCCTGCATAGATGCATATCCGTTCAAGCTGGCTTTTCAGGGCAGGAGAGAACCCTATATAAACCAAAATTGAAAAGGGAAAGAACCCTTTTCATCTTCACCCCTTCCTGAGTCTATACATAAGGATACAAAGAATCACGTCTCTCCACTTAAATCAAGGAGCGAGCATTACTCAGAGCAGAGAACTGCTGGTAACAAGCGTGTGGGATCCCCTTCCCGCAGAAGCCAAAGGCCAAGCTGCACACGCTCCATCAGGCCCCTCACTGGCACCATTCAAAACCACCAAGCTTCGATGTAGAGTGGCAATGGGATCCAGCTTTGCTTGAAACCCACCTGTGATGGCCCTGGCCTCAGCAGTGCCAGGCACAAAGCAGGAAGCGCTCGTAGACTTCGGCTAACGTCAGCAAGAGCAAGCGGTGGTTCAGCTGAAGGCTACCGCAGGTTCTGCTAGAGGCAGACCCTGTCTCATGGAAATACGGTGGCATCAAGCTGGCTGTGTGGCCCAGGAAGCCTGTGAACGTCTTCTACAGGAGCAGGCGGGAGGGACGTGCAGCAAACACGGCTGTGAATTTGTGGCTGTGGTGGAGAGAGAGGACTGAGGGTGCCACAGAAGGGACCTCACCTGTAGAGCTGTGCCAAAGCTAAGCCACCACACCTGCCTGCTCCCTGCACGCTCTGTGCCTACCAGCCCCGCTGGTTCAGCACGCTGTACTTTGTTTAGGAGGCTCTGTGCTGAACTCAGCCATTTAAATTTTCAGGGATAACAAAGACAACAGTAATAATTTCTAATGGATTTAAGACTGCGGTGCTCCCTGCTAGGTGTCAGAAGACTGCAGAAAAAGATCTACTGTACCTGTGCACAATCAGTATTTGAAAAGCCAGCGCTGCTCTTCTGGCTGAGCAAAGTCAGCATTGAAAGATATCAAAGGGCGGCAGACAGAACCACCTCGGTGACTTGACTAACAATACCTGATGTTATGGCTGGAGCTGTGAGAATGGAAAGTTCTGCTGCAAGGTTACTTAGTCTCTGCTAAACAGGAACTGAAAGAAGTTGACTGACCATACACATATTAGCAAAACCCTGCCTGATTTATTTGTTAAGTCCAGCCCTCACACTTCAGTAACTGTTGCCACATTAGTACTAATATGCTTATGATCTGGGAAAGCAACGCTTGAGATTCAGTGCTTGTGGAGTGGGGCCAGCGCTTTCTAACCAGCAGCCTCCCACGGCCCTCCCTCCGCACGCCCAGGCACAAGGGAGCATCTTCCAGGCAGATCCCTCAGATTTAGCAGCAACACACTGCTACTCTAAACCAACATGTTCAGCTGTCACTAAATTGCCTCCATTTTGATGGCAGTTACACGGTAGCTTCTCTTCCCATTAACTTTATTGATAATCTAGGGTCAAGATGAAGAAAAAATGGAAGATTTTTCCTGCAAGCTTCCACCTCACTCCTATTTACATGGTCAAAATCCAGCTCTAGAGCTGCTGGAATAGCATCTTCAGAAAAATTGAGATACTGAAATTATCAGACTGAATACATTCAGCATTTCAAGTTGCATCATAGATAATTAGAATATTTAAGGGACAAGTTGCAAGTTGTTAATCAGGGAGCATTTACTTGAATGGTGTGTGCCCTTTGGATTTGGTCCCTATGGCAACCAAATAGTCACTCCAAAAGGATGTGCTGGAAGAAGCATGTCAGGAGCTGCCTCAACGGTTTAATTCAGAGAGTGAGCAATGAATAAATACAGCTACTGACAAGCACAGCACAGGCAAAAAAGGTCTGTAAACAGCATCAGGAAGCCACAGATGGCCTTTTGCTTTTTAAGATTGAAAAAGTCCACTCTTCCTTTAAACACACCCACCATAAAGATCAAGAAAACTGGGCTGTGTTCCACATGAGGTGTTCATTCACATGTATTAGCAACTGATAATGAAGTTTTACAATAGAGGAGCTTTTTTCTTCTGTTTCTAACTTCTCACTCCTTGAGAAATTGCAACTGTGTTTCTGCTCCGCCCATATTGCAAGATGTAGCATCACCATCTTCAGAAAAATCTTTTCATTCTCATCTGGCTTGACAGGAGACAAACTTTGAGAATGCAGCTGCATGTAACAGAAAGCTCTGCAGCATGCTCCAGAAGAAAAATGTGAGGGACGACCAGCTTTTCCTTCAAAATGGGAAGAGTGACTTGGTATACAGTAAGGATAGAACACTGCACTGTGGAAGGCAAACTCCTTCAGCATGATCTCAGAGTGTGTGAAATGCAGCTGTGAAGCTCCTTCCAGTTCTCTGCTTTGATGAAGTGCAAATTCTTCAATAGGCAGTAGAAATTTTGGAAATACATTGGTGCTGGATACGCTTGAGGATAACGTAAGATCTGGCATCTAGTAAGATCGAACGGATTAACACTGTATTGTATGTTGCAATGGAAGCACCCCCTACTAATGAAAAGGTACTCTTGAATGTTTTCTTACATGAGGGTTTATGGTTTAAGGCTGTGGAAAGTAATCTTACAAGTCTGGAGGGTGCCGGATGGTGCATGGCTGCATGGGCTGCTGCGATGCCAGCCTGAACGTGCAGAAAGCCTGAAACAATAACTCAAGACCTGTAAACCCAAATGCTTGCTCTACACTCCTCTTCCCGCTGGCTCCTTGTGGTCCCCTCACATCACTGGAGTGGCTCTGCAGTAACTGTCTGGCACAAGCACAACCATTTCTGCCAGGCTGCTGGGTGGAAGCCGCGTCTGCCGCTGCCGGTTGTCCAGGCCACAGAAGACACTTGCAATTCTGATGTCCATGAGGACTATCACCGTAGTGAGGGACGGTTATTCAGGAGAGCGTTCGTTGCCCTACTAATTGATGTATTTGGCTTTCCTGGTGACAGGAGTTTGCTGGGAGCCCAGCAGCACATGGCTCTGTCCTCTCCCACTTCCCAGGCAGAGGCACAACTCTCACAACCCCCACGTTACCCTCCGAGCTGGAACTGGGCAGGCACTGCCACAGCACTAACCTCCATCCTAGGCAGCAAACAAGTACAGACTCAGATACCTGTAAGGATAATCACAGAAATAGTTTCATACAAAACTGCTGCACATTTTTATTTCAGTATTGGGTGAAAGAAAGAGACGAGTATCCGGGCTTAGCCTGCAGACACTTTTCCAAGACAGTAATTGCTGCATAATTCATATTCTTGTTTTCACATGTTTGCCATGTGTACCAACAATTCTATTGAATTCACTCTAAGTTTTTCCTTCAAGTCATCTCCATGTCATGGTTTTTCCAAACAGCAGAAACACAAACAAGCAGAAGCCCAGTGCTAAGCAGCAACTTGGGTTTGGCAAATTCCCGTAATCCCAGATTCCTGCACATTAGGAGACAAAAGCGGGGTCCAAGCTAGCTCTTGAGAGTTTCCACTCCACATTAGCACAGCAGACGACATCTTTCACTCATTATATCTGTATTTCCCGGCAAGCAGTCCTCTCCAAAGTCAGAACCGAGCTTTTGCATCTCTACCCAAAGCCACCAGCTCCCCATCAACTCCAGCTCCCACAGGCTGGAGGAGTGCTGCCCTCTACATGAAGCAAGGCTCATACATCGCAAGTATTTGTGACTGATAGGAAATCTCAGCAGTTAGAAGTAATTTATAGCTTCCACACCAAAGAGGCTCACAAACAACTGACAACGATGATGCAGGTCCTCAGCTCAGCCTTTCAGCAATGCTTTCAGGCAGCTTTTCTCATATTAAACTACCTGGAGATTAAATACCAGATCCCTGCAGAGAGGGGACTCCTTCTTTTAAGAAATGCATTTGTTCTGATGGACCCCAAACGGTTAATCAATCCAACGATTACTAATGAAATGCCTCATCTCTCAATGGGTAGAATCCAAGTCCTGGTGCCACTGGTTTTGTTTTTGAGGACACAATATGATTTTGTTTTTGAGGACAACACTCCAAACTGCCAGCGGTTAGTTTCATGGAACCATCTCCTCCCACATTAACATATTAATTTGCAAAATCTATCACATATGTTGCATGCAAACTGGCTCAGAGTTTGACTCAGCTCTGACAGCATGAAAGCCTCTAGCCCAAATATCTGAAAGTAATAAATACCACACCATTCTCCTGATTCCTCATGCTAACAGTGAACTGACCTGTATTTACTTCGCACTATCAGTAGTGGGGTACCTACACAGATACGTAACCACAATTACAGACAAAACAGAAGGGGCATCAGTTTCTAACATGTCTCCGTTTTAGCCTCCTCCTCCCTTGCCTTGAAGTAGGGATACTAATCCTAAATCTAGCATTTTGCCTTTCCACCCATTTTCTGCTGTAACAAGAAGGGAAATGCCAAGCCCCGTTCAGCTCTTCGATGTGACTGTAACAAGGACCACAGATGATGCTGGAGGTCCAAGGACCCTTACGCCAGAGCGGTGCAGGAGTGGGACACTGTGAGCAAACCTGTCCAGCTGGGCTGCAGTGCATGTAACACCACACAGCATCCTCGGCCCTCTGCCCTGCCTTCGTACTTCCATGGCCATGTCCGTTTTGCTTTTCTCGGGGGTGTAACAAAATTGTAACGGCACCTCTCCATGTTACACAGAGGCAAGGTGCTTGCTGCCAGAAGCTGGGAAACAGTACCACCGGTCCATGTCGGGGCAGTAGACAGGACTATCACACTACACACGCACGCACACATGCACGCATGCACAGACACACACAGACACACACACACGCGCACACGTGCACACACATGCACACACAGACACACACGCACACACCAAAAAGAAATGAGGCCAGGAGGGACAGAGCACCCATTATTTCATATATAGACAGAGAAAGCAAGGAAAATTACGGAATAATCCCTTGCAGACAGTAGGTGTTCCTGTGCTTTTAAGAAACCTTCTCCTCAGCCCTTTGTTTTGCAGGCAGGCTGGCTCGGAGCTGGGCCATTCCCGCAGACCCTGCGCTCCCGGGGCTGTCAGGCTGCCGGAGGCTCCCAGTGGCTGCTCTGAATGACTATACTTCTTCCCATTGATTTGTTAAGAGCAAAGCCAGGTTCCCCTTACGCTAGGTGCTGCACGCTTCTGAAAAATCCCAGTTGCTTCTAAGACCAAAGACAACCATGAGTGGGGGGAAGGAAGCACGGATATTGCCCATCCTGAATGGAAGAAAAAGGCACAGAGGGAGAAGCTGGCCCCTCCGATGCCACACCGCATCTCCAGGGACTAAAGCTTTCCTGCATCCACAAGATAAATCCACCTTCTCCCCCTCTTCCCGAGCAGCACAGAACAACTCCCCCGTCACCAGCGCTGGATGCTGGTAAAGGTCTCCCCTTTCTTCCTTGTGCAAGGCATTTCCCACCCCTTCATTTCATAAATTACCAGAACAGACATTTAAATGTTCAAGAGTAATCTGAACAGAGTATTCATGCCTTGGGCATTTTTATGCTCTACAAGGAGAGAAACAAAAGGGCCTCATTTAATACCTCCCTACAGCATTCCCTGTTCCGGCTCTTCCCTTGTGGTTCTCCAGAGGCAAAGCCTCAGCGGTCCAGGCTCCTGCAATACCCCAGCCCTCCCTGCTCCCTTGTTAAGAGCAAGACGGGCTTTGAAAGGAAACCTCACCGGCTGACTGGAACAGGTGGTGGGAATCCTTGAAAGGAGAGAAAAATCATTTGTAACTAATAAAAGGATAAGAAAATTCTGATTGCTGTGGTTTTATTAAGCATCCACAGGAGTCATTTGGATGGCAGGCACATCTGCCGCTTCCGTGTGCCTTGGTGACTCCCTCGGCACCCCAGCACCAGAGCTGTGGGGCACCTGCCCCCTCCCATGCCCGTGGTGCCAAGGAGCGGGGTGGCTCTGCCTGCTCTGTGGGGGGGGGTTACAAACGTCCTATCAGTCCCAGAGCCTGACGGGCCAGGCTAGGGGCTAAGGCTGTCTTCTGCCCTGGATTTTGAGATCTAGCTTTACAAAAGCAGCAGAAGCCTCTATCTTCTCCAGCATAAGGAAACCATCCAATGCTTGAACAAAGTGTTGTGCTAGATCAAAAAGCTGGACCTGCAACACTGTCCTTGGGGCTTTGCTTTTATTCTTTAACAAAACCCTCCCCTACAATAACTTTGTGATCCTTAGCCTTGGAGAGAATCATCACAACATACTGAGGCTAACAATATAACTTGATCTCTTGCCTTTTAATTGACATGTAAAGAAGTCTAACTAGGAAAGGACCTCCATGGTGCAGCTGGCAAAAGCTGGGTTTGCTGTGTGGCACCTGGAGACAGCAGCTCTCCTAGAAGGCTGGGAAAGAACTGCAGCCCTGGGACAGCAGCTTGCTCCCACCACCCCTCTCCAGCTGTGCCATCTGCCCTTCTTCTTCCCTTATCGTCAAAACTGAAGAAGGGAGAGGTGACAAGCTGGAAAGACACAGCCAAGACTCGAGAGCGAGAATTCGAAGCACCCCTGCCATGCTCCGAAGTGCTGTTACAGCTGCTCCCTGTGTGCAGGGAATTAGGATATGGTCCCCAACCCAGCCCCAAGCCAAGGAGGCAGAGGAACTGATGTGCTTTCTGCGGAGACCTCAGGTACTGCTCCTTCTCTGTATTAGTTGGCAAGCGCAAGGTACAGAAACACCCATGGCTAAGAGCAAATGCTGGAATCCAGGTTTGTCTGGATGTGATCTAAGGGGCGCTTCACTAGATGTGGCCAATGCAGTTGTTTGTTCAAGAGTTAAAAGGAAGGGATATTTCTTCCTGTGGAGCAGGACCAGGAAATTAAACCTGGACTGGACTCAGACCTCTCTCCTTTCTCATATGGGTTTCTCTCAAAGAGGGTGCGGTGGTGGGCTTGAATATTCTCCAAATGTGACTTCCCTTTCCTCCACAAGTAATTTACAGACAAATAGGTCTGAAGTCCCTGCAGTCTTCTGCAGATATGCCTCATTCTGGAGCTCCGGGCTTCTCTCCATTTCTTTGTTTCTACATATCAATTTTGCCTGTTCACAACCTGCGCTGAGGTCACTTCAAGACGCCATGTGCCCACCCTTCCCCGTGCACAGCAGCTGGCTATGTCTGCATGTACGTCTGGTGACATGCTATCTATCACTGAACAGTTTTCCAGCAGCTAGTCCCACAGCAGTGCCAGAAAGTCTATTTAGTCTGTAAGCCTACAAAACCTGGCATACGCCTTTACAGTCTGAAACACCACTGCAGCATTTACATCCCTTCCAAAGAACCACAGAAACATGTATCACTATATGGTCAGCCTCTACTAGTCACATACCAGCACTGGCATCCTGGAGACGGACTGTATCACAAACAAGAGCCCACCTCAAGTACCTCTAGGGTATTCAGCATGTTGTGGCTGCACCAAATTAGTTTCTGACAAGAAAAGAGAACACTTTCTTCAATCACGCTGTAGAAATATTTTCCTTACGGCCAAACTTCAGAAATATTCAACACCCGATATTGAGGTTGGTTTTTCTAAGAGCTAAGGATCATAAAGTAGTCACGTGTTTAAACAAGAGGTCATTATCCACCAGCTCCAGGGTTCAGTGCAAGCTTCTAAGCAAAGAGCAATTTGAAAATAGAGCTGTTAAAGCACTAACAGTAATTTAGAGTAGTTTAAGTTTCTGTTTTACTGATTTTTCTGGCTAAGATTCACAGGGCTATCAAATTTGCATCTGGGTATCTTGTTGAAGGGTGTAAAGTCAATAATCTAACAGGTCCATTTTCTTTCTCTTTACTGCCGCAATCATGTGGCTTCATAGATACTGAGCCCTGAAGGCAAAGGACATGAGGACGGTGCCCTATGGCAGCCGGCAGCCCCTGTGCTGGGTGCACTACAGCTCAGCCCAACAGAGCTGCGGAACAGCCACCACAAGGAGCGGTTTCTATTCAAGACGCTGCACCACCAAAGGCTTAATACGAACTTACTGGTTCTCAAAACAATTATACGAAGGGAGAAGATTCTTCAAAGGTGCGAAGTCAGCAATGATTAAGTGAGGGTTTGACCCACACCTTTAAATGCCTTGTAACCACACAGCTCACCTGCACCGTAACCTGGAAGCTTTTCAGGACCAACGACGGTAGCAAATAACATTTGTTATTTAAAGACACGTGCTCTTACTTCAACTCTTTGCAGAGAAACCTGCTTTACCCAATACCAACCTCCTCGGTCTCTCCAGCTTCACCTACCCAACGAAGTAAGAAGAGAAGCTCTTCCACACCCACCCTCCTCCTCCTCTTCTCCCCCTCTGGACAGCTCATCATTTTCAGCATCGGTTTGTGCTGCACTCAGCGCTCCACGCTGCCAGACTGGTCAAACCAGTCAGATGGAAGGAAAGACGTCTTCCCATCCCCACCTCTGGAAAGACGCAGATGTGGTAGGAAAAGCCCTGCAAACTCCTCTCGTTGCCTTTGAAACCCGAGGAGAACAGATGAGCAGCACATTTGAAATTAATTACAGCAAAACCTACTGCATTGTTCTCTCCTCCCCTTCCTTTTCCCCCGATCCCCTCATCACAGAGCTTTCGCTGAAACCTCTGTGGCGTGTATATTTTCCTAAAGTTGCCAGGGCCAAAACGGTACAGCTGAGACATTCACAGAAGTCAAAGAAAGTGCAGACCCAGGTTAGTGCACAGGGGTACAATAGTTCCTTAAGAGCGAGCACCTCCCCCGCCCCCCCCCGCCCCCCCGCCTCCTCCCAAACCTTCCGTCTCTAATGAACCTTTGGTGTCTGTCCACAAAAAACAAACATCAATCAGGCAACAGGCTGTTCCTTTTCCCCTGTTGCTAGTCTGAAATAACAGTCATCCCCCGCTGGGCTGGGAACGCCACTTCCCTCTCCAGCACACATACGGGATAATAAGGGGGAGGTGAAGGAGGGAGGAAAACCCGCTCCGAGGTGCCAGAATACACAGCAAACCGTGCCTTTCAGAGCCAGAGAAAACTTGGGAACACAACAGCTTTTGATTCCTCCTGCCCCACTGGGTACGTTAATTATTTAATAGTTGGCTTGTGAGTTGGTGGTGGTGGCAGGAACAGGGTGGAAGGGAAATCAGGCTTTTCCCCTGCCTGCCCCCCGTCCCCTCCCCGCGCTGGCAGAACGTGTGTGCTCTCACACGCGTGTGCGCGAGGCTGCAGGCACGCCTGGGGGCTGCCCTGAGCTGTGTCCTCCCGCTGCCGCTCTCACAAGACTCTCCTTGTTGGCTATGGACAGCATGGGACGGCATCTGGATCAAATGAGTTATGGGGCAAAGAAACGCACCCTGTCTGCTCTCTGCTTGGAGGCTGATGTTTTTGACATATTATGCTTGGGGGAAGGGCACTTTGGAGTTTATACTGGATTTCAACAGAGCTGGAAACAGAGCTGCAAATCAAACAGAGATCGGCTTATGATTTGCAACCAGGGCTTTCTAGGTGTCTGAAGCAACAGTTTGGAAGGAGAGCAGGGAAAAGGAGAATGTAACTACATCTCATTTGGATGGAGAGGACTCACAGATGTTAGGAATATTTTTGATCAACAGCTTTCCTGGCACTGCTCGTGGTGGAATCCACAACCTTGACGGCTAGCTGAGTAAGAAAGTGCTGGCAAGCTCCTGCCTGCATGCAGGCAATTTGCAATGCTGCCAGTCAATATTTCAGTGAAAACAAAATTGCAGGGATCATATTAAAAGAGGGGAAAAGGGAAAATAAAACAAAACAAAAACCAGCCTTCCCTTTTAAGAGAAACTCTGATATGACCTGATGGGAAAGACCCTCCCAAATCAAAACGCACTCTTTGTTTAAAATTAACACACTGTGGTGGGAGTCCTGCCGTGAGCACGCAAAGACAAGCCCGCCAGCAGCAACAGAAGCAGACTCAGCAAGAAGTGGCTTTACACGGGGACACCTGGGTGGCAAGTTTAGTACTGGCCTGCAGGAAATGATGCAGAAAGAGGTTTATAGTTGTGTCCATTTGGTGGAGGAAATGTATGCAGCAGGCATGGGTCTGAGCCAAAAACCTGGACCCGGTCCTCTTCAACTGTTGGGAGGAGAGGGGAAGGGACGAGAGCAAAGGAGAGCTTCTGTAGCAGTATTTTCAAAATCTGGGTCTAGATGTAGCCACGCTGGCCTATTCCTAGTTGAAAACAATGGTATTCTTGGGGGAGACTGCAAGTGGTGTAGCCCAGGCAGTATTTTTCACTGGACCAGTCTTGAGATGACTGACAGGCCCTCATAGGCATCTTAGGCTCCTGGTACAGCTCACACCACCATCTGGACTGTCTGAACTACTCCCACCTGCACGGCTTGCAAGAGGGTGCTCTGCTGCTCACAGCCACTGGAATCAAGCCCTTTTCTGCCCTGGCCTCAGGACTATAAGCTTGGCTGACTATGCTGCCACTGTCAGTGGGGAGTCCTCAGACGTCTAAGGCTGCTTTACAGCGTGTACTGCTGGAATGACATAAAGGGTCCAGAGACTGGCCTGTAATGCAGAATTATTTCAGGCCAAAAGGTACATTATGCTCAGAGAATTTTTTCGTTGATCCAGTGAAAGGTATAAAATGATCTGCTCCACTTTGGTTATTAAATTGATCAGTACAGAACGTGATGGACATATTCTAGTTGTTGGTTTCAAGTTTCTAGCTCAGACCGGTTAAATAAATAGAAATAATGACAACGTTCATTATTGTATAAACTTTCAATGCTCACACTGTAAATTTCTTCCTCCAGCCATTAAGCCTGTATTAAATCAAGTTGTCTCTGCAGACCTTGTACCGTGAGCGCCTCTCACTGTGCCCAAAGAAGGCCAGCCACGTAGGAAAGCAACTGGCTGGGGACAGCTTAGCTGTCTGGAAGCCAAATCACGCAGTAC
Organism: Falco peregrinus; assembly: GCF_023634155.1. NCBI lineage: Eukaryota > Metazoa > Chordata > Aves > Falconiformes > Falconidae > Falco > Falco peregrinus. Next base: position 86,298,096 of record NC_073722.1, on the reverse strand, counting down.
TGAGAAAATTAAAATGTTAGCTGCTTCATCCAACAAGGCTGGCCCTTTTCTGCCACCCTGCTTTGTGGATAGCTTCCCAGGGAGCAGGCTCTGGCTTTGCTTTTGCAGCTTAACATTCATGAGTCAATGCAGTTTGAGGTGGGTTTGCACACTCTGACGTGATCTCTGGCGGTGCTGCCTGGTCCTACACTTACCAAGATGTCACAAGGACTCGTGGACCTGAAGGGACAAACTTCTTCCATGGGTTTCACACCGCAAGACAAGGAGTGTTCAGGAGAAAGTCTCTCTCAAAACTGGTCACCAATAAATAAGGAAATATAGAATAAACTAAGTAGATATCATCAGCAGATGCAGGTTCATAGACGTCTGCTTATTACCAAACCTCACTCCAGCTGAGACTTAAATAGCCTCCTTTATGCAAAACGGGAGAGGGAGCGGAACTGAAGGAAACTGGCAATTACACAATTTTATTTCCCTCCTAGCCCATTTGCTTTTCATCAGGTGGCTCTGCGCTCGCATACGCAAGGCACTTGTGAGTGCTAAGTTAAGCACAAAGCCAGCTTGATACTTTCCTTTCACTGGGAGGAAGACACTGCGTGCTTTTCTGGATGCAGTGGAAAAGCACAGTGAACACATTATTTCATATTGTTTTGAAAGCAACAGGAGTGCCTGAGAAACAGGGACTTCGAGGCTGCGCTCTCTCTTTTCCAGTGCTGCAGCCTCTCCTGAACACGATGGTGCTCAGAAACAGATGCTGGGGTCTAAGCTTAACCTCACACCATGATTTATCTGTATAAATCCGTCTGCAATCTACTTCCTCACCTCTGAAAACAAACTCCTTTCTAAAATCTCCACCCAAATTAGCGGGTTGCCTGGTGAAGAACCCACCACCCCACAGTGCCAGATGATGTACTTGGATGCAATGAGGCTTCCCCAGGTTTGCCACTCACCTTGCTGATACCTTTTGAGAACGTATCTCCAACAGGGCAAAAAGTTAATGTCCATTTCATTGGAGAGAGATCTGGAAGTCTGACTGTTCCCTTATGGATAAGCCTTGAAGAATTTATTAGTGATGAAACCAATATGTTTCTTCAGAAACTTAACAGAGTTCCATAAAAATTACTTCAATCACTTTTAAAATTTAACAGCGAACGAGAACCTTTCCACAGGCTTTTTGAACTGTCCGACAGAATCCCAGTGTGGGGATATAATTCTGCAGTAAATTTTGCAGGACGGTTAAAAAAAATATATAGAAAGATTTTAATTTCCTATTACCTCCTGCAAGACTCTGCCATCAATTTAAAGCAAATAAATGAACTAAATAGCACCGCAGTCACTTTTCTGTCCCAGTGATTTACAAGAAAATATTTACTGTTTGGAAAAAACCCCAACAAACTAGAACAAGTATCCTTTTCAGAAACACAGACACACAAACACAAGCACTATGCCAAGTCCTGCTCTCTGTATCGGTGTAAACCCAAATAAATACCGTGAATTCAATGGAGTCAGTATGGCTTTACCTGGCTGAACTGAGCGCGAGAGCAGCAGAGATGGAAGGAAAGCCTCACGCTGCGAGTCCCCGGGCAGCTCAACAGCAACATTAACAGGCTCCACGGGGAACTGTGTTCAGCCCTTGTTAGCAGGAAGGATGGTCAGCGAAGCACGGAGGTGAGAGAAGTGGCGAGCACATGCGTGCAGGGCTTGCGCCGTTATTAAAGGAGAAAACGGCAGGAGCCCCATGGGCTGAAAGCAAGCCCCGAACCTGGCCTCCTTCCTCCCCTCCCGTGGGACAGGGCTGCAGCGCTACATCACTTACAGCGGCGATTTCAAACGAAGCTAACGTAGATCTATATATCTCTATAAAAAAAAAAACAACCACCAACCAGAAAACCAACCACCACCAAAAAGCCTGCAAACAGCAACACAGCATGGGCTACTGCTGCTGGCCACACAGGCTGGGCCAGCAGGGTCCTGCTCATCAGCCACGTGTCCCTGTCCCTGCCCCGGGAGGAAGGCCTCAGCATCGTCAGGGTGGTGGTGGTGGGGGTGAGCGAGAGGAGAGGGAGGAGGAGTGCGATGCTGACAGCATCCTCTTTTCTTGAAGGCTCTGCTGCTGGATGCGGGGCCTCGCTGGGACTTACGGACCCTGCCAGCATTGCACACAAAAGAGTAACCAGATCCATTTGCAATTAAACAGCACGCCCTGGTCTCATTGATCACCCCCATTGATTGCCCAGAAGGAAACACAAGCCCACCTGGGGTCAGATCCAGCTCCCCTCTGCACCAGCCTCCTTACCCCCCATCGCCTTGTCAAATTACTTGTCGATCGTCACGCTGCCCTGCTTTATGCCGGTGACCTGCACGGAGCAGGGGGTTACTGTGTCTGCAGGAGTCCCTAATGGGCTATTACCCAGCACAGGGTGGCTGCCCCTCGGTCACCTGTCACACAGCTCCTCTGAAACAGAAACACAGAGCATGGGGTGGAGCACGCCACGGCAAGGAGTACCGCAGAGCCTGGAAAACCAGCACAGGCCCAGGCCTGTGCACAGCGTGGGTGCACACCTCCGGCAGCACCTCCCTGTCGAGGAGGGTGCAGGGGACTCTCCCTCGTGAGGGACAAGCCTGATTTGCATGGGGATGTGGTGGCCACAGCGTGCTCAGACCTGCACCAGAGGTCCGGGCACCTCCACTCGTCCTGCACCACACTGCTAGTCCACATGAAGAGGGGTTCAGGTTTATACCAATGTTTAATTTTCTAGGAAACTGAAGCTTTACAAAATCTTACATGAATAAAACATGTCTCTGAGGTATTTTAGAAGAAGAATCGAGAACAGCCAATAGCTTTGTGGGGGCTGCAACTGCTGCTCTTACCATCGGTGCCCCACAGCACCCTTCTGCTGCTGAGAGACAACCTGGACCAGCGTCCTGCAGTCAGGGACAGCAGCTGGAAACACTACTGAGACCTACCAGCTCGGCTTTTGCTACTCCAGAACAGATAAGCAAACTATAAACACGAAGGAAAAAGATGAAATCTTTCAAACATCATTTAAAAGTCTAGGCAATGTAAACTACTACATGCATCTGGAAGGATTTATTTTTCTTTCTTTTTTCCTGATTTACAGTTTGATGGTCCTTTTATCTAGTTTCACATGAACCGAGAAAAGCTGAGATGTGCCTACTCAATCAGTATGAGTTTGTGCTGGCCCATTCAGGATATGTATTATTTTGGTTTTATAGTTTATTTTAAATAAAAAGTATAATTAAAGAAAATAAACCACCCACTTCATAACATTTATACAACGAAGACTTCATTTATTTTATTTACATTTTGGTGGGCAAGGCACAGCATGCAGTAAGCTTTCCGTGATACTTAACAAAGCCGCATTTGAAATTTAAAATCTTTAAGGAAATGAACAAATTCTGCGGAGGAAGGGCAGTTGAGCGAAGAGACTTCTTACATTACCCTAGGTAATTGTGCATATATATGTTTCTGCATGCCTCTCTTTACTCCAAAAACATATCCATGACTTGTATGCTTTAAATCAAAAAGCAATTTCAGTCTGTAATTCTCAAATAAATAATTAAACACATTTTATCTCCTACAGTATTGCTTCTATTCATTCTAATCCCACTGACAGGAATGCAGCAACATACCCCACATCCTTAAAATAACAAAACAAAACATGAGATACCAACCAGAAGGCCTGGAAATGTTTATAATTCAACTTTTCAACTTGCTTGGCTGCAGCCTGAAGCTACAAAGAAAGCTCTATGCTGGCTCACTTGAAGGAGACAAACCCGGAGATAGCTGCGCAAACCGCACCGCAAACGGTGCAAGCAAAACCTGCCTGCTCGCATGAGGCAGCTCTAACCTGGGGAGGTACACAACACACAATTTGTGCTGAACGTAATAAATTATCCACTTTTGCAATCTAACTGAATTTTACGAAGTTAACCAGACAGTGTGGTTGAGGTGAATGGTCCCTCTGACTCGTCCATCGTATTTTCACAGACAGCTTCTATGGCTAGGGATGGTTATACCCTGGTAAACACACACAACATCCCTAATGGGAGACAGGGAGTATTCCCATTCCCAAAGAGAAGGCTGACAGCTTTCCAGAGCCTGCAAAATCGGAAAACTGCAAGACTGAAAGACAACATTTATTGCACTATTTTCTGTGTTGTTTTGAAATGTGGCTAACTGGCTGTGACTTGGGTGATTATCCTGGTTACCCACAGTGTCTGAAAGTCGAAGTCCTCCTCCTTCTGAGGCCACTGTGTAATTATATACCTGTATATGCTAGAAAGCTAATGTTCTCATCCAGGCAGTGACAGAATTAGATAGAACTTGTTGAAAAGAGGATGCTGGGACAGACTCACATGCTGGATTTACAAGTAGGTCAGGGTATCCAGTACTGCCAACCCCCTAAACATTTACAGATCACAAACCATCTTTAAAACGAGATTAAACCCAAAGTATCTGGGCTTCTTCTTGACTGCCTGCTGGCTTTGAAACACAGAAGAAGCAGAGTTCCAGGCTCTTCTCTGTACCAAGGAAGACTAAAGTCTTGCTTAAGAAATGAAATTAAAGCTTAGATTTCTGTACAATCCTCTGAGGGCCTGGATTTCATGAAAAACACAGAATACTGTAAGAATGCAATAAAATCACAGAAGATGCAACATAGGGAGTAGGGCAGCTGCAGAGTATCCTGAGCACTGTATACATCATAGCGATGTGGTTGCTGTCAAAATAAATGCATTACTTATTTATTATTACAGATGCTGCTGTGGAAGTTTTTGCATGCCTGTAATTATAGCAGACTCTTGTCCAAAGATGCAGCTGTAACTGATCCTCCTCCTCAAGTTCACTGACTGCAGGTAATCACATGCAAGATGGTGACCTCATCAAAATGTAAGCAGAACCAAGGGATAAAACTGAGATCAAGAGACAGGATGCACCTCTGCTTTTCCTGCATCTCATACCCCTGCTGTGGACCCCACACAAGAAAATCGGGAAAATTTACGGTATCTCTCCTGACCTCCATTATTGTAAAATACAGCTAACTGCCTGACTGGGTGCTGTGAGGCTTTTTTGCTCTGTGTCAGTGCAGACCCCCTTGTGATGGAAAGCCCTACATCCCGGCAGTGAGGTAGAGGCCCTGGAGGAGAGTGGGACCCAATTACAGGGGATGCTGTCCCAGCCCAGAGGGAGCCTCTGACCCTGACAGCTGGAGAGAGAGGGCCAGGGCGGCAGGACCAGCGGCTGAGCAGAGCACAAGCAGCAGGGCAAGCACAGGAGACACGGGGTTCCTGATTCCCCTGTCAGCACTGAGCAACCATTAAGCTGTGCTGCTGCAAACCTGTGCCAAGCACATTATTTTGAGCTCAGCTGTGTTCAGGTTGTTTTCTGCTTCACTGGGCACTCGCAGGTTCCTCCTGGAGAGCTGACTTGCTGCCCTCCCATCCTGCTCCTGCCCTGCTGCCCCTCCTTTCCCTTCTCACAGTAATAACCGTCAGTTTTTAACATCATGTCCTACACTGGAGGTTTTGTAGTTCCAGCTTCTAAAATGATTTAATGTGACAGTTTAGTGCTGAATTAAACAAAAAAAAAAAAAAAAGAAAAGAAAAAAAAAAGGAAGAGAAGCAGTAGAGAGAAAAAGGAGAGACAGTCCCCTTAAGGCAACAACATTATGGAGCAGTGATCTCAGAGGAACAAGGGTTCTTCTCTGGTTCACATGTGCTTGTCAGAGCTCAGTGTCGTCTCTGAACAAGAAATCTCTCTTGCTGGCCCAAGGCACAGTTTTGTGGTCAAGAGGACAGAAAATAAAGGGAGGGAACTTCAAAGAACCATAAGCTGCATTAGCCCGCTGGGGCGGGTGGCTGCGGCACATCCCATGGCTGACAATTATGACCTGCATGCCGAGAAAGCTTGCCTCCCTCTTGTCAGAGGGATAAGACACAGGCTGTGAGCTTTAGAGCTTTGAGGATGTGTACAGTTCATGATGAAAGATAGCACTTCAAAGCCCTCTGCCTAGAAACCCAGGGAGAAGTGAGAGTGGAGGGTAAGCAATCATTTTTTCCTGGGAGGTGCATATGCGGGGGAAAGATAAGACTTATTTTCACTGTCATTTATTATTGCCATGAAAATGAAGCCTTGCACTGTTTATGGAATCTCTCATTAAAAGCATCTCTTGATAAATCACTTGATAAACATTCATTAATTAAGTCTCTTAGCACACTTGGCTGACAAGCAGTAGTCTTCATTTTGCAGGAGGGGGAAATCGAGGCAGGGAGCTGAGCGAGGCTCCCGCCAGTCTGCAGCGAAGCTGGGTCCCAGCCAGTTGCTCCGTGCCACCAGACAGATGGATTACACAGCTCCCTCCGTGTCCAGCTTCATCTTGATCCAAGGACAGAGCAACATACTTGGCTTCAGCAAACTTCAAAGCCCTTACCCCCTGCTGCCCAGTGTCCCCTGGGCTGCGGGGCAGACATGGCTGTGCAGGTCTGCTGCTCCACAGTGTCTCAGCTGGGACCTGGGACCTCCCAGCTGCCCCTTCCATCTCACTGGTGTCACCTCCATACCCAGGGCCTGCCCAGGGCCCGGCTCACCTGCGACGGAGGTTCTCCTTGTCAGGGCCCTCGACTGACGCTAAAGCCATTTAGGAAACACCTACTTCAAGATGCTCATTTCACCCTAACCCGCCCAGTGGCCCTGGGTTCAAATGCTGGGGACTCAGCAGGTCGCCTGGGCTACACCTGCAACATCACTGTGGTAGAAAAAGAGCCACAGCAGGTCCGGGGCAAGGAGAGGTGGCAGAGAGCCCAGCCACCTCCAGCAGCCCCATCAGGGAAGGCCGCTGCAGGAGTGAGCCAACAGTGAGAATGCAACACTCAAGTCCTTAAAATACAAACTATCCTGCCCCACACACTCTTAAAAATACCATCACGGCAGGCAGGCAGGCAGAGGTCCTTCCAGCGACGTGGGGGTGAACGTCCCTCTCACCTCCTCAGACCCACCGCACATCTGCCCTCCTGTCAGCCCTGTCACTCCCTCTGCCTCGCCCACCCACCTGGGGAGAGGGACCAATTCAGCTTTCGCCTGCGCCTCTGCTGCCCTGCACGGCCCTTGCCCTTCAGAAAAAGCAAAGGACTGGCTGGGAGGTTTGTGGGAGAAAGGAGCTGCACGAGAGAGCAAACAGACCTTTATTATTTGTTTATTGATTTATTCACCAGGAGGATGTAACACCCGGCCCTTGGCAGCAAATGCCCTTGTAACTCTGTGCTGCAGTGACAAGTTGGCTAAACAAATGCTTTCTGCATCAGAAAACAAAGACCTGTCAGCAGAGAAGATCAGGGATTCTCTGCTTTTACTTTTAATTATTATTTCCTTAGGATTTAATCTCCTCTTCTCCTGGAAGCTCGAAGTGCCCCATTCAGCCCATCTCGCAGCTGTGACTACTGAGGTCACCCTGGGTCAGGACACCTCTCTCCACTGCATAATAGCGACTGGTCCCCAAAGTGGACATCTACGCCATGCATCTGTTGTTGCAGATGAACTGGTGTGAAAAGGAGGAGCAGCACCACCGCAGCCCCGGCAGGGAGGGGGCAAAGACCAACGTCACCCAGAGAGCCCCAGACAAAGGATGCTGCTCCTCAGGCCTTTTGTGGAGCTGTGAAATATGGTCAAAGGTTACGTTTTACAGCTGTTCCAGCCTCAAATAAGCGAAACCTGTCTATCTTAATACTTAATTGCACTGCTAAGCTGCTGATAAACTACGGCATAAAACAAATACACAGGGCCAAACACATCCCCAGGGAAAGTTTGTGGGAACAGGGGGAGTTGCACCAGACAATGAATCCACTTTATTGTGTTTTAAAAGCCTGGTTACCTTCAATAAAAGCTGTAGCATGGATGCTGCATGTTTGCTAGTTAATATCTCTCCAAAAAGGCTGCAAGTGTTTACAGAGGAAGGGCACAGTGCAAATGCCCATGGGAGAGGACGAGCACGTGCTGTGCCATGCATGTGCCCACCAGGAAACTGCGCTGAGCTAATCCCCTCCCTGCGCAGCCACCACTGCTCCAGCCCTGGAGAACGTGGCCTTAAATCAAGGCTCTTATCTCACAAAAGGAATTTAAGCACACCACTTTGAAAGTCACTTTCTCCTGGCCATATGGCATCACCGACAGAGCCTAGCTGTGTCGCGGCGGTGTTCATTTGCATGTGCGAGAGAGAAATCTGGCTCTTGCATCGTGGGAGTGATAACAGGGCAAGGGGTAGGATTAGCACTGTTTGGGTTTCTGCACAAAATCTCACTGAGACAAACTTCTCTCAGCTCTCAACGCAAGTGCCAAAGGCAGAGGTAGCCCGCAGCAGAGCGAGCCTGCCATCAGCCCGTGCTGATCAGCAAAGCTCCACCGGTAAAGGGCCAGGGTAAAAGAGAAGCCCAAGTCAAGAACCACGATCTGAACCCAATGCTTCACAACGCTGGCAATGTCTACACCCACAGCAAACCAAACAGGAACACGCTTAATTACATGGATAAAAACAGCAGAACACAAACTTCAAGACAGCAAATTCACAGGCATTCACACATTTAACTTCCTGATAGGGAGGTATTTTGAAAAATCATGTTGCTGAGCTGCTCTGTGCTACCACGGGGTGGGGGATCTCAGGCTTCAGCACAAGGAGGAGCCAACAAAGCTGCTAACGCTTCAACATAAGCCCCTCCAGCAGATCTATGTGCCACGCATTTATGCTGGATGGCAAGATTTTTGTTTTGCTGAGGCAGTGCCGTATGGGCAATCTGGTTTGCCTTATCAGCAAGCCAAGGCTGGAAGAAGAGAAATGTTCTTCCCCACCATTTGTTTAAACTTCCCTCCTTCCCCCAGATAAAGCTGCATACTTTTGTAAAAATATCTGCAAATGTAATAACATAATGGGCTTGTCATCGGTTTCCACATTTGGCATTGAAAATCTGCAAAGCTTGGAAGGAAAGAGAATTCCTAATACTTACTGCTGCTACAGAGCCCAGCTATAAACTGGGCCTGGATCCAGGTGATGGAGCACACAACCACCAAAACGCCTTTCCATGGCCAGCACCTACTCCTACACAACTGCAAGTTATTCCTTTCTTGGCCCTCTTGAAATAACACAAGAAGGTTATTTCATCACTTCCTATTAATGGGCCTCATCTCCCCTCTTTGGGGTATCCGCCTGTCCCTCGTGTTCATTATTGCTCTGAACCGATTTTATTCTCAGCTCAATGCTGGGCATGCTGCAAAGAGCCACGCAACCCGACAATTCATTCAGAGCCACGCCACCAACCTCCTTGCACGATAAAGTGGAACCATTCTCAGTGCAAAGCTTTCCATCACGCTGTGCCCTCTCCAAGGCTGTTTCGTCAGCATTTTTGCCCAGTTTCCATCTCCGTGAGATTATCCCCGGGAACACATGGAACTAGAGCAGCCCACTTTTACGGCTGTACTGAGCCCTCGGAGGAGGGCTCGGTGTATTTAGCGATCTGTCACTGTACCTCCCAAGGGGAATCTGGAACGGCGCAGTCTCTTAGCAACACCCGGCACACATCACAGGTAACTCTCAATTAACAGCAACAGCGGGAGCCGAAACCCTGCAACACGCTGAGCACCTTCCACCTCCTTTTGGAGAACTGAGATGTACAGGCACAAACGCTCTGTGCGCGCTGGCAGCAGAGGGATGTGCCAGCCCTCGTAAGGATAACACAGATAACACTGAAATATTGATTTGTTTAAAAGAAATGAGGATTTGATTATATCAGAGGGAAGAGCATATTCCCTACAGTAAAGGCTGACTTCTCCTTTGTCAGTAATCCCTCCCTCTAAGACATTTGTAACTGGTAGGGAAGAAGTCCCACCCCACACCGAGACAATGAAGCTCTAAATTTTAGCTTAATCATCACAAGCCTGTAAAGTTGATCTTTATGACAATGTGTGTGGCAAAATCAAAGGTGCTGGCAAAACCAATGTCCTCCTATTCGCATGATACGGATTCACAGCTCAAATCTCTTGCTCTAAGATCAGGAAAGCGTTTCTCCAGATCACTTACCTTTATTTGCTGCAGGGGAGAACAGCTTCTCAGAGCCTACAGAAGCCTGAAAAAGAAGGAGAAAAAGAGCGTGAGTAATACTAAAGGAGAATTTAGGAAGGTTTGCTGACGAAAACACAGCTCATAAAACAAGTCGGCTATCTGTAGACCTGCTATTACACACGGCACCTGGAGGGTGCAATGTTGTGCCATTACAGAACAAGCATGCATCCTAAGGAGATGAAAGCAAAGCGTACACAAGTCCTGTCCTGATCTCACCCTCTATATCCTCCTGTCTCGTTTATTTAGGCAGCCATGCAATGCACAGCTATTTTATCCATGATTCCTCATATAAAAACAAAACCGGTGAAACTGCTATCAAGCTGAAGAAAACAAAAATAGAACCAAAAACATTTCAAAGCCTCTCTCGTTGAAAATAAGCTCATTTCTTGCTGAACATGCAAAATGTAATTTGTGTATTGGAAACACAAGTTGCAACTGAACACATCCGTATGAACGAGGGTGTTATTTAATATTATGCCAAATGATAGGTACATGCTGCTATGCACTTAGTTGAGTATGAAATAAAATGACTTCCTCTTGGAAGAAGCCCGTCTCCTTGCAAACTGGGTTGCACTATGCTGTTTGAACTCCACGGCAGTGTATTTGTGCTCCTCACAGCTCTGGGAAATAGTTAAAGAAATCCAATTAACCTAAACCTTGTAAACAGCTTCATGATAATCAGGGTCACTGGGTTACAGAGAAGATGATAATGACAGACAGGGAAAAAAACTCCATTCATCGTAAATAAAGCTTTTATGAGTTAATTTGATGGCTTCCTTCCCTCCCCCCACTGATATCAAACAGTCAACCTATTTCAGCATAAGCTTTTCCTCTTCGCTATCTGATTAAATAGCAAGTAGCCTCTCCAGAATCAAAGCTGGTCTGGGAGCAGGGAGCACGATCAACATTACTACCATCTACAAGATAGCTGAAAATATCATCGACGTTTTGGCACTGACTGCTACATGAATAAAATGGGGTGAAGTACAAAGCTGAAGAGCAAAAGATACTGAAAGTGAAAAAAGACTTTCTCCCCTGGCTCTGCTTTAAAAACAATGCATTAATTCAACACCTGGCTGAACTAAGTTGATTTTCTTTTTGATTTTATTTATTTTATTCTAAGGTGCCTTGGGAGATTTGCATGATAAAGAGCACTGCGAATTGTACTACGTTGTTATATATTTTAAATGACGACTCAGAAGGAAAAAAACAAACAGTAAAATGCAAGAAGATCTGCATGAGATACAGTAAGAAGCAAGAAAGAGTGATCTCTTAATGTTATTTCTAAGGAAAGTGGCACTGCAAGCACTGAATGTCTGTCTTAATGCAAATGCATAAAAAAGAGAGGGAAAACAACATGAAAAAATACGTTGAGGCTGAGACACATAAGAAAGAAATTCTGAATCATGTCCACGACAAAGCTGCAGGTGTAGCTGTGGCATGTATGGTCATTACACAGCTCAGCAAAAGGATCCTAAAATCTTAGGGAAAATCAGTTACCTGCACGATCCCTTCACTGCATGGATTAAAGAGAGGAAGAACCAGGATTAAACAAGGTTTTGCCTAGGCTGGTTTGCAAAGACAGTGTAACAGCGTCACACAGCAGCAACAACAGTGGTGCATAAAACGTTTGACAGCCAACTCCAAATTTACAACCCATTGTTAAGAGATTTTTCACTTGTAATCAACACAAAGTCACCACGGATGCAGAACACATCTGCAGGCTCTGGAGCTCACCCATACTAACAGCTTACACAAAGCCAGGACCTAGCCTCCAAGCACTCCACAAGCATTAGGACATGTGGCAGGTGGATCAGTAAGATTCCCCCATTCTATAGGCAACGAAACTTTGGCGTGGCTTGCGCTAAAGCCCAAGCAGTAACTCGGCAGCTGAGCCACAAATCCTAAGTGCCAGTTCCTGACGCGGGCGTGCAGCCCACCAGAGGAGCCCGGTGGGCAGAGGCCGCTCGCGAGAGCCGCCCTTTCCTGGGTGCTGTGCGGGGCAAGCTGCTGCCCGCACCCCACCTGCTCCGGGAAGGGGGGTCCCACCAGCACCGCTCCCCACCGCCAGCTCACTCGTCTGGGCAGCTCCGTACCGAGGGTCTAACACAGACTGGCACTGCTTCACCACGAGCTAAAGACTGCAGCGCTACACGTCCAGACTATAGAAAAACAATGTTTAAGGAAGTCAAGCAAGAAAATTCAGTTTTAAAGGAAAATAAAACACAGGGATTATTGCTCAGTCTTCCGATACCAGTATGTGGCACCGCCTTCAACAAGCAGAGTCAACATTTACAGAGCAGTGTTTTCAACATCACAGCCACAGTTTACAGACACAAACCTTCACACCTAGAGTTTACAGTAACTTTTGCTCTCACTTCTGGTGATTTCTAGCTCCAGATCTGAGCAGTTTTTGGCATGAGCACCATTCTGAAACAGTGAACGCCTGTGCTATAGGATATTCTGCGAGCTGCTGTAAAGGCAGGAGGGAAGCTGGGGGAGGAAGAGCCTGAATACATCATTCAATTCCATCAGTCACCCTTTAAAGGAAGCATACAATAAAACCTATGTGTCTGAGGGAGCCCACTAATGAGTGAAAAAATCCAGCAAACCAACGCATCTGCTAAAACAAGTCCCCTCCCAAATTTTCTGCTGTTTCAAGCAAATCATTTGCATATGTTTAAGAAGGGATTAAAAAAAAAAAAAAAAAAAAGTGGAATTCTTCCCCTGTGAGCAAAACCAGGCATTTGGATTCCTTTATGTGGAAAGGTTCAAGCCATCCCAGGAAATCACACTTCTTTTAATTATGAAATGAAATGAGAAATTTCCTCCCCCCCACTCCCCCATTGCCTCCTGTCTCCATCCAAAGGGCCACCTCAGGGACAAGGGCAGCTGGCACAGCTCCGTGCACCCCTCAAGCCTTTCACTGCCCCCGAACTCCTTCGTGTTGCTGCACAGGGCAGAGCCACCCCCAGCCCAAAGCCCACGGCCACCTCTGGCCTTCCCTGCGCATCTCTGCCCACCTCCCCCAGCACCGCGGCAGAGCCCCGGGCAGGCACGTTGTCATAAAGCTGCTGCCTGCACAGTCCCACCCTCAGCCCCAGTCACAACCTCCGCGTTTTAAGCCTACCTCACATCTGTCCCCAAAGCAAGAAACACACAAATGCTTTCAGAGCACAGCAGTTTCTAAGGTAGCCTCTCCCTGCTGAAACTTTTAAGGCCCAGCACCCTTTTGCCGACACACTAAGCTCTGCAGCAAGCCTTGCAGGTCCCCCTTTGTGCTTTATACAACTAAATTAGCAATCCTCTGTCCCGTTTTGATTTTCTTTCTTTTCTGCATCAGATCTAAGGGGAGAACGTCCCCACCCAGTTCTGTGACAGTTTGAAACCAGGCTGAATACAGTGCGGAGAAAAACCACCTTTCTACCTTATTCTGCTTTGCCTCATCCCTCCTCCCCTTGAACCCAGCACATATATAAACACTGATTCAATTTTCAGCACTAAAAGCTTAGCGAAGGCAGCTTTTTGCTCAGAACGTAAGGTGGTAACCACAAAGGGTGTCACACAGCCTCGCCTCGAAGGTGAACAGCCAGGCATAATGAAGTCCAAGCCTCATCCATCCTGGTTCCCACTAACCCAAGGCAGCTGAAAGGTGTAAGAGCTCTCACAGATTAATAATTTAATGATTATATATAACAGAACAACATCATCTGACAGAGACAGCATTATAAACTATGTCAAGCCTCACAGTAATTGCTTCCCCCCCTTTCTCTGTAGCCTATAAAATGGCTAACAGGGAATAAAACTGTTCCTTATCACCAACAGCAGAGGCTCTGCAGATCTTCACTCAGTCTCCTCGAGCACCGAACACCAGATCCAAGCCTGATACTTCAGGTGTCTGACCACAAGACACTGGGAAATTGCTAATAAGGCTGCTGTTCTGGTTCACAAGGAGCACAAGCATGTGGTGTTAGGGACCCAGTACGCATGTTTTTGCACGGTGCAAAAGCTGAGCATTCCCTCCAAATCTGGGTCCAGTACAGTAGGCACAAAAGGAGGCAGCAAAACATAGTTTACATTTTATTTCTGGATGCCTGCCTATCTTTTAGACAGCCAAGAGCCAGTCTCAAGAGACTGTTTTCACACTGTTACTGAACTTAGCAACCATTAAAAAGCTCACAAGAAAACCCTTCTCCAGATTTTCAAACTACAAGTGTTGAATATGCCTAGATGAACTTTCAGCATAAAGCACAGACACTACTTGAACATTCTGGATCAATTTTCATTCTTCCCTTTGATCTGTTTCCCCTGCTTTTACCCACCACTCCAATGCCACTCGATCGCTTGTCTAGTGGAGAACTTCAGCACGTCAGTTATTGCTTTACTAGCTTCCAGTTGATTCTGTAAGTCATTCATGCCAGACCCCTTCGTTCAATAATATGAGAACAGTAACTAAAACAGGAAGGTAGTGTTTGGCTTGTGATTCTTCTATAGGAAATGGAAATTGATACATATGAAAAGGTACAAGGGGAACCTAGAGATCACACACATGCACACAAAAACCAAACTAAAATTCACCCTTAAGACCAAGAAAGTATTCAAAAATATAGAAGCAACCCATGGGTAACACTGCCTGCATTGTGAAGGGACGTTCCAAGGGAACCTATGGTCTCTTCAGAATGAGGATTATTTTTGGAGGGCAATCACAGCTCAGTTAAGATGACAAAACAAAATCAGTCATTTCATGCACCACCATCACAGGAAAAAAAAGCTGGAGTAAGACATACACGAACTGCCTTTTTGTGACACCTTCTAGGAAAAGCCAGCATCGCGGTACACAGCTGGCTGGGACACAGCACAACCCAGCTGTGTAAGGGATTAAGCAAGAGGGAACAGGATACACACTGGACTTCTACAAATGCACATTGCGTTCTGTGATTATCTTCATACGGAGTTTACAGGCTGGTCCTTCAAGAGGGCTCAGCACTCCACAGCTGCCCCTGGGGCACCGACCTGACCGGAGCTACCACCTATGGAGCATTTCTGAAAATCCATTTAGATACTTGAAAGGTGACGAGGTGGTTCTGAAAAATTTGGTTCCAGCTGATGGTCAGGATCACTCACGAACTTCTGCCTGTCAGTGTCCAATGCAAATAAGAACTAATAAATAATATTCCCCAAGCTAGAATGAATGCCAGACAGATCTCCAGCAACAATCTTAAAAGTTTAGCTGTGCCTTTAGCTATGCCGTAACACATCACAGCGAAACATGCAGAACAAACACCCTGAACAGGCACTCCTTACTGAAATGGCAATGCCTTAAATGCCCCAGATAACTTCTAGCTCAATTTTGATCCAAGGCCATCTCTGGGAGGTACTGATGCGTCCTCTCTATCTTGCATGGAAGTTCACTCTACAGAAGGTCCACTAGAAACAAAATGCTTCTGGGATGGTACTTCCATACAACAGCACGCTCGCTCGCTCGTTTAGGTTCCCACCTCGCATTCGTTTAGCACATGCATATTCAGTACTGTGACAGTCCTGGAAGGGGCCTTTCACAGTGCACTGCTCTCTTCGTCACTTTCTTCCAAGAACGCTTATTTCTCTCAGCAGTTTATATAACCATGACTATTTTTTGCAACAGCCCCTTTGAGAAGCTAGCACAAGTCCGGGAACAAAGAATTAAATTAGGCCATAGAGAGCTTAGAACCAGAGATCACTGGTCCCAATTCACCATTGAATTAAACTGAATTTACATGATGGCAAACGGAAAGGAAGGCAGAGCGGGTGACAACTGGAAGGCACCGAAGGAAATGCCGTATAGAGTCTGATGCAGTTAGCGCAGGGCAATGAGGAGCCAAGCTTCTCTGCAAGTTTGACATTATGGTTTTGTTTTGGACCATCTCCTTTGGCAGCATGGTGACAAGCTCAAAGTAACACCATTCTGAACCCAGAGCATGTTCCTCATTGCTTTACAACCATTTTGGGAGAGACTAAACTAGTTTAGATTAAGCAGCAACTGTAATTCTTAAACATATGCTGCTGTGCTCTGCTGGCTTATTGCACAGATGTGCCTCTCACCGTGACAAAGGGTGACCTAATGCTCCGAAAGCAGCGGGATGCCTGACCTACAGCATGTCTGCTATCAGAGCCCCAGGGCACAGGCTGGCTAACTTGCCTTCCCTCTCTTCTCACACCACCCCTCCAGCCCCTGGAGAATGGCTACAGCCCAGAGTTCTCCCCTTCCTATCCCCTCCATTAGCCATGCTTTATGATTCATCTTCCTCTGAGCAGTTGCTGTCTCCCAAAGGAAAAGATCAAACTCCCTCTCCTTCCCAGCTCAGCTCCAATAAATAAACAAACACATGCACTGAGAAAAAATTTAGTAAAGGAGGAGACGGGAGGAAGCTGGGGAGTTCCTGGGCCTCACCAAGGCTGGTCATACAGCTGCAAAAGGTCCCTCAGCTGTTTGCAGAGACACTGATCACAAAAGAAGACTTCCAGCTGTCCCTCATTAAACCCAGCCAAAATACTTGCTCGATGTTATTGTGTCTGCATGTCCCAATTTAAATTAAGGTGCACTTGATCCTTATCTCGGTATCCTCCTCCCTCAAACCTCAGTTCCCAAACTACTACTAAACCCTACCTTGAGTGTACACTCCTGGCCATTTTCCAGTCTAGCCAGCACTGGTTTCCCCTTTGCTACATGTTCGTACACTCCACATCCTGGCTTATTCCAACCAAGCAAGTGCCAGTGCCAGTTCCAGTCAGCAGGAAAAAAAAAAAAGAAGCAGAATGTGAAGTCCACATTCCTGTTCTTTCTCACACGGGATTGTTTTCACTTCTGTGTTCACGGACAGCACCACCAGCATAGCTTCTGGGAGGGCTGGTCAGAGCAGCATCCAGCGGGCAGTCCGCTCCCTGTGTCACCGATCAGGCTGCACCTCTTGCCACAGGTCAGAGGCAGCAACGTGCCCACCATAAGGGCAACTGATACATGCCCCAGTCAGTGAAAAACAATTCTCCACGATACGCTTATAAAAGGGCTTTATGTGATCTGTTTTTACACACCTCAAACCTCAGAGATCTCATGTCTTTTCCCGAGAGCCAATCCCCCTGCTGAACAGGCAGGCTTTTCAGCCTGGACTTCCACATTTTAAATTTTTCCATTACCAGACGCTGACTTAGGCAACCACAGACTTGATTACCGGTTTAGCTTTTGCTACAAATGCAGGAGAAAACCTGCCTATGAGTAGGAAAGGTTGGGAAAGCTACGTAACATACTGCTACAGTAGTTTGTATTATTGTCATTACAGCTTGGAACTATCTAGCCAGACTATCTATTTGGCTGGGATACAGTTTTTTATTTGCACTAAATCAAATGGAATGGCGAGTGCTCTTTGCAGAACTACCTAAAACTTCTTATAATTCAAAGGCTGCATTGTAGGAAGAGTGATGGGGGAGAGCAGGGACTGTGCTGCAAATGACAGGTGGCAGACTGTTGTTTGGTACCTACCAAATTACTCTGCTGCTCCCAGGGCTGCCTTGGCATTTCATTATCCCAACTCTCTCCTGGAAGGATGCGGACATAAATTCACACCTCATGTCCTGGTTTCCGTCAAACTGAGTAAGAGTGCAAATGCTGGCACCAACTGGGAATGCCAAGCAGGGCTTGGCACGCTAGAACAAACTCTCAGCTGTGGTCTTTGCCAGCTACCTGCATTTATCATTGTAATGGCCTGCCAGACAGGACTTGGCAACTGACAGAGGAGGGCGGGCGGAGGAGGGCCAGGCTCTGCACTGCCAAGCAATTCATTCCTGTAGCTCCTGCCATCACTGTACCAGCAGGGCAACCTTCATTTTTTTTTTTATCTTTTAACCAATTACATGTCACCCAAATCCCACCTGCAGCCTTCTCCAACACAAATGGCTATAAATCACAGTTCAGAGACCGGGAGGGTTTTGCAAGACATTTGATTTCATAAAAAGGTCACTGTCCGTCTGAGAATTGCTGCAGTTCAAAAGCATACTGAATAACAACCTGCATTGGCAGACAGGGTAGGAACTGCTCCCCATGGTCTGTTGTGTGTTGTCAGAAAATATTAGAACAATTAGGGAGGCCAACGATGGCAGAATCATAGGATTCAGCTGAACCAAAGAGCTGATACAAATTCAGCGAAATATCTCCTCCACTCAATTTTTGAAGAAAACATAATCGATTCAATAAAAAAGGGTAAATTGCATGAACACAATAAAAACATTTGATATAACCCCCTTGAACAGATAAGCGGAATACATGCCTGTCACCACTGCAGCCTGCTCCAATCTGCCTAGGTATTCCAAAGCTTAACACCACACTTTGCTATTTCTTGGACAACTGCAATACTCTGTGGTCTCAGACCACTCAGAATGGTCTGCTGTTTAGGGGAAATGCTATCTTCTCATCTTTAATCCATATGCTGGCTATGTAGTGAACCCTGTATAGCACTTTATGTGAACCACATCACTCAGCAAACCACTGGGGACACTCAAAAACCATGTGACACTGGTGCTGTTCTGGACACCCTCTGTACCCATCCCTTTTTTTGCGAGTGACGTGTCCTGCCAGACAGCCCTCCAACAAACCAGCATCAAATTCCCTGAAAAGGGTCAGGCTAACTGCAATAAATACATCACAACCAGAGAAGACTCCGTCGTCCTGTCCTGGATCCTGACACATGGACATCCCTCTACCAGAAATCCCCAGCTGGGGATGCAATCCTGACAGGGCCCCTTCCTGGGCTGGGGGGTCAGGGAGCTTATCAGGAAGGCGGCTCTTGTCCGCTGCTATTGAAACTCGCTGTATTACCCGCAGCAACCTCAAAGGAGTGCCTCTGCAGAAGGCTCTTTTGTTGTTGTTGTTTCTAATTCACTGCTCCAAAATATTTCTTGGCTGCGTCCCAGGGCTGAAGCCTTATCTGCCCATCCCCCCGGCAGACACACAGCAGCTGCGGAGGCTTATCACGGCTGCCTGTCCACTGAGTTTACAAATTAACACCCTATCGAGGCTGCACGAGCGCTGATTAATCAGAGAGAGGCAGTCTGAGGGCCTTTATCACCGTAAGCGGCTGCTGGGAGAGAAGTCACAAATCTCTCCGGAGGCCGGAGATGCCTTACAAATGAAAGAGCAGGAGGCCAGAGAGGAGGAGGGCACAGTGGTACGGGAGGCAGATATTTTAGAGATAGCGGTGGTGGAGGTAATGGAGCAGTGGGAGGGGGTGAGCTGCAGGCAAACGCCAGTACATTATGACAGCTAAAAAAAAAGATAATTAACAGCCTATACCTCATGATTCTAGCTTTCCCTCCCCGGGCTATAATTTAGCCTATTGCTCCTTTGCTCCAGAGGACAATAAACATTTATTATGTTAAACACATAACTGTGCTGCACAAAAGCACCGTTCTTTCCCAGGTCCACTCCTTTCACAGCTGTGCAATCCAGGAGGAGGATGGGGCTTCTGAAGTGAGCTCCCCTTTTATGAGGAAAATGACTCCGTTTGGACACAAAACACATCCCTGCCTTCCCTCAAAGCTGCAGTGTGCGGGATGCATTCACACTGAAGGTGAGGGCAAATCCCAGGCAAACCCCAAGGTACCGAGTGCTCCTTAGATGGGTCCGCTGGCCCACCAGCATCTGATACCCAGCGTAAGGATGCGCCTGGATGTGGGAGCATCGGCAGGCTGGAACAGCTCCTGCTGTAACTGCAGAGATCATGTGGTTCAGGCAGGCTTCACCACCTAAGGAGCATCTCCTCTTTTTAATTCAGCAGCCTCGCTAAGAGGTTTACTGGGAAATTTTCAATCCCACCAGAATTACGTGTAGGAGAGATTCTTATTACGAGATGAATATTACAGTCGCATGAATCATACTGGAGCAGCATGGGCCCTGCCCCCTCCGAGCACTTCACACATCGTAACAGCACAGTGATTTAGGAGATTTGTCTGTTCGAGTGGACTATGGTTCAGGCACTGCTCATCCTTTACCTCAGTGTCAGTACCTGCTGCAGCTCTCCAGCTTCATGCTTGTGCCAGGACAATGCAAAATAATTATAAAGACCAAACGGACTCACATCAACCCATATAAAAACTAATACATCTTTAAAGGAAACCACATTTGGCACCTGTCTGCATTTGCCAACATTCATTTGTATTTCTAAGTTTTCAATTTTAATCCTCACAACCAAGACACAGCTGGATTTTTCCTTTAAAGTGTAATATATATGTAAGCTGAGGTTCTCATGCAGCAACATGACTCCAGAAGGTAAAACTTTAAGAAAAATGTTACCAACGAGAAGACATTCATAAGCAAACACTGCAACCACCTCCTGCCCAGTCCTTTCTATTAATACACCAGCAAACAATTCAACAAATGACCTCTGGATAAAAATGCCATTCACTGCAGCTTTACCACCAACAGTGCTGGGCTTGTGTGTGATCTCGGGGAATGCCCATTCCCATTTTGCCCACGGAAATTGCAGAAATTCAGAAGAGGGCTGCCACAGCCTTACTCAAGATCTTCAGCCTAGCTGTTTTCAGACAGCACCGCAGAGCAGAATCAAACAAAAATGAAGGGCCATCCGCCTTCTCCTCCTCTCCTGATCCAATGAGAAAACCATTTCCTGAACCACCTGCATTATGGGTCTACGAACCCTTGCAGGTGCCCATTTGAACAATATCCATTAGGTTAATTAGAAATGGGCAAACAGATCCTGAGTATTAGTCCCGGAAAGGAATGACAGCTTTTTTATTTTAACACTCCCCACCAGGCTCTGTGAAGCAGACAGTCTTCTCATAGCTCTCCTGTGCGAACAGACACCACACTCATTTGAGCTGGGCTGGACCACCACGCATCACATTCAGCAGACTCACGCGTAATCAAACGAAGAAGCTACAGGGTGATGATACCTCCAGTCACCCCAATTGGGTAACAGCAACTCTATACATGAAGGAAACATTAAATATTCATTAGGTGAACAATACGAATGTGGTGATCCTGAAACATAGTGAAATTTTAGAAGCCGTCTCTCCAGTGTCTATCAGATTGACTCTTTTAACTTCATCATCAAGCTGCCCATCAACCCTTCTCTCTCTAATGTCCTGTGTTTCTGCATTTCAGGGAAAAAACATCTCTGTTGGACTAGCTTTTCCCCACAGCTCCGCTCCAGCACATGGACATCCTCGCCCGCAACAGAAGGCACACCGCAGGGTGCAGTAGTATTTAAAGACCAAACAGACGGGATTAGGAACACCTAAAAAGAGGGAACCAGGACAGCATATAAATTTCCATACAAACAGAGGCTGTGAAGGAAAAAATATGGAAGAAAGACTACGGTTCACATCTGCAAACCATTTAGCTTCCTACCCCTCACTCATTCAAGGGCAGTGAAATGCACTCAGCTACTTTTTACAGAAAAGGGGCACCAAGCATTTTTCCTGTGCTATACAGTAAGTCCAGAAAGAAGCTCTCATCATTATACTTTGATTAAATATGGCATTAACTGACCTCATCTTCTGCGTAAGAAGGTGGTGAAGGGGGCAGTCCACTGTGTGCAGCCAACATATAATCTGTCTTCCCC
Source organism: Falco peregrinus (assembly GCF_023634155.1). Classification (NCBI taxonomy): domain Eukaryota; kingdom Metazoa; phylum Chordata; class Aves; order Falconiformes; family Falconidae; genus Falco; species Falco peregrinus. The sequence continues at coordinate 86,276,357 of NC_073722.1, read as the reverse complement.
AATTAGATATGCTTTGCAACAAGTGTGGTGGATCCATTTATTTCCGTACTGCAATAATGCAGATAAATCCAACTTTGGCTCCAGTCCCACTGCTTTCAAAGCTGGGGCTCCGCATTTCCAATCCTTGCCCTTTTTTTTTTTCCCTTTCTGCTGCAAAATGTCACCAATTTACTTTAGCCTGGGGGCCCATTTCGAGTTTTACCGCTAATATACGAGAAATGCATTTTTCAAGCTGTTACCACTTAACCGTACTGATATCAACCACTCAGGGGACACAATATTGTTTACACATCCTGCTCTATGGAATAAGCACGGATGCCAAAACTCTGCCTGGGTTGTGAAGGAGACGTTTACTCTCTGTTTTATGAGATTTCCTCGATTTGTGGCTGTCTCAATGGTCGTAAAAACAGCTGTAAATCAAAAGAGCACCACAAAATTGCAATAACAACTGTCGAACTTGGCTCTAAAGAGCATAACTCCCAGCAACAGAAGGTGGAAGGCTTTTTTCTGATTTAATACCAGGTGTGGGGGAGCCCTACCAAGTCTACGTGCAGCACCATGTCTGCCCACAGTCACCCACACACAAGCTCAGCCCAAACCCTCTTTTTTGGCTGTTCCCCTATCGCTTGTCCCTACCCTGCCCCACGTAGTCCCTTCCGGCCTCTTTCCTCCTCTTTTCTGGAAAACAGAAGTCTTTTTCAAATGCCTGGAGAATGCTTATACAAATAACCGCTGAATGCACAGCCCTGTTTAACGCATTAAAATAGACAGAAAAGTCAGTCCAGTGTTCAAACACGACTGCGCTTTGAATTGTGGCTGCTCTGCACAACAGCAATGGCTTTAGCAGATTACCTCAGCAAGAGCCCGTCGCCTTGTGCCGGCCTACCCGAGAGAGCCCAAATTCCTGCACAGTCTCTCAGCCCAATTTTTAGGGAGTGGAGGGATGGAGGAGAGGGCTGGTGAGACATGAGTTATTAACAACCGTCTTCTGGGAGCTGATTCGAGCTAAAATGGTTCCAGAACAGGCAGCTCCATTTGCCCTGACAGTCTCCAGTGAGGACTGGCCAAGCAGCAGATGCACGAATCCGAAAGTTTCTGTTACTCTGTGCCACTGGCTACAGTCCAAACCAAAGAGAGTTTCACCCCGTGGGTAAAACAGCCTTCCTGGATTTTTCCATGCCCCATTCCAGTTGCTTTCACAAACAATCTTCTCATCCTAGTCTCCAGAAAACCTAAAAGAGTCTCAGTTCCTGCATCTCACCACCCTCCCCAATCTCAGACTAACTCTGCCAACAACAAACTTCCTTCACCACCTCCCGGCTCTTCGAGAAATCAGCTGTGGCACCAACAGCCGTGCGACAAACCCCACGCCAGCGGATTTGTCCACCTCTTTGTGCCCTCGACCAAAGCACGGAAATCTTTCCTGTCCTCACCCGCCAGGCCTTCATTCTCTTTTTCAAGTTTTCTTTTAAATCAAACTTCTTTCGTGGCCTAACCTTCTCCCTTACAGAAGGAGGTTTGTACGTGCGTGAACCAAAGTAGAAATGGGAAGAGAGAGCTCATGGGAAGCAGGTTTTGATGCTGCTCATCTCATTTCTTCTCCATTGTCCACAGTAGACTAAAACACACCTGGGCTCTAGTGCATTACTGTATCTGTGCCTGGCGGTATGTTTCTCCAGATGCATATCCTAATTACGCTCTTCAGGTAAATGCCCTGTGGAGAAAGGTAGTAGAAGAGAAAACCTCTTTACAGTCACCATCGTGCTGTGATCCATTCTGGACAGGAACTCCCCCCCCTGCGTTGACAGGACAATTCCATTTCCATGAACCACTTGCTGCAAAGGGACAAGGATCTATATTCTTTTGTCTGAACCCCACGAAGTGTCAGCCCTTCTTTTCCCATTCTTCTGGTAGATGTGTACATTCACATTCTTGAGAAAATCCCCAATAGATGGGAATCGTCTTTCACTTCCAATACTTTATGCCTCCCTGCTATGATCTTTTCCTTCTTGTACAATGCTTCTTGACTTTCCTTTGGCTCTTTTCTTTGCAATTTTTTCTTTATGAATACAATCAGAGAGACAAAACAAAAAATCCCCCAAACCCAAATGAGCCAAAAACATCATTCAGAGCCTTTGCTGATGATGTTACTGGCAATTCCACTTGAGAAACCATCTGTACAGACATGAACTGCTATGACATAAGGAACAGCTAGTTTTATTTCAAAAAAGCTCTGTGTTCTCAATGTTCTGGGTACAGGAACTCCACAAGCCAGCTGAAGCTAATAGGGTGAATATGTGATTGGCTACACCCATGCAGCTCTTCCAAATTTATTTCTTTTGTACTACAGCAACTATCTGGGTGGGGCTGCAAAAAACATTAAAGCAGTCAAATATATACCATGCCAACTGCTGACCACAAAAACAGGCCATTTCCTCATGCACAAACTGTAAGGAACATCTCCCAGTTATTGGCTTCTATCAGTCACCAACTATTTTCAACAAAAACATGGTTCTGTGTGCTCAAAGTTACTAGATCTGGAGTCTGGCAAGTCTCAAGAAGGATGGAAGGCTGAACTCTATATGCATGCATCGTACTGGGAAGGTGGTGTACTCCAGCAGACAGTCCATCTAACGGCACTTGTTACGATAAGGCATAGTTGCAGGGCAATTACCACATTTATTTTCCATATGTGCTGGTATGATTTCACCCATAAGGTTTCGCTTGCCTGTGGTGAACGGCAGATGTCTGCCAGAGGTTTTGCATTCTAAAACCTTCTACTGTGTTTGCTCATGGACCTGTGAATAAGCAGAGCACCGGTGACCTGGCTTTGCTCTTCTCCCTGCACGGTGATGTCTGAGGGGGATGTTCTGAGTCACTGGCTGATGCCTGCCATGCTCAGCCACCAGCTGAAGAGTTTCCAGGACACTCACACACATGGCTTGCCAAAGGGCCAGGTCGGCTCTGGCCAGAAGAAAGCTGGCCCAGCTGGAAGAGGGGGAACATCGCTGGTGTGTGTGTTCAACCACCAGCTTTGCACAGGAGATGCTTCTGGAAAGAGCAGGAGAACAAGCTGTATTTGACTGCTCTTTGGCTAACTATCTGCTCACTTGCCAAGACGGCAACAGCTCTATTCAGCTGTCAGGTTGTTTACCCCTCCAGACAACGGCACCTTCAGGAGCCAAGTGCTGAGCTCCCGTGGCTTGGTCCTGGCTGATCTTCCCTTGGCCTCTCAGTGGCAAGGGCTGATGCCAGTGCCCTTTTCATACCTCTCTCTGAACGTCACACAACAGCTATCAGCTCATTTCTTGAACTAGAAACACAAATAACAACGTTACAAGAAACCTTTGTGATTTTAGACTAGACATGACTGTGCCTGCTTAGTAAGGAGATGAAAAGCCTACGGTGAAAAAAGAGGCAAAATAATCCTGCATGTTAATACACAGTGAGTAACACCTTCCCAGTGACAATCTCTTTGTACTCAATGCAAAGGCATGTGTGTAATGATCCTCCAGAGACACTATCTTGAAAATGCACAAAAGGCTCTGATCAGACCCCAGCATCTTCTCATTAGCTTAGCAAGAGCAGAAGGGGCATCAATTTTCTAGAAAGTGCATTCAGAAAAGCACTTGATCAAACACTTAGCTCCATGTATGTGCTTAATCTCACTGTAGCTGAAGCACTTTTCTAAACCAATACCTTGTTTATTTCTCCTGTGAAAAATAAAATGATGGAAAGGCCTCCAAGACTAAAAATGTAGACTTGAATAGCCAACAGTTTAGGAAAATTCTGATGAGGCTCTGAATTTCTGTGGCTTTCAGCTCATCTGTAAAACAATTTGGAAGTGCTGACTTTGGCAAATGAGAGGAGGAAAGAAATAGAAAATGGAGAGAAATAGCCACAGTGGATTTAAGCTGCTGTCTTATTGTAAAGATAGCTTAGATTAGTCCAAAGCAAATGTATATACCTGTTGTTGAGTATACCCTTCCTGAGATTTTACCGTTTTTTTTCCTTTCCTAAAATAATACCAGATACACCTTGACAGATCTGGCATGCTGCAGCCAATCCATCTGCTTCTCTGCATCGGGCAGACTGCAGAAAATGGATTTTTTCTTTCCCATTTGCTTCCCAGTCTCATTTCTCATTGCTGCTGCTCCCCACTAACACTCGCAACTCCTTCCCCTGCTCCCCTGGCTGGTGACTGATTGCTGGACTTGGAGCAGATGGTTGATGGAGCCGGGACTGCTGTTTCCTATGCACTTCAGCACTTCTAATCAGACCTCGGTGTCTCCTGCCTAGCTCTGCAAGAACACAAAGCAAAAGGTGCAGCAGTTCTGTATGAGCCAAAGCCACTTTTTAAGCTCACTTAATAATACATATTTTACTAGATATTTCTCAAAATAGGCACTTGCAAGTGCACAAGCTAGGCAAGAACAGCGAAAAATAATCTAAGGCACTTAAATAATTTGTATTTTTAATTTCCCCCCCCCAAACGTGTCTATTCCAACTTTATAATTTTGGACAACACAATTTTGTGCAAGATCACACGCACAACTCTACAAGATTGACTAAGCTCCTCTTTAACACAACCAAGGAAATGTTTCGTTTCCTGTGTCAAATCCAAGCTCTCGGGTCCCAAGGCTTGCTGCTGTATCTCACGGGAAGAGACATATGAAGAAGTCAATTCCTACACCTCTACCTTAATCTCCAGAGGAGTAATTCCAGTGCCTCAAGTCCTCCTCCAGCAACACAGAGCTGCCTGAAGCATGTTCTAAGCTGGGTACTCACAAAGAACCACTGTAGTTTTTGTTGTCTTTATTGTGAACACTTCAGGGCAACGACCACTTCTAATTTGTGCCTTCCATAACATCAATCATGATATTAAAACCTAGGAAATAGTTGCGCTTGTGCACAATAACCTGAAGGCTGTTTTGCTCTAAACCACTTCCAGCATGTACAGACAAAAGAAATAATGTCATCCTGCCTCCAACACTCCCAAGCCATCAGAGGCAACGTTAACCGTAACTTTGCTTCTGCTCCACATTAATGTTTCTGTGCATTGCAAATAAGCACCTCATTCAAAGATCTCTCCCCAATTTATTTCATTCCAGAAAAGGAGACAGATGGTAGAAGACAGAGGGTTTTACAGTAAGAGGGGCTGGATTTTTTTCCCTCTTCATTTGTTCCTTATGCTGTTTCTTATCCTTGGGGACCCGGAGTTTCTTTTGATAGCACCCTGCTGCCTAATAAATACGCATACAAGCACAGTCACAAGTATACATCTATCATCAAAGAGCCCTTCCTGTCTCCACTCCCCACAAAGTTGATTAATGATTACGTGTTTAACACATACATTATACATGGGAGGGGGGAGACGAAGAGGGTAAATCCAAGCCCCTGTATACATTTACATATATTTACATACTCACATTAAAAAAGCAGAGGAAAGCATAAGAGGGCCATTCCCATCGGGACAAAAATCCATTTTGGTAAACATACCTCTCAGCTCCCCTTTTTAAAAATACAGAGGCAAAGGGAAGGCTCTACCTGGCCTAAGGAAGAAACAATGAAGAATTAGCAAGCAGCCTTATTCGGTTCCTGCAGTTCCATCCTGACACAAGACCAGTAAATGCGTTACCAGCAGCCACGTTACTCCTGCTTTGTAGATGTGATCTAACAGCTGTGACACAGTTTAAGAGAAAGGAAGGGGGTTAAAGTTTTAAGGGTGCTCTTGGTTTGTATTACTAATTCATACAGCTAAAATCCCATTTCGCCAGGCAATAAATTAGATAATTAATTCAATTAAATGTCTCCTTTATGTAGAAAGAAAAAAAGTGATCTATCTTGTCACATAAATCAATACCCTAGGGGTAGTGGGAGTGTTTCACAGATGCAACCTGGGGTGACTGCAGATCAACCAAAAGCCAGGCCGGATCCTTAAACGCAGATGAAGAGGAGAGTTAGTGCAGAAGGGCACAATATGGCAAACTTCCTTCTACATCTTTCCAGGTTGAGCCAATCCTTGGACCTGGATAACTGCCTGTGTAAAATAAAGCAGCCTGAAGGCTGCTTTAATCGTGCTGACTGCCAGTGGTCTCAAGCAATTGTTCCAGCAGCTGGGGGACCAGTGCCATGGTAAAGGACTTCCCTGACAAAGTCCCTTCTGGCAGCTGGGACAAAGCTGGCACTGAAACTGCTATTGTGGCTCTCTGCTCTCCAAAGTGTCCTCGTGCAGAGTTAAGCTTCCAGCCACCCGCTCTGCTGGTTTTCAAACATCTTTGCAAGGTTCAGATTTAATCCTGCTCCATTCGCAGGGGGTTCTCATGGTGTGCTAGCAGCAACCGTGTTTGGCATTAATCTCTGCTGAACCCATCTATGCTGGCTCTCTGCTGGTCTAGCTCTGCCCGTCACAGCCGTGGCACAAGTGCTGGTGAAGACAAGGCACAGAGCAGCGGCCACTGACAATATTTTTTTAAATGTATTTGCCCAATATTGGTCCTAAAGAGTGGAAGGGATAGATTGGAGGAGCAACTGAATAAAATGGTAGAAAAGGAAACCTTCCATGCACAGGTCTGGTCACAGTCCTAAGGCTGTGGCAGCTGGATGGCCAGAAACCTCGGCTACCTGGAAGGCACGAATAAGAGACTATTGTTTTTACCTCTTTCTCACTTCATAACCTTTCGACTCTGAGTCACTTCACACTTTCTCTTTCCATAAAGCCTGAACTAAATAGTCACATTCTTCCACCTGCTCATCCCTTATTTCAAATATAAACACAATCGAAATACAAACATTTTCTTTAGCTTTAGAAGAGTGGAAGAGATTTGCCTTGAGTTTTTCAAATAGAAAAAATCACAACTGCTCAGGAAGCTGCAGCTAAAAGGCTCCATTTAAATTCAGACAACCACCAACATTCATTCATCATCTTGCCTGTATCCTTTCCTTTGCTCCCCTGGTCCTTCCAGGTCCTTGCAGACCAGGTTGTTTCAATACACTTCACCACACCATGAACTGAAGTCGACGTAGGCCATTGCCACAAACACATCATAACGTAAATTTGCAAGAGCCATTGTAAAGTATTAAGTTAATTTGTGTGAAATGAAGCAGTCCAGGGGGGAATCAGCGTCATGATGCATGACAGCACATCCTTCTAGCACGCAAGGTCACTGCATATCAACACCAGCTGTAGGACTGTGTCTTGCATCAGCCCAACACTTGCATTTTCCTGGGTGCATTTTATCACCACCTCCTATAAGTGCAAGCATACTTCCTTTGCACTGCTACTGCAGTGTCTTCTGATAGATATTTCAGATCTACCTGGGCTAAGGCCAGGAGATCTTGTCTTTCTAACAGTAAAGCAATTAATAAAGAAATACAGCTCCATCAAAGTTCTCTTGGTTCACCTCCATTAGTACAGACTGTGCATCTGAACTCAGCCAGTGCTTACCTGTTTAGAAACTTAAAAAAACATCTCCAACACACAATGGAAAAACACAAACCCCAAAAAAAGATAGTAAGTACTAAGCCAGCCTTTCCCAATCAGAGGTTTGAGAGCCACATCTGGGTTGTCTGAGTTGGCATTCTAGTTGGCCTCTGAACCAGAGAGCCAGATTTTGGAGATCACAAGTAAGAATTTAGACACTTTTGATTCTGAGACAGGGAAAATGATCACATTAAAGGTGTCATGGCTCAAGCAAGATGTTAGCACTATGTCCCTTCCACCCCTCCTTGGCAGCTGTCCAGATGGAAGTCACAGTGCTGTCTTTCAAAAGCAGCCGTTGCTCATGCCCAGTGTTTATCTGCTCAATGAAATGGGTTACGGTGTCAAACTTCTGCTAAGCGAGCTATAGCTGAACATGCTGCCTGCTTCGTTGTCTTGCATATGTCCTGAGGTTTGAAAAGCACTATAAATGAAATTCACTTTTATCTTCACTACTACTAGATTTCAAGTTCTTTTATTTCCAAACTGACAAAATGAGCAAGACTCTGCAGACTGTTCAACAACACACGGCCGAAGCCTCAAGAGTATCTGCCATCTCTGAGTAATGCCTCTTGCACAAGTCTGTGCCAGCAGAAAAATTACTCAACTTGCAGACTCTGGGGACTTTGGGGTTGAAGAAACCAACAAACGATGCATGCAAAAAAATGTGATTGCTCTTTGCACTTTTTAAAGCAGGGAGATATCACAAAACTAAAAATGAAAAGCCAACAAGCGACTCTCGCTAACTGAAGAGTGTGCAAGACAAGGAAAGTACCACCACTGACTGAACTGCTGAACTGGTACTAGTGCTCCTGCACCCGGCTTGAAGATGAGATCACAGTCCCAGCTCAAGCAATATGACATTTTTAAATCAAAGAGGTTTTCAACAGTCTTAGACGCAGATGCCATGAAACTATGAGGCATGACTGGAAGATCTCCAAATACCATCTGAAACAAAGATTTTGCTCTCTGGAGTAATTTCAAGGCAGCTATCTTTGTCGTGTCACCTTGCCAGAATATAAAAGCCACATAACACTGCAAGTGGGATAAGGGCCATTTTCAAACTGCAAGTTTGGTAAGTAGGCAGGAATGATGCCCCACAGGAATTACACCCAAGACATCTTTCAACAGGCAGCAGTGAAAAGCAGGACATAAGAAAGCAAAGGGGTTCATCAAGCCGATGCACTGAGGTTTTGGGTTATCAGGTTCAAGGTTTGGGATTATTTCACCTTACACACAGAGAGAGGCTTATGAGTTCACATTAAAAACACAAAACAAGAGAAGACAGCTATCGATTGGTGGTTTCTGACCTTGCCTTGGAGGCAGAAACACAAGCGAGCGCGAGGTGACCAAGAGAGAAGTGCATTCAACCTCACACCCCGTGCTCAACCCAGCGCTTTCAGGGGAGTGCCAACAAATGCACAAACAATACGCTGTGCTGCCAGCACGGCTGCATCGCTGCCTCTCTTCAGCCACCCTAACCAGAGCCCCAAGAAAGGTTGCTGAAGGGACTTTCCTCACTAAGACAAACTGAACACATGAAAAAATAGGAAGGACAAAAAAAAATCACATCAGACAGGAGGAGCAAAAGTTTCCCTGCTGTTAGTGCCTTGGGTGGGCAGTGAATTCAGTGTTGCACACCAAAATAAAATGAAGACAAACTAGTAAGAAATAAGCAGCATACAATGGAGCACTACAACTGAGATATTCAAGACACTGAGCAAGGTGTAAAGCTCACCGATTACAGCAAAGTATAATATAAGAGTCAGCAAGCTTCTCCAGTACAGAAGTGACTCAAACTTTGACATTTTGACTTTGAAATTCCTGTTCAAATATGAGTTTCTCTACATCTACAAAAGCAATGAAAAAACCCCACAGACACATCTCAAAAAACCCCTGTGTCCAGCACAGAATCCTTTTTTCCCCTCTATGTTTGTACAGCACCAGTGCAGTGAAATGCTGGTCTGTCACTCAGGCTTTCAGGTACTACTATAACACAAATACTAATACCCGCCCCCCCCCCCCCCCCCCCCCCGAAATAGCAATCTTGAAAAAGCATTACCCTTGGTACCGCAGATACCCCTATAATAATCTCCACCGTAAATTGAAAATGTTACCATCGCACCAAGAAGCGCTGGAAATATTTAGTGCTACTGTTACCGACCCGGGTTTAGTTTCATTAGTAGTCCAGACATGTGGTAATGAAGAACCCATTCAATTCTCTATCTCTGTTAGTGGTACACTTCATGGGCTCATGGAAAGCACACATAAAACTGTTATCTCTGACAGGGATGGACACATGTGTGCATGTCCCAGATTTGGAAATTGCATTGCAGTGAGTGCAGCCTTCATGTCACTCAACTGCATAGCTTAGAATTTTACATTTTAATTTTTTTGATGTCTGGGGAGATTAAAATGAGAACTGGCAGCATGTGCAAGGGATACTGCACTTTGAATGTGTTATCTATAGTGATTCAGGCTTCCCGGAGCTCCAGCTGAAGCAGGTTTTTCACGATGGAAGAAACCACATTACATTGCTCCCTAGGAAGTGAAACAAAACAATAAAGGACGGTTAATCTCTTCTCTAATTCTGCTCTGTGGGGCAACTCCTTCAGCAAGCAGTGCCCGGCTGTATCTACCTGGGAGGGGGTCATTTTACTTCGGCTTCCTCTTCTGCTTCCCTCTGTCCCTGGGAGCGCTCTGTCTCCCTGCTGCATCTTTCAATGGCTTTATCAGAGCTTGCACCAACTCAAGCGTGAGAAGTAGCTCTGGGCCCAGCAGGGAGAGCTGGGGGAGTGTGTGTCTGTGTGTGTTGCAGGGGGGGAGAGAGGGGAAGACGAGGGAGGAAATGTTATTCTGTCCTTTGTCTTTTCAACAATTTCTTTTTAATGCAACTTGCAGAGCAGCATATAATTAGGGGTCTTGCAGAGCAGGCTTAAACTCAGGAGTAACCCTTCTAACGACCTCAGCAACGGATAATCAGGTACGCGGCTGTGGGGCACAGCACGCCTCCCCACCCGCCGCGCATCTCGGCCTCGTAATTAGAAGCCTCCACACTCCGCTGCATAAAGGCAGATTGCAAGGACAGCATGAAGCCCTTGTTTGAAGCTGGGGGCACAAAGATGGCAGTGCCTGTGATGGATGGAGACAAAGACTCCGATACTGGAACACTTCCAGCAGCCTCCGAATACTTGCAGCATTTCTGAGGGACATTTTCAGGATTTCTTAGAGCAGCAAGGTTTATTCTCCCGCATCCCCCTCAGAATTCCTCTACAGCTGCCTAAGCCAGGGATATGGATGTGCCACTGTACGGGCACATGTCTCCAGCAATGCTTCCACGGTTTTATCATGACTGTTGCCCCCTTTTTCCCTATCAATTTTTGTTAGTCCTCATTCCTGATTGGGAGGAACACGTTAACACTTAGAAATACATCGTGCTGAGGACATGGGGCTAACACCCCACCTCACGTCCCGAACCCCAGTTCCAAAGCCAGAATGATGTTTTAGCCGACTACATTCACACCGACTTGAAACTGTGGTAGCAAGTACTATGTTTAAGTTGTAGCTGATGTTAGCGTAATTTCCCTTAACCCTTAAGCATGACCAAAAAAAAAAAAAAAATCACCTTATTAAGAAAGCCTGTATGCCCCCCCGCCCCCTTTGCTCATTTTTCGCGATGTAACTTCAAGCACAGGAGGAAATGAAAATTGACACTGAAGTATATCCCAGCTACAGGACGGAGAGAGGAGGAAGAAGAATAGGATGGAAGACAGGATCTTTGGGTGAGAAAAAACCTGGGAAGGTGAGGTGATGGTCAGCTTGTGTCACGTAGCCTCTTAAGAAATAGATGTTGACTTCTATTTCACCCCAGTTCCACCACCTTATTTTCATCTTTTGGGTGCCGCTGTGGCTTGTTTGTGGGTTCCTCTGCACTTGACCTTTCCTAGCAGTGCTGCAGCTTCTCGTCCCACCACAGCCACAGCAGCAGCAAAGCAAGTGGGAGAAAACCAAACAGCTCAGGCAACTCAAACACAGCACAGCAACAGACTGAAAACAACCGGCAAAGCCAAAAGTACTTGAGTAATAACACAGAGGAAGTAAAACCAGTAGAGCCACTCAGAAGCTGTCAATTGCCAGCCAGCCAAGCTCCCTTGGAAAGAGCTTAGGAGGTAGGTTCAGGGAAAAGCAATACCCACAAGGTACCACAGTGCCAGGGGTTATTTGCCTCATGAACAGGAGAGCTGGGAGAGAACACAACATGGAAGATTTTCATAAGAGAAATCTGGACACCCTACCAAGGACAGCTGCCCTGAACTCAAGTTATCGGAGAACTCACATTTGTAGGCACTTAAAACCTAGGAAGATCATTAACAAGCTAGTAAGAACCACCAGCAAAAGGAGCCTAACCTGGACTCGCATCCAGACACCGAGCCACTGCAGCTAAAAGACACTAACAAAAGATCCTGTGATTTGCATTGTCTCTGGTCCTACCCTTTCCCCAATGGTCTAACTGCTGCTACATGAAAGTGGTCTCCATCCTATATCGCCCAGCCTGTCTTTCTTGCACTCTCCCGACTGCTCAAAAAGCACAGTAATTTCATCAGCGCTACAACACCCTCCAGAAAAACATGTTGTAGAACTCAGCTTAGAAATTTCCTTTGCCTCTCTGAAGAGAGACCCACTGAACTGCTGGGCTCCACAACCAGTCCACTGCTCTTTGAAAATCAGTAGATGCAACAGATTAAAGGGAGCAAAGGAATCTTACAGTGCTGGACCCTAGAAGGACATCATCTCACAGAATCACGTCTATTTCCAGTTCACCAGGGTTTGAGGAGATGCAGTACAGGCACTCCTGGTTTGGTTGTCCATGTCAGCCTTGAACCATGTACTCTCGGTTTTGCTCTGGCTAGCTGCATTCAGGGAAAAACCTGCTTATGCCTTTTCTCCAATACTATTTTACAAGCTTCAGATCTCGTCTTATGCTGGTTGTACCACGTATTTCAGCAAAAAGGAGTATGGTTTCATCACACAACAGATCCGCTCTACTTTTTATGGAGCAAGATGCGTAGTCACCTGAACAAAATCTTTTCACCAGATCTTTTTGGGGAACTGATGACGAATACAGATTTGGAGAACTAGAAGGAAGGAAGCTGTAGAGAGCTTTTGAATGTTTAAAAGCTGATCCAGATCTGTGACAATCAGAAACAACATCAAATAAAACCACCTTCAATTCTTTCAACTTCCCATGCAACACACTGGCTGGCGATAGTTTCCACAAACTACTTCATACATCTTGAATTCACTTAAGGAAGCACCTCTGCAGCACCTTTCTTCCAGCCCGATTAACTTCCTACAGCTCTCGTCCCAAGAGGACATGCACTGAATCCCATTTAAAGCGGCGGGAGAGCACAGCCCAACTACGGAGCCTACAGCCCGTTTCAGCACGGCCTCAAGACAGGCTTCTCTCTGCCTGCCGTGGCAGAGGAGCAGCCCCTTCCCTCCAGGTCCCAGCCTGCAGCCCCCAGCCTCCTGGGGAGCCATGCGGCCGGCAGCTGGCATGGCTCCTGCTGCAAACCTGTCAGGCGGAGCCGGACCGGGTCAAACAAGGAGGACAACAAAAAGGGAGCAAGAGATTCCAGAGGGCTCTTCATGCCTCCGAAGTCATGCTGCTGTTGACTCCTTTATTGTGATTAACTCCTTGACATCTTCTGTGACAAGCGGGGGAGGACAGACTGAACTTGGCAATTAATTAAATCGGTGAAATACCTCCTTCCCTTTCAAACCTTGCCCCCACTGACAATCTTTATGGCTTAGCTCTACCTTATGAGAGGGTTTACAGCCAGATACATGTTTGACAGTTGGCATTTCATCACTGAGAAATTCATTTTGGGGCATCCCATGCTCCTTTGCCAGACCCCGTGGTAATACCATTTGCAAGCTTAAGCCCACCCCACAAGCTCTGTATGAGGAAAAGAAATCCTCTCCTTCCCAACCTCTCATTCAAATGACAGTAATTAGGGAATCTCATCACTCTAGATCTCGAGAGGGAGGGGACGTTCACGGTAATTGGAGACATTACAGGAAACCACACTGTGCTTATAAAAAAAAAAAAATAAAGAAAAACCACACACAGAATAAACCAGCCCCCTTCCCCCCAACCTGGTTGGCATTTCCTGAATAAATTGCCTTTTTTTCAGGCATGTCGGTGTGCTTTTTAATACTGGAGACTACTGGAAGGTCTCCTGCAGCCCGATTAAGTGTAATGCAGTGTAAGAAAAATAGGAAGGAGGGGGGGGAACCCTTGGAAAGGCAATCGAAGTGAAAAATCTATCAACTGTGCGGTGGCTCCGGTGGAGCCAGGAGTCCTGTTCTGAACATGCTCTGACTTCCCAGTCATTTGCTCTGCCGGACACTCTGGGGACCCCAGCACAGCAAACTACAATTTCTAGTAAATATATCCCAGGGACACAATTAGTTTTTCAGCTGGGGGCATGATAAATTGGTCATGCATAATTCAAGGCCAGAGCAGGCTGGAGCATAAACTGCTCCGTGGCAGCTTCCAACTCCCTGACAGAAGAATGCAAATGGGCTGCCTGGCGCAGGGGCTGACGGACCCAGCTAACGCTGCCGCCTTCATCTTGCCGCCTGCATGCTCCTCGTCCACCTAGGAGCACGGCAACGACCATTTTAGCCTTCCCTTCCGTGCATCTCCTGGCGATTTTAATTTCACAGCAATGTATCCATCACTGTCCGACGGCCTTTTGGGACGCAACACACGTTGTTATCACCACAAACACCACTCTTCATTCACTCTACTCTGTTTTCCATAGGCATACACAAGAGAATGGTTTTGGCATAGAAAGAGGCTGAGGGACTGTGTGGTCTATTGTCAGCATTAGGTGGCCTGGGGCAAGTAATATCAAATCTGCCTCGGTGTTCCCATCTATGCAACGGAGATAATTCCAACCATGCAACCGCAATTTTAGCAAGATGCACCCAGTTTGGGGTCTGATAAAGGTCTGAGAGGATATGCAGCCCAGCTAAAGCTAGTCTCAAGTTCTCTGAGCTTATTTTAGGTATTTAAATAAATGCAACTACCCATTCAAAGTGATCATGTAGGAGAACAACAGAACTTGCTGCTTCACAGAAGTTAGCTTAGTGATGAATAAAATGAAACCTCCAAGGAAACTTTAGGAGTCCTTCAAAATTATGTCCTCAAGTTCCTCAATGCATGCCCTACACCCTCCCAGCCAGCGAGGGATAGATACACAGTGTACATGCTGGAAAAACCTGCTAGACAAATCAGTTCAAGTAGTCTCACTGCAAGGGAAATCAGCATTTGCAGTCTCAGATACAGCCACGTAACTGAAGGCTGACAGCTCTGTTTCACCAGCCACAGTTTTGCTATCTTACACAACTCTGAAACCTCTTCTCCGGTTGGATTGCCATTTTCTGCTCTTCAGGAACAGAAAGGCCATTTTAAGTCCAGTCTGTAGGAAATACTCTTAAGGAGTAGGGCTGAGGCAGAGTGAGTGGAATTAATAAAGGAAAATTTTGTTTCATTTTGGCAGTGTACCTGCAGATATAGCAGTGCTTCAATTTCATGGTCAGTTCCACATACCCAAATAGGTGATTGGTTTGCCTAGTAGTTAGTGAAAATAAGCAAGGTCTGTCTGCTTATTTTAACAGGAATACTGATTTTTGTTCCTGAGCATGACTCTCTTGTATAGAGCTTTTTTTTTCCTAGAATGAGACCAAATAAAATCCGAGCAAAGATACATGGGGTACAAATCTAAGAAGCACAGATATTAACCTTGGTAAGACTGAACATCCTCATCAACTTAAGCTGACGCAATTCTGCCAATACTGAAACTAACACCAACTATCATCAAGTCCAGGAAAAAACCAAACTGTTTAAAACAGAAACAGTGTGGTTAATTTAAAAAAATTTCTCATGTTGGACTTCCCTGTACCAGGCTGCGTTAACATGTCTCAAAAACCTGTAAGCATGGCCCTCCTCAACCCTCTTGCCATCAGCACAGAGAACAACAAACAAGGCATGAGAACATTTTGATACTTGCATTTACCTAAACTGCCAGAGCAATCTTCTTAACGCAAAATGTCAGCGCTCCCCCACCCCAACCATACAGTTTTGCAGCTTCTGGAATATTGTAGCCCATACTCAAGAAAAGGGAAGTGTCCCTAAGAAACTCCCGCTCTCCCCCGGAATCTAGTCTCTTCCAACAATTCTTCCTCCTTCTTTCACTCTCTTGGTCTGTCCTCAGACTTGTCTATATGTGGCTACTCCATTGGTTTAAGATACGATCGTATAAAGCCAGGTAAAATGCCTTACTTTCTTTTTTCAATAAATAAATAAATAAATATTTAGGCTTAAACAAATATCTCTTAGCCAAACGGTCAGGATCTTTTTGGCAAGAGCACCACAGAGGAAATCTCAACGCTCCATTCACTGCATACCCTTCTTTGAAAGGGCAAATGCCCTCTGTCATCGTCCTGTATAGCTCAGAAAGCATCTGTTACATGTCCCTCATTGCTACCAGACAACATGCCACCTTCCGACATCCTTATGGAGAGGGTAAGAAATCAAATGTAGATAATCACTTCACCCAAACAATTTTTCTTTTCCTAATTAAGCTGGTATGCACAATTTTTCTTTCCCTACCTAAGCTGGTGTGCACACAAATAATTACCTGCAAAACTGTTACAAGAGTAAGTAGGCCAGCCCAAATTTCCCTTTGGACTAGATCTACTAAATTTGTGCTTCAAAAATAAACCACATACTTAACTAAACACAGTTTTACATGATTCAGCAAGTCTGTCTTGTGGGGACACCTTCACCCTAGAAAGTGATCCTGCAATGACAGAACACTGAGCACAGTATTTACAGGACTGTCTTACAGGCATGTGGGTGATAGTGCTCCTGAAGCCCAGACATTTGCAGGCCTGAATTTGAAGACTGCATTTTGGACCCAGAAGGTTTTTTGGTCACAAAGAATACGAAGCTCTGCAAGCTCTGATGTTTGCCAGCAGACCATGGAGGAACTGGTGGGTGCAATGGCAACAATTTCACCAACAATTTCAAATGATGTCAAGCTAAATTCTGGGCTGGAGTGTAAGTCATTACAGAGCAGGAGCTGAAGGTGAACTAAAGGACCAAATCACTGCACTCTTGGCAAGAATTACATTTCCTCCCAGCCACTGAGCTCCTTCCTTTCCCAATTAAAAAAAAAACACAAACCCAATCCTTTCAAAATTTAAATAGGGTTTCAAAGGTCAGCTCTATTCACATCAGTCCATAGGGATTACACTAAAAAAACCCACCATGAACAAATTTTTTTTGCTTAGTGAAAACAGCAGACAAAACAGTGTTAATAAGGATTATTATTTTTACGCACATTGGTAGGCTTCTTTATGTTCATACATGAATGTCGTCTCCACTAAAATTTCCTGACAAACATGGTGCATGACTTCATGTCCCAGCTGTGTTACCCACCTTACAGCAATTCCACTCATGGAACAAATTTGGTCAGTTTTTGGTTTGTTTGGGTTTTTTTTTTTGTTTTGTTTTTATTTTTTAAACTTCAGCATATGTTAAAATCTGTATCTGAAAGAGATAACATTAGTAATAAAAAATGCAAATCTTTTTATGATACAGGATCTCTGCACAGTGCACTTTTGAATTACAAGGTTTTATGGTTCTTGGCACACCCTTCAGAACTTTGGTTGCGATGCACAGCCACTTTCACAGAAAGTTTCTAGTATGGTACAAATTTGATTCAATTTTATACAAACCCAGGTGTGCTCGTGTATTCAGGTATGCAGTTATATTGCTCATAGGCCTAAGTACAGGTACAGCCAGAACACCCAAGAGTCAATGCACAACTGGGAACGCTCCAGAACACCGAAAGACAGAAAAAGTCACAAGGGGAAATCATCTAAAGAAGAGAAAATTGTGGATGGTCATGTGCTGAAACCATTGGTCTGAACTTCCCAGTGAAAATTTTCCAGGTGCAAAGTGAAAAGACCCTCAAAATCCACTGTCAAAAACATGACCATGAGTAATCACTACCAGGAAACCAATGTGAAGAAGGCTTCACGAATCATCCATTTAAGGAAAAACTGGCCCGTCCCTATCCACGCAGGGAAAAAGACCGAAAAAACCTAAAGTATTAAGTGGTCTTGCTATATCATTTGAAGGCCAGCAAGCAGTAGCTCTGATGGACCAAGGCACAGTGGTGGCGTGAAGGACCCTCTGCAGAGAACTTGCTGCTGCTGGCCATTATGCCCAAAAATCTGTCAAGTCTTGTGGCCCAGATGCTCTCAGCTGGCGAGGTAAAAACGAGCAAGGAGGAAGCTTAAGATGCCACAGCAGAACAACTGTCCTCTGGGATAATCAGTGCAGAAGGCTCTCCACAAATAGAGATATACCTTTATATCGGTAACCCTATGTACACAGACAGAGTTATGGGATGGTGATGTGCGGAGAAGCAATACCTGTGTAACCACCATCCTGCAGACAAAACTCTGCATTTTTTTTTAGAATACATCGTAAACAGAGCCTCGCTAGAAAATTAAAACCACAGTTTGGTCAGAAATATCAAAAGGCCTTGGTGGTTCCACAAAGCCAGCAGCCCCTGACGGAGGCTGAACCAGCAATTCCTTCCTGGGTTTCCACTGGAAAAAGATTAAGAAGCACATCAGATGTCATATACCCAGATGCTTTGTTTTGCTTGCTTTTTGTTTTGCCTTTTAAGAAAAGGAAGAGTGAGATAGAAACTTCCCCTCCAGAATACTAAAAGTAACAATTTAAAAAAAATTATTAACAAACACTAACCTCAGATCATCAGCCAACCTGGCAACAGACTACAGAAAATTTATAGCCGACGTGCAACATCAGCTTTCATCCAGAAATGCTAATTTCAGTAAAATGAATAGTGTGTGGGCTTTTCATACTGCTTTGCATTTGGCTCCTCACAGCCCTGTTTAAAGCCTGGGAACCGGCCATATAGTTAAACTGCACAGATGTTCAACAATCTGTACTTGTGTTAATTACCCTAATGTGAGCAGAAACTCAACAGATCCCTGCTAATGAAGGAGAAAGTTTTCCAGTGTGACTACCGTATGTTTCATTGTCACTGTATTACCAAGCTTCTCCCCCTCCTTCCTCTGCCCCCCCAACTTCTATTCTCTCCATCTCCTTTGCATTCACATCACCCTCCTACCTCAGCATGCATGAATTGGACCAACTAATGACTGTGTATTCGCAACATGGCAGACACCATTAGGCTGATCGGAGGTGCGGCTGCTGAATCTTAACAGGCAATTTTAAACAAGGTAAGAAAAACAGATTCATCATGCTTCTGATTCTCTCATCCCCACCCATATGCCATACTTCTGCCCTTGCCACAGCTTAAAAACACTTGCGAAGTGCAAATACACTTCCCCCTCTATAAAACACAGAACGTACAAAGCAATGCAAATAGATGTTGCTGGGCAATGACTGGAGATGGAAGCCAGAGAGTCGGGTGCGTGTGGGAGGACAGACTTAACAAGAGGCTTGGGGACACGGCTGGGTCGCGGGCTCGGGGAGCGAGCACACAGCTTTGCCCTGGTGGGCAGCACGGTAGCTGAATGGGGCTGTCCGCAGTCCTGCCTGCTCTCCCCCACCAAGACCTGAGCGCTGCTGAATTTCATTGTGGGAACCACCAGAGCAGCAAGTTGTGTGTTCAGCTGCACGCGGGAGGTAAGATGGGGTTTCTAAAGGGCACGATGGGGAAGAGCAAGGCAACAGCTCAAGCAACCAGTGCTGCCAGTAGCAATGAACCCATACTGCTGCGCAACTTAACCTGGCATCAAAACATACTCGACCTCTGAAGAACTGCTTCTCCCACTGAGGATCTCACTTTTTCTTCCAGCATCTCTCTGCCCCACTCCCTGCTGCCAATCATCACCTCCAGCCACTTCTCTCCAAGCAATCTGCTCGGCAAGCAGAAGGCAAAGGGGGACGGGTAAGGGCAACTGACTCTCACCCCGTTAAGCCCCAGGTGACCTCTGAACGATACCAGCCCTGGCCTAAGCCAGAGTTCACATCTCCCAGGTGCTACTGCTTCACAGTCAGGCCAGTCCTCACCAGCAAATTGTATTACAATGACCCTCATGGGAACAAATGTACTTGCCGTGCTTGGCTTGACTGGCAGACTGCCCCCTGCGAGGAAGGGGCGGGGGGGAAGCAGCCAACTTTGCTCATTTACTGCATCCATCCTGCTAGCTCAGCCTCCTCTGTTGGTCACAGAGCCAACAACCTGCAAACTCTGAGATGGAGCAGCAGCTGCCGATCCGGGGAACTTGGCCATGCCATGGCACGTTTCACCCACACCATCCCTCTGCTCAGGGCAGGGCGCTCATGTCCAGCTCTCCACCTGCCAAAGCCTGAGCTCCCTCTCAAAAACCTTGTCCTTCATGAATTGAGGAGAGACGGGGGAGAAACGTCACACAAAAAGGTGGGGAGGGGATCCAGCATAACACAGAAAGAGTTGAAAATTATTTAGAGAGCACTTGGCTCTTTTCTCCTACCTCTTCATCATTAGTACTGGAAGCAACACAGCTGTCTAATGGCAACTTCAGGCACCCATGGGCCAGTGAAGCGACATTTTCCACACTTAAATAACACTGAGCTGATTTAATTACTGCACTTAATAGTAACAAAAGATGTCTCAATTTAATCTTCAAACGGCCCTCCAAGATCAAAACACAGCTGGCTGGATAACAAGATGGCCTAGGCCAGCAAACAAGTAGGTCCAATTCGTTCAAGAGCTGCATCCACTCCTCGGTATGAAAGGCCAAGGAACACTCGTGTGTCAAATGAATCAAAGAAAGCAGCACTCCCGTCGCCCCTCTCCCTTCCCACCCGACTTTCATTATATAGAAAAAAAATTAAAAGGCAGCTGATTCACGGGTAAAGAAATGCAACATGATAAAAGAACAAATGATGATGTTTGGGAGAGAAAGAAAAGAAGTAAGAACCAAGATTTAACAGGTTTTGCTTTTATAATCCTTCAAGATGATTAGGAATGAATGAATCAGATTAAAATCACATGGGGACAAAGGAAGGTCTCTAACTCTTTTGTTTTTCTTTCCATACTGGATAGAAAGAGACAGCTCATTAAGGAAAGCCCTCAAGACACAGCTACAGTGAGGAACAACCAAGCCTTTTTTTTTTTCCTTTTTCTTTTTTTTTTTTTTTAAAGTGTCTTTTAGCTGTGTTTGGGCAAGAAAAAGTTGGGAAAAATTAACCCATTTACTTTTAACGTTCTCTTAATTGTCCATACTGGGTTGTGAATGTTACTTTTTGCAAACTATTCTGAGAAACATCCCCCTCCCAGGCAGCTTTCAACACATACTCCCACTGACATCATGGCTGGGTCTCTCTAGGCATCTTCAAGGAATTTTTAAGTCTTTTGCACGTTCCACTACAGCTAAACATGAAGAAGTTTTAGACAATCTTTCAGCCACTGCAACATTTCCACACAGGATGTAGCTTTCCAACCCTCTCAACTACTGATAGTAACACAAGGGGCACACAGCCCCCATTTTTAATCTAAGTTCTAGTAGCATTAATTACAAACGAGTTCACTAGCAATCAGTTTGTTGTGCTTGGTGGGTTCACTTTGGGTTGGCAATGCTCTGTAGGACATTGTGGCTGAAAGCTTAGAAGGTTTTTTCTTGTAATTATTCCTAAATGTTTTCATTTGATGGAGAACTAAGATTAGGTAACCTACATGTTCCAATTTTCCTGGAGTCCTGGATCATGTTTTTTGGGATCATGGTTTCTTTGGGTTTTGTCTGCCATTATGTACAGTGTTTACTCCATAAATAATAGCTCTTAATGTCTTGTCGGCCACCACACCATGAATTTGGAAGACTGAAGACAAAGGTGAATTTGCTACAACTCTGGTGACTCTCCTCTCCCTGGACTGCGGCGTAACAGAGGAAGATGATGTCCATGTTTACAGTGGTCAGTCAGATGGTCCAGTGGATGGCTCAAATACCCTGGCAGGCGTGAGACATCTAACCAGAGAACCACAAGGTCACTTAAGTGGGAGGGACTGAGAGGTCCCCTGGCTCAACCTGCTGCTCAAACAGGGCTAACTTCTACATGCTGGTTTCAGAGGGCCTTGGTTAGCTGAATCTGCATGCCAATTTCAGACTAATTCCCTCACTGTTCGTTTAAGTACCTTCTTCTCCCAGTAACTTTGACCCTGGATAGACCTGAACTTTTAAAAACACATTATTCTGCAGTAAACTGGTGAAGAAGTACTCACTGCTTCAATTTACAATACAACCTCTGTACCGACCTGTGTTCAAGCTCACAGACTGAACCTTCGTACCTCAAACTAGCTGGGTTCAGACATCTGAATGGTGACTAGGAACAATGTTTCCCATCTCTCTGCCCAGTTGGTTTCATTTAAGCAGGCTTAAACCTTGGCTTAAAACCACGTACCCAAGCATGTCAGTTCTAGATCAGTAATGTGAGACCTTGAGGAGGTACCTGCTGCCGAAGCTCGAGCAAGCGCATGTTTCCAGTTTGCATGTTTATTTAAGTAAGTGACAAAGATGGGGGGACCAAAAGCAATTCCCTTAACTAGAACTCACAAGTGCAACCAACTAGAAAATCTCCCGCCTGCTTGTGAGGAGGGAGTCAGACTTTCTCAAAGACTGAAAGAGGCTCTGCTCAATGCCTGGCAGCACGTACAAAGCACTAAGTGTGAAATCCTGACCCCGCTGCAGTCAGCGGCAAAATTCCCATAGATTTCCTCAGGGCCAGGATGTTCAAACCTGTTCGGACAATTCATAAACCACCATTTCAAGGACACACCTTTGCACAAGATTCCCAAGGGCCTTTTGAGTTTTGACTTAAATGCCTGGATTATTTTCACAATTCCAGTTATGGGTTCTTTGTTCACAGGGAGTTAAGCAATACAAAGAACACAGCAAGAGAACAATGGAGGTATTACCATGCATGATTTGTCTTTAAAAAAATTCTCTTTCTTTTATGAAGTTATAGGTCCAATTTCAGTCTCTATTATCACTCTGCCATGTGAGAAAGTGGTTCTTATTTTTAATAAAGGAAGGGAGCTTCACATTTCAGCAAGAGCTAAAATGCTTCCTGCAATACAGGAGGTGAAAAGCTCTTTTGCTAACAGCTACCACAGGCCATATTCAGGGAGGGAAAGGGAAATAATCCGTCCACACTGAGTAAATAAATCTTGTCTATGACATACCTAACGGTGAGCAGCAGCCCAAAGACGCCTTGTCCGATGAGATCATTTCTGCCCCCTCCATTTCAAGGCAAATTAAGAGCTTGCTCTGCCAAGCCCACATTAATGTTCACTTATCACCATAATCGGGGTCCAAGCAAGCATGCATCCTTCTGCAGTCTATGGTGCACCACTGGACTAATACGAATCTTTCCACCACGTTAACAAATCTGGAGAAAGCGCCATATACATAGCTTCAGAATCTTTCAGAAGATTTCAAAGTAATGTTCTCTCTCAAATCTACTTTTCCCTTAAAGAGGTGTCTGTGGTATATTTAAGGATGTCTGCACCTAAAAATTAACTGTATTCTATTTTATGTGAAGAATGACAAGTTTAATCCAATGCACAAGACAAAAGTAAGTGCCCCCAACTCACATTGGCTTGCGCAGTTTACCTTTGAGAAACTAATATTAGAGGCCCACCACTCCCATTTCATGCTACTATAGACATTTTAAAATAGCCGTGCTAGTTGTGTTTGGTCATCTGAAGTTTCAGGTTTATTCTGGTTTGAAATGTGCTACAGAAATTCCTTTTACCCCAAAGATGACCAATAGCCCTATTATTTCACAGACTTTCGCATTAGACCCTGTTTACACTAGTGCTGGAGCTGTAATAGCAAAATCTGTCTTTTAAACGTGGTTCTCACTGGTAAGAAGTAAACACAGTTTTATAAAATTATTTTTAATATTTTGCATTCTCTGTTCTGGCAAAGGAAATTAAGTTGTAACCCGAGTACCAAAAATCTGGCTTAAACATAGACCATGTGGCAAGCAAAACAAAGATTTGATGCAATATACACTAAGTAGCTGATTCGCTTTTGTCTGGTGCAAATGCAGCGGGCGTTTGATGCAGCTCTGCAACAGAGGCGGGGGCAGAGCAGTGAAGCCCCTTACCTGCTGGCGGGGCCCACTTGTTCAACATCAGCACACAGCAAAGCAAGAGAAAGCCGTCCACACAACACAGCTCTCAAATATTTTTACCTTTTTTTAAAAAGGCTGAAAAAATTACAGAGGTTTGTGGAGTGAAGTATCATCTCCTCTGGTCCAAGTATCAACAGGCTCCTTGCAGCCACGTGCAATCTCTTCTTTCACTCCTCAACCTCGGCAAGTGTAACAACAAAACTGAAGGAAACAGAGCTCTTCACAAAACACCTAACCTGCACTGCAGCTGCACGGTCATCCAAACAGGACCGTGTACAGTGCCAATATTCTCATCTTCCACTTGAATACCTCAGGCACAGGCAGGTAAGGTGTCTTACACAGCAAGGCCATGCTGGAGAGAAGCATGCAGCACAGCTCACCTGCCCTGGATGCCCCAGCCCTGGGGCATGCTACTTGGGCCCCTTACAGAGCTGCAGGTGTGTTAAGATGGACAACACATTATTCATCGCATGTGTTACTCATTGTTACTTATTCTATACTCTGAATCTCATTACAAGGAAAAAAGTAACCCTAAGAAGCTAGGAGCCATGTATGGGAGATATTCCTACTGGAACAGTAAGTGACCAGAAAATCAGCAAGGTGCCTACTGACAAATTTCAAGCCAGATCCAAAGCGGGAAATGAAGAAACCAAAGTAGCAGAAGCAACTACCGTATCTTCCAACTCTCTCGCATATAATTCCCAGCAAAAGGATTTAGCTGTGATGAGCAGGGCTGCAAGACACAGAAGCGAGATACACTGTGTTTTTATGATTCTTTTCAGGTAGCTGAGTACGAAGTCCCTGCCCTTCTCTCTCCTCAGGCCATTCATCTTTCGCAGGTGATGGAAAGCCACTCTCCCAGCGGGTGGTCCTGCTCTCACAGACCTTAACGCTTAATTGCCACAGATCAATTCCAACCTCGATGCTCAGGCTGCTGCTACCCAGTCCCCCTTTCCACCCCTTTCTCTTTCCACCGATCGCAGCCCAGGATCCTCTCATGTCACTAAATCAATCTTCGGACACACCACCCAGGAAAAACAGAGAGGCAGTAGCAGACGCTGCTCGCTGCGGCCAGTGCAATGAGTTGACCTTATGCAAGAAGACCAGCCTAAAAACCCATCAACTCTGTGTCTGTGCGTGCGCGCACTTGTGCACACATGCCTCCTATTTTATTTTTTTGTTCAACTGGAATTAATCAGGAACGATAAACACTGTTTGTCTCCTGAAAGCAGCACTGGGGGGATGAAATATGCTTCTTAAGCTTATCAGCTTCAGCGCCACTGAAGAGAAAGCTGGCTTCTAAGCCCAGGGATAATGGGCTGTCCTTTCAGGAAGGTATCAGAGGTCTCAGGAGAGGGAGACAGCACAATGGTGTGACCTTCAGCTAATAAAGCCCACCCTAGAGTCCGGAGAAGCTTGGGGAATATTGACAAAAGTTCATATTTACAACAGCCTGGACTCTTTCCAGATACCATTACCAGTTTAGAGAGCTGCAGCCTCTGTACTACACTCACACAGGCTTTTATTCTGCCTCCTCCTTTCTTTCTTTGTTCCCATGCTGGCAAAAAAAATTAGTCAGAAAATGGCAATTCTTCAGTAACAAGGCCCCACCAGCATCTTTTATAATGAAGAGAGTTATTTAAAATTTCAATTCCAACCTCAGCACTATCTTCTACTTGAAGGAGATTCAAGGCCTCTTGCAAGGATTCTCAGTGCGTCATCACGCTCATCAGGAAGAAAGCATATGTGTTTTTGTGGAAAATCTGCTGATGTATTTATAATTCTTTAAACAAAAAGGCAGCCAACATATTGTAAAATGAGAAGGTTGGGGTTTTTTTGTTGGGTTTTTTTTTGGTTTGGTTTTTTTTTTTTTTTTGTTTAAATAGGCCCTGGCAATCAATGCAGCCCTAGTCAGAAATACAAAACCAAAGCTTATTCAGGCAGAAACTGACCCCCCCACCCCGTCTGCATTGTGGTTAGCAAAATGATGTTTAGCCCATAACTAGAGTGCACAGACATGACTGGAATACAAATAATAAATAATGTTTTAAAATTGTTTCACTGTTC
Source organism: Falco peregrinus (assembly GCF_023634155.1). Lineage (NCBI taxonomy): Eukaryota > Metazoa > Chordata > Aves > Falconiformes > Falconidae > Falco > Falco peregrinus. The sequence goes on along the minus strand of NC_073722.1, from coordinate 86,250,552 downwards.
ATACAGTGAAAAAGCCAATTTCAAAACATAAAAATTGTTTGAAGCAAAAGTTTCATTTTTCCACCTCCTAAAGCTGTTCCAGAACAAATATATAAAAATCAAGGTTCAGAGGAAATCTGTTTTCAAGGGTAATTTCACTGAAATCAATATTAAATCTCAAAACATTTAATGGAAATAACATCTTCAGTGACAGAACTGTTTTGACCGCACTTTTCAATCCAGCCATGCCCGTCTGCCATTTTTATTTATCTGCCTCATAATTCATCTTTGCCATCCTGAAACTAATCTTGCTGGGGTTCAACAGGGATCCAAAAGCTGGAATAGGTTAGAACTTCTCACAGTAATATCTTCCAAGATGTGCCTCTTGGCACTCTCATTTACCATGCTGGTATTTGCCTGGCAGGACGGAGGCTGAGCAGACCTCTACACAGACCACATGTTTCTTGCTCCTGCAGCTTCTCCTTTCCAGTGAAGAACGTGTTTCCCCCAACTGCTGCAGCTACACCAGCTACAGAGGCTCACAAGCAGTTTTCCAGTTTCCTAGAGTTTTGGCCCAAGCATGCATTTGACCTGTTCTCCTTAGCCCATCCAGCCATACTCACTGTCAAGAGTTCAGGTGATTGATTGCAGCCTGTCTGAATTCAAAGTAGGCAAATCAGATATTAATGTTGTGTTTAATGTGCTCACACAAACAAGGTCATTGGTTGCATCAAGACTAATAGCAGATGACACACGCTGGGACTACACGGCCCAGGGGACTGGTAACAGGATGAAAACTCTTCAGTTCATGGTCACTATTTCAAAACCAAGCCTGATCCTGCAGACATCCCAAACCTGTAACACCTGCTCAGCAATCCGCCTGAGAACCATTCACAGCACAAACCCACGGCAGGTGCATTCAGTCCTCCATAATCTTGGGACAGAGGCACTGCAATCGCCTCAACTGCAGCCAGATTTTGATCACTGTCAAGATTAATTACCCTCCATCCTTGCTGCCGAACGTTGCTCCAAATTACATTCATCCTCCCTCCACAGGTGAGCTAATAAAATCAATAAGCAGTACTGAATTTAGGACATGGTGTAAAATACCAGAAAGAAATATAGAGAGTCCCAGGAAGTCAATAGTGCCATCAGACAGATGAAACCATGTTCATCTTGGAAAAGCATCAACTAATTCATCTGTGGGGAAGTAATACAGAATCATGACACTCTGCAAAGAGAACACTGGAGAAGTAAAAGGTATCGGGCTCCTCTGGCAGGAGCCTGTAGCTGCTGGGAAAGCTGGAGCCCAGTAGGGCGCCACCCCCATTGCCAGCTGAGGGCATGGGGATGGACAGAAAATGGCCAAAGCAAAGTAAACCACAATTTTCTACAGATAAGAGAAGGCGCTACAAATGATAACATGTAATACTCTGAATTGGTTTCCGAGGCCACCTCTCTGCGCACTGTTTCAAAGATGTGAGGTTATGTCTTCCTGGCTACCACCAAGGCCCTAGCTAAGCGATTTTCATTGCCTAACCATTAAAACAGAATTGTTTTATTTATAGTAACGGTGAATTCCTATCAAGGAGCTCCAGCAACAACTGTGTCTGGTTGTAATTCTGTACCTGTTTTCCATGGCAGAACACCCTGGCTCTCAGGAAACCATGGGGTATTAACTGTATCCCAGAGAAACAGGCAGATCCAGGATGCATCTTCAGCAGCAGCGGATGGGCAACTGCTCCAAACTGCTGCCCTCCTCACTTCCAAACCCCAAACACTCACAATTTTGCTTTCAGGGTATCATTTATGCTGAGTATTGGAGATAAAAGGCTGAAAAAGCAAGCTCCATGCTGAGAAGGTGTGAACAATCCCACCTGTGGCTGTCCTGGGCACACTCTCCCGCACCCTGCCCTTGAGCACTAAAATGAGAAACCTAAATGACCTGCTCATGTTGTTGCATTACATGGCGCAAGACTTTTGTCTTCCTTGAGCCAAGAGGTAAAAAAAAAAATATGCAGGGCTTCAAATTGCAAAGAATTAAGACTTAATATCAGCCAAGACGATGACTGGATCTCAGAGGCCTGTTTCCCTCTGAATTTCTCCTTGCTGCTGTGACGTGCTCACACTGAAAATTTTCGCTTGAGCAACTGCCTGACTAAAATACAGCACACCCTTACCATAAAGCCCTTTGTTAAAACATCTTTGCCATAAAGCTGCAAAACCTTGGCTCCCAAGTACATTAAATCCTTATAAACCTGCCTTCATTTTAACCGCGCAGTATTTCAAGACACAAAGCGCTTCTTCCGAGAGATAGCACTTTAATGAGGAAAGGGGTAAAATATATAAACCAAGCCTCATTATAGCATAATTTCTAGGAGACAAGCATGCTGTTATAAAAAGCATCCATGGCAATTGCATTTCACATAGCTTAAAGATTTAGTACTTTTAAAGAGCCACTGCTACTTCCAGCCATTGGCAGTGTTTTGTTTTCAACACAGCAGAGAGCAACCAGAATTATGTGTCTGGTGCCAGCCATATATTTTTTATTCCGTAAATTGTTGCAAATGGTGGATTCAACTCCACTGCATGCTCACAAAATGTAATGTGGACTGGACAGTAAGGGACTGACTACAGGTTACTGTGTGTACTTTTACCTTTAAACCTCTGCATTCTAAAAGGTTGTTGCTTTAAATAGGATGACATAGCACAGACATGGTAAATTAACCACACCAGATCCAATTCATACTGGACTGAAAGCACTTGTAATGATACAGCTTGTTCACATGTTAACGAAGTCAAAGAAACCCATCAAAAAAACAAACTGCAAGAAAAATTTAGGGTTCTGACAGACAAATCAAAGTGATGGATATAACACCGTTTAATACCACCTGTCAGATAAACCAGGGTAACTGGCACATCAAAGGGACTGCAATTGGTTTCCAAAAAGGAGAAGACTATTTTTTAAAACCCCTGAAATTCAGTTGCTTTCTACAAAATGCCAAATGGAACACACCCACCCCACCCCACCCCCAGCCAACCAGTAAAATGTTGTTGGAAAAAACTGTTCTCTCTAAGAACAAACTATCTATCAAAGAAGCATCCTGAATTACATTGGTCTAGAAGGCTTTTAAACTTAATCTAATAAAAAAAGCCATTATTGATTACAGTTCTTCCACATTAGTCTTCCAGTTGTAACTTCTGAAATGAAAGCTTAGCAATGATTAGGTATTTACCACAACCAGCAAAAAATAATAGTGAAAAAAGATGAGTTAAAGGTCACCAGAGAGACAACGTGGGGTGTTTTGGTGGGGTTTTTTTTTCAGAGGAGGGAAACAATACAAACAAAAGAAACCCCAAGCCCCCCAAATAACCCACCCCAAACCCAACAACAGCAAGAGGGATGCACTCCACGGCAGCTTTGACTTCAAGCACATGTAACACTGACTGATGGATACTGAAAGCATAGACACCAGTGGAAAATTAAACCCAACCAAGCACCAAAACTGGGACAGACTTTTTTGTTTGTTTGTTTCTCGGTACTACTTTAGAAAATTACACAAGGAAGGTCAGAATTTCAGCAAATGACCATTCTAGCTACCGTCACAGATCTGGGGTCAACAACAGGGTAAAAAGCTGACATATAACTGATGCCTATGACCTGGTTAGGATAAGCGTTTCCTCTTATCTCTTTCTTGTAGCTGATAATGAATGCAATTCTGGACTGAAGGGTACTTGTTCTCCCTGATTACCAGAAGGTTCAACACTCACTACGTGGCTACACCGATGGAGTAGCACTTCTGATTGCAGTTTTCAGAGAGGACATCTGAAGAGAACATAATACACCAACCCTTTTTCTAAATACAAAATCAATAACCTTGCCTTTGGGTCCTGTTTCTGAGATACTTTTAAGATTTTCATTTCTATTGATGTGACTCTTCTTCCCATGTTTATAATAGAAGGGTAACAGTTTCCTCCTTCACCATCATCACTCCCTTGTAAGTCACATGAGACTTTTCCAGCTCTTACCTACTTTACCACAGGAGAAGACAGCAGGCTGGACAAGGCTGAGTCAGCATGTCAGCACACAAACTGTAACAGGATGTCTGGCACTAAGGTAACCCAGCCCAGCACGTGCCTTCCCTTAACTCCACTTTTACTTTAGTATTTTTCTGCTTGGCTGTGCAAGTAAACCTCAAGGAAGAAGACAGCTGCAAGCAAGTGCACATGCTACTTTTGTTTTACAAGCTTCCCTTAATAACAGAGGGTTTGGGCTGCTAGACACAAGAAACCTTATCACAAACGTGTAATGAGTCCTTGAGCTAACAGGTTAGCTGACATGGAACTGTTAACAGTGAATTGGCTTGGAGACAGTGGTGGGGGAAGGGGAAACAAAATGGGGGGGTGGGGGGGGGAAGGGGAAACAGAGAAAGTGAGACAGACAGAGACAGCAACCAATTCAGCTGCAAGAAATCAAGCTATATCAGTCCCAAGTGCCCATGTTGGAGAGACTTGATCTCATACCTTGCTTGTTATCAAGGCACTCCTGATACGAGTCAGCTCCAGTTCCGTTGCGGTCTACAGACAAAACAAAAAGTTTCATTCATATCAAACATAAATATTAGAAACTTCTCAAATGGCAGCCTTGCTGGAGCAACATGCTATGTGCAAATAGCGCTAGTTCTTTAGGAGGCCAAGGTGGTTCACCGACATAAACTGTGACTCGTTACGAACAAGCTGCAATAACCCAACACCAACCCACTGCAAGAAAGGTGGTTTTGCCCTGGGCAGTAGGTGCCATGCTCTTCCCCCAGCCCTGCCCATCTGCCTCCACAGAGGGGATTACAGCTGCAGCTGCTCCAAGTTCCTTAAGCACATGGAAGGTGAAATACTTGGAGTTACCTACACCATTACGCTATCCACTGTAGGCCCTATGAAACCACTGCTTCAAACCAGCAGATCCCAAACTATGCTCTGGAACAGACTTCTCTGTGGCTGTGGTGCTGCGCTCCCTTTTGGTTTCTGGCTGCTACACTGTATTAAAGACAACTGAAAATACAAGAAGATACTTTCCAAAGAGCACTCCTCCATGGAAGCAATGTTACTGTAGTTACCACAAGGGTTAATTGATCCAGGAGGAGTTGGTTTGTGCCATGAAAGCAGGGGAGAAGCTGAGACTCCTGTATGGGTCTGTGCTCCACCGAAAGAAGAAACCAGCCAGCTCCCAAACACAGGTGTGGTCACACAAGTGACATTTCACAGCCAGCAGGGATATCACGTAACAAACCCCTTCATCTGCATTAGAGGTTCAGCTAGATCTCATCGGCTGTGTGTAGAAAGGGTTTAAACTGTACGTTAGCAGAATCAGGTTACAACATGACTTGGCCCTTGACAACAAACCAAAGAATGTTCCAGCATGGCTTCTCTTCCTGCTTTACAATTCAATTTAACCACAAAAAAAAGTCTGGATGGTCCTTGAGAAAAAATATTAAATATATCTGTCTTTCAGCCGCTTACATGCGCCTTACATGCTAAGTGCAAGGAATAAAGCGGCTGAGCCCATGAGACAGGTGTCTGCACACACTCAGGGTCCCCCAAAAGCAAATGTTTTGTACATCACATGTAAGAACGCACATGGTGCTAAAAACCGACCCTGTCGTGTAACTACCAACCCATTCAATCAGGTCACCCATGGCACGTACTCCTACCGTGCCATCTCCAGTGGCACTGGAGACAGCTCCTCTGCTATAACAGTTTATCTGTGTGGTGATCACAACTAATAAAAAAGCCACCACTGGGGGACTGGGAGTTAGCACCCTGCTAGGCTGCTGGATGGACAAGCTATCCAGTAATGCTGTCTCAGTCTCACCACCAAGAGAACCAGCACAACAGCAACATGTTACATTTCTTTCTGAAGATGGCCTCTTCAGGGCCAAAAGATCAGAAATATTGTTCACAACAGAAAAAAGATGCTGCCAAGTACCCTGCCACCCAGGCACCTGCAAACAACTTCATTTCTGCACCTCCAAAAAGTGCCTGGCCCCCGAATATGATGGCTTACTGGCATTTCTCATGTGGCAAACAAATTCCTGCACAACCTGCCCTTCCGTCTTTGCTCAACCAAGAGCTGGCGATGGCTCCTTGAACGTACAAAGAGATCCAGATCACTTAAAAGGCTTCATGTTCCGCAATAGTATTTAATGAACAAAGAAGTAAAAATTAAAGTTGCCTCACTGTTTGTGTTGTGTAAATCCCAGATAATAGATCTTCTCCCTAATCCTAATGAGGCCTTCCTATTAAAATCTTTATTAGCTTTCAGCTCTGCAGATTGCCCAAAGGCTCATCAGTTTCCCTATCTCTCAGTACCAAGATCTGCTTTAACTTTTACAAATAGCTCTAAGATATTTCTCAGCTTATCAGCATTGCCAAGCAGCCTGTCTTATCATTACTATTGCAGATAAAATAAATGAGCTCACGATGATATGAATAATGGCATTTTCTGTAGGCTGGTTTCCCATTACGTTTTCAACAGATTGTAGATTTAAACTTCCACACAAAAGAAAAAAAAAAACAACACACCAACGACTACAGCAGAGGGGGAAGAGTGGCTTTTTTTTCTCCTTCCCATTTACCTTCACTGTCTTAGAGCGCAGGCTCCATTTTTAAGCTCGCCTGATGCGAGCTAGTAATTAATTTTGAAAGGGAGCAGAAACACCTCAGCTCCGCTTCCTCTTAAGACCAAAAGCACAGTTACTTCTGGGATGTTTTATCAGCTGCATTTGTTGTAGAGAAGCAAGGGCTAAACTCCGCGCTGCCTAATGAAGCCATCTTCATTAGTTTGCTCCTTTCCCTAGCAGACTCGGAATACCAGTCAGATTGGGAATTGAAATCATGAAAAGCAACAGAACTGCATTTGAATTAAAAGACTAGGCTACAAAGGTCTCCAACGTCTGCTCCGGGCTGATTAGCACGAGGCGCGTGTGGCACCGTTGCGGCACAGAGCGAATTTTACAGCACACGTTCGCGGATAAAGGCAAAGCGTTCGCAGGAGACAAGGAAGCTGAAAGACTAACACGTCTCTCCCTTTTCGTGACAGCAAGCAGGGAGGTCATGTTCTGGCAACCATTTTCTGCCTGGTCCCTGCAGCAATCACTACAGGGTTAAATGCTTTTCCACTCCCCAAATTCCTAGCCCTGTCACTGTATCAAGGTTATCTATTATTGGCAGTGACAGGTGAAAATTAATCTCCTAATTATTTCTTGCTGCGTAATCTGCACTGAAGAAGTAATGTAAAAGGATTACAGTACACCCTCTATGGAAGGCTTTGCTAGAAAGCCAATCATCCAGGGAGATAGAAGGTATGTGGTAAAGAGATATTTATGACGGATTTCTAACCATTTTGAAGGCAGACTGTACTACAACTTCATAACCTACAGCTTTGGAGTAAGGATCTACTCGCAGGCATCTTAATCGCCTGAACGCTTTTTATTGTTGATTATTCCACGGAAAAAAACCCCAAGATTTACAGCCTTCATGTCCCTGATTCTCCTTTGGTATAACCGTTACTGCAGAAACCACATCCACGTACAGATGTTTTTTACCCCCCGCAGAAACACCACAGCAAACAACGGATCCAGCTTGCTTCAACTCAGTATTAAAAATGAAGCTACCTTCCACAGCAATTTAACTGTAATGGTCTTTCCACAAGAACATAAGCTAGGCTGAGTACTTTCAAAATAAAAAATATTTGAAAAAAAATCTCATTTTGTTAGCAACCTAGAAATATCTTTGGTAACAACACAGCCACCCTGAAAAGCTGTCTTCACGTAAACTCCAACTCTTCTCCTACCACCCAACAGAAAGTAAGGTTTATTTTTATACTATTAAAGAATGCACATTTTATTTATCTTTAACCCTTTCAATGCAGCCATATAAGGTATAAGTGGCTATTTTGGAGAACCTATTTTTCTATATCCATGCCAACAGCACCATCCTAGTTTAAGTTTACAAGAAGCAACAATCACAGGTTGCCATTCTTAGTGTTTAAAATGACATTAGCTACCTTGAGAGATGCTCTCAGGCTAAACTGCGCCTGTGGGATGGTTAATGCAGGGGTCATGACCTGTAAAACTCCGGCAGGGTAATGGGACAGGGCAGCAAGGAAGATTACCACCACAGCATCACCACCTGTGATCAAGTCCTTCCAGCAGCATCAGACACAGAGATTTTCAGTTTCCTTGACGGCAATCCTTTCTACAGGGTGCAGAAATGTCACTGATTCCTTTGTGCAAACTCTCTGTGCTTAAGTCCAGCACCATTTTCCCACCTTTTCAGAAAGCCAAGCCCTGCCACAAACACTGAAAGCAACACACTGGTCAGCAGTGAGCAGCCACCACTCCGGTTTGCATGTCCAACGACCAGGATCTCGCAACCGAGTCAGTGTTAGGGGGATCAGAACACATAACTGACACTAAACCAAGACACAAAATAAAACCATCAAGAGGACACTAAAATTGGGACTGTCCTGCGGAAGCCAGCCGCGCCTCACCAGCTGCAGCGTGCGCCGGCAGCCACGGGGTGGCACACAGAATACTGCAAAACGTGTCCATGAACCGCTGGAATCGGGGCCTCGACTTCAAAACAGCCATCGCACCTTTAACTTCCTAAAAATAGTGATAGCTGTGCAAACCTGCCTCGATCACCAGAGCCACCGTCAGGGGTCACTGCGCCGCCTCGGCTGCTGGAATCCCTGCAACGGCGATTTCCAGAGAAACCCGCAGAGCTGGAACACATTTGTAACTCAAGGGACAAAAGCTGGACAAGCCATTTGAAAAATTGCTAGAATCACCAGCACTCAGATTTTAAACGAGAGGCTCAAATATTAGGCAAATTCCCCAGCAGTGACAGAGGTGTTAAGATTGTTCACCTTTTCCCTCTGTTGATTTTAACACCTCTGAGCCCGTGCGCAGGCGGCGCAGCCGGCCAGCTCAGCGTTGGGATCCGTTGGGATCCCGGAGGCTAACCACCCGCTCTGGCCTCTGAGCACGAAAAATGCTGAAGGGCAGGTGTGTGGAAACAAATTATTTTCTTGCTTAAGGCAACTGCTACTAAAAAAGTAAGGCTGTATTCAAGTCACTTTTATAAGTGCTTTCTTCATCTGAAAGTCAGCTCCTAGGCGATCCTTAGGATGTTACAGGAACTCTTGAAAACGCGTACCCAGCTACCAAGTTTTACTGAATCCACATCACATATACACGTTTAGGTATATTTCACTTTCACCAGCAGGAGGATAAAGTCATTTGTGTTTACACTATTAAGGCTAGAGATTTTCTTTTCCTTCGGACCTATTTTCAATAGATAAACAGAAATAATGTAATGAAACCTGGAACAGAATGTAAGCCCTTAATAGTTTACCCTTGGTGTTAAGTAAGTAAGGGAATTATTCACTAGCATCTCTCATTTTGTGGACATTTTAATCTTATGGTTACCTAATCTCTTACATAGTAGTTAAGAGAACAAGAGGTGTATAAAGGCAAAGCACCCACCTACTACCGTATCAGTACTACTTTTAACAAGCTTTCAGTAATACATTTTGCTCATGGAAATCTGAAGAACAAATTCCTATCCATAGGCATTTTCCCCAAATGCTCCATCACCAACCTCATTATGCGATACAGAAATTCTCCCAAGGGATATTATGTAATGGCAATCCCTCCTTCCTCTCCCTAAGGAGTATATTTCTCATTACATCTCCTAGTAATTGATCAGTCTAGGAAATCACTTCTGGTAAAACCATATGTTTCTTTACCTAGTTCAGAATTTCCATCTTTATTCAGGAGGATAAAAGACTGCAAGAAACCCTAAAATTTCCATTTCTGATGCAGAATGCCAATCTTCTCTCAAACTTGCTGTTAAGCAAGAAGCAACACATTCTTGTACCTGCCTGATTTCAGATCTTGTAAATTCATAAAGTCATTAAAATCAACCAGCTTACATTTCCTATTCTGACGATACAAATAGTTTTACTTGACTGAATCTTCTGTGATGGGCTTTTAAAAGGCTGCTTCATATTCAAATGTATCCAGACACCACAATTCCTAGCTATTACGGGTCAGTCAACACAAGGATGCTGGGAGTCAAAGGGAAAAAAAAAATTAAGGCAGAAAATGACATACACATCTGTGCTTTCCAAAAGTACCATACAGCACAGGCTGGCTCACTGAAGAATGCGTCCATTCTCATTGCCACTCTTGTTCATGTATCGCCATTAAACATCTTAAACAGTTTTTAGTTTAAAAAGCAACAACAGCAAACACTAGTATTTGCACCCCTTACTGAAAGTTAACACTTCAAATCACAACATTCTTGCAAAATCCGACCAAAATAAATATTAGCTACTGCTAAATATCTGCAGTTTATCACTGGAATTCAAAGCATACTCCAATCCCCTTTTTAACTTAAAAATACCAGAGCTACTTGTGACGCTGCTATTCAATTTAGCCAGCACAGGCCACAAAGTCCAACAGATGACTGCATGTCCCGATACAGTAACACTAGGATATATTTTGCTCCTTCGTTTATGAGAACAGACTGCCCCTCTCTGATAAACAAGGCTTAAGGTTTCACTCAGAATAACCCACCTTCCAAATAAAATACAATTAAAAAAAAAAAAAAATCAGCTCTGCACTAGCAAAATCTCAGTATCCAACTAAATACAATACTGCCCTTCCTTGTTTTATAGCATTAATCTCCTCTGGAACAGAAAACAAGGCAGCCCAAGCCAGTGCCCTTTGGCTTTGGTACAGGGCAGTTTTAGGGAACTGTTGTCAGCAAAGAAGAAAATTCTTGAAGAGAGCATTAGAAGTCTGCCACTTGTAGGAAGTTAATGCTGTGTGTATAAATCAAGCAGCTCGCCCTTCTAAGTCTGTATGTGGGGAAAATCGGATTTATACATAAACATAAACCTCTGAAGTAAATTCTGATCAGGGATGACCAGAGATTTAACTCTCTAGAAAGAAGAACGGGAAGACTGTTTTCCTATAATACCTTAGCAGCCTTTTCCAACTGAGCGAGGATTTCTTTCAAGAATTGGTAACGAAGTAAATAATTCCAGTTTCCGCAGCACAGGGGAGAGTGGTTAAGGACGATCTCCAAGACCCAAAGCAATCATTCAGAACAGTAACTTACATAACAAGAAATTATCTTTGTTACAAAATTAGGTTAAAAGGACCTCAGATACTGTAATGTTACAAAAAATCAGGACATGCCTTGAGAAGATTAGCTAGCAAGCAGCCTCCTGAGATAAATGCGCAACTTCGAGAAGATTTTACAAGCCTAAAAAACAATTTAAATTCCAGAGAGATGTACACAAGCCTTTGCCATTTAAAAAGGTCTCTTTCCTTTCTCTCTGCCCTCGCCTGATTCCAGACTCTTTTTGCAAAACCATCTTTGGTTAACCAGTGACCTGGAAATCTTACTTCAGCCCCCACTCCCCTTTTCAAATTTGTCACTTTAAACACACAAGGTTTAATTTCTTAATTGGATTAAATTTTTCTTTCAAGCTAAAGCAGAGGGCCACGGCAGCAGACGCGGGGACGAGAACAACGCCCGAGCAGCCGCCCCGCGTTTCAGCAGCACAATCTGCTGGGCTGGGGGAGCCGGACGGGTATTTCTCAGGCCAAAAGGCGCAGGGAGGAAAAAACCCCACGCAGACCATTATGAGACTTCTTGTTCTTCGTGAGTAGGGGGCTCTGGCCTGCACCGAAGGTGTTAACCGTCGGCTACAGAGTTTGTTACCGTTTTTAATAGCCAGCGATCCCAGCCAAGCCCCGTCCTCCCCCGACAGCCCGCTACAGCACCCGTCTGCCCGGGGGCACCGCGGGAGCCGGCTCCGAGCGCCGCCGCAGGGACCACCGGCCCCGGAGCCGCCACGGCCACCCCGGGGGAGCGGGCGGGCGGGGGGGGGCACAGCGGGTCCGCCCGGCGCAGCCACCCGACCCCAACCTGCCGCCCGAGGAAGGCAACGATCCGGTATTTATTACACACGCACCAACCCCCCCCCCCCCCCCCAGAAGAGAGGCGGAGGGGTGGGAAGAGGGATGCGGTCGCACTGGAGGAATGTGCGAAATGGGGTGAAAAAAAGCAGCTTGGGAGCACATCGCATCCTGGCAGCTCCTCGCTTTTTAAAAAAGATGTTATTTTATTTAAACACAGCCGGTCTCCCTCCAGAAAAAAAAACAAACACCCTTGTCCGTAAATCCGTTCGGAGAGCTCCCGGTGCCTGCCGCCGCACCGCATCCCGGCCCGCCCGGCACAGGGCGCGGGGCCGCCCCCCAGAACGGGCTGGGGGGGCCGGCAGCCAGCGAACGGCGCGGTCAGAAAAAATCAAACCGCCTCGTCGGCTGTGCCGAAAAAAGGCACAAGGAAGACAAAAAAAAAAAAAAAAAAAAAAGACACAAAAAACCCGCACGCACACAACCCATCGCACCAGGCGGAAAGCACAGCGATTTCCTTCGCCCGACCGCAAAGCCGCCAACTCCCGGCTGGCCCCCGCCGCCGGTGCGAGAGACACTGCCCCCGGCGAGCGCGGCCCGCGGGTCCCGGCCCGAGGGCGCCCACCGCCCGCCCCGCCGTACTTACCCCGCGGCGCGCAGACCATGGCGAGCCCCGCCGGCGGGCCGGGCCCCCGCGGGATAATCCACACGGCGCGGCCGGGCGGTCCCCGCGGGCGCTGCGCGGTGCGGAGCCGCTCGGGGCCCCCCGCAGCGGCACAACGCGGCGCCCGGCCCGGAGGTGCCCCGGGGGTCCCGCCGGCCCCCGCCGCCTCCTCCCGCCGCAGTCCTCCGCCGCTCGCTCCTCTTCTCCGCTCCCTCCGGGCTGCAGGCAGCGCGGCTCTTTTTTTTTTTTTTTTTTTCTCCTCTCCCTCTTTTTCTGGTGCCCCCCCGGCCTGTTTTGTTTTCTTCTCCCCCCCCGGCCGAACCCGGGGCTCAAAGTTTGCGGCCCCCCCGCCTCGCCCCGGCGGGCTGCGCCCCCGCCGCCCGCTCAGCCCCGGAGCCGCCGCGCTGCCGGCGCTACGGGTCCATCACCGCGGGGCCGCGGCGGGGCCAGGAACACGCAGCGGGGCCGGGAGCCCACGGACGCGCCGCAAAAAGGCGATAAAAATCACACACAAAAAGCCAAAACCCAGGAAAAAGCAGCGGCTCCGGCCGGCGTCCGACGAGGGAGAGACGGGGAACGGTCAGCGCCGCAAGCAGCCCCAGCCCGGCCCCATCCAGGGGCTTCCCCCGGCGGCGGCTTTCCTTCGCGCTCTCCTGTCGCGGTTCACGCCTCGGCAGCCATTATTCCCAAACACGGACGGGAGGGACCGCGCCGAACCCGCTCCGCGCCGCCGGTGCCGCTCCTCAGGCGCTCCGCGGCGCGACTGCCCCGCGCGGCCCCGCCGAGCACCGCCCGCCCCGCGCCCGCCCGCCGCCAGGCCAGACCAATCCAGCCGCGAGACGCCGATCCCCGCGCGCCCCGCCGCGCCCGCCCCGCCCCGCCGGCGGGCGCGCGCGGGCAGGCGGTCCCCGGGCGGCGGCGGCGCGCGCGGGGTGCGCGCGCGGCGGTGCGGCGCGAACGCGGCCCAGACCCACGCGCACGGGGCGCGCTTGTGCACGGCCCCTGCGCGCGCGGCGGCGGCGTGCGGCCTGTGTGTGTGCAGGTGCGCGGTCTGTGCAACGCGTGCGCACCGTCTGTGCAGCAGGTGTGCACGGTCTGTGCGGGGTGTGCGTGCACGGTCTGCAGGGGGTGTGCACACCGGGCAGGGTGTGTGTGCGCACGGTCTGTGCAGCGTGTGTGCGTGTGCACGGTGTGTGCACGGTGTGTGCAGTGTGTGCGTGCTCTGTGCAGGGTGCGTGCACGGTCTGTGTAGGGTGTGTGTGCACGGTCTGTGCACGGTCTGTGCAGGGTGTGTGCACGGTCTGTGCAGGGTGTGCGTGTGTGCACAGCCTACAGCTTTGTGCAGTCTGAGCTGTGTCTGCGAACGGTCAGCGTGCGCGTGGAGCCTGTGTGTGCAGTCTGGGTGTACGCACACATGGTCTGTGCGTGCACAGCATCTATGTGTGTGCACAGTCTATACTGATGTGTGGCCTGGGTGTGTGCATCATGTGCACACACAGTTTGCACAGCTTGCGTGTCGGTGTACGTGGAGGGTGTGTGCACACGCACAGCCACTCTCTGGGCACTCACAGTGGCGGTATATGCACAGGGTGTGTGCGGTCTCTGCGTGCACAGCCTGTGTGCACAGGGGGTGTGCATGCACATGGCCCAAGAGCACGTGGAGTGTGTGTTAATGCTGTCTGAACACACAGGCATGTGTGTGCGTGTGCACGCATGGTGTGCACATGTGCGCGTGCGTGCATGCTTCCCTCCCCACTCCAATCTTTTGATGGGCTGAGGTTGGACGCCTCTCCCTCTATTTTTCATGTTAGTTGCAGCCGTCTGTGTCCCTGAGATGCATTCAGACCCCCAGGGAATTTGGATCCGGGTGGAGGGAGAAGAGGAAAGCAAAGGAAATGTTTAATCGTGATTAACTTTGACATTGCAAAACAGTTGTTAGTAGGTATATTTAAAATATAATTACTATTGCAGTGATTCATAGGTGCTTTAATAAATGGTTAATCAATGGCCACAGGGGCCGACGATCCATGCTGCCTGACACGCCTGGTTAGTGCCTGCTGCAGTAACCGTGACTCACAGGGACAGGGTGAGTCCCTGCCCCCTCCCCACAGCCCTCCCGCGCAGCCCCCTGGCCGGCAGTCCCCCGCCCGCCCTGGCATGGCTGCTCTGCAGTGGTCAGGGTGTCCCCCCGGCGTGGCGGCCGCCCCTCGGGCAGGGGAGTGGAGCACCCGCAGCAGGGTTTCCAGCTGGCCCTGAGAAATTACCTGCAAATCTTCAGGGAGAAAGGCCATAAACATCTGTATACTATTAAACCCATTAGATGTGTTCATTATTTTATATTGATTAGTATATCACTACACAAAGTTAATATATTATGATTATTAGTATATTGTTAAATCATTAAATACGACAGCAGACGCAATAAATAATTTCCAAGGGATCTCCGCTGACATTTAGAAATTGATGGGTATGTTTTTCCTTTTGCATCCCGGCTGACTGCAGGACTGCAGCGACACGCTGGCTGTTCTGACTGATCTCCTTCCCCTGCCTCCCTCTGCAAGTAAAGGCAGCTGGAGGAGCCTGCTCCACCATGCCCAAGTTTGCATTTTAAAAGATGAAGCTGAATTAATACAAGCCCCAAAGAAACCTGTTGGACGAGGATATTCAAACCGCTTGCATGAAACGGGGAGCCACGCAAAGGATTCACACCGGAGGCCTTATCCTGGTGTTGCTCCGGGAGGAGAACACCCTCTTGCAACACCAATGAGATTTTCCTGTGCAAATGCGTGGATGGAGCTGCGGCTCTGCCAGCAGCACAGCCACCTGTGTCCGGCAGGTACCCAGCCCAGCCAGCCCTCCGGACTACGCAGCACAGGAGCAAAGGCATCCCCGAACCCTCCACCCAGGCTCAGGTCACCAGGGTTTGTGGATTTATGGCACAGATCCTCATGAAACAGCAGATGTTGGAGAGTGCGCACATCTGTATCTTTACAGCAGGGGAGCTGGATGCCAATCAGGGTTAATTCGGGATAAATTTACAAGAGCGCACAGCATGACCCAAGGTACCTCTTTATTGGCCTACTACAGGCCTGCTAAATACATCGACCGACTACTACACATTAAAGCCACATGAGCTTATATGTTCAAAATGAATTTTACAGGAAGACACAGGGATAGAAAAAGGAGGAGAGTCTGTGTCACAAATGACATCCAGATGTGAAAACACTCTAAATACAAACATCAAAAGGCTCACCCCTCCACATTTTGCAAAGACAACATTGGAGAAAGGACTTGCTGCATTTAAACAAATATTCTCGGCAAGGAAGCCAAGGAGCCTGCTGTCCCCAGTGCACAGCAAACCCCCACAGATCCCAGTGGGAATTAGCCATTCGTCAAGGCAAATATGCAGCAAATATTATGCCATCCTCTGGACGGTCCAACCTTGGATCAGGAGCAATGAAATAGGATGGAAGGGTAGGTGTTTTCCTAGGAAGACCAGAAGTTTAAATCTAATAACTCAACTCTGAAAACTGCACTCCAGAAAGCATGTGATTATTTAGATAAAGTCTCCAGAGCTATGTCGTACTTCTTACTAGAGTCGATATCATTCAGTGACGGCTCCTAAGCCTTGCCAGCTGCATAAAATAACTAAATAAATAGTTGCCTTTTAAAGCCTTGGCATTTGCCGCAATGATATGACTGGAATCCTAGAAAATCTGGGATACCTCGTAAGCCACTCCGTAACTCTGTTTTAAGAAGATGTGGCAAATGAAAGGCTGTTCCCCTGGAAGAGCTCAGAAGAGCTCAAAACCTCCACTTGCACGGCCCTACAGAGGAGGATGAACCAGCACCAAGTCACCGCGAGTGACAGACTAGTGTTCACAGAGCCAAGGACCCATCCCATCCATCACCTGTCATGCTGTCCCTTTCCTTTCTTACCTGCCTCTCACTGCAGGCAGACACAGCAGGGGCCAAAGCTGGCTTGAAGCAGGACAGAAGAAACCTGAAGTAGGGTCAGCAGCAGTGGAAACCATCCACCAACCTTCCCGAAAGGCGGGGGATTGACGGGCAATGGTGGCGCACGCAGGGTGCAATCTCAGATGTGTGTGTAGCAGTCTCGGTTCGGCCCTCGAATGTGCAAACCGAGACGGCAGCACTGGGCATTACTTGCTTGAACTCTCCCTCTCGGAGCAGCATGGCCAGGTATTGCACTGGTGCAATGTCAAAGCAAACTTAGAATAGGGTGTATTCTGGTTTTCACATCTTTCCCAGATGCTATCTGACCCCCACACCTTACAGTGCTCGCAGACCACCCAAGGGACTCCGTACCGAGCTTGCGCTAATCTCTTGGCAGTGCTCAGATGCCAGGGCGTCGGGCAGTGCTCGCAGGGAGGGGAGATGAGATGGGATGAGACAGGCTGTGGCTATTGTTTTCACTCAAGTCTGACTCAAGGCTGCAGGATCACAGCCACCTGCTCTACCACCGATATCTGTCCCAAGTGGAGAGCCCTCCCTTGAGACAGGACTCCATCAGACTGGACTGGTGCTTGGACAGAGTGTGGAGGACTCTCCTTGCACCCCGAGCCAGACAAGGCTTCTTATTTTGGAGCTAAAACCTTCCAGCAGTTTGAGACTGGCAGTGCTGACAATAGAAGGAGAAAGCACTTAACCATAGCGTTGCATAAAGATGTCATGAGGAAATCAGGATTTTACAGCAGAGAGAGTAGAAAAACACTCAGGAAGAGCTTGGATAAACTCAGGGCGAGATTCAATAAGAGACGCCAGCCGCCTCCTGCACCGCGTGCCCCCACCTGGGCTTCTGCTGGGAGGCAGCCGGAGAGTTTTATTGAATCTTTTATTGAATCTGTCTCTAGGCTGGTAGCCGCGCTAGGTACCCTCACCAGCGCCTAAAAATAGAAAGGAAGTGGCACAGGAATTTGCAGTGAAACTTAAAATATGCTCTGATTTGCTTTAGGAGAACGTGTGCGCCCGGAGAGGGAGCGCGGTGGGCCAGCACGGTGCACCAGGCTGCTGCCGAGAGCCCGGCGGGCCTGGCTGTGGGCTGTGGGATGCGCAGGAGCTCAGCTGCAGCTCCCCATACCTGCGCCCGCTGGCACGGCTCTGCTCCTAGGCCTAGCACCGCCGCAAAACTACTTAGCCATTGGGGTATCACATTCCCTGCAAAATCTATAGCTGCTCAAGAGCTTAATTTTGACATACAATTTTCACTTGCTGAACAGAAAAGGGAGGGGAAGGCTGAAAGTGTCTAAACAAAAGAATGTTTTTTTCCACTGCACTTTCAAATGTTCATAAACCGAGCAGAATACAGTTAGAGACGGCCCTTCGCCTCGGGGCATCCAAGGCTATGGCTCCAATTAAAGAGAACAAGGATACAGGAGGTGGTACCTCCAGTCTGATTGCTCTCGCCTGGGGCAGCTAAGCCTCATGAATAAACACTGTTGACTCCAACTCTCAACAAAACAATTACACATTTGTTTTTAGAATATATTTTCTTAGCCTTTCCACTTGCAATTTTTGCTACTATAAACTAGCCGGGACAAGAATAAATACCTTTGTGATTCTCTAAACATCCTTGTAATTGCAGTACTTCACTCATGAATGTGTATTTCAACAGAAGAACAGATCCCAAGTGATATGAAGAAATGTTTCTTTGAAGTAACCTTTCAGAATTAGATGCAAAATATTTACAGCTAATTATTATTACAAGAACTTCTGTACACACTGCCAGCTTCAGGAGTGAAAGCCTTACCCACAAATCCAGTTATCTTTGAAGAAAGCAAACACAAGATGGGCGAGACTCACATTTAGGGCTCCTGCCAGGTGTGGTCACCAGCGTGGTGCAGCCCCTGGGGTCCCCCATCTCCGCACAGACCTGCCAGCCCTCCCGGACCCCCCTCCTGGCAAACCCCACTGCAACCACCTTGCAAATGGGACCCCAAAAGGGATGAGAGGGTGCTTCTGTGTGTCAAAAGTGCCTGCCCAACTATCTCCTGGATGCAAATGAAAGGAGTGGCAGGATTTCTGTTGTTGGGGTAAGTCTAAACAGAATGGCAGTGGAGGAATCCAAGTGCAAGCGGGTGCATAATTCCCTCCCACCCCAAGCACCCAGCTGTTACAGCAGCCAGGACTAAACCTGGAGCTTTTATGAAGACAGAAGATAGCCCCAGCTGGCTCTTACAGGCTCAGGTTTCTCGTAAAGATGGGTGCAGAAGTAAAACAGAACTCTGGTTTCCTTCTGAGGACAGCGGTGGAAGGAGAATAATGATTTACTCAGCTTTCTAAGGACTTTTCCCCAGAAAACCGACCTACTGCTGCAAACCTGAACAATCAACCACCAACCACCATTTCAAAGTACTGAGCCTTAAACCACAGTTTCTCTGTTTAGTACAAAAGATTTTGGCTAATAAATACACTTTTTTTTCCCCTTAGAAATGCTTCCTAACTGGAATATTATCCTCCTTCTCGCTTTCAGTGTAAGGATGAGAAAGTATGGAATGGGAAAGTAAACAGAGAGCCTGCTACCCTGTACGGGCGACACTCAGGCTGCGGATTTGGGAGCGACTGAGCAATACGTTAAAACAATACTCGTTCCACATTCGAACTCAGAAGACAAGCAATGTTGCCTGCTCCTATATGTTATTTATATATCGTGTTAAGCAACAACGTGCAAATGAGTTGGAGTACAAAATATCAGACATGGCAAGATGTTACAGTGCAGCACTACACAGCGCAACACAGATAAGTGACTCTCCGTATGGGGCCCTGTATCCTAGGAGTGTTTATACTTGATTGTATAATTGGGACCACAGCCAGCTCATCCTAAAATATACAGCATGAGTATAGCTAGGCATTGCATCTGTAACATATACAACTTTAGATGTCAAAGCATCTTTGTTTGAAGTCAACAGCAATAAAAACTGCGTTTGTACGAGAGCTTAGCATGTGGGAATACATATTGCAGGATGTTAACACATGGCCCTCCTCAGTTTGCTGCTGCCAAAAGTATGCCTTTCAAAATTGGGAAGAGCATGCCAATAATCTGTAGGATATTTTAAAACTTGGAGAGATCTACAGCAGTCACCCAGTATTGGAGAAAACTCTTTTGGGGCAAATTTACCTTTGGTAGAAACTGGCATAACTCCTTCTGCTTTGAAAGATTTGGGTCCTTCGCATATATGGACATGCTATGTGTAAAAAAAATAATCCACATACGGATTTTTCTGTTGTGTTTCACTTTGCAGAACCTTTTCTTAGTCAGTGACCAATTATTCACATAGATAAATGAAACTTTCAAATGTATACAAACTTTCAAATGTGCACAAACCTATCTTTTTAAGGTTGCTATCTTGATGTTATTTCATTAAGGTACACAGAAACCATATCGGAACTGTGTTAAGCTTATGGGATTTCTGTCAATTCCCTTTCTGGATATTAAACTTTAAACAAATATTATGATTGTATTCCACAGACTTGAATGGGCTGATGATTTTGAAAGTGCTACTTTGGCATCATTGTGCAGCTCCATTTCTTTTATGTATGTTTTGTTAAAACACAAAGAAGCTCTGTTTATGAAAAGCCAGTCTTAAATCTATAGTTTGTGAAGCCATAATTTGTGGTTGCAATTGTGGTTAATTTAACAAAGAAAGCCTTTTGGTTCACAGTGCACCATACTTACTATTTTTCATAAACTATCAGAGAAAAAAAAAAACCCTCCAACATGTCAGATATATGATGATCCAGCAATGTTGCAATTTTCCAACTCCTATTTTGTGGTATACCATATTATATGCACAGGAATGCTACATCATTTATTCTGGAGCACAGCCCTGTAATTATTGCTGGCAAACTACTAATTACATACCGCCATCAAATCTAACAATTTTCCCAATAAAAAAAAATAACTACTTTCGTGTGGAATATAGCAAATACAGCCATAAGTGCATGCATGTTTTTATTTTAACACGCATGCCATATGGTATTGATCCTCCACTCATATATGCTTCACCTAAAATATCTCTGCAGAGCACAGGATTCCGCAAGCTTTGCATTATGGTACAACGCCATGAGGCATGAGAGGTCTGAGCCATGAACTCTGGCTCTGACCTGGTGTCTCCCCTGATCTGAGGGCCAAACCCCTCGTCTCACACATTTTTTGCCTTGGTAGAATTAAGATTCAGGCCTTGCAACAAAACAGGGGTCTAGATCTCAAGTTCCCCAAACTCCAGGATTGTTGTGTTTGGAATTTTGTCATTGGTTCATAAGTAGAAGCTACAATATGGATCTACTTCTCTGTACCCTGCCGAGAGCAATGGTTAGCGCTGCGGAGAAAGCCTGTCAGCTGGTCAGAAACCTGCTTCACTGCATCCCAAGGAATTCTAAGAGCCGTGGTGAATTTCAATCGCAGAACCACACAGTTTTGAGTCACTTCTAGGAAAAAAGGAGGGATTGTGGGGCAGAGGGAGCACACAACAATATTTCCCCAAAGATAATGCCCTACATACACTGACATTTCCAGAGATCGGCCACAAATTCTGACGGTGTGCAGCAGCCCCACCGTTCCCTTGCAGCGCAGGAGCAGCACGGGCAGAAAAGCAGCAGATGCATATTGAAATCTGTAAGTGCTTCTTCTTGAGGCTGTCCATGCCTAGGCCACTCGGGTGATTTAATGCATGCCTGTCCCATGCCAGGCTGCCCGTGGGCTGGCAGGGCACTACCGGAGGAACAGTGCTGCAGTCTCCCAGGAAAAACGTGGGATGAAGTGGGAGCTGCTGCGCTGCAGGGAGCCAATTACGGATTTGAGGCTCCAGGCTGCCTGCTCGCAGCATCTGCCCGAGTGGCTGTGGGGCTCCTGCGCTCGCAGCCAGCAGCAAGCTTACCTCGCAGGGCGGCGGGTGCTGCTGGCAGAGCTCAGTGGTGTGCCGGCATGCAGGGCGGATGGGGCTCTTTCCCCCAGCAGCACATACTGCCCTGGAGGGCATCCCTAATGCTCTGGGCTACTCCAGCAGCCAAGGGCAGGGGGGAGAAGCCCACACCAGCATCAGCTCCTACTGCATCGTTTTTCTACATTCACAGACCCTCTACTGGCTTGGGGGGGGCTATTCTGACAGGCAGAAGAAAGGCAAGAGTGGTGCCAATTCCCCCCGACATGACTTCCCCCAGACTCCACCCTCCTTGAGCGGTGCATTTCTGACTTGGCAATCAAAACATCTGTGAGATTCGCTCCCTTTTAAAAATATGACAAACAGCATAGGTATGTGAGACAATTTTCTTAATCTTTCTCAATTTTCTCCTGTTTCAAAACTGCAGTTAAAATTGACTGCAGAGCAAAACCCTATCCTGCTTGTTTGAAGGTATGGAGCGACATAAGGAGCTTGTTGCACACTTTGATGATAACGTGTGAAATGAAGCAGCCAGGGGCGCTTGTGAAGGATGTCAGAAAAATCCCACTGGAGTACAGTAACCTCAACGGCTCCATGGCAGCACAGGGCACGTGCTGCCAGCGCAAAGCTGCACATCACTGCAATATCTGGCGCAGTTCTGGTAGAGCACGGGCTATTTGCTTAAGTTTCTGGCGTTTACTCCTCAATGTCCTTAGCAGCTCCAACAAGAATAAAGCATGCTTCGCATGCCAAGCAAGTTGGCTGATCTTAGTCACAGCCTTGGTCAAACACAAGGAGTTGCTTGACAAGAAAGAACTGCAACTAAAACCATTAAAAAATGTTAACAGAACTCGCAGCTTGCAAGTTGAGTGTTGTATCTGAAGCCTGACAGTCTTTGGGAACTACCCTCAACATCCACTTCAACAGGAGTTTTCAGGCACCAACACTCCTTTTCCTCTTTATATCTCTGGTCTTATTTATTTTGCAGCTACAGAAATGGTCTGGTTTAAGAAAGAAGTGACAGGTATAACACTCAGCTCATACGGATAACTCTGGAAAAAGAGATTTTCTTCCCTGAGTCTACTATCAGGTTTCCTGCTATCAGTCGAGGATTAGTCAGCTAACATGGCATCTCTGTTGACATACATCTTCTCCCCACAGCTAAGAAAGCTTAACTACTTTATACACCAGAATATGCAATGGTTAACCAGATACTTGGAAAAAAGAAGAGCATCTCCTACTTATTAATTTATAATTCTGCTTTTAGTATTGAATTGGAATCCACAGACAAAGAAATAAGCACCCAAAACCCTCGTGCCTCTAAAATATGCTCACATGAAAAGCTTGAATTACGGTTAGATAAATGAACAGAAGAAGTTACTTGGCTGGTCTTGCAAGCGCACAGAATCCATTCAAAATCTTGCATATGTTTTCTTCTTCAGCATATACACATTACAAGGATTAAACAGAAAGGGAAACTTACAGCTTTAGACACACTTTGTGTCTCAATACCAACTGCAGCACTAGCTTCTCTGTAAGGATTATCAAGGCTACACCCCCATGCAGCTGTCAGTCCCTGGGGCTGTAATTCAGCTATCCTGCTCTCACTCTATCCATCACATTTACACAAATCCCCAAGGTGGGCTGCCTTCTAAATGTCTTTACCTTGTGCATTATCCTGGGGCTTAACAATCCAATATTGGTGCAGCCAAGGATAATTACTCTCCATTGATGATAAAACACCCTGAATCCTGTCAGGCATGGCAATTTGCATCTTACACTGCTGAGGATCAATAGATACAACAAAGGAGTGAAACCTGATTAGATACCACTGCCTCTCAATGGAAAGAGCCGATTGTTTTGCAGGGTTGAAGTCCTGGTTAAAAGGGAAACAGAGGTTTCCCATTACAACACGGTCCCCAAACACCCTGTTCGCCTAGAAACTGCTGCTGGGAGTTTGAGACTTGAGGAGAAAGTAGGTGAACAACCGCCCAGGTCTCACAGCCTCCTGGTAAAGGAGGAGCGCTCCTTGCACCAGCGTGGCTCACGCAGTTTCACCGTAACCCAAGAGAATACAACGGACATGAACCGTCTGGAGCTCCAAGAGGTTCTACTGCCCCCCCGGTTTTACAGATTCACAATATAAAGAGGTAAAGTAACTAGTTCACAATCACACACTGCTTCAATAACGAGCCTCCAAGGTGGCTATTGGCACTCCAACCTGACGTGGTTCTGACGCATCCTTTAAGAGCGTGGGCCCAGCAAAGAGCTCCTGCCCTGCCAAGACAGCACAAATGTCATATATATTTAAAATAAGGGACTGCAGGATTTTTCAACCACAACTACCCAGGTAAGCAGATGTATGAAGGTGGAGGTGGAATAAAGAATTATCTCAACCCATGCAACAGCCTTCTAACATTAATCTAACGCCGAATCTGATCAAAGATAAAGAAGAGCATGGGTGAACTTTGGTTCCCACATTTAATCTAGAGAGACATCACAAGCTTCCGCCTCTTCAAGTCTTTATTTGGAGGCCAGTAACACATTGACAGAAAACCATGGTTTGGCTGACGGCACTGCCGGGCTGCAGGCAGGGAATGCATTCCCGCTTGGACGTGATTCTCCGCTGCTGACACTCCCTGGGCTCAGCTGTGCCCATCTCCCACAGCACGCCCAGATAAGCGATACCAAAGCTCAGCCCTGGGCTGCAGACCAAGAGCTCCCAGAATGGAAGTAGCTAACTGTGTTAAATCTGGATTTTTATTGGGTTTTTGGTGGCAGAGCTACATTAAGCAGGGACTGCATCTCTCCATGCTCTTGCCAGACTGAAAGAAATGCAGTCTTTTCTTCTGGGGAAATTAGTCGGTGAGGGAAAAGCTGAATTTGGGGGATTCCCAACCATGTGAAAGACAGTGTTTTAAAAAAGCCTCAAAACATGAATGATGCAAAAAATAAAACATCAGGAAAAAAGCTGGGTGTATCTTTTCAGAATGCGTGCTCTGAGCCTGATGAAGAAGGGCTCAAAACAAGAGAAGAGGAAAGCAGAGAAGAGGAGAAAAACTCTTCAGGAACCAGCTGGGAATAGTCTGTTCTTATCAAAACACATTGCTGACACAGACCTGTCACAGAGCCAACATCTGCTCCCAACTTGCAGAGTCAGTCTGAGGCATGCTGAGCATCCACTGCACACTCAGACACAGGAACACCAAGAGTTGACTTGGCACGTTGGACATAAATGAGAAGAGCTTCTGAAAGTGCCAGTGAGCTCAACGGGAAGGAAACTTGCTCCTTTGATGGAAAACCTTTTTATTTTGACCTACAGGCAAACTTGCAGATTTTCTCTGCAGAAAGGAGTCTCTTCCAACATGGGAAATGGGAAAAAAAGTGTGATCCTGGACCTCTGACACATATGGTAGTGTCTACTGAAGCCAACAGGGGGGTTGCATATGGCAAGCCTGAAAAACTGAGGCTCATTAGCATCATGGCATAGGATTATCACTATTTTATGGTCATAAGGATCTGTCTCTCTCATCCTGATGGCTGCTTAGTGTCACTTGATGCAGGTGCCCCATATCAATACCTAAGAGCAAATTTAATATTGGTGAGCAGTACCAACCCCACATCTAAAATCCTTTGTCTCCCTTGCTTGTGCAATGGAGCAGAAGCATGCTTTCCCACCCTGACCTCCTACTAACCTGACATCTACCCCAGACTGATTACCTTAAAGGCTTTCACTGCCCTTGTCTGCTTTGATCCCCAGCATTTTTGGGGTATCGGAAAGGATGGGCAAACAGTCTGAGACACCACCACCACCGAACAGATGGCAACTCTCCCACCTAGGGCGAGACACCAAACATCATCCGTTGGATTCTCACACGAGCATCTAGCTCCCAGCAGTGCCTGCGCCTCTGCAGTGGCACTCCGCATCTATCCTGCATTGTGGGAACCCGTCACTCATCATGAAGAAAGGGATGTTATTATGGCTTTCCATCTGTCACTGCAAAGTGAAATGTAACTTTGTATTGGGCTTTCCACTCTGCACTCAGGCATGGAAGATTTAGAGCTTGCTGCTGCTCTGTATTTGAAATGGGAAATGGGAGTGGAACTGCTGAGTCATGAGAACAGGGGCCGGTATCACCAGCCGCTTCTCCCCAGGGAAAGCCACTAATCCCCTCTGATGCACCTGGGCGCGATTGATTCCTCAGGATTCCCGCACACTCACACAAGCTCTGACTGTCAGAGGTGCATCGATTTGTTCGGCAGTAGAGAACAGAACAGATACAATGGAGGTGATATTTAAGGTGATGATTGCTATGGGTGGGTGAAGATAAAACTGTATTAAATAAGCAGCCATTAGAACTTAAAACTGAGCAGCTCAGCTGCCCGCTCCTGCCCTCTGAAAGGAGGATGATAACACTGTCATGTCTCTAACACAGGTGAGCAGGAGCGTAATGAATTCACAGGGTGTAATAAACCTGGTGGGAACTGGCTGAAAATAGACTTGTGGTAATAATACATCCTCTTGCAACACGGTGCACTCAAGGACATTGTCCTCGTCAAAATGACATTATGTATGGTGGAAGAAAACAGAAGGAGAGCATAAATGTGGGAGCCTTATAAACAGCCACGACCAAGACCCAACAAGAGCATCCTATTAAAGACAGTGATGCCGAACCCTCGAAAACAAATGTCAATTAGCAAAACTGCCAGGCAGAGTTTGCCAGGAAAGCTTCTGGTCATCATTAACTGCTCCGCACAATTGGAAGGGAGAGGAAAGGGGTCAGGATAAAGACCTATTTCCCTATCATTTCATCACATCACTCTTCATGTAAGCACCCTGCTGACCAGCCTTCTCCCAGAACTTCTCAGCGATTAGCACCACGCTGTTTCTTACTGTGAATTCGAACAAGAGTAGCACAAAGCTATCAGCAGGGACTTCAGTGATCAGAAACTGCTCAGCCAATTTTCACTATCATTTTTTCTATGTCAGACAAATGCCTATTGTCACCGGGCCTGCTCCTGTGGCATGTTGAGAGCTTCCGCAAATTGCAGAGACCCCCGTCTCTGATTTTAAATCCTTAAAATGTTAGCTCTCACCTTATAGACTAACTGATGAGCAAAGGACAGGGAGCCAGAAGCCACTGGCAGTAATTCTAGCTATTGATGTGCAGCGTAAGTATCCTGGGTACCCTGCCCCTGCCCCAACCTTCCCTGCCTGCAGAACAGGGATGGAAAGTAGCAGTATCTCCCCTGCCCTGAGGCAAAGGGAACACAAGTTTTTTTCTAAGATGCAAAGTGCTAATTGCTAGTATTCAGACTGCAGGTCTTGGTGCAGGAATTAGAAGTAGCAAAACTATGCAAGCTACTGTTGCAGTCCCCAAGAAAATGCAGGCGGGATTTTATTCGTCTGTTTCACAGAAAGGTTTCACTTCACCTGCAAAACAAAACCTGTGTGCTACCAGCAAGTTTTCTCCTGGAACGGGAACCTACTTCTGCCTGCAGCCCTGTTCGACCCTGCAGTGAAGCCATGATCCTGTACTTAGGGGATCACCATCAGCTGCGATGGGAATGCCACCCACTGATGTGATGTCATCGTTCAGCTGTATGACACTGGTGGAAGTGGAACAAGAAGGAGCAGATGGACTATGAAGTGTATAACCCTGACCTGATGTCATTAATGCTATTTGATAATTGGCAGAGGTTGCAGGCCTTACAGGAAAACAAGGGAAGGAGAAATGGGTTTGGGCAAATACAGGATGTATTTCAGAGCCTCCTCCAGCCTGCAGATTTCTTTGCAACACCACATATATTGCATTTTTTCTTAAAGCAGCCACTGTAGGGGCCAGGGCATTGTATAACAAGAAGAATGGTCAAACACAATTTTAATGTGTCTAGTAAGGCAGAGTGCAATACTTATATATATCAAAACAAGCAATGTGCCAAAGTGCCTGATGATAAGGAAGAAATGTGTCCTCAATCAAGAAAAAACAGTTTAATGCTCACACTGGGAGCAGAGTATTACACAGACACCGCTTTCTCCTGGCCACGTGAATTTAAGGAACCCTGCTGGTAACTGAGATTCCTTGCAGACAATCAGACCAGAAGCAAAATGTTATAAATTCTTAAGGTACTGAATGACGTGAGATACATCTTCACATTTTATACAAAACTGAGAAGGGAAAGATACCATGTAAGCATCTGAACTCCCATACAACAAATGCCATTTCAAGCATCATTTATTATGCTGCCTTTCACAGACTTTTACAGTCCTCAATATGGTTAGCAATTCCAGCTGACTCGTAAAGCGGTTTTAAAATTCATCACTGAAAAGAATGTTTATCTCTGTGTTTTCTCCAGTTTGGGAGTAAAATTAGACTCTTAAAACCTGGGGATGGTGTGTCTTTAATTTTGTTTAGAACAGAAAATAACTGCAATATGAAAGGTTTAATGAGGTTAGAAATCTAAAAGGAAATGGAGTGGGAATAGATTATCAAGAGAAATAAAGCCAACCGCTGGAGAGTACACTAATATTAAATATTAGGTTTCTAAACCAAATATATATAATCCATTTAGGGACTTAATGGTGGTTCTCAGAAGCACATTTATCTACAGCTTATGGTTCAACAACCAATATTATAACTCCATTTGTCATTGTTAGGCGAGGGGAATAGATGTCAGGGAGGCGAGGGTCAGCAGATGAGGAGGAGCTCGGAAGAGACTCAGCTACTGAACGTTACAGACGGCGCTTGGAGGGGAAGGGCTCGCCTGCAGATTTTTGGCTCCACACTGAAGATCTGTTGGCTGCCCTGAAAACGTCCCTTTACAAAAATACTCCTTTTTTCGTTTTCCTCATGAAGAACAAAGGCAATGTATTCAAGCAGGGAATTGCCTTAAATTAGGCTTTACACCCATTTTTCATTCAGCAAGATACTTATACCTGTGCCTAACTAAATGTGGGATTACGCACTTGATTAAAATTAGCGACATGCTTAAACTACTTGATGAATTGGGTCATTAGATACCCAAGTCAATATGAGATAAGGAGCTCTGGAAATCAAGACAAATTAAAAACTCAAAAATGGATTTTGGTTCTTAGCTTTTGGCACCTATGTTAACAAATTTACAGTACAGGCAAAGATTTAACTAAACCTCTTGATACTAACACCTAAACCGAAACCCCTGCTCTCCTTCCAGCTCTCCTGGGGCATAAGGGCGATGAGATGACCAGCTGTGGGAAAGCTCTGCCTTCTGCAATTCGGCTCATCTTCAAGTAGCCCCTGAAGCTGCATGAAAAACTTCCACCGTTAAGAGTTAGAGACTAGTAGGAGATGGAATATTTAGGGAAAAAATGTGGAAAGATGCATGGTTTTTCACACTTCCATTTTAGAAAAAGCCAAGGGAGCCCTGTGTGGAGATACCAGCAACCTGGCAATATGAAGGGAGAGCTGCTGGCTGAATGACAATTCCTCATCACTTTTACCAGGGTTCTCCAGTAAACCCTTCTGTACCACCATAAGAACAGGATGAGATTTATAGGCAGAGCTAATTTTTTTTATTACACTAAATAGTTGGATAAAACACAGAAATGTCAAATGCACCGATCCTTCCTGAAAAATCCTCTGCAGTGGCCTTTCTCTGAGGACTGTGTGACAGAAATCTTGTAGATTTGCCCCCGTTCCACCTGCTGGCCAGCCACCAGCCCCCTCGCCCTCCCTCCACGTCCTGCCTTGCTCCATCCCATCAATGCAGGGGGCGGCCGATGTTCCGTTTCACACTTGGATCGCTGTGTTATTTTGGTTATTCATTGCATTTTCCCTGTCTTTGCCTTTCTGAGAGGACGCCTGCTGTCAGGGACCCACCACCTCCAAGTGAGTGCTCAGCCTGCCAGCTCCAGGCTTCTGGCTGCAGCCAGCAGCTCGCTGAGGACTCCCAGGCGTGCTGCCTTGCTGTTTGCGCAGGAGGGGAGGGAAGCTGAGCTGGGAGGATGACACAGTAGGAAACAGAAGTGTGCTCCTTCCTCTCGAAAGGCTCCAAATCTGCTCCCTCTCCAGCCCCAAAGCACTTCTCGGGCCAATTCTTGGTTGACTGAAATCTTGAAATGTCACCAAGAACTGGAGCAAGGCAGTCCAACGTGCTTGTTTGAAGTGGTCAAAATGAAGTAAAACATACTCCACTACAAATTACTCTTGGCTGATGCTACTTCCAGCACAAATGCTTTTTGCTATCAATGAAATTTTGAGGAAGCTCAGGGGCTTCAGTTAGCACCATATGTTGGCTATCACTCTACTCCTAGGATGGGTATTAGTGGGTTTTTACTACTAACACCATCAGTAACAGCAAGTGAATTATCTGTAAGAGTCACAAATCCATTCTCTGAGTAGTATGACCGAATTCTTTCACATAATTTGCCTGAGTGACAGAAAAATATGTTGCTAGTGTAAAACAAGTCTGGAGACTTAAAATGCTTTTAATTCTGCAAAAAAAATATATAAATAAATGCAGAGCTTCTTGACTTCAGACAGCTTTGAATCAAGACCTCACTTCAGAAAAGTGATTAATTTTGATGTTTAACTTAAAGTGGAATCAGTTTTGCTGAATGAAACCTGTAAACTGTTTTTTTACAGCAAACACAGGGAAGCAGTTTTTCGACATGACATGTCATTAAAATGTGGAATTCACTACCACAGGATGTTGCAGAGGCCAAAATATAAATGAGTTCAAAAAAAAGATTAGACAAATTCACGGGGGATAAGTCCACCAGTGGCCATTAAACACAATGGTCTAGATACGACCTCTGGCTCAGGAAGTTCCTGAAGTGCTGACTGTCAGAGGTGGGGAGGGTAAGACCGGGGAAAGGTTCACCCTGTACAATCCTGTTTCTTATATTCCTTCCTGAGCATCTCCTGTTGACCACTGACGGAGCAGGGATTTCCATGCTAGACAAACCATCCCCATATGGTAATTCCTCTGATCTACACAACATTTGGATCTGAACAAAAGCTCTAAAATTTGTCGCAAAGCAGGGAATTTGGTAGCATGCAGAAACGCTGCTATTTTTTTCACATCTTGAAAAGTTTTCCATGATTCCCAATAAAAACCAAGCTTTACTAATAATTTCAGCAACAAGTTATCTTGCACTTCTTGCCACCCCAACTTGAAAAGGAGATCCAAAGAAGATACTAAATGTAACTGAACAAATTGTTTATTCCTATTGGTATCATGCAGCTGTACTATTATTGGTTTATTCTTTTGATCAAATTCTGGTGAAACAGCCAAACATATTCAGCAGAGTTTCTTGACTCATATTCCTTTAAGTAATTTAAACAACACTGTGTCCAAATGTCTTGCAAAAGTAGAATTATGACGGCATTTTATGCAGGAGGAGTTTGCTTCAATGGGGTGCAGGCGCACAGAGACATAACTCTGAGGTCTAGCGCTCCTTCTCAGACTTATTTACAGTGCAATTCTTGAGCCTTATGATTGTTGGTGCTTTTCTTGAGGCCCATCTCTAAGTGTAATTCTGTGAGAATCTTGGTGCTCGATGAAACAGAAAATGATAAATTTCTAGCACTGTGAAGCTTAAATATGTGATCTAAATGCATTCCCTCATTCCCCAAAAGCTGGGGTAAGGCACAGAAAAAGACCTCATTTAAAACCCAAGACCTCCCCTTAAAAACAAAGCATTTTCTGACACCCATGATACTTGACATGGCTCAAATCTAGTCCCGACCACGACATAACCAAGTCCCGAATTGCACGCACCCAGATGTAGCTTAAATTTCACATTCTGTAAGCCCCCAAATAGCACCAGTTCTTCATCATGTTCTTTAGCCTCCTATCTCAACTACAGCTTTGGAATTAACCTGTATGAATTTGTCGCAAGGCATACTGAAAGTGTCATGAACCAAAATCCTTGGCTAAATGTTAGCCAGAGGCAAGTAATTAATTAAATAGCCTAATTCACAAAAACATCCCGTCTACATACAAATTTCCACTGGTTTAAAAAACAATTTTGCTAATGTGTGGCAAAACTTATATCAGTTGTTTCAAATTCAATTTGATTTAAGCCTAGTTAAATTTAAATTAAGATCAAGATAAATCGATTTAATCCTGGTTTAAAAAGGAAGATGAATGTCCATGCTGAGTTTTGCATAGTTTAAGCTCAATGATGTAAATCATGTCCTTAGTTACTGACCAGTACAACTGTGAATACAAACAATGCCTAGGTCAGGATTTTTTTTTACTTTTTAGGCCTTATAAAAGTAATTCTTAGAAAATGCTTTTTTTATTTTTAAAAAAAAAGTAGGTTTGTGCCTTTCTTGTTACCTTGTGCTGTACAAAGATCTTGCAAAATATTTTTTAAACAATATGTGTATATACCTACTGAGACTTTATCCACTGCATTTCTAACAGGAGAAACTTCAGCAGCAGAAAGCCTAAACAGCCTGAGTAAAAATACTTTGTTCTTTCAAGCTTTTCATCTGAAGATCCTTCAAGGATGTGTAATTTCATGGATTCCGTAAGTCTGCTGGACAATGCACGACTAGATGTCTAGCGGAAAATCACCAAGATTTACAGAACAAACCAACCCCCCAACTTCCTCTGTCAGCCTTTAGCTTGCTTTATAAATCACACAAAAGTACGTAAGCCTCTTTTTTCCCTTTTAAAGCTACCATCTATACACAACACAAACATTTGTTTCTTTCAGTTTCTGTTAGTCATAAATTTTGCAAAATTAAAGAAAAGGCATGAGCAGGACCTGAGTACTGAAGCCAGTTTGAAGCCAGGTGTCAACATGAATGCTAACACAGCAACCAGTTCCACACCATCAGCATATTTTTAAAGTAGATCTAAATTATTTTTCAGTGCCATTTTATTCAATTTGTTGTATCAAATGTAGTTTTTTTCAGGTCAGATACCAGCAGCCATTTGGTATTTGAACATCCCCTTAATTTCAATCATAGCTATGCTATGGTACGCTAATGCAGTCCTAGCCATTTCGATTTTTATTGTCTTTCCCTAATTTTTCTTTTAGTCCCAAGAAAAGTCTGTAAGTGATAGCACTGACATTTCTTCTCATCCCTGTCAGTTGGCAACAGATGGGAAACTGTGGGAAGTTGCCTACCCTGGGCTCAAAAGCAGCTGAAATCACTGTGATGACCCCAGCAAGATACACAGCAGCAGTGGTCCCCACTCCCAAACTTCCCCCTCTGCTCTACATTTTTTTCTTATCCCCTCGTGGCATACTTTTCTCCTACTTATCTGGAGGCGATGGGAAGGCAGGAAGAGGGTTCTTTGGTGATTTTTTTAGGAAGGGTTTTGTTTCCAACCTATGGCAGCTTCTATTAGGAGGGAAACAAAGAGAATGAGCAGATCCTGTTGTGGTGACGTAAAGCCTAAGAGATATTTCAGGGTCACCAGCTATCTTATGTAGACAACATCTGGGAAAACCATCCAGCAGCAATAGGCATACCAGCCCCAGGAAATACTGGTACACATAGACAGAAAAAAAATAAGAGTATCCTGGGTTTTATATATATATAAAACAAAAAAAAATGGGGGGTCCTTTTTTGTCCAGAAGAAAAAAGTGACACATCCACAAACAGCAGCGGAGACTTGCCGGCGCACGCAGTGATAGATGAGGACTTTTGCTCACTCTCAGATGCATGGAAGAGAATAGTTTTTTGTGTTAAGAGTTCATTACAGCTTCAGCCCTCCTACTGCACTGTTTCCTCTGAAATCAGGGGCAAGATTAAATCTGTTGTAGCGGAGTGCTCCGTAATGGCTCTGACAGACGTTGTTTTTCCTCGGCCTCACATCTGGGAGTTAACCAGCGGAGCACTTGAAACCAACCAGGTCAGCTCTTTAGTTGAGTTTCGTGTCTAATCAGCCAGGAAGGCTGAGGCCTCAGGTCACACATGGAAATCACTAGAGCTATTTAAGTCGCCAGAGGTTATTAATAAATCTCCCACTATTTCCTTAAGTAAATAATTGGAGGCCCATCTTTCAAACAAGTTATGTCTGGCCATGTTATGGTACCAATTTTATCCTTCCTTTTTTCCCCTCACCAAGCAGGAAGAACAAATCTCTGGTGACAACAATGGCAAAACTGTGAATTATAAACATCCATGTGTCTCTCATTTGAATGCCTCCTCGAGTTTCCTTGACAGCTGGGGGAGAGAGAGGCTCTCAGTCTCTCCACCAGAGCCCGAGCCACCGAAACCGCTCTTGCACCAGCAGAGGCTCTGGGGAAGCCACCGGGCGCTGAGTGCCCCCGCTCCCCCCGCCGGCGCTGTGAGGCAGCCAGGTTCAGGTCCTTCTGGGCTGTAGGAAACGGGGGGAAAGCCCGGCTGTGAAATGCGGCCGGAGACGGGGCTCAGGGGGCTCCGGAATGGAAGGGAAGCGCTGCGGGACAGACGGGGTTTGCGGCGCCGCATCCCCCCCCTCGGGTCACGCACAGGCACGGGGCTTAACCGAGCCCAGGGGGCTGCACCCAGGCCTGACACACGCAGGTCCGGAGAGACCTGCAGCCGCTTGTCCCAAGGGCAGATTCACTCGGAGCCACAGATCCCCAGCCCCAGCGTCCCAGAGACCCCGCTCCCTCCCGCACACATTACTCCGCCAGCTCCAGAAGCAACAGACCGCTTTGCTCTCACTGTCGTTGCACGGAGGTAGATACGCATGTGCTTACAGGTGGGCAAGCGAACACCAGCCCTGGCCGCTGCCCATCGCCAAAGCTGCATCGCAGCAGGGACCCTCTGCGGGTGCGGCCTGCAGGGGAAGGCAGGGTAAGCACCCAGAGGGTCCTCACTGCCCTGCTGCAGGCCTGGCAGCAGGGTGTTTCACACCCCTCCTGCTCACCCCGACTCAGACAAACTCAAGGCGAGATGGCTTCTGCCTGCCCCTCCTGCCCCTGCATGTGCCAAGCCACCGCTCCAAGCTCCTTGCTGCTCTGAGATATTTATGGCAGCTGTGATAACCCCAACGCATCTTCTAGCTGCCAGATCACTTCCACTGCCACACTGAGTTATGAGTTGCCTTTGAACTTCTTTCAAGATGAGGCAGCCTCTTGGACATGAGGAATACAGAATGGGTGCTTCAAATGAAGCAAGTCTATGTGCAACCACGTGTCTTGTGTGTGTATGCGTACACAGGTATATTCCTTTACAACAAATAATCTCAAGTTTGACTTGAAACAAAGAACACTAGTTCCATCCTTCAAATTATACTGGCAAAACAGCAGGTTAATAACCATTATAACCTTCACACATATAGAAGTATTTTTAATTTGCAATAAAGACCTTTTTATTTTGCATTTTTCAGAAAATGAAGGATCTGTTCCCTCTCTTGACAACACACTGTCTTTTAGAACACACTTGTGATCTACAAAATTTTCGTACTTCAGTCACCTCACTCTTGCAAAGATTAATGCCTTGAACCTAAACCCCCAGTCTTTCAGAGGGAGGATTCTTTTTGTGATGATTGCTTTGCGGCATTTCTAACAGGGGCTATCAACTTTGTTAACTATAACTTTAGGTCTGAATCTCCCAACGGAAAGCAAATTTGAGCTGTAGCTACATACTGCTTCAGCCACGCAGTCCTTCTAGCAGGCGATACTGAAGTACACTGCTCCCATGCCTGCAAACGGGTGGAGGAAAATGCAGTCCTCCCTCTTCGGGGCGTGCTCAGGGTGCAGGAGAGGCGTGCCATGGCTGGACCCCGGGAATCCCACGGCAGGCTGACAGACACCTCAGGCCACTGGCAGCGAAGCTTTGTTCAAAAAGTGACATATTGAGCCTGTGTGTGTGTGAACGTGTGGGTGGGGGAGGATGGGGAGAGGTGGAGGTAGTGCAGCTTGCTGGCACCCAGGCTGTCGCCCAGGCATCACTGATGTGGGCACTGGAGGGAGTTGCTTGCCAATCCTTCTGGCAGAAGAAAAATTGCTACAGATGGCAACTGCCAGCAGGGAACAAACAGCAAAAACAGAGGAATTCATGACAGAAATTATGGAGAGAAAGAGAAAAAAGCATTTCCAATGTACTTGTTTCATCTTTTCAGTTAAAGGAAAACCTGTTATCAAGAGCCCAAATGAACAGCTCCACTAAAGTGGAGGGTGGAAACCACCGTAGGGCCATCACACCCAGTGGAGCTCCTTCAATTAAAAATCTACCGCGCAGTATGCTTACACAGACAGAACACGCACGCATCATATGCATATCTGCTTGTAAAGATTTGGGTGCACTAAATGAGTGACATTATTTATGCACATACATATCTTTGTGGTTGTGGCTCAAGAACTAGGCTGAAGACAAGCAGAATCTGTGAAATTTGCGTATCTTTCTTTTCTGCATGACAGAAGGTGCCAGATGAAGATATCTGCTGTCCTATCCACTTAAGAGAGCAAAAGTAGGGATCGGGAAAGGAAAAAAAAATAGAAAAAAAAATGCAGCAAGCAGGAACACTTAAAATGAGTTACTATGTCTGGTCACTCAATCCTTTAAGCCCTGCCAACACTTTTCTGTGATTAGTTAGTAAATCTGACAAGGCCTGCGTTTGTTCACAGTTTATTGACAGAACTGTATTGATAAAGCAATATCCAAGCCTGGGGAAAGAAAGCCCACAATCTCATTTTACTTTCTCAAGTCTTTATTGCACAAAGGTGTTTTTCCTGGATTAATTCATTTTCCTGAAACTGAAGTTTGAATTTTCTGAGAGTGCAGCTCTTATATCATTGCTTAATAATTATTTATCGACTGGGTAGACATTAAACACGGGAGAGGAAAAACATGTCACACACATTTATTTGTGCAGACTTCTGACCTGATGATGCAGTGACATTTGTTTGGAGTTCATGAGAGACAGGACAACAGTAGCTGTGGGGGTTATAATTTTTCCATCCCCCAGAGATACCCTGTGCTTTCCTGTTCCCTGTGCCCCCGCTCATCCCAAGCTTCTTCCTAGAACCCGCCTCCACCTCCCTTGGAGATTTGTGTTGCGGCCATCGTGTCCTGGATGAGACTGCTGATGGGGTCCCTCGAGGACCCATTAGTGCCGCTCATAAACCAGCCAGATGGGGTTTGCCTTGACCGAGCTGCAGTGGGTTGGCTCTGGAGGGGAACACGGAGCTCCCACCCTGTGCAGAGGGAATGACTACGTTTTCAAAGATTAGGAGCACTGTGATATGACAAAGTAGGAAGGGACAGGATTAAAAACAGAAACGATTTCATGTCAAAACCACATACATTACTGAAGCCTAATTGCAGCATTTCACATCCAGTTGAATTTTACAAGCCTGATTAATCCAGAGTGTCAATAAAGAAGAGGCAGCATGGGATTGTTCAGTCATTTCAACCCAAAATGAGGGGAAATGGGTTCAGTAACCACCTCTGGATACAGACACCAGTAGAGAGCAAGCAGTGGTGCAACAGCTTTGCGAGATTGGAGAAGGCACCAAACGCTTATTTCTTCATGTTCCTGCTTGAGATTGCAGTTTAAAGAGATCTAACAACCGCTGCTGAAGCTGGCAGTTGACAGAAATTGTTGAAAAAAACCTATTTGTTGGTGTTTCATTTACTGTTTCTCTTTCTTTTTTTCTGTGGGTAGTGGAAATTGGCAGATATAAGCCAGTGAAGATGTGGAACATCACCACCAAAACACAGAATGATAGGGAAAATTCCTTTATCATTTAAGTTAAACCATCATCAGATATCAATGAATCATATCACAAAAGCCTATCTAGGCTTCCCTGGCATTACAAATCCTGAGAGTCCTCTGGGCTCTTCTGCAGTTGCTATTGATTATGACTTTAAAACCAAAAAAAGTCCTCCTTGCTAACAATACAAAAAATCACTTGTTCTAAACACAAAATAAAGCATTTTTCAAAAACGGGCTGAAAAAAGGTACACACATATCTTCAAAGGCTATTTTCACTGCTGTAGGCATGCACATATTAAGTCTTCTAAAATTTATGAAGGAAAGAATAAGTGGGAGAAATTATAACCAGCTGAAAAATAGGCTGTGTTAGGAAGAAGCTAATAAAGTATATATACTTCAAGGGTGACATGTTTATTGCTAATAATCTATAACAACATTGCCCCTTTACTATGCAATACTTATCAAAAAGAAAATAAAATTATTTTGCCATAGGGGAAAGATGTCTCATGGGAGTGAAGGTGACGTCAAGGAGGCTGATCATAGAACCCGGAGCCAGGGAATCCTGAGGTCCAAGCCTCAGGTTCACGTGGCTGCACTCCTCACCTGGCAGAGTGCACCACAACAACTCCTGCTTATTCACCAGCGTTGTAGGAAGAAGGGACGTAGTAAGAACCTACAGCCGTATTATCCCAGGCTTACGCAACTCCAGTTTGATGGTGAAACTGGAGAATGGAGCCACCTCAAAGTGTGCATTCACAGCAACGATTTGAGGTGTTCCCAGGGAGAGCTGTGATGTGGCAGAGCTCAGCACAGCTCTCACTCCCCAGGTCTTGTGTCCCGGGGAAGGTAGACTCCCTTCTGCCTGGTGGCTGAGAACTGCTGACACCGTCCAAGGAGAAGCCCAGCTCAACGTCTTTCAGGAGCGTGGTCGCAGCATGCTGGAGACATGACTCAGCCATGTAAGTTCTTACGAGTTTCCTTATTAATACAACGCTGGTGAGATGCCACAGCTGTTGCTTTAGACAAGTGGGGTTGCAGTCTCACAATTCTCATTTTGACTGTGAACAAAGAGCCTGTCCCACTGTGGTCAGGATCTGGGGATGACTTATTGTTAGAGCTGGATGTTGGAAATTATTGCTGTGGCAACACTTTGTTCTGCATCGAATGCCATTTCATAACATAATCATCTCAACCCCACCACAAACATGGACGATGCTCCATTTAGAAGAGCTTTTAACAGTTTGTCAAATGATGTTTTACAACTGAGTTACCTCCAGTCTAGTCTGCTGTTGGGTTGGACAGAAGGAAAGAGAAAGAAAGAAAAATGAAGCTGGTATGTAAACAGTACGTAGCAGCACAGCAGCACTAAAATCAGTGCAGGTCTTCTCCACTGCAGCCATTTCCGAACAATACAAATCAGGATCTCCTCACTACCAGCTTTTCAAAATCCCTCCAGATTCAGAACTGACAGACAGTCTTTTCCTGAAGGAATTCACCATTATGGTGCAAGACTCGATATCCTTGGTTTTTAGAAAGTTTTGAGAATGAAGATTCCTGCAAGTGGGAAATCTGGTTTCACCGAAGACTTGCCATATGGCTCTGGACACAGATCTCAGAATCACAATTTCTAAGAAAAAAGTAGGCACAGTAATTCTGTGTCCCTGAATTTCTGGATATGCCTCTTGCAACCTCTCTGGCCCAACTTGCAGGGGAGCCGAGCATTTGCAAAGCCTCCTGCGGTCACAGCAGTATTGAGTGTCCAACACTTTTTGCAGTGGGTATTTCAGAGGACAGGTCTTGAAAATCGGTCTCTGTACCTCACTTGCATCATCTGTTTCATGGCAAAGCTCATATAGGTCACATCAGAGATATGAGATTTACTACGTTATTAATACCTAAGAAACACTTTGCAACTGCAGGTTGGAAGAAGCTCTGTGCTTTGAAAATTTTTAACTCCTAAATACTGCCATGCTTCCACTGCTTCCAGCAGAAGCAAAACCATCCCACAGATGATGATCTACTCTACAGTCATAAATCTCTCCTCTAACCTGTCCTGTAAGTACAGTTTGGTGGACAACTAAGGTGGGATGTTTATTTGAAGCGCACACATGATGGGAATAAGAGAAGATGAAAAGAACAGGACAGTTTAGGCTCTGTTGGTCTTACCCGTATTTATGTTCAGGCCACCCAATGCTGTTCCGGCTGCACAGGAGAATGTAACACAAGTACAAAATACCGTTTTTGTTATATATTATCTCACAGGGCCACAGTAGGTATGAATGACCTTTAGTTTAAGTGAGAACCAGGCTTTGCATGCAAAAGAGCTGTCTGTTTGACTGTGAGAGCTATTAGGGTCTGGAATGACTTCCTAAGGGGGGGTGAAGAAGCTGTCATTCAGTACACTTAAAGCTGAATTGGACAAGAACTGGAAAATACATTTAAATAGAAAATGCTATCTTGTCAGCAGGATGGATGAAGTGACCTTACAGATGTTCTCCAACTCTAATTTCTATAAACACCTGCAGCTTAGACCTCGTGTATGCTGGGAAGGGTCTACCAAGGAAGCCTCTGCTGAAGATGGAGACCCAGCTTCTGCTGACCAGAGAAAACTAGATCCTTAAAAATGAACAATCTGAACCAATGACAGGATTTCTTGTGGATAAAATTGTATCTATGCTGGTGTTTGGTTCTTCATTTTTACTTATTTTAGATCCCGGTCTTTCTGTACATGCTTTGTTGACAGAGCTATGAGCAGTTTAACCTCCAAATAAGCTGCAGCTACACACCAGACCAGACAGTCATGGGCAACACACACAGGCTGCTGCAAACCACATCTGATCACGAAACGTGCCTGGTCACTGTCATTATACGCACAACTACAAGCTCTGCTTATAACAATAAATATTCACTAATCGCTAACATGATTACTCAAAATGCCAGGAGGAGGAGGGCTGCGGAGGGGAGAAACGTGCCCCTTTTATTTTCACAATTTCTCTGAAGTCATGACATATCTATGCAAAACACATTTTCCTACCACATGTGTTGATCTAGAACTAAGCAGGAGATGGATGCTGAAGAGAGCCATTTTCATCATCCCTGGAGAGATTTGTAAAACGAGAGAGGGTTTTTTATTCCCCTGTCTCTGAAAGAGGCATTGGCTCCTTTCCACTTCCAATTTCACCATGGCTGCACACGACTAAACATCCATTTTGACACTAATGCGGAGTAGTGCTCTCTAGTAGGTTGGGTCAGCCAGCTCTCCTGCCTGACTGGTCAAGTGATTGTAAAATCATTAATGGTATATTTTACACCCCGCATTTCTTAAAAAAACATAATTACTAGGGAAATTATTCTTCTTTTACTCCAGGATTTTTCTTCTCTTCTTTTTTTACTTTTTCTTCCCCCCCCAAGACACATGTGCTTACTCTCTCATAACAGTCAAAATGAGGTCAGAAACTTGAACATATGTGGCTGTGTGTGCTTTCTCCTCCAACCAGAAATGACAAAGCAGAGTTTGGCAAGGCAATAAAGGAATGGCCACAAATCAGCCAGGATTATCTGACTTCCTTTAAGAAAGCCATAAATTGTTTACAGCAGCATTGGTCTTTAATGGCAGAATGGGGGGTGATGGAGGGGAAAGCTTTAATCTAACAATTTCAACACATTGCCAAAGTCCTTTCCTGTAGTTTACAATAAAAGAACCTCCAAAGCATCTAACTTATGTTGGCTGGACTTTTTTATTTTCAGGGAAAAGCTCCTTCCCATGCTCCTTTCTTCAATACAGAAATAGACTGCAGTGCAATGAGGTTAAGTTTTAAAGCATTAAGCATTTGACAAGAATGCTTGCAAAGATTTTAGCACCAGAAAACCTCTAGAGAAACTGGACAGAGCCTGGGATAATACACAGCAGACTCCTCCAGGCTTTAATGCACTGGGAATTGGAAGTGCATTAGGATTTTGGCTGCAGCTGGGCTTTTTACGGCCACTGGATTCTCGGCACCACTGCCACTAATCATACATAGGTGAGGGGACATGGAGACAGGCACTTTGCTGTGACTGCTACTCACTGTACACTGCAAAAGAGTTCCAAACAGGAAAAGGTGACAGTTAAAAACCCCAAAACTCTGGAAAGAGAGCCAATCTGCACAATTCATATACATGAATTTCCAACACTGAACCCTCCTTCCCCTTCCAGTGCAATTCTACATTCAAAGTTGTTTGGTTTTATCCTTTTGTTCTTGCTTATCCTAGAGGGCAATTGTGAAATTCAGAGCCATCACTGGAATTCGGACAATGAATATTTGCAAAGTTTGAGGGCGCCCATAGCCAGATTTTTAGAGATAGGGTCTATGTCTCCTGTGTTTCTTTGTATATTTTGCCCTTCAGGGCCATTTCCCAGATGGCACTGTAGTGCAACATGTATCTAACACAAACAACCCAATTACTACCTCCACTGCCTGGGATGGAAATCCCCAAAATCCTTTCCTGCAGCTCCTCTGAATGTTGGGATCATCCCTGGTGCTGCATGGTACTTCTTTGATCACACACCCCTTTTGGAAAATGCATTTCTACTGCAGGAATGATGTAAATAAATACAGCACAGCTCACATGGTTTGAAGAGTTTGTTAACAGAAAATATCCATTCCAGACTACTGGCTTCTGAGAACTGGAATGTTTCCAAATCTATTTATCTCATCACTTTACAGCAGCTCTTTCCTCCCTCCTCTTGATATTTCAGAAGTTTATTTGCCTCCCATTATAAAAATAAATACAAGTGCTCTCCCTCCCCAATGCCCAAACAGTAATTAGTTACAATGATTATTATTTATGTTGTGGCAGTGCCTTGAAGCCCCAGACATAGGCTGGGACCTGATACGGTTGTATGTTTGTAAACCCTCCCCTATATGCTATTTAACAGCATACTGCTCAAAAGTGAGTAAAAGCAAATTCTTCAAGTATCACAAAGAAGACTGCCAGCAAAGTTTTCCCAAAGCTTTGGATAAAAATCCCAAGAAGCTGAGCGGTTCCCCACGCCGCAAACTCTAGCTCTGTCAGGAGTAGGTCATCCTAGTTGAATTTGTTGTTTGCTTGGCTGAAAACAAACTCACGAGGCTGAAGTACAGTAAGGCAAATGTACAGTGTTGCAAGGGCAAGAGGGAAACCATTCCTTTCTTGAAAAGCTTTTCTTTAATAATTAAGGCTGAAAAATTACTTGTATTTTCCCACGCACTGATGAGAAAGTTAGAGGAAGGAAGGAAACACAGGAAGACCTGAACAGCACAGAAGCATAGGATGAAGTACTTTTATGGATAATTGCCATGTAACTCTCTGTTTTGTTTCTGGTGCCTAGATATCATTGAGTAAAACTAATTAGAAATGCAATAGATAAATGTACTCAGAATTCTTCACATCCTCTGAGTGGTTCCAATACCACCCATCAGGGACTCTGCGTTTGCCGGGTAGGCAAATGATTTTCTCATAAAAGGCTGGACGACTCTTATCATGGCTCATTTTCTCCTTTAACCTATACTATTACTGCTCCTCCTCCTACAAAATGAAATATAACACCTGTCAGTGTTGTAATGATTCCTTAACTATAGATGCAAGTAAAAAGCAAAACACACACACACCCCCCAAACCCTCAGCACAGAAGGCAAGATGAGCACAGCTAGTTAGCTGTGTCTCTAGTTAACGCATTTTGCGTTTCCTGCCAGGTGTGGTCCCCATTTCTCACTCACTGG
This sequence comes from Falco peregrinus, assembly GCF_023634155.1. NCBI lineage: Eukaryota > Metazoa > Chordata > Aves > Falconiformes > Falconidae > Falco > Falco peregrinus. The sequence goes on along the minus strand of NC_073722.1, from coordinate 86,207,621 downwards.
TTTCCCTCCCCAACAATTTATTCTTCAAAAGCAGAAGCAAGCAATGGAAAGAGAATCTGCAAAATACAAATAATGGAGCAAAATCAGTGGTGTTTTTTTTTTTTTTCTTGCTGCTCAAGAACTTTAAAGACATTTGGGGAAAAAACCAACAAAAAACCCCAACCAAAACAAAAACCTTTCCACTAAGTAATTGAGTCTGCACTCTTGTATCAGACATTCAATGCTAATTTGGAGTCCTGTCTTATCACATTACAGACAAACACAAGGCCCCTTACATCAAGTGCAACAAAATAGCTACACTCGGCATTATTAATGAAGTAGATGGATTAATTTCCTATTTATGAGAAGCTAACCAACTGGCTAGCTTGCTGACAGCACTATTAATGATCCTTAATGCCCCACAGGCGGTAATGGGTCCCGCTGGGAGATCTAGGAGCACTGCAATTTGTATTGAGGATTTAGACATAACAAAAAAAAAAAAAAAAATGCCCTCCTGGGAGCAGGCAGTTGATCAGCGGGCGCCCCAGCGGAACACAGCAGACAAATAATAAATGACAGCCTTGTGATTAAATCAAACCTTCTACTTTAAGTGTTAAAGTGTCTGACTGTCACTAACAATCTAGTGGTTGTTAAAGCCTCCCGGGGCCTCCAGGAACAGACGCAGTGAGCTGGAAGGTAAAAGGGGGGGCAAGCGGCAGTGGCAGCAGCAGGAGCCTTGCTGTCTTGAGAAGGGAAAAGCTGCATTAAGGCAGGGATTTAGACAACCACTGAACTCCGTCTCTGCTTTCTGAGGTACCACAGACCCAGGGCACAAGACCCCAAAAGTCTACACAAGCCTTAAAATAAAGATTTGACTTGGGAATGAAACGGCCTGAAGCTTCCCTAATCCCAACTCTCCAGCCCTGAAAATGTGCTTACAGGGGACTTCACAGCCCAGGGTGAGCGGGGCTTCCCTGACGTAAGGTCATGGCTTGGGTAAACAAATGGTCTTGCCTGCTGCTATCTAGGAATTTCAGTTTCCATTCATATGTCTGTGCATTCAGGACTGAAACCAGAGGGCTGTGTTTCTAGATTCAAAAGGGTCAGGTCGAGGTGTGAACAGAAGTCCTGGATGCAACATGGATTCCATTCACTTTGTCTTCTTGACAAATACAGCAATACACGCTCTGTCTTCCTTATATTTCGTTTCCTTGCTGTCCTAGACTGATCACATCCTGGGGCTGGGTGACACCTTGGAGGAATCCCAATGCTTTCCCTTCTGGAGATCAGTGTTAAGAGACAGAGATGAAACGACAAGTAGGTGAGATGAAAATAAGCACTCAAACTGTCCCTGCCCGTCACCCTCTATCAAAACACCAAAGCAAGAGCAGAGGCTTGATGAGTTAAGGGGGCACGAGGCTGACATTTTGTCTGATTGGGGAAATCATCTCCCTGCTCTTAGTCTCCATTCTCTCTCCATGCCATGACCAAGTGTACACTTCTGTCTTCTTGGGTCTTCTCCCACCCTATTTTAAAAGCCCAGTGCTACATATAGTTAAGGTAAATAATGTGAACATTTCAAACCAGGTTAATCTATCTTTAAAGAAATGTTTAGAAAATCAAGGAGAGTTGGATGTCGCGTACTAGCCATCAGCAGTAATAAAAATACATTCTCGTAATCCAACTCAGGTAGCATCACATTCACTCAAGTGTCTCTCAAATGATGCCCAGACCCACCATTCGGAGGATGATGAACCGCTGTATCTTGCAGAACAAACCAATACTATTAAACTTGCTGGTCAGATTTCTATACATGAGGACTGTACGTATCATTTGCAGATGTTCTTAAAAAAAAAAAAGCCAACAGATACACAGCCCAGTAGGATAGGTATACATTTCTAAGGTCACATGCAAAATTTTACGGTAAAAAACAAACAAACAAAAAAGGGCTGAAAGCCTTTTCAAATAATATTTCTTACAGTGACAAATATCAGTGAAAAGAGAAAGCCATAAGGAGAAGAGTTTCAATGTATCCTGTATTTTTGTTAAAAGCAAAAAGAAAACAAATATTAGCCCCAGTTACATGCTCACGAGTTAATTGCTGGATATTGACTTTCAGAGATTATATACAACTATCACAATGAAATTCAACTTCACCTTTCTCTTCAAGTCTCACAGAGTTATATCAATACAAAATCAGCACCCATGAAATCAGAATTCATACTGGGCACATACCTAATTTGGGCAGTATGTACCCTAAACACATATTATATCTACACATACTTAAAGCAAAATATCTTATTTCAGTACACTGATAAAATTGTTCAGAGCAGCATCTTTCAGCTACTGGCCAGCACCCGTTTGTGACACCCAGAGCCCGTCTGGCAGAGCCTGTACGTGACACTTGCACTCGAATGAAAGCTCTCTGCTTGTCTTTGGCAGTGTAAGTGCAGTACTTTTTATTTTGAAAGGACGCTACTTGCCACTGTAACACCCATTCAAGCTGTATCTCAGTCCTATTATACTGATGAGAAAGCTAAGAAGGGCACGAGTAATTTGTCTGAAGCTACAGAGGGAGTCATTGGGGGGAAAGGAGCTGGGAATTCGGAGCTCTTCCCCTTCCTCTGCTCAGGCCACTTGCTGGTAATAACATGGCAATGCCTGAACGAGACCCCCAGGAACACCAACACAAACAAGACACATGGTAACGTTGTTCCCCATTCTACCCTCCCACAAGTCGTAAAGAGTGCAGGTTTCAAAGGAGGAAACCTGAAAAATCAAGACTAGCAAAAAAAGAAGAGGAACTTGCACAAGGATTCCCACGCAAGTCCATAGTGCAGGAGTCCCAGTGCAGTGCCCTATCCATGCTGCTTTTCAGGGAAATCTTCAGATCTAATACAAATTTTGAAGGAAAACCTACTGAAGCCAGTGGGAATCTTTCTGCTGACGTGTCGGGTCTGGACTAGACTCGGCATGTCCTCCCCCGGGCTACAGTAACAATGGGCAGCTGTTCCCAGCCTGGCCCCGCAGTGCTTGGAGCTGGGATCCAGCAGGATCCCTTCTCCTCAGGCACAGTGCTGGGAAACGCACTGCAGACCGCAGTTTGCTCCAGCCAACGCTCTCCAAGAAGACAACCCACCCCATGACAGGCCAAAACACTCCCGTGTTTGCACAGCAAATCCACTGCCTACATGCACCTCTTCATACCCCATGTTCTCTTCCCTGCCAAGGTACTTACAGAAACATGGAAGGTCCTTCCATCTTCTTCCTCCTCATCTGCTATTCCCATAATCCAGAAAAAAGAACATTTTCCTTCTAGATGCTTTGTAAAACCTACATGGAAGGCTTATGGCTCCCCTGAACTGTAGCTATTAGGTTTCACAGGCACTGCAAGGTGGTCCCTCTACCAGGACACGACACAGAGGGGCCACGCAGCACATCCTGCACCCCACACAGGAGCCCCCAGTACAGTGCTTAGCTGTGACCTGCAGGAGTCCATGCGAGGCAGCTGGAATTTTGTCTGGTTTTTATACAGATGCCCTGAGACCACCTCTATAATCGATCACTGGTGTGAGATGATACCTGCTCTACTGTCTGGCAAGAAACTGTCATGCAATTTATGGCACGATCATACCTTGGTACTGCAGCCTGGGAAGACAGCCATAAATAATCATCTCGGCTCATATCTATCAATTTATTCTATTACCAATCCATGTGTGCTTTCTGGCAGAATTAGTCTTTTCTCTTTTTAATCATACCACTTAACAACCAGCTTAACCCACTGGAAAACAGAGAAGCCAATTTGGATTTTCTTCCCCTTATGTGAGCTTCAGTAAAGAACATTTAACGGAAAAAAATACAGTGTATGATGGGGAGCTATGGTGCACACTGGCTGCCAAGAAGGTAGCATCTACAGAACCACACTTATTTACCTATCTCTCAGTTCATACAAGCTGTTCTATTATAGCCTCTGGGTAGAGAAGCATCGATTTTTAACCATCACAAGCTAAAGAACAACCGATCTGACAAAACGTCAGTGTGGAATAGAGCCCTCCTGATGCTGGCAAGGCAATGCACTGCCCTTGCCCTCGGGCAGGAGCTTCAGTCCAAAGTATGAGAGATGTGCCCAGAGGCACCTGAGGGCAAGGGGAGGCTGCTGAAGCCCCCCATCAGATCACTATCAGGGTTTAAATGTAGGGGCAGCAAACGGGGGCGGTAATTTCTACGCTTCCCTGGCTCCATGTCAGATACCACCTGAATTAATGTCATGGCCCAATGAGCACGGGTAAGGCCAGGCAGCATCAGAGCAGTGAGGAGGTCTCTGGGATGCAGCATGTCTGTAGAAGCACTGGCGAGCAACAGCCTCTGCCTGTAGTGAGAACCCAAATTTTGGGTAAGGGTCAAGTGCACATCAGCTTTACAAGACTATTAAGGAGCTCCAGTTTGCTTTGGCTGGTGATGCATCACCCATGATCTTTAGTCAAGTGGATCACAAGAGGTGGAGCTGCACATATGGCAGATGACAATGAAGTCACTATATACAGAAAAAATGCTCTTCATCAGGTACCTTCCTCCCATTCATCACACAAAGAGTTAAGACACACTGCTAATTTCTTAGCCTGTCCTCTCCTGTCTTCCTAGTACTGGCATAAAATCGGATCCTGAACCTTGCTTGCTTGATCACACTTCCCCTCCTCCAACCTGTCCTCACCCCCTGCACCTCCCCACCACTTTGCCCCCACCGTCCTCACTCGGGTGGGGAAGGCAAAAAATAATAGTGACAGCCCCCACGGGAAAGCCAAGAGGCCCTTGTAAAGAGCACCATGAAAATGAACGCGCCTGCTCACTCATCACATTTCACATTCGTTCTGCCACTCGCTGTCAAATTAAAATGTGGCCAACAACTCATTTCTCCTGCTCTCACAGTTACAAATTAGTCCATTAAGCTGTCTGCAGCAAGCCTTTTTTCCTCTTCCCAGTAATGGCCTCCGAGAATTCCTTCATAATCGCCAAGTCCTCCTGGGATGCCCACCGAAAGCAGACGGAGAAGCTCCCGGGTAATACAAGGCACTTTTTAATGACACAACATGCTGTGGGGGTTTTTTTTCCTTTTATTTTTTTATGTCCCTCTTCTCCCTTCATCATCTTTCCCCCTTCCCTGCTTTCTTCCATCAGGATGATTAGGAATTAAAAAAAATAAATAAAAGAGAAGTGGGGATGGAGCGGCACGGATGCTTCTGTGCAGAGGCAGCTACAGGAAGGGGTGGAGGGAATCAGCTTCAACTCCCTAATTAAAACCTCCTAATTGAATTATCGTTATTGAAAAATTAGATCTTCCATTGGAAGCTTAGAGATCTGGGAAGACAGACGATCAGGTCCTCCTGTAGATGACTAATCTGTTTCATTTATTGAGTCTCTCCCTCCCCAGGCAGAGGCTGCACAGATGACAACCATCTCTTCCGTGGGCCAGACCTGTCGCAGAGCGAATCGCTCCTGACAGAACAAGTTGCTTAATGCAGAATCCCCTCTCTTAAGGGAGGTTTTGGAGAGCCAAAAGGACTTGAGTGTTATTAGCAAGTAAAGGGCTAGTATCAGCTGGGAGTTGTCTTTATTTATTTAAAAGAGCATCTTATAAAGTGAGGCTGTTAACGCAGTCTGTTCATGCAGGTGGTACGGGGAAGGGGCTGCTGACCTCAGCATTGGTGAGGGCACTGTAACTCCACAAAGCCGCTGTGTATAGAAACATGGCATTTAAAATAAGGCAAACATTTTCTGTACATTGATGACGCACAGAAAAAAATGATACCGACTAAATACAGCCAGCTGGAATCCACACTGCACTTTAAATAATAGCAACTACAGAAAAATCCTTCCTGTCCATCTGTTAACCCAAAGACTTAGTCCTGGAGATGCTGCTTGAGAGCAGTACTGCTCACCCACAGCCCATGCAGCAGATGATGATCCTGGCAAGCACCTGGATGGGAGTATGGTTGTGCCAAGCTGGAACCTGTTCTGCACTGGCGGGGGCTCCCCTTCCCAGCACGGGGCTCAGCAGCCCACCACCCCGACTGCAGCCACCGGCACAGCTCTGAGGGGCATCACCTTCCAGCCACCATCCTGCCCTGAGGAGGCTGGCTAGGAGGACACTTCGCTTTATACAGTGCAAAAAGAAAAACCACCTGTTGGAAAACTACGAGCAGACTTGGTCCCTCCTTTCCAGGTTACGGACCCAAACTGAGTTCAATCCCTACATCCCATTTGATGCTTGCTTGGTGGTCAAAGGAGGAAGAGGCTGAATCTGCCCCATATGGAGCATTCACCTCACAGAATCACAGCCCAGTTTTTCTGGAAACCTCTGGAGACAAAGGCAAGATGAGTGGTATCTGGGAAGATCCCATACTTGTTCAAAGTGAGGAGGAAAAGCTCTTCCCAGTGGAAACTGCTGGTCATACGTGTTGGCAATTTTTGCTTCCAACAAACCGCCAAAGGGCAGAAAACCCAAATCAATCTCTGTCCATTTGTCTTCCTCCCTCTCTCCCCACCGAATCAGAAAATCCGTTTCAAAATAGTTAGGAAGAAAACTCAATTTAATAAATACAGTGTGCATTCCTTTAATTTGCTCGCTGACTTTGCAGTGGGGTGACTCCTATTGCCAAGTCTCCTTAGTGACTGCATGGATTAATATTTCTTGCACGTGAAAGTCAAGATTTCTTATCACATTGCAGAATTCCAGGAGCTGCACCTTTAAGGAAATATTTTGTAGTAAAATTACAAGATTCGGTGACACAACAGTAGTCCCTCTTCAGCCTCCTCCCACATCAAATAAAATTCAGTGACTCGGCTGCCACCCTGCCACTCTCCTCCCAGCTCCGCTGTGAGTGACAGGCATGCTGTGCTCACACCATCCTGGGGAACAGCCGAAGTATTCATGGATCTTATTGCTAGACAGGCTGCGATAAGGCTGTTTTCATGGCTACACACCCCACAGACAGGCAGAAAGAGAAACAAGAAAGTGGCAACGGAAGGGTAGAGTCCTCTCAACACCTCCAAGGAGATGCCATGTGCTGGAGGGCGAGAGGAGCTTTTTCATGGGGAGGAGCTGTGTTATGAATGTATATATTGCGAGCTGGGGAGGGCAAGGAATAAACCAGTTTCCTGGAAGTGAAGAAAAATCGTCTGTCTTTGCAAAGTCTGAGGCCAGCTGGGAAGACAGAGGTGTGATTCAACTTTTTGTTTAAAGAAAACTCAGTCCAAGTGGCAGAAATGTCCAAAAAATCCCACAACCAGCCCCAGCCCCAAACCCCTAAGTCCTGTACTGGGAGAAGGAAAAACCCAACTTTCTCTAAACACAGACGAGTCAATGTGAATAAAAAATGTCCTTCATATGTCGCAAATTATTACTTCAGGAAGAAACCAGGCAGGTTTTCTTTCAAGAGTAATATACAAATATTCCCACTGGCAGAACAAAAATGGGGAGGAAGACCTCAAGTAGATCACTGCACCCTTGGATTTTGTTTCCACTATCAGCTCATTTATCCTTTCACAACATAAAGACTTCCTGATTGCATTACATTTATAGCAAACATGAGACAACTTCCCTAGGCTTTTTCACACCGTTCTTTTCTGTTCTTTACAATAAATTCTGCAAAAGGAAGGAAGAAATCTTTTCTCTTCCCTATTTACATGTGTGCTTTAGACAAAGATAACAACTAGAAGAAATCACCTCGTAGCTAGAAATGCCATAGTGCTTAGTAGAAGGTGAGGGAAATAGGTACACATAGGCTTGGACATAACCAGAAGAGTGTCCATCCATGCAGGCTTTGATTTTGGTTCAAATAATTAGCTGAGGAAGGCTTGGCCAGTATTGAAACAAACTGAATGGCATTTGCAAGGAGGTCTGCTAACTTTTCTCTATTTCTGTTGCACTGTTGTCCTACAATATAATGAGAAGGGACGTGCTATTGGAAATGCTAGTTCAAATAAAAAGAAGCCTAAATCATTAACACTTGGGTTATACAGATGCTCTTTTTAATGTACCTTCCATATTCAAAACTGCACATAACATCAAAGTTAATCAGCTGAAGCCCCACTCACTTACTGCAGGAGTCAACACCTTTGCCTGGGCCAGGCAAGAAAGATATCGGTTTAGCAGTTTGTGACCGCAATCTAGCTTGCATACAGCTCTACAGCAATTGTGCACACCGATCTATCTGCATACACATTTTTTTAACTGGCTCGCTGTTCTGTTTAAAATATCTTGAAATAACCTTGAACCTACAGCACAAATGCAGTGTACACGCACAGATACAAATGCGTGCGCGAGTTCAGTGTTACCATCATAAAAATATTACAGTGTAGTATTCAGTTAAGCATCAAAACTCCATAGCTTATAATTTTACTTCACTACTTGGGGCGATTTCTGAGAAATCCTTTGGTATTTTTAACAGCACATATACGAGAGACCATATATACCACTGCTGGCCGCTGGTTTCCATAAATCTTTCAAAACTAATATTTATATTCCCATGAAGGAGTGCTGGCTGCTTATTTTCCATCTCCGTAAAAGTGGTCAGATCAATAGTTCTGTGTATGTTACTTGGAAACATGTCACAGCAGCCTCTAAAACCTCTTTTTCCTTTGTCTGAGATCGATTTCTGTAATATGCAAATATTAAGAAAAAGGAAGCTTTAAGTTTCCTCTTAGGATCCTTGGTGAATCCTTCAGAATCCAGACAACCACTACGACGGAAAATTAAAACCCTGCCAGCAGTTTACCGTCTCCCCTGAGCACCAGCCGTGCTGTGATCCTAACACTTTGCTCCTAGCTATGAAATTCTGAAATTTGCATATTCTTCACTTCAGGATTGTTTCAGCTAAAAGGTAAAGCACTGCAGAGCTGCCTGCCCGCAAAACCAACCTGCTCCTCGGACAGCCTTGCTCCCCCAGAAGATTACTAGAGGGGAAGAGGAGGAGGATGATGATGAGGATTTCCACTGCTCTGCTATGCCAATGAAAAGATAATACCACTCACTCTCTTGCTTTAGATGTTGCTGCACACCAAAAGTTTTAGTTAATACGCAGGATCAGGAAAATTAAACTTGTGTTATGGAGTCTTACTTTGAGAAGGAGCAAAGAGACTTGCTATTCACTGGAGCTTTTTGTGAGAGACTTTACCCCCCCCTTTTTTTCCAGCACAGCTTGAGCCCTGAAGCTTTTATTAAAAAAATAAAAAAGGGAAAAAAAACCCCAAACGAAGCAATGTACAAAAGTGGGGGGAGTAGAGAAGGTTTAACAAGCTCCAAGTCATAGATTATAAGCCGCTGCTAAAAATTTATGGCTGTTTGGATCTTTGCCACACTGAACAGATTGGCAAGCTGATCAGAATCGCAGCAGGCTGCCTAATGAGTCCCACACAATTTTTCACCCCATATTTTTCCAATAAAAAAGCAGTTAAATACCAACCGCAGCCACAGCAGAGCCTGCCATCTGGCTGCTTTTTTCTCCAGCCATCATTAAAATGGTTCTTGGCAGTTTACACCTCGCTTTTTTCTGTACAGATGTGGAACGAATTTTCTGACAACCCTTGGATGAAACAGGGGGCTTTATTGAGCTTTACAGATTAACTGCCTAACTTCTGGTCCTAATTTTAAGTGTCTTAGCACACCGGAGGCATCATTTTAAGTGAGCTAATTGTATGTATCTGAGCCCACCAGCAACATTTGGTTAAGTTACAGTGAGATTCAAAATCAGCATTTCGAGGAGCTGTGTAACCCACGCCACCATGGTCACCGACGTCTGGCCCACGCTGTGAGTTCACAGGGATTAAAAATAATAACTATAAGGAGAGCGTTCAAAAGTGTCTACAGAGGAAACCAAAGAATTATGGTTTAAACCCATTTATTGCAGCCAAATGAATATGAGCAGCTTTATTTCTTATTCTTTGCTTTTACTGTTGTCCCCACGCAGCAGTACAGTTAGCCAGGGTGTAACGGAGCCCTGTATTTGCGGTCAGTCCACTGACTCGAGCCCAGCAGAATGGAACTGCAGCCCCAGTCTCTGGTTAGATGTGTTCGAGCCATGAGGCAGCTTACTTGGAAGCTGCTCAACTTGCCTCTTTGTCACTGGAAGATGACAGTCAGCAGAGGGAGAAGCAAGATGACTTTGGGGCACACTATGCATAGAATAACTACCCTTCTACAATCAATTTTTGAAACAAGAAATGCAAAGCAAAGGTGCTTTAGAAACCTAGAAAAATCAAAATGTAGCTAAGCAGTACATTTTAAAACTATTCAAGGCCAAACAGAAGCAGGATAGGCTGGAGATGGATAGAACTGGCTGAATGTGTCCGGACAGTTTGGATTAGTGTGCGAGTCCAGGCGGTCTGGGGGATGGGAGCAGAAGGGCAGCCAGCTGAAGTGCAGTTAAGATGCTCCAAAACCGGTGTTTCACTCTTCCCCTAGTGACTTGTCAAGACCACAAAAGAAGCAGTGGAAGTGCAGGGACTGGAGCCCAGGTCCTCTGAGGGCGAAGCCAGAGGTCTGACAGACCCCTCCTTCCCTCCAAAAAAATAACAAACAGCAGCAGAACATCAAGGAGGCTTTTTATCATTTTGCTTTCCTTCGCATCCCTAACACAGATTATTACTTATGCCAATCATTTTATAATGACCAGTGGATTTAAAAAATGAATTATTTATAGGAATGTTGATAACATTTATTTGTTTTCAGCAAGGACTTCATAGAATCATAGAAATGCAGTAGAGAAAGGGACCTTAAAAGGTCATTCTAGACCCCCTGCTCTGAAAGAGATTATGGTGGAGATTATGTGCATAATAATGTAAATGACCCTATAACTGTACTCCAGAATCAACATTTTCATTAAGAAATATATTGCCCTCGTAATCCTACTGGTTGGATAGATAACCTTCAGAGTGTGAGCTGATGCAACCACAGCTATCCAAGCCTGGAAACAGGCAGAGACAGTAAGAGTGGGCATTTGTTCAGAAACCTACCAAGCACAGGCTCGGGATGAATACAACTGTCTGGCTGTGTAACAATAGCTTTAATTAATGTATGCTTCTACGGCTGTCCAAAAAGGGTGGCCATTTTGGGGGACAGGAGCAGCAGAGCAGTCAGGTGAAGCTGAGAGTTGGTGTGATGGAGATAAAGGGTTCCACGCTCATGCTCTGCTGTTGAAGTCACCCTCGGCCCCCAAACTGTGATGTGTCTAATCCCCATTACTGGAAATGACTGTGCAAATTGCTGACGAAAAAGAGAAAAAGAATTACCTCCATCTCTTTAGTGGGTGCTGAAAGCTCCAATTTATCTCCTACCGATCGACCTAAAACACCAGTTCACCCTAAAAGCACTGATGTACTTTCAAGGCACAATCCTGCAGCCCACTGCAAACCTCATGGCAACAATAAAAAGAATTTACTTGAGCATCAGTAGTCAGGTCAGACGGTTCTGGGGTTCCAAACTCTATAATTTGGGCCTGGTGTGCAGTGTAGGGTAAAGGACTTTGTTTTATAGCAAAGTAAATTAAAACCCAAGCAGAACTGCCAGCGTAACTTTTTGTCCTATTACACTTCTGGTAAATTTTGCTTCTAAGAACCATTACTATATGAAGAGGTATTCACATACACACACACTGCCTTGATGTTTGCACTTTTTTATATAAACATTTTTACAATATTCCATTGCCACAGAACGCACCAGCTAATAGCCAAATCCTTAAAGCTGCTAACAATCAAGCCTGGCTCAGAGTTGCCTCTGAGTAACTCCCATTTCTTCAATGCTTTTGCACAGCAGGATTGCTAATAAACAACCGGGCAGTAAAACTACAAGTCAGCCAGTACTGCCTCTGTCTTCTCCAGTTCAGGGAATTGCTCTAATACAATGTGGAAATATATCCTGTGACCAAGCAGCCTCTGGGAATTCTTACATTTCAGGTTGGGTTGTCTTCATCTGGGCTATTTTGGGATATTCACAAAAATGAGTCCCAATTCCCTTTTCCTTGCTCTCCACCCCCCACAGTCACACACTCCACCAAGCAAAACATTCTAGCTACTTAAATGTGGTCAGGGAATAAACTATTTCAAGTAAAAAACCACTCTCATCTTAAATGGTTTCCATCCAATCAAATGATTTAGCCCAGAGGCTAAAATGATTTAGCCCTTACACAAGTCTAACACAATAGCGTTTGCATAACTTACTTGAGCTCTCTCTGTCTGTCCCATGGAGAGTTCCCAGCCCACAGAGAAGACACAAAGATAACTGGGCATTTGATCCAAGGCTAGCTTTCCTTTTATTTAGCACTCATCTAAACGGAAGGTCCGGTAGGTTACCTGCGTTTCAGCAAACCACCCTTTGTTTTAAACGTCCGTCCTCAGTGCTGCAGGGAGCTCTGCAGCCTGACTACATTTTTTAGTGATGGGGCTAACTAGGAGCAGGAGCAAGAGCTTCCAACAAAGCGCTGGGGTGAGGTGCTAAGCAGCAGGTGTACCTTCGTGCAGAAACCCTGAAGAGAGCAGCCCTGGACAGCCACATACGTCACTACAGAAAATCCTAAAATTCACGTTTTAGGCTTTTACACTTGTCTCCGACCCACAGAATGTTTTATTTTTATTGCTTATAATTGTTAAGTCAGTGTAACTGACACATTGCCTTTACAGATAATGTACTTATGGTGAATCTCAAAACTAGTTTTCGGGTTATTAATGATCCTTTCCTCCTCACTATTTTGAAGGGTTTATGGTTTAGATTTGAGATTTTAGCTGTAGGCAGAAATATGGTGCAAACTGATCCTAGACTATTTCCCCTCGATCCTATTAAAAATAAATTCCCTTTATTGCACAGGTAAAAGAAAATTCACAGCAAAAAAGGTAACAAATGGATTAGGGGTATTTTAAAGTCATTCAATTTCACTCAAAAAAAAAAAAAATTAAACCACATTTTCTTCCCAAGAAGTAAGGCTTTACTCTTGTCATTAAAAAAGAGCACTTCAAATCCATGGCACGCATGCAGAAAAAAGGAAAGTAAATAAGAAGAGCAGCTCTGGACTTCTAAACAGAAGAGATGGACTCAGAGAAAGAATCATACAGCCAGCCATTTGGACGTCTTGGTGTTATATAGTTCGAATTCTGCATTTATAGGCATCAGCGGGAATTTTGCCAATGACTTAACTGACTTTTATGCTATAAAGCTAGAATGATCCATTTTGATTAACTGCTCTGACCTCCTGCACAACACAGGCTTACAGCACAGGGCCAAGATTTCATCCCAAATCTGGACAGAAAAGAGATGCACAACATATGAGTCAGCAGGACAAGCACAACAATTTTAATTTTAAAATGCCAAATCGTGCTGGCAGGGGAAAACAGGGTGGATGATGGACAGTTCTGGATACTGAGAGGTTTCTTGAATTATTGGGAGATACTTGGCTATGTCAAGCAAGCTGACTGAGCTTGCTTTCATCTCTTGTTTTTAATTATCTTTACTCTTTTAGAATTTCCTTGTTGTGCTAAAAGTTTTCCTGATGTAAGCCTCCTCCCCAGATCTAATCTCTTTGCTTGAGGCAACTGGGGCAGGGTTATTTTGACATGCAAACGAAGAGGACATATGTTGCATGCAAATGAGAGGGCCACAGCTTAGAGCAGACAGATTTTTTTTCCCCCTGCCCCAGGCACTTCTGTTGTTGCTTAACAGGATTTCCTAGGGATCTAGATCAACACTTTCACATCAGGGTCTCTACACTCTGGCTGCCCATCCAGCCACCCAAGGGCAGTGGTGGGGAAGCAGGTCAGGCTGCCCTGGGTGCTGCAGAGGCAGCCCAGCCAGGGTTCCTGCTCCCAGAGGGGAAGGAAATGGGTGCTGGCTGCTGTAAAGGCTCAGCCCCACCACGCAGCAAGCTCACCTCCAGCCAGGCCAGCTTCAGAGACCTGCTTTGGGAAAAGCTGGCCCGAGGCCACCAGCCTGGCCAGCCCCACTCGCTATTTGTTGTTCTCAGGTATTAACATTGGAAAATTGGCTACTGTGTGCTGGCGGTAACTTCTTAATGTTATTTAATACATGTTATTGTATTCACATTGTAAAGGGCCCACACCCTGTTCTGATTCAAGACCTAGATACAGAGTCATTATGGAGCTATAAACACCACTTTTAAAAGCCTGACTATGTATTGACAGTTTTTTATATGTGCAGAACCGACTCTCAAACCCAGTCTCAAACACTGTGACAATGTTTTACACTGGGCTCATGTGTCCCCAGGATGGCGTTAATTGGAATAGTACTGTGAAAGCAAAGGGAAATGTACGAAACAGCAAGATCTGTGCAAAATAATTCTGCTTCGGAGATAAGAAATCAAGGCAATTTGGACAGGAGGCCAGACTCTGTGCTTGATCCTTCATCTCTGCTTGCCAAGATCGTAACAGTCATCCAAGAGTGAATGCTACCAGGGGAAGCATTTGAGAACTTGCCCTGCTACTAAGAAAGGTGCTTAAATTTCAAAATACCAAGAGGTAAGCTACCCATCGCCAGACAAAAGTACTGGCAATCTTACTTGCAGGACTTAAATATGTGAATATTAAGTTGGTCTCATAATGCTTGGCACAAATCACACCATTCATTGCAAGAAATCACTTCTGGCCAACCTATCCCCATGGGCTTAGAGGGCTGTCAGCAAACAACACAACCAGAATGAACTTGCAGGTCCCTCCCTTTGGTGGGTCTGATCCAGCCGGGACGGGACTGCTGACTGTTGGGGGTGGGGGTTGGCTTTTTCAGGATAAACTAATTATATAAACATACTTGCCTACCGCCCTAAATAAGGCAGATCTGGAACTGGAGCAGAGGGAAAAAAAAGCCTTACAGATGGTACTGCCACTCGGCAGCTTACAACAAGGCTTGGGTGCCCTCCTGACCTTTTCCAGCTCTCCCCAGAGAGCAGCCCCACAGGCACAGGCAGGAGCAAGTCAGATGGGGTCAACAGATGGCTGAGAATATGGTGCACATTAACACACATTCTTCATTTGCCTGTTTCTGGCCCAGAAGTAAGGAGGAGAGGGATTTGGCCCCAGCACATGCAGCAAAACCGTGGCCATGCTGCACTGAAACCTCTACTGGCATCGACGAGGTAGACAAGTGCTTGCTGCCAGAGTTAAATATTTCACTCTTAACACACTATGGCTTTGCTTTTGTGGTTTTGAGAAAGGCATGTTAAATTCTCTTTAAAACGTCTTAGGAAAAAACCCTGATGCATGATTTGCGTACAAATGGATGCAGTGGTGTTGTGCATGTCAAACTGTGGGTCGGGTAACCTGATAATCACATAATTTGCCTTGACGCTTCTCTAAAAAAGACATCATTGTCCCTCTAATTTTGATTCCTTGTAAATAATCAATCAATCAATTAGCTAATCTGCTCAAACGCTCCCCCCACCCCTTTATGTTTTCAATTAAAAGTGTGAAAGGCAAGTGCAGACAGATTTACATGACATTCCAAAGGCAAGCAGTGGCAACGGGTATTTTTTCACTGATCTTATCAGGTGCCCTTTAAGTACACTTGGGGTTTCTTGTGATCTTGACTGCTAAGCAATTCTGAGAATTCATTTTTTTCCTGATGGAAGACATGTCTTTATGGGGTTGCCTTTTGGGAAATTCCTCATATTGAATATCCAGAAAACTACTTAGGAAATAGTATTTTCCTTTCAAAAGCCTACAGATACAGCCATGAGGACTTTGTTTTTCCAAAACCCTTAGAATGTGCAAACTGATACTTCTAGGGGTATTCAGGCTTGGCTGGATCTGATGCAACTTTTGTAGAGATAGCAAAAGGCATCTGTCTTACACGAGGCTGAGCCCCCATCAAATTTCACATCCTTGCTCCAAAGTAAGGAAGTGTGCAAGTTGCTTAGCAAATTACTTGCAAGTGCTTACAACATGACCAAATCAATTTACTTCCCCCACCATCTTCTTTTCTGAGGGAGCCATGTCTTCTTATGTGAACTTTCAAAGAAAAGGCAATCCGCTGCGGCCAGACACATGACATGGAAAATTTCAGCTCCAACAGCTTAAACTTGGCAAAGCTACAAGCAACTGACAACAGCCCTGCAAAAGGAAGTGCCTGACAATCCCTGTGTCGGGCAGGGCTTCCAGCTCCACCTGCAGCCTGGCCAGGAATGCATGGACATGGTGTCAGGTCCATGCCCTCTCCCAGGCAGCTGCTTTTAAGGAGTCAGGAGAAGTGATGTGTGCTCTGTATTGTGAGTGCATTGCTAACAATGTGGAGGCTGAAGTGTAAGAAGGCACAGCCATACAACAGGGGAGCTTTATACAGGGGAAGATGGATCAACCATGGCTAATCTGTAAGACTTGAAAGACTTACCCATTTGTTATTCATATAGATTTGGAGTCTGCTTTAGACATTTCAGGTGACAGTTGCTGCAATACAATTTTTACATATAATGTTACACTGTATCTTCGATCAAATGGAAATGGAAACTCCTTAAACTGCAAAATAACCAGTCAAGACCTCACCAAGGCAAAAAAATAAAATTAATTACAACAGCACAAAACTGAGCAGCAACTGGAGCGGCACATACCTTCCCCCACGCCAAAGCCTTATTCATGTATATTGTATAAAATATTCTTTCAGGAACTAGACAAAGGTTTGTTGTTTTTTTTAAATTTGATCACAATCAAGCTTATTTTTAAGTCTTACCCTTCTGTAAGTGGCAAGGATGTATTTTTTAGCATAAAGCATTAGTGATCACACTGATCTGTGTTTTTTCAGATGAGAGGGGGCATTGATTGCCCTGTGGACTAAAAATGGCACTGCAGGTATGCTGCATTCAAATCCCCGTGGGGTTATTAATTCCTGGGAGCACTGAGGCAATGACACACTCACTCATTTCTGCTACATATCTGCTACCTTAATATCCTCTCTGTGACACAATCATTGCTCTGGAGGTAGAAAGAGTGCCACTACTACTTTAAGAGCAAAGGCCAGCAATCTCAGTTATTTCAAGTGAAAATCAAGTTGCACTGGGGTCTGTAAGAATTTTGCTGTCAATTTTAATGCACCAGGATCTCACCTTTGGTATCATTTTCCCCTAATAAAACAGGGATGATCACACTTGCAGATCTGTTAGAATGGGACAAGGACAAGTTAATGTGCGTTTCGCATTCTGAATGTGTAGCATAATAAGTGCATGAATTATTTATGTGTATAAATTTAAACTCTTTGATTGAAATGTAAGACTGGTTGATTAGAAACAAACTTCCTCCATCCTTGATATCTAGGTGCTCTGCCACAGGAGCTTAAAACAGTGTGGGCTCCCTGGCTGCCTCTCCTACTCAGTGCCAGCACTAGTATTTGTGAAATAACACTGAAGTCCAGAGCTGACCCAGCTGAAGCAAAGCCATACAACCCCCAAACTTTTCCGCCAGGTGAGTTCACTGGACCAGCTCACTGCACAAACACAGAGTGGCGGCAGTGCCAGGGGGAACGTGTGGCTGAGACAGAGGGGCCACAGCAGCACCAGCTTACATCAGCCTCAGTTGCCATCTAACCACACACCAGGTTAAACAGCAGTCACTATTAAATCTAACTCCTCCTAGAAATGTTTTTTCTTGAAAACATGTATCTACATCTCTAGGTATCTCTCCCAGTAGTGCAGTAGCTCAACAGAAGCCCATCAGTGGTATCCTGCACTTAATGTTTAAACCACCTGATTTAATAATCTGCAAAAAGGAAAACATGCCAAGCAATTAAGTGACATTGTGATTTTTTATCAGGGGATCAAAAAAGTAGAGCTGCAAGCATACGAAATGTGTATTGAGAAAACAAAGTCTCAACCCAACAACACTCTCTGCAGATAAGGTCGCTCAGTCAAATGTGTTCTCCTCTTGCTGATGTGGATTTAAGTCAGAGCTTTTAATGCTCTTTGCTCCAGACACCGGGTAGGTATCAACTAAAATGCAGCACTCACTCTGCAAGAAAAGCACAACCCCTAACCTGACAAAGAGAACTCTCATTAGCCCTTGGCTTCATCATTATCAACCACTGTTCCCAGTCACTGGGCAAAAAGTTTTCCAGCAACTTCAGTTGCTGTTGACACAATTTATGTCCTCAGTACAGCACTAAAAATATTAACTGAGTACTCATCCCACAATGTCAGAGCAGTACGCTCAGCAAGGGAATGTGCCCAGTTTTGTAATTCTGCCTGGTTTAGTTGCAGATGCTGAGTGGTGAGTTTGTATGTAATATGAAATGGGGTAAGAGAATGTCTATTATTAATTCAGCCTCACGAAGCAATTAATTTGCTGGGTCATTAACTCACCATCTCTACAGAAATTCTAAAATCCCACGGCAGAAAACCCCTGGCCTGAGTTCAGCTGAAGGCACCGATGTGTGGGGCAGTGTCTCCAAAGCCCAGGGCCAAGAGCTGCAGGAATTTGCTGTGAGTTTGGTGCCATGAACCAGTATGAGTCGTACCACATTTACTCCAGATCTGCATGACCACCTCAGTGGCGACCACCATCCATCATCCATCACTCCTCTGCTTTGCTTACAGCTTTCCTCATTAAGCTCAATGCATATTTAATTCCAGTTCACACAGTCCACGCTTTACACTGCGCAGAAACACCATACTCAGTTCTTCTGCCCTTTCCAAAACCCATTTGCTCACTGTTTTTAAGCAATGCAGGTGGCCTTTGTGCACAAGCACGCCAGACTGGTCTTCTGATACATCTGAAATCTCTCAAACCAGCCGTACAGCATAGCCAACACCGCTCAAAGCTGCTGGTGTGGATGTGGCAGAGGACGGTGAAGTCAAAATACTGATTTTTTAAAATTATTTAAAAAAAATGATGGCTTTCACACGTTCCTTGATACAAGGTAAGACATGTTGGCTTCTCTCCACCAAAGGCAGCCTTCCCTCCCAGCCATTATCAATAATCACTGTTCCAGCAGCCTGATGTATATGCTGGCTGCCTTTGCCGCATGAAGCCTCTCTCTGCTGGAAGAGGCATTAATTATAAGAGCAGGCAAGAAGAAACTTCTGCAGCATTGATGGCTGCTCTGCTGGGTGCTTTTCCTTGTACTAAGCTTGTTTTCATTAACTTTCCAAATAAATGATAAAAGGCACAGGCACAGGCAACAGAAAGACAAAACTGTAATCAATGGAGTAGCTGGCTGGCTTCCTATATATATATATATATATATATATGTGAGGAAGCATTGTTTAGATCTGTGCAAGTGCATACATACACAGGCTTTCCTGCCGAGCAGTTTAACTAATCCAACCATGAGTATAAAATATTAGCTCACTGTGAGCTTGAACACTTGGCTACCTTCTCCGTATCGCAGTTTCAAGCTAAACCCAAACTCAGTTAGGGTAGGAAGTTTTGTGTTCTGCCTATAGACTTGGTAAAAATAAATCAACAGAGAGGTGAGTCAAGCACTCTGTTCTTACCAAAATGCAATGCTGACAACACTCAGAATTTTAATATGACTTATTGATGACTCTTATATTGATGTTTATGTTGATCAAAGTTGTGGTTATTGATCATGTTGATAATTATCCCATTTTATATGCATGTAGATGTTCAGAGCCTGGGCCAGAAAAGAGACCCCTCCAAGTACTGCCCAGACAGGAGTCCTGTGCTTGAGCAGGAGTCATAGCTTTCACTGGCAACTGCAAAATAATCTTCCAGACCTCACAGATACGCTAAAAAAAGCTCAGATACGATGAGAAGGACCCATCAGCTGAAACATTAAAAGGCAGATTATGAAACATACCCCTAATTCAATGCATTGTTCTGAATAATGATTTCTAAGAAAAATCACATTATTTTCTGGAGTCTGACTCATGATTTTTAAACATATGGGGTTTGCCAAACTGCTGGTATAAATCTGGAACCGCTCCACTGACATCACTGAAACTGCACCAATGTAAAAATGGCATCAGGGAGAACAGAAACAGGCTGAGAGAATTGGACAGCTGTGACCACTAACACAGGCTGCGCATTAGGAAAGATCAAAGACTGATTTTTACAAAACATTTTGGCTTTGTTTTTATTTTACTGAATTACAGTAAAACACAGCCCACATTTGCTTTCAGTAGCTTGATGGGCTAAAAACTCCTCACTGACTTTTGGACACAGCATAATACCAATGGGTATTTAGTCAGCTATTCTTTTGAGAGGTATTTCTATCCCCTCTCTAGGAGGCTTCACTTGAAATACAAGATTATATTTCCTCCCAACTGCATGACTGCAGTGAGGATATCATAGCAGATAAACACAACATTCTGGTCTAAAGTCCCACCCTGCTCCCAGACTTCATTACTCAGAAACATCCCCATCCTCTTGGCAAGGGGAACAGAGACCAACTGGAATGCTTCTAAAGGTTAAACGCATGAACCTTTTGTCATGTTAAAAAACAAGAAGAAGGGGAAGAAAAAAGAGCACTGGCAGAGGAGAGCACTACAAATCAGGCCAACTGACTGCTCAGCAGAAACAGAGGGCAAAGGGTGGGTGCACCATTATCCGGCAGGGAATACACCATCCAGAACCACTGCTCGCACCGGGCGTCTGCAGAGAAAACAATCATTGGGATCGAAAAGCCCTCAGAGCTAGCAATTTTTAGGCATGGATTCTGTATCAGGAAATGCTGGATATTGGCAGCAAGCGCGTTACTGATACAAATGATGAAACAGCAGGGTTATATGAACATGTCTATCTCCAAGGCTAGAAGAAAGAAAAGCTAAAATCTCCAAGGCCCTTTTTGGTGAAGAATCATAAAAGCTACAGGCTGCATTTCCCAGGTATTTTGTATCATGATTAAATCTGTTTCTAGCATTACACCTTTAAGAAAGATCAAAGGTAGGGAGGTGAGGGAAGGAGGTACACCCTGACTTCCACTAATTGAAGCAAGCTGAAGCCTCCAGCACGCACCTTCTGGGTTCTCCGAAGTTTCCCTCTCTACCTCAGCATTTCCTTTGCCCTTCCCTGCGGCCTCCCTGCCCCAGCATTTGCAAAAGCGAGTGCATCCAGATGACTGACACAACAGAGATGCCTTTTATAGCTGCCTGGGTACAGAAGCAGGAATAAAACCATCCCAAACCTCAGTATAATCACAGGCAGAAACTTGCTGCAGTTCCTCCACTGTTTAATTTCTGTGCATCATTTCTTTTGTCTTTAAGAAAGGACGTCAAAGAACACTGAGGTTTAGGACCTGTTAACAACATACATGTATCAATACCAGTGACTGTGAAACACTGCATGCAACGCATCCCAGCAACAAAACCTGTCAAAGCAAAGCCGCACCGGGAAAAAACTAGTTTCTCAGCAGAACTGTATGTGCAGCAGGGTTTTTTGCCAATCTCATCCTACCCCAGACCAACCTAATTAAGCTGCAAGAACCTGTAGTGTAAAGATAACCATGGCATCCCACGTGGGGCTTTGTAATAACCTGAGTCAAGTATGATAACACTGACAGCATCATGGATTCTGTACCGAGCTAAACAAGTGTACCTGGATACCTCTTTTCTTACCATTTACCTTCTCCAGCGCCTCTGCTTCCTTCTCTTGCACATCTGTGCTTTGATTATAAGCTCTTGGGGAACTCCTGGGAGGCACTGGCTTCCCCAGGGAGGCTGTGAGTCAGGGTCTGCACTAGCCTCTACGGAGGCTGTGCCTCTACGGAGGCTGTGATTTCCATCTACTCATTCCACTGCGCTTCTTTATTAGCAAGGAAGAGAGTTCCTTGTAAATGCCTCCAAGGGTCAAGCACAACTTTGCCTTTGATGCTTAATAAAGTTTTGAAATCAAAACCACTATGTAAATGTTGTTCTTATTATCAGGTAGGTGTGCTCTGGTTTTCTTCCAGTAGAGCTCAGCTGCTGAAAGTGGCTGGTATTAGAAGCAGGTCTTGGATGTTCAGCATTCAGCTTTGCAGGGAGAAGACTGACATAAGACCTTGGCACACAGCAATGAAAGAGGATGCAATCTGATTTGGCAAATTAGCCCCTGGGATGATGCAGTTGCCATATGTACCTAGGTGCCAAATTTCAAATGGAGCAGAGTGACCTGACCCTGACCTTTGGCTCAGAGCGCTAAATTCCCTCTCCAGGGAGCCTCTCTAGCCTGAAGCGTGTTTCAAAGCTGCGAAAAGAATAAACGTATTCACCTGGGGGATATTTACAGCAGAACATTTGTTTTCACTTATGCTGAAATCTAAGGAGAGTTTTGGTAGAGTCCCTGCATGTCATTC
This sequence comes from Falco peregrinus, assembly GCF_023634155.1. Lineage (NCBI taxonomy): Eukaryota > Metazoa > Chordata > Aves > Falconiformes > Falconidae > Falco > Falco peregrinus. Next base: position 86,185,369 of record NC_073722.1, on the reverse strand, counting down.
ATTCCAACAACAGGTTTTGCAACTCTTCTTATGCAGGTGTCTGAGGCCTGTGCAAATCTCTGGCTGACCACAATTATCTGATGAACTCTCTCTTCTAGACAACAATTTGCCCAACTTGTGATTTTTCAAACAGAAGCAAACATCCTCTTCTTTCTCACCGATTTCCAAAGACAGTACAGTACAAACAAGGAAGCTGTCAGTTACAAACCTTTGCCACTTTTAAAAAATATACTCAAGAAGTTTACAAGTAGCATTGCAAATAATTTAACCTACACTTTCCAGAAGCTGAATTGTTACATTTTTTTTAGTCCTTGCATTGCAAAGTAGTAGTTAGCTTGCTAATTAAAAACAATTGCTTAATGGGTCATCAGACGGCAAGTTAGACAGGTTAGATGGAAGAATGTCTATTAACTAAAGGCAACAGTCAGAGCTTTCTGAGCTTCAGACTAGCCTTATGATACCCAAAATACAGAAATAGTAAAGAAAGGTAAGAGAAGGCAAGTAAAGGTTCAACAACAAGGCAGATTAGTTAAAATCATTCTATGACACAAATCAGCTTTACATCTTTAACAGTCCAGTTCGGTAATGCAATGCCACTTACACCCCAAATGCAACCTCCATGTGGATCTGCTTTCACTTGGCTTTTGGCTTTAACATTTTAGTTGACTTGAATAAATTTTTCTAAGTACCCTGGTATAGACACAAAGCCAGAGATCATCTCAAACACACACCTGATCTTCTAGAAAGCAGCATCAGTCCTAGAAAAAACTGCTTTCCTTTTTCATAGCCCACTCAAATATCAGTGGTTTGAAAACTTACGCAAACACTTTCTTCAGATTCAAGTTGTGCTTGAAAGAGATAGTAGAAGTATTCAGAGAAAAGGTGAGAGAAGAACTGAACGCAGCATTATGGGCCATGTGGTAGGCTTTGGGAAAGGCTTCCATTTAGCCAGCTAGTAGAAATACATCTTTATTTTAAGGAACTGAGTCACTTCTGAAATGCATCATTTGTTTAAATTACAGGAAATAAAGGTTTACAACCAGGGATGAGCTTGGCAAACCTTGTTAAGAAAAAACAATGGTTTGTATGATCTGCAGAACCTGATCTCTGAAAGGCTGATACATCCCTAAAAGCAGCAGCAAAAGGGGAGAGAAAGCTTTACTAAACCGTTTCTACCCATGTTTCGCATAGAGAACATCTGTTTGCACCCTAAAACGTACACAGGCATTTGATAAACACTTTCTTTCTTCTCACTTCAGGACGGATCTTTGGCTCTCACAAAAATTGACACTACTTTTTATATAGTCTCACTCATTTCAAGTGCCATACAACCAGGCATGGCAAAAATAAATGCTTAAGGATACAAAGTAAAGCATTTAAAAAAAATTAGGAGAAAAAGAGTTGTCCACACGACCTTCATTTAGCTCTCCTTTGCACGCATGCTTTAGTTGTGTCATAAACCCCTTTTTCTTTTAAAAATCTGGCTCCCTTGTTTCCTCAGCAAACCCATCACAGGCCCTGGTTCCCCCCATCACCACATCAGGCCCACACATCCAGCCTGCGGGATCTGCCACCTTCCTCCACACGGCTGGATGCCAACAGGAAAAAGCTATAAGCGTAAATGGGACACACTTTTGCCAAGTACCATCTTCTCTGCTCCTCTGGCAGCCAGGGGGAGAAGTGGAAGATCACCCTGTGCTGAAGCATTTCAGCTGAAATCTACCCAAATAATTCAGTGTGAAGAAGATTCTCAACAAAGAAATTCGCAGTGATGAAGTCTGGCCAGATCGTAGGCACATGAAAGCAGAGACTCATGGTATAAGGCGTAAGACAACCTTAACATCTGGCTTTCCTTAGTGTCCTGTTTACAGAAGAGTGGGAAAGACCTCTATGTTTTGTGACTTTGAGAAGAATGAAGAGAACATGTCTCTCAAGCTGCCCCAAAATAAACAAGGATAATTTGTGTATCCAAGATGACAATAAAGCTTGTCAGTGAGAAGCTTCTAGCAGAGAATGAAGTCAGCTGCACATGACAGAGACAAATGCCATTTCAAGGAAAAAAAATTGTGCTGAGATTGGACAGGATTTTCCATACTCATCTTGCCTTTAGAAAATAACCCTGAACTTAAGACTTAGAAAAACACACAGAGACAAGCATCTTCTACCTTGCCTTGGCAGCTTCAGAAGAACACTAGGAATTAATCATAGGTACAAACAAAATACTCGTAAAAAAATCCTTGCTGCATGACACAGACTGGAGCAGAGGATGCACTGAAACTGATTCATGAGCAGTGCCTCTGAACCTGCTACTGTAAATGTCATTTTCCAATACCTCCCCATTCCTACCAGCAGGCTAAAGCAGCAATTAAAAAAGTGGGAGTGCTCTGCAAGCCTTCCCTGTCTGTAACAGACCCACATCCAGCTTTTTATTAGGTAATCCAATTACTCTGATGTGACCTTACTCCATACATTTATGTCTAGTCAGACTATAGGATAGACTATCAACCTGGGCGTTTTTCTTACGATGCAAACCTCTCTTCCTCTAGTAACTGAGGCTATTACAAAACAAAGCTACTGCACAAAACACTGCATCTCTCCTTTGCATCTCCCCTTCTCTGATCGGGTTCCAGCTGGCTGGAGAGCAATTACACACCCAACTGCAAAGGAGAACAGGTCGAGGCCAGTCTCCCACAGCCACTCCTCGGCCCATGCTTTCTTCCAGGCTTCCCCCCACTCCTGAGAGGAGGTCCCTAATAACATCCACAGAGCTGCCTCATTGTTCCCCAAAATTTTCCTTTATGACAATGCTGTTGATGGCAGATAGGTCTCTTGGGTATGATGAGGCCACTGCTTACCATGTTGGCTTATGGGACCTCTTCAGAGCACAGGCTTCCTCTCTCTTGCTTTTTCCCTGGAAGATGAGCTCCCTGGAGCAGGGACAGTTTTTTGTGAAGTAAATAACCTAGTGTGGATACGGTCTTTGGCCAGAGCTCCTGGGGGCTTTGATACAGCAAATAACACAAAGGTCATTTCCAGCATCACCCAACAGAGCTTTCTTCGGAGATCAATGACGGAGTTGCAAGACTGACTATCAAAGCATCTAAGCCACAGCCCCTTCTGCAACAAGGGTTCATAAGTCTCTTGCAAATAGATCCATGAAAGAAGCTCTGAAGAAATTGGATTCCTAGCCCATGTGTGAGGCAAATTCCAGTTTATACACCATTCGAAACAGGCTCTTTCAAAGGGTGCAGGGCTTTTGCTTGGAAATAAGCCAAGGGAGGACCTTGGCCTGTATCCATTGACCTCTGATGACAGAGATTAGATAACAAGTGAATGGAAGTGCTTTCAGCGGTGGTGTTGTGGGCTGAAAGACATATAAAGAGTATGTATCATGGCAATACTTAGCATATAAAAATCCCTGGAGAGATTATCCAGTGGAAAAAAAAAAAAAAAAGTTTTGATATTCCCCAGTTTGTTACACTGATTTTCCTGACTTTCCTGGTGTAAAGAACACTTTTGCAGGTTTCTCCTGCTCTGAAAAATGCTACAGCCTCTGCAGATTCCTGAAGAAACCTGTAGTTCTCGATGCTCAAGGGGCACTTCTGAACACCCTTTATTTCATTCTCTTCAATGCTTTTCACACTATACTTTGACATGAAGGATCTGATAAAATAAGACCCAAAAGCTAGGGCACAGGAGAGGAAGGCATGCAGATGTAAGAGCCGGCACATCTATGGCCATGTGAAAATAATAAATAAAGCCAAAACCAGTAAGGGAGTTTCTAAATGTGAAGGATCACAGTAGCATGACTAGAGAGGTTCATCAGGCAAGGGTTCACAGGCAAGATTTCTCATTAAAACAATTGGGTTTTCTTATTTTTTTGGACAGTTATATGACACAGCCCATAGAATTTGTGCAGGAGCCAAAATTTTGAGGGACAGGCGCTTTGTCAGCCTGGGCTTCCCAAAACACTTTGGGCCTTTCTGATGCAATGGAACTGAGTAATCACTGCTGCTTAACACCCCAACGAAGCTTACAAACCAGAAAATTGTGCTGTATTAGTGAGAAACAGGTATCTAAGGCAGGGTTCACTTCAAATAGACACGATTCCCCATGCGAGTTACAAAGCTGTGCAAAATGTAAGAGGCTTGTTTCATTTGCTAGAGCTTTTGATCAGCTCCAGGCAGAGGAAATGCCATAGCACTTGTAATAACTCACACAGAGTTTTTGTCATGCTTCTGACCAAGTCCGCCTGGTTTTACACTCCTTTCTTTTAATTCAACACAAGGATGATTACACCTTTGGGCCTGGGATTATTTCCAGTTGTATAACTTCACAACTTTCACCTTGCTGTGTCTTAATGTCTCTGCCCAGGTCAAAGATGCGTATAGACCTCTGCCCATGAGAAAGCCTATCCAAGGCAGCTTCCACAGCAGGGGAAACTACTGTCTGTCTCCTCGGTGCCTAGTGGTGCCACTGGATGCAGGGTCTGCTACAGGCTGGACACCATCCAAGCCACAGGCACCAGCCAGGTACACTCCAAAGCTATTCTCCCTGCTACACGTCTCCTTCACCTCCTACAGGCAGAGGCAGCTGCTATGAGGAACAAGGAATGGCTCTTCTCTGAGCGAAGCTTTTCCGAGCCCTGGAAACATCACAGCTGCCTTCATGGAGCAGCTGATATGCACAGGAATCCCAGTAATCAAATCACAGCGGTGGCTCCAATGCTATTCCCCCACCGCCGTATGAAAGGCCACCGGGTGAGGATTACCTAGGACGATTTAATTATGTGTGAAAACAGCTGCAAAGCTTTACGGGGTTTTAGGGTTGTTGTCCTTTGGATAGGAGGGGGAAAAGGAGAAGGAATTAGACACAAAGCAAGCTGGCTGTAGATGATCTGTGATGGCAGGGAAGCACGCTGTCATACACACGAGCAAAAGATTCAGGTATGACACATACAAAGCCGTTTTTTCTCGAATGGTTTGCTTTTCATGGCTTGTCACCTGGAATGCGGCCAGTGTGACCCACTGCATCTCCCGCAACTCCTAGTGGCACGAGAGATGACACCTCTTTTTCTGTACCCACCTTCTTTATCAAATGAGAAGGCTACTTAGCCACCATTTACCTATACTTCCGTGTTAAAAGATCACAGTGGCCTAAGGGGAAGCGAGGTGTACTCTTGCTGATACTAGTTGAAATCTTGGTTATATTTAAATTAAAGATAGTTTATTACTGCCTTTGAACAGGCCAGAGTTTCACCCATGAGAATACAGTGTCTGGAGAACAGAAGGTAACAAAGTCCAAACACACCATCTTTTAAACCACCTTGTCTGAGATATTTTGCCCTCCTTGATTCCACTAAAAGGTCTCCATGCCTTGCAAGTATCTGTAGAGGAAAACAAACCACCACAGAGAATACTTCACTTAGTATTAACTTTCATAAGGCACGATGAGAGCTCATCAACGCAGTCTGTAAGCCGGTTGATTTAAGGACTCCACCAAACATGTCTCATACAGGAATTACAATACATGTGGTATTTGTTTGGTTTTGTTTTTATTTCAATTTTATTTCTGGATTCTACTTTGCTTTGTAAGTTATTTTTCTTGCATGACAAGCAATATCCAATTATTTATGCACTGTCTTTTTTTGTTTTGTTTTAAGTTGACATTTTGCCCAAGCCTAAGACCACAAGATGCTTACTAGAGTGGTTCTCCTAGCTTCAACGAGGTCTTCTGTACTGCTGGCTTTTAAAAATCAGTACATACTAAACCTAGTACACATAAACCCAAGGCATACAGTTAGTGACACCAGCCACAATATCCCCTCCACATGTATACGTGCATTTGCTCTATGCACAATGGTGTTTCCAACCTGAAAACAATGCATTCAAGGAAAAAATGTGGGTTTGTGTGATGGGATTTCCAATGGAGCCTGAAGGACTTTGGTATCCTCAGACTATAAAGAAAGTCCAGAGAACAGAATGCTTAACATCGTCAGCCTCTTTTGAATTCCCAGCCTTACTGAACCAAGAATAAAGAAAGCCTGGCCCATAAGCAGGAATCCACTAATTAAAGAGAAATGGGGCTTATTTGTCTTGGTTTCTGAAGTCACAGTTCTCCACTTCTGAAAACACAAGTTTCTCACCAGTTCTTTTCCGCCCTAGGGCTGTGACCTAAGCAGCTTAAATGATACACAGATTTTGGTTGAAATCTGCTCCTTATTTACTGGACTTCAAATGTGCAAGCAATTACTGAATGGGTCTCGTTTATTGAATAAAAGTATTTAGGCATTATGTTTACAAAGGCTTAGAAACATTAAAATCTAGTGAAAAACAATTATTTTTACAGAATACATCTGCAAGCAATATGAAGTCATTTTGTTTTTGTAAATTTCTCCGTAACAGACTTATGGTTGATGTGGAAAATGTTCACATTGCAGCAGTGAATTATTTTGAAATGCCAAACTTAATAAAGGAGAAATTACTGCAAATAATATCACAACCCTTAAGGAGAAAAAAAAAAAAAGCCAAAATACCAGTGGTTTCCTGACTAGTCAATCCTCTTCAGATTGGCAGACCTCTTCAGACTAATCAGGAAGAGTTAGACAAATAGTTACTTTATTACGGAGGCTGTCAAATAAATCAGAATCTGGCGAGCAACTGTTTCTGAGCCCTGCAGCCTGCCTGGCTTCTTTTCTTGTAAAACCAAGGCAGTTACAACAGACCCACGTATGTGTGTGTGTGTCTGCAGAGCTACGTGTAAGCTTCAGGCCTCTAAACAAAACTTCTTCCAAATTTGGGCCAGCATTTGTCTTGGCTTCCCCAGGTTTTGTTGTGGAACATGGCTGAGAGAAGAAATGTTTTCTAACCAATTAATTCAAGTAACTGCTGTTATTCTTAATGGAGAGGTCTGAAGCTCAGCTCACAAAGGGTAATGAGAAAATAATGTTTTAAACAACATCATCAGAGGAATTAGGCCACAGACTTGAACTACATTATCTGATTCTCAGCGCAGAGTTATTTTGCCCCCAAAATGTTTGCTCTTTACAGTGGCATGACGAACGGGAATTTTGCCTAAGGTACAAGCCTGAGACACGGCCACAACTGAAGGTCACAGAACAGCAAGTTTCAGCAACCAGCCACAAGAAACGGTTGCTCATGCCACTACACCCCAGACTCCAAACACGCTCCTAGCACTGGTAGGCTTTGTATGTTTGAGAGTGAGTGAAAACCCAGGGTCTCATTTTAGCACAGCACTGGGGCACATCTAACGTGCCGTCCCACGTGGTACATACTTCAGCATGTATTTAAACTGATGCTGAGGAGACTTACGTACATAATTCGACTTCAGCATTACTCAGTCATTCTGCTGAACAGAGGGAAGAAGAGTGCTGCGTCGAGAGGCAGGTAACAACATCACCTTTTGTACCTCCACTCAATCCATTCTGTGTTGTTTATCCGCGCAGAACGGTATTGATTTGAAAGGCAACCACAGGGCAGGGAGATGGCAAAAAGGAGACAGGGCAGGGAGGGAGGAGGAAAGTTTGAAGTTAACATCCAGACTAGGTCTAATGAACTCTGGGGCTTACAGTCCTGTTTCAAACATTTTCAAGCACAGCTTTTATACAGATGTATACATATGTATCTTTTATACAGAATACATTCACCAGCTCAACAGCCAAGAACTGTAGTTGGAAACTGTACGACTGCCCGGGCAAGAATTGTCCTTACTTCTGCCTCTTTTACGTTCACAGCAATGCAAACTGGCAGTACTGACAGATCAATTCAACACCAGTGATGTTACCGACTTGCTAAGAAGATGGGATATAATAACTTTTGAAGCTAATAAGATGGCTTAAAAACATCATTTTTTTACACTGGACCACATTAAAAGCAAGCAGCGCAGATGGACTTGCACCTGCTTCCAAATGAAAGTGGTAGCTAGTGCAGTGCTATTCTTAATACAAATTAACTTTCAATACAGATCTGCTTTAGTTCTAATTGACTTTACAGTGCTACTAAAAATAACTATTCATCTAGCTGGCAGGCATACTTCTCCCCTTCTCCATGTCTCCATATGGACAGGGAACACTACAAGCACCTCAGTGCGAGTGGCATCAGCCTTTTTCTCACCCAAAGCAGTTTCCTACTCCCTCTGCCACTTTTTCCTCCATGGGGCCAATGGGGAACAACTGCCCACAGCTGGTAGCAGGACTATTCATCACTGGGATATGTCTCCTAAAAGTGATTTATTTGATGCAAAAGCCACCCCCATAAATTTAGGTAGCTGTAGCCTATGCTGGCATTCCTGTACACATGTATGAAACGAACACACCACCACAAAGTAAGTTCAACTGCTCCCCAACGGGAGCCCGCATGCCTGCTCCTACACTGCAAGTACCAAGTAACCCACTCCTCGAGGGAGCAGCTGGCTTGGAGAGGGGATGCTGAAAGTGTTCATTTCTCATCGCAGTGCACGACTAGGGCTGACCTCCACGAGATGGAGGGCTGCGGTGGGCGCAGGGCAACCTGTACAACTGCCAGTGGTAGCCCCCTCAGGGCACATGGGTGAAGATGCAGGAAGCCACCTCCTTCACCTCTGCTGGTGCAGGTCCCCACTACTACTGTCTGCGCTGGGACGAGCATGTGCCTGTGCCCCACTCTGTGGGCAGGCACTGTGAAGGGCAACTGTTATCCTCCTCTCATACACAGCCCATTTCCCATTTCCTTCCTTCTATATGTCAGATTTATTTTGAATTTTAAGCAAAACCAAGTTTTTACTCATGTTTAAGGCATCTTACCCTTCCACCTGGTTTATACTGTACATCACCTATCGTCCTGCCATGAGCCAGGTTCTGAGTGCTTGAGCCATTGATGGCTGTTGATGGTGATGTTTGAAGCAGAAACAAAGTCAGAGCTGCAGACTTCAAAAGGCTAAGGGTAATTAAGAACACAGGTACTGAGGGAGCTCATGGAAGTGCTCACCAAGCCACTTTCAGTCATTTAGCGGCAGCGCTGGCTAACTGGGGAGGTCCCAGTCGACTGGAAGCTAGCAAATGTGACTCCCATCTACAAGAAGAACTGGAAGGAGGATCTGGGGAACTACAGCCCTGTCAGTCTGGCCTTGGTGCTGGGGAAGGTTATGAAGCCTATCATCTTGAGTGCCATCATGCGGCACATAGAGATCAACCAGGTGATCAGGCCCAGTCAGCATGGCTTTATGAAAGGCAGGTCCTGCTTGACTAGCCTGATCTCCTTCTATGACAAGGTGATCCACTTAGCAGATGAGGGAAAAGCTGTGCATGTCACCTACTTAGACTTCAGTAAAGCCTTTGACACCATTTCCCACAGAATTCTCCTGGAGAAACCGGATGCTCAAGGCTTGGATGGGCATACTCTTTGCTGGGCAAAGGACTGGCTGGCTGGCCGAGCCCAAAGACTGGTGGTGAATGGGGTTACATCCAGCCAGCAGCTGGCCACAAATGGTGTTCCTCAGGGCTTGGTACTGGGGCCAGTCCTGTTTGATATCTTTAGCAATGATTTGGAGGACTGGTTCGAGTGTGCCCTCAGTAAGTTTGCAGATGACACCAAGTTGGGGCAGAGTATTGATCTGCTGGAGGGTAGAAGGGTCTGCAAAGGGATCTGGGCAGGCTGGGCTGATGGGCTGAGGCCAATTGCATGAGGTTCAACAAGGCTCAGTGCTGGGTCCTGCACCCGGGTCACAACAACCCCACACAAGGCTACAGGTTCAGGGAAGAGTGGCTGGAAAGCTGCCTGGGGGGAGAGGACCAGGGGCTGTGAGTCAGCTGCTGGCTGAATATGAGCCAGCAGTGAGCCCAGGTGGCCAAGGAGGCCAACAGCTTCATGGCTTGTATCAGATACAGCATGGCCAACAGTAACAGGGCAGTGATTGTTGCCCTGTACTTGGCACTGGTGAGGCTGCACTGTGAATGCTGTGTTCAGTTTTGGTCCCCTCACTACAAGACTGACCTTGAGGTGCTGAAACATGTCCAAAGAAGGGCAACAGAGCTGGGGAAGAGTCTGGAGAACAAGTCTTAGGAGGAGCGGCTGAGGGAACCAGGTTTGTTCAGCCTGGAGAAGAGTCTCAAGGGAGACCTTATCATGCTCTACAACTACCTGGAAGGATATTGTAGTGAGGTGGGTGTCAGTCTCTTCTCCCAAGTATCAAGCAACAGGATGAGAGAAAATGGCCTCAAGTTGTGCCAGGGGAGGTTTAGATGGGCTGTTAGGAAAAATTTCACCTGCAAGGGTGTCAAGCATTGGAACAGGCTGCCCAGGAAAGTGGCTGAGTCACTGTCCCCAGAGGTATTGAAAAGACACGTAGGTGCGGTGTTTAGGGACAAGGTTTAGTGGTGGACTCGACAGTGCTGGGTTAATGGTTGGACTTGATGATCTTAACGGTCTTTTCCAACCTAAACAATTCCACTATGATTGTTTTGACTGAACACAGACACATACACTTCTTCCAACCTTGCTCTCCCTCTCTGGAGTCACCTTTTAATTTGTTGCAGTTGCACAAATGATCTCTGTACATTGAGAGTTCAAAGGAAATAGCCATCCAAAAAACATCTTGATACTCTCACCACCTTAAAAGACACTCCTCTGATAAAGTTATGAAAACAGGCTCTAATGCCTTAGAAAGAATAAGACTTTCAATGTAATATGTAAAGCTTTATGACTTTTTAAGAAAGCAAACCTAAAACATATTCCAGTTCAGCTAAAGGTAATTATTTTTTCAGGAATCATCTATCACCAGCAGAGACAGGGCGTAGAGGGCAAATGTCCAAGGGTTAGTTTTGGCTGAGACAGCACAGTCTACCATCCAGACTCTCATGGAGAGGGGTCAGAGCACAGAACTGGACAAGAGCAGGAATGTGTGTCCTACAACACACTTCTGACTGATTCACTGTGGGACTGCAGGTAAGCTGCATTTTCTCCGAGCCTCAGTTTTTTCAGTGGAAAATGCTAATAAAGATGGTTATTTGATTTCCTAACAGATTTTGGATAAAACATGCTTACAAATAATTTCTCTGTGTTATTTGTACTCCAGGAGTGACCATGAAATGCTAGGTCATCTCCTCCATGGGAGGACACATTCTCTGTCTTATGGATCCTAAAATGTAACATTTGCAGTAAATACAAACTACCACTAAATGCACACCATCCTACGTATAACATTTGGCCGGCTTTGTGGGGAAGAACCACAGATTAGTCTTTGTAGGCAGCTGATCTCATGGAGAAAACCACGAATGCGAGATCGGTGGCTTACAGCCCAGAGGCCAGCAGCACGGGCAAAGCAGAGGAGGTGCAAGTGATGCCGTCAGAGACATGGGAAAAGGTACTGTGGTGCAGGATCTTGAAAAACAGGACAAGAAACTCACATTTCACAAAAAAGGGAGATGAAAAATACAAGGACAGGAGCAAGACCTTTACAGTGGGATATACAATGTCTTTTTATGGGGACAAGCTGAATAACCACGATACAAGAAATTCTGCTTTCTTCTGCTTCACCTTCTGTGGGTAGGGTGAGGTTATCTAAAGATTTAAAGAGGGGATAAGTGACTGCAGTCACTCAGTAACCAGGATCTGTGTCCATAACATATAGTGACATGTATGACACACACTGGCCACTGCACTCACTTTTATGGCAATTAATAAAATGAACAGACACTTTTACTCTGCACTTTTATCCTTGCATGATACCCTTAACTCAGTTTATGTATGAACAGGATCTCTTTCAATTTTAGGCTAATGTTCTTTTATATTTATAACATTCAGGATAGCTACACATGGTTGATTACCTTTAAAACACTTATCACGATTCCACTTAAAAATAAATGAATCCCATTTAAAAGTGACTTGTCCCCATCTTCTAGCATTTATGGACAAGGACATATGGGGCTGATTTCTCTCATTATTAAGCTGCATGTCTGAGGCTTAAATCATTTAAATTATTCATTGACAGCAATTGGGCTACTCATGCAAACTCCCACTTACATAAGGAGTCCCAGTGATAGGACCAGTCAAGTGGATGAAGATGGCTGAACAGATTTTGGGATGCACTGAACATCCACAGATACTGCTAGCTTTGATTAGAGTGAGGAGTACTTTTGAAAATCGGACCCCATCTTCACTGATAAATATAATTTAATGGGGACTTTCAACATGGTTATTCTGAATGACGTTTTCTTCTAAGGTTACCATGACTGAGGTTCTGAGTGGCGACCAGTAGGCGTTGCAGTAAGACAAGTGTGCACTGATTACCATAACACCCCCCAAGCCTGCTGCAAGACATTTCTAAAGCACCAAGTTACAGCTAGACTTTGTTTCTGGTGTGGTTCAGGGTGTTTCTGACAGTGGCCAGACACAAGGTGGACATCTCTGCAGAACCTAGGCTTTCATGAAGAACCAAGCTGGCTAAGCAAATGAAGCAAAGCATCTCCAATTATGGATACTACTGTTCCAGCAACAGTGAAATCTGAGACAGGAGATGGATAAATCAACTGCACTGTTGAACTTGCACTGCAATAGTCCAAATGGCAAAGGCTGTAAACATTTAAAACTCTGCCAAAAAGCGCCTTTCCAGCCTATCACAGGCTACTGTGCTGTCTGACCACCTCCCCAGCGGAAGACCCTGAGCTAACTGTTAGCGTGTTTTCAATCAGTGGAGTCAGAGTGAGAGAATAGGAATCATCCTTCATGGAAAAAAGAAGCTGAGGTTATTCTTCGCAGTATTTTATTTTTAATTAAAAGACATGTTTCTTGCTCTCTTCAGAATGAGCCCAAGGAATATTTGTAATCATTTTCAGGTCACATTATGTTCTACATATTGCAGGTGATTTCACAGCTATGTGGGCAAATTACTATTTTCCTGGACAACTAAATCATTATCAAGGTAACAGCAGACAGCAAGCATCACCAACATCTAGCAGCTATAATGCACCTTAGGAAAACATGGTTTAGCTCTTGGAAAACAACACTTTCATATTTCAGCCAGATCTCCTCTCTGCCCTGCCCCAGCATGTACCGGCCTTTGTCCCTATATGTGATCTTGATGGTAAAGATTTTGTTTTGGTTTTTTTTCCCTTAAGAAAGGCAAAAAGGTTAGTAAGTCTTTAAAATCTCAGTTCTTAAGGCTGTTAATATTTCACATTGCCAGCAGGGAAAGGAATTAAAACTGCCAGTAGCTATCCAGATAGATTTTAAAATCCCCTCCCCTCCCCCTTCCCTCTGCCTCCCTCAGCTTCAGAGGATATTTTCCCCGCAAATTGGTTTTAAATTAAGGAAGGTGATGAAGGCAATGTGCCGTCTCAGCATTTTCCCAGGTGCACTTAATCTAATTTCATTAAGGAGATCAGGACAGATGATCGCTACAGTCGAAACATTAAGTCTGTCCATTTTTGTATAAAAAAACCATTAAGTCTGTCAAAGTGTCGGCGGGTGGGCTGTTTATTATTGGAGATGAAGGCGCGCTTTGCTTCCCCAATAAACTGTCAGGAGTAGTAAACCACAAATTAAGTCAGCTGCTGCCAAAGATTTAGGCAAAGATCTCCAACTAATTTTGACACAGGTGTGGGAAAGGCCAAGGATACAGAGGCTGTAAGGTGGTCTGTATGCTTTGGAAACCAAACCTTTTGTGTGTGTTGAGGTATTCAATCTGACCCATGGAAGAATGTAAGCCTGGGCATCAGTGGATACAATCAAGCAGAACTGCTGATGCTTCTGACACTTTAGATGCAGTGCTGATGGGACAGCATGCACCACAGAGCCCGCACCACAGAGCCCAAACCACAGAGTTTACCTTTGCTTTAACCTGCACTCACCCTGCCAAGACTCATCATCTTGTCTTATGCCAACAAGACTCATAAAAGCTCCATTCAAGCCACTGCTCTGTTCTGAACTTACGCACAGCTTTGACTAAAATGTAAAATCACATTCCTCAGATAATCAGATATCACACAAAATTAGAGGAAATCCATCAAAATGCAGAAACTATGGAAGGCTACTTAATGGTCAAGAAGGAAATCAAGTGAAGCTTTCAGACTGGATTTTCAGACACTACAAAATCAAACGTGAGCCATTTGCTCAGTGCTTTCTTTGACTGACTCCACTCCCCACATCTTGACAACCTGTGTTTAAGTCCTGTATGTCCTTTTCCTCTACAACATGATGAGCATTCTCTGTTCATCCACACAAGTGAGTTCTTGGTCAGGCTCCCACTACCTCCCCTTTCATGTACCATCTTATCCTTTCCACATAACTGTGTCCTTGTGCCAAGGGAAAAGCTGCTGCAAGGTCATTTTCCTTGTCTGTGGCTTCCCAAATGTCAAACGGTCACTCTTCACGTTTTGACTCTTTCCCAGCTCACCTCTTCTTCCCAACACTGATGCTCAGTATTTATGTGAACTCTCATCTCTCACTAGTCTGACTCAGTCACCCCTTGGTCAAACTTAAAATAAGTACCTTTATACTAATTAGCCATTGTGCCTTTTGCTACATAGAATAACTTCCTATTCATAAAGCTACCGAATTTTGCCTCTCAAATGCCTCCTAAACATTCCCCTTTACCTTAATACCTACAAACCCAAAGCTGGACAACGAGGCTGCTGACACACTGAGCCAGTGCTGCTGTTAACAGTACACCCCCATTTATCTGAGTCTCTTCACTCTAATCTCACCCTTAAGCCACGAGCTGTTGTTCCTCTATACAGCACATAGCAGGACGGGGACCCAGCCCATGGTGGAGCATCACAGCACTACCGTGTTGCTCTTCGCCCACGCACCAAGTGCTAAATCGCACCTGCTCATGCGCTGCTGCACGCTGCTGCACCTACTGGGACTTAGAAATTAGCACAGCAAACAACAATATGGCAAGGCTGAATTCATGTCGCCACAAGGAGGGCCTAACAAACACTGTGCTGTTGCAGAAAGTAGCGTGAAAACACTGTTTGAGAAACCTGACTTCCAAACTTTTTGCTTCCATCTTGGATAAGCTTTACCTGTCTCAAGGGTTGCTTACTATAACTAAAATACAAACACGAACTACATAACAAATATATGGTAAACACTGGTTCAACTTTGTAATACAGCATCATCTTTTGTACATCTTACTTAGCACCACATTAAACGAAGGAATGCCTGATCCCTAACCCCTGGTTTGGAGAGCTCACTTACACTGCAGGGCCATGTAATTAAACTGATAACCCACAATTTCACACACAGCAGACGGAAGTCCAAGACTGCAAGAACACGAACACTGAATTACTTTTAAAGAAAGAAACAGGCTTTTTTTAATGCAATCTTGAACACTGTTATTAAAAAAATGAGAGCAACATTTTGGAGTAACGAGCAGAGATTACTCATTCCCTTGTTTTACACAAGTTGACTTTTGGCTTTCTGCAGAACACCATTTAACAGAGCACATTACCAAGCTGCTAGCCACTTTTCACAGTGATGCTAAAGCAGGTAAGAGACAATAAGTGGAACTGTTGATGGTTTATATTACTCTATTATGTTAATGTTCACTAAAGTATGCCATAAGCTCTCTCATTACATGTGTATAAACCAATTCTCTGTGGTGTTATTCCTGTGCTAAATGCTATAACTACATAAATCTTGAATTAATGGAGACTTTATAGTTCCTGAAAATGAAGGGTAATTGCTATCTGTTAATGCTGTTGTTGCTATTAAAGGAAGTATATATTTTCAGTAACAATGTTTATGGACCGTGAGCCTCACATCGCAGCTATTGCACAGTGCAGAGATAGTGTAATACAATTATCAGGCTAACTCCCCTTCTCTCCCTCCTCCCTCACAAAAAGCACGTTATCATTTCCACAGCTCCGACAAACTACCCTGCAATTCTCCTAACACTTGCAGAGTCCAAACCAATGTCCTTCAATGAACACGCGGTGAAAGAAACAGGATTTGCAGTTCCATCTCTGGGAACGCATGATTTGCTAAGTTTCTCGCTTGGTTAAATGGCTGGACAGCTCACTTTATTAGTTTGTGTATCTTGAACAGTTCTTTGAGAAGCATGTGGTGACAGAATGATAGGTGTGAGAAAGTATCATCCCACTTACTTCCTTTGAGATTTCAGCAGTGATGCAGAAGTGAAAGGCTATACTTGGCCAGAGACAGTTCTGAGAAAGTGGATGGGATGGACAAGTCCCCAGCCTTGAGCTCCTCTTCTCCGATTATTAAAAACAGCAGCGCACTGTTTGGAAACACTCTCACAATCTGCTGTGAAACTGTATCTTGCACTAAAGTAATGCTCCTTGATTCCGATATACCGTATGTATGACTGACTATGCTCAATTACTTTTCTCCCCTGGAGTCCTGCACGACACTGCACAAGGAAAAAACCAAAACCATCAGGAGTGTGTTTATATTTTTCAATGCAGTGAGAGTAAAGCCTTAATTTTACTGTAACGTCTATGTTTTAAAACATTAAGAGCTCAATAGCCCATATATCTATCAACTAAATAAATAGTGGATAATTAGTAGCATGGTACAGAGAGAGAAGTAGGAGGTAGAAAATTTCAGTTTTGCTTTGAGCTCTATCAGTGACTCAGTTTATACTTGTACATGAACTATTTTTTTGCCTGCTTTCCTCATGAATTATATGCAGATGACAGTGATCCGCTGTTTATGACAAACAAAAAATTTTATGCAAAGCAGAAGTACATTAGTAATTTCTGCCCTTCCCTTCATTAGTGCCAGCATGTAGGTGTACCTAGAGAAAGTTGCTTCTTGCTGACGAAGCAGGAAAGCAGGACTGTTGTGTAGTGCTGTGAAATGAAGCCGACCCATCAAATAATTCGGGAAGCCTGATGCTGGGCTAGACACTATTTTTAATACTCCATCAGGCTGCAATAGCCAGAGAGTATTATTGGAAGATACATTTTACCAACGCATGGAAGGGGGGGAAAAGCACTCTTCAGTGTAATCCCTCAGGACATTCATGCCAATATCTTTATAGCTCCTTGTTGCATCAGCCAGGTTGAGTTTTAGACAAATATTGAATGTGTTTCCAGGGGAGTACAGTACGTCAGGAATCAACAGAGAGCACCAGGCTGCCCTTCTGTTCCCCAACTGAAAGGCAATGTTGCATTTACATTATCCCCATGAAAGGTTTGAAACCTCTTCATTTCAACCTTGGTGAGTTTACATGTCTTTGTTGACAAAAAAAAAAGCAACCCTACTTAATTCCAGAGACCTATTTAACAGAACCGATGTCATGTCTTATGTCTCGACAGATCAGGCAAGAGAGAGAAAGATTATGATCTTGTGCCATTCTCCTTATGAAGAAAAGAAATGTTATTATTAAGGTGGAGTCACCTTAAGGAGAAGGTAGCTGGGAAATACGTGAGCCTAGAAGGTCAAATTACAGTTATAGATATGTAAAGAAATGCCATTATTAATGGTAAGGAACACTATAATAGCCTTTCATTTGCTGTAAAGGACAGTAAGTTACCAGTCAAACACAATGCAGCTTCCTCTGAAGGTAACCTCAGATCCCACATTCTGAAAGCTAATCAATGTTGTTCAGATTTCAATTTCTTCTCTACAAGGTGAAGTCAAACCTAATCTAACAAACGTCAGTCTCAGATGTAATGCCGCTAGCTGGGTCTACCAGTGTAATTTAGATAATCATTAATAGCGTAGCTGTATAATAAAACTACATGTCACTTACAACTTCATCTGAGGTTTGACTGGCAGATCTTTAAACAGTTTTCTAAGTGATTGCTTTTACTTTCTTTGATTGGGCAGTCTAAGAAATGTTTTAACCCCATGGTATCTAAGCTTCTAGGGAATAATTTTCCACCCTCACCATCTGCTCTGCCGCTGTGCAACCTTGTAGAGAAACAGAACTTGGGGCGGGGGTGTGTGGCAGTTTCAGGGTTTGACTTTATACATAGATATGCACGTATGAAATAAAAAAAACCAAAAACATGTACAGTATCTTTTATCCAACATATATGATTAAAATGTTTCACTCTTCAATCAAGCCTTCATCTCAAAACACAGCTTTTTCTATACTCCAGGGATATTTGGTATCTGACGGGATTTTTAAAAGAAGTTGAAGAAACCTTAATGCTTCCCAAGCTCTAACAGTATTAAAAAAAAGAAAAAGACTTAACCAGAAGAAGCTTTTAGTGTAGTCTCTTGAACTCATAGTAACCTCTGATGTATGGCTGCAGCCAAGCGTGCTGCCAAGGAGACAGGGCTATCTGAAGTCAGCCTTTACTTTTGTAATGCTGATCCAGTAGAAACCTCCGTGCCACAGCTTCTCATGAATGAATGCAAGAGACTGGACAGCCAAAATATAATAAAAGTTTGATGAAGACCTAATCTGAGACTGCCAAGTTTGATCTGCCAGAAGAGAAGTCAGCAAGGGATACTCAAGTTTTTTATACATTTGATGCTTAAAAGCACGGTGCAACTGTTGCAACGTAGTGGAACTTCTCTGCTTTCCTTGCAAAGGTGAAACAAGAAATCCCTAAGCAAAACCACACAACTACAACCTTTCAATGACCAACCTCTGTATTCAAAAGAAGGTCGGAAAAATCATTGCTCCATGATAAATATGCATGCGACATGACAAAACACTCCTTGACAGTTACCACACTGCCTTTGAGGGTAGGTACTGGTTGTCCCATCTTCTAAACTGATTACAAAATCGACATCTCCAAAGGTTACAATAAATAAAATACGGGCTCCTGTCAAGTTATTGGAGGTGAGTTCCTCTGAAACAGCATTAACACTATGACTCGGGTCTCACCAAACGCTCACGTAACCATCGAGAAAGACTATTATGTTAATGGGAGTTTCTTCCCTGTAAATAAAAACTAGTCAAGACCACAGAGTAACTGATCCAGTGCTTTTTCATTCAATTCTAGATATTTTTAAATTTGACAGGAAGACTGGAGGAAAAATATTATTTTCAAACTCATTCTTATTTTGACTATGAGGGAATTTCCAAGCTAGTGAAGCACATGAAAGAAGAAAAAATTCAGTCTTACCTTATCGTCAATATCACTCTCGCTGTCACACTGTGGATTAGAGAGAGAGAAAAAGACTTTGAGACACACCTTTATGTATAGGGATCTTTAGCATCATCCTCTTAAATCTTTAGGATAGCTGTTTATGATGTTCTCAGTTCAATGAAAAACACTTTTGATGTCTGCAGTAATGCCTTTTAGATTGCTAGCATAAACTAGACAAAGCCAATTTCTCTCATACAAAAATATGGTATACTCTTATTGGATGGGGGAAAGCAAACTTTAAACAAAAAAGACAATCAGCAACGCATTATAATAACAACTGCAACATGAATGCCACAACAAAAAGCATGCCTTTTTATCATCCCAAATTGTGGAATATTATAGTAACAGTTTTGCATTGCTTCACCTTGATAAGCACTTTGTCATCTAACAAGGAAACTGTGAAACTGGCAATCAATTTCTAGTTTAATGAGTGGTACCAAGAATAGTAATTAAAATACATCATAAATTCTGGTACATTTTTTTAGTTTGAATGAGATCATGATCCCAAGAGGAAGTGTTTACTTAAAGAGTTTTAGAGTGTAATCTCTTACAGCCTCTGAAAATGGAATGTTCTATTTTCACAGCACAAATGATGGAAAAATAACTTGAGCACTGACCATTTCAGGACATGCACATCTCATTGGCTGTCGCTGAGAAGGATTTACAGTTGGGAGCAAAACTAAATCTCCTGGTGCCTGTTACACTCACAGAAGGTGGCCAGTGTATTTTGTAGCTTTTGTGCCCAATAGGAATTCCCCCCTTCAGCCAGCTGCTGACGGGGCTGGTCTGGTGGGTTTCCATAACTGGCAGCACCCTACTGAGTTCACTGGTTCAACCAGAGGGGACTGCGAGCCAGTGATGACAAGCAACAAATGTGGAAGCGGTCCCTGTGCACGCGCATCCTTCGGTGTCATGAATGTAAAAAGGAGGAATAGATCTGTTTGGTCATTTCATCCAGATCCTGCTCCTCATGGAACAGGGAAGGGGGACTTCGCTGTCACATCTTTTTATCCTAAAGTTACAAAGCAGAAACTTCAGCTGCTACATTCTTAGTTTTCTGCAGATTTTTGAGAGGTGAGTCTTCTATTTAGCACATGAAATGATCGAGTCCAAATACCTGAGGAAACTTTAACTCTTGAATTCCCTGAAACACACTGAGCACATGAAGAACCACGATACAGTGGAGGGGTCTCCGATGGTGATTCTGCAGCGAAGGTTGCTCAGCTTCCCAACTAACTCCTTATTTACATTTAATGCAGTGGAAGCAGTGGAAACACTGAGCTTAAGGAACCTGTTTTTCTATATTTTTTAACTAAGCAGAACTCTGTTTCTTTTGAAACTGTTTTAGGCTGCCCCACCTGATCCACAGCATGCTTTTCACAGAGAAATCCCACTGTTTAGAAGGACGCACACAGATCTAATTGTATTTGTAACCACCCCGGGAAAAAAATAACCTGAAGCAAAAAGGAAGAAATTACAGGAAGGCAGGATGCTGCTCTGCAGGGGCTGGGAAGCGGTGGGTGGGCAAGTCCTATGGGAATAACCAGTGTTAATGCCAGCAAAACACATTAAAGCCTAGCCAATTACTTTCTGCATGGAACAAGAAGATCAGATAGCCACGTCTTTAGCAAACACCTCTCTGTAAGCCGCTCATGCTTTTTTGGGGGGCATTTATTCCATCACTGAACTTCATGAACATTATAGGAAACACAGATTCTGTTTTTTCACAAACTGGATATTCAGTTCAAAAGTTAAATCGGTCCTGATAAATCATCATCAGCAGCCATTTACTGACTCTCCCAAACCCATGCCACATAACCACAAACAATTAGAAGTCTCTGCTCTGTGTCTGGAATGGGACTAATTGTCCATCACCACTGAGACATGCTGAAACAGGTTGGCTGGGCAAAGGCTGCCCTAGTACCTGCTGCATTTGTGCTCGCTCAAGACAGTGCTAATTCATGCTGACAAAGCAACACATTCATCAGAAACGAGGCTGGGGCTGGGGGAAGATGCAGTCAGAGCAGTACACTTCTTATTTACATGCTCCTGAGAAATGCTGGATGACTCAAGGGAAGCCTTTCACCTTCACTGGGGGTGTGTGTGGTGTGTGTGTTTCAAATAAAGCCAGAATGCTACAGGGAGTGTGCGTTCCCCCCAGATGACTACCATAATTGAGTGGGTCACAAAGACCACGTTACTTTACCCTTTAACCCTGCTCTACACTAAAGTATCCTAGTCACCATTTTAATCATTGTGCTCATGCAACCTGCACACTCAAATTTTAGAGGCAGAATATTTTGATGATGTGATTGAACCTGCACAGTTCAGATTAAAGCATGTTATAATGGAAATACATCTATTACCAAAATGGCATAAAAATTAGTTAGCATACTCAGCCCTGTGTTGCTTAAAATTGTATGCTTAGGCAACACCAATACAAATTTTAAATCTTACACAGACTTAAAGAATGATATACTGATGTAATAAAAAAATCAAATAAACTCAGAAATATATTGACTAGAAAACATGCAAAATTATCATTAAAACTCTGATGCTTTTGCTTATGAGTCCTGGCTCAATAAAACTGCAGTACTGTAAACCTTAATAATCTTAGCCTAAAAATATTTGAGAGCAGATGCAAACAGATGTTGGGAACTTTAGTAGCCATTATTATTCAAATACAATGTAGTATTTTAGTCTTGCTCTCTGTTGTTGTAACAAAATTTGCCTTCCTGTTTCTTACTGCATTATGATATTTAAAAAAATGAGAGCAGGCTTTTTCTTGTCAAATACAGATTTGACCTCAAAAATTTGTATGCCTATAATGAGTATAAAAACCTATTACTGATGGTTCACATTACTAAAAGGTGCAGAACTGCTTTATTTAGGTGCCTAATTTTGCTTTGTATCAATACGCAACTTTGTCTCATATGTAGGTAAGTGAAAGTTGCAAAAAGCCAGCGAACCATCAAATCCACATGCTAAATTTTATGAACAGACATACCAAAGAAGCAAATGTCTGCTCTCTGAGGATACATTTTACACCATTCAGGATCTGTAAATACTCCATAATTAATTGTTTTTAAAATGGAAAGGACAGTAAAAATATTTGTTTCATTTTAGCTAACATCTTCCTTACTTTAATCATGGCTGCATCAGACTTGCAACTGAAGAAGACAGCGGGGCTCCGGATGCAGATCCACATGCAAACACAGCTCTGTGTGGATGCAGAGCCCACTGTGCAGCTGAGACTGCAAGATGGGTGCTTTAAAAACTGTATTTCTGACAGCAAGTTGCATAATTTCTTGTTTGCCTTATGAAATAGCTGTCTTCTCCCACCTCTCCCAGCCACGTGGGGCTCAGGCACACAAACTGTCCCTGCCTCAACTCCAGTGGCACGGCTTTCAAACCACCAGAACTCCACATCATAATCCATCTGGGAATGAAGTCCCAAACCGACCCAAAGCTACTAAGTGGTCTACATGATGACAGATTGTGGGGGAAGAATTAACATACCATTATTTCTAAAATTTGGACTTCTGCTTAACATACAGCGTCGTGGAAAATGGAGAGCTTGAGACTCGTGGCTACCAACCCATGTTAATGTCCCACCAACTTCTGAAGAAAATAAAGCCAGCTTTGGTGGAGAAAACTCTCAAGCTTCAGAATTCATTTAGGTTTTCTTCTTTTCATTTAAAGAAGCAGGCCTGACATTCGCGTCAAGAAACAGGAACCCACAGGCTTCTGGACATGCAACGGCATCAAAAAAAATAATGACAGCAAAACCAAATCCGCCCAGACAGATGTGCGAAAACCAGAACCGCTGCTGACCCCTTCCCTTCGGCGTGGTGGTGTTAGAAACATGATTGCAAAGGGCTGGTTCCCTTTCTGTGGTAAGAGCCTTCAGTCTCGGCGGTCTGCTCCTGGCAGCCTCCTCGCCTCCGCCCTGCAAAGCCCTGGGTCAACACAGACAGACTGGGGCTGCTGTGCTGCACCACTGGGGTGCTTAAATGAATAATGAGGTCACTAGAGAAACTTTGGTATGAATCAGAGGATTTTTCTGTGCCTTAAAAGACAACCTAGTCCGGCTGGGTGAGGAGGAGGCTGGTGGCACTGCCTGAGAAGGCCCTGCTCCTGCGAGGCCAGCGCTCGCCTCCCACGCAGCTGTTGTCAGGGGGACAAAAGCCCTTGTCAAAACAGAAAAGTTAAAGAAAATGTGGAGAATGGCAACTGTTGACAGCTATGGGGGCTCATTGAAAGACAAAAGCTTCAATTACCTGGATTTTTCTAAAGGCCTGTTAACACTCCTGGTCTATAAGTGAAACTGTAAACAGCCATTGTGCAGGGTTCATAAAGGCTCCTAAAAGGATTATTCACTGGGTTGTGCCAATTGCCTCTCCATTCCAGCAGGAATGTTTGCAAAGCCGACCTCTAATTGTGGCCCTTTTGGGAAACCATTTCTCTCAGTGACAGATTCCAGTCAGAAGAACGGCTGTGGGGTGAGGCGAGCAGGAGCACCCCCTCAGTGCCAGTGAGCCAGGGCAAGGCCTCACCTCGCCATTTCCTCATCTCCACCCAAGCAACCTAGTGATGACCCCGTCCCCTCCACCCCGCCGGCTCCCCCGGTCCCCTCCACCCCGCCGGTGCCCCTGTCGCACCCAACAGGCCTGAGGGAGCAAACACAGGGCTCCCACATGTGTAAGACCAGGCCCTGTTGCGTCTTTTTTAGTTTTTTTTGGCAGCTGAGGCGGAAATTCACCTTTCAAGGTTCCCCTCCACCATGCCTTCCACACCAGGCAAGGAGTTATGACGTGTTCCATCACTTGCTTGTACGAACCATCGAAACAGGGGAGAAAGACGGACTCACAACTATGGTAAGAGAGAAGCAATGCTGTATTTGGAGAAGGGCCTTCTCCTAGGGCAGAGATGTAGGTGCGACCACCTGCCTGCACTGAATGAAAAATAACCCCCTGACCCCTCCCGCATCCCAGGCAGGCTGAGGTCGAGATGAGGAACACGGACGTGACCCACTGTGGTTCACCTGACACTCGAGCAGAGATCAGGTCACCCCACGTAACAGCGATGCACATTGCAGAGGCCTGTGTCACTGCACATAAAGCCAGACCTCCCCTACAGGGGTTTTCTGGTGGACCTGGCGTCAGAGGCAGTGTCATTGCTGGCCCTGCCACAGTGTTCAGGCCATAAGCACAGCTGCAGAGCATTTTAGCCATGGAAGTTTAGGGGTTTTGAGCGCAGAAGGGCAGCAGGAGGCCTGGATCTATCTATGCATAGATTTTTCAGAAAAAGCAGCATTGGCAGAAGAAGCATGTAGGCTCTGTGCTCCGGGACACCTCTACTGGCACCCAGCTCCTTGCAATCTATGTTAAAATTGTATGTATTGAGATTCTGGATGTTTCCCGTTGAGTTTAAGAACCATGAAAACATCCTTTAATTCATTTCTTACCCCCAACGTTTTAACTCCCAGATCACCCAGTTCTTCTTCACATAATAAAAGCGCTACGTTGATTAGCATGCAATCAGATACTCACAGAAACTGTCTCATGCCAGGAATGAGAGCTCCAAGAAACGAAAACAAAACCAACCAAAATCTCACAAGACTGCAACAAGATTGGCAACACTTGGGTGTTATGTCATTGGTTAGGTGCAGAGAAGCACTGTTATCTGAAACAGGGCCACATCCTCCAAGCTTTTGAGAACTGCACAGAAGTCAACTCAGCTTACTCACACAAACGTGGTATCTCCTATTCCACCCAAACCCAGAGGTTTATGATCTAGGTCGTCCCTACACAGCCTCAAGGCTACAGGGTCCCATTGTGCCAGACACTACACGGCACAGAAGTTACAGGTTTCTGCCCAGACAGCTAATGGAGAAAGGCTTGTTTTTCCTTTGCAAACAAACACACATACCTACAGATATTATTTATATTATGATTAAGCAGAGGGTGATAGACATCTAAGCTAACTGTGTGAAAAAAACAGATCCCAGCCCAGAGGGACATGTAATCTAACCAGTCTACCTGCAGCTAAAATTGTGTGGGGAAGTGTAAGGCTGAGAGAAGACGAGGCAAAAAAAATAAATATACAGTGTATAATATTACAATGCAAGCTGGCAGGGTAGAATATATATGTAAAAAGTTGCACAGAATATATGAACAGTGTAGATACCTATGGAATTGGCACACCCAACTTGCACTGTCGCAGAGGATGGCCATGTTACTGCTATCTTATTTCCAACCATATTTAGTTACCGAATTTTCTTTTAATTGCAACGCTCAGGGAAGCATTAGGCTTAAATATTGTTTTGTTAATGTTTCTTTTAAAGGCCGAAGTAAAATCAAGCCTATTTTTAAGAGCCTTCCTCCCTCTCCCTATCCTCTGAGCTAACTTCCCAGGAGCAGCTCGCAGCAGCGGTGCGTATGGATGCGCACTTGTGTGTGCAGGGGGAGGCTGTTGTTTCCTATTAAGTCTGGCATCGGATTCATGTCTGCAGGGGCTTGCTTAAGATGATAGGAAGAGAGAGTTTTATCATGAGCCAGACTGACAGAAAAGCCTGCTAATGGGACTTGAGGCATACACAGGAAAGAAAGTGCCAAAACATTAAGCTACCGCCAAGTGTCAGAGGGCCACTGATTTATTGCAGCAATTTTGCCACTGTGTCCTTTATAAGGTCCCACAAGTCCTTCCTCCTGGCAAGAAGCTGTGAGCTGCTGCAGCTCGGGGAGAAGTTTAGATCCAGAGCGCAGAAAGTGTCCAAGTGAAAGGCGGGGGCTGGGGGGAGGACGGAAATCGAATGTTGACTTGAACTTGCCCCAGGCAGCAGAGTCCTCTTAGCTCCACTGCCTCCCTGACAGTTTGATGAAATGAGTCAGGGCCTCCCTATGGCTAGACCAGCTCAGGCTTCCAAGTGCCGGGGTAGAGCTGTAAGAAACAGACTGAGCCTCAGGGCAGCAATTTTTTTTTCCCCCCTTTCTCTCCTCAGCATTTGGCTGGGGGAAGGGGGAGGTTATGAGCACTACAGATGTGTAGGCTGAGCCTTTGTCTGCGGAGGGGGAGGGCGAGGGGGAGAGAGAAGAACAGCAAGAGAGTATTAGCTATGGCAGCTGAGAATAGCCCTGAGCAGTATAACTAATTTTGAGGGGCAGTGATGCATTGTACGGGCTATGTGCTGTTTGGTCTGAGGGGGCCCCTGTTGTGAAGCAGCAATCAAGAGGACATTTTGTTAAGTGACCAACAGCTGTCATCTGCAAGCCCAGAGTAGGGAAGGAGGGAGCAAGTGGAAGGGAAAAAGGGAAAAAAAAAAAAAGAGCATTTGTCCCTTGGAGGCAGAGCACATTAATCCACCAATCTGCCACAGCTTTAACTCTCAAAGTGCTCGGTGCCTCCGACAGAACCAAACCCCTCTCCATCAGCCACATGGAGAAATGGGTACCTCTCACCCTGCTTCAGCCTGCCAGACGCAGGGATCTTCCCTACCTCTGCGGGTCGAGGAACTGATGCTAAAAATACTGTTTAAGTCTCTTTTCATTCCATAAAATTGAGTTGATCTGCTGCAGCTTAGGGTCAATCCCTCAAGGACTGTTTTTCCCCCCTTCCCTTTTCCTTAGCACTCATAAATTAATCAGGAAGACCCTGACTAAGTCATTTCATGCTGTACAACATAAAAGAAAGTCCCCTGATGATCCATGCAAGGATCTATTAAAAGCGGGGGGAGGGAGAGAGGAAGGGTTAGGGAAGAGGGAGAAAAGGGAGGGGGGCAAGGAAAAAATCTCAACCTTTTTGATATTTTAGGATAAAAGCTGGAGGACTTTGTTACAAATTCTAGCCAACATCAAAACACCTTAAATAATTCAAAGAACATGTTAAAGGGAAGAAACTGAATGCTGCTCTGATGTTCAGTTGATGCAACGCAGAATATTACCCAAAACAGCACAGCCTGTTAAGGGAGACAGCAGCCTTGAGCATTTCAGTTCTTTAGAAAAATGTCAGAACCTGTAAAAATCATAATTTCCAGCAACTTTTTTTTTTTTTTTTTGCATGATATAAACTCAGCGAGACTGAAATGTAGGTTTCTGACAAGCTGTTAACAAGACAACTTTAGAAATCTGTCTAGAGCTCTCAGGGAGATGGGCTGCCATTTCACTGCTTCGAAGAAGTTCATGACATGACAAGCAAAAATCAGGGAACAGAGACCTAAAAACCACGGTGTAATTTTCATTTGCTTCTGTCGTGAAAGAATTCAAGCAGAAATATTAGAAGGCTGCACAACTAAAAAAGCCAGCAACTAGAAAATCATTGCTGTGGTTTGACAAGCACATCTTTTATGCTGAAAATGGTTTCTTTTTTATTACACCTATATACAGGAAAGCACTTTTGGAAAAAAGGGATAATCACAAATTATTCCCTGAGATCTACAGCTACCTACTTTCAGAGACATGTCTAAAAATGACCTAGTTCACAGGAGAGTGACCAACCCATCCTGAAAAAGCTGAAAGAGCCACCAGATTTCTCTCGGTTTCCCATACCCCTGCCCTTCCCCTTTGTAGGAAAGGTAGAAATACCTTTCCATAATGCAATCTTTTACTGGGGTCTACACAGATGAATGTTGCTACATAAGCGTTTAATAAAGATGCATTCATTAAAAATAGAAAAGTCAGCATCCAATGCCATCTACACAGCAATGTTTGTACCACACTCTAGAGAGGCTTTCTGTACGGTTTACCATATTACAACTCCTACTTTAGGCCTTAAATATACCAGTATCATGCTTTTCCATAATTTTTAGATGATTTAATGATGTCTTTTCCAGAACCAATCTGTTCTACTCTATGGTTAGGAAAAAGTAGATCGATTGATCTCCGTATATTATATCTCTTTCAATACATAATCTCTTTCTCCCCCCACCCCCTCACTATTTGGACTCATTCTAAGTATTTAACGGCAGATTGATATAGCTGCCTTGAAGTCAATTTACTGATTGTGATTGACTCATTATATACACGGCTGCAGAATCTTGGTACCCATGGGACGGATGCTTTGGAAAACCCAAAGACAGCCAGATGCACACATACAATCTTATGCTTAATTTCAGCCTGCATTTGCCAAGAGAGAGATTGGACAATGCAGGAGGCCATCTTCACTTGTAACGCCTATGATTATACCAAGGGGCAAAGTGAATTACTGGCCACATTTAGCCCAATGTTGGCAAGGACCACACAAAAAACAAACTGAAGCTTTTTCACCTCTTTCCTATTTCAACTCATTTCCACACAGCTCCAGTGGTGCGATCCTACAGCCATGCTTGGGTAACTGAAAGGACAGTGCACGCATAGCTGAACGGCTGACACTGCATTTCACCTATTTACAAAATGGAGAAGACTCTGACAAGAAAAGAGATGCAGGTTGCTTCTTTTCTGAAGTGCTCACAAGTTCTTTTCATTCTCCTCTCACCTGGGCATTGTGTCATCTGTCACTTACTTTCTTTTCATTAAACAGACACTCTTGGAGACATTACACCTTCAGTGCTGTAGATGGCTTTTCGCTAAGGAGCCAGAGAAACACCCATTACTTTCTTATTCTACAGTTTTAAACTGCAACTAATGCCATTTGCTTGCAAGAGACATCTTGCCTTGCTGCCTCCCCTTTGCCACGAGCCTCCTGGCTTAGTTACCTGGACCCCCTTGCCCCAGCTGCTTTGGTTCCTCATGCTCTCCAGGGAGGAGCAGAAACCAAGAGAGGATTCATAATGACTCACTGCACAGCACAATCCTAATTTTGTTTAATGCAAGGATGCCTAGACAGGATATGTCCAACAGCATTAAAGTGGCTTAAAGCCCCTATTTACAACAATGAGAGGCTCTTGCAGTTTGGAGGGAGGGTTATAAGCTTTCTTTAAAATTAAGGATGAGTTTAGGACTTAATATGGATATAGCCAAAAGCCACTTTAACCGTAATGATCCATCCAGTAATTCCCCACTTACTATAACCACCTGCTTTCTTCTTCTATTTGGACCGCTAATCTAGTCCATTACTATGCCATGTCCACATCACTATGAAGTCACCAAAAAGAATTCGGCCACTACAAAATAACTGGATTTGTTAAAGTACCCCTGCTCTAATGGAAAGCATTTAGTTATTCTCAGCTCTCTGACGCCATGGTATGTGAATCTGGAAGTTTCATTTACATATTTATTTAGTGGAGAACATGCATGACTGTCTTCCCTCAGTGCAGAGCCATTAACTGCGGGAAGCTGTTAGAGGGGATTTCAGCATGGAACTTGGGAGGAAAGGCATTTCTTAATACCTCAGTATCCTGCTTAATAACAGTCACCCTCCAGAATGAGAGTGATGGATTTCTGGTTATGAAACTAGCTGTGGTTCGTTACAGCTGATTCATACGAATGTTTATTTTATTTCATTTATACATTTAATTTATGTGTACAGACACACATGCACACACACTTTTTCTCATGCTGGTGACTTCCTTTTTCCTTACTTCTCCCTGTAAGTCCAAGTGATGCAGCAACAAAAGAACGTGCCAGGCTATGCATGAAGACATCCACCTGATGACTCCAAACTTCCTCCCTAAACGTATCACAGATTTTTCCATTCAAATGCAAGCTGGACACCCAAAAATGTCTAACATGAACACTCAGAAGTGGAGATTAAGTTCAGAATCAGAGCTGGCATCACTGAGGTATGAGGGCAGATCTCCACTGTGCTTTGCAACCATTTGCTCTGGACCTGGCAGGATGAGTGGGCTAAAGCCAATTTTAATTCAGCTGGGGTGACGGGCTATACACTTTGAAACACACCACCATGATGATGTATGCAGTATTTTAGCACACTTCTCAGTTAGGAACTTTGGACTTGGAAAACAATCTAAAGCACCTACTCTGTTCTCAACATACATTATCAGTAAGATGAAGTACAGTTAATTCTTAACTTAATAAACATAGGAAGGTTATGTCAATCAGCTGCTTTGTTTTGTTGAATGCCTTTTGCCACAAGGAAGGGAAGTCCCTGTTGCTGTCAGGGACAAGATTTACAACACAAAATAATATAATAATTAATATTCTTCAATTCCTCTGCTATTTAACTTACAGCAAGGTTTATGTCATTGTGGCTAGAAAATATAGAGCTCACAATAGCTACCATTAATGTTTGCATTATTGAACATTAAAATTCAAATCAGGTAAAAGACTCAGCACAAGAACTGAGACATCTACAGAAGACCTATTCCTCCAAGGAAACTCTCAGAGCATGTGCTTGCAGATTTCAACCACTGCTTTTAAAATAAACCTTGAGGGATGGATGTCCCACTTGCCACAGGCAAGCTGCCCTGGAACAAAGAAAGTCACCAAGACAGAAACAAAAAAGATTTAGAACACGAAAAGTAAAAACACACCTTCCCCTCCGCCCCGAAAATCTCCAGCAGTAGCCATTAACATTAATACAATGCAAATTAAATCCTTTTTTCCCCACTTTCATTCCATTTATATCTTAAAAATATTAAAGTAGGTAAGTCTTGGAAGTGAAGGACACACGTTGCCTAGGGCATACACTTGCGTGTCTTCAATATAATCTAAGGAATATAGCAGAGGCTGCAAGCTAATTCGGTAAGAAAACAATGTAGTTCGTTATTCGCTCTTACAAAATTATGCCTTGAGAAAGCTAAACATAAAAGCTTCGAGGCCTATGCCATTACCTGGAAAATACTTCTTTGGACCAATAAATGACAAATTTTTAAATATTATGCAATTATTTAAAAAATATATTTGCTATTTCAGGTGAAATTTTAAAGGCTCCCCAGTACCTTAGTGCATCTGCTCCTCTCTTCCAACTTCTGTAAATACCCATTTGTTCTTGTCAGCCCCCAAAATGTCAATGATTGATGTAAACGTAATGATTTACAAGATGGAGCCTCTTACCTCACTGTTCTACTTTCAGACTGCAAAGGTAGTTTGACCAGCACTGACCTCAAAGATCAAGACAAGGGCTGGTAGGAGATGTTGAAAGATGGAAATGCAAGTATCCTTCGCTACATTATCTTGAAACTTTTCAAACAGGCTTGAGAACACTTCTGTTTTCTGTTGTCACTACTGATTTTTTTGTCATTTGTATTTTTCTTCCAGAACTGATGTGGAAATGCTCAGTTGTGTGGATAGATGCCATTTACGAATGCAATCTCCAATACATCAAAGTCTTTCCTCAGCAGTGACAGTCCCCTGTATGGCTAATTCAGACTGGAGTGATTAGAGAATCAAAGCAAGAGGAAACATCTCAACAGAAGGGGAAATAAGAGAAAAAGAATAGAAGACTGAAGAGCAAGAATGGAAAAAACAACTTAGTACACTGTGGGCCGATAACGAGATGATGGGACTACAAACAGTGTCTGGGAATGAAATCTATCACCTTTAATCAGTAACCATTATTATTAGCACAACGATAAAACTGCTAATAATTAGATGTAACAAACTTATGTATTTGTCACAGAGTGAGAGTACACTGAACTATACAGCCTTTTTGTTTTCTAATAGGCTAACAGGAACAAAGGTGAACGTGAAATCTGTTTAGAAAACTGGAAAATACCTTGACCATGATGTTTTAACTCCTCTCAGTTTGTGTTCACTGCCACTATGAAGTAGACAGGTCTTCCTGCTCCAACGGGAAGTGCAGCACAGCCAGCAGTTCTTTTTTCACTTGCGATTTTTTCTCTATCGGCTGTGATACACCAACCAACTCACGTGTGGTTTGCAGTCACACGTAGCAATAAAATGTATAAACAGCGATTCATGATAATGCTATTATTGGTATGTGTCACTACTGCACACATAATAACAACAGGGGTTTTCATGGACTGCAGAGTAATTAGGTGTCTTTAAATATGCTTTAAAGCCTTTTCATAGAGCTAGAGTGTGGGAAGGTTCTCCTCAGCATTTATGCAAAGTACTCGCACAGATAACTGAAAGCTCAAGAGCTGCTGGCCAGCTTTTAGCAGCACAGGTCAAGAATGATGGGGTCTCATGCTAATCAATGGACATTAAAAAAAAATAAAATTTTAAATTCAGACCTAACACTTCCGTTTATGAAGCAGAAATAGCATTCAAAACAAACCATTTTGTTAGCTCAGCTGGCTAATGAAAAATTGCCACAATTACAAGAACAGATCTTTGTTTTCAATTTTCAGTAAG
This sequence comes from Falco peregrinus, assembly GCF_023634155.1. Lineage (NCBI taxonomy): Eukaryota > Metazoa > Chordata > Aves > Falconiformes > Falconidae > Falco > Falco peregrinus. Next base: position 86,153,086 of record NC_073722.1, on the reverse strand, counting down.
CAGAGCTTTAAAAGAACAAGCGGCTCTTGAAAGCGTGATAGTTTTTTTTCTCTAAAAAAGGAAAGAAAGAAATCCTTCCTAGCTACTGCAATTATGATACTTTCATGTCAAATGAATTATATTACTGAAAATAAATCTTTCTAAGATGCACAAGAGGGTTATCTGGCTCCAGTCAGACTTATGCATTACTGGTTTTATATGTTGTACTCTACTTGATTAATATAGGTAATCAAATTATATTGCCTTCCACTGTGCTCTCAAATTCAAGGCTATAATGTTTTCAATGACAAAGTTCATAGAGTTGTATAAAAATGTACCTCGTGCTGTACCAGCCCTTTATTGCTGTAGTAAAACACCATTTTCAATTTAGTAATAAGTGATATAAAACAGAGTGTCTTGATTGGCAGGGTCGTATTCATTATGCAGTGCCCTACGACACAGCACAGTTCAGAATCTACCACAGTCTCAGATCCTGATACTTCAGGGAACAAAATGATTCCCTTTTCAGGAGTCGTCTGAAGGAAGGACAAGGAATTGGACACAAAGATACACAGACGTATTATTTGCACACACGCATATGGATGGAAGGGAGAAAGTTTTCCTGCACTGGGGCCAATCCAATACTACTGCTTCCTACCTGGAATAGGAAATCAAAAAAGAAAGTAACAGAAAAAGAGGAAGCACAACATTCTGGATAGCAGCAAGTACTGGAGAGTTCTTCCTGGCTCTGCCACTGGTCTCACTTGTGAATAGAAGAAAAACTTCAGGGCTTTGCAATTCCAAGGGCTTAACTTGAGGTGCCTTAATGAAGTTGTGTTACCAAGTGCTCTTCACTTCATGAACATGAGGGTTCTCTAAAGAGCTGTAAATTACACTGTCAAAACTGGTAAAATCTTAAGTTTGCAGCTACCTTTGAACCTAACCCAACCCTTCCTTCTTTTCCCTTCTAGAATGTTTACCGTATCTGTAAACTATCAAACCAACCAATCTCTAAGTTCTATAGAAGCAAAGTATTCTGGTGAGCCTTGTCATCACTACGAACGCTATCTAGAAGAGCAAGAATTATAAAGCCAATTTCTGTTGAACTAAATGGCAGAGATATTGTTATCTGGTATCTTTCCTACGCATGTATGCTGAGCAATTGATATGATCAGGAAAGACAGCTCTTGGACTCAGGAATTAGTAATGTTATCTTAGTTTTGTTTCCTTGGCAACTTGACCTTTCATAATTTGCCCAAAGGCAAAATATGGGCAGCATATCCCTTTCAAATCATACCTCAATAATCTTGTGATTAAAAGCATCACCAGAATGTGGCCTTGCCATAAGATGGAGAATTAACGACTCTCTACTAAATGATCCACTGATGTTGAATCTAATTTAAGTAGCCTTGCAAGAATATTTAACACTTAATGATAGGCTCTGTATTAGAGTAGGTTTAATCTAGGATGCAGCCACAGATGTCATAAGAAGGAATTAATCAGCATTGCTTCCACTAAAACAGAAATGCAAAATTGCTGAACAGAATGTATTAGAAACAGATTAAAGAACTGGGACTTAAACATAAAAGAAACAGAGTTGATGCCACCCTCAGAGAGCTAATTTGAAATACAGGAAAACTTAATTCGCCTTTAACTGAAGAATTGGGGTGTTTGAAGTTACTAAAGAGAAGCTCGCGTTATCAAGAAGGAAAGAAAGGCAGATAGTCTTTTCCCTCATCAATTAAAAATGAAAGCCCAATCCAAATATTAATGCCTGCCTCAAAATCCTAACAAAATGAAGTTACTGATGCTCTAGGGGCTCTTGCTGCATCCTACATGAAGCGCTATACTCAATGAAGTGCTGTGGAAGTTTCACTGATCTGGAAAGCTCCTGCCCAATTTAGATAAGTTACCTTTCAGAAAAGCCAGTCTTGGAAATAGGGAAACATAGCCTATGGTTATTGAAATGCAGATGGGGGAAAACATAAAACGTGCCATTTGCAGATTCACTCTAAACTCCCCATAGAGAGAGAACTTGCCCAAACAAAGTTTTGTGTAAAGATCTACATTACAATTACTCATTGTTTCTTCAGATGGTTTGCCATCTCCCCTATTGCTTGAGGACTTCGTGCTACCCACAGGGTTTACACTGCCCAGTTTCTTTCATTAACAAAGCCAGAAGTTACCACAGTCCATCAGCTCAGAGCATCTCTACAGCACAGGTCATTAAACCTCAACCAGCAACTCTCCTCCATTCTTGATTTGAAGATACTGAAGATGAATCCCTTAACCCTATGAATCCTTAGAAGCACACGTCATCAATTAAAAACTGCATTCTTAAACTTTTTGAGTTATAATTAATGATCCTGGTAATGATGAGGACAACTGAAGTTTAGCACAATTATGTTTCTGCTGAAAACATCTAGGAGTGCGCTGACTACTCCACTGGCCTGATTCAACCAGTACACTCCTGATCTACTATCACTGCTGTTACAAAGGGTTTTGACTGGGTTGAGCGGCCCTTCCTTGAAAAACTACAAAACAATCCAGCTTTGGTCCCAATTTCCATTGATAGCCTAATAGAACATACAAATAATCTCAGTGCTTGTGCCCAAATTAATGAAAAACTTATATAAAGCTTTGATCTTGATGGAAGAATCCATCAAGACTTCCCATTTGTCTCCCTAATTACTTGCTTTGATGCTCACGGCTTGCAATCACTGCATAAGTTAATGTCCTGAGGTTGCCATAGCTACCATTAGTGAAGCAGAACGAGAGACACTGCTCTGCACATAAGCCACCTTAGCTGGATGTTTGCTCCTGTACCCTGTATGTTCCTCCACCAGCGACGGTACAAAGGTACTCCTGTACCGCACCAGAAGTTAACAAAATAGTTCCTATTAATTTTCTTACAAATGTTACTGGTAACATTCACTTTTTCTTTCTCTCTGCTGCTCAGACACTGGGGGGTTTGGAAGGAGTGAAGTGGTTAGAAGAGTGCAAGCAAGGACTGAGTTTTACTAGAACAACAACTGAACAACTATTTGCTGTATGATTCTGTGCCTCGATTATCTTGATTCTTGAAGTAGATCTTTCATCACACAGTCCTGTTTTGAGAACACACTGCTAAGAACTGATGAGGAAAATGTGTAATAATATCCACTTCTCATAAATAATTTGCTGGAACCGAGTCCACTCTATCTCTACAACTTTCTGGCTAGCCCAAAACCTTTCATTAAACCTCCACACTTCTCCTTTTTTAATAAAGGACACTGAACAAGTAATGATGCATAATATACTTCACCATTACTAGTAATTGCTCATTGAAAATAAGAAATGAGAAATCACTTTCTTATTTGCTTATCTGGTGACCTCTAAGGACAACGACGTGCATGAAAAATGCAGTGTGGTGTATTTCCTCATTTATTGTATTGATCTGATTTAATGTAACTTCAAGAAATGCACTACTAGGCCATTAAATGCCAACAAAAACCATGTTTTGCTCTAAAGTGTAAGTGTATTTGTAACTTTAGTATGCCACAAGGTTTTTGTATTTTCTGCAATTAGTTCATGAAAGTTTTCAGCACAATCTGTTCTCAGAAGTTTTCCATTCTAAAAGAAAGATGACAAATAAATGAAATGTCTGAGTGGGAACCATCATCCTAACATGTTTCAAATAACTAACCAAGGTCGACTGAAGAATTCCTACAGCAACAACAGAATACTGCTTATTTTCGTTATTAGGAAGATATATCACTTTAATACTCTGTTCCTGCCAAAGTTTTATGCATTCTTTTAAGTGTATGAACTCTAAATCTTTTTTGTTCTGAATATTGTATTTCCCTCTGGGAGGTATAGCACATGGTAAGTATGGAAAGTTAGCATGTAATTAGCATGGTAATGTCTAAGCAAATTACATCATGCTAGGGTTAACAGCACTATAGATCAGAAGTACTCCTCTGAGCACAGCCAGCATGAATCACAAGTTTCTGTAACGCTCAGCAACCTGAAAACCTACAGGATCCTGGAGGACCCACCAAACACCCTGGCACCTCAGATGCTCTACTTACCGCTCATGACCAACCTATGGTGCTTAATGCTGCTCCACAGGGATCTGTCTGACGTTTGGAAATCACGCGGGCACAGCTCTTGCAATGACCTGTAGGTGGTGGGATGTATGGAATTCACATCCCATAGGACTGGGTTCTAAATCTTTACCTGCAGCGTGAGAGCAGGACACTTTATTAGATGCTCTCTTGCTAATTTTCCTCACAATTAATTTTGCTTATTTTCCTCAAGGAGTGACTATTAAAAATAAACCTACTGTGGTTTTATTTTTAGTAGATCTTGCAGTTCAGTCACACCCGACAAGATGTGCATCAGAGCCACTGCGCTAGCAACAGGGTTGCATTTAGAACAGACAGCCCCAGCATAGCGCTAATGTGCTCATTAAATGACCCACTATTGGTATCCTAAAAACTTCTTACTATTTCATTTAGAAACAAATAGAGAGGAGAGAGAGAGGGAGATTCCAATTAATTAAATGGGCTTAGTGAAGAAGAAGAATCAATTTTGGCACAAACACTACACTTTTTTTTTTTTTAAAAATAAAACCAATACTACATGCTATTTAGCAACTGCAGAGCCCACATAACAACAGAAAACAGCTAAATGAATCAACAACCACAATAAGCAGAAACCAGAGTAAGCAGATTAGGGCAATCATCATTGGGCAATCCATAGAAATAAGGACAGTCATTTTTCAAACGACTAATGATAGTACCAAATATTATAGACAATGAAGAAAAGGAGTAGGAGCTATTTTTAGACAACTGCCTTTCCTCTGAAGAACACAAAGCTGAAGAACTTGGACTCACCTCTCAAATACTATGGCTTATAATATGACAGGTTGTAATGCACAGCACATGAGAGAGAATACATAAACCAACATAAAATTCAGCATGATTAATATATGATTAGTTCACGTTTGTACAATGCTTTGAAGATGTGAAGTGCTAATTAGAATTTCTGGATTAGGCTGGTTTGATGCCCCAATGCAATACAGATCAGTAAATAAAACGCTATGCAGAAGTTTAAACTAACTGTCCGAAGACTGATGAACCCATGAGACACTAAGAAATGCTTTAAATTTCAAGTGGATAAACAAATGTGTAAGAGCGAGAAAGAGAAGGAGAATTCAATGCCCCAGTGAAGATATTTAAGACAGACAGATGAAGATACTTAAGACAGAAAGATATAGCTGGCAATTATATGAAAAACACTGCTTCACCTCCCTCTACCATCACCAGAAATACTCCCATAGGTTCACAAGATATAGAGATATCTTAGCTCAGGAACATGTAACAATCTGCTGAACCAAAACTTCAAAATCTAATGACCTTAGTGGAACATAAACAAATATCTTCCCAAGACTCATTCTGCAGTAATGAGAATGCAAAAAATATTTAGTCTGATGCGCAAGGGAAAAAAAAAGATATAGCCTCAGACCAGAGAGAGGAAAAAGAGAAAAAAAGAGGGAATTCCTCTCTAGCTTTCATCAGAAATTTTGAAACCGGACTTCATGATGCAGGGAAAGAATGAAATTTGCAGCAGATGAAAAATATTCAGCTCACAGCATCCAAATTTCTTTTTTTTATTAGAGAGCAGAATATGTAAAATCATTTACAGCAAAAAGGCCATCCTAATACATCACTCACATGGGACCAATATAGAGCTTGGGATCAAAACAGAATGCCATCCAGCAGGGAGATGTTGACTCTGCTACTGATCTGGCCTTTTCCTGCTTAATTAAAGCTACCGAACACTTGAGCTGGAAAACTGTAATCCCCATTAAAGTGTCATTTTAGCGGTAGGTGATCAGACCTTTCAAGCTACACTAAGTAATTATGCTAGCAGGAACCATGTGTAGTATTAATATGACCATAGGAAAACTGTTAATGCACAATCTGGTAACCAGCTAAGGACTACCAGGCAAACTAGTACTTTCAGCTCCAGCCACGTCTGAATCCAGACGAAAGTCCCAGTAGGCAGCCGTGCCCAGCGCCACGCTGGGAGGACGTGTGGCTCTAATTTTATATAAGTACTAAGTACGACTGGATAACCGTATCTGTAGGAGCAGAGACTGCATGTAATGGTTATTTACCCTTGGGTTTGAAATAAAATAAAGATGAAATGTACCAAAACAGTAGGCACAAAACAATGAAATACTCCACACATGAATATTTACTTTTGATCTCCGTTACAATGCAGAAGTAGCCGTGGAGGCCTAGAGGACAAAAATCGGTTTTGTACCATGGTATGTTTTATGGAGTAAGAAACGTGAGCAAGGGAAGTCCCAGTAATACAAAAAATATGTAGACTTAGAGCCACTGCCAAAGTCATGCAGTTGCACTTCAAGCTTTGCAAATTCTTTGTGAGCTGACTTCAAACACAGCACTTGGGGGCTGGGGACAGAGGGGTCCGCTGGAGATGCCCGGTGGTTAGAAGGCATATTGTCATGATGCAGAAACCACATGAAACCACTCATCCTGCAAAGCCTGAATTACTGGAAATAACTGAGACAGAAGAAAGCCAAAACAAAGCAAACCTCCTAATTAGTGTTAAAATGAAACAAAGGCACTTTCTTATTAAGCAGGATGCACGTTTTTCTGTAGTGTGCTCTTGTAGAGGTCTAGGACTATTGCTCACATAATGTAGGAAAAGATGTAATCCCTAGGTATATACAAATCTTTTCCAAGTGTTTTTAAAGCTAGCGTCTGTAGCAATACATATTTTGCAGCAAATATTTAGAATGAAATATTTCATAAAGTACTTCAGCACTTCTTTGAGTGTTTAATTTATCTGACATAAAAGAACAAGAGTGTATAGCATTTTCCTGTAAGTGGATGTAAAATACGCATTGCATGGATCCCCATAATTAAAAAAATAGCAAATCATTGTCATTAATGCACAAGCAAGATCATAAATGAATACATTATTAAGTCCTACTGAATTAATGTTGAACTGCAATAGAGTTGAAATTGAATGAGGCAATTAATCAGAGTAAGAACTGGGGGAAAAAAAAAAGCCACATCTGTCTCACTTTGAATACATTGAGCAAAACGACCTTCAAAATGGTACTGCCAATCAAACCACGCCACCCACGGATGTGACAGTCCTGGTGCCACCACAGAGAGAAAGTTTAGTCAGTGTAACAGATACAAGCTTTCCATCTGAGTCACTTCATGGGTACGTCTCACCCTGAGGGAATAAAACATTATGTCTCAAGGGTCTTATTTCATAAAACCATGAATGTTCAGATGGTGAAGATCATGCTGGTTATAAATGTGAACTACATCTGCTCAAAGTCACTAGAAAATGAAAGTGGGGGAGTTGACATACATTAATGACAATCTTTAAAGGCTTAATGCTCTTCAACATCCAGGGGAGGCTAAAAAAAATATGTTCAGAAGCTTTTGTTCCACGGATTGTGCTTTGATCAACTAAAATACTTCAATTTTTCCTCATCAGTCTTAAGCTCTGTAGTGGAATTTTCTTGAACGGGTTAATTAAACTCCCTCAGGTTCTCAACTGTTGAAAAGTCTGAGTTCAATTTACTTCAGAGTTTAAGGAGGAATAAAATGATAATACTAAAGATGATAATGACCGTTATCCTAGCTAAAGCTTTCTGTACTTCCCATCTAGAACAGCATCCATTGTTGCCAAGCCCTACCTTTCACAGATAGGTAGGTATATGTACTTTTTCTGCGGTGTAACATGTTATGAATATTAAACAATATTTTAAAAGAAAAATCCATTGGTATTTTTGTAGCGAGTTCTTAAGCAATAATTATCTTTGAATAAAGATTTTTTTTCTCTTAATGCAAATGAACTGTAAATTTTTCAAACTATAATTGTTTTCCTACATTGAATTGATGGAGCAACTGGCATGTAGGTAATCAGCATACTCATTTCCCTTTCAGCAGCAGTAAGGACTAGATTCAGGATTTTCCATTTTAAAAAAAAAAAAAAAAAAAGAAGGAAGAAAGATTGCTCAGATATTCATTGATAAACCAGCTAATAATGAGGGGTTGGGAAAGTTTGCCAGAGAGCTGAATAGTGCTTAACCTGTTCCTATGCTCCTGCTATCGTATCAATGAGTTAAAAGTCATTGTGTTACTTTACAACGCACAGTAATTTGTCATTTGTGCACAACACATAGCTTTTTGATCCAAACAAGCCAAGTCAAACTATACTGTTATCTTTCCATTCACACTTACAGTCCCAGATTTGCCTGCAGTGCATAAGATGGGTACCGCCACCGGAGATCGGTGTGAGCGTGTATATAGAGCACGTGAGCTCAGTCACTGGGGAGAGGCAGTGTCTCAGGCCACTGCAACTTGGATGGTGCATTTGAAAGCAGCTCCCAGCACCAAGAAGTTTAAAAACTTGTTGGGAAACTGAAGTGTAGTGCGGGAATGACGCTACAGCTGGGCTGAGAACAGTTCTGGGTCAGCGGGGAGGAGGATGGCAGCAGGGGTTCCTGGTCTCTGCCAGCTTTAGGGCTCCGAAGAGCTGCTGCACGCCCCTTGCCTCACCCCCCGAGCCAGGGAAGTCCCACCAGAGAGCAGAGACCTGGGCTTGGCTCTGGGGTAACAGTCTAGAGCTACTGCTCTGTGGTGATCCATGCATCCCTCTCTTCAACAAGTCACAGTAACTATATAATAAATACTGCAAAGAAGCTTATTCATCTGCTGTTTGGTTTCAGACCCTGATTTCTCTCTTGCTCAGCGGGAAGAGACAGTGGGCTTGGCAGGAGTGGACAACAGTTGCACAGAGGTTTTGATCTTCATAATCCTCTACCAAAACACGTAATGGTGACTCAAAGCCGCTGTCACAGGCTATGAGGAACGTTAACGAGATGAAAAGTTCGTTTCAGCTGCTGTAGAAAGACTGAGGAATAGAGATCTTGACGCCTTCTCTCTGGTCATATTTATTTATGAGTACAGATCAGAGAAGGAACTGCCAAGCGCAGCCCTGGGAAGCATCAGGTCTTGTTTCCTGAGAAAAAAATGCCACCTGGAATGTGCCAAGGCTCGCATCAGAAAAAGGTGATTCCCTTTAATGACAGCAAATACTTTTCCATATTTTAACAGCTTTTAGACAAATTTTAGACAATTCCCAAGGACATGTTTTCAGGCTGGCAATATTTTATTGGGATACCAGTGTGACAGCCAGGCATGTCTGGATACATGCCAGTGTGTATCAATCTATTTACCCTTCTCCTGCACAAGATTTGTTCTGACTGTAACTTCAAACATGAAGATTTTTCCACAACTGTGATACAGGGTATCAATTTGATACAAACTCAGGATGGAAGAGCACAGAGGATGGAGTCACTGCTGCACAGAACTGTTGCAGTCTTGGGTGCCAAGAGTAAGATGCCATCGCTTTTATTAAACCGACCATGACAAAAGAGTTTATCAGCACCTAGATGCAAAGGAGAGCATTAATGACATCGACTATCTGCAGGGTTAGCTAACTGATCCTGTTTCATGGGAAGACGTAGGATTCAAGGTTGAATCCCCACCTGACTGTAGCCAATGGTCTCCATTTTCTGGGCTTCCACAAGACTGATGTTGGGAACTGTAATAGAAAGGGTGAGGGAGGAAGAACCAGAAGAAGAGAGTGCAAGTTTGAGTGGGGGCAATTCACCAACACACACAAACCCAAAAGATAAAATCAACAAAGCAATTAAGCTTCAACAGAAACAAGACAGTTCTTTTTGTTTTGTTTTGTTTTGGTGGGGTTTTTTTCCAGTGTGAATGTTAATTACTGTGCCTTACAGCAGAGATAACGAGAAGGTTTTACTGCCTAGCATTTTTCAAACAAAGACATGAAAAATTCATGAGCAGGGAAGACCTTGGTGTTGAGCTTCAGTTTTCTTGTCAAATATTTCAGCTCCGGAGGTCCTTGGGAAGGTTACACAGCTATATTCATGTTTAAAGGATGCCTGTCAGCTGGATCTAAAAGCAACAGGAATTTTATAGGCTACATGTGACCTTGTCAACGTATTTTCACTGGCCAACAGTATCTTCCAGCATCACTCACCCAGTTTACAATAAAAACTGAAGACTAAAATGCCTATCCTCCTAAGGACAGAGCACTCACAACACCAATTTGTCCATAATATAGGAACTAAGATGGCTCATTTGATGTCAAGAAAAGCTGAGGTCTGCTCATCACTCTGAAAATGGTCCAAATGTACCTTTGCGCTGACAGTCAGACACTGAGCTCCAGGGAAACTTTGCCAGTCACTGAAATTTTATCAGGACACTGTGCAGTCCAAAATGTCACCCTTTAACTGGGAAGAAAGATCCCACTATGCCTGGCATGGCTTCTAAGAAGATATAAAATCTCTTTTCAAGTAGCTGGCTTTAGACACGTGATGTTTTGCAAGTTAGCTGTACCTTTATTAAACCTCAGCTGAGGTTTTTTTTTTAAAGGCTACAAAGAGGAGTTGCTGTTTGCTGGCATGTAGGTCAGGCATAGATCAAGTGTGAGCAGAATAAGACCGTTTAGTGGACTAACAAGAAACAAGTATAACACAAAAGCTTTTGGGATCATGTGAAACTCCTTCCCTTACCTAATCAAATTCACCATAGCAGAAGCAGGTATTTGATGAGGTCTTCGAAGTCTGAACTACTCAATGTTTTCTTTCCTTGTTAGTTTAATAAAGAGAAATCCCTCAGGTGAGTCACTAAGAATCATTCTTCAAATCAAAACCTTCCTTAATCCATGGCCCCAGTTTTAAAAAGAACTCTACATCAAAATTCTCAACATACCACCTCTGCTACAATACAGACTATTGGACAAAGGTAACAGCTGCATGCATCGCCTGTGTGCTCTGCCTGCACCGATCTTCACACAAACACGGCAACGCAGGAGCACAGAACACACTGCAAGGTGAGAAGCCTGAATTGTGAATCTGAGGCAATGTTTGAATTAATCTCCCTTCTCAGAAAGCCTTTTTGGCAAACAGGCAGATTTAACATACACCTAAGCCCCTGAATTTAGGCGAGAACCTTTTCAGCTAAAAATACTAACAAACAAGGAGAAACCTCTCACAATCATGTCAGTGTTTAAGACCTCAGGAGCTGAAGTTTCACACATGTATATGGATTCTCTCCCAAAGTACTGTTTTCAAATTAGACTCTTCGTTAGAACCAAAATTTCTTAGTCTGTATGGTTTGCAGGTGCTTCCTGTACCTGTGCTTGGCTCATATACCTTAGTTTCATACGTAACACCACGTTGCTGCTTACGACTCGAGAACCTGGCAGCTATTTCTCTTGCTGGTGTTGGTACCTTCCACTGCCACTGTCCCAGCCAGCCCCTCTCAGCTCTTCTGGGTGCAACCAGGCACAAGCTCGCTCTTCCCAGCTGTTCTTTTCCACACTTCACTCCCTGGCTGCACTTCCCCAAGCAAACAATCTTCTACCTGGGACACGTATTTTTCTTGCAGGAAATATCTTTCAGATACGTGCCTTACCAGCAAAATTGTGAGGATGGACTCTCAGCTGCACCCTAAATCTGCTGGGAGCAGCGAGCAGGGATGGATAGCTGATGTAAGATTACCGCTTTCACTTTCCTAAAGCTGACACTGTGCTCACCATGTCTTCTGGACAGCCTACACTGGCAAACCCCAGCCACGCATGGCTGTTCCAGTGCTTGCTGGACCCGTCAAGAGAATTCGGTACTGGGTGTGGAGCATTTTGGAAGTCAGATTTCTGGTGCCAGACTGAGCCCAATTCCAGCATGACCCAAGCAGAACAACATTCTGTGATTCCTAAGAAAACACCCGGCCTGATACAAAACGAGAAGAATTCAAAATCCATTTGCTGCTCCTGTGACCTTAGCTTGTACCTCTTCATCATGCAGCACTGTGGCAACCCCAATATGAAAAAGAAAAAAAACAAACACACCTCTGTAATGACTTCTGAGACTGCATTTGGGAACAGTGAAGCAGAGTTCAGGGGTCACTCCTACACTGATGCCGAGTTTCCTCCCACTGGTACAGCCTCCCACTGGGGTTACTGGGATCCTGACCAGCTTCCTTCTGAAATGAGTGTCTGGGCTCCACCACTCGCTTTAAGTATCATCTAGCTTGAATCCTTCGCAAACCACTTTTTCAGAGTTTTCACTCCTGCCAAGCCTTTCTTTGTTTGTTTTAAATCAAACCAAGCTGCCCCCTCCCCTGCCTCTCTTCCCTTGCACTCCTTTTTGTTCCTGCCATGGTAGGAAGTGCCACCTTTCATTTCATGTCACTGCAAAGTTGCAGGTGAAATCTGTTAGACCACAGAGCAGCTAATGCAACAAAGGAGAAGTTCTGACTACAGAAAAGCGCCCTGCGGATTTTCATATCAGTATCTCAGGTTGACCAATTTGTAGCTTGGTTTGTGCCCTGGAGTTTCTCACTGAGAACATTACAGGGTAAATCAGGGCACGTTTTGTCCATTGCTCCTGGCCCAAAACATTTATCACGCTGGAGCCGCAGACACAGCAAACGGCACACTTTGCTCCACTTTTAACAATGAAAGCATCTACGTGTGAATCACCAGTACTACCAGCATGACCAATTTGGTTTCTACTTCAGCAGAAATCCTGTAACTAAGGAGAAGATGGGCCTAATGACTGTGCATACCGTACATATTCAGACAGTGGGTCCCTTGTGTTTTTCCCAGATACTCCTGGAATCGGAGAGTTTGAGCTGAAACAGTGCTGGAAGTGGCTTTGCAAAAATTAAAATGTCCCAGTATTCATAAAGTAGATGAGGAACAAAGCTGGTATATCATTTGCCATTTAAGAAGTCATTTACCTTGGGTATAAGGGGAAACTCTGATGGCACCAAACCGCAGACTCCCTCTCCCCTCATACCTTGCGACATTTCCCTTCGCTTGCATATTGTTAAATTATTACCCAGTGTGTTTATTTTTCAGGTTTGAATCCAATCTACAAGATAAAGTTTGATTGAAGAGATAGAACTTATAGAGGAAAAATCGTTCTCTGAAGAAGAGAAGATTTAAAGCATGTCTGTTCCCAGATTTCTTTCATTTAAGAGGTCTATTTCTGTTTATTACTTGCTAATATGTTTAAACTGCTCTAATATCTAATCTGGACATTTTAAAGATCTAGGTTGAAAAAACGATCTGTCTTCACTAGTAATGCAAATAAGATTCATAATCACAGATTCACCTCTGGCAGCACGTCCTGAAGCAGGGGCCCGCCTGGTCCCGTGGAGGCCGTGGCGGCGCCGCTGGCCCTTGCACAGCCGGGGCAGCTCCAGCACCGCTGAGGCATGGAGCTACGGCTGGGCAGGCTGTGCGGGCCTGCACGCGCTGTGCTGGGCTGCCGTTCGCTCTCTCGCTTTCATGAGAACCAAAATCCAGCCTCCTACACATCCACCACAGAGAGGAAACGCTACAGATGCAGCTGAACTGATCGTGGCTGATGGCTGAGCGGAGCAAATATAACCAGGCAAAGCCACCGGAACCGTGACTGACCTGCCACGCGAAATGGTCCCGTGGCAGATCTCCACCATTTTGGTCTTCCAGTCATGGAAGTCCTCCATCCCATGCTTATTTACCCAAGAAAACAATGCAGCTGCAGGGTCAGTTTTATCATGGCTTAAACTCTCTTCCTGCTGAGCTTAAGAAAAGACTGAGAGTACTCAAGCAATTTAGGCATGTCTTACAGTGGGGTTAGTGACTCATCTGGGTTTAGAAAAAATTCAGGGTTTTTCCTTGCTCACAGGCCTGTATTTCAAACACAGTGTTTTCTTTTGACTATTCCTGTTTTCATTTCATCTGGTTTCCATTGAGTAAAATTAGAAGCATAAAGTTTAAACTATATCGTGGACTGGTGAAACATTCAAACACACAGAGGAGTTTATATGGAATGCAGGCCATTTACTGAGACTCATTATCAGCTAAGAATCAACTAACGAAGGCTGCCAGATTAACTGTCCTCAGCCATGCAACAGTAGAACATTTTCCTTGTCTCCAGCTGGCTATCCAGGGTTTTGTTCATTCATGGATGTGGCTTATAGCACAGATTACTAGACACAGGCGGGCCGCCTTGGCTGTACTGAATGTAATCCCTAAAGAATTTTTGAACATATAAGCCTGATACTTGCTATTTCACCAGCATCAGAAACATTGCAAGGCACAGGTAAAAGAAAAAGAACACCATATCTTAGTTATAAGGGAAGAGAAAAAAGATTAAGAACAAAGCAGATTTGTTTTCAATGTACTACAAAATAAAGCAGCTTCACAGAGTTGAGACACAGCTCTTTTCAAATCCAGCTGCTAGGTCATCTTCATAGCAGGATAAATGGTTTCAGTTCACCCCCACATTCAGATGTGAGATCCTAAACCCCAGATCCAGGCCATTCACTGGGTTAAGAACACAGAAAAAGACACCAAAAAAGATTTAATCTGGAGAGACTACCCAGCATTACTGCCTTACGTTAAGCGTTGCTGTAGAAGTTATAAATACAAACTTTGAAGCAAGCTCATTTGAGGGTCTACTTCAAAATACACCAAGTTGTTAAAAGCTGCACTTGCATGCATTCTACTTAATTACTGCAGGATTCCATTAATGAAAAAAAAAATGGCTGCAAATTGGATTCATTAAGCCTTGCAGCGTGCAGAAAACTCTTACTGTTGAGAGAACTTTGTGCTGCCGCAGGTAACCACGTACCCGCTTGGGAAAGCAAAATGAAGCCACAGAAGAAACGGAACACAGCTGCCCAGGGGCTTGTTTCGGCCCTGGCAGTACCTGCCCTGCAGCCCACAGCCTGACATGGCCCCGGGACACCTCGGGAGAGTGCGCGGGGTGGCTCAGTCACTCCAGCTGCAGTGCTCCAGCTCGCAGCTCGGGGCGTTTATAGCTGGATGGGTAACCTGCCTACCTGCAATGCATCCACTGCTTCCCTGTGAACAGATGTTAGCTTATTATAAACATCTTCATAACTCGTGTGTGGAATATCAGTTTCAGTGAAAAATAAGAAGCAGGTAAAAGCCTGAGGAGTTATCGTCTCCTTTCGAAGGGCAGTAAGATTAACTGAGACCTGCCGGTAGAGCACGGTGGTTGACTGCTGCCTTGGATGGGTCTTTGCCATCAGAGCTTCAGTTTGGTACCTTTCACTAAATTCATTAGTGAATTTAGTGAAATTCATTAAAAAAGAAAAGAAAAGAGTATTTTCTGGAGCTCAAAGTAAAGATGTACTTGTCTGGGCTTTTCTGGAGGCTCTTCAGCAAAGTTCTCAGCTGACCATGCTGAAGCATTATCCCCAGCACAGGACACCAGGCTGCAACTGCCTCCTCTCACTCCTGTGACATCCCCCTCAGGCCCCGCGCTGGGGCAGGGGCAGAGCGTGCGGAGGGAGGAGCAGCAGAGACAGCGTGTGAGGGACTGACCCCAGCCCCATTCCCCGTCCCCTGCGCCGCTGGCGGGGAGCGGGGAGAGAACCCGGGAGCGAAGCTGAGCCCGGGGAGAAGGTGTTTAAGATTTAGTTTGTATTTTCTCATTATTCTATTTGATTTTTATTGGTAATAAATTACAGTAATTTCCCCGAGTCAAGACTGATTTTGCCCATGGCAGTGACTGGTGAGTGATCTCTCCCTGTCCCGTCCCACGAGCCCTTCGTTCTATTCTCTCTCCCCAGCCTGTCCAAGGCGGGCGGTGACAGGGCGGCTTTGGGGGGCACCAGCAGCCAGGGTCAGCCCACCACAGAAAGTTTGTTGGGAAAAGCGCTTTTAGCCATGTCTGAACTTGAACTGAAATTCAAAATGAAGGAGTTTTGGGTTTTTTGGGTTTTTTTTGGTTTTTTTTTCATTTGTGTCTAATAATTGGCATCAGAAACCTGGAACTGCTAGTAGTGGAAGTAGCTCTTTTACCAAAACACTGTATCATTTCTGACGTTAGCAGTATGGGAATTCACTGCAATAGCGATGTATATTCCCACGCTGCTTTCAGATTGGTTTAGCAAACATAGTGTATGAATGCTGAGCTATTACAGCAGACGTAGCTACCTCTCCTGCTCTTCTGAGAACAACAGAAAAGCTACGCAGTCAGGAAAGCAAAATCCTGTTTCCTATATGAAAAAAAGCCTCTAAAATCAGGCCTATTAACACACCATAAAAACTCTTGTCAATTAGGAAAAAGTTCTTATCTATTTGAAGAGAAAGAAGACTGTCCTCCACATTATCACACCATTAAGAATGTTATACCATGATTTTCTACATCGGAACACTTTTTTTTTTTTTTTGTATAACACCACAACACTTCTTTAAAACAGTATGACAAGTGTCATGCCTCTTAATGACACTTCGTTATCTGAGCAGCTGGCTTTTAAAACAAGACGTGGCACAAGAAACTTCAGAGGCAGAAGCAGGCTGCCAATCACGGGTACATCCCGCAGCCATCTCTCCATCTTCGTCATCACTCGCCCTTGCCCTAGTTTGCAAGAAGGCAAAGGACTGGAATCTGTTATTTTGAAGCTATCCGACAAGTCTGCTTAATATTCATGCTGTTCCCCAGGGAATCAGCTCTGAGGGATCGGCCACAGCAGCCTGCTTCTGGGCACCGCTGGGCACCGGGTCCCGGGCTGGCTGGCTCGCCTGGGCTCTGCCTGGTCATGGATTGAGAGGAGCCATGTGCAGGCATACAGCTGAACTCATTATTATATTTAAAATGTTTCAGGAACCTCAAAAACAGATTAAGTAATGCAATAATAAAACTCTCAGTGAACCTGTGCAATAAAATCCATCAACAGAGGAGATGGGTAATATAATCTCTTTAGAAAAAAAAAAATCCTCTGCTCTATGCCTGAATTACCTTGTGCACCACAAGATAGAGGATTTAGACTATGGCAACGGATTGAAATCTCTCTTCAGGGACATCCTTCTCATAATTGTACATTCATGCCTCTCTCCCCAGTAGTAGCCTAAATACAATTTACCGTTGCACACATTTTTATAGGGTTTCTGCAAATCCGCCACTTTATTACCACCCCGGTTATAAGGGGCCACACGGCAATTCCTAAGGGTTCACTAACTGAGCAAGATATTAAGCTTGAATAAAAAGAATCAAAAACGTCTATCTACAATTTATAGTTCTCTATAAAGGACCTTGGGGAACTGCAATTTGAAGGTGAAAAGTAAATGGAAAGCAGATTTCAGCTGAAAAATTCCATATGATCGATGGAGAAGACTTACAGAGAATTATCCAGAGAGGTTTTTCAGGTGTGCTACAGTTAAAAACATACAACTCCAAATTACACACAAGGCAGATGACATCCTGATGTGGATACCTCTGATTAATCAGGTCTATTCAGAGCTTGGCAACAGCTGCCTTCTTTATGCACATCTCGTGAAAGCAACCCGACTTCACACCGTTCTTCAGAGGAGAGAAAGGTCAAAAGAAGATCTGAAAACCTCTGCAGGGGCCTGCAGTACCTAACAGTTTCTCAGCTTGTCTGAGAGTTCCTGAGATCCCAAGGCGAGACCTCAGCTCCAAACCCAGCCCCAGACCACCTGGGTCTCGAGCAAACCACCAGGTTTAGCTGTGCCTCAGTTTCCCTGTTGGTGGTGCTGGGGGTGGGTGGGTTCAGTTCACTCACCGCTGTTGTGTTTTCTAAAACTGGAATAAAAAGTTACAGAAATGAAAGCTATTGGGCTTTGTCTTCCTAGATGTGTAAGAATTACATTATTAATAGGAGTAAAAAGAAGTGAAGAGTAGCTGATATGGCAGATGTATCCTCTTGCCAAAGTCGGCAGGCAGGTGTCGGAATGGGGCAGTCTGTCACGAACAACAGAGCACCTCTGAACACTTGAAAAGCAAGATTGGATGTTTTAGTGAAAGATAAACTGTCTCTAGTGCTCCAACACACTGCCACGTCTGGCTGAGTGCAGACCTCCCCTGGGGCGCATTAGGAACCAGGCAATGGAGTCACAATAAATTATCCTTGCTTCTGAAGAGATAGGCCAAACGCTCTGCTGTCTCACCTCCTTAACTGCAAAACATCCAGTGATGAGTTTGGCCCACTGAATCTATGCAATGGCATATGCCTACCGGACCGACCCTGTTCCCAAAGGCTGGCCTTCCCACCCAAGAGCGTGGTGCAACGCATGGGCCACTGCTTCAGCACAGGTCTCACGTGCTGGAGGGATGGGATGTGTCCAGACAGTGAACTTCCTGAGAAGCAAAATATTTATCTCTGAATCTTCAGCAATTTTTGAATAGCATCATAATTTCCAAAATCTGTGGAATCTGAAAACACTTGACATATGGCAATTAACCCTCTTTTCATTTCTTTTTGATTCAATTGCACAGGATAAGTATAGTAATGCATAACAGGTGGGAAAATCTGTATTTGTTTATTTTTGCTTTGAGGAGACTGAGATAAAAATTGTAGACTGTATTTGATGCTGAATCAAATGAAGACTGACTGGGTGCGTTTGGCCTGCTGTATATCCACTACTGTCACGATGTTTTTATTGGGTGTCCTCCTAAGCCTACTGCTAAGTCCAGGAATAATGGCTAAGAAACTGAGCTGTGAAGGTGACACTCTTCTTCTGCGTCTGCTGTGCCCTTCTTTATGTCGGCGCTTCGGACAGCAGCACAGCTCCACCAAGTCATGTCCCGTTATTTATGACATTTCCATTTGAGCCTTAATAAATCACGCTCAGAGACAGTGTGATTTCCCAGCTAAGGAAATGCATATAAGGAAGAGGCAGGTGCAATCAAATGTCTTGGGGGTCCACGGATGATGGGCTATTAGAGGAAGATGTGTGGGGAGGCAAGCTTGGTTTTACACTGGCTCTGCCACAGACTTTTGGTGGAGGCTGGTTTTTCTGAAATCACATTCTCTGTTGGTACCGTGTTTGTCATCCAGCCTGCCTTCCCCCTCCTCTCCCACACTCCTTCCCCACTTCAGGTATCTAGAAGGCTCTTGGCAAAGATTGTCTCTAATATGTGCTTGCATATGGCAGAACATCTATCTCGACTGAAGCAACTAGGCATTAACATGTAACACAAATAATGGACAATGATCCATCTGAACAGGCTTGATATGAAGAGCTGCTTTTGTCAAATCTGGGCCTCAGTAAAGCTTTGAAGGATAATTTCCACTAAAAATTGGATCAGCTCCATCAAGAAGAACACAAATCCCTGTTTCCTCCAGATTGTTTCACTCGATTCACTAAAATGTTTATTCTACACTCAGAAAAAAGTTGCCGGAATTTCTAAACTGCATTAAAATTAATCCTTTGCTTCTTTACAGTTGCCTTTTTCAGTGCTCCCTTTGTTCCAAGCTGGCGTTTATGGGAGCTTTCATAACCAGCAGGCAATCACATACATCCTTCCTGTTTGCAGCTTTTACTGTACTTTACACAAACGAAAAATGTGGAACAGGCCAAAGTAAATCTCAGACATCTGAGGAAGTAGAAGGTAAATGTTGCTAACATTTCCCAGCAGAAGACATAGAGTGGATAAAGACACCTAGGCTTTGAAACGGAGCTACCTTATTAACTCACTTTCTACCTTGTGAAAATAAGCACACAGGATGGCCCCGCCGGACTCCGCCATCCCCACCGTGCTCCTGAAGAACAGATCTGCTCCAGAGGGACCGTTCCAGCGCCAGGACAGCCGCCTTACAAAGGGAAGTGGGAACTAGCGCACAGAAATCCCATGCCAGGTTGGAACAGCATCAGCCGTGGCAACCAGGAAAGGACAGGGCTTGCCCTATACCATTTATAAAAAATTAACACATAAAATACCAGAAGCCTCCCCTCCCTGCAGTGCCTGGCCTGGCCCATATCAGGCTCTAATTCCAACTGAGTTTTAATTAAGGACTCTTTCCAGTGCATACCTCAAGAATAGCTTATTTTCGAGGTAACGGTCACTGAGAAAAATGCGCAGTGGCCAGTGACACTTTTCTGCCCCTTTACTTCATACAGGGGGAACAGATCCGAGGAACGAGCAGCGCGTCACGGCACCGGCCGATGAGCGCCCTTCTCCGCCAGCCGACTCTGAAAACAGACACCTCTGCAGCAAACAGCGCGGGACGGTTAACAAACCCTTATTACTTTTTGTGAACCTGCATCTCATCAAAATTTAAACAGACATGTTGTCACACTTCAGGAACATCCTACTTCCTGCCAAGGAGACAGCAAATTGCTGCTTAACGTTCTCCAGCGGTATTTGCTATAGCCCCAGAAGCTCGCTCACCGCGGTCCCTGCTACACTACAAATTACACTCATTTTTCAACAGCCGTGTATCTGAAAACAGACGGGGCTCAGGTGTTTGTACTACAATGTCATGAAAAAAACCTGCAAGTGCACTGATAAAATAGGCCTTGTCTACATGAACGTTGGACTTTGCTAGCCCCGGTGCAGCTGTGCTGCTACTGAAAACGGTACAAAATATCCAAGTGTACATGGGCCTTCGAGGAAAAATGAAGCTGTATGGTTTTATGCATTTATCTGATACACACCAGTGGGGAAGGGCAGTCTAATTGCTACAGCCTGAACAGAGGAAATATTTTTAGTCGCATCCTTATCTGTCTGTCTACCAGCCCACCTATCTAGCTGGTGATGCAGCAGGACCAGAAAGCGCTCTGCCATTTGTTCTTCCCCAAGCTCGGGCTAGGTGCCGCACCAACTTCTCACCAAAGACTCCTGCTGCTCCAAAGCTAAAGCAGCAGCAGCAGCGATCACCCCACCCAGGTTGCAGCAGCTTTGGAAGCGGAGCCAAAGGCAGAGTCCTGCTCCTCTGACAGACCCGCCGCCAGCGAGCTATGGCGAGGGCTGGCGCCATGCACTCCGGTCTCACAGCAAGGGTCACTCCCTGCAGTCCCTCTCCAGCAATGCACAGGGTTTGCTGTCACACACCTACTGCTGGACCATCAGCCCCTGGTTGGCAACATGCTTTACTCTCTTTGCAGGAGGAGTATGATGCTTTTAATAGGGAAAATAACAGCTAAAGTGTCTTTGCAGCGATTGGGGAATAACAATAATGAATATATGTATGAAACTTCGAACAGTCGCAATGGATTAGAGACAGTCCTTTGCCAAGAAGGCTGCAACTAGTATGAAATGCAGCCTAGATGCTCTTCTTGGTGTTTATTGCTTGAATGAATGATGTTCATAAGGCTTCCCATAGCCGCACAGAGTACTGATTGATATCAGTGCCATGCTACACAGGTCAATAAATAAGAGAATTTCTCTATTACCACAATGATTCATGAAAGTGATTACTCCCACTTTGACTCGCTTTCCAAAAAAATCTGCATGCAGCAATACACTTGCCAAATGCTCCTTGTGTGCTCTTGGTGAGCATCCTGAAACCGCCGCAGACACAGTTCTACGAAACAGGACTGGAAATACTGGGGAACATCAAGGACACGGAGCTGATACAGTCTCTGACGTAGCTAAGAGCAATTTCCACACTGCGAGACCGACCAGGAACAGAGGTACAGCAACGTGTAACAGCTTCGCGCTCTCACAGCTCCTGCCACGAGGAATACGGCAAGATGGGATAAAGTCAAGTGCTGCCCGGGAGCTTCAGGCTCCCCCTCCAGCCCTGCTTCAGGTTTCACTGGGGAAGGACCCTCCTGCAGCTGTAACACCCACCTGCCCACCGCACCCTGCCCCTGTCCCTTTCTCTCACACAGACACACTCGCTTTTACTTTCCTTTTTCCTGCTGGCAGGAGACACCTTATCTAGAAGGTTATGCATTACTGTGAAACATTTGCTTTTGAAGTACTGAGTGGCTTTTAGACTCTGGCATTCTGAACTTTCAGGGAGGAAGAATGTTACTCTCACAACAAACTTTGAAGTCTGTTTCCTGAAAGCATTAACTGTTTACTCTCTTCTTCCCTTTCTTGACCACTTAAAGCTCCTCTAGAGTAAACACAGTCCTCACACCCAAAAAACCTTATCGCCCAGGTATCCAATAACCTCTCAAACACCAGAAATCAATGCAACTATTTAAAAAACATGGGAGTCTGAGACAGGCATGAGACCACAGCTGCCACGGAGGCTACAGCTCCCTGGTCACATACTTCTCATTTACACTATGTGAATGTGGTATCTTTCACTATTCAGGTGTGTACTGCACAAGAAGAAAAAGCCATCACCAAATAGTCCTCTGTTTCCAAATCTCCTCAACACATGCAAATCTGGGTTCTTCAGCATTCTTTCAAGGGCAAGCATTTTGGTTTCTAATCCTCACCTTTGCCTCTCAGGTTTTTAGCAAAAGCTTAGCTGTACGTTTAAAAACTACAACGGCAAAAAAGGACCACATCAAAGAAATCTTTGGTTGTATTTGTGTATTCTACCACTTCCAAAAAACTAGGTCACAATTTCATATTCAGTTACACAATCACCAAATCCAGCAATGACTAGAGAAGAACCTGATCCTGTAATTTATTCTATTCCAAACAGAAGTTTGGGAGAACAAAGATTTGGCCTGATAACTCCCCCCATTTAATGTAACTCTTTGTCAGGAAAACAGAAACAAAAGCAAGTTCTTTGTGTTAGGCTGCGTTGCCGATTTAAATACCTTTGAAAAGACTTCTGTGGTTGAGTGACCTGGGCTGGCTACGTGCCCAAAACAACCAACCTCCGTTTAAGAACAGTGTGCTTTTAATCTGATAAACTTACATCCTGGTCTTAATGGGTAAGACCCATTTGCAAAATCTGTCTTCTTTTTCATTAAAGAAACAAAATTTCTGAGTAGTGTCAGATTGTTTAATTAAAACTGGCAATTTGAATGATATTAATGTCAACAAACTTAAACCCCCAAAACTCCACCCAACAGAGACAGTGGAATTTTGTCAGTGAGTCACTCTTCCCTCCTTAGTAGCAATTAAAATATATATTGATTTTTTGCAGTAAAACACATTCAAAGCAAGTGTTAATAAACATTTCTCGGCTCCTGCTTCAACCCGATCATCTGCTTCTCGTTATCCTTCTAAGAAACAGGAGGAAGAAACTTGCTCAACTCACTGAAAAGAAATGGATTTTGCGTAACTGTAACTTCATGAGAAAAGCAGTGACACAACCACCCTGAGGAAGCCTGGCTGATGATGTAAACCAGGCAGCTTCAAAGCACAACACTCCTTCTAACGCTGCAGCAAAGGTCTGAGCTGAGAAACTCATCGAAAAAGGTGCACCAGGAGAGCACAGCAGAGAAGACGTAAGCACACCTTGCTCATACTCATTCTCCTTTTTTCCACAACTGGACTCAATGAGAATCTATTGGGAAAACGTATCCTGTACCCAAGAGTTCCCTCTCTAATGCCTTGGTCTTAAGAGTACGCTCCTTCCACATGTGTATTTTGACAACGCTACTATACCATTTTCCCTGGGAAAGCTTAGGAGAACATTCTGTGCCTTCTTTTTGCTCCCACCCTTTCCAGGAAAAGAGACCCCCAGTAATCTCACAGCTTTTGAGTCCATGCTTGCCCTCCACATTTGAGTGGAATCCCTACTGATGATTCAGGAGCTTCAGAAGACAGAAACTAGAATTACGTATCTTTTCATATGCTGGACCAAGGGCTTCTTTGCTGTAAGCCAAAGCTAGGGCCACCACAATTATAAGCTAGTCTCTGTTGTTTCAAAATTTTCTTCACTGGGTTTGAAGAGATTTATTGGTAATATAATTGGTTTTACTCCTGACAAATAGAGAACTTACAAAAAGAAACAGCGGGACAGTAATGCTGGACAAATTCAGAAATCCAGTGTAAGATGTTGAGCCACCGCTGCGGATGAAATATGAAGAAAAGGAGAAAGAAAAAGGTGGATTTGCACCATCCTGAAGAAAGGCTGGATACAGCTGTGATACGCCGGGAAAGGAGGCCAAGAGATACCTGTCCAGCTGCTCTCCCAAAGGAGTCACTCGGGGCGCTCCCTGCCCCAGCTGCTGGCCTAGCTGCTGTGGTACATCACTGCTCAAAGTTGTCTGATCCAGACCAGATGATGTGAACTGGTCAAACACAAGCTACTGGGCTCACTACCAGATCAAAAGACTAAAATTACCTGGCTTGGGTAACACCATAATGTATGGCTGAAGGAACTGGTTCCATCTGGCCCTAAAACCTACTTTCTTCTGAAAGAATATTCAGCTTTGCTACGTTGGCTTAAAGCGCTGTAAAGCTTTTAGCCACATGTATTTGATCACCTGCAGCCTGGCCGAGAGGTGGTTGCTCAGCATCGCTCATCCACACGTCCTCCCTGTGCTCAGCCTGCTTGGCACCCACGCACCTCCCGTTTCACACCTCCGTGGCTGCTCTCTGCACCTCAAGGACCACTTTCATCCTGAAATTTAAACATTGTTTTGAGAAACCAGGACATGAAAGAATGGTACAAAAAATTGGTTTGAGGAATCAGAATTTTACATTTGCAAATTCTGCGTTGACTTGCCTTGTTTTTCCTAAAAAGTTGTCCCTTCTGCCCTGCGAACGTGCTTTTCCTAGAATGAGACTTAGAGGGCTCCTTCCTTTTGAAGAACGCCACCGCCACCAATACTGGCTGATGTCTGACACTCCTTTGCAAGGCAACGGGCTCTTTCCCCACAACAACTAATTACTGCATGTCAGGCTCTGCTGCGCTCGGGCTCGGCTGGCCTCTGGCCTAGAAGCTGCACTCTTGCTTCCTGGCTGCCATTTGGCATGTATTCCCTATTTTTGTTTTAACTCTTTTTCCTTTCTTAGAAGATTTTCCAGGCTGGGAAATTCTACAGGAGGCTGCCCCCAGTGCTCGGCTGCCAGCAGGGAGGTTTGCCAGCCTGGCACTGGCAGGATGAGAACTGGAGGTTTCTGCTCCCTCCTGCCCATGCAGCTCTTGCTCCCAGCTCTGCCTGGGCACTGCTCAAAGGCGCTGAGAATCCGTGCTGCCTCTGCTTCCCCCCCTTCCCTCACGGAACAACTGGGACTTCTGCCTTAAAGGAATTTGGCTATTCCTTTCAGTGACAGCAGCACACAGACTGCAAGGCACAAGGGAAAAGCACAGCCAAGAAAGATGGGACACATTCTCACCCCTGCACTAATACAATTAAGTTAACGACGATGGCTCCTGCCCCGAAGAGGCACTTGAAGACGCATCACCACTGAATGAGCCCAGTCTCAAGAAGGTGGAAATAAACCCCAAAGGTCCCCACAGTGTCACATGCCTCTATCATTTGACCTTCAAAGCTGCCCCCACTTTGCCATTTTCGCTGAGACAGAAAGCTTGGAAACTTCACACATGAATGGCTTTCTCTTCACGTGAAAGGTCTACGTACAAGAAGGTAAAATCTGGGGTGAAACAGAGGCAGCGCCGAAGGACGCAGACAGGAGGGAAGGGAAGGCGGGCTGCAGTGGCACTGCTGTTGTGTAGCTCACAGAACAGACAGCACATTAGGCATGAAGCGTACAGCACTCAGAAAAACCCAAGTAATATAAAATACTGGAGCTTGTCCCTTTGGCAAGAGAACTTACTGTAAGAACATCAAACTCTTGCATATGACACTAAGTTTCCATACAATTTTGAATCGAGTTCAAAGTCTTGGATCTTATTGCTACAGCACTCCCCGCCTTACATCCAAGTTATCTAAGAGATTATTGAGTGTTCTGGGATGACAAAGAGAATGTTGACATATTTACAGTTAGCTTTTCTGTAACATTTAAGATACAGAATTAATGTCTGGTATCCACAGACAATGCGCATGATATAGACACTGGAAAAAGAAGGTATTTGCTCATTTGCTCCTTAGACCTTTTGCTGCAAGCATTCACAATATAAATAGAAGCTACAAATATTATCTCACTCCCAATACAATTATTTATGTTCCCCTACACAGCCTAATAACAAACATATTTCTTTTCTGGGAAGAGAGATCTCAAGTGGTTTAAGGACTATGCTGCTTTTATCAGAATGGCAGAATGAACCGCAGCCCTGTCACAGCACAGACCCAGTCAGAATAACCCTGTGGGTTATTAGAGGAGTTATAAATACGTTTAGACCACAGAAAATCCATGTCTGCACCTATTTTTTTATTTTGGAAGGAGAGAAATCTGACAACCACTTTCCAAGACCCAGATCAGAGCTGGGTTTTCTTTGCTTCCCTGCCACCAAGCCAACACAGGAGAGCTGTGTCCATCATCAGGAGGGTCTCGCGCTGGGGACAGGGTAGTTCACCGCCTCTGCTTCCAGCATGAGACCATGGCACCTCTGCCCTGTGCCTCCCAACACGCTCACGGTTGAAGAATTTCCTTTGGGAAAACCCTGGGGAAGTACTGTTGGCCCTTGTGCCTACTGCTCCCTGGGAAGGGGATCTCCTCCACAGAGGTGAAATTTCCACCTCCTGCACGCACAGTAGGAGAACTGGACCAACCTACAACAGCCAGGTGGGCACCTCATGCCCCTACATGTGGTGGCATTAGAAGAAGGCATTTGCCTGACTATGTGCTGTTTCTACCAGCTCAGCACGGTACTGTAAGTATTGCCACACATGAAGCAAATATTGTGTTTTCTGCCTAAGCCACGATCCGTCTCCAATCTTGTTTTAACTGTACATGTGTGGGATGCAAGAGAATTTAAAAGAAATTTCTTAAAGCTTTTTTTCTTTTCTCAAAAAAATGCCAAAACAAAGAAATGCAAACACTAACAGTTTGACAGTCCAGAATAACCCTCCAGTTTGGCATCAGACTTAATGGAAGAGAAAACATAAGGAAACATTTTCATTTTGAAGCTCCCAAGGGACTCTTCCAAACAATACAAAGAAAAAACATTTCAGAAGTGCCAAAAATCAGGGGAGTGCTCCATTTAGTTATTTTTATGGTCAGTCACTGATCATGCTGATATTTGACTTTGGCTCTGAAATCTTAGCTGTGTTAAAATAAAGATAATACACAACTCACTCAGGGTAAATCCACAGACAAACTGAGACGTCCACAGGACTTGAACAGAACTACAGACTGTTGCCACCTCCAAATGCTGACAGGAATTTGTAGGGGTTTTTTTATGTTTTTACCTTACAGTTTACTAGGACAGCAAATAACTTTCCATATTTCATTCCATGCAGTGGATTGTTTTCTGTTAGATTTCCACAGGACTTGGTATGCAAGTACCTAAACCACTCTTTCAGTACAAGAGGATATCTGCATTTATATATTTAAACTATCATGACTGTTATCACAAATTTTAAGAGTCTCAGTGATATCAAAAGGCTTTCAATCAAAGCACAGGGTGCTAAAAAATACAAGAAATAAAGGCAAGTGCCCAAATAAAAAAACCTTCCAGCCTTTCCATATGTTCCTTCAGACTATGGCAATTATGTATCTTCAGACAGCAGCCAACACTGCAATCACCTTTAGGGTATCAGCAGCCTCACTCACTCAAGCCTCTACAAACACCCAGCCTGTGCAGTGCCTGGGAAAGCTATTGACTCTTGGATGATATCCAAAAGTCCCTCCAAACAAACTCTGCAGAGCCCACGGGCTTAATGGATTACGGAGGCAACATGTGTCACAGCAAATGTGCTCTCTCATAGCACCTGGTCACGTATTATAGAAAAATCACCATTTCTACTGTATTTTTGTTCCTTGGCGCAATGGGGAAAACCTACCAATTCTCGATTAGTGACCACCCACTGAACAGAACACTCACAGTTGCACACTCCTCGTGGACGACTTCAGGAGTTGAGCTCCATTCTGAATTTACAACATTCCCCAGATGAAGTATCTCATGGTATCTCACCGCCTGTATCTGGGTTTATCTGATGCTGCCAAATTTCCTCCTCCAATCCCGTCTATCTCTTTTCTCACTGGCCTCCGTATTAATGAGACTGAGGTAACAGATTGTGGCATGTCAACATGCTGAGCTGACATCCTGCTGCCCCCTCCGTGTCTGTCTGACTTCTAAGCTTTTTCTTTCCATTTCCTTTCTGGATTATGTGTAACATGCACTGTAGTCCAGGAATGCCTCTTGCTTTGGCTGCCTTGTCTCTCTTTTTGGCATGCTCACGGAGCCAGAGGGAATCTTGCTAAGGCTGGCTAAGTCACGTGCTTGCCCTTTAATGAACATTAAAAAGAAAGCAGAATCTATGCTATTTTGATGTTTCTATTAATACAGGCCACAAGAAAGCTCAGGTTCCTGCTACAAAGATCACAGAAAAACAAAGGCATTTGTAGCCGTTGATACATAGAAGGGCTTGATCATATTGCAAAGAAAAAAACAATTATTAGGCAATACAAGGCACGTGCTTTTTATTTAAATTTGTTCAGTACAGCAGTTCGGTAAATTTTACTGCCAGTTTCTGGCATTCCTGAACCTCCTCTTGAATGACCTTTAATTAAGACTATTTTCACTCACTGAACTCAAGGTGATCAGCACAACGGAAACACATCCTTGGAAAGTCACCTTATGGGATACATCTTGAGGTTGGGAGCTGAAACGGTGATGTTCTTCCACAACCCTTCCCTTGCCCTCTCTTGGACCCAACAAAGGTGGAGGATGCTTGTGGATTTAGAACTCGTCTTTCTGCAGATGTCCCCCCCAGCAGGGTCTCCTGGAGAACAACAGGGGCAGGTGCAAAGCCCAGGGGCAGACAAAGAGAGGGAAGGCCAGCAGCCAGGGTACTGCAATTTCACGTTCAGCTACAAGCATGCCTGGGAAACTAAAACTCAGGTTCTCGAGCAGTGATATGCTATGTCAAAAAAAAGCAACCACCAAACCAGAAATGACGGTGTTCAGTTGGAGTGACCTTTGCAAGAAATCTAGGGAAAAAGAAAAGAGCAGGATCTTTCCTTCCTAGGGAGGATTGTGAATCGTCTCCCAACTGCACTCCTGAGCGTGAATCAATTTTCTTCCAGTCGATAACTAGCGCAAAGGTTCTAACCTTCATTTGTGCTCCAAATACTCAATCGGGGATGTAGAACACATACCAATTAAGCAATTCAGCTAAAATAAGAAGGCCGTGAACCAACATCGTTGCTGCAGCTGCCCCTGAGGGATCGAGGGTTAGCAGCTTGGGGAAAAGGTAATTTATTGAGCTTAATACTCTGCGAAATGTTCTCATGATAATAAGATTGTAAGATCGTTTTAATATCTGAAGTCATGTTGAAAAGGTCATTTCTCACTTTTTACGCTTACCTAAGTCATGTAAATTAGAGCTACTCAAACAGAGTTGAGGATGTTTGCAGCCTAAGTTTTTCTATATTTTTGGATGACAGAGAAAAATGTCAGTAATCCCAAGTGGGGGACACAACCAGGCAGCGCCCGTGAGGTTTAGAACAGCAGCATGAACGGATGCAACTGCTTGCTGTGCATTAGGCCAGCATTTCATCTTTGCCCTAGTAGATTGTACTCAGACTTTTTTCCTCCTTTTTAATGTTGTGATTTGGAGAATGTTAAAAAAATATTTCAAGCAAACTACATGTAATCTGAAGGGGGGGGGGGGGGGGGGGGGGGATACAGCTGATGTATTTGCCAGAAGTTTTATAACCCAGGAAAATGGGGCACTGGCAATTTCACAAAGTACTTGCCTGTTTTCCAACATGCTTTTTTCCATAAGAGAGTATTAACTTGGAGATGTTTTTTCTTTTCTTTCCTTTCCCCGCCCCCCCCCCCCCCCCCCCCCAAAATGCTTTCTAGGCAGAAACTTTGTGGACTTTGCCTCCACATCTCCCAGCCAACATTCCTAAATCACAACGTGCAGCTGCCCTTGCTATTGCAGCCTTGGAACCTCTATTTGGCAGAGCACCAGCCTCATGCCAAGATGTGATGTTTCTGCGATGTGCGCAATTACCCAACAGGGATGGAACTGAGATCCCCAAACGCATTTCACTGAGGCCCCTGAATCATATTTGAAACCAAGTCTTCAAAATTTATAACAGCATTAGGCTATCTAGGCCCTTAGTTTGTTTCATGTTTTGAAGCTTCAAATCCATCACACAACTGAGCTAAATGAGGGCATTATTCAGAGCAGCAATGCATTTTATCCCATTTAGTCTAGAAGACAGACGTCCCCTCCTGCTCTCTTTTCTTAACAAGTTCCAGCATATTCTCCCCTCCTCATCTTTCAGGTACCCCAACAGTGCCAACTCTTCTGTACCACAGCCACTATAAAGAACCACCCTCCCTGGAAGGCCTCTTCTGCTGTCCCCCCCCTCCTAATAATGTTCCCGTCTCCTCCCTCCCGAAGCACTGCCCCGTCCGTGACTCCTCACGGGCCAGACTGTCAGCTTTTCAGAGGAAAAGCCGTCTCTCTTTTTCTGCTTGGCAGTGTGCTCCAAAGGTGCTATGCGAACGATTTATTGTAACAGATTGTGGCCCAGAGTAATTTAATAGACTGTAAACCCCAGCTCAGGAGAGCTGGCGATCCAGCATTTACAAAGCATGCCACGCTTGTATTTTTCAATACATAATACATAAATCTCTCTGTTGCTGTGGCTCTGTTTTCAGATTTGCTGGGTTTTGCCTGTGAAAATGTTCCGTCTATTTATCAGCTTGATCTTCTCTGTCAGCCTTTATCATCCCTTACAGTCTTTCTGAAAACTCCCTGAAACAGAGACACTGAGGCAGCTGCCAAACCGTGTCACAGCCTTCCTTCCGAGGTGGGACTCTCTGCAGAGGCCCGAACTGCCACCACGACAAGACTGTCACCCTGATTACTACACTAGCAATAACAACACTGAGAGCATCAAGCCGAACACCACTCTATCACAGCAGAAGAGCTAGGAGGAAGAAGAAATGTCTGCACGCTTGCCTTTTGGCTTCCTTGGTTTGGTCCAAAGAGTTGAGGGGAGGGTGCTTGAAAAAACAAGAATCCCACCCCATCATTTGTGTGACATCTAGGTGATGCACTGACAACAACTCTTCCACCTAACTCTGCACCCCATTGCAGTCTCTCTGGATTCATTACTAGATGGCCACATCTAACAAGAAGCCTTCCAGGAACTTCACGGATCCCCATTAGAGCCCTTGGTCGACAAAACGCTAGTGCCAGCTTCCAGGTAACAAAACCCCCAGCTCCGTCAGTGCTCATGTTTTTTCTCAAGCTCCATTTTGGTAAGGAACACATGGCATCCAGCTAGAAAGTTTTTCCACTATGAACTAGGCTTTCAAGGAAGGTGATTCACAAATGAACAAGGGAAAATACAGCCCTGAAAAACAGAGGAAGTGGAGTAGCAACAAAGCTCCTGAGCAAGGATCTGTCACTCAGCCAACGGATTACAGGTTAAACCTGAAACCTGCCTTTCACTTGGTTTGAGATGTGTGTGAGCATGTGCATTTGCATGATCATCAAAGGCAAAAACCACAAGAAACTTCACTTTCGAAGACTGTCTTCACTGGAGGGGTTCCAGTTTGGATGCTGCCTGCTGCTAATAGACTAGCACACCAAGAGAGACAGAAAGCGCCCAACCTGCCGAGCGCTGGCGCTTACCGGGTTGTCTCCCCCTCTCAGCGGCTACTGAGCAAGTGAAGTTTCCAAAACACAAGCAGAACTTACGCAACTGTGAAACAATAAATCAAGTTTGCCTCACTTCGGCAGCAGTCTGCTTTACAAATTTGCACCCCGTTCGGGATGGATGCAGCTGTATGTATTTCATGCACAGAAGCAAACAGCGCTTACCGGGAAACCCGCAGTCCACTCACTACAGCATGTGCCAGACGCTGCAGCCTGCATATTAATAGATGATAAATTGCTATTTGGTAGAAATAAATATTTTACATAGAGCTTAATATATGTTCATAAAAAAAGGCTGAAAGTTGTTAATCCCAGGCATGTATACCTTCAGCCAATGTTAAAAATTCCAGCACACTTTTGGAGGAGCCAGTATTTCATTGTAGACTGGAAAAATCTCTGCAAAATGGAAAAATAACTTTCAAAGTACATGAATAGTACAAATTATAGAATACATTTTCTGCAATTCTCCAAAACTTATCTGGAATGCTACTTAAAAAAATGGCAAGGGTATAAGATTAAATGGAAAAAATTACATACCTTTCACACGTGTTTTTTTAAAGTCAGCATTTTTGTAGGGAGTTTTGCAGCATACATAATAAAAGTGCAGCACAGAGACAAGGTATTTCAAATAGCCTCAATTTTTTCATTAAGATCACTCATTCAGTTTTCCTCTAATTCTTTTCATAACAGCAGCCAGTCTTTTTCCTGAGTTTTTGTAGGTTTTTTTAGGGTCAAATGTCTCAAGAAATAAAAACAGTAAGTGATGGTCTAGTGGACTTACCGCAGTCAACAAAAAAGGAGTATTTATTCCTTAATTATTGACTTCAAGAAATGCCAGGTCTGTAAGTCTTAAGAGACAATCAACACAGAATTCATCCAGCTAGCGCAACTCCATGCGCCCATGTCCTAAATCTGGGCAGTCCTTCCTTTTGCTCCAGCCGTACTCACGATCAATGCAATCACCGTGCCACTGTCAGCCGGTATTTGGGATGCTAGAAACTCCCGGCCAGACCACAGCTAACCACTGCGATGTTTCAGTCTCTTCTACTGCAGCAGTATGCACGTGGCAGACTTCTGGGCGTTGTTGACATATGGGCTTTAAATGAAAGCACCCCCAGCCCAGCCCCCCGTGATACCCTGCTCCCAGGGGGCCACCTGCAGCCGACCTGCGAGGTTGGAAGGACCAGCCTGCTGCTCTCCCACAGGCCAGCAAGCCCATCACTAGCTGATGGCAGTAGAGTGCAGCCAAGAAAGCAACCATAGATAGTGCTGAATCTGGAAAACGCGCTGCATAAAAGCGGTTAACTTCATATATTTAACCAGATCAAAGATTTCTAACTTAAGCTTTCTACGCACCAAGCTTCGCAGCTGTTCCCTTTATCAGCTCGCTAGGAAAAAGTCTCTGTGGATTGGTGCCATTCTTCGTAAAACCTCAATTGCTCTGCAATAAAAGAGGTCTAATTTTTACAGTAAAGTTCTGCTTATATTTAGTATCAACATTTGACCACAAGTGCCAAATATAAAAGTTACTGGGACTCACTTTAATTGCGTTTTGTGCTCTCTTTGTAAGTCAAATCCTTCAGCCTTACTCAGTGCATGCTCGGGCAACTATGACATTTGCTTCTACCAGCAAATATTTAACGTCCCTTCAGTGTGGAAATCCAGCATCAACTCCATTGCTTTAGCTTGGAACCAAAATGTCCTCCACATGTACAAATCTATATTTAATATTAAACTACAAGGGTAATATTCTACATCACTTGTCCTTTTAAAATCTTCTCTAAAGCAAAAATAAATCTAAAAAATACACACCAATTCCTTTCTCTCCTGCTCTCCTCCTTTTGAGGAGTTCTCAAAGCCAATTAAGACATCAGTAAACAGTCAGGCCCAGCAATGCAAGAAAGAGCACCGTGGAGCACCTACAGCACTACTACAACTGCTCGTTAGAGCAAAAGGCTGTAATCCCAATTAAGGATGCTCACTATTTAAGCAGTGCAAGCAATTGCAGTCCTTCTGGCATTCAAGGCTCCGTGTGCCCCTGGCAGGGATGAAGGTGCTGTGATCCTGTTTGGGAGTGCAAGTCAAGCCTCCAATAGTTGGGTGCAAACAGACTTTCCACGAACTTTTTCCAGTATTTAGTTGAACTACTTGTGTTAAAGCTGGGAGGAACATTTTCTGCTAAGCGCTTCATTTGCAGGCCCATCTCTTGCCCAAATACCTGAAGTAGTACAGCAATAGTTTCAGGTTAATGCACATCTTGGTTAAATAAACCAGTTTTCCAGGCTGCTAGGTTTTCATTTACATTTCTGGTAGATTAGTCTGAGCTATGGAACTGAACACCACGTACGCTGGGAAATGGGAAGAGGTAAATTAGTCCTTTCTTGTGCAACTTCCCACCTAAGAGCCACCTGGCCCCACCAGGTCCCAGCCCTGCCCTGCCCATGAACCCCTCTACTCTGTGGGGGGAGAGAGGCGAGAGCAGTGCTGGGGTCAGCACATCAGCTCCGCTGGCTGGGGCCGGACACAAACCACCCTTTACCATTGAATGTAGGTGCTGGCCTCAGCTTAGTAAGATACACTTGGGGCACTTCACTTGGGGCTTTAACTGGGGTGTTTACTCAGCCTACCTGAGGCTGTCACCAGGAGCAGGGGGGTGGGGGGAAAGGAATGATAATAAAAGGTTGATTAATTATGTGCAATAACTGGGACAGCATATCATGAAAATTCCATTCTTGTTTACTCAGCTAATTCACTTTTTATGAGTGTTTAGGCTTTAAAGCAAAACAAAGCACTAATTACCCAATTAACGAGCAATTAAGTTACTGCAGCCTAATAGCCTGTACAGTGGCTGCCTTTATGAGTCTGATGGTGAGTTAGAGACCCATTAAACAAATTTATACACAGCTGTAGCAAACATTACATTTCCAGAGATGTTACATTACATGCTAATATTTTCACAGCCTTGAAACATCATTCACTGGTTTAGTAAACAGAGTTTTCCCGTTTACTCAGCCGATGCCTTAACAAAGGAATGATCTCTCACACTCACCAGCAGCCATCGCCCATGGGCAGAGGAGAAGTGGGGCTCCGTAGCCCAAAGCCTTCTTGAAAGATCAGGTGATTTTTAACAAGGATAAGTAAGATTTACCTTAAAACTTTTGAACTTTGCCTTAATTTAGGAAGAAAACAGTCTAGTAATTTTCAACCATTAGATGTACTTATTTGCAGGAGTCTAAGACACTCTCTGCAGCAGGTGACACTGTACTGGAAGTTCTAGGTTTGCAATCAGGTTCTGAAGGTGAGAATGTTTTACTGTGTGAAGAGACAAGATGTTTTTGTGAACTCCTCCAGGCAGATGGTATTACCTGTGATGAAGCACAGCATCCCTGAATTATGGTCCAGTATTAGAAGTGGGCTCTCCCCTCCTACACACCGAGCAGTGCCAAGACACAGTGGCATGAAAGCTAAGGGCAGAGTTTTGGTCTTGGCTCCTGTGCTCTCTTCTCTTCAATTATTACATCAAACACACCGTATTACAACTGCATTTCAGAGTGGTTCAATTTTCACATCAATAATGGGTGTACCTTTTCACGCAACTTTATTGCATGGAGAAAAGCTTTATTTTTAAAGCATCAGTTTCATCTTAGTTAAAGAAAATATTTTTTTTCTGTGTAAGACTAACTGAAACTCAAAATAGATCATTTATTTCTGCCTGTACAAGACAGGTTTCCACTTACCTACCAGCACACATAAACTCTTAGATCACCTCTTTCACAGGCATAGTATCACTTCAAAACACAGGCTGCACCATGTAAATAAGAAATGTTTCACAGACCAAAATAATGTTAGCAGTGCAGTTCTGCGAGCTACTGTATTTCCTGAGTGACTCCACCAAAACACACCGTAACCAGTAAAGACTACTGGGTATACTGGTGGCCTGACTCTAACCTGGTGTTTAAAATGAGCCATTATTTGGAAGTCCAGGAGCTGGAAGTATGTATTTTTTTCAAGTTGCAAACACACATCAAACCCCTAAGCTGGCATCATCATGGTCCCACTGAATTTGATGCAGTGCACTGATTTATAGCAGTCACTAAAGATCTGGTTCCTGCATATTCGTTAATAAAGATACACCTATGTTAATGAATTCGAAAGCATGAGGCTAGCTCATTTGTCTTATGGATAAAGAGTTCTGCTCACACCCTGTACCTTACGGACACTTTCCCAAGCAGAATTCTAACGAGGACCCATTGCCTTTGGCCTGCGCTTAAGAATTTCTTCTTGTGCAAATTCTATAATATCTAATAAGGCATAAGCTTAAGCTTCAACATTTTTCCCAGTGGGGATACTGAAGATGAGTTATCTTCTTTTTTTCCCCACAAACACTGTGAGAAATTTAATGGGTTTGAGATGTTTATTGTTCCATCAAATCTGACGGACCAACTCGCTGATGGGCTTTGAAAACATGATTAGAATGGGGGAAGCACAGATAGACATGTGACTGCATAAATCCTGTGTTCTTAGGAAACCAGACTAAAGGGGAAAAGTATCAATCTCCTTTTGGGGTAGATGGCTGCATGGATGAGTGTATCGAGTTAAGCTTTGTAAGGTATTTTAAACCAGCATAGTATAGAAAAACATCAGGCGACAATAGCAGAAAGCCAGAGCAATCCTCCTGTGGAGATCGTAAACAGTGTAGGAAGGTAAATGTTCAGCCCGGATGACAAATGTGGAAAACAAACCTGAAGGCAACAAGCACAATTCAAAGCAACTACATCTCACCTAAAAAAGGCCATCTTTTAATCATGTCTATATTAATGGTTTCTTAGAAACTTCATCACCCATCAGCCATTCAAACTTGCAACCCAGCAGTGTCTGTTTTTGATTGAATTATGTCTCCCAACTCTATCTTTAGTCTTTTATTTTTTTTTAATTTTAGATTTTATTAAAGAAAAAGGTCTTACCTGGCCTGTTTTGTATTGTTCTCTCCGCTCTCTTTTTTTTAATCTAAAGTCATTTCAAAGAGTGAGCGTCAGATATCAAACCTAATATCCTTTTTCTCATTAGCACTTTTCCGTGCAGACCTTCAAATGCGGTAATAATTAATGAGTCTGTGTCAGAAAATGAATAAAAGATGGCTCAGATGCTTCACTGTTCAGGGCTGACCTTTAGCTGAGTCTACTGTATTAATATATTCTTGTGTTGTCAGACTCAAAGAGCTAACTGCCTTATGAATTATTTATCAACACAAAAAGTCTTAACCAGAAACAGTGTTAACATTAATTTCTAACCCTCTGTGTCACAGCAAAGCCTGCCTGCACTGCATAATTGAATTTTAGTTTTAGACAAGCAATCAAAGCACAAGTCGCTGTTGTTGTAAGTGTGGCTGCCTATGATAGCAAGAGGAACGGCTGCTCTTTTTGCACATCTGGTGCATTACAGGCAGTTCAGGTTTCTGTGAGCAATAAGCCTGACTGGAGACAAATGTGGAATGGGTTTGCAGCAACGAGAAGTGCTGTGGCTCCCTCCTCCCCAGAACAATTCTAGGTGATGAACTACTTATTATCCTGCCATTGGTATTTCTAATTGCGGCTGGTATGGAAATACATTATGCCTTCTCAACTTTCAACACACTGACGGGGTGCCTGGCACACCTGAATCCCAGGGGATAAGGGTGGGAAGACAGTCCAAAGGCTTGAGCACTTAGTCCTGCTCTTACATCTGCCTCTCTCAGATGAGAGCCCATTGATATCGCTGCGCACCCCTGGACGCTCCCCCGCTGCATGAGCTTCTGCAGCTCTGTCATTTGCAGCCACTGCAGAAGTGGTTATCCCCAGCCAATTTTGAGCAATTGTCAAATTGATTTATAGGTTAGGCTGAGTTCATATCACACTAACCCTATCAAGATCTAAGATACAAAGGCTCAGTTAGGACTTCGGAGTTGTATTCACAATTGTTCCCTCCAGAAAAGTCTTGGGAAATCACGCCTGTACTGAGCAAAGACGCATCAACACACGCATAGGAGGGAAATAGCTCTATACCCTGGTGGAACACACCAGCCTCCGTTCACAGCTCTGCAAAATCAGCACCAGCCTAAGACATTTATTTTTTTTCCAGTTCACACTCAGTGACCAAGGTTTGTTCATCCCTGAAGAAACAGTTCAGAGATTAGCGACAAGGCATGAGGGCCTTACAGA
This sequence comes from Falco peregrinus, assembly GCF_023634155.1. NCBI lineage: Eukaryota > Metazoa > Chordata > Aves > Falconiformes > Falconidae > Falco > Falco peregrinus. The sequence continues at coordinate 86,115,395 of NC_073722.1, read as the reverse complement.
AAGGAGACATTAGGCTCCAAATGCTGGCACAGCTCAGTCCAACAGCAGCTTTGGTAGTTTTCTCCCTCTGTCTCAGAGTCAGCAAGGGCAAGAAGAGAAGAATTAAAGCCCTTTTGTTCTTTCACAACTAAGTGAAGAATGAAGGGGGAACTCTTTAGTCTTACAGAGATAGCTTGTCTTTCTTTCCCTGGCAGCTTAAAGCCACAGGCTGAATGAGAGCCCAGAGAGCCCAGCGCAGGGAAAGGCTGCTGCTGCTAGACCTCCAGAAGGACTCAGGTCTGAACAGAGATGATGAAGAAGCACCAAGAGCACAGACAAGTGACCATGCAGTTGAGGAAAAACAGACACTCTGTGAAGCACAAAAGCTGCAGCTCTTTCAGCTACTTCACAGGAGAGCAACCCTACCCCCCTTCCCACAAAAAAAAAGGACACCCCCCCCATTGTTCAGCTATCCATCATCTCGGTGGCCTGATAAAGTGAATGAGTTTGACGACATTTGCAAAACCTGTTGTGTCCTCATGGTGAACGTCTCCTCCCCAGCTTGGGAGCTACAGCTCCTGCTGGGGATGCTGGGATCCAGATCAAACCCTCTGAACGGTAGGTACGCTAACCGTGAGGCAGGAAAGCTGTGTTTTTACAAAGCTACCAGTGGGATCTGGGTGCTTAATTCAAATTAATGGAAACTGGGTGCCTTAATCCCCAAGAGGGCTTTGAAAAATTTTAATAAAAAAAGATCTCCACCCTCTCTGAAGTGAGGAATGAATATTACCCCTTGCCTAATGACTGACCTGGTAATCAAATGCTCCCTCTTCCCAGGAGCTGCACGTATCACACCTTTGCTGCAAGAAAGCAGACGACTACAAGTGTTTTAATCTGAGCTGAAAAGTGCTGAGCTTTGTGGGTGTTAGACTATGTGATTCTGAGTTTTCGGTCCAAGATTGCCAGCCAAGTTTCAATGGAAAACAAGACACGACATTTTTCAACACTCTGCTAACTCTTCTTAAGACTAATCTTTTATAGGCGCTGGGATCTTCAGAGCAGATTTTTTTTCTGTAGTTGTTTTTATTTTTACTCTGGAGCCTATGATGGAATAAATCAGTCTTTGCCAAACCAGATACTTTTCTTTGGCAGACATTTGCATATTAAATCTAAAATTGTTTGCCATGACACAGTGAAAAGCAATTCTTGAAAGCCACTTCACATCCTTCCTGCAAGATCTCACTAGCACCTCCGTAAGTAACACCAACCTGTTTTTTTGGAGACCTGATAACCTGGCACATTCAGCTGTTCCTCGTACTGTTAGTGCTCAGAGCAAAATCGATGATAAAAGGTCTGGAAGACATGCACTTCTGCAGTAAATCCGTAAGACAGCTCAGGTCTCCCTTCAATTTGGTATTTATTAGTTTTCTCCCCAAACACAGCAGAAGATGGTGACAACTAGTTCCCATCAGTACATGCCTGCTCCCGAGCTATGGAAAATGACTCTACAGGCCAACTGGAAGCTGAATAGTTTATACATGAGCCAAACAAATGAGGTTTAAGGATGACTGATACGCTGGGATTGACTCTTTGCCCCTGCCGAAGGCTCACGGAAGGTACATCCTATGCAACGTGTTGCAACGTTGGCAAACAGATAAAAATAGCTCCTTGTTTTACAGCTATTGCACCGGCACGGTGACCTGCTTCGTATCCCATTGCTTTCTGTGTCCCAAACTCTCTCTGTCTGTTGTATAAAATATGTTACAATTGGGGATATTTTTTTTTTTTCATCTTCCACTTCAATATACCAGACTAAGCTAGTAAAAAAATGAGACGGTCATGCTCTTTTAAAATAACAAAACACCCACCCTGGCAGTTATGACATAACCCGGCAGATTTTTCTTGTTACTTTGCTGTTTTAAGTGCCTCACTCAATGTGAATCCAATTACCAAGGCCTTTGTTTTCTCTAACAAAGGGACTGTGTTTCGGGGCTCCGTCTCATCTGGCTTTAATCATTTCTCATGAGGGGAGCTCACTAACAACCACCTTGGGATACTTTTTATGACAGATTTGGGAAGGTGCATGAAAGAAGGGGTGGTTTGAAGAAAGAGGAGATGAGGTAGACGCCCTCTCCCTCCCCACCCCCCTTTTTTTGGGTTTGGTGTTTTTTTTTTGTTGTGGGTTGTTTTTTTTTTTTTGACAAGTGCATAGGCTTTCCACAGAGCTCCAGTAAACCCCAGCACGACATACCCCTGGCCATGGATGGAAGTGATTTTTGAGTGGCTATTTTTTTGGACTGAACTACAGCTTATTTTAGAAGTCTCCAAAGTCTTCTGAAAGAAGGAAGGAAAAAAGCCCAGCTCTGGATCTTCCCTGGCCCATGTGGCTGAAAATTACCCGTTTTACTACGAGGCAGGCCCGTGCCAGCTGGCCAGCCCAGGCAGACATGTTTTCTTTTCCCTTTTAGGCCTATTCTAGAACAGATTTTTCCTCATAAAACTTACAACTGGTGCAGCTCTTCTCAAGTCTGAAAAGCAAAACTTTTGAAATCAGTGGGACCCAATTAATGCGGCCGAGCACAACAGATCCTTCAAGTGACACAAGGAAAGAGACTTTCCTCTGTTAGAAATGGGAATTTCATTCTCTCTCCCTTCACCGCAGGAGGCAATCATGATTGCTCAAGTCATGCTTTCAAAGCAATCGTTTCAATACCAGACTAGTAAACAAAGCCTTATTCCATCCTGAAATGTTGTATTTAAGAGGGAAAACCCTTCCCCAAAGCAATCTTTCCCTGTTAATTGCAGCGTAAAAGACCATCAAACATACTGTTAGTATTATTTTCTCAATGTTGCATGTAAAATTTACAGTGCAATTTCCATTGTATTCAACAACCAGCACAAGAGCTAGCGCTAAGCCTAGAAAAGCTTGTTTTAATCACATATTAATCTATCTCAGTTGTTTTGGTTTTATTCAGTTTATTAATTTTTTTCACAGGGCCACGAGCATCCTACAACAGTTCCAAAATACTTGATAGGGAAAAGTACTTAAGGTTTCTGGGTCAATCGTTTTTCACCGCATGTGACCAGAAAAAAAAAGGCAATCAGTGAGAAGCAGCAGCCTCCAGGCTACCCAGCTTTGGCTTTTGACTGGTTAAATGGGATTCGTGGTAAGAACTTCAGCACCCTGCAGTGTTCACAGCACCATGGCTCTGGACAGGACTCTCTATCCCCCTTCCCCTCTGCAGGATCGGCTCCCACCTGCTCTGCTGGGAGAGCGGTGATCTACCCCAGCACCTCTCTGCCCTTCCCTTTGAGAAGTTTTTAATTGTGTCCCTGTACAGTTTTGCACTCTGGCTTGTCTCTGGGTTTGAACAGTCGTTTTAGATGAATGCAACTGCTCCCAAAACGCAGGGAAATTTTTTTCTCTAGGTCAGCCTAGTCACGATCTCATTTTGGGTCCAAGAACAACGCAGAGCCCTGTACCAGACGCAGCACTGCACTGACAACCCATACAAATCACAAGAGCTACTGTGTTAGGCTAATGTGGGCAATGACCCAGGCAACATGATTTACCAGTACAGTAACTATCATACATTTCATGTTGATTTACTAAGTCCTTACATGAGTGCTGGAACTAAAACTTACATTGGATGTTGCAGAACTCAAACGATAATGGTTTCGATCTACCCAGAGCGCAGGGGCACCCCCAGGGCAGGGCCAGGTCTCCAGCCACGCTGGCCCACAGGCACGGCCACAGCAGCCACCTCTCTCCAGGCCCTACCTCCCACCAACCCAAACACCCACCCAACAGCATGTAATACAGAGGAACATATGGAGGTAACAGTCAATCACAGACTGAGAAAAATCATGTTCCTCCTGGACCAAAGGAAAACATTTCCCTCATTATGTGCTTTCCCACCTAGCTCCAAGAGCCTGCTGAAACGGGATTGCTCTGCTAGGCTTGCAGAAACATGAGGGGATGTGAAACACTGCGCTCAAAACCTTAAACATCCAAAGCGCGAAATCAGTACTGAAAATTCTGTAGCTGAGAAACATTAACTTACTGTGAGCTGATGGATGCAGCGGAGGGTTAGTCACGATGCTTCAGCCAAGACTTCAGGAGAGACTACTCTGCCTGCCACAGCCTATTGTTATTATTTACTATTAAAAAACTTGACTTGCCAAATCAAGTGGATTTGCTTGAGTTTTAAACATCTCAGCTTCTCTTCTTTACAAATGTATTTACAGGGTTAAAAAAAACCCCACACCACCACTGCTCCACAGTACAAAGGGTATCAGGCAAAACCACTGGGATCCCAAGAGTTCACCGGTTGCAGCCCCTCCTAAGATTCTGGGAAATGTCCCTGTACATCTCGTCCTCCCCCATCTCACCCAGGCCCTGTACTTGCAGGCAGCTGACATTAACTGGTCAGCGGTACCCCCAGGCACAAGGAAGTTATGCCTTGGTTTTGTGTGGGGTTTTTTAACATACAGAAAGGACCAACATAGTTTTTCCATAGAGCACTAATCATTCTAACTCTCAATAAGAATAATTAACAGCATTAATCATATTTCAGGCAAATATTTCCATACAGTCTATTAATACATCCCAATCAAATCAGAAAGACTCAAGACCAGTAATAACTGAGATTCTAAGCTCTGCTAAAAGCAGCCTTCTAAGACATACTGTGGTTCCAGATGTTTTGCACAGCTATTTATTTAGCTTGTAAACAAGCCACCAAAAACATTCCACATAATGATGGGAGAACCGCAATTACATTGTTGTGGGGATTTACAAAGAGCTCAGCATACTTTTGTGATTTAGAGAAATCTCTCATTCTTTCTGAGAGCTGATTTACAGATTTATGTCTGTGCTGTGAAGTGCCCTGGGAATCATTAAAATGGTGACAAAGAAAAGTGATTTTCTTTATTAAGAGAGGAATGAAGGAGGGGAAGGTGAAAGAAGAGAAGCTTCCCTGCTCTCCCCCTGCAACAGATTACTCTCCTCCGTGTCAAGGATTTTATGCGGAGTCAAATAATCATCAGGTAGCATTGATACTGGCTTGGTTCAATTTTTATGTGTATTTATTAACAGCAAATTGCTAGAAGAGCAACGCTTCAGCTGTCCTATGATGAGCACCATCCTCTGCCTTACCAGCCCTGCTTGTGGAAGGGCACCGCCAGCACAGCCGCGCCACAACCTATTGCCTTTAAGGTACCTGTAAGGTTGCTAGTGCCAGAACTTGGAAAAGTGGCACAAAATTCTTGACATGCCATGGGAGGCTCTTGCTCCCTTGTGCCATGTGGCCATGTCCGTGCTAGCCAGCTCAGGACTACTGCAGCTGCTCCGTGCCAATGCTCCCTGTGGTGGCCCAGGTGAAGAGGCATGCTTCAGAGGAGAGCAGAGCCCAGCCACAGGTGCAGCCCCTGCTGAGGATGCTGGACAACAGCAGCCACCCAGCTGGGACACAGCGTGCTCTCACCCTGGGCATTTCATTTGGAGTGTTCAGCTGCCATCCGGTAGCTACAGTCTGTAACTGATACTGATTTGAGCAGACCAGTGAAAGTGGCAATCTCTGTATCCCATTAGCAGTTCCCTGAGCTGGGGAGACCCCATGATCACATTATCTCGTTTTGTGATTTGTAATACAAGCTAATGACTCCAAGGCAAACTGGGTTCAGCCTTCATCTCCAGATGCTGTCTTTGGTCCTGCAGAGGGTCACTCCAGTTCAACATTCACGCTTTTCTACTTCTACAGCATAAAAACCATAACCATATACTCCTCTGGAGAAAAAAAGACCGAAGAACCAAACCACCATTTTCAGCACTTCATAGATTTGCTGCTTTCATTCAATTCCAGCCTAATGGCTGCGACTCCAACCGCCAGCTCCAGGAAATTCTCCTGTTTATGCTCCAAGTCTCACACTCGGTGCAGCCGTGGGGGCACAGCTCACCTTCACGCTGTGGCTGCCACCGCCTGCCTGACTGCCACTGCCACCGAGGAACACCGTGTCCTCAGAGCCTGCCCTGGGGTCTGCATCTGAAAGGCAGCCACCTGTAAAACCAAACGCTGCTTAATTCACCCTACAAAGACACAAATGTCCCTTTTTGAATTTAGTATTTTTGAACTATTTCAGTGAAAAGCCCAGGTTTTATAACTTCTGAGTCGGTGGTTCTAGCTGAAGATCAAGATCTTAATCTTGATGAGGGTGCACAGCCCCAGGGCACTGTTGGTCCCTGGGCTGCAGGTGACCTTCTCCCATGGATGGAGATCACTTGTGCCCAGCGCCCTGGAGAGCCTGCTCCCGTATCCTCCCCCTGCTCCCAAACAAGCACCTCCTGCGCAGGTAAATCCTAAGCCTGCCTGTGGTAAATTGATGAAGAAGTGACATCACCACCGTAATTCCTAGGGACAGAGTGAGGAGAGGCCTTAAACGTGATTGCTTCCCATCTGTATATGTGCTTAAAGACTGTAAAATAAATTAAGGGGCAAATCTAAAACATAATGATAAAGATTCCCCACTGAACAGGTGTTTTTTCCATCCATGAAATTACAAGTTGCCAGGAAAAGACATGGGCCCAGCTCAGTTTCATTTCAGTCTCAGCTCCTTCCGTTAAAATAATAACAGGCTTTATGTTCCTGAAGCTGTAATTAAACGAGTGCTTTGGAAGGAGGACCTACAGCTTGTTGTACTGGAAATAAAAGAGAAGCTACAGCAAACGGCTCACATTGGCCATTCCCACCTCTCCTTCTCCCTGCCTCCTGGTGTGACTTTCTAGCCCAAGCTCTCATTTCATGCTGCTCGGTTTATTGTTTTGGGTTCCCCCAACCTCAATTTTTTTAATGGAGAATATGTAATTATGGAGGTACATTTAAAATCTAGTCAGAAATCCTAAACTAGAAATAAGTAGATCCTCCAAGAGCCACCACAGACAGCCTTTGCCTTCACCCCGCGCAAGCATTTGCCACCATTATCTGTCAGGGACAACCCAAACAACTTGTGCATGGCACTCAGCATCCTTCCAGTCACTCAAGAGTGTAAATGATGAATTCTGCTCTCAAACATGTAACATAATGTATGGTGTGAAAAAAGAGAAAACCCACGAGTGCTGTCGCTGCATATTTATGATATAAAATAAGCATTAGCATATGGGAGAGCTCTAAAGGGAAAACAGAGCACAGCTTCCTCCAAATTTAGAACAATTGAATCAGTTTTAGAATCTAGGACTTCCAAGGGAAATATGCATTTTTACTAAGTCAGAAGTCAGTTAACCTGTCTATAACCCCTTTAAATAAAAGATCCACCTTCGGTATAGGGGATAGGAGAACAGTAATATAAGCTAAAGATGCAGTTTAACTTACAATTTTTAGTTTTAGAATGTAATTTGGGAAAGAATATAAAAGAGGATTTTCTGACTGCACATCTACTTTCCTGAGTGGTGAAACATAATTATGAAGCAAGAACAGAATGCTTAAGAAACAACACAGGATATGGAGTGACGATAATTACTAATAAGCAGCTACAGCAAAATCTTTACTTGCATGTGGAGTGCAGAACTTCACATTACAGAAAAAAAGACACATTTATGACTGGTACTCACCAATACGTGCAGCTTGACCTACAAACATCTAGCTCAACAACAACGTTAATTATGAAGCTTTACATGATTCAGCCATACAACTGAAATACAGCACAATTTAACATTGTAGGAATGAAAAAGCCTCTAGTAGACAGTTCCTGAAATACTGGGATCTCATGGCTGTGGAAGGAAGAAGTCACTCTGCAGGCATGCGCCAGGCTAGATCCCAAGGCAGGACTGATGTCCCATCTCCATTTTACTTGTGTTGTTCACGAATGTCTTGCTGCCCCTTTCTGCCAGCATCCCAGGAATGGAAGCAGAAACATTTGCAGCCAGCAGCACAGACTGCTGCAGCACGGGCAAAGCCAAGGCACTGTAGGCAGGGACGGAAAGGGAGAGCAGCGCGTCCTTTGCCGGCTCCAGCTAAAGGGCCTGTTTGCACGGCAAGGGTTTGGTAGCCGGGGGGCTACAGGGGTGGCTTCTGTGCGAAGCTGCCAGAAGGTTCCCCCAGGTCCGACAGAGCCCACGCCAGCCGGCGCCCAGCTGGCTCCGCCGCTGGCCACGGCCCAGCCCGGCAGCCACGGTGGCAGCACCTCGGGGAGAGCGTGTTTGAGAAGGGGGAACACCCGTGGGAGAACAACAGCGGGGAGAGGAGCGGGGATACGCGAGAGGAGCAGCTCTGCAGAGACCCGGGCAGGGCAGGGGGCAGGAGGGGCTCCAGGCGCCGGAGCAGAGATGCCCCCGCAGCCCGCGGGGAAGACCACGGTGAGGCAGGCTGTGCCCCAGCCCACGGAGCCCACGGGGGAGCAGACCCCCACCCGCAGCCCCGGGAGGACCCCACGCCGGGGCACGGGGTGCCCACAGGGGGCTGTGACCCGTGGGAGGGACCCGCGCTGGGGCAGGGTGTGAAGAGCTGCACCCGTGGGAGGGACCCACGCCGGAGGAGTTCATGGAGGACCATCTCCCGTGGGAGGGACCCGCGCTGGAAGAGTTCATGGAGGACCATCTCCCGTGGGAGGGACCCGCGCTGGGGCAGGGGCAGAGCGTGCGGAGGGAGGAGCGGCAGAGACAGCGTGTGAGGGACTGACCCCAGCCCCATTCCCCGTCCCCTGCGCCGCTGGCGGGGAGCGGGGAGAGAACCCGGGAGCGAAGCTGAGCCCGGGGAGAAGGGAGGGGTGGGGGAAGGTGTTTGAAGATTTGGGTTAATTTCTCATTACCCTACGCTGATTTGATTGGTAGTAAATTAAACTGATTTCCCCGAGTCGAGTCTGTTTTGCCCGTGACAGTGCTTGCTGAGTGATCCCCTGTCCCTGTCCCGTCCCACGAGCCCTTCGTTCTATTCTCTCTCCCCAGCCCGGCCAAGGCGGGCGGTGACAGGGCAGCTTTGGGGGGCACCAGCAGCCAGGGTCAGCCCACCACAGCATCGTGGACAATGATCATAGCTCACAGAAACCAAGCAAGGCTACACCTCACCCCTCTTTAGGTGTACAAATTGGCATTTACAGCAGAATCAGTTGACCCTGGCAGGATGGAAATCCCAGGTAATCACTTTCTTGAGGACAACGTTCAGTAACATTTTCCTCATTGTGCTATTAAGAATCTTATCATAAACACAAACTAGCTATGTCCCCTTGTTTCGACCTTCCTTCTCAAGAGGTCACACATATTGTTACCAGTGTGGACAAAACTTTGTTCAACGTATTAAAACACCTCCACATCCCAGTGTGTCGGTGTAGTTCGTTGCCTTACTCAATGCAGTGTTTTACTCCTTTTTTACATTACAGATTTGCACATATTCTCAGCTCTTACAACTTAAGTGATTAGAACTGTCTGTCTTCCCCAAAATTTCACCATTTGTCCAAGTGCACCTTTCATTAAGCTGCCATTATGCACAAACTCTGTCTCTTTAGTAACTAAAAAAGCTCATGTTGATAACAAATAATAATGCCCCGTAGCTAGTTAAGCAAATTAATGCTATGTACATGTAAAGCCAATTTGATTTAACTTTTAGTTAATTATACTCAAGACTAATCCTAAGAAGAACATTAATAAAACTCAGAAAAAAAGTAGACAAAGAGAACTCTCTTCTACAGCACCTTTCATAGATTAAAATGTCTACAATTTAAAGCTCCAAATAAAATGCAAATTAAAATGCCAGTGACACAGAGTAACAGGTAGAAAACCCACCACCAACCCCGGACCGGCCAAGCCCATTTCCCCCACTGTATGCGCAGGTGTTCCCCGCCAAGGGCACTCACTGGGCAGAAGACAGCGTCCCCAGACAGTGTGCTACACGAGGTGCAGTCCTACGAGGCACGTAACATCTCCAGGATCTCTCCCAGCATTACAAGAGCACACAACGGTCCGCTGGCCATGACTGGTGTAAAGATTTCCAGTACACAGAGGCCTTGGCTACAGCAGCCCTCAGTGACTGGTACTGGTGGCACCACGAACACCACTTTCCAGCCATTTGGTCCACAGAGGCTAATTTCTTTCTAGACACTGCCAAATGGACATTTAAGTCCTTTTTAATCCAAAATATACAATGCTTGGCCAAAGCAGGAAAGCCACAAAAGACAACAGTGGTACAGACTTCAGGAAAACACGGGCGAAATGAGCCCTAGCTGCTTGCCACATCTCTCTGTTGCTTCAATTACAGAGTGCCCAGAAAATTACCATAAGTTTGGAAAAAAAATAATCTTCTGGTGCTTCCTTAAAGACACACCACATGAGGAATTCCCCCCCTCGTACTCTATCTTAATTGTTGCCCAAAATGTTTCCTAACAGATATCTACATGCAAATGCAATGTTTTGGTTTTATCTTTCAGCTTCAAGATTAGGCTTCAAATTAAAATGGAAGGGTTGTGTTCCAGACTTCAAGAAGTGAGGTATAAATAACGTCGAGTTAATTAGCAGTGTGCTGATAGGTGCCGGCACCACAAAGACAACACTTCTGCTTTTTGTGCCTTAGCATAAGAGCTCATCTACTGCAACACAGAACTGTGCTTCCTACTGGTCCTTCAAAGTGAGGTACTGATATGGGGTGTATTCATGAGAGCAACAACAGAGCAGATGTAAATGAAGGTCCCACATGTTGGTAAACGCTCAAAATCATGGAAAAAACCCCCATAACCTCAGGAGACCAACTCTGAATCCATCAAAGGTCCGTGGAAGCTTCGTCCGCAGCACACAACATAGAAATGCAGGGCAGCCTCTTGCCAGGTGGGAGGAAAGGAGGAGATCTGCTCAGACTCTGTAATTTAATGTTGCCTTTTTCAATAAAAGTTAAAGATACTTGGAAGCTCCGGGTACATAAATGCTGGAATTTATAGCTGTCTCAGAGACAGCTGTGTGATATACAGTTCAATGGGAAGGCCACCACAATTAGCTTCGCTTAAAGGACTATTTTATTGGAGGAAAGGGGTGATGAGCTCTGTTTAGAAAGTGGGAAGTAACAGAACAAAGTCAGCCTTTGGAATCATCTCATGAGCATGTGTAAGTGTAAGGTACATATACAGGCAACTCATCTGTGGAGGGAGGATCCCTTGGAGAGTGCAACTCCAGAATCCAGACAAGGGAGGGACTGCAATAATACAGCACTTGTCTTTCTAAAGACATATTTTGCTGCTGCTCGTGTCGTCCACGACACTGTAAAAACCTGCACTGCTTAACTCTCTTGGGAGGGTCATACATAAGGCAGAACAGACACGTTTCTCTTCTGGTGCCTGCGGAGGGAATACAATGTGCTGTAAGGTATTTAGGAGCCTTCATACCATGATAAGAGCGCAGTGTACATATAAAAAACACATAGGTCACATAATTAATTGTTAGAAAGCTGCCCTTGCAAAACTCCCAACAAGAATCAAACATTTTACAAATACTGTCAACATTTGCATTTGGACATGAGGCAACGAGGCACAGAGGGTAAGTACCCGGTTTGAGGTCACACCACGAAAATTGTACAATGTTTGCAACTGGGGAAACACAGAAGTGAACATGTAGATAAAGACTGCATGCAGGACTGGGCGTTTGGCTGGTTTGCATATCCAATTTCACTTAGTATGGATTTCCTAATTCCATTAAATTGACATTGTTATATATCTAACCACAGCCCGTAAGCGCACTGTAACGCGGTGCCGCCTGTCTCAGGTTCAGCACTCCGGTACAGATCCCACAGCACCAATAAGGCATGGAAGAAGCTACTACGGTCAGGGAGGAGTGTGGTCAAAAGGCATTTTGGTGGGACAACAGGTATTTCAGCATGCAAAGCAGGTACTTTCTGTGCCACTAACACTAAGCCACCTCCCTGCCCGTGCTAAGGTTACTCTGTTTGCATGAAGAGCTGATCCCTCCCAGGTTGAGGCTGAGTTGAGAGAGCTTTGAACAACGTGGCACATACTTGGCCTAGTGGTGTTTGCCTGAAATCCCTAATGCCTTCCCAGAACATATAACCACCTAGCAACAGAAAACCATGCCACATCACGAGCCTCCAACAAGATGAATTAAGCTGGATTTGGTTTTGCTTCCCCATACTTTTTTTTTTTTTTAAATAAGACTAGAGGTGCTTGAAGAACACAATAAGCTCGTTCCATTTACCTGTTCCCAAGCTGCACTCAGCGTGAAGTCTGACATTTCTGCTCCAGACCTAAAGGGCTTGTCTGTGTTCTCCAGCTACAGCAGTTTGTCCAATAAAAGATTGTCTATGTATCTCACCTCTTCCATAACCTTTCCCGAGAAAGCTTTTTACCGAGATCTCGATGGTAGGTAAAGTGAGAAAAGGGTAAGGCTACAGCTGCTGACTTTTAGAGGAAATCATTGCACCATCATTTTTAAGAAAAAAAACCCCAAAACAAAGAAGGGTCAGGATTAAGCTAGAAGGGCTTCAAAACCAAGAGCTGGTGTGGTTAAACACTGTCATCAAGGGACGATGACAGGTAGGATGGTCTGTGCTCTGAGTGGAGAAGTATCATATTCCTGACCTCATCCCCAGCTGCACCAAGGCCATCCCTGTTGCTCTGAACATCTTCCTTAGGGGAAAGGGGCTGAGCTAAGGGAATTCCAGGTTTCTTATTTTAATGCTATCTTTCATAATAATGGGTGGGATGTATGAACAGCTCCATTTGTCCATAAAACAGGATTAATCTTACCATTCCTCCTTTGAACCTAACTGATGTGATAATATTTGTAACACATTTTGTCTCACTACCTATAAAGGTAAGTAAGAAATCAGGATGCTTGAGACCAATTCCCAGCACCAATGATTTTTGTTTTTTCCACAAAAGAAGCACTGGCAGAAATTTCACTCAGCTCATGTGAAACTTAGGGGAGGAGTAAATCAATTACTCTTTTATCATGTCTTATTAAGAATGCTCAGTATATAATCCATTCTTCAAATTATGCTCTGTTGAAACAGTCAGATAATCATATTAAAAAGGTGAATGGAAGAGGAGAGCAGCACAGTTAGTACCTGTCACTTTAGTAAAAGCAGATGTATGCATGCATAATGCGTTTGTTTCTCAACCAGGACTCTAAATTAGTATATTTTAGAACCTTGTATTTTGCTAAGTAATACCATGTACTGCAATAATACACCGTAATGTTACTCAAATTGCTGTCACAAATGAAAACAAGGGTTCTTCAATATTTAGCAAAAATTCAGCTGTATATTGTATTAGCATTTCTTCAGCCCCCTACCTCCCACATCACTACAACAGGAGGCAGGTAGCAGGGCACTGGGGGAGATAAAGCTCACAGGAGGTCACATGAACACAATGGCATCATGGAGAAAGCACACCCAGCCATTTGCAAATAGAAAATACAGAAGCTGGAATAAAATATCTTCACCTTTCATTGATACACAAGTATCAAACAGTAAAGTAGGTCTACATAATATGTATTATGCAGCTTTATTTTTATCACAGGGTTCTTCTAGCTGAATGCACAAACTACTTTGACTCTGCTGTCATGATTTATTTTATCGCCCTGAAACCCCCAGTAAAAGGGAGCCTTTTATCTGCAGTTTGACAAGCTATGGTTTCTATTTATTCCACACTGCAGCACATTGCAAGGGTGTTGTGTTGCTCTGTGCAGGAGACCTAGACTGAGCTTTGTGACTCTCTAGTCTGTTCCGTCATTCTCATTTCTCTATTTCTCCATCTGAACGCTTGCCATGGTCCTACTAGCTGCTCTTTGATGCTTTGCACAGTGGCAGCATGAGGGTCATCAAGTGACTTAACCCTTCTTGTCTTCTCCCAACAGCTGCTGCTGACCTACTTCATGGTCTATATTACACCGATCTACGTTACACCGAAGTACAGGACCTTTTTAACAAGAAAATGCATGCAAACCTTACATACTGGCTAAAAACTTTACTTCATGTGTAATACCACAGCTCTCACTACGCAAGTGAAGACTTTACAATGTGATTTCACACCTACATCCTCTAAACATCTGGTTTAGGGAGAAGTGTACTTTCCAGTGCTTACAGGAATGCTCTGACACCAAAAGGAAAACAATCGTTCCATTATAAAAGTTAAAGATTGCTCAGATGTTTAAATTTCTCACTTTGCATGTTCAAGGTTTTCCTTACCTCTTTGCAACTTCCAACGGCACAGTTCCCTCTCCCAGCCTGTGATTCTGAACGAGGCATCACTTTTTTATTTTCCTACCTCAAGAACTTTCTTTAAATGATCACTAAATCATGAAATACCCTGGTTTTGCCAGTCCTGGGTACTTCACTGTAGTGTTCCCACCAGATTTGCTTATCAAAGGTCATAAACCTTACACTGCTGCTAATAACAGCAGCAGCCCAGTGCTGCTGTTCTGCCAAATTTCTGTACGCAGCTGCTGGCTGCAGTTAAACTTCTGATCCCATTTACAGTAGAGAGCATGACTCCATTTCACCTGGAAACAGCTGTGCAAATGCTGATGTTTTGGGGTGATTTTTTTTTTTTTAAAGTTTCTTTCTCTTTCCCAAAGGAAAAGCTTCTCCAGTTACAGCTCTGAAGTGGGACTCGGGAATTTTGGCTCCTGTTCCAGTGCTGCTCAACTCACTATTTTCCATGCTAGCAACTCGTGGTTGTGGTACTAAGGCTATCTGCATACAAAATATATGCATTATCACGTAGATTTGACATGTGCAAGTATACCTATGTGAACGTACATACACACACAAAGCTGGCAGGTTAGAAACTGAGAACTATTTGGAATATGTCTTTTTTGTCTAAATCATTGACAAACCTCCTTAAGAAGTAGCCACTAAGGCAAGTAAGCTAATCAGTCCACCACTAGTATTAAGTCTAAAACAATCTCCAGCTGAAATGTGATTAATCCATGCATGACAGCTTAAAGGTCAAAGCTAGAATGCAGAGCTTCTTGACTGCAAAGAAAGAACTGACTTATTTTTATCTCTTCTTTAAAAATTACAGCAGCCATGAAGTGGCTCAAGGAGCAGAGTAATGAACGTCATAAACCTGCCTCATAAAAATGGCATTCATGCAGTAATACAGCGGGTCAGATGAGCAGGGAACATTTCATTAAAAATTCCCCTTCTTGCCTACCCAAGAGAGACTTAAAACTAATCATATAAAATGGCTGAGTGACACCATTAACGAGCATTAATATTTTAAAGCTTTAATAGTACAACAGAGCTAGGCTGTTATATCAAAATTATACAACCTTATTAGACAGTGCACTTGGCTGCATTGTACTTGAACTGTCAGTACCCCTTGATTGGAAATATTAAGGTGGCCATGAACCACAGCACAAATACCTTAGCTGTTGTTTGTCTGGACTTTGAAGGCTTGGTAATTCCCTGACATGTGCCAAATTCGGGACCATTTTGTGAGGAACAAGCTTATTTACCTTACTCGTACTGAAGGAGGGAGACCTTTACTGTGAGAAATGGGAAAGGCTGCTTTCAGAAAGCTATTAATTTTAAAAGATGCCAATTAGAATTCAGATTCTTGAGATCTGGAGTACAATTTCAAACAAAATTAACACAACCACGTGGGCAGGAACACATCTAGACTGCCTTCAGCAGCCAGAAGCGGTAACACCGGAGAAATCAGAGAGACTAGCATACACGTGTATCCTTAACTCTAAAAGACAAAGGTAAATGTCATCCATATTACTCTTCTGGGGACAACTACGGATCTAGTTGACAAGCTCCACTGAAATCTTCACTGGGGATTACCTGCAGTCACACACAGTAATCCTGTGAGCCAGAACCACTTGCTTAATAAGCAGCGGTTTCCAACTCTGCCTCTTTTCTTGTGGCAAAATCAAATCTCAGTCCTAGTTCCTGGACATGAAAGGGAACTGGAGGAGGAGATACAGGCAAATACAGGGTTTAAAGCAAGAGGTTTATCTTTTTTGTGTGAGGAGTGTAGATCCTATCAAACCTCCCAAGCGTAAGAAATGCTCACTGCCTTCATTTTCGCTCTCTTCCATGATGTTGTACTTCTAAACACACACAAAACTAACAGCAACCAGCAGTGCTCCTCTCCGAAACTTTACTGATTTGTAGGACAGCAATTAACTTACTCTGACAATAACGTAGCCTGTACATTGCAACCTTCGCAGGCATCCTACTTTAGGAACATCTGAAAGCTCAGCAAAGTTATAATTTAAGAGAACCTCTTAATTACTCTGGCATTATAATGAATGTTTCTCATAGGCACCCAGCTGTTTTGTTTCCTTTTGCACAGAGGCAGAGAAATGAATTGCTCAACAACTGCCTGAGTGGTAAGGCACTGGTATTCTTAAGATTGAAGAGATAATGCTGATGACTGTGAGCTATTTCCCTCTCCCTAAATGCTATAATTTTAGTGAGCAATTTAAGAAGGGATTTCTCAGACAAGAGAGGAATGGAAGGAGTTGGCTCAGTATTGGTTACTTAGGCAATGTTTATAGTAAATTGATGCTACGATTTTCAAGGAGAAGAGAGATTTAAGAAAACCGCAGTAATCTCCTACTTTACAGTCTTGTCTTTGTTAAATACTGCACGTAATTCTCATCAGCACCACTTTCTGCGTTTCATAAATGAGGAAGTTGAAAGAAACAGTAAGGTGAAAGAAACACATCTCTAAATGCTGTTGGGCTCAAGGTAACACCTTTTCTTGGCCACATGTAATGACAGATCACCAGCTCTTGAGTTTGTTGAAGTAATCACATCTAACAGCATCCCTTCCAATACCCATGAGCATCTGACAACATGGCAGTTGCTGGGTTCAAGTAATAAAATGGTACAAACCAAACATGCTGCAATAGACCTTCCCCCAAGAGAGAAGACAATAAAACCATGAAACAGGCAACAGTAAAAGCTGGTTAAAACATTGAAGGGTTTACAGTCGGTCCCACATTCTCAGCATACACCTATAGTAGCCTCACAAAATTCTGCTCCTTTGCTCATCCAGACCTTGTTCGATATATACATGTAATGCTGCCAGACTGCTGTCTTCCGTTTCCAAATCACAAGCATTAATATCAGGCTTAGTTAAGACTAGCTAGTTGGGTCACACGTTTCCAATGCAATATGCTGACTTAAAAAACTTCCAGTAACGATGAATCACTGTGACGTACGACCAGGCATTACATGACAGAGCAGAGGAGAATCCATCCTTCTGTGTCTAACAGCTTTGACACTGCTTGAAGACCACGGTCAGCTACAGACCTTCCTGAATTACAACAATGTCACTCAACTGGAGAGAATAAAACAGCAAAAATAATTAGGGAACTGAAGCAACCTGCTCATGACTTATAACAGAATGGATTGAACAAGAAGGCCTTGACAGCGATAGCCATGCAAGAATGCAGCGCTGGAGTGGAAGGACATTGTTGTTAAAACAAAGCCAAGAAAAACTGCAACTAACAATATATTGAGTCATGTAGACATCAAAAAAAGGGGAAATATTAAGGCTGTTATTTTGGCTTGGGTTTAATGGAAAAATAAGGAGGTTCATTAAATAGAAGACAATTTAGAGTGGCTGCAAGAGTTCAGCAGCCTTCCTAGGGACCCGCAGAAGGGCTGCTGCTCTGGCCATCAGCAGGCTGCACATGTACGGCAGGGCACAGTCCGATCATTTGCAAGGGGACAAACTTAGACAAACTGTCTTTTCCACCTCTATTTTCCACAATCATTTGAAATTCAAATCTGAACTGCCTGCAAATAACCTCTCTCACAGCTAGAAAATAAAGTATCATACAAAACAGAACTTTGCATTTATGACTGGTTTAGGATTCAGACTCCCCTGGGATTCTCGTACTTGGTTACACAAGCTAGCTGCAAAAGCAAAAGAGAAACCACTGCTAAGCAAGCTGACAGTAGCTCTACTCAGACATCAAAAGAAACATAATTGATAGGACTATTTGGAAGTATACAGGCTGAGAAGTATCTTTGACAACTGAAACTGTGCTAGAAATATGTAGTAATTTGCCAGATAGAGTTTACAACCCATAATCATTTCAGAAGTTCCTCTCTTTCAATAGTGTAGCTTGACTGAAAATTAATATGAGACCTGCAGGGAGCAAACAGCCATTATTAGTAGCACGTAAGTGTAGGGTAATTGCCACAAAGCAGGTGCATGGTTGCTTTGAACTGCAAGAAGGGAGGTGGTAGGACACCTGAATTCAGGAACCAGTGCAAAATGCTTGGCTTTAAATGTGACATTCCAGTCCCTGCCGGGCTTGCCCTGTGTTACGGATGGATTTGGTAAGCAGCTGCTCCACACACTTCCCCTCCACATCTCAGGGCTGTCTACCCCCGGCTGGTAAAGAAGAAAATGGCAAGTAAAAAAGAGAGAAAGGGGGCAGCACAGAAAATATAAAAATTCCAGGGGGTTCATCCTGTCTGCAGGCTTGGGGAATCACGGCAACTTACAGACCGCTCTGGGGCAAAGCTACATGGCTCCTATTAGCCTCAGCAGATTGCTCAGCATACAAATGCAGAATAATTTCAAATGTTGCCACGGGAGCACAGTTTCCCTTGCACTTCAAAATATTTACAGAATAATACAGAAAAAGTAATCTCTCCTCCTCTTTTTTTTTTTTTTCTTAAAGTACCCATAAGGCTAACTGAGGAGAACTGTACCTAAGTCTGATGTACATCAGCAAAAGGAATAAAAAAAAACCACCAGGAGACAACGTCATCGTGCCCCTCCTGCTTGCCAGCCAGGCCCAGGCTGTCTCATTTCCAGCATTTCACACCACATATTTTCAAAAGCATCCAATCCCTCTACTTCCCAATTTCACCTTTTCTTCTGTTGCTTTGTTCTTAAACCAAGTGATGAGAAAACACATGGATGATTTTAGTGATATAATCGTTATGGACAGTATTGTAAAAAAAATAAAATAAATAAATCGGCACTGAACCATTTGCTTGCCCGAATAATTACTAAGGATGCAGAATCCCTTTCGTGGGTTATGTTCTTCCGTGGCCGGGAGGATGGGAGACAGAAGCAGTATATCAATCAAGCCAGACAGAAAGAGCCTGTCCTTTTTATTAAAAAAAGGATTTTGCATTTCCAAGTGTGTTGCTCCACTTTAACGAAACCAGCGATTGCAAGCTGCCATGTAACACCTCAGCTCTGTGCAAGGACATGCAAAGCCTTCCAGCCTTTTGCACAATTTATTTCTTTATCTAATAAATCAAGTCAGGCCTTTTTGAGTAAAGCATCGCTCCTTGTGAAGGAGTGAAGAACCGCCTCATTTGACAGTGCAAGGAAGGGGAAAAAAACCTAATGGGGGAGCCAGCTTCATTTCAAGGTGACACTAAGCAGAGAAAGAGGAGAGGCGGCAGATTGGTATTCTGCGAAGCTCCACGCAGGCGTTGGACATGAGATTCCTCTGAATTGAGGGAGTCTCACTCCATTAATTCAAAAACCGATTGAGGTGGAGGGAAAGTAGAGCAATATGCATTATGTATTTGTTACAAAACTATTGTGTCAAAGCAATATTTAGTGGTAAATTATGGCACTATCAGGAGTAGGATGCCACATACATAAATCAATTTGTCTCCTCTGCTGGCAGGAGTGTGACAAAAAGATAAGAGCTCATCAGTGCCATTATTTCCCAGGGCTGGAGGAGGAGAAGGGACGAGGGGGTGGGGAAGAGCTGCCGGGAGAGGCAAACACACCATTGATTGTAAGTGACAAAGGGAGGAAGGCCTTTAACTTTGAGAACAGTGAAGATGCTATCGTCAAGTTAAAACAAAGAAACCAAACCCCTGCTAAGGAAAGGTTGTTCAGTACAAACAAACTTGTCTCTTCCCTACAGGAGAGGGAAGGGGAGGACAGAGACCGACTACTTACTCACCGTCATTTATTTTTCTAAAGCCAGCTTGAAAAATTGATAAAGATTGGAACAATAATATTTTCTGTGGCAGAAGAGCGGAAAAAAAAAAAGGGGTTTATTAGAATAAAGGAAAGTACAAATAGCGCCCTGCTAAATGGTAATTATGCCTTTACGGAAATATCCTGTTAATTACTAGGTCATTTTTTGTTTTACAATTGAGTTGTCAATTTGCAGTAATTTAGGCCATGCCAGTCTAATAGCTATTTACAGATCGCACAATTGCCTATACGGGAGGAGCATGTGGCCTCCGGGCAACAGATGCCATTTTGGGAGTGCTGGAGGTAAAGTATCACTGAACAAATGCAAGCTATCAACCGAGAGGCATCTCCGGCAGGGGGGTACGTGCACAATAACAATAAACACAGCAAGTGGAATAACAAAGAGGCTTCTTCACTTCGCTTAGTGCTCAGTTTAGGGTAATAGGATAGAGCAGCATGTTAGAGGAGCTATTAAATAAAATCATAATTATCCCTCTCTTTAACACCACCAAGCAGTTATTAGCTCTTCTCTGACTGTAACACATCTGCAGTCACAAACGCCAAATAAAAACACTAGAAGCTACTGAAACACCACCACAACCCATGATCTGATCTGCAGTGTGTCCATTGACATGTTCCACCTGGCTCTTCACAGAGGCTTGGCCCTGAGACACTGGGAAGCATCTCTGCTTCTGGCCCCTCCCCAGCGCAGGTGCATCCGTGCCAGGGTAATGGGCACAGTGCAGAACAGGATGAAAGATGGAAGCGAGAGCCAGAGGTGGAGTGTGAGAGGTGAGCAAGTGAAACCGCCTGGAACAGGTGCTGGCCAGGATGCGATGAAATACTGGGCCAAACGAGCGATATGCAGTGGTACCAGGGAGGCATCGCTACCTCCACGGAGAAACACCCAGTTCTTGGCAGTGGGATAAAGGGCACAGAAAGTATCTCCAGAAATTCTTTCCTCTCTGGAAATACAAAGTCCTTTGAGGCATTCCCACAAGGATTATGTCTCCAAACCATTTAGGAATGTAAAATACAAACCCAACACAAAATTCCTTTGGAACATCCTTGCTCGTTTATTCCCAAAAATGGCTTTATGTATTCCAAAAGATAAACCACTACCCTGTGTCCACATAATGACTGGAAGTAAAAAATCACAGGATTATTGTCTAGTCAAGACCTTCAAGGGAGCCCAAGAGCTGCTCCTGAAGTTCCCTTCCTCAGTGCCCTTGAGGACACTGGAACTGTGTTTTCCTGCTCAGTCCCAGCCTTCAGATTTTAGGAATTTACAACAGGTGAGGTCAGAGGACTCCTCACCAACAGCTGTTTGAGCTAACCAAACTAATGATACAATGGATCTTAAGCACCATATTGCACAGGGAGAACTTTTCTTAAAACCTCCTGAGGTGCTGTCATGTATCTTGAAAGTTTGGTAAACTGAAGTATGGGAGTCTATTCTTAGTAGTATGTTGAGGCAACAACATGAAAAGTCCTGACAAGCTATTTTACTTCCAGCTTAGTCCAAAGCATGCTATCAACTTCCCATAACAACTGCAAATGGAAGTAATGAAGGGCAAAGAGGAATAATACAAAATAAAATACAACAAACAACTCAAGCAGATTAGCAGGCACTTTATGAAATTATCAGTTTGCAACAGTATAAACAATTTTAAGTCAATTTATAAAAAATATTCCCAGAAGGCAATCAAGTAAATCAGGTAATTATATCCTGTAAAGGGAGATAACATCAGGAAAATTAGAAACACTTCTGCACATAAATCAGAGGAAGGAAAGCCTTCACACTTCATTTACTCATTATCACATTTTATGTATTTCTTTGCAGAAGACAGTGAGCTGGCATGGTTAATGTTGGCTGCTGGGTGCCCCGATTATCATCTGTGCCTATGGAAATGGCTTGGGGTCAGCTTACATAATGTTGTCAATCAACAACACATGGAAAATGTGACAAACAAATGACGGAGCAAATTGACAGGACCTTCTTCCATCAGAATAGGAATAGGGTTGATACTGAGAATACTGACTCTGGGGGAGAGCCTGAGAGATCAAACCTGAGCTTTGTTCTGCTGAGACTGAAGGCACCCAAGGCTCTGGAGGAGCTTGGAATTTCAGATCTGGGGTCAGGCTTCAACAGGCTTGTGTATTTGTTGCTGCAGTACTCCTAGTGACCTGCAAGCACCCTCCAGTTAAAAAAAAAAGTCACACGGCTAAAATAAGGAGAAACCCTAGGGGTTTCTCCAGTTTCTTGTCTAGAAGCTTGGACTGCTCACTGTCATGGCTAAAGGCTTCCTGAAACCTTGGCTTGGACTAGCCATCAAAGGATGGACCGCTGACTGATCTTTAGATAAATCATTTCTGTCACAGCTGTGTTTGGGGTATGTTTTAATATCATATCCAGCTATCACAATTTTATCTGCCTTAGGATGGGAATGGCAAGCTATCTTCATAAGCAGATTGAAAGGTGGAGTCTTAATTTCACTTCAACTTCTGTCAGCAACACCTGCGGTATGTTATTTTGCTCCCTCTAGCTGCAGTCAATCACGGCACGTCTCAATGTCTTTCAGTAATAGTATCCATGGGGAATTATTGTTCTCTTTTCACCAGAAAAAGAAGAATACCAGTGTCACGTATCTAAAACGCAGCACTCCACTCAGCTGAGCCGTTAAGCATCTATTTAAAGTTAGGCACATGCTTAAATTTCATTAAAATTAACAGGACTTAAAGAAAGTGCCTGGAGCTAAGCATGTTTTAAGTGCTTTGTTGAACAAGAATATACTTAAGCAAATGCTTAAATGCTTCCCTGAATTGGTGTCAAACTTACATTAAATCAGGGTCCTTGCTGTTTTTATTCCAGCATGTCACGAGTCATGCAGAAGAGATGGTGCTTAACCAAATCTTCTGTTTTTTCCTTAGGATATATAAGAGCTGTCCTATTTCCTGCTGCAAGCAAAATATATAAAAAAATGTCAATGGGGAATCACTAGTTGCCGAAGCATCTCTAAGATATTATGGCAGATAAGCCTTTTAGTAGTTAATATTCGTCCCCTGCCACATCCCTATTTTATAGATTATAATTTCTCTTTAATAAAGGAAAACCCTAAATCCCGCAGCTTCAGCTGGAGATGGATTTTCATTTATTTGGTTGCAAGAAACCAAATTAAGAAAATTACTTTCTAACTAATTTTATAGTGCTAAAGAACATCTGATGATATGCTGGGGAAAAGCTTCAAGCTTTCTGGATGAAGCCGTTAAGACATGAGTAATAATTGGAAATTTACTGTGAATAAATCTTGATGAAATTAAACTGCATTTAAGTATGTTCTATAAAAACCAGGTCAAACGGCAAATGACGAATGCCCTGTGTCACTCAGTGTGGGGAAAGGTATTGCATAAAACCAGAATAATTACTTCCTCCCAGTGCTAAGCACAGGTAAAACGACTTTTTTTCCTTGTGTACAAGAAATCAAAGCATAAAATTATCAATTTTTTCTTTGTCATTCCTGACTCAAACTCAGGTCTGGAGGGAAAGGGCTGGAGCTACACATGGCACAGTACGACAGGAGATGCAGCCTCCTTTAACAACATGCTCCCTCCCATTACACAGAACTTTGTAATAGTCTTCATCAAATCAGCCTAACTGCTTTTGACACAGAGGTAGTATTACGTTACATCAAAATTTTTCCACAACCATTTGCATAGTTTGGTCCAGATTCTGAACTGGTGTGAAATACAGACAATATAGCCCATTTACCCCAGCTGCTGACCTGCTCTACTGCATCAAACCCCCAAATTCACCAGCATTCCCACATCACCGTGCATTCCTTGCGGATAATGCGCAGGCGCAGTACACACCGTAACCCGGCCATTATGGGTAGAGGTTTCAAGTGATAACTATAAAGGAGAAGATCCTGTTGGACTCCCATGGAGCTAGGATTTCACCAGCATATGCAAAGCATTGTCACTATGAAACAAACATTCCGAACACAAGAGAGAGATCTCTCTCTCCTTAAGAGAGCAAAAAAAAAGTATTTTTTTCTAAAAGGACAAAAGGATAATTGAATCATGAGCTACCATCCTTCTAAAGACTGTCACAGTACATTAAAACAATAAAAAAATACAAATGTGATAATCAAATGTTTTTGTACATTAATCATTTCAGCTAACAGGACAGATTTTTCACTGGTGGAGCTGACATACTCAGTTGAGATCAGTGGAGCTATGACAATTTACTCCAGCTAAAGGTCTGGCCCATTGGTTTTTGAAATTCAAGCCGATTTAGAGGAAGAAAGCATAAATTTACAAGCAAAAAAACCTGAGAGCAGCAATGAACCATCCTGACCTTTCCTTCCCAAGCCACAGCGCAGAGAGCACAGCCCCGGATAAAGCAGCGGGGAGCCATGGTGCTCTTCATTCACCTGCACCTCCCCCGGGGCTGGAGAACAAGTAGCGAACCAGGATCCAACGTGTGTGGCAATGCGGTTTGTGCCACAAATAATAGCTACGTAGGTACAGCATCCTGCATCACTTCATTAACGTCCTGCATCACACAGCATTAACGACACTGGCAACTGATTGGAAGTTCATCACTCAGTCCAATTCAAACGACCTCGTTTTATAAAGCTCAGAATCTCAGTTTTACAAAATCTGGTCATCAAGTCATCTTAGCAAGGTAGCAGCGGAGCTGGAAACACAACATACACCCTGGATTCCCAGGCCCACCCTATTTCCTAGCTTACCTGTATTTAGCCTTTCACAGTTCCCTTCCGCAAAAGTCTTTGACATCTACAAAGAATTTATCCCAATGTCACCTGTTCAAGCAGGGAAGTTGAGCCCATTTTATGAGGGGACAAGTCAGTATAACCAACAGGGATTTATCAGCTCGGTGTCTCGTGGATCTACACTAGAAAAGTTAAAGGACCTACTGACAATTAAACGAAAAATCTCACTGAACAGCCAGAAACAGAACCCATACATCGTCAACCCTAGTTCAGCATTGTAAGTTATAAAAGCATCCTTCTAGAAAGCCTCAGCCGGAAAGATGGAAGCCAGGACATGGGAATGTCAGAAAGCGAACGAGCGGGTACAGGGAAAGAAAATCAACTAGCAGCATGAAGAGCACTGACATTTTGATGGGAAAGACACTGAGGCTGTGAACGGCACCTTTTTCACTTTCACATGGACTGTGGGCAGAGGAGGGCAGGCAAGCACATGGCTCAGACCACCCCAGGCTTTGCTTCGTGTGCAGCCCTAACACCACCCAAGCTCGGGGCTGAGCTGTGTGGGGAGGGTGGAAGGCTCGGAACATTCCATGGACATAGCTCAGACTTCAGCATGAAACAAAAATATTATAATTTAGCACGAAAGGCAAAAGTACTTCCTAAGGAAAACACTGAGAAGAAGGAACTTTTCTTGAAGCCCTAAACAGACGCACACTGTCCTTTTATGAGACATACAGCAAGGAGCTGCTATGCAGTATGTATTAAACGCTGCTAGTTCTGCCTTCACAATATGCTGCGTTTACTAGCACACGGTAAAAAACAAAAACCCTGCTGATCCACACCCTTTCAAGTAACGTTTGTTGTGTTTCTTGCTGTTACTATTTGTCCAGTAATACTTTGCTTCAGAAGTTAGGCAAACTTGTCACGGAAAGTGTTTAGCAGTCCCCACGGAGGCTGGCCCAGAGCTCTGCCTCTGCTCTCACGCCAGCTCAGGTGCCACCAAACTCCAAGACATTTTTATTTTAATCTAGAGAAAAGGAAGATAGGACTTGATGCTATCGACCAGTCCAACGGACCATCAAGGCCTACCAGATATGCCTGCTACTAATCTACACTTTCTTGTTCTCAGGAAGGTAACTGTACATGACGTGTGTGCAATTCATCTCTGATAATGCACTGAGAATAATTAGCTCATGATGTTTCTTTGTAACTGCTTATCTTTGTATCTCTGTCTATCTCTGTTTCCTTTCCTGAGACACCCTTTTAGACTACCCTATTCTTGATATTTATTTGCCAAGAGTACACCATTGGCAGGCATTGTTAACTTTAAGGCACCGAGAAGAAAAAGCTCTATGCTATCTAAATTATTTGTAGTATTTCTTGGCTGAAAGTGGGTGTTTTAAAAAAATAAATGCATTTCAGAACATCGAACAGGAGAGAGAGAAGGATGAGTTACCTGAAAAGCCTTTACAAAGGTTCGGGGAAGACAGATTTAGTAACATCTGCTCAGGAGGAGACTGCAGCTCTTTTCAGCAGCCAAGCCTGTGAATTGCACATTACACCCTCCTGGATACAGACAGCTTTGCAGAAACAGAGCAGCCTGTCAGCGTGGCTATTTGACAGCCTCAGGTAGCACTCACTAACAAGGATGAGCTTTATTTATTTATTTTAAAAGTAACTTATTTTTATAATTACTCCAAACAGAAGTGTGATTTTGGGATTGACTTTGAGAACTATGTTACCAAGCACCGCACAAGTGCAGGGACTCTTTCTGGAAGGTCACAGCTCAGCAAAACAGGGAAGCAATTACACACCTGCTCCCACAGCTTGCACTCAGGCTACGCAGAAATACGATGCCAGCTTCTTCCTGTAAGGATTGGGGATAAATCAGATCTGGGAACAGGAATCACCATCCCTTTAGACAAACAGGGCTGCACTCCCCTGGACTGAACTATTCAACTCTCACTTTCTTTATTGGAAAGGATGAGCCTCAAAGCTTCCCCCAGGGCCAGTGTCACTGCAGCCCCAGTAGAAAAAAAGATGCTTACTGGAATATACAGCTCTTGCTGCACCAATGAGAAAATGGCTCCTGCTTCAGACTGAAATATGTCTTGGTGGCACGGCACAGCAGCACTCACTGCCTTTTGCCCAATTATTCATCAGCACCTACCACCAACTGAGCTGGTCAAAGACCGCCTCTGACTGTTTGTTGTCCTCCAAGAAGTCAGCAGCGGGATGCCGCCTGCACACTCCAGGTTAGGTTTCCTCTCCCATCTGGCCTCTGCTACGTCTTCAGAGAGAAGACTTCATTTACAGTCAGTTTGCCATGAAGGAAGGAAACTGTCTGCTACTTCTGTTCTCTGCAGGGATGATGATACAGGATGCTTGCTCTGCTAACTATCTGCTACTGCTTTGTAGCATACCAGAAAAATGCCTATTGACTGCCACTGGCTCTTAGTAATACTCATGGCAAAGACATCTATTATTTTTTTCATGAATATGCTGCTCTTGAGTCCTCACTTGGATTAAAATTGGTACTTTCAGAGGCGGCACAATGGGCTGGGCAATGAGAATGGAGAGAGACAAGACCCTCCATTACTTTTAATTCAGCTTTGTATGGAAGAGATGAACGCAGGTTTTTCCTCCTGTTCTCTGTAGACATAAAACCCAAGGGACCCCATCATGTTCAAGATGACAGCAAATGCTGCTGCTCTTTCTTCTTCATGCCTGGTTCTTATTTCCTCGTAAAAATACATTTCATCAGGATGCTGCAACTCCGTATGCTGAGTAGGAGGAAAGCAGATCTCTTGTCAACAGATCTCCTAAGGAATTGATACGATCTCCCTACAGACATCAGACAACTACGATTTTCTCCTGTCCTTTTTGGTTCTAAGCACATGAAAAGCAGAGAGCTACACGGCAGCCTCCCAAGGTGGCATTCCCATAATGCACAGCTGAGGCTGCGCACTGCCTGTGCTGCACCCGGAGCGGGATGCTGGGCAGGACGGGGCAGACCAGGATAGCAGGGGAAGCAAACCTGGCAAAACAAGGCCCAACGTTATCGGGCTGAAGTGGGCACTGAAGTCCCCTGCCCTGTCAGCTGTGCCCAGCTGACCTCAGGAGCGGAGCCAGCCCAGTCCCCGCAGTGTGACAGGCAGGCTGGCAGGGCAGCTGGGGGACCCTCTGATGACACACGGGAGCAAACTCTCCCCTCGGCTACAGCTTCCCACAGCTCTGATCCACAGAGCCTAATTCACACCTACGACAAAGGTATTTCAGTAATTAAAGTCTCAAGAATGTAACAAAGAATATTAATCATTTTCCCAACAACCCGAGCCAGAAAATGTCCTAACGTTTATGGTTCAAGCTCAGGTTTGGGCTTGTGGATTTTCTTAGCCCTCCCTCAGGCTTGCAGCCCTCAAACAGTCCTCTTATTTTCAGCTCAGCTGAGGCGCCTGCAGTAAGCCATCAGTACCCACCTCCTTCCACTTTCATCGTCTCCTTTTAATCGCACCAAATTCCTTTGGCACTCATTTCAGGGTAGTACATAACTCTGCAGGAATTCCACTGCCATGTAGCATTAATTTAATGTCCACTTATTACAAAGTGTTATGGAGAAATAATACACTATTCGTGTATGAAAAGATTACATTAGAAACCTGACTGTATAATGAAGATGCCGTTTTGAAAGGTGCTGCCTATTGTTCGGCATCTTACGCTCTGCAGAAGGAAAGCGCTGCTTGTTTTGACAAGCAACTGAAATTTCCGTTTACCGCTTTAACAGCAATGTTTTAACTGTCATTCTGCGAGGACAGAAACATTCCGTAGTTCAAAACACACTTTTCAAGGATTAATTTGGACATACTTACTTGCCTGTTTATATATATATTTAAACGTCAAATTAGCTTGAAAGCCTAATTTTCTTGTCCTGGCTGATAAAGGATTTCAGGGCACCAGACCCAGAGGTACTTCAGACCAGACCTGTTACATGACTAATGGGCAATTTGCAGCTCTCAGTTTTATTTTACTTCAAAAGACAAAACTACAGAAGACAGGAGCTCCCACCATCACTTTTTAAAAAAACGTTTTAACTTAGCTGGAGCAGATAACTGTGAGAGCATACAGCTGTACTACAGCGTGATTATCTACTGATGCAGTGCTGGGGTTAAACCGAGATGCTCACGTCTGAAACAGCGCAAGGGTCAGAGGGGCCCCAGTGCGACCAAGGGAGAAGGGCAGCTCGCCTGGGGGACGCGGGACTGTCACCCTCTGCCCTCCCGCTGCCAGCATACGGCTGTATTAGCAGAGAGCCCTGCCACCACCACGGACCTCGCCCAGGGCCACAATCATTACCTTCAGCTCTTCCTTCCCTGGCAGAAACGAAGCTGCCCGCTCGGTGCACATCCACCTGGGAGGGCTGTAAAAACTTCACCTCTGAACTGGGTCTGGGGTGGACCAGAGGTTATTTGGTTCCTGGACGACACTAATTTTAACATCTCATCTGTGCCCCACATGCACTGGCACAAGAAAAGAGGATGCTGGTACTTCTGTAATGATAAGCACCTATATAAACAATTATGAAAAGGTGCCAATGACTTTGGCAGCCAGTTTGAAAAACTGACAGGATGGCCAGTGGCTGAAGTTAAGCAGAACTGACTAGGACAGCACAGTCCTGAACAACACAGGACTCAGCATGTAACACAAGTGTGATCTTTAGACACTGCCACAATAAGGATAATTACTAAACACAACAGGAACTTAAACCCAACCAAATCTGCAGGCAACATGTAAATAAATCCAACTGAAGGAGCATCGAAGTTGCTGGAACAATGCTCCTTCGTACCATATTTTCCTGTTTTCATTTGCAGTATTGCCAACAATGTGAATTTCACAACAACAGGCGGCCGTTTATGATTCTGCTAGTTAGAAGATGTTAATTTTTGATGCTGTGAAACATAACCAAGACCAGAGCTTTCTGTATTAAGATGCTCAAGTTTGAAAGCTAAGTGTTTTGCTAAAGCAAAGGTCTTTCAGTGACCAGCATTTCAGGATGCCACCGGACAATGAACATCAATAATCACACAACAATCCCACCACACTGCTTCCAATGTCCCCTTTTGTGCCTATAAACACTTTGGTTTAGTCTCATAGCCATGGAACAGAAAAGAAAAAATACAAACAGAAGCAGGAACTAAGGAATGTCAATTTGTATTTAATCCTCTGGGTCAGTGCAGAGGAGGGAGGACGGTGGGCATCACCCATCAGGACACAGCAGAGCAATCTACCATCCCTCTGTCTGCAGTGGGGATGCTTGGCTTTGGTGGCACTTTAGCCATTTTGCTTCCAAAAAAGTAGGAATAATTTTTTTTCCTAAAGATCACGGTTTCACACATAATATTATGGTGGTTTAACTTAATGAAGTCAATGGTGTGAATAATTAAAATTACTCAATAAAAGAGAAATCAAAAACCACTTTCCTCCCAAGTTTGAAGCAGTTACAGGATATTAATTAAAAAGTAACCAGAGGAAAAAAAAAAAATACATTAAGCTCAGATAAAACTCCCTGAAAATGACGGGCTGAAGTGTAACTAAGCGGATCCAGGCAAGACAATGCAACTGGCAGGTAGCCCTTCCCAGGTTCTCCAAAGCAGTTTTTGGACAATAAAAGAAAGCACTGGAAATGAAGAGTCTGCAACCTTCCTGACACCACGACAGTGACAAAGAGCATATGTCTGTTTAGCTTCAATGAAAGCTCTGTAAATACTGACGGTAAATAGACAGTTGTCTAAACAATTAAATCAGGGGAAATCACTACTGAACCACTACTGCCAAAGCCTGTGCAGGAGGAAGCAGATGCGACGCCCTCTTGCAGCACCCAGATCCCAAGCATTCTGCCAGGCAGATGCAAGTCCTGTGCAGCGCAGCCGCAGCACAGAGCCCGGCAGCTGGTGGGGACAACCCTGCATCCTGGACCTGTCTCTGCACGCTGCCAAGACCCCTCCTCTCCCTGGCCCACCAGCTCTCCTCTAAATTAGCCACTTGATGATGGAAATAAATTCTTGCCCAGATCCCTGCCAGCGTCACTGCAAGTACTGACACTGGCACAGCTGTCCCTGACCCCCAGCTACCCCCCAGCAGCACACTCAGCCTGGGCAAAGCCGCATCCCGGGGGCAAGGCAGGGGCATCAGGGTGGGCTTCCTGGCTCACACAGCAGCAGCACTCGGGAAGGGTGGATCGACTGACTGCTTTGGATGCTCACCGACATCTTACACCAGAGTATGGCAGCAACCCAGCAGCACAACACAGATATTGCAAGTTATCAAGACTAAAGATGAGTGGCAGCGAGGAGAGCTCACAGCAGAAGGGATGAGGTAAGGGAAAGTTCGACAATGAGAGAGCAAACACAAGATGGGGAAACAGAAAAGGAAAACAAGAATCTGTTCCAATCTGTTGTTTCCTCTGTTATGACTGATACCTCTTCCCTGTAAAAATGCAGCAGGCTGTCGGAGGCTTAAGGCTTATAACTTATTTGGTCTGATGAAACTGAGGGAGATGCTGTGTAAGTCGCCAGGGTATGTGTGCGAACTGCTGCGTGTATGGATCCAACACGCTCTGCTTCCTGGCTCAATCCCAGCTACCTGAGATTGTCTCAGCGATGTACAAGGACCTGTATTTTACCTTAAGACAATAATCACTTGAATCCTCCAGGATAACATGAGAATATAAATTATCACTTACAATAAAAAATTTGCAAGGCGCTCCATTGCTGAAGGCAACATTTATTTCCTATTTTAACTAAAGACACTGGGTTTGTTTATTACTTTACTTGAATGTCAGATAATGTTGATGGTATGGGGCAAGATGCCCCTTTGAGAATGAGCACCAAAGCCTTAAATTTTTACTGTGTTCCTTCAAAGCTGGTAATTTCTATATCCAGCAAAAATGTCACTCATGGTAATATTATTTCTCTTGAATATGTCCAGAGCTGCTGCACAAGGGCTGTTATTTACTGAAAGCAGGTCATGAAGGTGCTGTACTTCAGAATACAAGAACATTCTGTGTAAATGAAAACAAAACCCATTAGGTTTTTAACAAAGAAATTTCAAAAAATCTAATGGCCACCTCACCTGGCAGCTGTGATTTCACCCTGCCGTCGTGCAGAGGTCTCATTCTTGCATTTAAAGGGAGGTTTGGAGAAGATTTGAATTGGCCTACAACCATTTCCATAACCAATGTCCAGCCATCCTGCACTCCCAATCTAAGTGTCTCACTCGCTGCATAGAATTGCATCACTTTTCAGAGAGGGAGAGGAGAAGTGAATGTTTTGACTATCCCATGAAGGTGAACCTCAGACCTATTTACTTGATGGCAGCATAAAGCCTCAAATCTTCTGTTATGCATATGTGCAACATTTTTTTCCATTAAAGTGAAAATTTACAGTCTCTGAAACAATGTATGAGATACAGTTGTTAGGCATCAATTGATAACATCTACGGCTAATGATCCCTACAGCATTTCAGTATGAGCCAGCAGAAAGATCACAGAAAAGAAAAAGCAAGACTACTGCTTACACCCCCTGCCCAAGCAAACACCACCTTACCAGTAATGGTTTGCTTAAGTTTCTTCATCTTTGTCATATCGAGTGCTGTGTTGAAATTTTATTTAGGGGGGTGGTAGAGGGGGGACAGACAACAGCGGATGAAGAGCTGCAGGGAGATATGTTTTTGGTAAATCCACATGGACAGAGAACTCTTGTCATAGGGAAGGAGATACTGTTCGGGTGGTTGTTGCTCTTAGAAATGGATGAAGCAGTTTTACCCAAATTTAAAGACCCCCCTGTAACGCTTTGAATCCTAATGGATCCTTCTTCATTCGGCTTTTGCCACCACTGAGTAAACCACATAGGAGCAGAACAGAACTGGAGAAGCAGCAAGGCTGATGGCAGCCACTCCGGCCAGCAGCAGGGGGGACAGGGGGCTTCTGCCTCACCTGACCATTTTTCTACTGTTACCACAGGACTCGGCACATCACACATGCCTTTGGCTCTACCAGTTGTACCTCGGCAAGACAGAATTCACACTCCTTTTAAAGGTCAGTCTTTAATTGTGCAGCTGTAAGTGTAATGGTGCACAGAAGGTCCACAGTGTTCTCCAATGTGAGTAAACAGCAGGCAAAATTAAATATTTTAGAGTTCCAGATAAATTATCTTCTTCCGTACCCACTGGGCTCTAGTCCAGTAACGTCTCTTTCAATTTGAATTTAATGCAAGACTCTACAACAGCTTTTTCAGTATGTCTTTAAAGCACATGTGTGCTTGCCAGAGTAGACTGCTTGCATGCATTCCCTATATGATAATTTGCAAAACTTCTAGTATAGATCCTTCATAAATGTATTTTTTCAGTGCTACGAGGCAAGATTCTGATCGCAGCCATGCTGGTGTGTATCTATTATAATTTCATAATCTAGCCTTTAGCATTTTTAATTTCTAAGAATGCCACTGGGGTATATTTACTTGCTATTTTCTACAGCCTGTTAGGTGAGAATTATAGTGATGTTGTCCAAAGCACACTCTAATCTTATATGCACCCATTAGTGGCTTAAGAAAAATAACCAGACTGTCCAATCAGCCTAACAGATAACGCACAAAACGCACAAGCCATCATTTACATGTTATCCCTTTCTGCAATATTGTGATTTCCACTTGGCCCCAAGGTAATACACTATCGGTATTAGCAATTTTCCTTGTAAATTAATCAGAACCACCTAGCAAATAATTACAAACTTCTCTTCCAAATCTATTATCTTCAAGTTTAAACGTGGGCAGATGGTAGGCCTTAGGGCATGTTTTATTCCAGGTACGGAATTAATTGATGATTTCTCACATTATAAACAGAGAACTTCGAATTATTGTTGAACCTCTAATTTTTTTCCCTCTCATTCTATTAATGTTCATGCTAGGTAAATGTCTGGCAGCAATGAAATGTGCATTTTAAATACTTCACCAATTTCAATTCAGGTATGAAAATCACAAGCTTCCTTCTCACTATCATACTGATATTCAAAGCTTCTCTGTAATACTCATCCTCTGATGGGTAAAAATTAATTTATTCCTCAGGCTGCCTGCCCTTGAGTGGAGTTGGACACTTTTCTAAATAGGACTATGACATGCACAGTAGTTTCAGAATATAAATAGTCTAAGACATTTGGATTTGAAAATCAATTTTTCCTTCAAATTGATACCCTTGAGCTGAAAACTGATTACTCATTAATTAATTAAGCTTTCAATGAGCACAGGATCTTTGGAAGCCCAGGCAGGGGGGAGGGGAGCTCCTGGAATACCTGGTCCAACACATACATGGAATATCTAACCTTTATGACTTAGAAGCCCCTCCCTCGTTAAGCCAACGAACTGAGATACTATCAGCTTTACTTAAAACCAGGTCCATGCAAAAGGCTTCCCTTGCTGTTTGATGGGCCGGGTTCTGAATCTTGGGCTTAGGACACCCCAGGACCTGGGAGGACCCCACTCAACCTGAACACCCGCCTATTACGGAGCTATACAGTGCCACGTTTGCCACAAGGGCAACAGTGGTGTACTGTATCATTTAAAGCCATCAGGTCAACTAAAACAGTTTTGTAATTAAGGATGTCTTTCATGCTCAGTACCTTTTCCTCAGAACATGTGTGGTACTTGCTATTCTTTATTCCTCAGAAAATGGGGATATACCAAAAATAAACTATTGTCTATTGCCTAGTCTTTCAGCATCAGTGCTGTCATCAGCTTAGAGATACCTACTACACCTTAAATAAAACAAGCGAGCTGATCACAGGTTGCCAAAGTTCAGTACGGACACAGTAATACTTTATTTTTAAACATTATTATACGTATTACTCTATGCAGAGATGGAATTCCTTCTCTAAGAAATAAATAAATACCTCTTTATAAATCACAGCCATAAAACAAAGCTCTGGGAGCTTAATTCACTGCTTCCTTCCTTTATTATTTTTCTTTACGACTTCCTCATTTGGAACTTCTCCTATTCCATCACTCACATGAGTAAAAACAAGCTTATGTAATCACACATCACGTTTCCCTCTCTTTCCTGGAAGGAGAGGGAGGAAACCAGCTCAAAACAATTGAAACAATCGGAGAGATTTTCCCAGTTGAGACAAGTAACAACCGCGGAGCGGGCAGTGTCCCCCTCGTTATCGTCCCCCCATGACAGCCTATCAGCACTGCGCATGGAAATCCTCAATTCATACTGGAATTAAAGAACATTTGTTCTTAGATGTTCTCAAGAGCTATGTAGGTATTAATATAAAGCCTGGGTAACAGAGAAGGTACAAACGGAAAGCTTTGCTCTTGCTTTTCACTTGAGGAATGACTATTCTTTGTCAGCAATTCACGATCAGCAAAATGAAATCAGAACAACTAACTAGGTAAAAGACAAAAAGGCAAACAGCTTTTAATAATGTATAAAGTTGATCACAGTGCATTGCCAAGACTGAGATCCAATGCCAGTATCTAGCAAACAAGCCATTATGATTGCATTAATAGAACATGCCTGATGCACAAAGAACACAATTAATTTTAAACAAGGAACTTCACTAGCCAAGGTGCTCAGGAGCAATGAATCACTTTGAACACCCAACCTTACCCCCACCCCTGTCTACAACTCGAGATACTTTAAGAGAAGCCTTGCCTTCAGAACATGAAGCTTATCTGGAAGTATCTAGAGTTGTAGGTGGGAGGGAGGGGGCGTTTGGCATTCAGAAGCTTTACTAGTAGCCAAAACGGCAAGCTTTCTTTGAAAAAACAGCAGGCACCGAGCCCAACGGGAAGGGTACGAGAGGATCACACACATTATGCTGCACAAAGCAAGAGCCTAAAGCTGCATGGCCAGACAAATCAGCCATTACAGCGAGCGTGGTGATAGATTCTGTGATGGGAAATGTGGTCTCAAATAACTGCTCCCCAAGCTGCCTATGTAGCCTCAGGGGCTGGAGGAAGGATGCATAAAGTGTTGGAAGTTTAAGAAGTCAGCAAGCAAGATCAGGGTTTCCATAGACCAAATTCAACTTCCTCAAGGAGGAAAATTTTTATTTTGTCTAGCTAAGTAAGGAAGTTTCCATTATCTCTCTCAGCCTCTTCACTGATCAGAATTGTTCAGGAAATGCTTGTGAAGGGAAAGACAGATATGGCACAACCAGGAACCACGGACTACATTCTCTCAGCAACACATTAAGCTCTTTGCAGACAAACAGGAATATTTAATAATACCTTTTTTAAATAAAAAAGGAGGATGGATACAACTTAATTCCATAATTAAAGGATTAATTATATGCATGATAGAAGTAAGTTTTATGTTTTACTGTGCACACCCAATCCCTATAATCTGGTCATAAATAAAAGGGCTGGTGATAAGGAAAGCTGCAGGCAGGAGAGCAACTCACCATCTTTAATGGGCAGTTATATGACATGCTGCTAGTACATTGGCAGTAAATCAGCAGAAACATCTTTTATAGAGTTCTAGTTTTTATGATGTCATTAACTTTCCTCCTTATACTTAAGGGATAATGAAATAAAGTCATGAGGAGGGATCAAAGGATGAGCCCGCACTGTGTAGTTTGAAACAGCCACAGGGGAATGAATTTTGCCCACGCTTTCCTGCAGACATTTTGATGGTGGAGAGGAGTGAAGAGTGGAGGAGGCAAGACAGACCACAAAACTTTTGGCAAACCCTGAATAGCACACATATTAATGAGCTGTTTTATGAGAAGAGTTCTTTAAGCACTATTCCTGTGGCTTCAAAACACTGCAATTTAGCAATAATTTAAACACACAAGGTGGTGGGATCAACACCACGTTCAAAGAAA
The DNA here is from genome assembly GCF_023634155.1 of Falco peregrinus. Classification (NCBI taxonomy): domain Eukaryota; kingdom Metazoa; phylum Chordata; class Aves; order Falconiformes; family Falconidae; genus Falco; species Falco peregrinus. The sequence continues at coordinate 86,078,891 of NC_073722.1, read as the reverse complement.
TGGCAAGACAGGCTGCAACATTAGCACACCCATACTGGAAGGATGCCAGGTACAACAACATCGTCTCATCCTCTCATATAATTAGAAACGCTGAGCAGGATCACGATCGATAGGGTAATGCACAGCATACAATAACCAGTGGACACCATTAAACTAAGGCAGTAACACTAGAAAGTTATGACAGTTATGAACCATTTAGGTCAAGTCAGGCATCAATCTAACACAAATGGAAGAAAATGTCACCAGCAGATCCGTATCTAATTAAAAAAATTAAAGTAAACCTCCCCATGCCTAACAGCGGTCACTGCGATTACAATTATTCCCACAGTGTACCTACCAGACAAGCCTTAAAAAGCAGGATGAAGCTTCCTGGTTTTGCTGGCATCTAGAAGCAGCTTTCAGAGGGAGCCCTGAAGGATCTGGACTCCCTTTGGACACTACACCGTATACGAAAAATAAACAGAACTAACAGGGGGCTGGAGCACACTTCTGAGCGACATCTACAACAGGTCTGTGACCAACTGATTAAGTAAACACATACTAGCTGCCGTTTATAACTCACAATGCTGTTCAAAAGTCCAGCCTAGTTTGCACAGAGAACCAAGAAACTGTCTTATGCCTTCTAAGTCCTACAAAAAGCACATTTCTTCCATCCCAAGAATGGCATCCCATTAAGACACAAGGACAACATGTTTTTTGCCAGTATCACAGAGTATTTGTGCTCCGTACCAGCTCAGCCCCAAACAAAAAACGCCACCATAGGCTCGGCACCTCGTGGCCCTTCACAGCTGCTGCCCCCAGACATGACTCAAAGCCCTAGGAAGTGCAGAGCCTGCACGATCCGCCGTGAGCAACTGGAGGATGCCTTCCGACATAGGGCACAGCAGCTTCCCGAGTTCGGCTCAGCACTTACTCCGTTTGCTCACCTGCGTGAGCCGGTCAACTTCAGAGGAACGACTTCCAAGGTTAACATCTGCTAGGTCTGGCCCAAACAAGACCCTGTGCTAAGTCTAGGTCAAAGCTACCACTATTGGCTTACTGAGAGCAACTAAAATTTTAAAAAATGCCATTACTACTAACAAACTGAGAGCCTTAATTCCATAAAATGACATGAAGTAAAAATTGGTAGGGCAAAAAATGTCTTGACTTTCTGATCATTCCTTACTGTTTATTGTACTCTCTTCTACCCATTAAAGAGGAAATTTTGTGTCTTCCCACCAAAGGAAGATACCCAGCATCGGCTGTTTCTTAACACACAAATTATATGCAACCTGGGTCTCCTCCTCCTTGCAGCCCAATGTTTTCTTTCACTTGTTTTGCATAACTCTGTTTAGTGGATTTTGCCATGGAAATGAAGATGGAGGAGTTAATTAGCCCATCTTAGGGATCTGCACGAGCACGTGGGCAGCTCTAGGTCAGCGCATCTGTCTGCAAACATGGTGGTCAATTAGCACAAAGAACATTTATCAACAAGTGCTGTTACATTTTCCACAAGCAACCTTTCAGCAAAATACTAGCCACGCTGTACAGCAAGGATCAGACATGCTAGTTAAGATTCTGGAGGCCGCTCTGCCCAAGTACCTGCTCGCAGCAGAGTACCAACTCCACTCATCTTCCCATTCAAATTGAAACTGTCTTTCGTCTGATATATGCACGCAGTGGTGCGATGGAAGGGTAACCCATCCTGTCTGCCACAGAATAATAATGGCTATGTCAATGTGTCTGTCGATCTCCTGCCTGAGGATCTCTCATGTGCTCCCCATCCTTCTTGCCGCTGCAGCTACATTGGAAGTTCCACCCTGACAAGGCAGTATTAGAGATGCAAGGAAGCTCTACTGGTGTGATTAAAAGAAGGGAGGGGAGGGAATGGAGGAGCTAATTGTATACACTGCAACTCCTTCCTAAAAATAAGAAACCAAGTTATCACAGTGTTTCTTATAGGGCTTTATGCATTCAAACTTCTCTAAATGAGGGACTACACCATGCATTGCACATCGCCATATAGATGATTGTATACCATTACCTAAAATTGAACTGAGTCTGTTCAACCTACCCTGCACTCCAATTTGTCACAGAAACAGTTTCTCTGGCCCATTCACATAATGAATGTGGATATGAAGTTAATGCCAAGGAAGATAAGCACCCTCAGGGTTATTTAAGCCTACCCTTCTCTGTCATTCCCTGCATTATTTCTTAGGCAACATTATATAGGAGTTAAAAAAAAGGCGGAAGGGGAAAACAGGGTAGTAGCACACTGTTCAGATCTGATGCCAGTGTTTGCAGTGACCTTGCCCGCTGAAAAAATATTTTATTGTTGCCCATTTCAAAATCCAACAGGATCAATCTTAAAATTTGTTTTATTTTCAGAAAAGATGCTGAAGAACATATTGCACGAGTATCTTTTGTCAGACTAATGCCTCTCCTGTTTCTACAGAAAATTTCTCAAGTTCTTCATATATATATATATGTATATATATATATATATATCATACTCATCCAGTGAAGTATGAAATACATACCAGGTTCCACAAAGCAATGAGTCATATTTCAGAAGCTCAGTGCTTTATTAGGGCACTCTGGATGAAGTCCTGTCAAGCTGAAAGGAAAGGCTCAGCTCCCATTAACAGCAGACAGGTGAGAATTTAACTCTTTTTAATCATCCCTTTTAGCTTAAGCATAGCCTTACGAGCAATACGAAGGTAAAGTAAACCAGCTTCTGTGTTATGACTGCAGCAGACTCGGAGAGGAATCGCTGTTCAGCCAGCCTTGCCAGCTGTGGTTGAAGTCCATGATCAGATCCAAGCAAGAAATGTGGCCTACGCTGCAAAATTTGGGAAGATTCTTTGTCACCTACAGAGCAGCAGTGCACGTGTGCTGGATCAAGCCTGTACGCCGAAGATACCAGCAGGACTGAGGTGCCTTGAAATGCAAGGCTTGTAAGCTGGGAGGTTAAAAGCAGCATTAGAGAATTAGGTGTCCAATTCCCACTGAGAACTAGTGGTAATTAGTATCTGCAATAATACAAAGGCCCATGCAATTAGTATGCAAAGATGCTTGTGCAGAAGGCAGGCTGACTGAGATTTAATTTTTAGGGTTTCCACAGAGGTTTTATTTGCGACCTAACCCTTGATTTTACCTTCAATATTCCACTATACCCTACCTACTCTATTCTTACAGTACAAGGCGGCCAGGTTGCAAAACAGGGCTTATCTACAGAGCGCGTTTCCCTGCTATCAAGCCTGTGATGTCCCTCAATTTAAATTGCAATGGTTTCTTCTTTGAAGGATGGCTAAGTGGCAAGAACAAAACCTATGACTGTCAGGCTCTAAGCATCACAATTTCTTATGGCTTTACAGCAGAACATTAAGACAGGATGAAGAATTAGCTGTGTCAAGGAGAAAATTTGCTACTGTCAAATTTGTTTAGTTATTCGGAGTTACAAATATGATTTGCTGCTACCAAAAAATCAACTAGGCTGTATTAAAAGTGTAATTTGATAGCCTGCTATAAATCTCTTCAATAAAGGTGTGGTAGAAATGACGTTATCCATATATAAAGATTAATCTCTATTTAAATATATATAAATTCAGGAAGCTGAACCATGCTGAGGCCACGAGAGGAGTCTTCTAAAGTGCAAAGTTTCTTTGTTACTCCTGGTAAATGCTAATTCTTTTTGGCCGCCCGCTTGGTTGTACTTTACATTTAACCACACAGTTTTATTTATTATTCTCACTCTGAACTTTCACGGCATCCCTTTCATCAGTTAAATTCCCCCTTTCGAAACAAACATCTATTTGAACAAAAACAGTCTTTTTTAAAAAAAAAAAAATCAAAGCATTTTTAGTGAAATGAAGTTTTCTGGACTGAATTACCCAGCCTACACCATAGCATGCTCAGCCACTGGAAATTATTTAGAAACAACCGAAGGATAGGGCCAAAGGCCCGGGGCCTTTATCTGGGCCCGATGATTGATGTGCTGTGGGCCCCGCTGTGGTTAACAGTGATTTTTATCTGTTGCTAGCAGCAACAGTCAGGGGCGCAGCGTGAGGCCGGCAGCCGGCTGCAGCGCTGCAGCAGGCCCGCACACAGGGACAGACAAATAGTCTTTTCAGCCGGACAGGTCTCGTGGGGGGCTTTGACATAAAGGGCCCTTTGGAAAGGCTGGAATTGTCAGCCCTTTGATGGCCGCATGCTGGGCCATTAGCTTCTGTTACTAATTTGCGGTGCCTGTGAGAGGGCAGATCGCAGGAACACCTGCGAGCGGCTCGGGTGCATTGTGGGACGGGTTTTGTAGGGAGAGCAGAGGAATAAAGGATGAGGCATAACCCCTCCATCTAAAGGGCAGATGACACAGGCTATTATCGTTTCCAGCCATCAAAAGGATGGCTCTGAAGTAACATCAAGCCGTCTCACTCAAACCTGCAAAAGCAGAGAAGCTGGGGAAATTCAGAGTTAATAAGAGGCCATCTGTAACACAACGTGCCGGGCTTCGGCAGGAACTTCTCAGGGACAGGTAACCTCACGCATCAGGATACCCGAGAGGAATGGCAGGGATTCAAGGACAAACCATCACCTGGCGCTTGTACCAATTCTGAAATGCCCAGTCTCCTCCAGCCCCCCGTGTGCAAAATGGAAAAATGTAATAGGAGGACAATAATATTGAAGATGAAGACATTCACGGCAGACGCCAGCCCTGGACAGAAAGCAGAAGAAATGCCACGTTTAAACGTTGAGGTAACTTCTTAAAGCCGCAGATTCCTGCACTCCCAACAGCATTACGCATTTCCACCAGCAGATCCCACTGACCACCAAAGCCTTCACACAAGCGGGGCTGCCCACACACCCCAAAGGTCGGTCTCCCTGCCCCAGCCGAGTGAACTGGGGCACAGCAAACAGCACGCCTGAGATCCCACAGCCAGATTACAGGAGTGCTGGGAATACAACACAGACCTCCTGTCTCCTCCTCCTGGCTTTGAACAGAAAACCATGCTTCCTTTGTTGGTTAACATTCAGGATGCCGAAATTGTAAGCATTCAAGGCTGCACCTTTAAAGATTAATATAAAAGCAACTTTTGTATTACATTTGTGCAAGCAACCAGAAAAGTACATACTGTGAAATAATCCACAAGTCGTACTACTGTAGGCCACTTCAGTGACTAATCAACATGTTGACTTTCAGGCTGAGTTTCACTGGAAAGCAATTTTTCCGACCAAGTTATAAAGTCTACCTGAGTAACGAAATCATTTACAACTCTCACAGCGCCGTGGTGTATAAAATAACACTCCGACAGAATCAAATACATGTCAGAGACCACCACAGTACCCAGACAGATCTGGCTCCAGCTCCTGTTGGAAGGATGAAAGCTCATGGTGGCAGACAGTCTGCGCTGATGCTGAAGATACAGTTTTATGGAACAGAATTTGTGTAAAACGTGGTTTCTGCAGTCAGTATTCACACCACAGCAGCGCTCAGAGGCAGGAGCCAGAAACAGGGCCCCACTGCATCAAGCTACTGGTTTTGAGCCCTGGGACATCAGACCTCCAGCTTTGCTGAGTACTTCTTAAATGAGCTGTAAAAAGGTAGCTAAGAAAAGCAAGCCTGTGGTCAAGATGGCCTTAAATTCAAAATATAGGGCTCTGCCACTTCAGTGGTGTTTCTCTTAGGGTGTTTGCAAACTGGAAGAGGCTGAAAACCACCAACAAGATTCTAAGCAAGGTATGAGAGAAACCTACCATTATAAAAGAAGGTCTGGGTAAAAGGCCAACAGACTTTTGACCAAATTGAAAACCCCAAAATACTGAATGCATATTACTATGAGTCTGAATTCAGAAAATGCCAACGGCAAGGCTCCACAAAGTTCTCAATCTGGCTCCTCACAATGCAACTTTTTAATTAAGAGTCCTTCCTACCTGGGCTTCAAGCTTCACAGCATGTAAATGTCTGCAAACCTCGATTGATGAGATCTTGATCAAACCATTGTAGGCTTATTTTCAATGACGTTTGCCCTAGGTTTCACAACCACTGATAAGAATTAATTTCTTTTAAAGCAGATTCAGACAAAATCAATCAACTTGAGAAGGTACTGGTGAGTGAAAAACACCACGCTCAGTAAAGCCACAAGCCACAGCCGTGCTGTGGTCCTGCCTAGCTGGCAATGACCCACCTCCCTCCATATATTGGGCTTTCATTCCTGCAACTGCCTACTGCTGCCATTGACAGAGATGAAAAAAATATCCCACTGTTCTCTCAGGCATTGTCCCAGGCCAGCGAGGTAAAGAGCTACTTGAACAGAATACCCACAAGGATGTTTGCCCAAGGCAAAGACAGATCATCAGAGATAAGGTTTTGATCAGATCAGGTGTAAAACATCGATGAGGTGAAGCAGAAACTAGTCCTGTAGAGGATCTTTCACACTCCATTCCTTAAGTAAAACAAAGCAAAAAACTCCAAGGACCCCTTCCTTGCCACCCCCCCCCCCCCCCACCCCCCACCCCCACCCCGATAAAACCAGGAGGTGCCACATGTGCTGGTCAGACACCAAGCCATGTGTCCAGCTCAGAGATTACGAGCCACCCCACTGGCCCTGCACCCAGGAGCTGGCAGGCAGCCCCCGCAGCAGCTTTGTTCCTGCACATTTCGACATTACTCAACCCCTTCACGCAATCATCTTCTACTCACTTTCCCTGGCTGACCAGTATAGCAATGAAGAAAATTAATGTGAAACTGCAAACTGCCCTTCTAATTTTTCTTCCTCTTTTGAGAACCAGCCCTCCTCTTTGATCTTCCCAGTGAACCTGTTTTGATTGCTGACCCAACCACCTGAACAGAAACTTTAAAGAGCAAGTTGCTGATGCACAGTGTGTCACAGGGCTTTGGGCCAACAAGATGGGAAGCATGTGGACACTTCAGTTCAAACACACGCCAAACTCCTTCCTAAACACCAGATTAATCTAAAGTTAATTTGCATTGCTCTTCATGCATGTTTGAACATGTACACTTCACTTAAACTACATTGCCTAAACCAACTTCCACTACTTTTCTCTTTCAGTGCTACCGTAGTACTGGAAGCTCCGAAGGAACTGATTTCCTTTGTACTTGCAAGAGTATTCAAATTTCAGCATTCAGTTCCAAAAGGCAACTGCCACATCACTCCTGCCAGCCCAACAGCTCAGTGGCCATCATTCAGCTGAGGAACCCAACAGAAACGCTTTCCAAAAATCCCTGGGCTGGTTTACCGTTCCTCCCTTCCCCCAAGATGCTTCACAACCCATGTGTAGGGATGCAGTGGGACCCCGCCAGGCTATGCTGCCCACACCACCTGTGCTCGCTGCACCAGCCACAGGGAAGCCCACCAGCAATGTGGAGACTGTCAGCTGGTTCTAACATCCTCCAGATAAAATGATTAGCTTTACATCATCGGCCATTATACAAATAAAGTCACTGAAATAAATCACTGCTGCAGAATCAATTTCTTTTCGTTTTGATAATGAATGCTTTGGTTTTATTTCCCCCATAAACACTTCCTCCCCCCCCATATATGTATCAAGGGCCCGTCATACTGCAGCAATGTAACAGATTTGTGTGTTCACCTTGTTTAGAGTCTATTAAGGATTTCTATATGGTACCCGTCATCCTGCAGACCTAGCCCAGCTCCCCAGGCCTTCTGCCCTTCTGCTTAGCTCCTTGGTCTCTGTACCAGTGTCTGATGAAGGAAATAACACAGAGAATTTAAGAAAAAACATTGAGAAAGAAAGAAAGAAAGAAAGAAAGAAAGGCCTTTCTTCTAGGGAACTGTTTTGATTTCGTTGAAATATTAACCAGTTCTTACCCTACCTTCTCACATGGCGCCCGATACAGTGTTTGTGAAAACAGCCCCTTTAATTCCCTCCTTTCCAATGCTCTAAATAGGATCCATAAATAGGATTCATATAATGAAGCTGATTGCCTGAAAAAATTCTACTTGTCAAGAAAAATATTTGAAGAATGATGTACTGTGAGAAGTGCCATTGTTTGTTCTGAAATGCAAATATGCAAATAAGGACACAATATGTTTTAAAAAATAATAGAAGTCTTAAATAGCTGCCCAAAAATAGTGCAGCCAAGCTTGAGAAAAAAATGTAGATATGAAAATCATAATTATCTAGCAGTAGGATAATCCAAAGAGATTGGTTGCAAACAGAAAAAGAGAGAAAACAAGGAAAGTGATAAACACATGAGACCGCAGCATTTGGTTTCAAAGTGGGCCAGGTGGCTTCCTTGGCACTTTGGCAGCAGTGAGTATTTCAGACTCAGCACATTCTGAAGGCAGAGAAGCTGCCTGCCCTAGCCACAGCCTGCTGGGTTGTCACAGGTTCAGAGATCACGCTCACTCCCCAGTAAAGCAGCTGGATTTTCCCCACTAATGGCTAGGTTTAGATGCAGTTGCAGAGATCTCCATACTAACCATACACCTCTGCAAAGCTGGGCAATAACTAATGCTGCTGCAGGTTAACCTAACCTGGGTATCTGATGTTCCAGTTCCAGTCATGACACAGCTTCCAGACTGGGGAGACTCTTCCGAGGCAGGATATGCCTCTGGTCAGACTAAGTAGTGGCTACTGCTTTGAGAGCATCACCAGGACACCCGAGACCAGGGCACAAGGGAGATGCCATCAGGCGTCTGGCTCTGCAGCTTCACAGTGGCGTCTTCTGTCGCCACTGGAGCTGATGGCTCCTAGTCCTGCCTAATGCCAGCGCTATGTTGCTTTGCCCCTCGAGTTTCAGCGTAAGCTCCACACGTCGCAGCCCCTGGAGCACGCTCTGGTTGCAGGCCTGCCTAGGCCAACAGCATTGTTTATGGTCAGTCCCTGTTGCTTCCAGGTGATACAAACAGGAGAAGTCACTGACCTGACTTCATCCAAGACAAAGGGCTGTGAAGAAGAAGAATGGGAAAGAGAGGGGGGAAAAAATTATATATATAACATTTTTCAGTTTGTGGGTAGTGTTTTAAGAATTAATTATTTTCTTGTAGTCCCTTCAGGTGCTCTCCCTCCCATACCCTCCAAACAGGCATGTTATGCCACAGGAGTGATCTTCACAAAGTCTGACGTTCTAGGAAGGGCAGCAGTTTAGCCACCTCCTCAGTGTTCTGCACAACAATTAGTAGGAGCTTCATCACTATACATCAAAGATGTGGTCTTGCCTTGGATAAGATTTCATAGGAACTCTTAAAAAGGATGCATTAAATACATTTATCAGTAAGAGCAGTGTAACAACAACAAAACCTGAAAGAAAAAAACCCACAAGAAACCAACCACACATGCACACACACAAGCTTCCAGACATTTAATTACAAAATATATGTGTGTGACAGACACCACAAGCCTACAGGAAGATTCCTGCTTCAGTATTCAATGCAGCCTCAATAAATATTTCAAGGTTTCAAATGGATGCTTTGCAATAGCACAGTTTCCATTTGCACAAGTGCCAGAAGGAAGAATTCAACACAGGCTTAAAGCAAAACCAGAATATTTTCCTGTAAAACTTTAATTGGGAAACTGACACTATATAATCTGTACATCACTGCCTCCAAGCTGTTGTTAAAAAATTAAAGCTGTATCAAAAGAACTGCTTTGTTAAATTAACACGTTATGCATACCAGACATAATCCGCACCAGGAAAGGAAATAGCTTTGAGTCAAAAATGCACTGATTGTTATGGCTGTCATTGACAGAGGCTGAGCCAAGCAACGCAAGCAGACAAAGCATCTTACATGCCTCCTGTACAGACACATGCCCTTACAAACACATAGGCTTTATTTCAAAAGCTGAACAAAACCAACAGACAAGCAGGATCTCATTACGGTGATCATTACAGCTACAAATCACCCATCAGATTGTGCAAATTCAGTATGAAGCCGTGACCATGTGCAGGTACAGGGCGAGGCTGTGCTGCTGGAGCCCTGCTGCCCAGCCCACCTTTGCTTTTTTTCCAAGGCTGGCAGTGAGGAAGGAGCTGGAGCCCCCAGCGCTAGCGTGATGGCCCCCATGGGTGCAAGGGCTCTGGACCGGCCATGGCACCCAGCCCTCAGGGGTGTAAGACACCCCAGCCCCTTGCTCCAGCGTGGGGCACTGCCCTCCCCGTGCTTGCTCAGCAGCACCCGCAGGATGCCAGCCACTACCAGGATGGGCACGGGCGGCACAGGGAGCTGGGCTGGGGGACAGAAGCTGAGCCGCCTGGTTTGAGGAGAGGAATGGTCAGACAGGGACACGGGACAAGCAGCACAGAGCTCCTGGTACTCTAGGCACAAGACACAAAAATTAGGTGGACCGTCTGCTCAGAACTACCTTACCTGCTTTACAAAATACTCAGTAGAACACTCTCCATCTGTACACCTCAAGGTACAAAGGAGATGAGTACCACCACCCATTTTAAGGGTAGAGAAACGCCGGCACTGAGGCTCAGAGCAGCCTGCCTGAGGCCTCTTTGAAAGTACTAACTTAAAACCTCATTTGCTCAAGGTCTCTCTCTGAAGCTTGTCCATGCTAATCCCAAGGTTTGCTCAGCAAATACATGTCAAAAAACCAACCAAGTGCCCTAAGTGCTCCCAAGGATAGGACCACCTTCTCTGTTTTAACCTTTGTAAGCCCATGTCACTGCCACCATCATTCTGGCTTCAGATTAGTCCGGGCTCAGCAAACAGGCTACACTTTGAAAAGTGACTCATCCCTTTTCACACCCAGACTCCTGACAATGTGAGGGCCTCAAAGAGGCCGAGTTTTCTAAAAGTATGGAGCATGCTCCCTCGGAAAAGACTGGTTCCTCTCATATGTTTCAAGTTGCTCACCTCCAAATTTGAAGTGCCAAAGTAATTTTGGAAGATCTGAACTATAACATTTTCTCAATAAGATTTTACAGCTTTGCACGCGATGGTCTGTTAGCTTCATTCCATGCACCAAGAGTCTAAGGCACTGCTGTGGTCTGCAGCGGTGAAGACGGGTTAACAGTTCTGAGGCTTTTAAGATAAGCAAAATTTCCCTTGACGTTGTAAACTCTTCAGGTGGTTAGAAACAACAGTTTCTGCTTTTTTGATGTCTTCTCAGAAAAGAGCTCACATAATTTTATCAGTCTCTGGGGTGACCATCAGATAACCAAGCTATTCCTGTCTGAACCACTCAATGCATCTCCACCTTCCTGTCACTGGCAATCCACAAGACAACCAGGGGGTTCAAGCTAACCACACAGCTCACAACCGAACTGATTAAGTAGGTGGGAACTGATGCCAGCTCAGCTCAAAGTGTCTCTCTCTGCTAACCAGAAGCTCACCGCAAGCTGTAGGGGGGGATGACCACAGATAACACACTGATAGTGAAACCGTTTGGTGGAGTTGCAGCTTCCTGCTTGAGTGCTCTCACAACCTCCTCAAAGTGAATCTTCAGCAGGAAACGGGCTGCAGCAGATCAGACTGCATCTCACGTGGCCTCCGTTACTGACTCTTTTTTCAAGGGACCATTCACTACTCTCTCCCACCCTCTTCCCTGGCTCTCTAGAAATGAACTGAATTAGGGCTCTTCAGTGAACAGCAAGTCCTTAGGGAGAGGGAAAGACTCTTAGTAGAAGTCTGCAACCGCCTCCACCTGTGACAAGTCGATGCCTGCCAGTTACACACTGTTTAGTGGCCCTGGGCATCTTCACTGTGATATCCTAATCTTCATGCTTCAAGCTCTTTTTCTCTAAACCAGTGTGCTACTTGGCCTGGATGCTATTACGCAGCTTTGGAAGAGCAACACAAATACAGTGGGGAAAATGTGCTCTGTGAACTGGAAAAGAAGGTTTGATCTAGCTTTGATGATGAGCCTTACAATCCTGCTTGTGTCAACACCTTGCTTGTATTTTGCTATGAAGAATGCTTACAGATAAAACCCTTTTAAACGAGTGATTTTGAGAACAAATTTTGAATCTTTGGTTCATTACAAGTATCCTGTTAAGTTTAGCTTCTCAGCTGTTCATGCTGCCCAGAGCCTGAAAGTCCCAGTCCTCACCTAGGGAAGTCAGTAAGAAGTTTCTCCACTGATGCCATTTGGTGGCAGGAAGAAGGGCGCACTGCTTCAGTCACACAATGGGACATCACTTCTAGAGTTCTAGCAGTTGTCACAATGATCTAATGATGTCCGGAGATCAGTTCACCAACAATAATTTTGAAGAAAAGTATTATTAAACTATATTTTGCAACTGAAGGTAGAGTGAAACCCCCCAGTCAACAGCTACAGTTTTACATGCTCAGCTCTAGCTATTTGCACAATGTATGTGATAGGAGAAAAATAAAGCAGTTAACCACTGCAGCTGACAAAAGTGTTTCATCAATCTATTAAAGCTGGTGTATGTCCTACCCACCTCAATGTAACCATTTTTTTCCTTTTGTAATTACCAGCTGGTATGAGTATGATGCTGCACGAATTAAAAACACACATCAAGCACTCTACGCCATCCTTCACCTACAGCACTCTTACGTGCTACAATAGGTCCAAACACTGTCCTGCTTTGATTAGCTGATTTCAAGGGTAGCATAAACCATTCCAATATCTAGCAAGACCACGTCTAGAAAACCTGAGAACCACACCCAACAGCTTCTGAATGAAACCCGAAACTTCTTTCTGCTTACAGACAGCACTGTACCAGTCTACAAAATTGAACCGAACTTTGCAAGCACCTAGCATCCACACAGTCCTAACACGTTCCTCAAAGACGGCCAATGATGTGAGGCTTTCTGCAGATCACATGTGGTGAATTAATCAGACAAGAAAACTCTTCAGGATACTGCAGAACTAGACCATAAGAGTTCAGGCACACAAAGTCTTCTCCGTCACATATAGCACAGAGATAACATGCAGACGGTAAAGGCATGAATCAGGCTACATTCCTGTAGAAACCACTGCAGATGTGTCCACAGTGATGTAACTGTATGCCAATTTTCCATCATTCTGGTTGCAAAACTGAATATTCACAACCAGTAGCACAGTAATGCATCCTGAAAGAATCTATAAATAAGCAGTTAATTCCATTAAAATCTAGATGCGATACCATTTGAGTGTGTAACTCAGCAGCACCGTGTAAGGACCACTAGTGCTTGCTGGATTTTTTATTGGTTTTTTTTGAGACACATTCTAACGCCATAATCAAAAGCAATTTTGAGCTCAAAACTGACCTCAGGGTTACAAGACTCTATGGCAGACTGTTCCCTTTTATTGCAAGTACATTGTACAGCCGAGATGTACAAGCACATACACACCGGATGGACCACAGGGCTAATTAAAAAGCAGCTTTGGTGGTTGTATCTATTCCAAGAGCAGGTTAGTAAACCAAACTTTAAAAAAAGTAATGAAACCATAGGTGCTACAGAAGCAGACAATTCCCACAAAAAACAAAGCAGAGCTCGGAGCGACAAACAGTTGTTTTATTCAGCCTGAATGCCTTTGAATTCCTGACCTGTGATGAGCTGAAAAATGACAGAACAGCTACAATCCCTTGAAAACTAAGCTGAAACACCGGGTATTCTGAACTGCAAGTTAAAAAATTCTCCATGAAATTAGTCTCATTGATAACTGGTTTTAAAACAACTTTTGGGTATGGCAATGCCTGAATTTCAGAATTACACCACTTCCTCCCTAAAGCCATTCAATACAAAAGAGCCAAAGAAAAAGCAGAAAGTACTTCACCCTACCAGTTGCCAAATGGTATCGCAAAGGTCTCCCACCCCTGCATGATTTGTATCTCATATACAAGTTAAGCATAGTGGATTAGCTTACATTTCTGACCTTGCCCTGCATTCTCTAGCTTTCTAGAATTGCAGTTGGTCCTTCTGCATCATGTAAGGAGTCTCTTACAGTTTCACGTACTTATTTGCTATAAAAAGGAGAAAGCGCCCTTTCTAAAACATTACCAGCAAGTCATGGTGACGGGCTGCAGTCAACCACCAGGAGCTGCAATGCTGAATGCCAAGGTGTAAGGAAGCAAAACCACTGGCCCTGTGTAGGAAACATTTCACACGGCTGACCAGTGTTTCCATCTAAACGCGCCTCCGCCAGCAAAGCAAGCACCACAGATGAGAAATCCAGTCTCTCCAGAAACAATTTTACTCTTGCAGCAGCAGCTTAACCTTAACTTCCTAGAAAGGCAGCCCAGAAACCCTGAGCTTCCTCCCTGCACCACCTTCTTAGAGAAGCAAGCACAGTGCCACTTCTCTGTTCTCTCACCCCCCAGGAACGGAGGAGTGCTGCCTCTTCACTGCAGATGCAACTACATGCCCCAGTATATTTACATTTCAGCAGCCAGCTACATTGCAGCCAGGCTGAAACATGAAGTGAGAACAAGAGAAACCTCAGCCTACAGCAGATTTCCTAACCATTTACAGTTTTCGCAGCAAAGCCACCACGCCTTCAGCATGTTACCAAAAGCTTTCTTTGGTGTGAGATCTGATTTAGGATTGCATCTGTGGTTTTTTTAAATTAACGTTACATCTTTGTCTTCAGCTAGAACAGGGAAGGAATTGAAGATACCTCTTTAGCCTTTAATAACATATCCCAGTTTTAAAAAAATAATAATAAAGGAGAACAGGAAGAAATGCAAGTGATGAAATTGAGTAAAGACTACCAACCTACAGGAAATCTTATTTACGCTCTGAATGTGCAGTGTCCAAGTTTATCACCAACCCAAATAACTTACCCTCTCTAGACCACTTTATTTCATCACAGTTTAACACTGGGAAAACCATTCTGGGACTGGTAAGCAATGAGTCCATGAGTGTAAGTACAACAGGGTATTCCACTGAGCTGCACAATTAAATATTTTAAATTTTATAATGCTTTAAGATGATGGATGGTGTTCGCTAATGCCATTAACACCCACAAAGTTGATGCATTTGATCCCTTGTCATTGTTGCCTGTTTTTCACCTACTATTAAGGCCAACAAAAAATGTTGTCTTCTATTTCCAAGTAGCAGCATTCTGAGTTCGTGGCGCTGTTATTTCCTCTGCTGCTTCCCTTACACTCGGTGATTTTGGGTGCAGGTTTCTGCAAGGACATCGAGATACGTGATAAAACAAGAGTGTGAACCCTTGTTTCTCCCCACCCCTGCCGTGAATGTCCTCTGAGGAACCTACTGCAGCACCCAGCACCACAAACATCAGCACATTCCCGCAGCCTCAGAAATGGGCTCTCTTAACCCCTTCTCTAGTTACAAAACCCAAGCACTACTAATTCTCATGGCACAAGGCTATTAGAGAATTAAAGAAAAATCAAAAGCAAACCCCTCAGGAGGACCCATACTTAACCCCTGTTCAATGTGCTCATCAGGTAAGTAGCCCTGATGCTAATCAACTGCCTGTTTTAATCATCTTTTTGTTGGTTTCGGTAAAGAGAAAGGAAAGAAAGTTAAAACAAAGCAATGGACTGTAAGAAGAGACAGCTATGAGAGCAAATAACGATGTGAAGAGCTGAGACAGACAAGCAAATACCTTGCCCCATTACACAAAGAAAGCTATAGCATATATATGACACAACTGCCTCAGGACAGTCTTAATCAAAAAGGTCCAGAAATAAAGACCAGATATTCTCAAAATCCTTTGCCTTTCCTCTTTAGCAGGATGTAATCTTTTCCAGGCTGGTGAATTCAAGATGGATTTAGGACAACTCTTCATTTTAGCGTGCAAGGCCAGTGACAGTGAGGTTATCCTACCCCAAAAGCCAAGGAACACTGGGAAGTTCATGGGATGCGGCTGTATAACAATATCATCTTTCTAGTCAGATTAGAGATCTGTTCCCCACACCACCCCGAGCCAAGGGCAATAGCAGGGAAGATTAAAAACGTGGGCAAGAAAATCACACAAAAGTCATATGCCCCATGCCTCAAGGGCTTGCGGTGTCAGCTGGCTGTGCGTCCCCGGCGGCTGGGGGGTTTACGGAAATCGGTGTCATCCCCTCCTGCTCCCAGCCCCCAGCCCCGCTGCCAGGGCCACTGGTTCAGGCAGCCTGAAATTCAGCCAGAGGGGGCCCTTTGTGCCTGCTTTATGGCTGTGGAGATGAGCGAAAATTTATGAGACTTTTCATCCTAATTAAAAGCAGAGGCCATCTAAGAAGAAACAGACTCAGAAAAGGGAACTTCTAAAGGAAAACGTGTTGCAAGAAGTTCACGGACTTCGGTATTTTTAAAGCTGAAGTATGTAGCTTATTTACGTTTGTACTCTTCCTTATGCTTTTCATGGGACATTTCAAAAACCCTCAAGAGATCCCACAGATCTAGAATAATAAATGCACTAATTACTCAACAGCATTTGAGCTCACGAGTTATGGGACAGCCTCTGGAGCCAAGAGGCCAGCTCCTCGGCTAGCCTACAGCAGCCTGGCTCCCTCCCTCGTGGCCGGCAGAGCAAACGAACTCTTCATTTATTCAGTGAACTCAGCTCGTCCAGGTGAATTCAAGCATGGGGAGAGTTCTTGTAAAGTGAAGCTATTCATGAACACGTGAAAAGAAACCCAGAAGAAATTAAATGCTTTGGATTGACATCCAGCATTATAATCATGGCTTTAAAATTCCTGCTATCTTAAGAGGGAGAAACCCTTTCAAAATTCATTATGTTTCTATTACATATTATTATTTTTCTCCTTTTTTTTTAAAAAAAAAAAATCCTTTGTGCTGTCATAGCTCTTACAGGCCACATCACTCTATTATAGTCCCTTTTTCTTTTCTCTTTATAACTGAGTATCTGTCTTCAAAGAAGACATAATCTGTCTTCAAAGAAGACAGAGTATTGCTCCACCTGAAGGGGATGTATCTGCAATTCTTTTTCTTGTCCAGAAGAAAAAGACAATTATAGTCCCTCTTTTATACTTGGCATCAAGGCAAAATGAGATTGATACTTATTTTGGAATTATTACTCCCCTATTCATAAATCTTGTCCAGAAAGTCTTGCTCATGTTGCCAGCCCACAGGCACACTATCACAGGAAATACATATTAAATTCACTTTTATCATTTAACTTTGGCTCCAGCTCAATGATTTTTAGATTCATAACAAGAGCCCTGTTTCCAATATTGATTTTTGGCAAGGAAAAATGCTAATTTATCAGAGGTCCTAACATACAATGAATTTTCCAGCCCACCTAAGAAATGCTACCTACCTACAGATTTTTCATTAGCGTATGACAGATCGGCAGGTGGAGAAACCCCATTAGTTACAATTCAAGTTTGCCCCTGGTCACTGAGCATGCTTCCACACCTGTGACCCGAAGCACACTCCAGAATTCCCTAGCAGAAGTATTATATGCTTCATAGCAAAAATTTTGTTGAACTTTACCTAGAAATTTATCCTTCTCACGACACCAGCTTCTCCAAGGCAATCTCAAAGATGGCAAGGTATGCAACCATCACCTGGGCTCTTGGACCATGCTCTACGTAGGAAGTGGTACCGACTTAAGCTCTGTACAGAAAAGATGCTGTTGAAGGTGCTTTTTCAAGGCTAACAATTTGGTCCCCGAGCCTAAGAGCACAAGAACATCCTTGAAGCGCAGAGCAGATCAGGTGAGTGCTGCTGGCATGATCTTCAGGCAAGCTTCTGTAACCATTACACTGAAACAGTGAACCTGCCTGTGCACGCACAGAGGATTTCTGGCATGGGAACAGCCTCCTTAGCAGGGACCATCTGTTTCAGGGTTTCATAGAAGTGCATCGAGCTGGCACAAAACCAAAACAGGCCATGAAAAGAGCTTTACAGGGTATATAAACGTGCAAAGAGTCAACAGTTCCTAGGCTGACAATTACCTAGCACTGTGCAATCATCCCTAGCTGTCCTCCTTCCCACTGAGCTCACTGCACCGGACACTACCTCCCTGCTGTAAATCAGGTGAATTACAGCTCAGTACCTGCTGTCCCAGCAAGTGTGCTCACAGGTACGAGCTATGAAGATCTCAGCAGGGTAATAGGGTAAGGTGGCCACGGGCAGTTGTGTTGCGTGACAGCCTGCTGTACAGCAACATCAAGCACAGCACAGGAGAGGAGTCCTGGAAGGCTGTAAAGATCATCACCAGCAACTGGAAAGCCCATTCCAGAAATCAGCATCATAATTTGAGAGAAACCATCAGGAAGGCGCAGACTGGGGCAGAGGCAGAGGGTGCAGCAGGGCTCAGGGTGCTCTACGCCTAGCCAGTGCTTGCCTCTGCCACCTCAGGTTCCAGCTCCATCTGGGGAACAAGACAGTCATTCTCAGGCTACGTCACCAAGCAGAAGGAAAGGCGGCTGGCAGATAACACTGAGTTGACGCTGGATGACCCAAGTGTCTCTGCAAGCCTTATGGTGTTTTGCATGTTTCTTTCTATCCATGAGCTGCAGCCCAAGTTATCTGAGACGCTGGTTTCCGGCGCTCAACAAGGAAGATGTAAAATCAACAGAATTTGATGAGCTGCCAGGGATTTGACTAGGCTGCAAAGACTTTGATATTTTACAGAAGCTCAGAATAAAAATCAGCTGCTGGTGTTGCCAAGTGTATGTTACTGTTTCTGTTAAAAAAAAATAATCTTCCAAGAACAAATAAAACCAAACAAAGACATCTCACCCTCCTGTCCTTTTGTTCCAAGGTACACTCAGACAGGTTGGCTCACTAGCTATCCATTTGCCATATGCTTTCAAGTTTATTCTTTTATTCACTCCCACATTTTAGCCCCTTCCATTCCAGAAGAGGAACAGCTGCACAGATGCTCCATAAATAAACTACATAATTAACTGGAAGAGGTTTTTTGTTTATTTTTTTAAGCTACCACATATTCCCAATTCTATCCTTTTAAGTGTTCTCCATAAAACTGAGTCAAGGTCAACTGCAGCTGGGGTTTGTCTGTACAATGTGCTCAACCTTATAAACAACTGCAACTTTTTAGCCATTAACAACAAACTGTATGTACTGATCTTATGTTCATTGTAACTACTTTCTAACTATGGTAGGCCTTAAGTTGACTTAACTGTCAGGAATAGATTTGAAAAATGGTCCGCAGGGTGAGTATGTATCAGTGATACACAGAAACCTCAACATACAGCTAGTTTCTAATTCTCTGCGTATTTTTTAACAAATCAGTGCATTTTCAGGTAGTCAGGTCTCTCATCCTGTTACCAAAAAGAAAATCTGTTTTGTCTGCTCAGAGGACAGACAGACCTTTCTGACTAAAATCACTAATCTCATTTGTGTGTGCAGGAAGTGTGACAAATGGCTGAAGTAGTTTATCACACATACATAATCATCAAGTCATAAAGGGAATAAGATATTAACCTCCATAAACAAACTAGCATTCTATTTCTCAGCACAGCGGAAGTATACATTTAACAAGATAAGGATATGAAACACATGCTACTGATGAGATAAGGAGCTTGCAGATAGAGTACAAACATAGATATGTCTTGTTATCCAATTAGACACCATTCAAAACTTTACTTTGGGAAGTAAGATTTTAAGATTTAGAAGACATTTTGTCCACAATATCTACAGATAAGACTGTGAAACTATGTGCCCAGTCACTGTTAACGCTACTTTTGAGTAGCATTTACAATTTAAATCTAGGTGCAGCCGAAGTTAACCAGAGGTTATGTGGTCCTTATTGAGGACTTAATGTTCCATGGGAAGCCTGAAGCCAATGAAGTTTTTGGAATATTCAGCACTCAGGAGTTATTATTTGCATTTAGTTTTCTTCCTAACTTTAGCTCCAGAGTCTGTACCTTACATAGGAGCAGTTTGCTGAGGTTTTCAACATCAGCCTGCTCCGACTGCCCAGACAGGCCTTGCCTGCCTTCTCTGTGCAGCCCAGCTGGATGAGCTGAACCTTGGATTAAGTTTTTTCCAAGTTTACTACCACAGGTTTTAAGTCTTCCTCCTGCAAATGCACATTTCCTTAAAATGTGCATTTTCTACAAATGTTTCTGAAAGCAAACAGCTCTGCAAGGGCAGCTGAAGCAAGTGAATGGTGAAGCATGCAGATTCGAAACGAGCCAATTAAAAATGAACACACACAAAATAGTTTGTGGTATTTGAACAGCTGCTTATGAAACCCAGTACAAGAACTTCACCAAGTAACGATATATATCATCATCCTGCAAGTGACAGTTTTCCACAAGACAAGTTGTGCACAGATACCAGGAGGAACATTCAAGACAAGAATCATGCCTCCTGCTAGCGCCACTTTTTATCACACTTTCACCATGTCTGGCAAACCACCTATTTGATGTAAACAGGGGCAGAGCCAAAATACTGACTTAATGTTTCATATACATCTGCTTTCATGAGAAAATGAAAACTGTTACAAGATACTATGGACAACCCCTGGTTTGGGGCCAGTTGTCTTGAACTGGTGGTTTGAACATCTCTCTGCCACCTGGGAGAACAGGCTTCCAGTGCAGGTTTGGGCCAGCAAGGTCTGGCAGTGCTGGAAGTGATAGTCTCTGCCTTACGCTAAATCAATTTAGAGCAGCATTGGAGTCTTAAGGGAAACGGTCAGCCTCAACAGCTGGTACATGGTGAGGCAGAAGGCAATTTAATAGGGAAAATGACAACCCATAAGGAAAAGCAACCCTGGCTCACGCTACTCACGATCTCAAAATACTGCCTCAGCACGCAGAAAGCTCTTACCTCCCTTGAGAAGTTATGGGTTGGCTAAATAACAGAACCTTGTCCCCACACATGCACAGAGAAGGAGCTAGAAATTTCCTGAAAATCATTTCTGAGAGACAAAAGTAAATTTCTTAACAGACAGCAATGGAGGAAAACAGTCCTATGATTTATTTGTCTTGAGACTCTAAAAAGAATTCTTTGGCCTTTTTCCATTAAGATTTTGCAACCTATGTTATAGCCAGTGGGAAATTGTTTAATTCCCAAACCATGCCCTCAGTCATAAAGTCTGTGAAGATGACTCATTATTATTTATGTGGTGCCATGGGCATGCATGGCATTTTACAGAGAAATAGAAGATACAGCATCTGCCTTCAGAAGCTTAGGTGAATCCAACTGTTCGTGTGTTTGGGAAGCAGAGCTCAACTGGTCCTACAGCAAACATTCCTCATCACTCAGTGAATTAAGTAATGATACTCACCTGGGATACTGGGAAGATTTAGACAGAAGGATACTTAGGAGACATGGATTACTGTCTAAAAATTTGTGACATTATTTCACTAAAACCGTAAGACTTTAAGTCATATGTTATTTTGTAATGGTTTTATGATTAAAATGCACTTCATCTTGTATTATGAATTTCTGATAATATACATGATAGCATGTGACAGTGTCGTTATGAAATCAGACCATAAATTCTGCCCTGCCTAGCCATTTTTTATCTGTGCATACAGCACCAGGTAGGAGCTCACAGGTCCCATCTTCCAACTCTAAACATATAACATGAATTATTGAAAGAAAATAATTTATGCAATCATTGCAAAAAAAAAAAGTCTACAAGGTGTCCACATAAATGTCCTGAAGTATATGAAATCCACCTTTGTTCTTGTCTATGAGAAGTGAGCAGTTACAGCTCTTGGTAAGAAACAGGCGTTCAAGACCATCCACCTAGAAGGCAAAACTTTATCATGGCAGAGGTCGTGAAACCAGCAGTTACTGTCAGTAAGGGTAGGCAGGAACGTTAGCTGGATGTTCTCATTCAGACTTGCATATGAGATTAGCATACGCCTTCCTCTACAAGCTCTGCACCAGCAATGAGGGTATACCTGACTTATTGGCTGAACAACCAGGGTGTCATAACGTGTATCTACACACTATACATTTGTTACGAGAGTCAGATATAACGCCATTTGAGGAATTTTCATGTTGACATTGCTAAGCCACTCACAGCCTCTCCTATTTCCTTATTAATACATACGGTAAAGTGTATGTGCCTGCCTTTTGGGACAGCTGAACAGCAAAGGAACCCCAAATCAATAAACAATTGTACCACCTCTACATGAAGGAATGTCATTATTGCACAAACAAATAAGGTACATGTAAACAGAAATGGTTAATTAAACATCACTGTTACATCGCATCCACAAGCAGGCGTGTCCTGGCCCTGTAACACCAGCTGCAGAACGCTGGCACCTATGGCACTCCTGCAAAGAAAACACCAGCAACAACCTCCTCTGAAAACTAGAGAGCTTGTTGTATAACTCAGAGCTTATAAATAAGAGAATATTGACTTATTTTGTTCACACTGGTGAGGGTCATCATTCTTCTTAAAATGGAGTAATTTTGTCTCCGATTCTTGTATTTAATGCACAAATGAAAAACTCTATGGGGGAGGGAGGAGGGCAGGGAAGCGTCTCCCACCGGTGTTGAAAACTCTCCCCACTCAAGACTTTTAATTCTCAGGAGGCGACTATGTAGCGGAAATCCACTATAAAACAACAGAAAAAACCCTCCCTGTAAGTATAAAATTAAATTGAAGAAGCCCCCAGACTCTTAATGTGCTCTCACACGTCAGGGCTGTCCCTGGCCAGGTGCACAACAGACCTTTACTCTAACCCTATTGTTTATGCTCTGCATTTCTTTCCTGTCAGTGGAAATGCAATAGGTAGTGTAAACCTCTGCAATCAACATCAACAGAAGTGAAAGAATTAGCTGTAAAATGACTTACGGAGTAGCCTCTTCCTGAAAGCGATTGAGCAGAACTCTGTGGGAGGAAACAATATGCCACAGTAAGTAATGCAAGAGATTCTGTGTAATGTAAGATAAGAATAATTTGCGATTCCCTCCCCCAGCCCAGCATTCCTTAGGGGAAAACTTCAAAACCAGAGTGCCTCAAATGATCTTCTGACATTCTGTGTGCTGCCACAGGAGTAACAGCAAAAGCGCATTTCCAGGTGAGGGCTCCAGGGCTATTGCAGACAAGGGTTTCATAAGCTAGAGCAGGGCTTCGACAGCACCTCCCAGCTAAGGTAGAAGCTCTCAGCATGGGGTATGTCTTCACAGCAGCAGAGCACGCATTCTGAACCATCTCTCTTCAGCAGGTAACGGCAGCTTCCGAGAAACAGCACACGTGTAAGGACGCTCTCCTGAATCAGGGCTGCACATTTTGCCTCATCAACTCCAACTTTCAATCATGTAACCATATATCCCACTTTCCATTCCCCTCTGAATTCATGAGCCTCCAGCCTTCACTGCCGCAGCATTACCATATGACAACTCTATCTGAAACAACAATAGCAGCAAAGCACTAATTTATCATCTCTCAGAGCTTTAATAAGCATTCTGTCCCTTTTGAATAAGTTAAACTACATTGTTTACTCCTGCTCTTCATTTCAGCTCCTCCTGCTCCTTTCTCTACCACATCCTTACCTCTTTCACACGCTGCCAAATCACTTGGTTCTTTTCCTTTGCATCACACCATCTCCAGTCACTCGGATTCCTTTCCCCTCTCTACAACTCAAGACTGTTGAGCTGCTGGTTTTTGCTGGCAGTTACTTTCTCAAAGCAGCTAAATGAATTCCACCTCTATCTTCAGCTGCTGCTATATGCCTTCTTTTCGGAAATTAAAAAGAAGCCGGGAACAGTGGTGGCATATGATACCACGTGACCCAGCAAGTACTCTGCAGGCCAATTTCCAAGTGTGATTTATTATCATGATGCTCTTGCTATGTGATTTTATTAAACAAGATTCAGGGAGTCTTAACAGTCCCGTTTCCAAGACTGATGTTCTAGTGGGTACCAGAGCCTGAACGAAAATACTGAATCATTGCAGGCTGATCTTGAGGATTGTTTGTGTTTTTGCAGCAGCACCAGAAGTTATCGTTTTACTAAATCAGTCCAACAGCACAATACTCCCAGAGATGGATGCAAACTGATTGCAGGCTACTGCAAATACCTGTAATTTTCCACCGATAGGATAACAGTTCCTTTGTATTACCAGTTTGCAAGCCTTTTGATCAGAAGATACCTAGATACACGCAGAAGCCTTTCCACACTCCTGCACTCAATGGAAGACTCGATTGTCTTGGTCTGCCCATGCACACTGCGCCACTGCCCTGCAACTTCCCTAGACACCAGAGACGCAATTTCCCCGCCAAGTGCCCACAAAGGAAAGTTTCCAAAGTGAAGAGACAATAGCAAAGCCCTACAATTAGGTGAGTGTGCTGCTGGAGGAAGGGCTCCCCATTAACCCTCTCACCAGCTGGCACAGGAACCAGGGTGCCCGATGGAAGGAAAGCTGTGGCACAGCTCTTCACAGATCTTACACACAGGTCTGCAGCCACTGTGTGTGTGACTGGGTGCCAGTCCCCATCCCTGGCATGCAACGCATGCACCTCTGTCCTGCTGCAGCTCAGGAGACCTCTGCTCTGCAGGAACAGGACAGCTTTTACTGTCCGAGTCAGCAATAACAGACCTCTGACAGCATTTAACTTTCCACCTTTTGCACACTGAACATCGATTTGGCCCCTGCCTTCAAACACTACAAAAAAAGTAGAGGATTGTTAATAAACCTCTTTAATGTAAACTGCCCAGAAATAAAGCTACAGACTGGTGAAAGTGAAGGTTGGTAGCATTTATCTCTAGTTTTGAGAAACTAAGACAAACCTATCCCTCCCCCTCTTCATACTTCTAAAAAAACCCCAAACAACTCATGGAATTCAGCTTTGTATAGAAAAAAAAATTAATAACAATATCCTGCTATCTACATAAGTATGCTGAAGAGCTGAACACAATTATCTGTTCTGACACTTTGGATAGCTTGATCAGGCAGTTCACCTAAAGAAAACAGAAACAAGGAGAGGGCAAATTACCTGCTTGGAGAGGTGGGAGGAAGAGAGTAATAAAAGGGTAGCAGTTCTCACGCCCCACCCCCTCCTCAGCTTAGATTTAACAAAGATTGACAAGGTCTAACAAATTGGAAATAATAATCAAAAAGAGAAACAAGAGGTTTCATTAGAAGCTTCTCTCTAGGGAAACAGCCTCTCAGAGCATTTTCACTTTAACAGTTATTTTCAATCTTTGAGTCTTGTGCACACCCAAAATATTTTCCTGGGATGTAGCAGACCCTTGGACAACAAACTCAAACATGCTAACAACAGACCTGCTTTTCTCAGGTAACTTTCAGCCATCCCAAGCTGTCCAAGAACCCCAGGAATCTGTAGACCACCGATTTAAAGCCACTGAGTAGAAAACAATAAAAGCAGTTGCTGAATGAAGTGTTACATCAGAAATAATTAAAACTGAATGGCAATTTACTCTGGCATTTTTCACATCTAAGAACTTCTTCCTTCCTTACAAGTTTTAACATCAAATTTCCTGGAAATCAGGGGGGGAAAAGTGTGGGTTTCCTGCCCCCTCAGAATTTTTATTGCATGTATAAAGTTAGTAACTGGTGAATACTTTGGATTCAACTCATAAAATCCTTTCCAACAATTAGGTTTATGCACAGCCACATCCCACACTCTCCAGAGCCGTTCGCACGCATTTTTCTGCACATCTAACAAACCGCTAGTGCTTTCTTGGTTAACTGGGAACACTGCGGGCTCTTTACGAGGACCCATACCAACTGCCACACGTAGAAACGTTGAAAGCCCCAGCTAATATCAGCTACAAGTGCCAGAGCAGAACAGTTTGTGTGCAACTGTGATGGATGTTCCTAAAGAAAAAAAATCTTTGGGGGTTGATATAAACATAGCTTAATCCATATGTCTCTATATCAAGATCAAATTATGAGAAAAGTAATCAATTGTGGCTGCAAATGTAAGAAATCTTGGAAGTTTAACTTGGCATCTACCCAAAGCTGAAGAAACCTCCTTTGACTATGAATGAGTGCTTGTCTGGCAAGCGCAGTTACTGGGGCAAACCTTCAGCTGGAATGACTGACAGAGGCTCTTACCTATAGAATAGGAGCACTTACATGACAGCCCTCTACAAAGTTCTTGTTCTCAAAACAGTCTGGTGTGCTATTTTGGTCAGTTTTCTCCTTGTCTGAAGGTAGCTCATGCAGCAGGGTGTGATGGTCACCGCAGTACCCAACTAGCCACACTCATGTTAGTCCTGCACCAACCCGTCCAGCACTGGCCTCGTAGCTTTGGCTCACGCGAGACCAAAACCCAAACCAGCTCTTACTGCTACAACCCAGAGCCCGAGCAGGCTCAGCTCTGGCCTTCAAACGCTGCCTGAAGGAAGCATCACAGGCAGGAAAGATGCAGTCAGAGACAAAATTCAAAGACAGAGGATCATGACCCCAGCTGGCCAACTCTCTGCAGCCAGGCGCAGGAACAGCTGCCACGCCATGCCTTTCCAAAAGCCTTCCCATCTGCAAAACCCAACCTGCAGAAGCAGGACGTGGGGAAAGCGACGTGCCCATCCAACCCAAATGCTGCCCGCCCAGAGCAGAGCAGGCAGGGGCCAGCAGGCATGGTACCCAGCCCACCAGCGAAGCTGCTGCGGCAGGCGCACCCATGCTGCGCTTGCAGATGCTGCTCCTGTTGGCTGCAGCTGCCAGGCGAAGCAAACCTGAGCAGACCCTCAGAGGGAGGGCAGAAGCCCTCTGCTTGGCTTGAGCACCGGCTTCTGTGCCCCTGGTGCCCCTTTCAGCACTCTCTGGAATACCCTGGGTTTCTAAGGGAGGCTGTTACTAGTTAGGGGCAAAAAGAATGTGATCTGCACATTTAATGATGCATAAGTGGAACTACAGTGCTGGATGGCATTTGTGCATAAAGATAAATGGCTTATAATATTTTGCAGCTGATATGCTCTTTTACAACTAAAGATTTTTGGTTCCTTTTAAACCCAAGGTTAAAACCAAAACCAGACAGCACAGACAAGACACTTCAGTTATGTCACAGAGTGAATTATTTCTACCCTGGGACAGCTCTCACGTTAATTATTCTGGATATAAAAAAATACACCTTTCTGGCAGCAAAGACAAAATCTTACTGTTGAAAGACTCCACTATCGCCCCACCAACGTCCTTGAGAGTTTAAGTTACACTGCAATCTGTGATTGTATTTAAAAGATTTCATCCTTTATTCCTGATAAACAACATGATTACAATTTAGAAAAGAACCCGATGACAAAAATCTCACCAATAACCTTCAGCAGGTTTTCCAAGAGTATCTGTTAAATTGACAGGAAAAGTTATTTCCCTGGTATAAATAAAAGCATGGCCTTCCGCTGTTCTTACAATACAATACAAAACAAATCAAGATACCCTCTGTTTGGTTTCTTAAAGCTATTGGGTTATTTATTGAACTAGAAAGACAGTAAGAAGGGCTTTAAAATGCAGTAATAATCAAGGTAATAGGGCATTTCAAGACAACTCCCCATTCTCACTGGGTCAGGCAGGTTTCAGCTTGGATCTTAGCAAGCATTCTTGATATATGAACTAACTATAAGGGAATTAGATAAAAGCAGGTGATGGCAGCACCACCATAAAATTAACTCTTGTTATTAGCATTCACTTCCCTCCTCTGACTAAAAGATGTAAATTAACACTTTCCAGAAACATCAAGAGTTCATTCCAGCTCTTCTGAAATATGCCGCTTTTACTGGCTGAAACCAAAAGTGTATCAAATACCTCCAAGTCAGCTGCTGAAACTGCCATTTTGGGCAAAGAGCTATTCCTATGTGGGCACAGGACAGTCACCAAAAAGAGCCTCCTAGCACTATTATTAATGCCACCCCCACGTTAGTGTGGAAACTGAGGCACAGAAAGACTTAGATGTGCCCAGTGACACCGGTGGAGTCCGCAGAAGAGAAGGGAACCGCGACAGACTTCCCAGCTCCTGCTGAGTGCCCAACCTTGCTTTGCCAAACCACAGGCCCAAACTCCTCATACAGCCCAACGACGCAAGCCTGATTTGTTGATTAGCACTCAGAAGAGTCAATAATATGGAGAGAATGAATTTTTAATTATGTTTTGTATCATTTGTTCAGGATAAAAACTCACCTCAGCTGCACCTGTCTTCCACTATTTCTTGGCTACCTCAATTCTGCAGCCAGACAGGGCTGAGGCACAAGGAAGCGTGCATGTTTACCCATCCACTTGGTCATTTAGAGAACATTCAACAACAGAATATCAGTTCAGCTTTGAATACTAGTATTTTCTTTGCAAGCAAGTCCCTTACAAAACTCAAGTGTCTTGGAATGAGAGGAGCAAGTGAGGAGGAGGGCAAAAAGGGCCAATGGCAGAAGATACGCCAGACCTTAACACAGAGTCTCTCTTAATACAATTAATTTCCACAGTCCCACTCCTGTCTGTTAATACAATGAGTTCAATTGACTTGGCAAAGGTCACAGAGTGCATCTGATGTTCACTTAGATTAGAAACCAGGACCTGACAAGATAACCACAATGCATGATGAATGATATGGATGTCAGGCAAAACGTGAATGTGTTCCTTCTTTTAATTCACTTATTTTATTATGCTGGATAAACAAAGGGGCTTATGCTTGGAAATACTGCAAAATCAGTTCAGTAAGACATCAAACTACACAAGGTCTAAACATCTGTAACTGACTTGATATGCTGCAGAACACCTTCCAACCAAGACATTAGATTCCTGCAGCTGATGGCCACAGAGAGCAGAAGGAAAGATGGCTGCTGGCCAGCAACCAGCAAACAAACTGCATATAGTTAACCAGGAACAACAATAAAAGCCCTCACATTTCCAAAATACACAGAACATGCATGGGTGCTGCTCCCATTCAAACCACCATCCCTCAGCCAACTTCACAAAACCTTCTCCAGACTTTCTTTCTCTAGTACCTGAAGCTCCATGCAAGTCATTACAACTTTGCTCATAATTTCTCCTGCAGCAGTTTTCATGCAAGCGTGCAGTATTTCAAGACACACAAAGTAGTATAAAAAGTAGACAGCATGCTGAAGAGATGTGAATTTCTGCCTCCAGAAGAACGTGACTTGATGGGTTTCATAATCTTTGCATGTATATGCAAACCAGTTTCCAAGATTCATGGTTTGAGGAGGGGTCTTAAAACTATCCTGTTGCTATCTTTATTCCGCTAAGCTCTACAATGCTTTTATTGCACTCTTCAAGCTGCAGACCAGATTCCAGTGTGTGATACAGGGGGAACAACAGGCAGCATGTGCCACAAAGAGTTTGCAGTCTACATGTTGCCATGCCAGGCCTTCCAAAAAAATCCTTCATCGTGCTCAGTAACATCCCGACCGCACCGAGGTGTTCCTGGCCTGAGAGCTGTTCCAGGCAATGCTGTCCCACCACTGGCCTGCTCAGAGCCAAGACCAGGCATCCCAAACATGCCAGACTTTGCAAAGTGGATAAATATGGACCTGTGGTGTGACTGTGGTCCAATTCTCACTTCAGAGGCTCATTTGATCATGCTTCTGGCAAGGAACTTCAGCCTGAGGCACACGTAACAGACCTGCAGCTTTGTACCCTGCTGCTGCTTTAATCCCTTTGCCCCAGGAGGGGAAGCGTGGTACAGAAAGCAGGAGGGAAGGGGGTGATAGTGCCTGTGATGGCACACAAAGAAAAGCAGATCACAGTGAACTGTTTGAATTAGAAATCACAGAAGTTATTTTGTATTCATCTAACAGAAAGAGAATTTTATATCCAGTCTATACAATATGCTAAACACTTATCGAGGACCATTTAGAGAGAGGAAAATCTCTGCATTTCCTAAAAGACTTTCCTAAAAGACTTTATTATGTTTAAAGAAAAACAAACAAACATATGAGGATAGGATGATGGAAAATTAGAAAAGATAGCCTGGGGGATGGGGGATGGGAGGAAAAAGCTCTGAACAACTTAGTAGCAGCGCTTGCTGGCTCTATGCACAGCTGAAGCCAACCCCTTGAAAAGGAGAGTTTTGACTCTTAAGTGGCCAGCACCTCTTGCAACATATTTCCTAATCAGTGAGTATTTATGGTCGATATTTTATATTTCCAATTTCCCCCTAAGGGCTCGTGAGAAAGCAGCACACCTGCCAACCTTTTCAGCTGGGCCAATAATTGCCAATTTGCTCTTTGCCTTAGTATATCACTCAATTTAGCCCTGGCTGTGCCCTGCATACATCCTCATTCATCTCTGTGCCCCCATGACAATTAGAGTGTTAGCTTCAGCTAACTAGGGCAACTATTCTACTAGGGTTGGAAGACAATTATTAGTCTATTTTCCCATCTTGTGGCAACAAAATTGAGAATCCATGACAATTACATTCAGCAATTCTGCACTCTGCCGCCTGCTCCCCCTCCTTGCCCCCACCTTCCGAATATTTCAAATTATCACAGCTCTACTACCACATTCAAATTTTCCATGTTCACAGGGAGTGAGGCTTCTATTTAAATGATAATGAGGGACGATCCATTCAATTTAGTGAGGGAGAAAATCCATTAAAAAGCAGGCAGTTCTTAAGCTGATGGGTCAAGAAAAAGATAAAAACCTTTTTTTCAAGCCATTATACAAGGCTCTGTGTGGATTTTTGGACTGTTCAGGACATCAGAAGAGATTAGGACAATTACGGAACATGGGGAAAAAACAAAACAAAATGCCCAAGCCTTCCACTTTTCCTTGGGTCAACACAACAAAATAGCAATATGGCTTATCTGCCTCTTACTTCTCTGGCAACTTCCAATTACCTCCCTGTGAAAGACAGCAGAGGAAAATCCCATTTGGAAAAAGGCTGTTGACTCTGTGTTGGTCGTAGAAGACCTGAGAGTACATGTGTAAAAGGGATGTCAGCTTTGGAGTAGATTTTAAGGGAATTTTACATCAACACTGGGAACATAAACAAGAGGCAAATTCCCATCCCCTCCCCCACACCACACCATCCGCTGTGCAAGCCTGGGCTAAAACTCTGCTTTTCTGCTCCGGAGTTTCATCATCCCAAAGAAGAGACCAGCCTCAACAAATCAAACCTCTGCAGTCAGAGATGATTTCACTGGATCACAATAAGCACTTTTTTCCCCCCAATGACCCATAATAAATGGCACTCAGTGTAATGTCTGGAAAGATGTACTATAAAAGACAACTGCTGTCTTACTGTGAAGCTGTAGCACTCGCTCCCCACTGAAGTTTCACTGTGGCAAAGCAGCAGCAAAATGCTCTGGGTTTTGTTGTGGACAGACCGATGGCTCTGTGTGTGTGCGTGCAAGACATAATCAATCATTTGCTTCAGTTTTCTTTAGAGTGCAATTATTCCACGACAGACCAGGCCACCTCTCGACTTCATGGTCCATTAGAGACTAATGACATGCATTAATGTAAATAAAGAACAACTTGCTGGCGTCCCATTGAATAAGTAACCTCAAGGAACAAGCCTCCCAGAGGAGCTAAGCTGCTCATAATAGTGCCTTCTAAATGGAGACCGACAAGGAAGCTGGGGGGAGGACTCCAGTGCTCCTAAGGTGGCAATGCTGACTACTATAGCCCACATTTCATACACGTATTTCCTACCACACCTGCTGTGTGCTGCCGTACAGCAGCCAAACCTGCCACCTCCCGCCTCATTTACTCCATTGTTCGCCCAAGTTAATGGGGAAGGAGACGGGAGGGAAAGGCAGCACGAAAACCACTCCTGAAGGCCAAATGCACGAAGAAACAGCAGGAGAGCAAGAAACAGCCCAGGTGCCTCCTGCCACAGCGATTCCATCTGCAAGGACAGGCAGCCACCCCAGCACAGCCACGTGCTAGAGCCTCGATTTGTAACTGCTAACCACAAGGAAAAAGCATCCCTGCCTTCCCTTTACGTCCCTACTGCCCTGTGGCTTTTTAATCCTCAGTGCCACATGTAAGGGGTTGCATCAGTTCAGCTACACACCATCTATTTAAACAGCACACTGGGAAGTACAGCTTCAGAGCTGTGCAGGGACCGGGCAGGGCTGGAGAGAGAATCCTGCAGGAATCGACACTCTGTAGCATGTTGTCTTCTTCTCCCCCCTTCCCCGCGCCCTCGCTACAAAAAGAAAAACTCTGCTGCCTTATTCCTTCACACGCAAATGGGGAAAACCATCCAGTTGTACCCGTGGGACTTTCTAAGACTTTCTGACAGTCACTAAATAGACTACAGAACATTTACTAGCACACAAGGAAGCGTTATACGTGATTAAAGCTAAATTGCACTTGTCAAATAATGAACGAAGAGCATTCTGTGATTCATGAAGCTTACTTTTCAAACTGTTTAATTACTAATTTGAAAAATTCTCATTTGCAACGGGTTGCCAGGTCACAAGAGCAGCTTCAGCAAAGCTCTGAAGTGTGCCCTGGCCTTCAGGCACTGCCCAAATGTCCCCATTGACGGAAAAAGAATGGAGTGCCTGTTTCCCACTGAATTTCGCTGGCTGCTGAACTAGCTTTGAAGATTTTGCAGGAATTAGGCGCTCAGACTCAATTCCTACAGGCTCAGCCTGCAACGTAGGAGGCAAAGGAAACGGAGGAGAAAAAAACTGGAAGTGCATTGGCTTAACAAGAAAAGTCTCCAAGACCACTTAACGCTTTGACCTACGCTAATCACCAAGTCTGAACATGTTATTCCTCTCCTGCGGCCCCACATTATGGTACAGCAATGCTACCCGGTGCCCCTGCTCACATACCTGTCACCAGTGGCCAAGGGGAGGGAGAGAATCGCATAAATATAAGTATACATAAAATTACAATAATTATTGACTAATAACACAGTCAAAGATGCCCCACAGCAAGGTGATTTGTCCAGAGGTCCCCCCCCTTCACTGACTTTCCCCACCACGGCGTGTGGGTTCACAATCCTGGAAGCACATCACAGAACACGTTATTTTTCTCTTCCTCCCACTGCGTCGGCTGTTTACAGCGCCCCATTCACACTCCAAACATGTAGAGAGAATTTTCCCCCGTCACATTTCCCTGTCAGAGCTGTCAAGCTGAATCCCGCTTTAATCTGCCAAAAGCACTTTTCTGCTGACATTTTTAATAAATACTTTCAGCTTTTAAACACATTTGTGGGAGCCATTTTTTCCCTTCTCCTCCTGTAGAATGGGCTCTGAAAGCCTTAATAGCAAATACATTACACTTATCAAAGGCTCTCCCCCCCGCTTCCTTTTGCATCCTGAAGCGGAGGTAGTGTTTTCAATTTTAAAGCTAAATTAACTGTCCAATTGAATTTAGCTGGTGTGAGCCGTTTTCTGTGACAGGTTTTAGTTATGAAGCATATTTTACATTAATAGAACTCAACATGAAAACCACTCGCTCTGGGATTTCTGTGGCTTGCCATTGAAATGGCAAATTTAATATTTCAGACATGCTCGTGCCAGCGTTTGATTATTGTTCTTCATTTAAATCTCTCCTAACGGGAAAGGTCCTAATTAGTAAAAAATCATGTTTTAATGAAGGCGAAATGCTAATTGCTAACACAAAAAGCCTTCATATAAAATTATCCCAGCACTGCCATTGATTTCTTGGTGACTCAAAAGCCCATTTGTGTGTTTACACACTAAGGCACCGTTTGCTTTTGTTTTATCATAACATTTCACTCAATGTACCATCAAATTTCCTGAGAGAAAGACAGCTTTCCCCAAAAAACCTTTCATATCTTGGAGGCAGGAAGCATAAAATTAGATGAACTGACTTTGCACCCAAACTACATGATTATGTGCAGTAGCTAAACCGAAAGATACTGTAAAAAGCTTTTTAACACAACTTCGAGAAAACAAAACAAAACATCAAGCCATTTTTCCCTGAGGAATAACAATTCCATTTTGTTTTCCCATCTCTGATCTTTTGCTTATCATATTATTTGCACCACGATTATAGTGTTTGCAAGGCAGCACAACCACTTATGCCATAACACTCAATCATGACATAAAAAAAAGTTATTACACAGTGACCTCTGGATGCCAACATTTGTTCAGCAAGATTTATGAAAAGCCATGTCAGCAGCGGGAATTGCTGCAATGAAGCGATGCTTTCTCCTGAATGGTACTTACATCACTGAGACGGTCCCTTGAGCTGCTCCGCTGAGAGCTTGTGGCCTCCCTGATGCTGTCTTCCTCGCTATTTCTGCCACTTCTGCTTGTAGGGACCTTCATCTAGAGGGAGAAGAAGGAGGGGGGAAAAAGGAGATTTTTCAAGCACTGCTCTGCCACCTGTTCCCGAGGTTGCCGACAGCAGTTTAGTCAATGTTTCGCTCCTACGCCCACAGCACCATGGAGAGGATGCTTTGGAATGCATGGGGCTTCTCTGAACCTGTGCTTGACCGCATGTGCCTGCATTCCCTTTCACTAACATGTGAGGGAGGAGGTGCTTTTAGCACTCCTGGAAGCAGGCAAGGCTGTGCCGAAGTCCTAGGGCCCAATGCAAGAAGGAGGTGGACTGACAAACTGCTTCCACCCTTTGCTACCAGCAAAGCCCAGCTGTGACACCGGCTTTTCTGTACTGCTGCTTGCTGCTGGGCACCGCTAACCCAACGGCCAGGTCTCCAGTTCCTAGTCCAGAGACGTGTCTCGGGGCCACCCCCAGTGAGTGCACGGAGAGCTCGGTACAGGCATGACGGCCAGGTGCCTAAATACCATGAATGACACTGGCCTGAAACAACTTGCTTGAGATAACAGGCACAATTTGAAGCAGAGCACGATCAACTCTTACAGTCAAGGCTGGTTCTCTAACCACTACATCAACCTTCTTCCTTCTCTTGAAGTTGTGCTCCTGTTTGTACGTAAGTGAGAGGCATCAATGTCTGAAACCACAGCAACTCTCTGCTTACATCTGCAAAGAGTGTTACAGGGGGAGGAGAAGGATGGGATAGATATGTCATTCACAGCCTCATTCCTGGGCTCATTTACTAACAAATTATTCTGCTAATTCCCTTGTGAAATATTGGGTGGAAAGAAGTGTTTAATTTATTAATAGGTTCTATTCATATCAGTTTGGTTCCATTTAAATTACACTATTTAAAATGTCGGCTTGTACAAATTGGTACTTTTAATGGCAATAAAATCCCCTTGTTTCTTTCTGTCCTATATCCTTGCAGTCTCAGTATCTAGCAGGGTTTCCTCACGGTGCTCCAGCACAACCCTAGCACGCTCAAAAAGCCCTGCCACAGCAGCACCAGGAACCCTGCTCGGTGGGCACGCTGCCCCAGGGCAGGCACTGCAACCTGAGCCCCGGGAGCTGATCACTACACACCCACAGACATTTGGTATCGCTGCCAGGTAAGTGTCCCACGGTCTGTTAATATTCTAACACAATATTCAGGATACTACATAAGAGAATGAGCTCCAGTACTCACCCCGTCTGGAGCACACTGCCCTGTATAGCCTTGTGCAGTAAAAAAACAGGGAAAGGATCATGCTCACATTCAAGCAACAGTGCATTTCTGATTGAAGTCCTTACTCTGCATGCCTTTCTGCCACCTTGCACCTCATCAATACACTTTCTTCCTCAGGATAAGACTTTTAGACACAGCCACATCGAAGTGTTAGAAATACAAATTTGTTCATGGCCACCTCATCACACAACCACCACTCTCAGCATCAGTGTCTTATCTCATTCATTGTAAACCACCTTTCCAATATGTTGCGCACCTGCAGACTTTTATCAAGACTGATTTTTCATCTTTGCTCCTACATCAAAATGTTCAAACAACAGCAACGAGAGGTAATCCCTGCTGGGATTTGCTAGAAACATTTCCAACCAACAGTGAGCCTGCATTCGCAACTACCAGCATCAGGTATAAAGGCAGGAAACAATCCACTTAGAATTCACTGTGTTGAATCCACATTGTCATCTGGTTCCTTAATAAAACAGGCCAACAGCATCAAGCACAGAAATATAACTAACTACATCAATACAGTGGCCATTATCCATCAGATTTGTAATCCCACAAATAATTAAGTATATTTGATAAAATATTTTTTCTAAATACATAAAATGATTGTTCTTCATTTTATTTTATTCTTTTTTAGGTCTTTATTAACCAACTATGATTTCAGCTATTCCATTATCTTTCCTAGGATTGATGCCAAGCCAATACGACAAATGATAATACCCCATATTAATTACAGCCTTTCAAAAATACTGGAGCACCAGCTTTCTTCCGTCATCTGGATCTTCCTACACTTACTCAAAACCCAGCTCTACTGATCCCCAGTCATCATCCAGCTCTTCTGAAACTCATGGATGTAAAGTATCATGGATGCAAAGCCAATTTCAAAGCTTCCAGACATGCAGCAGGGGCTTTGTTTCTCCCTTAAATAGGAACCACTTAATTATTACAGGACAGAATTACAATCTCCCTAAATACAGTACAGAAATACCGACTGAATTCTACAGACTTCTGATTTCTGATCCATACCCCTACCATTCCCACCTAGGAACACAAAGCCTGTCAAAATTATTACGCTTTTGACCTAAATAACTCCTAGATGGCTGCAAATTAAAGGAAATATAAATTACACCATTCCAAATCCTTTCACCTTCCCAAGCACAAATGTTCCCCAGAATTTATTCAAAAGGACTAAACTGCCAGCTGTTTAAAGTTAGCACAGACTCACTCAACCTGTTACCATACTCGAACCTTTTGCTGTTTTTCTTGAGTTACAGTCAGCTCCCAACACCACCTGTTTCTTTTCTCCAAACTTCATTAAATGAAAGCTACACCTACACCCACAGTAACAAATTGAGACAATTTGACCTGACAAGGTCTTGCATGGGCAAGCGAATTAGAAGCATCACTGCTGCCATTAACCTTTCCAAGTAAATATCAATTATTAAACTTGCTGCACTACCTCTGTCCCCAGTTTACTGCTGTGAATTAAGAGGGTCATCAGCCTTTTTGACAGATCTTGTTCATTTACACCTGCTGCCTGCCAGCAGGGGAGCTCGCACACCCGCAGCCTGAGTGCTGAGCCAAGCTGCCTTAATTCATCAGTAATTACCCTAATGAGCCACATGCAGGACCCAACTAGGAGGACAAGTTGTTCTGCTAAATGGATGCATTGGTTTCATGGGCACTCTCTGCAGACCTGGGTATTAGCAAACTGGTCAAAAGCTTCTTTCCCAAAGTTGCTTGCGGCTTAGCTGCTTGATTTCTAGTGATTTTCTCTGGGTGCTTTTCCTTGAGTTGCTGAAATTCCTCCCGACCATGTTCCCTGATTGAGCTTTACTATAAAAACTACTGTTGCTCTCCCTTTGAAAAGTTACTGCTTTTTTAGAGTCTGCAAAGGCTCCCTGGGCCAGAGGCGAGGTGCGCTGCCAGCCCCAGCCCAGGGGTGTCACAGCTGCCTGGGCACAGACCCAGACAAGCAACACCCCAAATTCATACGTAAAACACGCTATGTATGTTGTTCTCTTGTACAACCTACTGCTGGAGACCTACACACACATTAGAGCAAACCAGCGATCATTATTAAATACCTCAGGTGGAGGAGCCAAATAACCTGTCTAAACGTAGGCTTGAAAGGGGAGGACCAGCTGAGAGAGGCTGCCTTCCCATTTGGAAAACGCTGCCCTTCTACAGTTACAGAAAAGCATTAAAATCACTAACCAGCAGTGTTCAGGAAGGAACGCCCTCCCCAGCTTCATGACTTTGCCTGTTTGTAGCCACTCAGCCCACTGCTGTCTTCTGCTCCGCCGGCAGCGTCAGCCCCTCTCCAGGCCCTGCCAGACGGTGTTTTCCAGCCACAGTAACAGAGCTGAAACAGAAACTGGGGAAACAGCAGGTAGAAGCATTTGTGGGCCAAATCCAAGTATGTTTGCATGTTGCCTTTAGGTCTGGCTCAAAATATTGTTGTCGTCATCTGAGAAGCAGAAAGTCTCAAAATAACCCCAATGCCCAAAGCTCGGCAAGAGTGCGCCTTGGAAAGGTGCTCCTCAGCCTCACCTCCCGGGGCTCATGGCAGGTGGGAGGGAATCTCTAAGTCTTAAACGTAGGTTGACTGCTGTCGCTTCAGAACAGCTAGGCTGGAACATACTAAAGAGGCACAAGGGGACAACTGAAGTTACTTGGTAATTTACCTCTTCCAAAGGCCAGAACCTGTCCTCATCCAAATCCTAAGTCAGCAAGACATTCACATCAGTAAGTATTCACTAAAACATTAATTAGGTGCTCAGCTTTTACTCAGGCAAAGCCTACTTCTCCACTGAAGTTAACAGAATTCCCCAAAAGCATTAATTAAACCCAAGGCTGCTTAAAAACCAGACCAGTGTAGCCTCCCGCAAGCTAAATAACACAGCTGGCAGCACCACACACTGCGGAGAACGGCTGGTGATGGGCAGTCCTGGCTATCTGCAATAGCTACGGTTCAGCTTTTGCCAGAAACCACAGATCCGTGTTTGAGAACATGAAAGACGCCATTTCCAGGTCCGTGGGAGCGGGCCAGTGCTGCAGACTGGGCTGGCTCAGCAGGGAATGACTGGGGGCAAGGTACAGAGGATTTGTAAGGCCGTGATCAATTTGCATGCTGCAGGTGCTCGCGGACAGTCCCAAGCCACGTTCGGAGCCAAGAATTATGAACCTTGCGCTGTTGGACATCATGTAGCATGATTAACTATCATAACTCATTCCGGTAATAACTCCAGCTCTCATTAAAGTCCAGTTCTGCTATCCTGGACTGCTGCTGCCTTTTCATCTCTCCCATACAACTTCCCCCTCCCTATTTCTCCTTGTGGGGCAGGGGTGGAGGAATACATGAATGGGCAGAATGGGTCTTGCTTCCCTAAAAGGGCTTTTTCATCACCACTACGCTGACTCTCAGGCCCTGCTTTTTAATCATAATAGATCAGCTTGCTCTCCATTTACTTAAGCTTTTCCGATGTCAGAGGAAAGCACATTTTTATTTGGTGCACCTATTTTCAAATCACGAGCATGCTGCCCCTGCTCATTATTAATAAATACACTTCGATTTATCAGAAGCTCCATTTGAGTGCCACGGGGAGCCTGGGGCAAAAGGAGACAAATTCTTTTCTTAAGTTGTTCTGAAAGGTGCTGGGCTTCCCGACCCTCACCCCCATTAACCCAGCACAGCTAGTGCGCTCCTACTGGGAGCTCCACGGCTTGTGCAGCGGCAAACTCGGACTGATCTTGTGCCATCTCAATATATTTGTTCATTATCTTGCGCACACACAGAAGCATTTGGAAATGTACTCGGGGCACAGGCCAAATTGAATCATCTGCCTTCATTTTCCACACGATCTGAAGCTACAGCTGCTACAACAGGCTGTGGGATTTTTATTTTCCTTCCTTAACAGTTTTTTTCTCACTCTTAAAGTCACAGCAGTCTGATTTTAAACCTCTTGCCGTTGCTTGGGCTTATGCCTGCTTTTTACAAAACAGGTCTTGTGTGCATACACAATGGGAAAAGAAAATCCCAACAACCTCCCTCCGCGCTGTTCTGAAGGCAAGACAGAAAACAGTGCCCTCAGGGAGAGACGTAATTAAAATATTCATCTCAGAGATGCCCGTTCTGGTGGCTCAGATGGGTCTATTAATCCACTAATCCTCTCACCTCCACCAGTGGACAGGCACTGGCAGGAATGGCAGTCACAATGCTCACCTAATCTGTGCTGCACCTGGGAGCAGGGAATGGTCCCATAAAAACAAAGCAGCCCCTCCAGATCAGAGAGGGCAAAGAGCTCCACACAGCACTGAGCCTAGCCGCCTCCTTTCAGGAACATGTTAACTTCTTGAGAAAAAAAGTTTAATTCCTTTTTAGAGCTGTGAAGATCAACCTTCATTTGTCTTGAGAGAACGGACAGACCAAACACAACCTTCAGGTTTAGGATTTACTGACTTCATGGCAAATCTATTTTGGCAGAAGCTACTTGGAGATAAGTAGGTGCAGTTGAGAGGCATCCAAGTCCCAGAGTTTAGGTCCAAGCTTTCAGATCACCAGAGATAGGGATGAATCCACTTTATTGTGGCTCATCTATCTAAACTAATGCTGCTGAATGCCACTTTACATCTCATCAGTGTGTAATGACTTTATCATCTGCTCTGCCAAAGCACCCTTTTTCAACTGTTTCTATAGGGTCAGTCTAAGGAAGAAAAATTTTCTGCTGAGACATTGCATACTAACAAAGACTATGAATCCCCACAGCTACAAGAATCGTTAACAGCAACTGTTTCAAAATCTTATCAAAACTAATTGCATGCCCTGTCCCCTTCCCAACAAACATGAAAATGATGGTTAAACAGTATTTTGGGAAGACTTTCTTGCTAACGTATGCTCGCATTTTATTATCAGCTCCCAGATAAGCTCATGTTTCTCTTGGTAGACTATCAGCAGTAGCAGCTTTCAGCAGCAGGAGACAGTAAACTGCCTTAATAAATACAAATGGACAATTTAATTAAAATATATTGGAGACTCGGAAAAAGTACTACTTGTGGATGAAACAGTCTGTTAAGGGATTGCACTCAAGGCTAGTTCAGTGTATTTTAAGCAACCAACAATAAGTGGCAGTGAAACATACCGCACAGAGCTCTACCCCAATGATTAAAGAGCACGCTGAAATTACAAACGTCTGTTTTACAGGGGGGGGGGGGGGGGGAGTCACCCAGTTGCCTCTGGTTTTAATGCTTGAAACAAAACAAACCATTTAGCTTTAAAAATGTACTACTTTAAACCTGAAAA
This sequence comes from Falco peregrinus, assembly GCF_023634155.1. Taxonomy (NCBI): domain Eukaryota; kingdom Metazoa; phylum Chordata; class Aves; order Falconiformes; family Falconidae; genus Falco; species Falco peregrinus. The sequence continues at coordinate 86,038,350 of NC_073722.1, read as the reverse complement.
GGCCCATGTATCAAAACAAGGTGGAATCAGCTAAACGCATTACTTCTGACTTGTTTCCTTGAAAATCCAGCCTTAATGCATTCTAACAAAATTTATCTATCCCAAGCATACCTCATAATGAGATCAACTGGGAAAAATATCAGGCTTGTTTGTATATTTTATACTTGCTCTAACTTGGCAGTTCGGAGATTATGTATTCCCCAGGTCCCTCCTTAAATCGTTTCACACGCTGCAATTTGATTTTCTTTGCTTGCCCTTTTCCACAATTTTTTTGATACATTTTATTGAGTTCTGGCTCAGAGGGAAACGTTCCCTTTGAATTAAGGGTACAATCATTTTTTTCCCTCTAAATAAGGACATATGGCGTAGAAAGCAATGTTATGGTCTAAGGATTTTATGATTGAAGTAGGACTCATTTTAAAAAATGACAGTAGCATCAGGTTAGATTAGAGTAGTTTTTCTAATTGGGTGGTGCTGCTGTGGATGCTGTGATCAGTGATCAGCTATAACTCATTTTAAATATGACATGTCCATTTTTACTTACGGTGATGAAGAAGAAAACAGCAGCAGTGTCACAACACTGGAGGAAATTTGTCCTTTTTTTTTTTTAACATTCATTCAGGAAGTCACATGATGTTTAGAAGGTTAGCGTTTATACATTTAGCTGGTATGCAGACTTCTGGTTTCTAATCCTGGCTTACCTGTTTCCTCTGGATAAGTTACTTCAATGACCTGTATTGCAGTTGAGCAGTCTGTAACACGGTGCTTAATTTTTACCTCTCTCTGGTATACAGAGAGGTTGAATTAATGTTAGCAAAGGAGTTCTGTGCTTAGAGGCTGTCAGAGTCAGCTGCTCCAGGAAGGCAAGTACAACAACTTACTGTAATAAAAAGTATTATTACTGGAAAATCGAGATACTCGAAAGCTATTGTTAGTTTCTCAGGTACTGGAGCAACATTAATTACTCATTAACAAGCTACTTTGCATCTTAATGCTTGCAACTAGGCATGAGGGTCACCCTCCATTTTTGGAAACAAATGAAAACCAAGCTCATTTGCTGTGGTCAACTGCCTTTACACTTTTTGAAAGAATTGCTATATGGTGCTCTGATTAGCCAGGGTAACACCCTGTAAGGAGTTCAGCTTTAGCTCTCCAAGAGACCCTTCTCCATGTCTGGTGCCATATCAAACCAGAGAGAAACTACATCTGATCTCACGATTTTCGGGCAGCGTGCCCTCAGGGACTGGAGAAGCCTTTTTCACTAGTGCCCAGCACGGAGAGGCCATAAGGAGTAGCAGGGTTGGCTTTTCTGCAGCTCAACTGATGCAATGGAACTGCCGCAAAGATTTTTCACAGCTTCTCGGCTGGCAGGTGGCCTCGGCTGCAGAGCAGAGCCAGCACTGCTTCCCCACGATGGCCTGCACTCTCAGGATCAGGAGGCTCACTGCGATGTGAGAGCTAATGCTTATTTTGGAAAAGAGCTGGTGCTTAAGCAGGCAAAACTGCTCGATTTTACAGCTGCCATCAGGCCTGCATAGCAAACTGCACTCTGTGTGCCCCCAGCCGTACTTGGCAGATGGTAGGAGACAGCTGGGAAAATCTGGGTTTGACATACATCGATGATAAACTGTGTCAGCATAGACCCGCTTAGGTTTCAGCTAGCTAGCCTGCGTGCAGGAGCGAGACTTCGGCTGGTGAAGGGTAAACAGCATTCCTGACCCATTCAGCTAAAAGCTGCCTGCCTCAACAGGCTGAAGGGACAGCACCCATGTGCCCTCAGGGCTGTCTGGAGGGGCAGGCAAGGGACAAAGGGGTAATGTCTTGGGTGTGCACGGCAAGGTTTTGGTAGCTGGGGGGCTGCAGGGGTGGCTTCTGTGAGAAGCTGCCAAAAGCTTCCCCTATGTCTGACTTGGAACCAGCTGGTGTGGGCTCTGACAGACCCACTGCTGGCCAAGGCCAAGACTATCAGCAACAGTGGTAGCACCTCTGGGATAACATATTTAAGAAGAGGGGGGAAACCACCTGTGGAAGAGCAACAGCAGGGAAAGGAGTGAGAGTATGTGAGAGGAACAGCTCTGCAGAGACCCAGATTTTCCCCAAGTTGAGTCCCTTTTGCCCATGACAGTGCTTGGTGAGTGATCTCTTCCCGTCTTTATGCCAACCCACGAGCCCTTTGTTCTGTTTTCTCTCCCCAGCCCAGCTGAGGCGGGCAGTGACAGGGTGGCTTTGGGGGGCACCAGCAGTCAGGGTCAGCCCACCACAGGGCACATACAGTTTTGAGATGCATGGGCTATGGCCTAAAACCAGCATGATATGCCACAAACCCATCCCTACCACCAGCAATGATTTATCAGGTCCCGTTGTGAATGCAAACTATAAGCAATTGCTGGAGAAAAAAAGTCAGGACTCCCCGCACTTCCGCAGTGAGGGAAACCCTGAGAAATCAAATAAACTTAATGGGGCACCTTAGTCTGTGTTTATAAATGACTGACAGCATCTGTAGGCAAACAACAACCAACCAACCAACAAGACACACACTACTTGGTAACTGAGCAGAAGCAGCCTGTAAAGCTGGGAGATGACAGTGAAACCAGAGCGGGACAAGGGACAGGCATAATCACCATCAGCAAAAAAGACAGCACCTAATAATTGCTGCACCAGCTGTAATGCTCCACCAGAATAGGATTCCCTAACTACCCTTTAATTTAGTGACAGGTCTAAAGGGATAGAGTCCAATAAATACTCTATGAAGAGAGCTGAAAGCCTCTGAGCAAGTTACAAAATAAGATTTGTAGCTTCAAGTTTCAAATTAAGGTGATTTGGCCCTGTGATTCTCAGTTATAAAATGCCATCCAATAGGCATCAAATGAGAAGTTGTTTTTGCACATTTTTTTTGGTGATGGGAAAGAAATGGATACACTAAAGATCAGCTCAGGACTCTTACAACAAGTGCATCAAGTGCTGCCAACACCAGTGCAGCTGACCATATCCAAAGGGTCACTGTAAGGGAAGTAACTCCAAGCAGGACAGAGGTATGATTGACTAAGCACCCATTCAGCAAGGAGAGAGCTGTGTTCAGCTGGAGCCAACTGAGTAAATTAGGCAGAATTTACACTATGCTTTTTTAAACACCATGTAGGAAGCAATCAGAATTGACAGCTTTAACATTGCTGCCATCGATGCATACAGATACCATCTATTAAAGGCTAATATCAACAGCTGTGATGTTCAAAGCAAAAGTAGATTTAATATACATATCAAATTGTCCAAAGCTGCAGGAGATGTTTCAAAATACACTAGGAAATTCAACAACAAAAAAAAGCCTCTGTATACTACAGTATTTCTCTTCTAGTAATATTGCCCACCAAAAGCAAGGGTTTTGAATAAAATATAAAAGGTGATGATAACCTTCAAAAGTTATTCTAGTCAGAGAAGACCCCCAAAAGCAAAGTAAACACATTACTAACAGTATCAGACAAGCAAAACATTGGATGCAGTTCTGCTTTGTCCCTGGGAAGAAAACAGACTCATTCCTCTGTTTCTGATAACAGAAGGAAGGTATTAGACAACATTTGCTGAGAATGAAGTCCAGACCTGTTGCACAAGCCCTAGAATGGGAGATCATGTGCAGCCAGATGGTTTAATAGATGTTGGAATAGCCACTCAGAAAACAGAAAGATGCCAGGTATTGGAGAAATATTTTAAAGGAGCAACCAGGACTGGCTGGGCAGCTAGAGGCACACTAGATACCAGACTTGAACAGAAGAAAAAACCCCAGTACTGGATTCAATTGACTGAATTAAACTATTTCAGTCAATAAGGTTTTCCTGAATAAGCCTGGTTTCATTTCTTTGTAAAGTTTGGTTGAAAAGGGAACTGGATAAATATGATACATTTCGGATCCATGATGCACTCATACTGCAAGACGTTCTGATAAAAATTAGCACTATATAAATAAGGCATATTTTAAGCTGGGAACATCAGCTAAGTTATCAAAAAGTAGTGTCAATAAATAATCACTAATATTTGCTACAGAAGGTAAAAGGATTTAAACAAGGCTTGCTTCAATATCAGAGAAAAATATTATCAAAGCCACTGCAGATAAAATTCATAGATGCCAAAAATACCTATTCAAAAATAAATAAAGAGGAGGAGGGGAAGGCAGTCTTAGGCAGCAGCTCGCATTCATTGAAAAACACACCTCATTAGAAAAAACATATCCCAAAGCAGAGCTGCACTACGAGGATGAGGAACGAAGGTGGCTGCTTGCAGCTACTACGGAAAAGAGACTATGCTGCCCAACACAGCTGCTCGGGGAAAGCGGTGACAGTGGACAAGCACCTCTGTATGATGTTCCAGCATAATGCTACAACCAAAGGGAACTAATCCAAACCCCGAGCAAGGAAAGAGAAACCACTTTCTCTTGGATACAGCATTGACAGTAATGATTTTTGGAAGGCTGGCTTGGTCTACAGCCTCCCCAGTAAGACAGCAAGGCAAAGCTCTTCTGAATGGACAATCCGTGGCATCTACAGTCTAATCTGTGGTACAGACTGAGTAGTTGTTCGGCATTGCTCCAAGCCGTTCTTAGGCAGAACACGGAGATCAATCAAACTGTCACTAGAAACAGCAAAAATCGCCAGCAACTTTCCAGGTGTGATGCACTGCTTTCTCCTTACTTAGAGCTGGGCACACCAGTTACCATCCTGGTGCTGATCAACAGTAAAGGAGGATTTTGTAATGGCAGCCTGCAAACCCTGTGGGTTCTTGTGTGTAGATCAAGGCAGTGACAAACCATCCACATTCTCACTCAACAATTCACTCAAACCCTCCAAGTGTCTCATGTGAAAAACCCATGCTTAGTAAAGTAGGGTTTCAAATTCATTACTAGGACTCTGAGGCACCACAATAATACAATTAAAACACCACCAGATGCATGTCATATAATATATGTTAAAAAAAGAGAAGACATACTGTGTGCAGATACAACAACAATTTGCTGTTCAAATTAATTCAGGAATCAGTACCAACCCTATAAACCCAATATATAAAACACACGCTACTGCAGGCATGCATAAATTGCATGCAATTTTTTCCAGATAAAGCTACACATGCAATTAATAATCTAAAGTGAAAAAAAAGAAACAAAGTGAATAAATAAATAAAAAGGCTGCCCAGGCAATGATGAATTTTGCAGAAACTGCTGTCAAGGATCAGAGGGCTGAGCAGAGCCACAGCTGTGAGCTCACACCCTGGCCTAGGTTCATCTGAGCAGGGAACCCACTCGCAGCAGAAACAGGCTGCCAAACAGAGACCCAAGCAGATTTTTTGCCCAGCACTGGTCTAAGGTGAAGTTACAGTGGCACAGTTTAAATCACAGGAGGTAGCAACCAGTCTTTCACACACACAGGGTCAGGGATAACATTGCACATTTTCAACTGTTCCACAAAGCAGCCCACAATCCCATCCCTGTTATAGCTGAATACCCCACAGAACCTAGAAGCAAGGAAGGCTCCAGCGTGGCAGCAGCTGGGGGAGAAGCTGGCACTGAAGCCAAGAGAACCACCACTTCAACGCAGCGCGAACTGATGGATGGTTGGCACGAGCCAATGTATGATATGAATTTAGCAAAGGAGAGACAGCCCCCACACACACCTCCATGAATATTTTTATTCCAGCTTCTACCTTGTTCTAGTGAGGCCTATGATTTGCTTTTACTGCTAATTCAAATCCTCCCAAGCCCTGACTTGCACTCTGTCTAGGCTTCCTGCGACGTGTCCTTTCCCCAGCAGAAGTCCTCCTCCCCCAGCCAGCCAGCCGTCCCTTGTCACCCACAGGCAACGGAAAGCAAACCACAGCTGCTTCAGTGAAGTCCCAACAAGAACCAGAGCCATTTTCTTCAGGCTCCCTGCACTAGCAGATGAACCAAGCCACTCTGGCAAAAATCAGAGCAAACCTTACACCTCTACAGGTCTGAAAAGCAGGTCCCTGGCTCTGCGCTTGAGGCAGAGGCGACCTGATGAAACATCATTGCTGTCTGGTTGTGATCAGTCAAGGCATTAGTGTTGTCAAGGAAACTTTCAGTAACGCTGCAAGATCCTACACCACCACCACAAGTTTTCTGATTTGAGAGAAGAGTGTTATAACTACCAGAGCAAGCAAACCAGCTCCACAAAGAAACACAGAAGCAATTTCCTCCCAATGCCCAGTGGACATCCTGTTTGCTGTTTGACAACCTGAAGAAAACAAAAATCTAAGACTAATTACAGCTGAAGCAACTAAGGTGAAGCCCTTTGGTAATTTTCAGCCCTGAATAACTAAAAAGGGGTGACAATTATTTTAGCTAATGATCGCTGAACTTTGAGATTAACATTCGCAGCTGAGGAAGGGGAAACAGCTTTTAGAAGGCAGCACTGCTGTTCGGGTAAGCCCAGAGCTCTGTGAAATAGCTGGTTGACGCTTGCTATCCTCAAGGGACACAGTGCACTACCCAAAGATGTGAGGAAGTCAAGAAAACACAGAAAGCTCAGTAAAGATGGACTGCCAGCCTGCTCTACCTTCTTCCTAGGTGTAACACACTACATCAGTTTACGGTGGAGGAAAATGCTTCTTTTTGGCCTGTGCTGTACTCTCATGGTGTGCAGCACAGAAGTGGCCTGGCACTGACTATATATTCCCTACAAGCATAGTTTTAAAAGTTTCTCAGACACAAAGCTACAGTGTTTCAGCCAGTCATTTTAAGTGAAAAACAGAATCCAGATTCCAAACTGTGTTTTCCATCATGGCAGAAAAGCTAACTCAGGTGTCCTTATTCTGAGTGTTCTTCCTGACTTGTATGCCTTCAAAATCCAAGCCCAAACTGTTTCGCTCAGATTACTCTTCTTGTGATGGTTACAGACAAAAAAGAACGCCCTCCACTGGCATGCCCTGCTGAAGAGTAAACCTCTCCCTGAAGCTGGAAGGCCACAATCCTCCAAATACGTAAATTGCATCCTGCTACAGCTGAAAGGACAAACTGCAGAAGTAGCCATGAGGCAGATACACCACCTACGGAAGGTTATCCAGCTGGTCGGAATTGCTGCCCATGAGGCGAGACATCCTCTCCCCGCTGATTCTGGAGAGCAAAGCTGTGCTGATGCCTTTCAGAAAGGAGTCAGGCTGTGCTTGGGGATGAGCTGGGTTCCGAGGAGGGGAAACCTGCCTAAGGCAACCCCAAAGAAATGCAAGCTGTTGCACCTGTGTCCTTTCACAGAGAGCACAAACACTCATCAACCACCAAAAGAAACAAGTCCACTTGTTTAAATAAAACCCTGATTTGAAGCTCATTAAAATGGCTGTAAATGATGCATTGCATGTTTATCCAGCTTTAAGTCAAACCTTAGTTTTGTACAGGTTATATAAGTTATGATTCAGTCTAAATTGAACTGGAACATGCAGTTTATAAAGCAAAATTAAAGTAGCAGCCCACTTAAGACTGCTGCAGCCCTTCCCACAAGAATGGTCTTAGCTGCAGGAAATTCTTATTCTCCTTGTCACATTTGGTGCAGAAAGGTATTTTAAACACTAATAAGCGTCTGTTTTCTCCGTTTAGTGGGAAAGTCTAGAGTTAAACAAACAGCACCTTAGAGTATAACGCAGTAATAGCAAGATACATTTATTAGTGATCCTACCAATATTTCCTGAGAGCATCTCCAACACTCTGCAAATACCCATCGTTTAAACAGCAAGGATGCGCAGCAGGTGCTATTATCATCCCTTCTCAGAAGGAAGGAAAACATCAGATGACTTTGGGAATGTCACGCAATGGGCCTGGGATAAGGTTTGGATTACAACTACAGAGAAAACCGGATGACTAAAAGCACTGCAGCTTATAACAGCAACCATCTTGCATCTTAACAACAAGATCATTCTCCCTGGATGATGTGTAAGTAAATAGTTCTTAGAAAGAAAGTACAATGTTAATGGAGTAGAGCTTGCTGAGAAAGCAAAAAAAAGTAATTGCTGCTTTTTTGGATATTGAATGGGAACCCTGCCCCTGCAAAGGAGGTATTTTAGTAAAAGGAGGCAGAGAGATACAGCATGAAAAACTGAATCCATCAGATAGAAAGGTTTTGTGAAGAGGAGTAAGGGAGCATGCGTTTGCTACTGGAAAGATACAATGGGATTCAGGACTGCTCTCGATACATGAGACACTGAGGTTTTACTTTGGGCAGAAAGACCTGTGTTTGAGTGCTGCCTAAAGGCAGGAGGCTTCAAAGTACCTTGGATGCAGATTTGGGAAATGACCAAGGTCTGTCACGCCATATTTACAAGCAGCAGTGGGGGCCAGAACTTCTATAACCAGGGGAAGCAAAACTGAAAGCTCAACGCAGAGGCCAAAAGTCAGCAAAAGGACTTCTCTGAACTGTAGCTCTTTCTGTAAGAGCAAGCATGGGAGAAGGAACAAAGCCCAGAATAACAAAATTCACCAAGGCAGAACTACGGGTGGAGCTAGATAAGCAGGCAATTATTCAGATCTTTAACGTTCCCTTGTTGCTGCCTGTAGATATGCAGTGAGGGGACACTAGAAGTAGCAAGTGGGAATGGCAAAAGCCTCAAAATTACGATGCAAAAATTGAACATGTCTCCTAGAGATGTAAAACTGGTCTCACATGGAGCTTTTGTGCTAATAGCTGTCTCAGTTGATATGCAAATTCAATATAACAGCACATGTCTAGATACCACTACACTACAAATATCCTTGCTCAAAAGACCTTACCTCACTGCTGTTCACGAGGTACCTGACAGTTTCCTATTTAAAACAATGTTATTGCTAAAGGAAACCATTAACAGAGGGCTAAAGGAAATAATCTTATTCACTGAACCAACACTGTTGTCTTGGCAAAACAAAGCAATTAACATCTGAGTTCACAGGAAAATATATTAGCACAACAGATGCATATGCATGTATTTTGGCCCTTTGGTAAAATGCACTGTTTTGGGGCCAGATGTTTCTGCTCATGCCAAAGAAGAATCCAGCTGCATCAAGCTGTGAATATTTCTTCTGATCTGTCAAAATCTGCTATGAACTAGAACAGAAAAAAACAGAACTGAAGTTTGAAATAGAAGTCTGTTTTCCACTGGGGATTTTACCACCATCTGTATTTTAAAAGCTTTAGTACGACTTGACAGACTCTGAAAAAGTTTGCAACACAATAGGTAAAGCACATTGAAATACCATTCAAGTAAGGTTTCTGGTAGAGTTGAAACGTATGGTAAAAGACTAGTTTTGTGCACATTTTTCCCCCTTAAAAATCAATTTATACTTATTAGTTGGATTTACAACATGTTTAAATCGTACAGCCCTTTTTGTAATGTGCTGCCATTACGAGCTGAACTCTCATTATTGAGATGATAGAGCAATATTGAATTACTGGGCAAATGAGGTCCTTTTTCAAAAACACCAGAGGTGATTCTTTTTCCCACGGTTTCTAAAACCATGTGGGTATTTTTTCCTTTCATTAACAGAATTACTATGGATTTGCACTGATGCAAGAGTAAAATTATATCCTTTTCCTGAAACCGTAAAAAAAGGAGCCAAAATGGAAACAGAATAGCTAAGCATAAAACATGAAAGCATCTCCTAACAAGGTAAGTTCACAAACTATGCCACATTTGTCAACGCTTGGTATTGTCCTTCCTAAAAAGCTACCCACCTAGCAGAACCAGCATGCTCCCACCTCACCGCCCACCTGTGGAAAAGCCCATAACTCATCTCAGAAACCTCTGTTGTTTTATCCCAAAAAAAGAAGTAACAGCTCCTTCTGCCCACAGGGAGAATGCATCTGCAGGAGCAGGATCAGTGACTTGTTTGAATAAGTGGCTGCACCATTATCTTCCAGTGAGTCCTAAAGCTGAGATTTTCTCAAGTGCCTCGGGTACCCTGACTCCTAAAGGCACTGAGATTCCAGTCATGTCTGTTCTACCCTCAAAATTTCAGCCTTAAATAAAACCCCAAAAAACCTCCCGAAAGAGACAAATACATACGGTACAGCACAAAGGAAGTGGAACATAGCTGGATATATCTGAACTGAGCTCAGTTTAAATTCTGATCTTCTCCAGTTATCGCCTGCTCTCCACATTTGTACGCCTGCACTCAGGCAGCTGTGCTGCCTTCCAGGTGTGCGGCACAGCTTTGCCACTGACAGGGTTATCTATTTTACAAAGAATTATGCTAGCAGTGAAAATCACAGTAGAATTGTTTTGAAAGAAGCAAGCCTCAGATGGACAATTTAGATTTCACAGAAGTTGAAAGAGGATTTGCAGGTTCAAATTATTAATCAACACCCTGCCAGGCAGGGGCCAAGAGCAATCTGCCCGTGCTGAATTTTCTTGGACTTAAAAACTGTAAAATCTGGATTTTCAACTGACTTGGTGGGGAGGGTTTTTTTTGTGCCTACAGCCCTTTCCTTCTGAAACATCCAGGCAAAACCGATCCCTGGCTTTTAGGGGCAAACACGAACATATGGGTGGCAGGAGAAGTAGTTCCTCCAGGAAATTGGGGATTCAGTGGACACACTGCACATGACAAGGTTACTTCTCTGTTGTTAAAAATCATGTTCCAGCTATGACAAGACAACATAAACTGCACATGGGGCCACACAGAGCCTTTCTTTTGTTAGCAAGAAACATGGAAAAAAAGGCCAGAAAAGGGCAGGTGACCTTGGAGTACCCAGCCTATTTCTGCAACTGCATCAGTTCCCCCACAGACTATCGTGATGACGCAGGCTGCTCTAGCAAGGAAGAATTTAATTGCAATAAGGACCTAGCACATCATAACAACGGTTAATCACAGGAAATCACTCCGTAGGTGCCTCTGGTCACATCAGACTAGCTTTACCATCCTTTGGCTTCGCCTACCAAACTGATACATGTTTTCAACATTCTGCAGGGCCAAACTTAAAGGAAAAGGTGGAGGGTGCGGGCAAGGAAAAAAAAAAAGTGGGGGAGTGGAAGGGAAACTTAATAAACAGTTTTAAAGAAAATGCTAACTAATGTTGTTCTACCAAAAAAAAAATGTAAAAAAGGCAGAGGGACATTCCACCATTTGTTGCATATTTCTATAAACCCCATCAGTGGATCACTGGCATCTGCAGCCAGGACAAGCAGTGGCACGGATGTGAGCAGTAGCATAGATACGACATGCCTCCCAGTCATGGCTTGAAGGTGTACTTCAGAAGAGCATCCCATCTGTGCAGATACTTAAAACACAGCTCTGGTATGCCAGAACCTGCCCCATCTCCTACTCTTCTGCGCTCAGAGTGCAGGACGCTGAGACGGGGGGATCCCACAACCCAGCTGTGCCAGCATTTGGTGCAATACGGGCTCCTGAACAGCTGCTCATGCTCTCACATCTGAAGCCCTAGAGCGTGCGTGGTTGAATGTTTCAGAATCTGAGTACAGAGTACAGCAGCCAGCATGCCCCAAACAGGGGAATAGGTCTAAGTGGCAGAAGGGTAGGGGAAAGGTGCAAGACCACGTGAGAGAAGACGTGCATATGCCCACGTGCATGAACAAGATGGGACCACCCAACGTATGAGCCAGACAACATCCATTCCAGGCCTCCTTTCTCCTCTCTACTCTACATCTTCATTACAAAGCGTTGCAAGATGAAAATTGGGAGCTTGAGGCCAAACCAAAAATAGAAAGAATGGGTACACTCTCACAGCCCCTGATTGAAAATGGTGATTTATTTTTTCTTTATTTTTACCTTAACTGCCTCTCAGTGAGGCTACCCACAGGAGTGTCACACTGCTGCTCCTGTTGCACTATATTATAATACTAGTTTCCTCTTGCCAGTTACTCATCAAGGATTACCCCCAGCACAGCCCTCTGTTCTTTCAGATCTAGTCAAAAGGCAAATTAGTCGCAGCCTGATGGGGCAGCGCTAAATTTTTCATTACAATCTTTCTCCGGAGGTTTGGTGTTTAATAATTTGTACCGTATAAAATTTCACATATGGGAAAACATGGCACCACACAGCCTCTCCAGATGCTTTTTTTTTTTTTTCTTGTTGCTAATCATGTGAGCCCCCCAGCTAAAGCAGTGGATTTAGGGCATAATTAAAGCTTTATACTTTAATAGTAATATGGGTAAAGCTCAATTTTGGTTTTGAGAAGAACATGCCACATTTGTAAATTCCCATTTCACTGAGGATCAATTTTCAAACAGGCTTTGTACCCAGGCTTCTTTGTTCCTGATAGACCATGGAAGTATAAACCATGTAAGCAGCTCGGGGTCTATGAAAGACGCATACCCCTGCTTAGCTGCCGCGAAGGCTTTTTAATTCCGTACGATCAATCCAAGAGCAGCGGTGGTTGTGCAGGGGACATCTGTAAGAGAGCCTTGACATCATCTGCTCTGGTTTTCATCACAGAATTTGGCAGGGGAGTCTCTCAGATTGGTCACATGAACTTCAAATCTCTGAAAGTTTTAGCTACAGCCCTAAGCAGAGCTGAAGTGATTTAACTTTGCTGCTGCTCTTCTAAACCTCCCCCCTAGCCACCACCCTTCTTCCTTCCCTACACAGCCCAAAAACCACAGGGCTGCTGTCATGCGTGGGAATGCAGAGCCTTCTCCGATCTTCCCACAAAATTGCTTTCTCCCCACATTTCTGATGAGAACAACCACCTGGAACCCACTTTGGGGATTAACTACAGCTGCACGCAGAGGACCAGCACAAGGTTTACACACCAAGACCTCTGACAACCTCGTTGTAAAGACTTAAGTGGGACCTAAGTAGGGGACAGACTCCGCAGCAGGTACTTCACAGCAAATGACCCTTCACATAATCTACTTACTGCTGTAACCTACCAAGTACCATACTGTTTCTCATCCCCAGGCATTTTTCCTTGGTTCTTCCAGAATCCTTGTATCTTCTCAGCAACATACTGAGATCTCAGTAATGACACACTGCTGCAGAGCATGACAGATAGGAAGGGTAAGTGAAAGGAAAGAAGGGGTGCTGGCAGAAAGGCCAGAGACAGATTCCTTGCACGGCTGAGACAGGAATACTTATGCCACAGTCAGCATTTTGAGGACTAATTTTAATTATTTGATGAACTCTGGTACACAGATCCCTTAAAGAAAGAAGGATCCTAGTGATTATATTCCCAGGATGACATCTTACAATACCAAGTCCTTTCCCTCTCCTCCTAAACATCCTCCTAAGTAAATTCAGGAAACACACACAGAGTAGGACAATGACCACCTTTCACAATATGGTTTTAATTCAACCCAAGCTTCTCCCATCTGCTTGGGAGACCTAGAGACTGCCTTAAAATGAACTGCTTTGGTGCAATGATAGATTTCTGATTTCGTATAAAGAAACCAGGTGATAAAGAGCCAGTCTGAACTAGCGTGGTAAAAATTTACAGTATTCTTTGACAAATCTCATGCTTCAACAGAAAGAGATTCCAGTTTTGCCATTAAGTGTCTCTATGCCCATACGTTGTGGTTGAAAGCCAGGTTTTACTCTACTAATCAGCAGCAATACTGGGTGGGGTAAAATAAAACTGTTACCACGGCCAAGCAGCTACTCAGCTCTCAGAGCCTGCAGTATGCTGACAAACATATCAAATGACCTAGAACTGAAAAATAATGACCTTGAAAGTAAAAGCTTATTTCTGGGTTTATCCATCTTTAATATCACAGCTTAAACTAAATCAGCCATGCATTTTAAGATCTATATTATATCCTTCCAAATCTATTTGAGAATGCTGAAGTCTTGAAATGTTATTTGTTGAAGTGCAGAGCTTATTACAGATCAAAATTTTACTTGCCTTCTAACTGATTATGTGTTACTTAAGTCAGTACAACTGATACAGGACAGACAGTTCCCCAAACTTAGCAAACCTTCTTAGTGTCCATGAAACCACTGAAACAAAACTTGTGATAGGTGGTAGCCAAATTTAAATACAGCAAAGGAACATATGTACTTACAAGTGTTTCCTAAATATCTTTTAAGCTGAGTAGTTCAGGTTTCACTGGCATGTATAGGTCCTGCTGGGTGAAGAGTCTCTGCTCTGTAATCCTGATGGTTTTCACCATATAACTTTATAAACACTCAGTTAGTGACCAGTTGCAAGAGTGACAGTGCAATGCTACCTGCTCACAGAAGAACATGACCCTGAAGAGGTTCACTCATCTCAATGTCTACCCGTCATTTCCATCAAATCCCTGGGCAGGAAAATACACATTTGGAGACACAACAGAGGCAAAGCCTCCATGTCAAAGAGCAAATTGGACTCTTGCCAACAGGCCAACGACAGTGATCCCCAATTCTCCAGGACATCTGCTTATCCAGCAAAACACAAGAGGGTTGTCCAGCAGACAGGACAGCCCAGGGGTTACCATATGTGACACAGCCAAGTTCTACCCAGTAGCTCTGACCTGAGGCACATTTATCTCTACTATTACCCTCCCACCCCCATTTTTTTCTTAAATAAAAGCCAGTTATACATAATGCCATTAAAGTCAGCCTCACAAACTGAGCATATCTGTAACTGCCAAAAGCATGATAATCTTCAGAAGTATGATTACTCTGTCATCATGCATCTCTACAGATAGCAATGCTCACGTTATCCTTTGAACGGGAAAAGGTCAAACCACTGATGTTAAACCCATGAGGCCTGAGAGCTAGAGGACAAGCTGCAGTATCAGTTTTTGCCAGAGGAAGCTCATCCATGTTCTGACTTGGCAGGAGAAGGATTTATATCAACTTACAGCAGATAAGGAACATGGGAAATAAATACCTAAGTCAGAACTTACTAATGGGTATTATTTCTCAGATAGTAGCAAGTTAATGCCATATAGCTAGGCAACAAAGCCATGCCATCCTTGATAAAGGCATAAACACATTAAAGGAGTAATCCCTGTGTGACATGAGGTTACTTGTGCATTCATAAAATTTTCACTGCTTCTGCCAGCACTGCCTTTTAAAAATCACTGTTCTGTCCCAGCTTGATCAAACCCTGCAGCCCGCGATTTGCTTCTCCTTCAATATGCACAAACATGCAGAGAAACCCATTATAAATCCTTTTTAAAGGATAAATACAAGTCTCCTGCATCACAGATAAACCAGCAGCTTGACCTGTTTTTAGTGGTTCAGTATTATTTTCAGTATCAACTTGTCTATCAATCACACCCTGCCAGGAAAACCCCAGGGTCATGCTTTGCACCCAGGCCCTGTTTCAGAGGAGGAACTACGTGAAACACGTTGGGTCAGTCAACAACCCTGCCTCTGCCCACTGCATCTGCAGGGTGCTTTACTTTATACGTATTTCCCGAGCGTTCAGTCTGATTTCCGCAAGTTATATAAATCATATGAAGTTATATTACAGTTATATATAGATAATTTTCCTATTCAGTAGAAGCAGTAATTAAACACTACGGGTTAAGAATGTATTTGTTTTCCATTACTGTAACAGGCCCCTTCTTTTTATCAGTTGTCTTTGAAGAAAGTACAAAGTACATACAAGTAGCAGACGCTGGTAAAAATAAGCACTGTTACAAGTTGCCATGCTATGGACTAGAAAATGGGTAGCTCTTCTTCAACTTTTAAAAACAAGAAGCTAATGAAGAAAGAAATAATGATCCTATTCTGTATCAAGGAATCCAGCTTGAACCAACTCCATGTTTTGTGATCTTTGTCTTCCCCTTGAGAAAATTCACACAGCAAACACAAAGCTCTTAAGATAAGGTAACTTATTCAAAACATTTACTGGGGGATAAATTTACATTCTTAGCTCGACACCCAATTTACCATTTCACCATTCTGGGTGTGAAATCTGTAGGTATTATCATAAATGGATTAATCCATCATGATTTTGTAAGCATCACTTTCCTTCTGCAGAAGGACAGTTTGGAAACCCTTCACTAGTCGTCTTAGATTTCCCTGCAGACAGGAAAAGTAGCAGAATGTCAACTACTGGAAAAGGCTGCTCACGAGAAACCTTTTTTCACTCTCTTAAGGACACTAAGAAAACTTGCAGTAAGATCCAAATTAAAAGTGAAAACTCTCATGATAAAATAGCTTAACTTATCCTTTTCCAGACTAGAATTAAAGCTATATTTATCTTTCATTATAGAAATACATAACCTAGCACAACAAGACCTCTTGAAAGGACAAGGTAATTCCTAAACTTCAGTGTAACAAGACAGTTTAAAAAATGACAGTTTCCAAGGTTTGGGCTCTGTCTGGATGTACTCATTAGTTATTGCAAAATACAGGATTGCTTCATCGCTGGCATGCACATTTGAAAATAAACACCCTGCTTCCTTAGAAGTTCAAGAAAGCCACACTCAAGTAATAAGCCAAGATTCACACATCAGGATGTGAGTTGTCAGAGCTCTGCTTAAATCACTGAAGTTCTGACCGGTTCAATTATATAGAGCGACACTGACGAAAGAAGCCAAAACAAGCACCCATCCTGGAATACCGAGTACAAAATCACGATACAGAGAATCACACAGAACATCATTTTTAAGGACCTTTTTCTTCTGGGAAACAACAGCTAAGTATGTTTTTAAAAAAATATATAAATAGGCAAACAAACATTGCATTTGTCTGTTCGTAAAATGGAGAGAGGGGAAAAGAGACTACTGTTAAAAGCAGGAAACCTCTACTGGTGCCATCTCCACCTGCAACCCTTCCACTACCCTGAAATCAAGGATATCGTGAGGCAAAAGAGATAGCTCTTTCCTTGCTGGAATTTCACAGCAAATAGTTTTACAAGCTCTGTGTTGCTTTATCAGCCATTAGTGAATCACTTTAATGGGAAAATTTACCCCAGCTCATCGGAATTGCCACATTCTAAGCAGGCTCCAAATGAAAGTGTTTTACCAAACAGAAAATGTAAGCGATCTAATGCTGAACATGCCTCCCTCTTTCAACAAATAAGTTGCTAAAAACAAAACTCTGATGCCAATTTGTAAGATTTAATGAATATGCAGACTGTTAAATGAATAGACTATGCCCCAGAGCTGCTCATTTAGGATGCTGCTGCTACAATAAAATTAGGTTAAGTGTCCAATGAAAGCTCAGGACCCTGGGCTGGTGCTGCCTAATTGAAGTTTACAACTTTATTGGAGATTCCTTGCATCTTATACATTTGCTTTGTAGCATTTAATGGCTGGTGGCCTTGGCTCTAACTTAATTACAAATCAGAAAGGAAGGTTGTGTCAGCATGATAACATTTGGCTAAACTGAAATGTCGGTTTCAGGCACATTTCACCTGTTCTTTTCTTAATTTAACAGGACTAATAGGTCCTAATCACACAGAAGAAGCAGGTCTTAAAGATACAAAATTAAGGGGCAGGTTCTGCATGTCCTTCTTCACCAGTGAAAGCACTGGGAGTTGCTGGCACCAAGCAGCCACCAAGCAGCCCTGAACTGCAGCTGAAGGTCAGGAGAGGCCACGTGGTCAGTCCCGATCAAACGGACCCCAGGAAGGCCCAAAGCGAGGAGGGCAACAAGCTCCAGTGTAAGCCTTGTGAGCAACCAAGAGGTCACAGCTCAGAGCCGTCCTGAAGGGGAAAACACGGCAGGTGCAAATGGAGTGGAGGGTGACACCAGTCACCTGCCCAGGGCTAAGCAGCCTCCGGGCAGGGTCACTGACCCCAAGCACGTTTCACCTGCTGCCTACTGCCAGGGCAAGGAGAGAGAGGCGGGGGGCAGCAGACGCGGAGGTGGTACATACCCACCACTCTCACACACAGTTTCCAACACTAACAATAACCTGATGGAAAGAGCCAATTGGCAGATGCCAAGTAAAACACTTCAAGAAGATAAAAAAAAAGCCACAGGAAAGCAAAGACTATATAACTTTCTAGAAGATAAGATGGAACGTGTTCACTATAAACAAAACCACCTCCACATCCTCCATACAGACACGACTGTGCGGCAGTCCATTAACACTCAGTGTGTTCCACTGACTAAAAAGAAAATTTAATACATCTGTAGGAACATAGAGACAGAATAAATATCCTTATCGTTCCATTTACTGTAAATAATACTTAAGTGCAAGTCAAATATTAGCTATATTCAGCACAGCATCATAACAAAACAGGCACTGCTAACATTATGGTCCCAAACTGTGTTATTCTTAATTAACATCTGACATATATCTGCTTTTGCAATCACCCATTACTGATTAAATGACAAGGCACAATGTCAGAAGCATAATCTGATTGGCTAGTACTCAGTTACCAAGGTGTTACATTTTGAAATTGCCTGCGAATTGATTTCTTTTATTGAATTAATAAGTGTTATCATACTGTACAGAAGGTAAAATTGCTACTGAATGTGAGCGATAACATATAATTACAGAAAATCAAATCCTAATCTGCAGAGCCAAGCCAGGTGTCAACATTTTAATTGTAGTTAAGGAAGCACAGTAACACCATGGAGTGGGGGGAGGAAGGCAAGACATATCTCAAGTGTAGGAAGAACTGCATAAAAACCCAACTTCACTTAGGCATGATGGCAACCTTGAGGGATGTCAGCCACTCGTGTGTAGAAAAATTATACTTAATTTTTCATTTTAGTCTATAATCCCACATGCTGGGACACCTGATTGTCATCCAGACCCAAATCTATCTCTCAAAGTCTTAAGATCTGCATTTTTGGGAGAATTTTTCTGTAAGATTTTAGGCCATACAAGCATAAAATACAGGAATCATGCACTTCCTCCAATCTTCCCTTAAAAAAACAGAAGTCCCTTCTTTGCCCTGAAAGATCAAGTCCCTGTGAGACGGGACAGCAAAATTTTCTGCTGTAAAAAAAACACAAAGATTTTATTAACTTTAGTACCTTTACACACTGTTTCAGTGAAAAATGCCTCTTCAAGCCTTTCCCTAGTTGCTCTCCCTGTTGGTCTGCATTCAAACACTGCACTAATACAACTCCTGGCATCTAAATTGATGATGTTAAATTGGCGTAACCCCCTTGCACGGACATTCTCGAATTAGCTAGTTCCAATACATTTGATCTATATCAGCCACTCTTAAACCAATTTGAGCGCTCACGCTAACAGACTAGACCGGTTTAACTATGTGTACTCAGAAAATGATGTCGCTGAATTGCTGCAATTTCTATGGATTAAGGAGGCCTAGGAGAGCACCAGCTTCCTGCTCACACCGCACAAAGAAGGAGCCACTGAAGCCACTGTAACCGACCTAGCACCGATTCTCACTTGGCGGTGCATAACCAACCCCCTTCCCATCGCCCCTCTGTCCAGCCTACACCGCCCAATTCCAGGTCCCCATACCGCTGCTCCTTCCTCCTCTCTGTCGCTGTCTTCCCACCATCAGCACCCAGGCCATCTTCTCCCAGCGCCATGCCCAAGAGCTTGGCTCATGATGCTGTTTCTCCCATCCTCCTGCGGGCTCGACAGGACTGTTCACAACCAGGCACCATCTGCCAGCTTTTCCCGTTGTGAACTTCTCTCATTTTGGATACTCTCTGTGACCTCTGTCCTTTGGAAGAGGGACCCATGTAGGCACAAGATGAGGTAGCATGCAGACAGGAACCACCAAGGGCAATTGACAAAGCTTTGTTCAAAGACCAAGCTGCTTCCCTACTGCACCACGAGCCAGCTACCAATTTGCAAAACATCTGTTCGAATCATCAGCTTTTTTCTTTTGTTCAGGGATAAAGAGGAAGAGGTTAAGTCATCCTGTTTGTATACAGAGAGAGAAGTTAAAAACCATGCTACTACCACCCAATTGGCAAGATATCTTGGCAGCAGGATGGCACATAAAAATTTTACATGAAACTCTTTCCAAATTAATTCCTTCTATGGCTTCTGTTTTCAGGGCAATAGTGAAAGCGTCATTCTTGAATAGCAAACCCCCAGGCTTAGCTGTGAGATTACCAGGCCAGCAAGCATCTTATCAACATAGCTACACAGCGGAGTAATGCAAGAGG
The DNA here is from genome assembly GCF_023634155.1 of Falco peregrinus. Taxonomy (NCBI): domain Eukaryota; kingdom Metazoa; phylum Chordata; class Aves; order Falconiformes; family Falconidae; genus Falco; species Falco peregrinus. The sequence goes on along the minus strand of NC_073722.1, from coordinate 86,018,384 downwards.
TAGCCGGTTGTGGCTTTGTGTCTCAAGAACTATCAGCACACCTTACGTGGACAGACCTCCAGGGCAGCGAGGAAAAAAAGCAATCTAGACAGGGGTACACAGCATGACAAAGTGAAGCACCCAGGCAACCAAAATTTTGGCTGGATACAGTCAAACCGTCATTGCATGGAGATAGGAGAGAACAGCACCTCTCCAGTACGAGTACACCTCAGTACTGTACACTGGCCTGTCTTTTAGACACTAATGAAGTTGTTGGAATAATAATAATAATAAAAAATTAACTTACTACCGGAGTTTAAATAACATATTTTTAAAAGAAAACTTCTAAAACATGGTACGTTTAACTTGGCTCTGCAGTGATCACAGTGGGGAAAATAACTGGTAGCAGTTATATGCCTGAAAAATGTGAATTCTGAAGAGCAGAAGGAATTAGACTAGCAGAAGGTGGCTAAACTATTACAACGGGGGAAAAGATAGCTATATAGAAGAGAGACCTTTTCTCAAGTATCTTTAACTGTAGGAAGAAGTAAGTGCCAGGGAACATCACTGCAGGAGAGTAAAGCCTGTACCAATTGAGATGAACTGCACCAACTTGGAGGCCTTCTGCTAGGATGAACATCTGCAGGACCTCCACGCAGGAACTCCACAAAACAAGCAGCAGCTAGTTGTGTTTCCTTTCCAATCCATTTACAGCTACTTCCTGACCTCAACTTTACAATGTTTGGAGGCTTGGTGGTTTAATGAGCTAAAATTCATGCTTTTTCACCAACTGAAGCTGTCCAGGTACATTCCTGTATCTCTTCTAGGTTGCAACCACTGCAATGCAGCAGCAATTGCTTGTTGCTCCTCAGCTGACCCCGTTATTGGAAGAACACGGGAAGGATGCTGCCTCCAACACTCCTTCACTGGACCACGCCATGCAAAAAGCATGCTGATAGCACTTGACACCTGGGGGAAGATTAGACAGAGCGGCACCACAGAGCAGCAGCGGTCTGTGTGCTGCCACACGCAAAAGAACTCCTGACCTCGGTTTGATGCATTTCTTCCATTTCAGGGAGACAGAGCTGTAACAGCCAGACGTGACAGTCCCACGGCAGCTTTAGCTGATGGAAGTTACAAGCTAACCAATTCCCGCTCTTCCCTTTGCCCCCAGCCATATGTTCCCACCTTCTCTCTTGCACCAGTACCTTTATGACTAAGTGGTGAGACAATTCAGGAAATTAGCCCAAAAGAAACCGATTTATTATTTTTTTAAAATCATGTTAGCTTTTGGCTGGTTGAGCTCTCTGCAGCAGTTAGGAGCACATATGCTGCTGGCTGGGAGGAAAGGGAACGTGTGGCTAGAAGCATGACGGAGGGAGCTGGATACCCTCTCCCTGTAAGCTGGGATCATGCTGGAAGCACGGCCTTGTTCTCGTGAGACCCTGTGGGCTGGCACAGCACAGGCAAGCTCCTCCTGCCCTGTTTTACAGGGACCTTTAAGAGTTCAACAGAGGAGGACCCTGGAACCCACCCCAGCTGTTTTAAAGGCATGATGTCAAATCCAGTTAGTTTTCTGCTGCAATAATCCCTTTGAATTCTGCCATGCAAACCCAGTTACAGCTACCCCAGATCTTGCTGTTCTGTGGGAGAGATTCCTGGGATGCATCTTCCTTCAATAATCTCCTGTATATTGCTGCAACCAAATTGGGTACCTACTTAATCTGTGACCTTACAGCTCCTGTCAAGCAGACTGTGACCCCCTCTAGACTCATATTATCCATTACTAAATTTTCATTTTTATTAAGCTCAGAAAAGACTTCTTTCCTTCTCCTCTAGGAAGCATGAATTCTCTTGTGTCATTTATTCCACAAATGATTTATACCAAGAGCCTGTCAACTACAGGAGATACTTGCTTGTGCCTACTATACCTGCAAGTAGCTCTGTCCTTTCCGGGTCATTACTAATAAAGCACTTATCCCTCATACAAGCACAAATGTCTCCCTGTGCTCTCACAGGTATTTATCTGAGCACTTCAGAGTCCTCAACGGATTTATCCTCACAGTGCTCTGGCAAGCTGGGCATTCGTGTGATTTCTGTTACACAGATAAAGAACAAGGCTTGGAGACTGAACTCAAGCTCTTTGCTGCTTCAAGGAGGCTTAATCTCCTGAATCAGGATGCTGTAACCACCGACCATTCTTCCTCCTACCCCTACACACCTGATTCCCCTTGAGACAGCAGGAAACTACTGGTGGTTCATCCCAAATTCTCTGCTTTATCAGCCAGTCCCACACCAGCAGAATATCACTGCCCCAAATCTGCAGAGGAGAAGGCTTCATCCTGTGGCCATTTCTTACTGTTGAAGCGCTTATGAAATGAAGCATCGAAACCCCCATGTCCCAGCCTACATGACCCGAACCATCACCCTCCCGTCCTGCTCCCCATTCACAGATGACTCATGAGATGAAGTCTCCCTACTGCTTAGCACCATTCGCTACGCAGCCAGCCAGATTTCATGAACAACAGTAAAACAAATATATTTGTCTTGCAACTAGAGTGCCAAGACAAGCAAAGGAGCAAAGCTGGGGGCCAACTGTAACACCACAGATTTTGGCAGCCAGCCCTCTTTCCAGCTCCTTATATATTTTTGTCCCAACTTTCCACCTAGTTCTCCCTCTTTTCAGTATTTCTGGGCAGATCTAACACCCACTGAAGAGCGACAAATGGCTGCGTGGCTAAGTGCTTGCCCTTGAGAAATTAAGGCATCTCCATGCTCTCTCCTCTCCCACTCTTCCCTGCGTCACTTTATCAAAGGCGAGGCTGAGAAACCTGTTGCTGCTGTTTCTCTTTCAAACCCTAAAGCCAACTCGCAATCCAGAATTTAACCTCACAGCTGCTGAATACAGTTAGATTAATACAAGCTGGCCAAACAAAATATTGCTTTTAAAATGCAATTTGTGCTTGGCACTGAACATGATGGGAGAATACAGAGCAATTTGCACTACAGACCAGCTCATAACCCTATGCAGAAAGTGCTTTCATGCCCCCATTTTACAACTGACAGCCTTCATGCATTTTGGAAAGAAGCAGTAGAGTAGAAAGCCCCTGCACTAATAACTGATGTAAGAAAACTGGAAAAGTTAATTGCTTTTAATTTGTCGTAAAGTTCTCCATGTGCACACCCTCTCTTTCCAAAGTCTACAAAATCAGAGCAAGATGGTGGAAAAAATGGGGAAATTCTGGCAAGTTATGACCCTTTTAGCCTGAAAATCCTCCTTATTGATCCAAAATATACCTAGCAGTTTGTTTCTGGTGGTGTGGGGGAAAGAAAGGCATAACAAAAGGCTTTCACCCGTTACTATCTTGCCTGACCCTCATGCAGGTTCATACTGCTGCACCAATTGGCAGATGTATTCATCTGCACAGGTATTTATGGTCAATCTCTTGCAGACAAAATGCATATTTCCCCACTACAATAAAAGTCAGTTCAAAGCAGGCTGCTCTCATTGAAGTCCAAGGGAGATTTTCCCCCCCTCCCATCAATTTTAGCAGGAGTCGCGTTGGGCCTGTTGAGATAGTTTGCTTCAGGAAAATCTTCACCTGTTGATTAGGGCTTAGTAGGAAAAAACCACAAAGAATAGCTTATTTTTATTGATTACTCCAATTCCCCAAATAATTTGAAATTAATCCTCCAATTTCATTTCAAGCTGCTTTTCTGCTGCGCTTGGTTGCTGAAGGAGAAAAGATTCTGGAGAAAGCGACACAGGTGAATTACATTTGCTTAACATTTTCAGCGTTAAATAATCTGCACATAACTCAGCCTCACTCGAAAGGTACGCCGCAATGATCTGACATAAAATATAGCTCTGCTAGGCCAAAAAAGATAAAACAGGGATACCTTCATATTTAAAGGAGAAACAGTGAAGGATTTCATATTTTAATGAGATACAGATGCCGACCACTGAATGAATCACTCTGCCCATAATTAAAGTCTTCTGATGTCTGAAGACTCTTCCTGTCATGAAAACTCTTGGATGCTATTTCATCTCCATCTTAAGCCTGATTTCAGACTGAAAGAGGGGATCCAAATGTTGATGTCACCCCAGACACCACTTATATTCTCCATTTCCTTTTTGAAGAACTTGGTATTAATTTCTGTCTATTTGGATTTTTATGGGTCTTCAAGCACCCTTAGAGCTAGATGGGAGATATGAAAAATCAACAACGGACCGAGGCATTTCCAGGCACCATACTTAAGCATTTCATGCAAACCAGCAGTATTTAAATTAGGGAACTGTCACACTAACATTCAAACCACAGAATAAAATTAGAAAATTTAACTTTCAAGTACACAAAGAACACAAGACTATTTTACAGTTTTGCTGATGTTTCAAATTTAGCAATCTTAAAGACCCTAGGCAACTGGAAGTTACAAGGAGAACCTGAACCTTTATTCTTATTATCCAGCTGGACTACCTGGGGCACAGGGGGAAGAAAGAAAAAGCAGCTTCCAGGTACACAGTCCTCTCATGAGATGCCTAAAATCTCATGTCTTACTGGTTACTGTCATGTCCAAAAAATGCTTATCTTTTTTTCCAATTAAATTGGAATTCTGTATTTTCATTTACTTACCACTACTACTCCCTGGGCATGAATAAATCTCTTAGCTTTTCTGCTATGAAGTAAAAGGATGGTTAAAAAAAAAAATCAAAATATCTTGGGCTGAAAAATCACCTGAGGGTACTCTTGCTTCATTTCAACTGCAGTCTCCCCAAGGAAACCGGTCCCCATACTTAACTAGCCTTCTTGTTGCAAATTTTTCCTAACTTCTCTTCTGATAGCCAGTATCCTCCTTGAAACAGTGACATTCAGAATGGAACATATCGTACCCACCACCAGAAACGAATTAAATGAACAGAATGCCTTGCATATTTTATAATAAGCCATATTTTTATGTCCTGATGATATTTTTTTTTCCCCTATAACAAAATGGCATTGCAGATTCAGGGATATTTAGTGATCTCCTGTAACCCTGAAACACTCCACACACACTTTATTTTATAACTTTTAGCTGAACAGGTACCTGACCAGTTCTGGTGTTTTACAGTTGTTCATTCCTTCTTTGTTTAGCACTGCTAAGCTGTAACCTATTTTTTTCAGACCGTTTCTATTATTTCAGATCTCCCTGAATCCTAGCCCTGAACTCGGCCGTGCTTGTACCTGTCTCAGCTTAGCATGACCTGCAAAAGTGAATAACTGTGCTCTCTAGTATGCCATCCAAGTATTAATGGAAGTGGTGACTACTGCAGGAGCCACAGGTCTCCAGCTGTTCCAGGGCCTGCTGCCTTTTATGTGCTTAGACAAAACGTGATCATCTTTATCATGCTTTTCTGAGAAAAAAAATAAAATAAAAATTTCTTGGCATTACAGGCTTCCCAGCCTACAGCTCCTCCCTTTCTCCCTTTTTTAAAGATAACCCTTTAAGTTTTCTTTTCTCCAGTCTTCTCAAGCCTCATTTGTCCATAGGTTTTCAAAGATTATCACTAATGGCACTGAAATCACTTCAGCCAGTTTTCTAACTACCCAGAGCTGAACTGCTCCAGGCCCTGCTAACTTAGGTATTCAGACCTATTCTTTTCCTCTTGCCTGATGGTGTGTTGGCTGCGAGGCTGCAGCTGACCCTCTCAGGAAGAACAGAAAGGATAAAAAAGTCATTCGGCACTTCTGCTTTCTCACTTCCATCTTTTGAGAGCTTTTCCTTTTCACTGAGCAGTGGACCCACTCATTCCCTGGCCGAGCTCTTGCTAAAATACATTTATAGAAACCCCTCTGGCTGCCCTTTATGTCTTTTGCCAATTGTAGCTCATTTGGACTTTGGCCCTCCCATTTTTCCTTGCACGCTCACATTAAATTTGCTCTCAATAGTTTGACCCACTCTCCAATTTTTTTATGTTGCTTTTGAGTTTCAGGTCATTAAAGAGCCCATGATTTCGCTAAAGTAATCTCTTACTACGTTTCCCATCTGTCCTCTCCATTAAGTGAGTTCATACTTGCGCCATTAAATTTGCTTCTCTAAGAAACTCTCAGCTCTGACTGAAATTCCTTTTCACTCCCCCAGCAGCTTGCCAAGGCCATAGCGCTGAGCCGACTGCAACCAGCTTCCTTGAAACCCATTCTCTTCTCCATGCCGCTCTCCCTACTTTTGTTCTTAATCAGCACTCTGGCAGCCTAGAAATATTTTCATTTTAGAAAACCTATTCTGCCCAGGTAGACCAATTCTCTAAATTTCCCAACCAAGGACTGAATTCCAATTTACAGACCAGTTTTGCTTTGGGTTCTGGAGATGAACAAGTGTGTACTTCAAGTACTCTGAAGAAATTTCCCTGCCAAAGTCTCACAGCGAAATCTGTCCTGTTATATAGCATCACCCCAAGACAGACGAATTTGCAAAGAATGAAGAGTGGGGCGGGGGGTGGGGAAATCTCAGACTTTTCTGGAAGGACAGACATGTTCTCCAAAGCATCTGAGTCTCTAGAAAAGGCTGCAGAATCCGCCTTGCTGCTGGCACAAGACAGAATGAAGGATTTAAGTACAGGGTCTAAAATTCTGTGCGCTGTTCTAGATAATTTATACCTGTCCAAATGATGCCTCTCCATTCCTTAAAGGCTCGAGGAGGCAGCCCTGACCCCAGTCCTTTCAACATCCTCTCTCTGCACAGGAGATACTTATATCCTACTGCCATGCTTAGCTGCACAGTAGCAGTCAATAGGAAAGAGTGATTTAGACCGAGGAGCTAAGAAAGCAAATGTTTTTATAGCGGCCCCTAATACTTAGAGTAGGGAAGGAAGATGACAGTGTGTACAAGGGAGCCATTGAAAACAGCACTGCTCCTAACATGTGCTTAGAAAGATATCTGTTATCTGGGGTTTGCCAGCTGGCTCCTGTATGCACAAGATCCCCCTGCCTTTAACTCTGCTTCACCATTCCCAGAAATGCAGCCTTTGCCCTGAAGAAAAATCCCATCCCGCTGTCAGCTGTGATTAGCTGGCCCCAAACAGCCCCTGCTAGCCAGGCTTCGGCAGGGCATGTCCTGCAGGGAGCCAGGCTGTCCCATGGCTCCTCCCTGCCCGAAGGGAGCTGCCAGCACCCTGGCTAAATCCTGGCAGCTCTCCTGAAGGTGCCTGTAAAAGAAATGCCTTTTAGCTCCTCCAAATCCCCATCATCCCTACTACTACTATCACCCATTATCTCCTGCAACAGCAGAACCCCATGTTTTAGGTAAAATCCCCAAACAATCCTAGGGAACAGACTGTGCCCTCCACTCAGAAGGAAAGCAAACCCTCTCCCCATGGTCCCTGTTAATCCCACCTGCAGGAATCCACCTTCCTTCCCAACACCAAATCTGTCAATGGTTCATCTTAGCCACTAGGCACCAGACCCGGCTGGGAGGACCAGCACACCCACCTCTAGCTCCACCTCCAGCCCTTCAGCAAAGGTGATTCTCCTGCACCTACTCCTGAAGCCCAGTTATCACCAAGCCCAGAGGAAGAAACCTCTCTTGGCCCTTGCAGAGAAGCAGGACTTGTTGCCACAGGACTGATAAAGCATAAACACGGTGCAGTGAGTTATCTACAGCCTGATCCATATTACCAGCTTAATATCTAGCTATTCCCTATAGGGGCCATACAGCTCCATCTGTAAATCTTTCAAGCTGCACCTTAAAATAACTTGGGTCCTTGCTCCCGTGACTGTCTTTGGCCAAAACCTGCTCCTAAGAACATCTGGACACTGTCAGTACGCCCTCTCACAGAAATTAAGACTATAGTGGTCCCCTACAGAAGCAGTATTTCTCCTACTAATTTGCTTTTACCCAACTATTTGCACCTCCATGAAGTATCCTAAGCTGTCTATATTAACATTTGGGTTGCCAGTTTGTTTTTCTTTATAGTTTGTTTCCATTTATGGTGTGCTTCTCCATTTAATATTAAAATTGACAGTGACAGATCACCACCCTTTCTCCAAATTCACTAAACTGTTTAATAATACAGTTTTTCGAAACAGATCTGTGGCTCATACACACACCCAGGCAAAATAAAGATGACAGCACATTTGAACAAGGCAGCAATAAAACAGTGATAGTAATAAAGAATAAAAATGCTACATCAGGTTGCCATGGGAACCAGCATTCAAGGACTCCAGGTAATGTTGTAAAACATGGCACCAAGCATAAAGCAGCTAAGCAGGTTAAGAGGTTATTTATTAGGCTGCAACATGTTGTGCAGTGCCCTCTGGTGAGAGCGCAAGACAGACACAAACGGGTTCAAAACAGGAGGTAGAAGACGCAAGAATTTGTGCCCTGCTCGTATCACCTGGGAGCTGTCAGCTTGGCAGCTGCATAAATTGGAAGGAACCGGTGTGTGCCACAGGCAGCGTGCAGAAGGTAAAGCTGCACGCAGAGCTACGGAGAGGTGATGCCAGGACACGCACCCACGCTGGCTTTAATCTCCCTCCCGTAGGAGCCAAGAGAACTGCAGTGCACCAGGGCCTCCAGGAAACGTTCCAGTAGGTGGGACCTGCCGACCTCGGTGAAGCGCTGCTTTTCCTGCTGAGGGTAATGGGACTAGCTAAGATGAAAGCTACACTAGGTATGACTAAGGCCAGTAAGCACGATCCTTCGTCAGGGTATGTTTTCTTAAGGACTGAAAGTGTAACTGTTCCATGCCCAGAAATTTCACCAAAATTAGCAGCAGTTCCCCATGTGAAAGAGTGGCAAAGCCAGGTTCAAGACTCACATGAGCCCTGGGACGCTGCACGCCTGGCAGAGGACACACAAAGAAACAATTCAACAAAGGAGCCCATGTGCAAAAAGTCGAAAAAAGCAATTCAACAATTCAACTCAAGGTAAAAGCCACCCTAAAGCATCCTTTCCTAAATGAGACAAAAATACACAGGTTATCAAACACAAGATCTTGACAACACAGAACCTTTTCCACGACTGCACCCCCCACATACAGAACAGAGGGTGCTGCACGGCACTTTGAGGGCAACGTGCTCCACTACAACCTCGCAACAAAAGTGCAGGCTCACACAGACGTTGTGGCTGATGGTCATTTCTGTCACTGCAAACAGCAGACATCCAGGCCTCTTTCCAGGTACCATTAGTTAACCATAAGCTTTTATTTGGGGGAGCGCAATAGGTTGCTTAAAAATATCACAGCACATGATTGTGGTTTTTCCCCACAGGCCTTTCTGTGGGAAAAACAAATAGAAAATCCAGTTAAATGATTCTGAGTAAACACTGTTAACATTTTGTATAGATCAGCTCCTCCAAAACTGGAATCTGAGCTAACACCATCCTATCCCATCATCCTTCCTGTTACACCTAAAGTAGTGGAAACCATAACACAGAGAAAATAATTTTTAAACCTGCCAAAACCTTGCATAACACAAGGCATGGCTGGATTAACTTTTTCTATCAGCAAAGCCAGACTATTTAGCCTAATATTCAGCAGCGCTTTCAGTGCAGCTTTCCTCTGTCAGGACTAGGGTCAGCCCACGTCCAGCCTGCCAGCACTGCTCTGCCAACAGCCAGCTCCAGTACCCACAGCAGCTCTGTGGCTAGCAGAAGACTCTAATTTGTCTTTGAACTGCAGAAATACTGCTGGGGGGGTGGAGGTGGGGCTGGAATATGAAACCCAGCTCTCCTAGTTTTCCCCTGCACTGTTAGAGCTGTCAATTCAATTCTCCCCCCACTAAGTGGCACCAATGCACCACAAACCACAATGAAAACATCTGTACAGACAGCTTATAAATAAATATTCCCCCGGCTTCCTGAACCTGGCCAGCAGCAGGGGAAATCAAACAAGCGGGGGGACTGTGTGTGGGAAAGGGCTGCGGGCAGTGCTGCAGGCCAGCTCTCCCCCAGTGAGACGGCCTCCATGCCACCGTGGCAGCCCTTCAGGCTGGCTCTCCCCCCTCATAAATGTTTTAATTACATTTCCAAGAAGGAAAAGCAGCATACAGGGACGTGAGAAAAGAGAAAAAGCAAACAAGCAATCTTGTGTTAACTGTACACCCCAATACCTGCTCTTGCTTTGAAAAGAACAGGGGTGCAGGGACAGCAGCAACACCAAAACCCATGCAGCACTGAGTGAAGCCCAAGCCAGACTCCATGCTGTTCAGCTGCATGTAATGCACACCACACATCAAACCATGAACGCCAAAGCATTGCCATTTTTCTTTCAGACAGCCCTTGCAAGGCGCTTTTGTTGAGAAGAGCTGTAAAGACTGCCCTCATCTCCTGGCTGAATCACCCTCAGCTTTGCCCAGCTTTACCTGCCAGATACTTGCGGTACCATGGAGTGGATACATGGGGCAGGGATAACTGCTGTAAATCAAGTCTACTGTGAAAAAACAAATATATAGCTCAGACTTACTGTAGCTGGGAAAAGGTTGTGCAAATCACAAAACCTATTTATTTTAACTATCGTGCAAAAGCAGGAGCTAACAAGGAAAAAGGTCTAGGAAGTATCTTCTCACTGGCACTCTTTGAGAAAAGTGACAATTAACCGAAAACATATCAATGAACAAATAAATTACTAAGCAAAAATGTACTTCACTCACACCAATACAAAGGGAACAACTGTGCAGTTTGGGACATTACAGTTTCCCTTGTCATGGCTTACTATTTGGAAGAGTGATGGCAATGGGCACTGCTAACTTGTGAAACCTGGCCGTGTGCTGACCAAAGTTCAAAGGACATCTTGTTCAAACTGGCATGTCACAACAATTTATTAGTGATTGCTTATTGTAGGTATTTCAGCTGAAGTGCAACATCAAGAGGTGTGACAATCACACTGAGGCAGACAAGAGACTGAAGGACTATGTTTCAAAAAGGATCAAGAGATGACAGTAGTCTGCACTGAGTACTAGAGGAGAACAAACAACTCTCTATATGAACATGGCACTGCCTTTACAGCTGTTTTCATCATTGAACCATGGTAACCTATGGTATTCATATACCATAGGATGCACAGCAGCTGATGAATGCACAGGTGATCCCTGTAATCTGGGTAACGCCCAGACAGGAAAAGCAGAAGCTGGCAGTGATGGAAGATGGGTCTCAGTGGTTGCACCAGCATCTGTCTCACATTTGCTTCAGCAGAAAGCTGCTAGGAGAGAGCAGCTCCCTAACACATTCCCATGCAGGCCAGCCTGGCCAGCCACCCAGATCCTGCTGCTGGAAGCTGACAGACACTGAAACCCCCCAGACAAGGAAAACTGCCTGTGGCTTGTGGTCACCATACTCCAGACCAGACATACCAATCCACCCTCTTAAATTAGCAATATGCAATGGCCACAGAGGAATAACTTCTGTTCACCTACAATAAGGTTAAAGAGTCACAATCACCACCTTTTTATTCCAGAAAATCTGAGCAGCTATCCCTAAAAGGGGGGGGGGGGGGGGGGGGGGGGGGGAAGAGTTCATAGGTGCCTCAAGTGTATTTGGTTTTAGAACACTCACAGATGTAGTACTGACATTAAAGCTCCAGTGCACTGAATCCAAAACAGGGAATAAAACAATCCCATTGGTCTCAAAACATTACACATACCCTACAATGAGCACCGGAACATCGTGTCACTGGCTATGGATGTTGACTTGCTTCTTTATGCTCCCTCCACCTTCCCAATGCAATATCCAACAGCCGATTATTCTGTTGTTTGTAGTAGACTGAAGTAATTAAGCTTAACCCTAGTCCTGTGGGAGTCCCAGAGAAGGTTAGTGATCCACAGGCATGACATGCTGTTATTTATAGCTGATTAAGTTCTATTTATCTACATTTAAATGTTGCAGGAGATGGGAGAGATCCCAAAACACATCTGTGTCTTATTAGAAACACCAGCTGTGTGCGGTTGCTTAAAGTTTGCCTTTCTTGAGAGGTTATAAGGAAAAAAAACCCAACCCAGAATAATTCAAATTCTTCACTGCAGCTAAATAAATTGGTGTGGTTTAGCCATAATCTTCAAGATGCAAGCCTGACATCCCACGCAACTGAACCACTTCTGGGGTCAGACTCAACCCCAAAATTAGCCAGACCACTTTGAAGCTCCTCTGAGCGCTGTAATTGCATTTAATTTTTACTGTAAGATTGTTCACGTCTTAAGAGACATGAGAAAGGTGACCAGCAGGTCACAAATCAGGTCTTTGGAGTCTTAACTTCTGAGCCTCTATGCATTTAGGAACAGTACTGTGGTTTCAGTAGTAAGACCATCATTGTATATATGCTCTATTTTCACACACACATACAAAGGAAGATGAGCAAACTGAGGGGATGCAATTCTGTCACCACCCTTTCCTTCAGACAGATGTGGTCCTATGGTCTACATTAACAACACAGATTGGCATTAGAACCTTTATGTTTGCTCCTCTGTGTAATTCAAGTTACTGAATTTTTGGTGGTAGAGAACAGTAACAGAAATACTTGCACGTAAGAGATATAAATGTTCTGTATAATAGTAACTCAAAGTCAGGCTCTAGAGGAAGGGACATGAGTGTCGTGTCACCATTAGCACCAAATCACAAGAGGTGATGCAGTCACCTTGTAATTGCCGAAGAAGAATGTAATGAAGGAAACAGTAAGCTGATGTCTCCTATAAGACCCCTCAAACATCGAGATTAGCAACAAAGAAATTTAGCAAGGACATCTAGGTCTTGTGGCTGCAGAACTTTAACTCTCCACAAGATGCTTCTGAAGAAGCTATCATGTCTTCCCTATCCTACTGCTTTGCATACAAACGATACGTGATTTGTGAGATTTTCTTATGTAACTGTTCCAGTACAGAAAAGGTAGCTGAGTTTCACTTTCAGCATCACCTGAAATGAAGCTGAGATTCAAAATGAAACTTTAGGGTAAAAAGTGAAACCTCTGAGTTTTGCAAATAATTCTTTGAAATGCCCCACCAGAGCTTTGTTAACTTACTGCACAGGAATCAGTGAGACTGTATCCACAGGAGCTCTGTGCACCCTGAAGGAAGGACACCCACAAGGACTACCTTCACCCAAGCCACTGACTGTAATCTTCTGATGGAAGATGAACGAGCTGTCAGTCACTCCACACAGACAGAATTGCTGTGGCAGCTCACATCGGGCTTCATTTGCAATCCTCATGCATAGTTTGACCTGGGTGGTAAAAGCCATCCAGCTCTCCCCTTGCAAGCCCTCTTGAAAGCTTCAGGCTCTGACCATCCCCACACAATGCTGTAGCCAGCTACTCCTTGCTCTTACCAGTCCCAGCACACATCTACTCAAGTGATGCAAGTGTGGGCTGATATTAACAGAGCGTTAAACCTCAAATTAAGAGTATGGCTGGAGAAAGCCTAGGGTATTTCCAGTTTCCCCAAGAAAGGCAATGCTGCCAGCTCTTTGTTTTGTTGTGAGACACGTTCTGAAATTTGCTGGAACAAAAGAAATGTTGAGCTTTCATTAAGAGAAAAAAAAAAAGTGTACAGTCTCAAGTCAGATACAGACTTGAAAAAATAGCCCACGAGTGCCTCAGTGCAATCAGAGGAATCTAACCCAGTACTGATTAAGCACCTCAGTTGTTGGGTAGCTTATTTGTTCATTCTTATTATTTGATTAGGTTTGATAACTCAAATAGTTTGGTGTCATATTTCTGCTGTGGTTCATCTTTTGCTTAATCACTCTTTTACAGGCCTCCTGTACAATCCTAAGAAAATCACGTAGTCACCGTACACTTTAGTCCAGTATTTCTAAAAACAGTCTGATCATTCTTTTTCTTCCAATTTTGACTGACTTATTTACCTAGTGTCATCTCTTCTAGAGCTAGAGATGGTTTACACCATGCCTCTCAGGATGTCTCCAGTGTGACTACCTAAGTAATACAAAAATCAACAAACTATCATCACATCAGAAACCTAATCTTCACAATCTCAAAAAATAATCTGTTCCAGAGCTTCCACACTAATGCTGCCCCACTAGAAACTTGCTATGTATATGCTCTTATCCACATACAAACAAAGAAGTTTTAGCTCACAGCGATCTCGTAAAAGTGATGTTTTTAGATATAACCAATATACAGAACGATCAGCCTCTTAACTGCTGTTTTCTCTTACTGGTGCTTTTCGGTGACGTGTTTCAGCGGTTGCAAACATATATGGGCATACATTTAGTCAGTCAACTACCAAAAAGATTCCTCTCATATTACAGGGGGAAAAAAGGCATTTCAGGTTAAAAACAAGGGGGAAAAAAACCCCAAACCAACAACAAAGCAAAGTCTGGTTACTCCAGAGTACAGTTTCCCCTGGTACTTTGTGTTGCAATTATTTACATATCCCCAGATAGTCAAACTGATGTGGTCCAAAGTTTTGTTGTGGACTTTGTAGAACATGTTGTTCCTGTGCCAACTAGAACACACTTAAGTGTGTTATCAGGCTGAACGATGGAACAGAGGATACACTACATTTGCTACTAAAGAAAAAAAAAAAAAATCAGTAAGCTACAGAAACACAGTTCATCACAAACACCAAGTCAAAAAAACCACAACAAAATGCTAAAACAAACCCAAGTACACTACAGGAAGTAGGTACGAGTTGCAACCACCTTGACATCTCAAGGCTCCTTGGTCTGATGAAACAGCACTAGTAACCATGCAGCTCCTCAACAACTTCAATGCAGGGGCTCAACAGTCAATACATTAGCATACATTTCAGCCCAGAAGGTAAAGAAATGTACTTGAAAGCTGCAGCTGAAGGCTTCCTCACATACTGTCCCAAATAATATTTTCTCCATCCTTACAGATGCAAGATAAAAAAAACACAACTTGTAAACACTCACCAGTTAGATAGCTGCCAGGTTCAGCAGCTGCAAACCTGATGCCCTGCCTGACACAGCTCCAAGAAGAGCTGCACTCTTATAATCACGGGACAAAAATAGGTTGTCTGGTAAACGCAGCAGCACAGCATTGCAAAAGGCAAGGTGGAGATCCAGTCTTACCAACAGGACACTCCTCTTAATACTCGTATAATAACAGTAGCATTTGTTACAGATCAGTATGTTACAATGCTCCTCAGTATGAGAATTAAAACTGTCCTTTTCTGCCAGCAATACCATGTAGTCATTAAAAAGGTAATGCTTTTAGATAGAATGGAAGTAGTGTAATGCAAAGTGCTCTGCTGCCCACCAAACCAAGAGAAGTTTAGCTGTGACCAGACAGAGATTATTTCAGAATTTTGTAAAAACAATTAATACACAAGATGTGTAATTATCTCAACAGACACCTCTTCCCCATGCTTATTTCATAATATTTAAGTTTATCCTTTGGCTGGGCAGGCTAAAACCCCATTTGTAGACAAGGAATGCCTGGATGCACTGCTTTACTATTAAGCCTAATGAGCATAAGCAGAAAGCAAAGACCACTAAAAAGAACATCATGAAAATTCATCCTGAATTTCCATTTTCTAACTATAGTCCTACAGCTTCAGTGTTTTTCCTATTGTTCATCTGCATTCTATAGTTTCCCTGCTTCCTCATTTCAAATTATATTTACATAAAAAACAAATCAATTTAAATTATTTTGAAAATCTAAGCAGCACACACTTTCAGAAGTGCAAGAGCTGCTAAATGCATGATTTATTAGAAGAAAGCCAGAACCAAAATAAGGCCATACCACATAAATCATCTTCAATAAGAATTAGACAAAAATACCACACTGGTTTACGCAATCCTTCTTCTGTCCCTGTACAAACAGCACACACGTATGGGATGAGGTCAGGGGGAGGTTTGTTACTAGCCTGTATCTGAAAAAACCACAACATCACAAAACCCAAAATATAACAGTCAAAACTAGTGTAAGTGACATAAATGTACTGCCACAAACATCAGGTAGATTTGTAAGGACTGCTATTTTACATCCCCATTAAATTAATTGTCATAAACGAACAGATTTTTACAGGAACTTTGTATTTTGGGAAGCAGCAGGAGAACACTACCAAGCACAATGAGTAACCCAGCCTCTTATATCCTCATAGCTTCTGAAACTCTATGCTCAGCTCAGTGCGCGTAAATTGGATCAGATGGCAAGCAGCACAGAAGTACCTTGTTTTTCTTCTTCCCCTCAGCATTCACTTCCACTCCTCAGCACGGGTCACCTCCTCTACACACACGCACCGTTTCCAGAAAGTGCTCAGAAGTGGCTGCGTGTCTCAAAATAATGACGATCCAAAGCAAGAGCTTAAGCACTTAAACAGAAATACGAAACAAAAGAAGAGGGGCGGAGGGGAAAAAAAAATGCAGTGGAATAAATCCAACCAGAGCTTCTCAGCAGCTCTGTGAGCCCCTAGCAAGTGCCAGCAGTTTCAAAAGCGCTGTCATCTCTAAACTGTTATCAAGGTTTTATCGCACTCGAGTTCTTATCTAAACCAAACAATCACTAGAACAGCAGCCGATAAGGCATCCTGACAAGGTAATTTCAGCAATTTAAATCCACAGCTACAGCCATCATACACCCAGAATATTTTAACACTCTTTCCAGTTTAACCTCTAATCTTTCTTCCTCTATTCTTTCCAAACACAGGGCCAATTTCTCTCTCTTACAGCTGGGCGCGCTTCCTGCCATCGCTTGTGTTACGGGCAGGTGCCCTTTGAGCTCTCCCCCCTCTGGCTTGTGCAGCCCATCCACCAACGCCAGCTTGCTTGATCAAAAGGATCATTATTTTCTCTCTGAATTCAAGTGGCCATTTTCCCTGGCCTGACAAAGGTCCATCATTAAAAGCGGTGGCTACATCTGTCACAAGCTGTGTGTGGGAAAGGAGAGGGAAATCAAAGGAAGCAAACATGAGGCAGGATCAGCTTCGGCCCTGGTGTAACTGGGTGTAACACAACAGAAATATTTTATTTGTAGCCTTGTGGGACTTTCACCTACAACATCTCACCCACATGTCACAAGGCAGGATTAGCTCAGAAGCCTTTTAGCTCAGTGTCTCCTCTTCCAAAATCTTTCATTGGCCAGAAAATCCAGTGTATCCTTTCCTCCATTTTTGCTCATAACAGACTTTTTACATCAGGCCAGACTTTGATTTATGGGACATCTGAAAACACTTATTCATGCTAAATGTAGCTGGCAAGTGACATGCAAAACCAAAACAAAACCAGCTACCTCAAATGGACAGAAGCATCAGCTGATCTGATGCAATTTCTTCTGGACACACCAGACACAGCCTTGACACAATTCCTGATTATTTCTCTCCTTATGCTGGAGCAGAAAAGAGATAGTAAGCTACTAACACATTCCTGTGTCTCTAAAACTAAGGAGCAACTTGACTGTATCACATAATGTTTATGTACATAAGACAGGGCAAAGCAGTTTTAGAACCACGAGTTTACTCCTGGCTTTCCATAGCTCCAGTGAGGCGGGGGTGCAGAGCACGGCTCTTGTGCAATCAGTCACCCTGGGCACACCCAGCATCTGCAAGGGCATCAGAAACAACAGCCAGAGCTACTACAGTTACTTGAGTAACGAAAGGAGAGTTCCTGGAGTAAACTGCAACCGGGCCCCTTCTGTGGTGCCATATCTGACTGTGTGTCAGAGCTGTTGGCTTCGTATCAACAGAAAGTGATCGGTGTAAACTAGAGAAATTGCTCAATTCCCTCAGGTTGAACTTTCAAAATCAGGAAAGGGAATTAAAGATTTCTTGGCATATGCACACAGGGAAAAAAAAAAAAACCCACACCAAAAAACCCAATCCAACCAGATGCTGCAAAAACCAAGAAATCCCTTCACTAGGGATGAAGAATTCCTTTACACCCTATTTCAAAAAATTTCTTCAATCAAAACTTAATGAATCAAGAGACAAAACAGATGCAGAAACCCATTTTCCTCTATAAATCATTGTGTATGACATGTGAAATGCAAACTAATTTCTTTAAATTGCAAGACTTAAATGTGGTTATAGAAATAATAGACTGTCTTCAGATTTTAATCAGATAAAATATATCTTGAGTTTCAGAAAAATTACCCAGCTCAAGTAGGAACAGGACATATAAATATAACATGCCATCCTTCACTAGCCCAGAGATTGATGAGTTATTTGCTTTCTCTCCCAGTGTGAAGACTAGTAATTTTAAAATTCCTGAATACCTCCAATTGGGACAGTAGTGGGTCTCTAGCATCAGGGAAACCCAACAGAAGTTAACTAATTTACTGGGTTTGAAAGTTTTGATGTGCTCAAATATTGCTCTAAACGAGGCTACATTAAGATCCAGATAGCATGAGTATCTAACACAAGGGGACAAAACAGATCACCTAGTTCTAAAAGGATGTGCAGATTGTACCAAAATACACATCATCTTTGTGTTCCTCCTCCATGGCTCAGTGGGGGTGGGGAGGTGGAATTGGGGCTGGATATTGTATTCAAGTGAGTCTAAATAGTAAAATATTTGCAAGGACTGTGCGTTACGCCGGGGTCCAACTGGTCTGCTTCAAGAACAAATAAACATTACAGTTTAACCTGTTCCTTCAACCAACCCAAACGCACAGCAAACCCGCCTGTGAAAGCACAGTTATGATACATCCACTCAGCATTTAAAACATCCAATCTAACTTGCCATAAACTGTCACTTCAGGCATTTATGGCAGACAGTAAACACATGCTTATCAGAGAACAACTGCACCCTGTGAGCTCAGCCAATGGAGCAACATTTCTTATCAAATCAAAGGATTATCAGGGAAGCTAACAAAAATAAAGGTTACACCATATGGTCTCCTCCTTTTTACCTCTGCTCCATCAAGACGTATGACTTCAATTAAAACTACATTGCTCAGACTTTGCAGACTTACTTCCTCCTTGTCTGCCCTTGAAAGAAAAAGCCTACCTTTAGAGCACGACACATGGAAACAATCCCCTACAAAACCCTGCTGAACTTGACAAATATCCCATCGACCCAGCTTTTGCCATCAGAGGCCCTCACTCGTGCCCACCTGCAGGAATCGATAGCCTGACATGGCAGTGTTTACCTTATGTGAGCCCCCTCCTGCATCCCGCATCTGCTCACACGTGGCTTCCTGCACTTCAGCAACAAAATAAAGGTCAAGAGGCATCACAAGCAAGCGTGGCGTGCTTCTGTGCGGGGGATATTTGCACAGTCACTGCAATCACATTTAAATTCCATCAATGGAGACAATTTCTGCTGTTAGTGCCAAATAATGATTTGGTTAACCAAATTAACAAATGGAAGGAAAAAAGGTAATAAATTAGGGAAGAACTCAGTTTCCCTTATGCCTGCCTTTTATCAGCTGTCTAAAAATACTAGCTCACGTTGCTTGTACAAAAGGTTGCGTGAACAAGGGCATTTATGAAGCACACAGAAGCAGATATTTTTGTTTGACCAATACAATTATTAAAGCTCCCTTCAAAAAGCACATTTATCCATAAAACCAGTAATTCCTCCTCCTGTGGTTGTTACGTACCACACCACAGCCTTGCTCTCTCACTGGTAAGGTAACAAAAGCTCCTTCAAACACAGTAGATTGATCCAACTTACTGCTTGTAACTTAAATGGGCTTAATTAACAATCATTTCATTAATTGTTGCTTAACAGTTGATGCCATTAGATCACCTTCCATCCATAAGTTTACAGCAGCAGCACTGGAAAACAGCCACATAAACGGCAGCCAGAGAGATACCGAGAAGCAGGTTTCCTGTGTGGTTATATTCACACTGTTTTCTAAATAATTGCTATTAAATTCAATGCAAGTGTTTATACTTACATTCACACAAGTAAATCCCTAGATTCAACAGGATCAGAAGAATTTCAAGGTGCTGAGCCACTGACAGTCAGCAAACTGTACCTGAGGTCTCCTCTGCTTCCAAGGAACAGGCCAGCAAAGACTCAACATGAGCAAGAGATCCTCTTGATTTTTTTATTATTTTTTTTTTATTCAGATCGGGTTTTTCAGATTACAAAGTAGCCATCAATACTATCACAGGACTAGATAAATGATTACTTTTAAAAAAATTCAGTAGAAGCAGCCAAACTCCTCACCACTTTAAACAACACTACTACTACAATCCATGCTCCTAATCTTGACATGTGAAAGTTCCTTCTAACACATCTATCTCATCAGATATTATAAATTAACCTGAAAAACAGAATTACCCTGTAAAGTGGTCTGTTATTTCTCTCTACTTTTGATATGATCTAAGAATAAAACACGTAGGGTTTATAACCTGTTGTTGACAACACTTTATTTTGCTGAGCTGTATGATCTGAAACAAGAAACATTCGTTTGTACTTACAAACAGAGATTGATTTTAATCACTATTATCCATATTGCTGCAGTGATATTGCCCGGTTTTGACAGCATATAACTCACTTCTCTCTGTGCCATCACAAAAGGTAATCAACATAATACTCTTACAAGCTGGAAAGACATCTTCCTACTATTCTGCTGTCACATAGCCAAGCACACGCTACTCTTCTCTGCTCAGCCCAAGTGCAACTTGGCCACTGCTGCTCACAATTCTTACAGCTTAGATACAAACAGAAATTACTACAAATTGAAGCAGGGTATGAATTTATATGTGTGATACTCCTTCAGATAAGGAGTCACTTTATCGGACTGAATTAAGGTAAACTGCTAAGAGAGCCATGTGGTGAGCCCTTTCAGGTCATTTCTCCTTGTAAACAAGCCCTAAAATACCTGGAGGCTGCTGAACGTGCTGCATGGGATATCTGCTCTGCCCTGAGGAGCATCCTGCTACCTCAGCTCCTGGTACCACACCTCCTTCTGAGGTCCTCCTCGGATGACTAGGAATGGTCTCAATCGAGAAGATCTTTCCTATTGATTAGATGGGTTGTTTTTTTTTCATTTCATCAAGTCTTTAAAAATAGCTACTCAATGTATTCTTTCAATAATAATGAAAACTTCTTTGCCAACAAAAAACATGAAAGCACTTCCAATTTTCATTATTTTTTTAAAAAAATCATTGCCATATAGATCTGTACTGTCTTCATGGATTACCTATGTATGCTGTCGTTACCAAGCCAGGTTAAGTTTAGTTCTAGCATAATGCACTTACAACTCAGTGAACTCAAACACAAACCCTCCCTGATAAGCAAGTAATAAAAATCTGTCCTCTATTGCCACCAAGGTAATTCATACTTTAATATACCTATTATTTCAGTACTAAGATTATTTTACTGCAGCAAATTTATTTCCTTCATGAGGAATTCAAAGAGAAGAAAATGCATGAGAAACACTAAAGCAAAACTCAGATTCTGTGAAAGATCAGAGAACAAAAAAATTCAGATAAACTGAAATTAATACTGATACTACAAGAAAGGACAACTTAGAATAACATTATTTCTTATAGTGTTGCTAGGATAATTTGAAGAATGTCAAGACTAAGCATTTCTATACTGCACTTCATCGAAGACTATCAGACAATAAGCATTAAACAGCTCACTTCACAGCCGCCTCAAGGCCAGGATTCCCAGCTTCTAGCAAACAAACGTGCAGTAGGCAAAACACCGCAAGTCAAAATCTGAGGTCTTATTTCTGATTCAGGCTTTTTCACCACTGCAAAATGCTTCCCCTTCCACAGCCTGGAACTGATTTGCAAATTATTATTTTACGAGTGCTCAAAAAATTGGGAACAGGTTGAAAAATCACGGGTAGTCCTGAGAATTTACCCAATTTATGCAAAGATTTAGAAGGCAAGTTAACCATCTGCTGTATGTTGGAACAGCTGAGAATCAGAACTCTTGTTCCCATTTGTGTTCTTAACTCCGCAGGCTCCAGAAATGTTTTTATTACACACGTTTTGTATTCGGAGAATCGTACACCACAATTGTCATCCTAAACCCCCTAAACTAAAAGCTCAATGCTCTGTCTACTGTATGTTCCTTTATCAATACGAGTATGATTCACAAATTGATAGAGGATTTGTAATAGGTTTTCTATTCTATTCCTTTGGAAGTCTCTAAGACCGTAATTATAGAGAAGCTAACGTTTTGGGTTTGTGGGCTTTTTTTCCAAAGAGAAAAACATGAACTAGTTCATATCTATTCACTAGTCAACATAGTTTAACTGGTATTTCAGTAACACAGGTTTACTACACTTTAATAGGAGACTGGAATACAGATGAAGCAGCTTAACATGAGCTATAGCCAGCACAACCTAAAACCTTTCCACTCCAGGCAGGTACTGCACAGCTGGGAAGCTGTTCACGTGAGATGAGTTGCTCTCCAGTTCATAGCAGACAGATGTCCTGTGTCAAAAGCTCCACACACACCACACACCCCACCCCCCATCAGTACTGCCTGATGGCTGCATCAGGAGGTCGAGCAGAGAACAGCCCATCAAGAGCCTGCAAGCACAGGGAGAGGGAGGAACAGCCTCATTTGTTACCGGTATTAATGTGTGCAGCACAGCAGCAGATGAAGGCCAGTACCAGGACAGAGGCTCACCAGATGGTGTACACATCTCAGCAGAGAGCATCCTTCCCTAAAAGGGCTACGTCTGCAGTCCAGAGATGCAACATAACACTGGCAAAGCTGCACAGTGAAGAATTGTGTTGTTTTGTAAACTTCATTGGACATGGCTTTTCTTGGTTTTTAAGCTGAAGGTACAGAAGGAGGGGAAAAGGGGAGGCAGAATAATCCCAGCTGAGCTGGTGGCATGGCCACCACAGGCAGAGAGGGAATTCTGAAAGACTGCGAAGGAAACTAAAGCAGCATCTCTTCTGATTTGAAAAGGAAGGCTTCCCTATGCATTAAAAAGCAGTCAGATAAAACATGTTTGGTGCTCAGTGGTGGCTAGGACACTTGTGAAGGAAAACCAGGGCTGATGTTTGCACTCAGTAGATGCCAGATGAGAACGACAGACTTAACCCACGCTGTTAAAAACGCAGGACATTACATTGCAGAATCTCCCGTAGGAGGATGAGTCTATTGTCATCGAGCACTTCAAGATTCTCCTTCAGATGGAGATCTGTCACATGCAAGAATCAGTCTCTAAGCAATTAAAGGAGCTTAGAGCATATTTCCTTTTTCCAGGAAGGTAACTAAAGAGTGGTTTCTTGTTAACACAAAGACTGAGAACAGAATTGGGATCTCCGAGTACAGCACAGTGCTGTAAACAACAACTACCACCCCTACCAAAAACAAAGTTGGAAAATCAGGAAAAGGATAAGAAGTAATAAAATCAAAATGCTTCTACCTTCCATTGCCCCACCAAACCAAAATCAAGCAGTAAAAACACTCTGGCTGCACCCACACAACAGAGAAACTAAAGAGGAAGGCAGGACCAGAACCATTTCCCTTATGTCTCCCGGCTTCAGCTACAGCCAGCCACAATTAAGCAGGTTTGTTTTCACTGCCACAGAAAGCCCAGACACACTTCAGCTGAAGTTCCCACAACACCAGAGTCCATGATTACTTGGTATAACATGACCCTGCACTGTCCGCTAGACAGTGAAAGTATGTTCTTCACTGCCATGAGAATAAGCAATAACGAAAGTCATAAAGAGTAACAACAAAAGAAAAACTTGAAAGTCAGAGAAATGACAGCTACTCTACAGGACAGTTATAGAGACAGGTTAATTATTAACACTGAGGACCTACCATCCCCTAAATGTTTAAAAATGTTTAACTAGCAGTTAGAGCCACAGTAAGGAAGGTATGTGGTTGAGTCTTCTTTCCATTTTGCAGAGGAGGAAACTGAGGCGAGGAATGAGCTCTTGGAGCCACAGAGAAAGGAACAACCACCTGAATAAAACATGTCTGGCTTCTAATCCCACCCGTTAGATTTACAGTTCTCTCCTCTGGTTTATTCTCTTATAAACCTTGATCAGGAAAGTGGAATCCAGTATCATTTAAGCAGCAATATTCTTATTTGTGAACTGAAAAGCACTTGCCATAAGGCACCAAAAAAAAAAGACT
This sequence comes from Falco peregrinus, assembly GCF_023634155.1. NCBI lineage: Eukaryota > Metazoa > Chordata > Aves > Falconiformes > Falconidae > Falco > Falco peregrinus. The sequence continues at coordinate 85,994,444 of NC_073722.1, read as the reverse complement.
GACCGACCTTTGACATTTTTAAAAGCTCAATAAATGACAATAGGAAGCAAAATTGTATTATGCACCAATAAAATGTAAATTATTATGATATGAGAGGTTATTTAATCTAAAACTACAACTATTAAAGAGAGTGATAAGAGATAAGGAAGGTAAAGACTCAGGGACTTTTCAGTCTCCTATCTTATCGCTTCTAGTGTAATATTAACCAGCTTGATTCACAATATCTCAGTCACTTTGTGATCTTTCCACAGTTGAAAACAATTAGCAAATGTGAAGTATTCAGAACTTTGTTCAGTTGTGCCACTAAAACAATACAGCATTGTTTTTGATCACGCATTCAAGCTACAGTAGCACCAACACAGGGAAGATATTAATCCTGTAGATATTTTTTTTGTTAAACCTGTGTAAACTTTATTTTGATTTTACTATAAAAAGGACAGTACGAACTTTTACTACTCCTCTACACTCAACACACTTTTTAATGCACTTGGCAAAGACTAGTAAACTGCTTTCTAATATATTGCTTTAACAGCTCTCTAACCAATTATACAATGTTTTCCAGAAGGCATTGATTTATGTTAGAAGACTACAAGAATAGTCACATTAATAAAGTTGATTGTGTGTCTCATCACAGAGATTATTTAATGATGGAGGTACTGCCATGCACATTCACCTATACCCAAAGAAAATCAATTTACCAGTTAGACCACCCACCTGCTGTTAAATCCTTTATTTAGCTTGCATGATTATTGATTTTAATTGAAGAAGGCTAATTTGTCATAGCTTGTACTGCCTGAAAACTAAAACCTCTTTAATGTACTGTTAAAATTGCAGGTGGTTTTGTCTACAAATAGTGGAAGAGTATTGCTCAACTAAATCCTCACATCACAAACCTGCAATCACACACTGCAGCCCATGATTGGTTTAGCTGTTGCAAACTGTTGCAGTTGGATAAGACGGCTCCAAGAAGAATATGGGGCCTTGGTGGTTGGAGACAGATATATACATTATTTTATTACATATAACTTATCCTCCTCTCCTCTAAATTCTCTATCCTGTCAACATTTATTCATATCAATAATCTCTCAGTTTCAAAAGTTTAATAAGTATAAAATATTGGTGTGTGCTGCAACCTTAGGGATGTATTTTCACATATACTTCACTGCGACATAAGCCAACACAGCAGTCAGAAGCGTGGAACCTTCCCCCCCAGGCCACTGCTGCTCAGCAGAAGTGATGGTGCACATCAGGAAACCAGGTCAGATCAAACATGTCAAAACTTTGAGGGTTTTGGCTAAAAACAAACTGCCCCAAAAATGGAAAACAAAAAACCCCCAACCAAAACAAAAAATTTCCCAGTTTACTAGGATCCCAACCTAGAGCTGTCCTGCCGCAAGGGAGCAGCAAGCCTTAGAAAGCAAGCCAGCCGGAGGGAAGGCAGGAGTGCTTTGCAGCAGGGCCAGCTCAGGGCCTAGATACGACCTTGCTCCAAAAATATATACAATAAGTGTACTCCATACAGTGTTCAGCAGCAAGCTCCTTCTGGAGGTGGCTGTTAGGTGGCTATTTTGGGCCAGCAAAGCAAGAATGTTATTCTGACTGATGATAAGAGTGCTACATTAAAGAAAAAGGACAGGTAAATAAAATACAATCCACATTGCATGTTCTCTTCCCTTCCAACACAGATCTGTCTTCAACCGTTTTACATACTAATGGCTGATACACACTGATTCTGTCCAAAATGAGGTGTTTCAACACATGCTTATGTTGCAAACAACATTCAAGAACTTTTCCTCTTGTTGCAACATTGAGCCAAAACGAACTTTGAAACTCGGAAGCTGCAACAAAACAGATCTGTCATTCTCCAAGCCAGCTTTAATCCTCACACCACAGAAGCCTGAAAGCAGAGCTACAGATACTTGCCGCTCAGGACTGCATGAGCTGTATTTCAAGCATGTTCTTGCAAATTCATCATCCAGTTCCTCCACAGACCAGGCCACCACGAGCCTCTAATACCAGCAAATGACTGAGCCCTCAAACACTTGATATTTCTCAAGGGAAAATAATATCCTGTTTTTCCACACTGGAGGGTGGATGGGGAAAAACAACCCGTGGAGGTGGTTTGCAGCCATGACTGCAAAAAAAGGCACAGCAAAGAGCACAAACATTTCCCACCCACGGAGCTCACCCTTAACCCCTGCGTCCTGAGCAATTTTCCCATTTATCTTATTACATCTGCTTTGTGAAGTTAACACTACCTATTGTCACTGCAGCTATTGATAAATGGTGCAATGGAGACAGTATCTCATTAGATTGAGAATAGATATTTTATATAAAAAAAAAACATTTTTAATAGATCTGCAGAGCAGGTAGAGAGGAATGAGAATCGACTTGCTCAAATATTGCTGCTCCCCCAGCTGACTCACTGCTACCTTTAGCTCTGCATGGTAATAGCAACTGGATCCATTTCCCTCTCTCTCCCTCCTGGTATAAATGTTAACTTAAACCTAAAAGCCTGGTCAAATTTGAATTGCTATCACATAACTTCTCATATGACAGACACACCTCATCAAAGATGGGGTTTTCCTCTTGAAAATAGACCTATGTGATCTCTGTGGTGGGGAAACACAATCATCCCCCCACTCTGATCAGCTACATAACATCTGAACCCATTTCAGGAAAACAATTCTCTGCCAGATATTTCAATGAGCTACCACCAGGATACTCTCCTCCGAATTGCCAGGAGACTGGGGAGGCAGTAACCCTGAAAAGCTATGTCAGTTCTTAACACTTAATGCTGACAACACATGCCTAGAGCAAGTGGCTGTAAATAAAAGGGCAAGTGACATTCTCTGGCTCAGAAAGAAACAAGGAGAAAACAGACCTGGAAGGTTCCCTAGGCCTTCTAAAACATAAAAAACCCAAACCAAAACAAAAAAAACCCAAAACACAAAACCCACCAAACAAACAAAAAAACCCACACCACAAAAAACTCCAGCTCTAAAGGTTTGCAAGGTGGCAATCTCCCAGCACCCTGCAGCAGCAGCCAGATGGTGTTTCTTCACTTATCGAGGCCTAGACGAGCCATCTGAGGTAGAGGGCAAAGACAAACAAGCAGTTGTAATTACACAACTTACTAGCACCTGGCAGATAATAAATGCCACCACTTAAGAAACCTACAGAACAAGCTACATTTGGCTCAAGAGCCTCAGCTAAAGGCAGCTTAACAGCTGCGAGTACCAGTCTGTAACAGCAACTCAGGGCAGCGCTTTTCTACACTCTTTCCTACCATCTTTGATGAGGAAACAATTGGAAGCCAAAAGTCCCCTGAAAGCAGCAAGACTTAAGGATTTGGTAAGGAACCTTCTGCTTAAGAAATGCGACCAATTCAAGACAGGAAATAAATTTTTGCCAAATGCCTTTAAAGCCTCTAGCTCTTTTTTGAGCCCACATGGCATGAATACTATCCAGTAGCAAGGCATGTATGATGCCCTGCTTTTTCATCACTCAGTACAACCTACGGTAATCAGGAAAAGAAACAAAAATGGGAGTGGAGAAGGGAAAAGCTGGGAATTAAGAGTTGCATAGGAGCAAAACGGACTAGCAGGAGACAGCAACAGGCACATAATCCAACACAAACAACAGCAGGATATAGGAGATTTGCTCCTCCTCTTCCCTCCATTCCATATCATGTACCTCCTCTTACCACATCCCTGGCTGCTGCTTCAAATTCCTCCCCAAGCTGCACATGACTTCTTCCAATCTGGTTTCCTTGTGCTCTAACTTTAGTTATGGAAACTCCTCCCTCTTTTTCTGTTTTTTTCAGCCAAAGAATTACAAAGCCTGTAACAGAGGTGACCAACCCTGTGGGCCATTCCACTGTGATGCAGGGCACCACTGCTTCCAGAAATTTCAGAGGAACTGACCCTGCTCTTGCATAGATCTTCTAAGATGCTGAAGTCATATTTACACACAAGATGACACAGTATGAGACCTGAAGGTATGAACTTTCCTAATACACCAGTGTGCCTCTTCACTAATCCAGCGGCAGCTCTTTAAGGGTCAGACTTCAGCTTCATTCTCTCTGCTGAATTAATCACTGGTTTCTCAGTTAGGACTGCCAAAAGAAAAAAGGCGCCAATGAGTGCAGATGCTGGCACTTTGGGAGCTGGACTAGATCCACCATCTCATTTTGTATAGTCACTGCACAGCTGTCAGACAGAACAGTTACGGTCATTACCAAGCAGGGAAAAGAATGGAGCCAGATACCTACACAGAAGTGTCTGTATTTTATAATCAACTTTGAGCCATATGTTGGGCTTTACTCCACAAAAGTATTCAGAGATACTCTAGTGTGGAAATATAAATTAGCAAACTTAAGATACTTCTTTGTGAGACTCATTTTTCACAAAAGTTACTTACATACCTATACCCAGAAAAATGATGCTGGGACTTCCCCTAACTTTGCTCACAATAATAAATTAAGTAACTGGGAAATATGGATGAACCAATCTGCAGCTGACTTAGCTACTAATTCATCTGCCTCTAGTTCATCCTCTCCAAAGCTATGATTAAGAACAGTTCTGTCCCTTAGTCTGGAGAGGAGGGCTCTGGGCCAGCCATGCACTGGGATGCTGGGAGCAGAGACAGGGACACAGCCCACATGTTTGATTAAAATGTGGGTTTCTTGCATTGAAACATCAGCTCATAAGCATTTCACGCTGCCAGTTTATCTCCACTCATCAGTTATGCGGAATCCAGAGACTATGCAATACAGCCAGAAGGCTTTTCACTTTTTGATTAATACTGATATAAAGAAATCCATAGCATCCCCTCAGTGTCTCTCACCTGTGCAGCACATTTGCTTTTTATAGTAGAAATAGTTTCCCTTGTTAGATACTGCTTGAAATTGTCCTGTATTTTATGCTCCTGATTCAGAGCTACATTTCCTCTGGGTTTCTGTATGCTCGCAACTGGCAACAACTATTGATTACTGCAAACATTCTTCTTTTCTATACTACTACTTAAACAAATGTAGAAAAATCCTAGACAGTATTTCTCAAAAAACAGTCTTGTAAAACCAGTAACCATCTTATCTCAGTGCTGTATGGAGTATGTATAACAATCTACTCCCAGGGAACAACTCCATCTAAAGATGATAACTGCAAGAAAATCATTAATGCAGGAAGCATTTCAAATCAAATAGAGAGATTTCTATACAAGTGCTAATCTTTTAAATAACCTCTGTCCCATTGTACAGCTTGCCAAAAGGTGATTTTCTGATGGCAAAGAATGAAGTGTCAGCATTGTGGAGCTAACTGGGTTGATACCAGGCCAATACAAGATAAACATACACTGAGTTCCAAGAACATTTAAGCAGATAATTTAAAATTCACGTAGGCATATGTACCTATATACACACAAACAACATTTATGTTATTTCAACAATTTGAAAGCAAAAACAAAGGAAATAGGTAATTTTTTCTACATCCTGTATTTGCTATTTGTAGGACATTAGTATAAAATATTGTTACAAAATGTATTTAAGCATTACTAGAAGAAAATAAGGCATAAATTTAAATTCTCTGAATCTATAGTATTAGCCTACTAAAGATTAGTTTAGGCTTCCATTAAGTATACTGGATAAATAACTAGTAAGGGAATGACTGACATTTACTCAATTTAGCTGACCAGCACATTTGTCAACAAATGTAAAGAAAAGCAAAACAGCACTATGAAAATTTTTCAGAAAAATATCTCGAAGTACTGATTTCTCACTCATTTTACACACATCTCCCACAAAAGCAAAACCATCAAAGACCAGCGGCGATACACTGAGGCAAATGATTTGTTCTCAGCAAGGCTGCTGTGTCCAGGAGCTTGGTGGCATCACACATACCTTTATTCTGATCTAAGAAGTCCCACTGCTTTGTGCATAGGCCTGAGCTAAACCACATTCAGCTGCAGTTTCAGTGCCTGCAGTGACTGGTTTCAGGTTAGGAAGTAACTACATAGTCAACCAAGCTGGAAGTTGCAACATACCTGGGAATAAGAGAACACAAAAAGAACTGCTCCTTCACCCATATTCAGGTCCCTTAGTGCTCGCACTGAGCCCCCGGATCCAAGGAAGCCTGCTTTCATAGGGACCAGCATCCTGCTCCTCAATCATGTGTTGCAGAGCAACTTTGCAAGGTGGCACGAGCTGCAGCTGAAGCTGCTTTTCATTAGGAAAAGTGTCCCTCAGACACTTGCTTACATTTCATTTTTAAGAGGTCTGTTGGACTTTCCCCATCTGATTTAAGTCAGCCAACTTAGAAGTTACTGGACAGAAGAAGGAATGAAGAAAAAAATAAATCACACACACCTGATTGCACCAGACAAATTCCCATAGAAAAACCAAGCTAGAAATAAGCAGGGTGTCATCTACTCTCAGAATACCACTGCCTCATTAGGACATTGTCTAAAAGATATGCAGCTTGCCCCCTCGGCCCCCCGACTCTACATTCCCCCTGATTTTTAAAGGCCCACACCTGACTGCAGAGCTCAGCCTCACCTGGGCTTGGGTACAGCTATGATAGAGGGTCACTTAAAAACACCCACCCACCCCCACCGTGGAAGGACAGCAGATTCTAGGTAACCACTAGCTGAACAGCAATGTACTTCTTTATTTATGTTCAACACAAATATGGCAGAAGCTTAGGGACAAGACAGTTGAAATAAAATGACTCTGCACACATTTAAAAAACCTTATGAACTCTTTCTTTCTATGCAATCAGCCTAATTACACTTATGTAGAAGTCTAATTACACCTCTGCATTAGCTACCAGTGAAGTGTTTCTTGGGTTATTTCTGAGCAGCCTACAATTAAATGAGCCTCATCCATTAAGTGACACTGTGTGTGTAGCCTTACTGCTCCAATTATGTACCTCAAATCAGGCCCTGAAAATCTTCCTTGCTGCCAAAGATATCCCTGTGAAAAATGAAGGATATTGGAGGTGGCTTGAAAAACACTGCTGACATTAAAAACAAATGCTGTTATGCAAAGCCCTGCATTTTATTTAAATTTGTGCTGCTTGAGATGCAAACAAGACTCATTTCACTACATGGCTGTGCTATTCATTTATTAACTATTCCGCATGAAATCCATTTCTAAATGATTTCACTAAAGTTCATAATCCATTTCAAAACTCAAACTGATGAAAAAGGAAATGATCCAGCAGTTACAAACCCTGAACTAAAAGCCTGATGGAAATAATTTTATTTCTCAATTTAAACACCATATGAAATTGGATTCGATCCCAAAATCATTACATGCTTTTTTAAATTAAAACTTAGGAAGGCTGTAGAAAGTGGTTATACTTTCAGAAAGAAGAAAGTCTTCTGAGTTTTCTGCTGTAGTAGCCTATGACTATCATCTGGCAACAGCCAACAAACAAGGCAAACAGAACAAGGTTGCCACAGTTTTACTTTGGTGATACATGCTTTAATATCCAAAACCTGGTATTAACGAGCACTATGACTTCAGCTGGTGAGAGCTAAGCTTCCTCCTCTATTTTCTAGGCATCAGCAGTTCAATGTAAACAAGAATAAGCTGCAATTTTCTTAATGTCATCAGCTCCCATCTCTTACAAGGGGTTCTGATATGCTACCTATAAATAACACTGATAGCAAAGGGTTTTGCAAGGTAGGTGAATTTTTTTATATACAGATTTTTAATTTTTTTTGGTTACATAACCGTTTCCACTCTATTTAAGCAGGTTCCTGGACAAAACAGAGTACAAACTTCCTTACGCGCCCAGCTGCCCAGACCTAAGGACAGGCTTACAGGAATAAGTGGTCCATGCAACTAGCTGCTCTCCAAGCTCTCCCCAGAGCGGGTGAAGAGGGCAGCGCAACATTCCTCACAGAGCCCAATAGGGCACTTGAACCACCACTTGTGGTAGAAGAGACACATTCGTGCCTTGGCTAGTTAAGCAAGGGAGCGGAATTGTGCCTCTGCAGACCTGTGCGTCCTGTAAACCCAACAGGATGACTCCAAAGCTAGCTTAGAGTACCACGCGCTGCTAACACGGAGCTAACATTCCACAGCTATTCTCTAACCACTTCATTATTCTTCACTTCAGTTTCTGGGTAACTCCATCTGCAAGCAAACTTCAGCTGAAGTTTCAACAGAGACCATGCACAGGCGGATGCCTCAGTCTCTGTGCCTTGCAACTGCCTTGAGTTCACCATGGCTAAAATAATGTTTTTTCTTCTTCTGCATCTCTTCTTGCCACTGAACTCCAGCACCAGCCTGTCACAAGCAAAGTACTGTTTTCAACTTAAAGCCCACATTGTGTTCCCATAACCAAGGTGTTTCTAGAACATTTTCTGCCTCACTGTACTAACATCTCTCTTTTCTTTCCACACAGGTGAAGCACTTGCCCAGGACTGCATTGCACATCCCTTGCTATAGCCATGTTGGTGCCCTTTACCTGGCCATCACTGCAGGTCTGCCGCAAGGCTCCCTGCTCCGAGCCGAGCACCCTGCCCTCCGATCGCTCCAACAGTCAAGTTTCTAATCACACCAAACATGAACAGCATCTTTTCACTTTCAAGACCTCCACAGCCTCCCTGTACCCCACTCAGCTCTCACACCCAGGCATGCCAACTGCATGGTCTTGTCTCCTAGTGTGGACCCCATGTTTCAAAAAAATTACACCATCATCCAGCACATTTCTTGGGCAAGACCCAGTCACAGCATGATCTGTTTACTACACATGTATTTGCACTTACAGAACAGGAGGTTGCCACAATGCAAATCCTCCCCTCTGAAAGAAGTTACTGGCAAGTGAAACAGTGCAATATTGAATTTCTCTGCTATTCACCCAGCTGCAGTTGAAGGTAGCATTGTTCTGTGCAACTCAGGAGGAAAGACCCATCACCCAAAAAGCAACAAAAGACTCAGCCACACACACCCTTTTTAAGCAAGTATGCTGTATGCAAATTAAATCCAACTGAAAATATAACTACAATGTTAATGAAACCCTAAGCACTTAAAAAATATGCGTCAAGGGAGTGTAAAAGCGTATTTTGAAACCGTGGTATGCTATTAAAGAAACATCTTATGACTACCATGGTCACCTTCACCCAACAGACTTTGCAGAGTACAGAAACATTTGCTGTCTGCAGTATTACTGAATAGGCGTGTTCTCATCAGTCTATTAAAAAAAAGACAGAAGTTTTGCTCCCTTGGGTCAATAAGACAGCTGCTTAAATCATATCATGCTTTCAGAAATAAAGAGCAATTCTTTCAAGACATACTTTCTTCAAGTAACTTCTGATTCATCTGTGAATGAGCAGTTGCCTGTAGACCAGAACCAGCACTGCTGGTTCCCTTTTGCAGGATACTGTTTGTATCTGGGCCCACAGGGATCAGATTTAAAGATGATCTTGATCCTATATTAGCACTTAACTTTATACGCTATCAGTAGTCCCACTGAAATTACCGCCTGGAAGTTAAACAGTAGAGTAACTTCTGCAAAAATTCAGCATTACATGAAAAGTTTAAATTGACAGGAGTGCTGGTGTGCTGCCAGAAACAGAGGGACTTTCCTTAAACTCTTGGTTTGACTTAACATCCACTGAAGGCTCCACTCCTGTCAACTCTGAAGAGCGTAGGGTCATGCACCCGTATCGAGATGCAAAAAGAGGGCCTCTCAAGAGATACTCATAGCTACCTTCCTTCTTAGATATGCTGAATGACTGTATTTGAAACTTTCAGAGTGAATGTACTGGATATATCAAATCCCAGAAATGATATAAAATTCCTTGTGTAACCTGGGACCTCTATGATACAATTCTAATATGAAGATTATCATAAGATCAAAGTCAGGGAGCTGGTTAGAGTAAAATATAGAAGACAATTGTTTGCAAACTGCTCCAACTATTGTGTATTTGAGGCTTGCCAGCTACAGAATACATGACAATGTTGCTTCTGCATCTAGTTTTGCACCCTCCTATGCTTCATTAATCTGCTTTCTTTATAAAACATTCTAAGCAGTGCCATTCCACAATGCTATTTCACCTTACTAATGTCACGACTTACCTTGTAAAAACCCTGAAAGAAGAAGGATCAGCATTTGAGTAGTTTCTTCATTCCAATGCAGCACAAAATGATCCAAAACTAACACCAGCGAATTTGCATTTCAGCATGACAGCAGTGATCTCAACAGCAGTACTGCACTGAGCATGAACAACTAGGTCTGTTTTCAGGTTTGGACAAGTATTACAAATCACCTCTGCAAAACGACGTCTTTACATGAACTTTGCTTTTAGAACAGAATCTTCATAAAACATGCAACCTGGGTACAAATGCCAAGTGGGAACCTACAGGACTCTTCCCTCTCTTCCCTGCTTGACCTCATTATCTGCTCAGAGCCCAGTTAGCAGCTCAGTCTAACCACTGAAACCTCACAAATTAACAGCGCTTACAAGAGTGCATGAACCGTGAGTCACCTGGGGCAACCTTCCAATGAAGGGGAGCTGCCACATGAAGTCTCATGGCAGAGCCTGGAATGAAGTTATTCTAACAGCAAGGAAAAACCTCTCTCAGAAAGCTTTTCCCAATTCTTACCAGCATCAATTTTAAATAAAGTTATTCGCATTAAAATTAACTGAGAGAAGAAGTTCAGTTTAGCATATTAATAGCTTTCTTGAGCTCAGGTTTCTGTTCAATGATCAGCAGCTTTAGAAGGGTTTAAGTGTCTTGTTTTAACCGTGCCCTGATGGCACCGATCCTGCTCACGAAGGTGTGCTGAAGCACTTCACTGATGTGCTATAGGTCCGAGGCAGCAGCCTTCCCCTCTGGAGGGAAATACTCCGCAAATCGCAACGCTGCTAATCTTTGAATATTTGCCACTACCAGTTCAACCAGCAGGAGACCAAATCACCAGCTGGACTGCTTCTCACCAGCCCTTCATGTTCAATAGCACGCAAGGATGTAGGCATCCAGGCAAGGTCAATAAGCCCCTGCTCACCCATACAGATATCAATAGGTAAAATGGTACTCCAGGAACACTTTTGGCTCAGGTTATGCTTAGAAGCCAATCTGAGGTAAGTTTCTTAATTGCTTTCACACTCAAACATGCTTAAACTTAGCATTATATTTGCTGCTTTCTTCATTGCACTTTCCAGGATTCTTCTGGTAAATGACCACCATTCCTCCAAAACATGAGGCTTTCTATGCACATGACAACTCCAAGTACTCCCGCAAACTCCTGTTCCACTGACACTGTTTGGATGATGTGGCTTCATTCAGATTAATTGATGGAACACCTCTGATGTTCATTGGACACTTCATTTCTCACAGGGCAGTATGCTTAAGAAAGGAGAAGCCAGGGAGCAGAGCTAGGACCAGCAGGGATGAACTTAGGGCAATGGGACAACACAAGGGAGAGAGAGAGGGTCAGGAGTGCAGACAGAAGCAGTGCAGCTTAGTAGGAGACCTACAGTGTGTTTTGCAAGACCTATGTTCTGCTAATTTTGAACATCCAAACCAAGAAGAACTTCAGCATAGACTTCAGGATGCTATCTCAACCATTTTAATGTCCAACAAAGCAACGAAGCCTTTCAGACTCCCTCCTCCCTGCCTGCCCGCCTGCATGTTTTGCTGCAGAGCAAGGTACGTGTCCAAGGAGGTGTGGGAAAGCATTGGTATTTGCAATGCTCTATCACAAGCAAAACCTGTTGTTTCACTGTAAGAGGAAGTTCCTAAAATTTAACTTGAAGTTTATTTTTTAATGATGAAACACTATTAAACTTCATATACACAGCAGGACCTCTTATTAGAAAAAAAAAAATCTTTGAAAAGAATAATGATCAAAATATTGAAGACCATTGTATGAATTTTTATTTTCTTTTTTAAACTGCTAGTGAAATACGAAAAAAATTCAGTAGTTTTTTTTTAAAAACAAACCAACAAGACACACCAAGAGTACATGGCCTTCCTTTCTATTCAGGATAGCCTCATTTACTTAGAAACTGGAAAGAAGAAAACTATTGGAAGGAAGAGCCAAGAAAGTTTGACCCCAGCAAGCACACACCCCGAAGCTGCAGGCTGCCCTCGCTTCCCTGGCAAGGGGCAGAGACAGAAGCACATTCTGCTTTAGCTTTTAGGGGGTTTAAAACATTAAACCTACTCTGTGGAGGAATCCCATGCTGAAAGGCTGAAAAGAGCAACAACTTGTTGTTTTGTGATCTGCTACTTTCTACACAGAGACAAGCAGTTGTTTTTTCAAGCAGAAATAAGGGAATAAGGTGCAAAAATGAGAAATACAAGTGGAACAACTTCCTTCAGGGACTGTTTATGCAGAGGCTATTTTGAAATCGTCAACATAGGGAACAACAGAAAGGGAACACTCTGCATCATGTACAGCCCCCCCACCTGCTAATGTGACAAATTAACAGGAGGAGTCATTTTACAGACCTCACTTCACACATCAGACCCATGCTGAGATTGCAAGGCAGTTCTCTCAGCTGGGTTTCCTTTGATTTGTCAACTAAACACATACTCTGAACGAATGGATCAATCCCTTGAAATGTATCCCCTTTCACTAAGGTGTTAAGAAAGCAATGTGCTGCTTTTCCAGATGAGAAGGCCACAGGAAACAAATCCATTAAAAAAAACCCAAACAACACAACTTTCAATTGTGCATGTTCCCATCACTGGGTGCAGATCTCCACTTTGATGCCTGTGCTGCGATTAAAAGCACTCCCTGTACCTGTTCCAGGAAACTCCAGTGTGCATTAAGAAACAAAATTCTATTACAGACACACCAGCAGCCTCTGACACTGCTTGTTGAAGCCATTCCTCTCCATCACCTCTGCTTTGCTTGCTCTGGATATGAGACCACCCACCCAAGCCCACACCCAATTAACCTACAATTGAGGGCACTAAGCTGTTAAAGCTCTTTTTTGCTGGGAGGGACAAGAACTGGGACATGAGGCTGGTATTGCCCCTTGGGCACTGCCAGCTGCTGGTTTTTTCCCTTCTGGAGGTAGACATGACTCCTCTATCTTGCATGCACAAACACAGACTCTCCAAAGTTTCCACAAGGGAAGAGGAAGAGCACGCGTGGGCTAAGGACACCATGCCAGAGAAGCTTACACCAGCAGGTGCCTTTTTCAGCAGCCCAGCATAAGCCTCTCCATTAGAAGATTACCATATCCTGGCTCTAAACTGGGTACCAAATCCCTCTGGAAATATTACCAACCTCCCAAATGCACCAAATATTACTTAGAAATAAGCATTATAGTATTACGATACAGGGGCTTCCCCCCCTCCCCCTTTTTTTTTTAATCTCACTTTTCTGATTCACATTCACTACCTGGAAGGGTTGACTTGAATCTCTAAGTTCTACGTTAGAAGTAAAAAACCCTCTGGGAAGCGTGCATGGAGAGACAGGAAGAAACTGGAGTAGATTAAAAAGAAGCTATTAAAAACTCACTTAAATTCCCCACTTCTGAAGGAAACCAATTACAGAAAGTGTGCATTCATGGCATTTGAACTCATGTTTTGTCTGCAGTACGTTTCTCTATTCCTTCAACTCCTAAAAGGGCACTTCAGGAATTTCTGGATCCAGAAGTTGTCGACACTGTTAATTGCCAACACAGGCAGTGATCACAGCCAACAAACATCCATTAACTAAGCAACCAAATACCATTAAAAGCATATGTATAATGTAAATACTTCCTGCACAATCCTTATCTGACTCAAGTCCACCATCTTACCATGCACTCTTTAACAGTTAATATGACATTTAACTGTCAGTAGGTTTCACAGATAACAGCTCTCTACACCAAACAGAGGCATTTCACATAGTTCAAAATTTCTATTTCTAGCTGTAAATAGAAAGAGACAGAAATCACCCTGTCAATTCAATATATTATTTTAACTGGGCACCAAAAATCCTTGTGTCTGAATTCACAGATATTACGGATGACAAGACTTAGCTCTGCAATTCTTCTGAAATCAAATCTGAAAACAGGTCAAATGATTGCTGCACACCTGAAATGTCAGCCAGATTTACTAAGAAAACCACTCAGAGTGAAGGCAGGAGCCTAGGTGGTAAATTAATGGTACTGGGAGAAAGGAATGAATAATTCACCGGGTTTAGACAGTCAAAACTTACCACTTTTGGTGAACTTTACCTCTGAGATTTTAGAGGCATTCAAACCCAAACCGCAGCTCAGCAGGTGCAAATTCATAAAAGCACAGAGTTTGCATGACTCGCTTCTAACTGAAACCACCACCTTTTTGCAAAGCAGCAGCTGCGGCAAGCGCTCTGAGAGAATAAATATTTATTCCTCCTTAAATAAAGCTGCCTTCCCACCCACAAGCACAGGCAGAACAATCAAAGGCTTCTCAAGGACAATTATAGGAAAAACTCCTGCCTGCCAAAGTCAACCATTGCCAGCACAGTGAAACCTGGGACACTAGCTCTACAGCTCCTTTGAGGAAAAAGGCTTCCGTTACAAATCCCTGAGGATTTCAAGCTTGTTTCATAGCCACAAGGATTATTTCCCTCCTTCCCTGGCCAGCTCTTCCTTCAGAATTCATCAATATCACTCCTTGATGCTATATAACATCAACATGATGCATCATACAGCAGCTTCTCTTCCCAAGGGGCACAAATAGCATATTAGTACTAACCGTATTTTTAAGTTCAGTTTATCTATTCGCTCTGATTTCTGCTATTTTTATATCTCTCACTATTCATCTACTAAAAGTCTTTTGTGATGACAAATAACATGATTTTGCTCCAGATGTGAAGATAAATTATTTCAGATAAGAAACAGCTCTTGTCACTGAAATTGCTAAAGATGCTCAGAACAGAGTACTGAGCAGCTGAAACCTTATATGCTTACGTTGATGTTTTTAGTTGAATTTTTGTTGTTCTTTGTTGATTTTTCTTGCTTGTGCTTCTATGTGTTCCTCAGAGGTAGTGGATTGAGGGATCAGAACAGCAACATCTAGCTGGAGAAGGCCAGCAGCTGAGCTTATAGCAAGGATCTAACTGGTAAAAGCCATATTTTTGCATGCAAATAGTTAATTTTGCAGAGTAATGGGTTTGTGCCTCAGGACCTGCATGCAGACAGCACCTAGACTCTTCCAACATTTGAAGAAGGTCCGGATTGCAAACAACTTTGCAAAAGCCATGCTGGCCGGTAGGCTGGACACCCACAGAACCCCATGACACCTACAGGAAACATCTAAGCACTTACCTTCTGACATACTTTACGATCACTCATACCGATCTATTCCCCATAGCCCTTCATTCTCCACCACTGAAGCCTGCTCTGTACAGACCCGTGTAAGAGATGAAGGAAGATGTAGAAGCAGGAACCACCGGAGTCACCGGCAGAGATCACATGAATATTCTTACCGTGGCAACCACATTGCCTGCAGGTTCAGAATTAGGTAATGCCTGTGCTTGAGGTCTGGAGCCTTGGAAGAACAAGGGCTCGCTGGAGGAGTGTGTAACTTGGCACTGACACTGCATGTTGCTCACGTAAAACAAACAAGAGTTAAATCAGGGCTACTGAAGGCTCCTTCCTAGCTCCATCCCCTTTTTACCGCTTGTTTCTTTGCCAAGATTGATGTTATCTGCACAGCATTCTCACCCAGATTCTTATCTTTCATGTGGCAACATTGCAAATGCAAATATGTGTTTTCTGTTCATAATGAACAGACCAGTGACTGAGCAACCACGCACGCACACACGTGATGTCAAACCCTAATGAAATCACAGACTCCACCAATACCCAGTGACATGTTCAGACTGCAATCCCTACTGGGCATGTAACAGCAAAGGCAACTGCCGAGAGCATCCTGGATTATATCCAGTCTCTTCCCCAGCAAAAGAGGGTAATTAAGCTTTTGGGCATCAGCTCGAAACACTGCCTGGGAACACTCCTTCATGCAGTATTTTCCCAGCAGAGGGCACTTGTGATTCACAGACCACTTCGGATATTGCTTTTTGTTATTCTCCACCACCATCTCAAAAAGCTGAAGCAGAGGTGGTGCTGTCTGCTTAAAAATAAAGACATCGTTGCTTTCGCTCCACTTTCCTTCCTCCCTCTCCCCTCCAACAAGTTTTATTAAGTTCTCATCTTTAATTCATGCCTGCAGCAGAGCTGATGTCACTTTTTTTGCTATTAAAAAAAAGATCCACAAAGCACAAGCCAAGCTTACAGTGGTATCTCACCTACTTTCCTTCTCTATTTTTATTTTCACTTGCAGTGATTTGTTAACATTCATTATCCTCAAAAACTGAAAACACATTCCAACAGAAACATGACTGTATCACTTTGAGAGGAAAGCAACAAACCACCTATTAGATTACATGATCCATCCCCTGCAAAGGCAGGACACGGGCCACCGGAGACATATCACAAATTAAATCCTCCAGTTGTCTGCAGGGGAATCGCAGGGTGTTAGGGACCCAGCAAAATAAACAACTTAGTAACTGTTAAGGTGAATTTCCCTTTGGGAAACTGTCGTTTCATGGTGGATGCAAAGTGAGAATGAGGGAGGACGTGTGATAAGACAGTGTGTGTGGGAGAACTTTCCAGCAAAACCCTGGGAGTTGAGATGTTCTTAACTGCTAAATAAAAAGCAGAAATGAAAAAAAGGATGTATTAATCAACTAACTCACACATCTGTCCTAAGTTAAAACACTGGGAAGACCAAACACTGCAGTTTTGCTGTAATTCTGCTTCTTTTGCATACAGCTGGGATGTGGTTTTCAGACTGGCAGCACCATGTAGCTAACTGAAGGCCAGTCAGCCTATTTTAGGGCAGTGAAGATACCAGGAGGCCTGTCCCCATTTTTCCTGCTATGAAATCCTATGCCTATGCCTACCAGGACACTCTCCTAGAGACTAACAACTCAGCAGGGTCCCACCAGCATGCACTTGGACCCACCAGCATTCCACATCTGGCATTTCACCTTCTACCAACAGCCCTGGGGACACCTGTAGGTAATAGAAATTTTGTAGAGATTGATCAATGTTACACTGCAGACAAAAAGAAGCTCATTCAGTTGTAAGTAGCCGAACCGAACAAGTAATTTCCTCTACAAGTTATGTAATTTAGAATCACTCTGGTTCCTCTTGGCTCATGGATGAACAGTTTTGTTTTTTCAAAAGTCAGAGCAGCGGGTGGTGTGGTCATGTTGTGTAAGATAATGCAAAGAGCAGAACAATTACTGTCAAGGGAAAAGACACTGTATCATAGGCTTTGTATTTTTTACCGTGTTTTTTGGAGCAGGACTTCTTGCAGAATCGCTTGTTTGTTTGTGTCAAGTTTTACTGGAATGTACGTTATTACCAACCATCTTTCCAAAACAGGAGAAGCTGTCATAAACACGCTTAAATAAAATGCAACGAAGTCACTGAAGATTGCTAGGATTGCGCAATATTTTTGTAATAGTATATTGGGGAGGAGGGTTCTGGGAAAAATCAAACCCCAAATCCCAGAGACTGTTGCTTTTGAAACAACAAAGAGTGAGCCCCAAATACATCAATAGTTATACTGAAGTCAACAGAGCTAAACTGATCTACACGATAAATTACTCAAGTATTTTATTCGTCTGTTGCAGGGAAGGGGCACATTATTCAGCCCACGCAAAGCAGCAAGAGGAACCATATGAGGCACCACGAACACAGTGTTAAAAGTTGAAGTCTAGACTCAAAAGCAAAAAAATGTGGAATTAGGCCCTTTCTATGTTCCATACTTTGCCTTTAGGTCTTGTAGTAGGATATTTCATTACACAATTTTGTAATATCTTTGCTGTTATTTTACAAAAGCTGTAACTGTCGATACCAGATACTTGAAGTCAGCACCACACACCGATCCTATTCTGTGTAAACCCAGCACCGAAATGCCTCCCCACATCAGCACCAGCTTGTAAATCATTAACAATATTGGGAAAAGAGTGTATTTCCCTGTTGGTTGTTAATCACTAGCAGGCTTGAACATATATTCAGTAGCAATGATTTTAAGGAAAATACATTAAATCTGCAATGAAATGATGTTTGGCTGGATTCCAAATCCTCCATAGTCCACAGGCACCTTTCTATTGCCTTCAGCACGCTCTGAACCACACAGTACTACAGGCTGTATTATGGTCCTTATAAAAACAAA
Source organism: Falco peregrinus (assembly GCF_023634155.1). Classification (NCBI taxonomy): domain Eukaryota; kingdom Metazoa; phylum Chordata; class Aves; order Falconiformes; family Falconidae; genus Falco; species Falco peregrinus. The sequence goes on along the minus strand of NC_073722.1, from coordinate 85,976,257 downwards.
AACCACCCAGACAATCTTCACAGCCACCGATTCTGGCTCACACATGAACACACAACACATGACTGTGAATATCTAAGCTATGGCCTTCACCAAAGCTATGAGAAAGCTCAGTGGTCATACCTGAATTCTGTAATTCAAGGGAGGTAACAAGGAGCAAACTGGTTCCAAAACTCATGGCAAAAAGGTATTTTAATGCAGACATAGCTCTCAACTGCACAGTCCCATAAATTACTCTGTTGTCACCACTGAGGGTGCAGCAGAAGCTATCAATATTGGCACTATGGCCAGAAGGAATTTTTATCAGATTACAGGTTTCTGGAATAATAATAACAGAAAAAGCTAGCCAACAATTTTTTTGCAAGAATAGTGAGTTTGGGCAAACTTTTTAACACAACAACCTGCTCCAAGCCCAATCCTGCTGCTTCATTCACCTGTTCCCTTAAAACATTCCTTATCCCACCAGCCAGCCAGTGCGTCAGTGCCAACTTATCACAAGCAAAAACACATCTGACTCCCAGCTCCTGAAGGACTGCAGCAGCCCAAAGACTTCAGCTGCTTCCACCTACCAGCGGCTTCCCCAGTGCAGGGAGAATGAAGGGATTGTTTGCGTCTCTCAACAGCCCTGAAAAACTTCATGCCACCACTGAGCTTTTGCTGAATAGACACGGTGCCAGGAAGACAGTGGCTGTGAGCTCCTGCTTGTTTTCAGGCCTGGCAGTGATGGATTACATACAACCACAAGTTGGGCACAAACCAGCTGTCTATCTGTCTTTTCCAAACATCTTGCTTCAGTTTCTGTATTACAGAGGTGCCAATGCCTTGTTTCAGGATGCCTGCTGCATAAAGACCACATATTTCTCTGAATATTTTACTGTCACACAGAGGGACTGGATGCTTCTTGGTGGTTTGGGTTTTAGGTTTTTTTTAAAACGCTGCTGCTCCTTCCCCAGCACACTCCCCATAATAAAAGTCTGTTCCCAGAGGCCTAAAGCTGAAATGACAAACTGCACTGCAGCTTTTCTCTGCACAGAAACCCACGCACACAGATCCCTCTGTGTTCTGCTGACACACACACTCCCCCCAAGCCTCCATCCACTCCTGCCAGGGCACTGTGTCTGTAACAGCAGCACCTCCAAACTTCATGGTTCTGCTGTGATTCCATCATGGACTAGAGGGGAACAAAAAGGGAGAAAATGCAGCTAGCATTCTCCCCCCAGCCCTTCACACACACACTAAAGGGCAAAGCAGCATAGCAGCTTTGCAAAGAGTCTAAACCTGCTGTGTCCAAGACTGTATATTATCCTTTGTATTAATGTATGCAGATACTACATGTACAGGCACATATACAAGTTTGCGTGGATTCAGTTACTCCAAAGGATGTCTAGGGGAAAGGACTATAAACAACATTATCCAAGACAAGTAACTTGGTGCAGGGGGAGATAAAAAAATACTGTTTATTGAATTTGGGTCTGATTTGGGCCTGTAAACCACCAGGACTAAGTGTTGAACACACTCTGAAAAGCCTTACAGTTCTGCAGGCAAAGCCGCAGTAACACTGCCATGCTGTCCAGCAAAGGCAAAGCAATTCCCAGGGAACACCATGGCTCTGACTGCAGCACTGCCTATATAGCAAAAGCAAAACCAAAACACAGATGGAAGATGTTTCCCTTTTCTATCCCTGAAGGAAAGAAGGAAAAAAAAGAAACAACCAACCCCACACCACCCTCCTTAGGTTGAAGAGGAGATCACAGGCAGGAAAAACATGTAGGAGTCCAGACGAAAGGCTAGAGCTGCAGATCAGGCATTGCTGCATCTGCTCCAGCTACACAAAATTGTTTAAAAAAAAGCATTATGAATTTTTCTCTCTCTTTAGATGTCTTGCCTGGATGCTTTAAAGCAGCCTCAGAGGAATGTGCTCTTGGGTCTGAATCCCGTAGGAAATTATCCTTTGTGGTGGATGGTCTCCCCTTGGGGCCTGTCTGTGTGTTTTGCTTTCATGTAATCCTCCCACCTTGGTTTTCTAATGTAATGCTATCCACATTATTATAGCTCTTTGATACTCTCAAACGGTACTTACTCATGCTGTCATATTTTCAGCTCTTCCAGACTGGGTCTGGCTGGCTTGGATGGCTTGTGGTTCATGCCATAAATATTTAGCTAAGTCACCAAAAGATATCATAGAGCAGTTACGTGCCAGTGGCAGGCCTTGCATACAGGAGTGCCTGGGCCATTTGCTCTTTCCAAGCGGGATGTGCTGGTGATGTGCACAGGCATGTGCTCTATAGGAACAACAGAAGCCTAAAATATAAGCACCACTCTGTCAAGGTTTGCTGACAACTGCTAACTAGTTTTTTGTCCTAGCTCCCTTTTCTTTCTACAGCTTCTGTTCCAAGAAAGTTCGGCTGACTACATGCAAGTTTTTTGAGGCCGTTCACTACTGTGGTTTTGATCAGTTTTCCAACAGCCTGCCAGGTCCAGCATCCTGACTTGTAGGCATGACTCCTACACTACCTATGACTGAAGTTTTCTCAAAAGACATGAATCTTCACTGCCACTACTGCTCTCATTTGCACTGACAGTAGGGTTTTGTGGTTTCCTTTCTAGTTCCTCTGCATCACACAACCTCGTATTAGGTTTGCATCACTGTCGTCATATCACTGATGCACCACGGGAATTTAACCATAATGCGAGTGTTCTCTTTTCTTCATTCAGACATGAATTTACACCCTGACAAGTTGGATCTTTAATATCCCTCCTACACACATGCACAGAGACAACTTCAGTACCTCCCCCGCTCACAAAGCGGATACCCTTAAAAACATGAATCAACGTTTACCCGCAGTTTTCCTACAGTGCTATCTAACTACCAGCAGTTATCGCCCATGTGTAGGAACAAACTCAAATACCACTGTATGGCTGACTGCTCTCCTGTGGTTTCCCTCTTGAAAAGTTATCTCCACTTGTAATGCAGGCTTCATAACAGTGAGGAAATGCAGTCCATCAGAGTAACAGAATATAGGGGACCTGGACTCTGTCTCTAACCCTCCTGTTTGCTTGCTGGGTGCCCAAAGCTAATCCAGCACTCATCATGAGCCTCCTTTCGGTTTTCCCACCTGCAAAACTACAATAGTAACTCTCAGCTTTTCAGCAGAAGACTAAGAAAACAATGACAAAAGGTAAATTTTGTAGCTAGTCAATTATTACCAACAACTGTGCGCTGCACTCAAGCTTCAAGCTTTTAATCTAACACAAGGAAGTATTTCATTAACACAAGGCAGAAAAACTTGCACAGCACGTGTGAAGAGCAAGTACGGTCAGTAATGACACTTCCCCTTAAATTCTGAAGGCTTCTCTGGAAACTCAAACTTGGCAAAGAAAACTGATCGCATCCTGATTAAGTTGGCCCGTTGTTATATAAGCTTTACTGCTACAGCTACATGAATTTCTGGCCTGGGTGGTTTAGCATTAAAAGATGTGGCCAAAAAACGCCAGGTCACAGCATCGCTGTCCCCCATTTATTATATTACTATAAAATATAATATATTCACATTATATTATTTATTTATTATTATTCTAATTATATATTAGTCCATAGCAACAGGGGTTAAGTAAATTTCCCCCCCTTCCCTAAAGGGGACTCATACAAAGGAGAAATGTTCAATTCCATCCGTCCTGAGCTGGTGCTCAAACCATGCTGTGTGGTAGCAGTCCTCAGGCCATTCCACCAGAGTAATGCTCTAGCAACAGCAGCACAGCAATTTTGCTTTGTCTTACTGTCAACTGTGTTGAAAAGCAGCAAAGCAGGGAGAGGTTTTGCTTCATTCTCGACTGCACAGCAATAAATCGACACAGCACAGCTTCAGTCTGCTAAAGCTTAAGGAAGGAAGAAAACAATTTGGGGCTCACATCTGTGCAACAGCTATGAAGAGAACCTACCCATCTCTATTCCACCAAAGAACTGACCTAGCTATGCAGTTCACTATTGTTGATGACATTAGCTTTAGGAAACTCACAGCGTGTTTATTTTGCAAACAGCATTTTGCTTGGAAATTACAAAAGGATCAGAAGTGCCACTTGCTGTTAGACAACATTATAATGCAAAATGAAGCACAACCATTGTGATAGGAGAACACATTCATTAACTCAAGAGAGTTGGCAGTCTTCAGATATTTAGTAGTTTTTTCTCAAATTCAATCCCCTGGAGTCACACAATCCAAAAATCTAAATTTTCTTCCTTTAATAAAGCATTTTTAGCAGCCCTCATAGCTGCAGGAGTTGCAAGTTACTTACCTAAAAGGCAAGTATAAAGATTAAAAATTTTAAGTTGAAGTATGATCTATTTTCAGGGCAATATCATGACCTTGAACATCAGGTTGGGTAACTCAGAACAACCAGCATGCAAGACTCCTGTTCCTTATTATCAAAACCCAACTCATTCATCAGTTTATCTTTTTAAGGCAGTTTATGACTGCTTACAAAACAAAGACACTGGAATTCTCAAAAGCCATGGGCCTAATTCCTATTAGGCTACACAATTGTGCTTTGATTGATGTTACAATAATGCTGCAGTCATAATTAATTGATTCTTAAATTATATAATGGTCTTTTTCACTTTTTTAAGCAGTCTTTGACCTGTAAAGACGTCCGCACTTTGAGGATATTCACAGGGTGTGCGCTACTGTAAGAGTATCCAGCAGTATTCTTGCAAAATTTCCTTTCTGGAAGATGTGTTTTCCGAACAGGGCCCCTTAAAAGAGCACAAACAGATCTATGCAAAGTCTATTACTTCTGTAGGAAACCAAACTGGACATGTCAAGTTGCAGAGGATCAAAAGGAGATGGTCACATCCTTTGAAAATGCATTAGCAAAAAAAAAAAAAAACCCAACTGCAACTGAAGACAAAGCAAGCTTGGCTACCACTTATTTTCTACATGTATCACTTACCCAAAGAACCAATAGCTCAGAAGTAGTCATAAAGAAAAAGAAAAAGGAAAAAACCCAAAGAAAAATTCAAGTTTTACTATCTTGCTGTATATTTGGAGAGCCCACCCTTGACACTGATGTCCTGGGTTTATGCAGCATACAGAATCGCCTCCCTGGCCAGGCCACCAATGGAAAACATCATCAAGTTGACAGGACTTAGATGAATGAAGCTTAATGACAAATGGGGGAAAAGACCAGAACAACGTCGAATCTGGTTTCCTTCTGCCTTCCATGCTTTGCCCACACAACTGACAGAGCCACAGTCCTTTCAGTGCTGCTAGCACTAATTAGATCTGCACAGCTAGAATGGAATACATCAGGGTTAAAAAAACAAACTACCCTCTGAATCCACTAGCACATATCCACAAGAACTATTCATTTAAACTTCAACTTAAATACGTATTTATCTTTGTGCTCTGAAGTCTGATATACCTCATTTTCAATTTAACCTCTCCTCTTTCATGTGTTGTAGAAGTTGTACAAGATCATTTATGCAGAGATATAGTACTTACAAAAAAATCAAGCAATTGGAAGAGCCAAACATTACAAAAGGTCAGCATCCAATGTGCGGAACCCCTGCACCCTGTCCAACTGGAGAGATACAGGCAGAAACCATCAAGTGCATATTAGGAAACATCCTGTTTCACGCACCTGACAGAGCACAGGAAGGCATAGCTGCAAGGAGGGGAACACAGGCCAGATCATCCAGTAATGTAAACTATAAAAGTAACTCCTCTGACTGCAAGCTGGCTCACAGAGTCAGACTCACATAGCCACTGAAGTCACTGGGGCAGCTTGTAACGCAAAGCAATTCTGAAGGAGAAGGTGGCAGATACGGAGCCAAGGTGGGGAAATACGTCATTCAAAGCCCAGAACCTGAACGGAGACCTGGCCATGTGCTGCTTCGCTGGAGCTTCTTCTCAATGTGCTTATCTTTGCCCCACTGCACTTCCCAAGAAGTACCGCTCACCGCAGAGGGCACAGTTGAGTGCACATTAGGCTGAGGGTCCTAATCCCCTTGCATCTCTTTTTCTTTTTTTAAAGAGTAAAGCAGGGGATCCATCACCCAGAGATATCTTTCAAGTACAGACAAAAATCCCTACAGTTTTTGCAGGCCACGTACACAGCTGTAAAGTCACAACCTCTCCTTTACTAACCAGCACTGAGCAATTCAAAGCAGAAGCCCAGCATGAAAACCTCACACAAACAGATCTAGCAAGGTGCTCTCAAAACTTTCATTTTTTCAAGCTTTATTTTACAACGTTTTGACAGGGTCCAGAGTGCCATTTGCACCCTTGACCCACTACCAAGACTGTTTACTTTTTTTTTTTAATGTGAGATGTAGATTTAATAGCTTTACATTAGGCCTATTCCAACAGTAATCTTTGAAAATCAAATTCCAGCTACTAGCACATGCAAGGTTAGAATGGTTTCCATTATATACCGTCCAAGCCTCTCATCAATACCAAGGTACCTAACAGTCAGAAAAGGTCAACTTGCAACTCCTATGTGTAATAGGAACACATTTTTAGACATGACATAGTTAAGGAGTAAAGTACCTCAAAATAATCTGCCAGAGGTCATATGTGAATCTATAGATGACCGATGCACCTTTTTTAACCCACTTGAGCAGTGTAATCAATAAACTGCCCTTCTTCCTTGTATGATTGTGTTAGCACACAAAGGGGATTTTTATGTAGGGTAAATTAGGGTGAAACATTTCTTTCCAGTGGAAAGACCCGAAAACCATAGCTAGACACAAACATAAACTTTTTAGTCATTAAAAAAATACATGTTTAGAGGTATTATTTTAACCTTTTACTTACCAGAGTAAGACAGAGTAAATATATGCGGTAGAACAAATGACTTGAAATTGATAAAGGAAAAAATCAGCACATGGCATTCGGAGCACCTGCCTCAAAATCAGAGACAAAGCCATCTCAACCTGGCAAACTAAATGATAGAATTTAAGTTTCATAGAAGCTTTCTTATTTTATTTGCATCAGCCAAAATTTTCTCCCCCCTCCTTCATGCCTTCTCCTTCATACGCTATCTCTGGTAACGTTTCTGTGCTAATATTCCCAGAGCACTGTTTATTCTCAATAAAGGGCCAACAAAAAATTGGAACAAATATAACATGAGATTTCAAATGCAAGTTGCAAATAGCAATAAGTAATGCCTCCCCCCACCCCCCATTTGGATTTACATTAGGTTTCCATCCATTCTCTTTTCTGAAAGTTTTACTGCACCAAGGGGGCTCATAATGTAATATGTGACAGCAAGCATAAGTTAATGAAAGACAGTAACTTTTCAAAGCATACATGCAAATACAAATATTCTGCAAGTATAACTAATGTAGGTTTCTCTCCTTGAGGAGAGTGCTCTTTCAAAACAGGCTCTGAAAGCATGCCCCTGCTTGGCTCTCAAGAATCCACCATGTACCATCTTTAGTGGCTTGAACCCACTTTAATACTCAAGTATAGCTCATCAGAATCAATATGCAAGGGTAAGCAAACAAAACTCACCACCAAACGCCCTACAAACATTGATCAGCTTCTCGCTAATACAAAATACAACTTAGGTGTCTGGCATGTATGGACAGCTACTATCACCTTCATTTTGAAATGGTGTCAGCTACTTCAAAAATCTGCATGAGCAGAAAGACTGCAATTGATTATTTAAACAAGCAAATCTGATTAAATCTCTTGTACTACCTACGGCAAGAAATAGATCCCCTATGGGCCGTAATAGGCTAGAAGTAAAAATAAAGGAAGGTAAGTAAAGAAAAAGTAAAGGAACATACCCACGTTGTCTTAAAAAACTGCCCGCCCCAAAACCTGCTTCTCTCAGGGCAGTGGTGTGGCAGTTCCGAGCATCTGGCAGAGCTGCGTTACAGCTGTCGAGTAGCGCACACATAGCCCAGAGCTTACTGAAGCTTTACAGATAAGAGATAAGCAATTCTTTATATTTCACTCAGACGTAGATTATGAGCCAGGGAAAAGCAAGCTTAAAAGGTGAATGGCTTCTTTTGCCATTAGTCAAAATATCTGTATAGTCTCCAAAGAAAGCTGACAGCGAGGTCAAGCTACAGTATGGGAATTCTGTAGTTAATAAAACCCCCTGTATTTTAAGCTCTGAGTCAGAAAAATCCGATGTGGATGACCACTTATTGAAAGGGTCATCATCCAACCAAGAGAAAACTGCCAGAGCAACAAAGAGCCCAGAAATATTCCTCAGTTTATAGAAACCACAGAGAAGGGCAAATTCTAAATCCATCTCTTTCTAGTATTAACCTACTTTGCCTTCAAGGATCAATTTATCCACTAGAAACCGCATTGTGCTGGTGCAGTCAAGTTTCTTCTTCTCTGAAATCTGAGGTTAAATCATAAAACAGAACTATTGTTTTATGGCTGCACACTGACATTTAAATATTCCTCTAGCTTTAAAAGCATAGCTCAAGTACTGCACTGACAAGCAAGAAGCGCTGATACAGACCCTCGCCCCAAGCTGGTTTGTTCAGTTTTCCTCAGTGGAGCAGCTTTACTTTTTACTACACTCTAGGTGACTGCACTGTGTGTTGGCATTCTCAGGATATTTGTAGAGTCAGAGCTTAGGAAGAACATTTATGCGTTTCCCCACCAGCTCCCAAGGCCCTGAGTATTTCCCCATTGGAGAGGAGTTGGCAATGTACCCAGCCTAACGACTGTGCCCATTCAGGCTCGTCTGCACCTGCGTGGACACTGAAAGAGCCATCCTAACGTAGCACTAACCTTGCCCAGGCACCTTGTACCGAGAACACTGAAGCAAAGCTTGAACGGGGGCCTCCATGGATCCTGCAGCATGACTTCCCATGCAGTAAATGACACACTGCGAAACAAAGCCAGCTCACCGAGTCTTACAGCAGAACATCCCACTGCAGCGCAAAGAAAAACCTTTTATATCTAAAGGCAGATATCTCTCCCCCACAAGTCCAACTTTCTGCAGCTGTTTCCCTTTCTGATATTCATTCTTAAAGCATCCAGTTATATTCTTCTCCTCACTTGCTCACATTGGTGCTCCCAAAGCAATGAATTTAGTTTGCTAATTACCGCAATCAGGGGAGATGGGGAACATGAGGCACAGATTAAAAAATTGCTCAGGGTAGGTTCTTTCTTAGCAGTTCACCCTTGTGATATATCTGTGTGGTAAGCTCAACACTGAACAGCACTTGACTCAGCCTCAGTTTGGAGTAGGGAGAAATTAATTGCAATCTAATAGGATTCAAATTGGTACAAGGGATCCCATCATTACGGGACAAGAAAGAGTAAAACTGCAGTACATTAGCCAGCTAGCAAAGGGCTTCGGTCAATGCAGTGGAACAGGCAACACCATCGCTGAGACATGATGAATTGATACCTCAATAATTGTAATTTATTAGTCGGTGGTGCTGATCTAGCACATGAACCAGGTAGGAACAGACTAAACCTGCGCAGTGTTTGTAGAAGGAGTGATAGTCCCTTTGCAAGGTCTAACTTGAAATAATTTTACACTGATGTGAAGATGTGTCACAGCTTAATTCAAGCAGCAGTTATGTGTACTGGAGGATGAAAGTGTAAATCAGCAGCAGACTGGGAAACAGAAGGCTCCCGTTATCAAATGTCAGTGGAGTTGCTCCCTCACTGTGCAACCTTTAACAAGTCACTTGACCTCCTGGTGCTTCAATCAAGGCAGCTACAGCACCGGGTTAGAAGCAAGATTCCCATCATAATCCACATTCGCCCTCTGTGCTTCGGCCTTCCGTAAACTGCAACCCATGCCTAGCCATATTTGAAATGGACCGGAATTATTACATGAGACTGGCCTGTGGATATTTAAAGTCATGTGTGACAAACAGGCTTTATGTAATGAATTACGGTTAAGCTGCAAGAGTAAACTTGACAGACGTGCACATGCATTCGCATTCACACAAAACCCAACTGTCCCACTTCCACATGAGCAACTCCAAGGGAACACCTATAAAGCAAAATGAAGGTTCAGTTGTGGCATGGATGAATGCACCTGCAATGATTTCCTTCCAGGTAGCACACAGACAGGGTAGTAGAGCCCAAGGCAGCAGCGGTTAACAAGCTTGGATCCTCGTGGGCTTACGTTCCTGTTCCTCCTCTCTGCTGAAGCCTATGCTACTGAGTATTAATAACTTGTTGCTAAATTAAGCAATCATTCACATGGCTAGCAATGCCACAGCCCCCCTTGATTTTGCTGGACAGGCAGAATTTTAGGAATTTGGAATATTCTCCAGCTAGATTCAGAAAACAGAATGTAACCCACCAACACTGAAGGTGCCAACACAACTTGCTGGCAGCTGCTATTCCCCTCCTGTCTTCTGTTAAGGAAAATCTTTTGGATGCCAAACCCACTGAAGCATATCTACCACCCTCACACCTAGCTGGACCTTAACAACTCCTTTTGCCTCTTCCCACCTGAGGTCAGTGAGAGAAAAGCAAGGGTCTCTTTGGCAGTCATTCCAGGGAGGATCAGAAGACCACACTGAATGTGAAGGTCTGGGTCTCTGAGCTAAATATGTAAAAAAATCCCACTGCTGAAAAAACTAAAAAGGATGAATTCGTACTGAACTGCAGAAAACGTTTTTCTTGGCAAGCCATGGCTTTGACAGCCCTTTTTAGCCCACTGCAATCAGCTTTATGTACGTCTCATACTCTAAGCTGCATAATCAAGTGGGGCTATTTCAGAGTAATAGATACCTGAGCCCTTTCTCAAGCACACGTGAGTGGATCTATTCCTTCCTAAAGCTGCCCAAGAAGCCAGTTACTAAAGACAGAAAACCACAAAATTATACACTCAGTATTCCTAACCAGCTCTTCACCCTAGAAGACCTTTGGAGGGTTTATAATTAAGAAAAAGAAAATGCTTAGGCTAGAAAACTGGCCCAGCGAGTTTGCTATCAAGATCCTTCCCTGGGTTTGTACTTTGGAAACACCCTCAGTATTCACACCTAGTACTCAATCATGAGATGATGATTAATACCAGCCTTAGATCATCCCCAGCAATTGCTGGAGCTTTCTGCAAGGTTCTTGGTGGACTGAGTTATTGAACAGTGCTCAGCACCTCTAAGCAAGCTCTTGGAAACTGAAGCTGGCATCCATCCTCGGCACCTCATGTGGCACATTCACATGGCATGATGCAGAAATACTAGCTTGGATGGAGTGACTTCTCTGATGTCCTCCATCTGAACCAGTTCATCATGCTTTGGGTCAGCTCTGAGCTGATGTGGCAGTGCTGTTTCCAAATCTAGTCAAGTCTCTGCACGATGCTTCAAAACTTAAGGCCAGTCCCTTAAATCTTGTTACCAAGACTCCTACTGCAATGACCTCCTCCCTTCCACCTTTAGGTTGAAAAAACAGCCTCGTATTTTCCTGTATGTCAATAAAATAATCATGTCCTCTACTAGTTTTCTCCTGTACATTGCAAGTATTTTAAAAAGTAAAAATTATCATCTCCATGCTACAGATAAGCAGACAAAGGTTGGCTAAGTAATTCACCCTGCTGCCCACCAATCCAGTGGCAGAACTTGGTAGCACAAATCCTTGAACCTCAACAACTCCGCCAGTTAGCACTATTGGAAAGAATACAGAAAGAATATAGCCTCTCCTCCTCTCCCAGAGTTATTTTTTGAGGAGGAGAAGGAGGAGGAAGAAAAGGGTTTGAAAATTATGTGTCTGCAGTGTCTGGAAACAGGAAAAAAAACCAAGTCAGATATAAACTACCATCATGCTAAAGATCAAAGATTTCTATTCAATTCAGAAATAAGAATACCACATAGAAGCTAATTCCTCATGGAGTGACTACCAGCTGAAAGTCAGTATCTGATAGTGAAAAAGATCATATCACGTGTTTAATTTTTATTTTCACATACATAGTTTAGCATTGGAAACAGCTAATTTTGGGGATAGGCAGAAGGAAGAGATTGACTTTTACTGATTAAATCATAATTCTGTCAGAACAACCTTCAAGTCAACAAGTATGTCAATACTTAAATAGGAATTAACTAAAGGCTCTCATTTTGTACTTGTATAAAAAGCCTTTGTTGCATAAAACAACTGAAAAAGCCTTTAGCAGATACACCTTAAGCAATTACAGCACATCTTAACTGGTCTTTGAACGGCAGGATATACCTAATCAATGTAAGTCACATGGTGCTGAATACTGCAAAAGTCTCCATTTTCTACATTCTGCAAATGAATACAGCTGAAGCAGTAGAAAATCCCGTCATTACCACTGTAAATTAAAGACATTCTGCCAAAATGAATATATAATAATCATTATGAAAATAAGCACATGATGCCACAGAAGGAAGCCTCTGAAACGATCAAAAATCTTATTTTGAGTCCCATTGACGGAGCAGAACATACACCTTGCAACAGTTTGCACGTTTTATTTGCCTGGATCCATCAAAATAGAAGAAACACATTTATTCTACTAAGAGGTACTGGTAAGTGAAATTTATGTAAATGCTTAAGTGAGTGACGAGTACACTGTATCAACAAGTCACTTGGATTCAGGCTCCCAGCTAATGGAATCCTTGTGGTGGTAATTTCTTGTTAAGAGCATCTTTTTTTATGTGTGTTTACAAGACTTGAGTAGCAGAGAGTCTACTCTTGGTTTGTTTTCTGTTGTTGTTTTTTTAAAAAAACTATGCTGGCTCTCACTGAAAGACTTTACAAGTCTGTAAGAGCTCCCACTTCTGCACCCTCCTAACCCAGCCCTCATCAGCAGGATGGTCCAAGCTCTTCAGGACCAAAAGCCTAGTATACATGAATGCTCCTCTTCCAGCTATAGGCAGACCTATCGAAGTGCAAGCCTCCAGGGTCTACATCACTGCTAATTTACAGACACAACTCACACTTTCTTTTTCATTTTGCAATTGAAATAATTTTTCATAAACCCAATTCTTCTCTGTCCTATCAGTTTCAATAAACTGGAACAACCAGGTATTTATCAAGTTTCCACACAACTTATTCCGTAACTCACCTGCCTCTGGCTTTGCCTTAGGGGTTATGCCTATTTGAGGTGACCGAAGGCTGCCAGACAACAGTTCAGTTCCTAGTACATAACACGCACATGCGCGTGCACACACACACACCAAACATAGTATTACTTTTTTTTCTCTAGGACAATGTAGAGTTTATTACATCTGCTATTACAATGTACCTGTAACAATGTTCTCTAACAAGCAGCCCTAAGGTCAAATGTGTCCCTTGATCAATTTACTAGCGGTCCCTGGTGCTGCTGCTGTGGGTAGACTGTCTGGGGGGGTGGGGGGGTGGGGGAATAATCCCTTTATTCTGTTGCTTCTCTGTAAATGGGAAAAAAAAGGCTGTCACAAAGACATTTTTCTTCTCCCTCTGCTCTTGACAGGTCAGGTAAACAGGGAGGGAATATCTCGCTGCAAGGGACTGTAAGAGACCAGCATTTGTACAGGCATATAAAAACATACTGTTTATTTACCAAGCTACTCAGTGCATCAAGGTGATTCAGAATAAGGCTAAGGGGATTGGGAAGATGCCTTAGCAAAACACCTGCAAAACTATTTTGCATGACAACAAAGAAAAGGCACTCTGGATGCAAGTGTCACGTGGTTGTCTTTATACAAGAATTTAACAATTCGGTATATTGCTATGGTCAAAGCACTCTTGACAAGCAATAACACTCATTCAGAGATGCTCCTAGCAGTATAGCTATCACATCAACCTACTCCTAATTTGTCAGTAAAGCTGTGACTGTTTATCTATTTTTTTTGCTCAACAGATCAGTATCGACCACTAAGTAATGACTATACCCAGAAAAGCAGGCTTGATACTAGTAACTTGCTACAGAAATCACTTGCTGCTTGCACTCAAGCAGCAGGGAAGGAGTTAATCTCAGTGGCCAAAATGGCTGAGTACCACTGTTACTCATGCCCAAGTGCTTGACTTTTGTTTCATGTGTTGTGATTTATTTTCACCTCTAGTGCAGCTTTTACTCACAGACTGGCAGTGACGTTAATGGGAACTGCCCTATTCAGCCCCACAACCTGGAGTCAGGCTGGAGCTCCGGGAGCCTCCAGCTATTAGCAGAGGATTCTTGGGATTGTCTTTGCTTGCTTGCTATGCCATGATTCCCATCACTTCTGATTAAAAATGGTAATTCCTTCGAACAGGGAATGAGCAGCCCCTTTAAAAGACACACCACCACCACCACCCACCCAAAAAAAAGAGAGCAACCTTTGCAAATGACCCATAATAAATAGGTCTAAATAAAGCCTGAGCTGTTCCTTACTCATGCATAACTTCATTGCTTCTGTTCCCTCCACACCCTGCCCAGTTGGCATAATTTGCAGAAGGGTTTTGGCATGGACAATTGAAACACCCACAAGCCGCCTGAACTAAAAAGCTTGATCCTAGAGTCCTTTTCTTTCTGAGCAAAAGCTAAATGAGACTTTTATTTTTATAACACAGGTCCCATCTGCACTGTAGGTTTTCACCCATGAAGGCTGAACTCCAAACATGTTCCCAGATTACAACAGCTACTGTCCACAGCATCTCACTCCACACAACGGCTAGAGAAGGCTTAAACCCTGGCAAAACTCCAATCTTTACATTTCATATGACCTGCATAAAATTCCCCCTAAATTAGCAGACTCCACCTTCTAAAACCCAGAAGTCACCACACATGGGAATTAGCACACACCTTGGTGTGGTCCAAAACCAAGACATGAACAAAAAACAAGCAAGGGCCACAAGGAACAGTCACAAGCTTCTTCAAAGACCATGCATTCCCACTCTGTTGCCATACCCTGAAACAATTTTAATCCATCTTTCTCTTTAAGCAGAGACAGCACCACCACCGACGACGATACAACACTGACAAAGGAAGGCTTAAATTCAGACCCAAATTGTTATTCCCCTCAGCTAGGCAGTTACGCACAAGAAACACTGCTTGTAAACACTTCTTTGTCGAACACTCAATTACAAGCTGTTTTATGAACAAAATGAGCCAGTCGCAAGGAAAGCAAGAGACAAAAATGGGGAAGCAATCTAAAATGGCATGCAGCCATTATGCCACCACGTCCCCGGTATCACTCGGCCACACTGCCAGCCCCTCTTACAGGAGAGCACCGATGTGTGCTGGGAAAACACTGAACTCAGGTTTTCAGAAGGGGGTTCAGGTTTTGTGGACCTAGAATTTTTTCTCTGCTGTTAAGATTATTTCCTATGTGGGAAGCAAATAATAACTTTTTTATTTTCATGTTACTGGCTTTGGCAGCATGCACCTGGAAGAAATAGCACATGTATGAACGAGGCACCAGTTAAAAAACCTCAATTCAGGCAACACTTGTAATATGACTCTGTTCCTTTGTGTCATCCCCGTTTATACCCCTATACACTGATATTGCTACATGCAAGCTGAAAAATAACTGGAAAGCACATTCATTTTCCTCACAGTAAAGCTGCAGATATACTCCACAACAGATCTACCTTTCCAGCTGAACTTTCTCGATCTTATAACCTAAAGCACTGAGGCACTAACTCCAAAAAGATACCTACAACTGACAATACAGCCAATAAACATCATGTTAAATTACAAAATACTGCCCTATGGCAAGTCAAAAAGTTCTGAGACAGAAAGAGAACTTTATGAGATCCAGCAGCACCTTCCAGGAGGCTGCAATATTACAGCATCAGAGGGCTATTCATCACGGCACTGTTATTCTAGCTGCCCTGCACAGCATCCACTACTTGAGCCACTACCTCATCCTTGGATTTTTTTAGCATTATTAATCCAGCGGATAAGGTTTCCCCTGGAAAAGGTTTTTTCCTTGTTTTTACTATTCACTGTCAATGAGCCAAGGAGGGCTGTATGAGGAAATATTACAGAATGCAAAATAAAACCTATTACTAGTCTTCAACTTTAACTTGCATTGGATCTGCAGCTGAAGGAAGAATCGAGCCTGTGCTTTCCCTAGTGCCCATATTAAAGCCTCTAACCAGAAGAAAGTGGAATGTCAAAGGAAGGGTGAAGACGAAAGATTGTTTTTAAATTAAAAAAACTGAATATATTTATGTAATTGACTTTAGACAGTAACATTCTGAATCCAACAGCTACCCAATTAATACTTTGTAATCTCAACAACCCCACTTGTAAAGGAATTAAATTGAGAGGAAGGTACCAGAAAGGAGAAGGGGGGAAAAAACCACCAGAAAAAAAACCCCAAGTTTCATATAATGATAATAAGATTTTATACCTATCATTTTTAAACTTAACATATTAAATATCCTCCTTGCTAGGATTTTTAAACAATAAAAGTAATTCATTTCAAGGCTCAACTTCAGAAAAACTTTAGAATCTATTTACAGTGCTAACAGCTGGAGAAATTGTCCATAGACAGGGCATATTTCAACTCTTGTGTTAAAAGATACGTACATATCCAGCTATGCCTTAGGATTCCCTCACCCAGTAAGCTTGGAAGAGTTTTAAATCTATCACAGATCCCTGCTGGCTTTACTTAATTCTTCAGGGTTTTTTAGACAAATCATTACAAAAATTGCACAGGTTTCACAGACTGATTTTGCCAAACAAATAGTGCAATGACATTCACCAGAATAGCTACTAGTAACCTTGCTTGAAGGATTAAAGGGAAAAATAAGTGCATATTCTAGCTAAAAGATGTCTTCAAACCAAAAATGTGCTTACTCAAGCTGCGTATATTCTCAACAGCTCATGTAAACCACCCATCAGGCAGAAGTATGAAAACTAGCTCCCTTAAGAATCCACACAGCAAAGAGGCCAAGGGATGTGGCCAGCACTGCCCAAGGGTGCAGTTTATGAAGTGAGAGCAACTGAGAGGTGGAAAACAGCATCATCTCTGATACACTGCCATGAAGAAAACCAAGTGAACTGGACCAGGCAAAGACTGGCAACTGCCAAAGGGATTCTGCTACAGCTCCCAGTGCACCGGTCCCAGCAGTCTTTTGCACAAATGGAGGTCTGTGGCCCACAGTAAGCAAGGAAAAATTCTGCGTGTTGAAAGTAACAGTATCTCATGAAAAGGTATTTATTCTGCTTCAACCAGAAGTGACGTTGGGATGTAATTTTTATGTTTGTTTTAAATCAGCTCAGATTTAGACTGGAACTGCACAGATGGTTTAATTATTATACTGATAAGCATGTGAGAGGAAGAATACTGTCCGTCTGCATTTACTACGCTTGTTTCACAGACACACAAAAAAATACCTGTGATCACCCCCAAAATTACAGGGATGGTGACAAGGAATCATACCCTACCCTGCTGCCATTCAGAGGCCTTGTATTTTATTGCAGACATTTGGTGCAAGCCCGAGAACAGGGGCTACAATTAGGTAACAGACCCCAGACCCTTGTGCAAAGCTAGCTAAAATATTAGGCAGCTAGTGCTTAAATCAAGATGGAATAACCCTTTAGACGCTTCTTGTCCAAGCCAGAAAAAAACCATGCAAAAAGGCCACAGCTGCTTCAGCCGCTTCTAGATCCTAGCCTTTTCTGCAGCATCTGCATTATACCCAGGAAAAAGGGCTCTACACAGACATAGGTGTCTCATAAGACACCTGGAATGTGTGCTGTCTCAATGTCATGAAAAGATGTCAAGAAAAACTTCCAGCCATGGCTCTGACTCTCTTCAAACAGCACACATAACCGGGAGTAGCCAGAGCCAGAGCACCATTCAAACAGTATTGTGTTTCTCCATTCTTCAATTTGCTAAAACCACGAGATACAACAGAAGTGCTCTATCTTGGTGCCTTCTCTTCTCCAAAAGCAAATACACAAATAAAACAAAACAAAAACAAAACAAACAAACAAAAAAAAAGCGGGGGGGAGGGAAGAAGGAAAAGAAAGAGTGCTTTGTGCTTTATGTCAACCAATTAAATTCAACAGAGAAAAAGATACAAGTGGTTATAGCTTCCTGTAAATTACTTCATGTAATTAAATCCCCTTCTCTAAATTACAAACCATTTAGCTCTTCCTTATAACAATGTAACCAATGACCACCAGCAACCTTTTTACAGCATCTGATGCCACATAAGTTGTATGCAATGAAATTTCCTTTTTATTTCTCCCTTTCAAAAGAAGCCATTGTAATGAGATTCATTCACAGCTACTTACAGAACATCAGGGAGAAGAGAGGATTGCTTTGTTCCCCTTTATTCTGCACTTGTCTGAGGCTATATTTAAGCAAATGTGACCTAAGGTCCTTAGCAGTCATCTAACTGCAGGCAGAGAAGTTAAAGGTGACCTGCAAGAGTTTTAAAACACAGAGCGTACAACATAACTTCTGCTTTACACTGCAGCAGTATGGCTTAACTATCTTCCTATCACTTGAATTTTCTGACCTTTTTTAACTTTCAAAACACCAGGAATGTCAGATCAAGTCTTGTTTGCAAGCCCATGTTTGCCAGGGACTGCTCTGGTGAGATGAGAGCTGCTCTGCATGGCTTCCTCCAGATTGCTCCATTTATGAAATGTCTGTGTGCGCCTCGAGTCACCCACGTCTGCTGGGCCACCCTTCACTGGCTCTGCAGCTATCGCATCTTCTCAGATGGGGAACTGAGATGGAGAAATAAGGTCTCTGAAGATGCTGCGGTTCAGCTTCACTGGAGGTAGTGCAAGAAGTCCCAATGCAGAGAAAGCACTAGTAGCACCCAGTGCTTTCATCACTGTGCTCTCTAAACCTGCTCTAACACGTGTTACAAGTGCCAGCAGCCATCTGGAGGCCTGAACACATTGCTGTTGCCCAAATGCTGTTAAGTGGGAGAGGTGAATGGGGACAGATGGGAATTCTGGAGAAGAGGAAAAGCAGGGACAAAGAAGGCTGAAGCCAGTGCCGCAAGCAAAGCCTCAGGGTCCAGCTCTGAACACAGCAGGGTCAATACTATTATAACAGCGTTATGATCCTTAAATAAAAAGCAAGGAGCAGAGTGCATGTGGCAAGGCACCGCATCCCCATCCTCATGTCCACCTAAGCTCTGCTTGCTCTGCCGCCCCCGAGCAGGTCCCCACCCAACTGAAGCCCATGGCAGTAAAGGTGCTGGTCCAGATGAGCTAAACATTGCTTGACCCAGCAGGGAACCAGCATCCCCCAGCTGCACTGCTGGGCCAGGGCACACCAAGGAGCTGCACTGAGTCATCTGAGCCTCTCTGGAAGGATCAGACAAGTCCTACAAGAGCAGAGATGAGTGGGGCTCACGGAGCAGAAATATGGGCAAGTGAGGGTCAGCTACAAAAGGGGAACCCACTGGTCCAAACAAGTGAATGACTATTTCACTGCATCAGTGAAAAAGACAAAAGCTATGTTCTCCTATACGTAACGCTTTCAGCAGCCAAAACACGCTTTACGTCACTCCGTTCAGAAAATAGTATTTGCAGTCTAGCAAAATTCAGTATATGCTTCTGTTTCATGCTTCAGTGTTATTTTTAAAACAGTTGGATGCTCCCCCCCAAGTTCTAATAAACATGATCTCCTCAGTTTATGTTTCCCTACCAGAACTGCAGCGGGTTTTGAAATACATTTTTCCAGTTTAAGCAAAGGCCTTCTCCTGCCATAGCTCCCAGTGGTTTTATGGCACTATTTTGCACCACTGTTCCTGAAGCACAGTATGTTACAAAGATCTGTTACAGAAGCTGTGTCATAGCTCTCAAAAGGTGGCTGCAATGCTGTGATGAATTTACCTGTGTCACAGTTACAATGCAAATCTTGTGTGAGGTTCATACAGCACTTGAAAGAAACATTGAAATAACGAAACATACCACAAAGTTCTCCCTCTGTTGCAGACTGGGCTCTGCAGCCACTTCAGGAATCTCGATGAATTCTTGGATAAATTTAGCAAAAACAGCAGCACTTTGTAATAGCAGGGTTTCATTTGGGAAATAAACATCCACTATTTATTTACAAAGGATTTTTCTCCTCCTGCCACTGCTGTGCTATGCCCACTGCTTCCCCTCTACTTTGATGCAGAAAACAGAATACCAAGTGCCTAACCAGGACTTAAAGCAGATTTTTAAATTAGTTCCTGACAGTGCAAACAGATTGCTATTGATTGAAATGAGGCTGATTTTAGGCCTTGGATTAGCAAACCTAATGACTAAATACTGTATTGCCCATTTCAGTACTTTGCACCGTTAGTCCCCAGTGGTTTCCCAGGCAGCTGTGAAGTCTCTGCACTCGCAGATTAGCGTGAGAGAGCAAGGCAAGGCCATCTGTGCCTGTGCGGTGCAGCCCCAATCAGCCGGAAATAAGGACCTCCTCCAAAATCCCCCGGGGCCCGCCCCGGGCACTACAACCTCATTAAGAGCTTTGAAGCCAGGGAGGCTGTCCACATGTTCCCAAGGAGCACGTGCTGGTGAAGGCTTTGCTGGGCGAGAGCACCACGCCTGGCCAGAGCAGGCTGCCACAGCTGGCCTTGCCTCAAGCTGGAGGGAATCCAAGCACCCAGCGAAGCCACCTCCCTGGGCTTCCAGACAGCCTGGCTGGAGACAGTGGCAGAGAGGCTTCACGCTATGCTAACAGACCAACTCTCCCAGCAATCATAAATGCATACTTAAAACTAATTGGCACAGAGCTTTCATGTCCAAATTGTAAATTCTTGTACTTACAAAGGTAGAAATGGATCCTGGTTTTAAGCAACACATGAAGCAACACTTTCCTGATTAAAAGAAAATGGGACTTTTTTTTCCTTTTGCTTTGTTGTTTAGTTTCAAAGAACATTTAAATAACAATATCTGCTAATGAAAAGGCTAACATCAATTAGAAACAAAAAGAAACCAGTTTGTATAATTTCAGCGTTCAAAAGCAGTGAAATGCAAACACCAAAGCAGCACACACCAAACCAAGCCAATCCCCAAAACCCACACTAAAGGCCCCCTTTTTTTTTTTTCTTTTTTTTCCTTTTTTTTTTTTTTTTTTTTTTTGGTAAGTTGGCTGCCTAGAATTCATTTGCTTTTAATAGCCTGAGATACTGGAGGTAATAGAATAAATTGCTATTATAGTTAGACCCTCATAGACACAATTCAGCTTCCAAATGCTACATTATTAAGACACGGAAGGACAGGCGTATCTATACCTGTCCTCTGGCCTACTGACAAAGACTCCAAAGGTTATTTTTTGGACTCACTCTCCTACGTGGCTGATGAACCTCAGCTAAGAAAGGTCTGTTTCAGTCTCTGAACTCTGCATCAGTTAAGACAATGCTCTGCCTCCAGCCCACCAGTGGCTTCAAAAGCACATCCAAGTTTTTGATTTACCATTTATCATTATCTAGAAAAAATACAAATAAGAATCAAACAGCTATGTGTTCCTATTGCCCAACTGTCAGCATAAGCAGGATGATACTAAAGGGAATTTTCCATACAAGGTTATTGCATTAGCCAGATGACTTCCTAGACTGCTTCTCTCTACCTTGGGAAAAGCCCCGTGGTCTTTCAGTACCACCACCACACACACAATGGGGCCAAGAGTATGTAACTCGTTTGAAGACAAGCTATCAATTTTCACCAAGACATCAAAAGAAACAATGTGCATCCAGGATGGAAAATTACTTAGTGTATCATCTTTACTCAGATCAGCAGTAACCCAGAGCAGTGTTCTACTGGGGCAGGGGGGTGCGGTGGTGTTAGATTTATCAATGAACATTGGATAACGTGCTGATGAGCATCACAGAAGAAAAAAAAACCACCAAGATGAATAGGTAATCAAACATGTTAGTATAATTTAGCAGTTCCAGTCCAGCAAGAGCCACAGCAACAATATACATTAATCATCAATAATCCTCAGCAGTTTGACAAAGACTGGGGACCAAATGAAACACAGGAATTAACTCTGCTTTCCCTCCCTCCAGGAAGCTCTGCTGAAGTCACAGAGATGTCAACACCTCTGGAGCAACCTGACAGCATTAGCTTTCTTGCCCTTGCCTCCCAAGCTCCAAACCCAGCACGCTATTTATGAGCACTAAATATGTGCTACACCACCCCGTTCTCCTCAGCTTCTTTGAGACTCTTCCTCATCTTGGGTGATTTAAACAGTGAGTGAGAAAAGGAAGGAGGAGGTGTAAGACACTCATCTCCATCACAAATGACTATTTGCTGAAGAGTGTTATTACAGCCGTATTTAACATCTAAACATATTCAATATACCATGATGCTCCTGAGCTGACTAACCACAAAGCATGAGGTTAAACCAACTCAAAATAGGGGCAACTTTCTCCTATTAGCCCCAACTCTCTTCAGAAAGAGGTCAGCCCATTTTTATTCTACGTACAGAAAGGGCAATGGGTCCTGAAAAATCAGAAAAACCCCACTGTTCTAAATCCAGGGTGACCCCAGACTGCTCAGATGTTCAGAAGAATAAACAACTCCAAAAAGAAACCCAGACAAGAGAAAACCAACTCAGCTAAGGCTGGCGAAAGACTCAAAGTTCAAAGGGTAACTCCAAAAACTAGAAGAATTACTTAGGACAAGACAAGGAAGTGTAACTGGAACTAAGAGGCTTCCTCATGTATCTACCTCTTACTTCATCTAAACGAATTATACACTCAAGCATAGAGGAATCCTGTCTCCCACAGGCACTGTCTGCAGCTGTAGTGGGGATTCCCTTCCACAAACCACTGGGTTAGTCTTGGCTTTTAAAAAAGACAATGACTCAATTTCCAGCAAATACTATCGTGTTGAAAGCAACTACACACTTTCCAAGGGGCAAGCTTCACTGCAAGGCCACTGGTGACACTGAAAGACATCACAGTTCTAAACAGTTTCTCATTCCTTGATGTACCCCTGATGACTGTGAGAGGGTTTGTGGATTCCCATCATAGAGCACCAGTTTCAAGTCAGCACCCTTCTCTGCGCACATACATTGAAAACAGTCCCAAATCCCAACAAATCTTTGGGCAAAGGACCTATGGCTATTTGAAATGCCCTTTTCCCTATGCTTGGTTACAACAGGAGATAAATGTGTTTGAATGATTTTTATACACAGTTGGAGTAATAGGCTGGAAAGGACTGACTGGCTTTTGCAACCCTCTCCCCATACTCTGAGGTACCGAAGAACCATTCAGGAGCAAACAGTGATTTGGATGCTTTGTCAAAAAGAGTGAAGTATTAATCTAATTTTCTAAACAAAGCAGACAACCTGACACTCAAATCAGCTTACCACTTTGCACCTCTCTACAAGGATTAGCAGAATGCCATAATTATAATGCCCAATTTGATTTATTAGAGGAGGCTGCATAAAGAAGATGACAATTCAGTAGCATTGTGAAGAGAAGGGATGAGAGTATAAGGAAAGCTTCAAATTGAACAGTAATTTCTAAGCAACATCTCAATATAATCAGCATTAATTACAGTAAGCTTTCCAAATTAGGTATAAACCTATGTTTAATAACCCTGAGATGCAAAAATCACCCCCAAATTCCAGGAAAGTCAATATTACAGCCGATTTGTCTAGACAGCTTGGCAGGATATGCCAGAATTCTAGGTGTGAACTTTGTGGTTATTAAAAAAAATAAAAAATTATTGAACTTGTCTGTATCATTTGCATAATTAGTTTGAACTAAGAATAGCCTGGTTTATCTGGCTTTGATTTTACTGCTACTTTGATCAGCCTTACAGACCTGCAGATGTGTCTGGTTTTCACAACTATATCAGCCAGGATAATACGAGGTATTTCAAAAAATTCCCGTTTCAATATAAGATGAATTCTAAGCGTGACTTGTTTAAAGAGGCAGAGTTTATTAATGAGTCACTCATTACAGGATTTATTTTATATTTTTTGTGCAAGCTCCTTGCTCTTTTTGGAGTTTGTTACTTATGGGGTGGGTGGGTGGGTGCCTGCGTGTGTGTGTGAAGATTAAACAATGAAAGTTGCATTCAAGTTTTCATGAATGTGGAGGCAAACATCCTGTTTAATCACTGATGTCAACCAAATCCTAGCCAGAAGAAACAGATATCAATGTCCTTATTTTTCAGAGCTGAAATACAAATAATCTAACTATTTGGTAAACTAAGGCAGCAACATACAATTACAGAAACTGGAGTTTGGCCAGTGTAACAAAATCTCCTATCCCAAAGGTTTCTAAGGAAGTATCACAAAATCCCTAGTGGCCACAACTACTTGAAACTTAGTCTTAAATTTCCTGCAGAAGATGTCATTACCAGCAACCCTTTCCTCCTCTGCAGCAGGTGAGGAACCAGCTCACCCCACCTCCAGGAAGAGGGGACCACCCCACCGCCCAGCAGAGCACAGCCTCACATATCCACAACGGTGTAAATACCTGAAATGTACCAAACCCCCTGCAGCGTAATTTCAGACCTGAAGAAACAACTCTAACACCTGTAGAAAGGCAGTATTTACTGAAGCCAGACTTTCATGTTAGAGAGACTGGTGGCAATCGAGATCTAATGACCTCCTGCAGTGCTCCTTGTTTCCATACTCCAACTGCACCACTCTCAGTTGCACCAACATAAGCATTTGTAAGGTTACTCCAGGGGCTAGAGTGGAAAGTGAGCCAGCTTTACATATACTTTGCAAGGGTCACTGGACTCATGTTTGGGCCTTTTTCATGTAAATAAAAAAAACTGACACAACAGCATCTTTACAAAGACAGAGGAGCTGAAGTAGTACAATACCATAATCCTGGTATAAGCAGCAGGCAGGAATAACCATCCAGCACTACTGCTTCTAAACATCTTATACCAAAGCCAGGGACCTCTTTTGAAATACATGCTTAGCATTTTGTGGGTTTGGATTACAAGAAAAGGATCCTAGTTGCTCAAACTTTCATCAAAACTAAAACGTGCATCTATTCACCCATAATAAAAGGTCATTTTTATTTGTACAGAGTGAATATTTGTGCACAAACTCATTGCATCCGTAACCAAAGGGGGAACTGAAACCCCATCACTCAACTACTATCAAAAGCAAACAAGAAACTTGATATATTTTAACTACATACATACTGATGAGTCTAAAACCAAAACATCTGGTATCACTTTGGGGAGTTAAAAGAAAACAAACCTGGCAAATACTTTAGTAGGAGTGCATGGTTACATGATTTGCTACCTAAATGTTTACAAGCAGAAAAGTACTAACATCTTTATGTAAGTCATTTGTATTGAATTCATAGAATCATAAAATGGTTTGGGTTGGAAGGGACCTTAAAAATCATCCCATTCCAAGCCCCCTTGCCATGGGCAGGGAAGAAATCCAACTGTTTACTTTTTTTAAATAAAAAGGAAGAAAACAGAAGTCTGCTAATTAGCCAACAGAAGAATGCGGCCATGAGCAGTCCATTAGAATTTCTAAGATACAACCTGATGAGCCCTTCTGAATGAATATGCTACAACACAATCACAAAAGATAGTGTGTGGTGGTGAAGTTATGCTGGGGGTTACATTAGATAACTTTAACCATCCTTTCAAATCCTGAAATTTTTAAAGCCTGAAAAAACCCATGTCTAATAACTGGACAATTCAATCTTTCGTTGTCTGGCATGCATACGGAACTAGTGTCACAGAACAGAAGATGTGGTTGTTGGTTTTTTTTTTCATCAGTGTACTTCTTAGCACAGAACAAATGCTGGAGGGTCAAGTACACTGGTCTTCCCACGGGCTGCCATTTGGTACCATGTTGACAGACAACTAGGAAAGAGCTTGTTCACAGATACAGGCTGCTGTGCCACATAGATTTCAAAACCATGAATGCACACTGGGACACCAAAAATCCCCCTGCAGAGCAGCAGTTAAGTGATAAATAGCCTGCTAGCCATACTGCCTCTTCTTTGTCATCTCCCTGGCTCTGTACACACTGTGGTTCAGGTGGGAGTCTCCACAATCATCCCCTCCAGCATGACAACTCTTAATTCATTAATGCTCTACAACATTTTAGAAGAGTGCAGAGAAAAGACTCCCCAGAGCACAACTTCCTCCAAACTCACTTTTCACTTCTAAAATACTTGAATAGTCTCTCCTTCGCAACATACTGTTTTGGGGGCACATGAATTTGATTCATGAGACAGACATATTCATGTTTGCAACTTCCCAGGTGCACATAACAAGCATGCCTTTCCCCAAAGAAAACTATGATCCGACTGATGATTTCTATTTGTGTAAGAGCCATAAACCTATGGTGTGGATTACCACATTGTCTCAAAGTTGCAGGATACAAGGGAGGTTTGCTCCTTCCTTCCTAGATTAGCTAGTATACCTCATCTTCCATTTTAGCTTATGAAACCTGCCCACAACACAGGACCTGTGCACTTGGCCAGAAGTCTCTTAAGAGACATTGTTTTCACCAGCACAGTTAGCAGAGAAGGCAGTTACATTAACAACAGCAGCAGGACAACACTTCACAGTGGCCAATGTCATAATGCAGTCTCTTCAGAGGAGAAATAATTTCCCTACCTGTTTGGATAGCTTCAAGGGGAGTTTCTTCTTCATCCGTTCTTTGCCTCTTTCTGCCTCTCTCTCAGAGCTCCCAGCATCGTTGTTGTGGCCATTTTCACTCGGCTCAGCAGACACACAGTTTTCAGACTCTCTAGGTTTCTTTCCTGGATGCCTCTCCCATTTTTCCTTCCGCTCCTGAGGCTTTAGCGACATGTCCTTCTGTAAAGGAAGGAGAAAAAAAAATAAGTTCTTTAGGTTCTTTGAGACTTCTTTTAAGCATTAAGCAGTACAAATATTGAATAAAAGCACAAACAAGACAGCATGTTCTTTCCAGACATGACTTAAGATGAATAATTAGGCACGCACAATGCAAACAGTAATTTTAGATTAGATTAGGATGAACACTCTCCAGGCTATGTGTTTCATTAATTTCAGAGATGCTGGTACTGGTTATGAAAATGAGTTTTCTTCAGATTAATTCAGGAACCATACATCAACAGCACATGAACAAATCAGCATCCTGAAGAAAAGCTTTTAACTGTTCAACTGAAACAGAGGTGGTTTTTATTTTGGTTTGTTTCTGATCTCAGAAAGCAACATATCAGACCCCCCTTGGGCCTGAGAGTCTCTGATTCACAGTAGCATTCATATGGAGAAATGCACTTCTAAAGCCTACCGCGCATTCAATAAGCACGCCAAGATCAATGGGATCTAAGCACATAACAGAGGTTGAACACTTCTAAGTGTTAAGTGTCTGCCCTGAATCAGGACTATAACGTACATCCTAAGCACAGTTTAAAAGCGAGTATGTCATGTCATGATGATTAACATAGGAAGTGAGATCACAGAAGGGAATTACTACTGCTATCTCTGGCATCTTTGAGGGCTGAAAGCTGAACTCTTGGTGACAATATATCAACCTCTCCCTCTACACACACCACACAGAAAGCATTTAAGAAATAATATGCCAAGTCACAATGATGTTAGTTCATTACAGCTAGATAAATTTTTTCCTCAGTGCCTTTTATTAAATGCTCAAGGGTAAAAACTAAACTCTTTTTGGAATGTGTTATAGAATCTCTATCCCAATTATTTTTTATGCAAGGTAAATACATCACATGAGAAGATACCTTAAAAACACCATTTACCATGTCAAAATTTGTCAGCTTCAGCCACAGAAATTTTTTTAAATGCCTCACTTCTGACTCGAAGTATTACATCATGGATATTTGTATCCTACATGAATGGAGTTTGCAATACAACTCACTCATGACAACACACACACTTTCAGCACTGCAAAAAAGCTCATGAAAATCATTAGCTCTCTAGTCTCTCAAAAACTAAAGCCCAACAAAAAAGAAAATTAGGAATTGGGATGAAACGCCCTGCTGATTGCTCTAGATTACTTCCTCCCCCTCTAGTTTAATTAGTGAATTGACTGCCTCAGTGTGCAACATGCTGATTCCACTCCAAATTACTCACTGCTTAAAGTTACCCTTCCTTGTGAAGTGAGATGATGCACTGACACTTCAGGGTCACAAAGACGTTGAAATTTGAATCATGATGATAAAATACGTACAGCTGTTTCCTATTCCAACCCAGGCTGAAAGACAATTAGCCAGCACCAGCACACAATCTCTATACACCTTACACAGGGGTCCTGCATGCTCAGCAGCTCCTCTTAAAGCACACATATATACAGCAAGTTGCAAAACTCCCAAAGATACAACCCCCGCCCCAAAACTAAAAGTAGCACTGTCTCCAGAACACAGCTCAGCTTGCCAAGGCCATAAGTAGTGAAAGAGCAAGGAAAATTATTTTCTGGCATTATACTCCGTGAGGTGATAAAACAAGGAATACCAATTAGTGTTTAGTTGCTCACTTTGGTTTTTAGCTTTAAGATAACACTCTAAAAGAAGCAGTTCGAGACGCCACTTAAAAGGTCACACTGTCCTATTTACTGGGAAGTTGCTAAGATAGAAATCAAAACGCTGAGCTTTAGTAACTAATCAGAAACTAGTGCAATAGAAATGACATCTGTTAATTGACACTCAGCAAAACATTAGGAACAGAAGTCACCAAAAATGTGCACTTCTTCATAAAGCCAGATGCAGCTGCAATGTGACAGCAGAGGCACCGAAGATGCTGCATGAAGAAACATGAGCCCCTGGTAGGGAGAAAGCGGGCTGTGGCAGGGGAAGCCACCACCTGAAAGCACCAGCAAATAACGCGCTGCTGGCTCAGCTCAGTGTCATGTTCACTTTTAAGGATGCTTTCAAAGTCAGTAAATGGTCATTTTAGTTCAAATTCTAACTGGCTTCACACGGTGACTGGGCCTCTGTTAATGCCTTAGGGAAAGTCTTCCCTCAGTACCCACAACACATTCACTGCAGGTTTTAGACAATTCACCACGTGACTAGTCTGCAAATCTGTGTTTTTCCCCTTGCTGAATCCTACAAAATTCCCTACTTAGAAATTTAGCTTTTTATCCCCGTTTTGTTTGGAGATTTAAGGTTTGTCTCATCACTGAGCTACTAGCAAAATTAATTCAGGGAATACAGTCATAACTGGATCAAAGCCAAGGAAATAATGCATTCGCTTGTAGTGCCACTTGCGTCCAAGAATCTCAAGCACTTTCCAAACAGCCGTGAATTAAGACCCAAGCCCTGATAGCTGAGGCTGCTGCTTGCCTCTGGCAGGAGGAAAGCGGAGGGAAGCATCCTCAGCTCTGCAGCACATCTGGGGCAGCTGCAGGGAAGAAGCCAAGTTTCTCAGCCCCATGACAAGAGAGCCTATTGCACTGTCCCATTCGTCACCACTTCAGCAGAGGAAGCAGCTCACAGGACTTTGCTTTTTGTGGGAGCGCAGGACACCGAACTCAGCTTCTCCCTTCTGACAGAGGGTGACAGTGGGGCTATTTTCTATGCTGCTAAATGCAGACCTCTTTGCAGCCTCTGTCAGAGAGCAGGAGGGGGCTAATGGGGATTCTGTCCTTGCCTCCTTTGTTTCCTTTCTATTTACTCTTTTAAAAGAGCCTTCCAGCAATTGGTCTTTTACTAAAGTTTATGACCTCCAAGTTGGGGACCTCACTTAGCACAAGAGCTTACTATTTTTGGACGTGCATCTGTGCTTGTGCACAGGCAATAGCTGGAAAATTTAAACACATACAGAATATAAAGCACATCACTACAGTGAACCAACGTTTATTGATGCACCTTGACTTCAATCCAGAAATCCCAGCTGGCAGGTGAGACCGGCCTCTGACAAACAGCTCCACTGAAGCCTTCCCCGCAGACAAGCCCAGACCAGCAGGTTTTTTTGCCCTTTGCGCATCATGTAAAAGCCTAGGGCTTCACGCAGCCACAGTGTATGAAGTCAAGCCCTGAAGTCAAAAGGTCTCCATATCCAGCCTTGTGGTTTCTGCCCAACCCAGGCATCAGCAGACCTGGCTACCTTTGCTGTCAGGGCCAGTAAATCTCCTCCTCCAGGGAAGGCTGGTGGATCCAGGCCCATTCTCTCTTCTCGGTTCCAGGAAGGAGATTGCCAAATCTTGTTCCAGAACATACAAAACTATTTTGTTCCTTACTACTCTCTGCTTCCAGGGCTGTCTCCTACCTGTCCTCACTTAGGAATCTCTCTCACACCTTCCCAGGGCAGGCTACAGTCTCTCCATCTGCAGCCCCTTGTCTGTCTGGGCTGCAGATGGAGTGCAGATGGTTCTAACTGGCTGCATGGTTACAAATAAGCAAGAATTAGGCCTTTCTTTAGAGCCTCTCTCCTGGTAGTTACTCCATGAAACATACAGATTCTATCTCCCCATTTGCTTATTTCGATGTACCAAGATACCAAGGGACACTTCAGTGGAAAACGTAATTGTGGTACTTCCTCCAGCTGCTCTACCTGAAATACTTTGCACACCAGTAGCTGTGAGGATGCACGGGCAAAGACCTCAGCCTAGACTCTGCAACAGATTTTGAAAGTCCATAATAAAAATGTCTGTGATTTCCGCCCCCCCCCCCCCCCATCACTATTTGGCCCAACCCAAAGTTAAGTAATTACACCTCTGCTTGTGGTGGAGCTGGCAACATCCTTAATCACTTGGAAGACTCCTCCCTGAAAAGCCATTTCTCTTCTGTCACCAAGGCACACTGCTCAGTTTAAAAATAAAGCTACGAATAATGAAGGTGCACAGCCCTCGGATCTGGAATGAGACTATTCTTACCCCTAAAATGCTACAGCAATACATTTCTGCACAGTGGACTCCACATTGTCTGTCTGATCAGGAAGCAACCATGAGCTCTAGAGGACCCTGGTGCAAGCTCACATCCAGAGTCATCCACTGGCTGCAGTTACCACTGCCTGTTTGCTCAGGCCAGCTCAAAATCTACCATAATCCTCTGAGTTTACACAGCACTTTGAGATCTCAGAAAGCATGTAGGGGGAAGCTGGGGTCGTAAATACCTTTCATACATGGGAAACACTTAAAGAACATGAAAAAAGTGTAAAACCCACACAGCTAAATGAAAAAGATCAAATGTGCTGCTGGCGTGCGCAGGACAAAAAAATCACCTATGGTTAATAAAATAACAACCCTCAGCCCTCAAGTTTCAGTTTGAAATGCACCTGGTGCAAAATCAAGTCCATTTACAATCCCCTGTCCCCAGGGCCCACTGGACACTGCAAGGCTCAGACAGACCTGCAGCCAAGGACTGGTTGCATTCCGCTCCTGCCAGCCTGTCTCTGCCGACTTCAGATTATATGGGCTGATTTCCCAGAAGGGAAACTGCCTCCAGCTTCTCTCTCCACAACTCTTCAATGCAGCACTTATTCCTGAAGTAAGGGAATGTGAAATATCCCACTGAACATCAAACAGGAGAAGGATCCATGCAAAGGAAATAATTAAAAAAAACCCAAACCACCAACCAAGCCACTGCTGCCTCTAAAACTGACCCTGCTTGTCACTGTTTCTGTCTTCAGCTTCTCTCAGCAAAATTGCAATGGAAAAGCCCCCGAGGATCTAAGCAGCATCTATCCTTATATCAACTTTATCATGCAATTAGCAGTAGGGTTGTCAAACATGTTTGTTTAATAGTTCTGGGAGAGATCCTGGCTCAGAGAGGAACTTAAACAGATTTATTTTTAGTTAGGTTACTTTTAAAATATTCCTATTGACCTGATATCCAGTTTATAGAACAGCAACGTAGAAACAAATGCTGACTGAATATTCTCGTGCTTTCTAAGTAGGCAAAGCATGTTACAAATACAGACCAGACCGCTACGAAGGAAAATCTACTGTCCATTTAGTTGCATAAAGGTGACACAGAAGACAGTAATTCAAATGGAAAGATAATATTAGAAATATACATGACAAACATACACAAAAGGAATTAACTTTAAAGGCACAGATTTGAAGACGGGTCCATAGAGAGAGAGACCACTGCAAGAACAGGAGCCAGCACATGAAAAGATCAGTAGCCAACAGGCAAATGAAATGAGGTAAATAGTGAGAGAAAAAGGGGAGAAAAAAGGAATGTGATAAGAAGTAACTCTACCGGAGGGTATCAGGTAGGACCACACCAAGATGATCACATTTGAATTCAACGTGGTGAGCAGGCAGCAAATGCAAGTGAAGATCTTAAAAAAGGAGCAGGAGCGTACCTGAACAGTGGGAGAGGAGAAGTTGTTTGACAGCTCTGCTCTAGAGAGTTATGGGGTAGAAAAAGTACACAGTGAGGGCAGCAAAGGGAAAGGAGGCGCAGAGGTAAGGCTGGCCCGCAGCTCGGCACAGAGCTCCTCGCTGGAAGCCCCACCTGGCAGCAGGCCAGCCCAGCTTCACCTCCCCAGAGCTCAGAGTGCCTTGGGAGGCACTCTGCTGGCATCTCCAGCCGGCTGGCTGCAATTTTCATGGATGGGGAAGTTGTCACTTCTCCTGTAATATAACACACACTTGTTTGTTTTACTTTCCTGCCCTCTCTTCTCTCCCACTGAGAACTTCACTAAAAATGTAACTCAAGCTCCTAGCCTTTCCACCAAAGCCACTACAACTTTTTTAGAGGGAAAAAAACCCCCGAAGAGTCTAGATGTGAAGTGACTTTCTTGCTCTGACCCCACATCCAAGCAACGCCATCAATATCAATTAAAATGATTGCAAATGAAATCCTTGCTTGTTTAACCTTAGACTGCTATTCTCCTTTTGTAGCTGACATATTCCAGATGAGTTTGGGTCTTGCTTTTTAAAATGCATCACATTTGCTATGACCCTGTCACGTGTTTAGCTCAAGAATAAGATGACTTTTTGACAAGACAGCTTTGGAAATGTTAAGACATTTGAAGCTGCCACTGGTTTGCAGGTTTATGATACATGATTTAACTTTAAAGTAGATGAACCAAGAAACTCATTGTAATTGAAACAGCCAAATTTATTACCAGAGGTTGCATTCCTGTCACCTGTCAGAGCTGAAGAGCAAGCTGCCTGTACTCTGCTAAATGCCCACTTGTTACATCTCCCATGAATTAAGACCTTTGCTGCTAGGACCTTCCAGACACTGTACCAAGCAGAGACACCTTGGACAAATGTTACCTCAACACAATGTAGCCAAAAAAAAAGGGAAGGTCAGTATCACTCTACTTTTAAATGCATTTCAATCCACAACGATTTGATGGCTTTGAATGCTCTTTCCTTGCACAAGGCCTGAATAAATACTGATAAAGTGCTGAGCAGTAACTGTTTTAAAAAGTTGGGGAGAAAGTGGTTCCTGCTGTTTGCTTCCTCCTCAATTACTTGAAGAAAAAAAACAGTCCTCTGCCTCCACAGTAGTACCAAGTATCTGGAAACAGAGAGCTTAACAGTTATTTAGGTGACAGCAAAAGTAAGAATGTGTACAGCAAATACTTTCTCTTTTGTAAGAGGTCAAGGGAATCTGCATGAATGTGAGCACATGGTCGTCCATGTCCTTGGTATAAACTCTTCTCCATCATCACCCATCGGGGAGGTGGATACACAAAATCTGCTGTTTTAAGCTGCACTCTGCAAGCTCGACTGGAAGCCAGCCGTGGCTTTCTCCCTCTCCTCCAATTTCCTCTTCAGAGCCTGCGGGTGCCTCACTGCAGAGAACTGCACCCGTCTTCCTCACTACTTACTTACAGACATACTGTACAGCTATTAAAACTCCCACAGGTGCTTGCTGTCCATCAGAAAGGAAATGATCCCATTTTCAGCCATCAGTATTTCCTCTAGTGATGGCAGTAAATGCCCAATGAGTGCTCACAGAATTACTGTCAGTGGAAAGTGTGTCAGAGAGCAAGGGAGCTTAAATGATTGAAGGGAAGCGGGGGCACCATTTTCAGGTAGATGAAATGAGGCACATTGCAAGCCCAGCCTGCCCAGGTTTTACAGGCTGTAGGAGGGCTGAAAGGTGCTGCTTGTTCGTGCACCACAAAGCCAACTTGCCCAGCTTTCACAGCAGGTAGAAGTACATTTTGGCTGAAGCCGAACGGTATCCAGCAAGTAAGCAGCACAGTCATGCACGCACTCCAGGTCCAGTGATTTGGGAAGACATTCCTCAAGTGTGCTGATAATTCAGTGACACTGCTGGGCTCATACTGCTGATAGGCAGCAATCACAAGCTTGTTTACAGAGCAGCCTTTAAACACTTAATCTGAACTAATTCCCCTTCTCTCCAGATTATTTAAACAGGCACTCCTATTGAATACAAACAGCTCCCATTGAGTGACAGAATTAGGACCTGAAGAAGCAGCTCCTTGCCTGAAGCCAGATGTGGCCGTTTCATCACTCATTTCTCATCTTGCCAGGAAGGTAACACAAGCCCCAGTCTCCAGCTGCACCAGCTGGCCCCAAGCTGCCAAAGAAAAAGGCATGAGGGTCCTACCAGCACAAAAACTGGTACAGCAGCTGGATGCTTTCACCATCAGCAATTTTCAGCTAAACTAGTCAGGAAAAAACAGGAAGTCACTGTGGAGTAAAAGAAGCTTCCAGTCTATTTATTACTATGGACAGTAATGCCCAGAAATACTGGCTCTCTCTCAAATTAATAACAAAAGGGGAAGAGGCGAATGTCATGCTTCCATGCGCTGGACTCTGGAAATGGTGTTGAGCCAACCTGGCTGGGCAGATGGGCTGGGCATATGGCTCATTTACCAAAGGCAGGGATTCAGTTGGTCTCTTACATCTCTACTTCTGTATCAAAAGTTTTGATCTTCACAGCGCAAAGTATAGAGCAACCACACATGCCTGTTCTGACCACCATGCGAATAGCTTCCTCCGTGAGACTTAAAAGACACACCTTAGGTAGCCTGGTCATGAATTCAAGAACCTGAGGCCTGATTTCTTAAGTAATTCAAAGCTTCCACCCACTAAATACAAATGCAAAGTTCTAATTTGTTTTCTAGGATTCCTGATCCAACGACATGTGTCATCTCCACTAATTTTATGGTATATACTTTTAAAACATAGACATGAAAATGTTCTGCTCTTAAGGCTGTATCACTTACAGTATGAAAGCTCCAGACAAATCTCCCACACAGTGACACCCTCAAACACATTCACTCTACAAGTAGCTGCGGACATTTAGAGACTCTGCTTCCAGCCTACACTCTCTATTACCACCCTCCTAGGAAGGGTGCCATTCCCCAAGACACTCCAGAACAGAGGTATGAATGTTCTTCAGCAACAGCAGAGCAGTCTGGGAGCTCAGCTTCAACTGCAGTTTGACACAGCTTGCACAGAGCCAACGAACACTGCACTAAAGAAGATGAACATTCGCAAATTCACTTCTGCCAACTACTGCAGGGGTGAGAGTTTCCAAAAGAAAAAACACCCATATCCTGATCCCTGGTGCTGCATGATAAATTAATTTATGTTTAAACACTACAATACTAGGAGGCATTTTTTTTACTATATCTGCAGTTGCCCTCAGTGGTAGACAACAATTTTCACTTCAGCTGCCATGAGGTCTAGAACGTGTATTAAATAATTAGTCCCCTGGTAGTTACTTCTGGCTAGGAAACAAAAAAGAATAAATATAAATGATCCAAGAACAAGAAATACATAGAAGCCGGCCATCTCCAGGAATAGCTGCCCATAGCATATTACTACAACCTAAGGGGAAAACTCTGATTGAGGTGTCTTTTAGCAGGAGAGAAATGCCTTTCTAAACATCTAAATGTCACATGCACTATGGAAAAGTCCAGGACAGTGCATCTGTGCCACCCTCATCACTCTTGCTCATCCTCAAACACGCTGCTAGAGAAATGCATTGTACAACAGAGATCTACAGCTGTCAGTCTCGCCAGCAGCTCTGTTCTCCCATGTCGAGTGGCTTAGTACATCACGTGCTCATAGCTCCTCTATAACTGGTTTGCTAGAACAAACAACGAGCAACCAAATGCTTCCCTATATCCTTAGGGCTTTCTAGAATAGTTCCAAATATTCTAATATCTGAGTCAGGAATGAAATATTCATTTGTATTCTAGGCAAATGCTGACAAAGGCGAAACATACACTATAGTAGCAGGCAATTTTGATGTATTCTGTTACAAAACATTTTCAGTCAGAGAGCTCAAAGGTCATTAATAGATTTTCGTATGTTTACAGACAGCAGCAATTTCAAGCTCTGTAATTTTAAAACTACATGTCAGTCTCTCAACTTCCAGCTGTTATTTCAACATTAGATAATGAACACAATGCAAAGGTTACACAATCACTTGAACCAGCTTATGTTGTAGATCCAGTCACAGAAATCATTATTAAATTCTAATTACACATATATTATTTTACAACTCTTATTAGAACAGCAGGGCAAATCCTCTTTTATAAAGAGATCAACAGTTTAGAAAAAGAGGCCAGAAAGGTTATTCTTTTAACGTGACAGTTGCTCCTCTCTCTCCCTCCATCACCTAAACAACTGCTGATTTATGAGTCTCAGAAACAGTGCTGCACCTTGTTAACACCACACCAGTCAGTGCACATACAGCTATCAGCCTGTATTTTCCTTAAGTGCTTTACAGATCCCTAACATACAGACATTGATGCCTACTTAAAATAATCATCTCTGATCGGGGTGGGGGGAAGGCATTTAGTGGTTACCCAATGTACTGTCTGAATATACTCCCATTTTTTCTTTATACAACTACTTTGTAGTAGTTGTAGTAGCTACTCCAAAACTTAAGAGATTACTCCTAAGCAGAATGTTGTTACCTAAGCTAAAGCTTTGCAAGACATCAGGCTTCCATACCATAGATTTTTATTTTATTTTAATTTTGGACCACAAGAAATCATTGTAATCATCCAATCTGACTCTTTTGTCATGCAGTCAAATGAGCAAAATCACCCAACTGCAAAGTGGTCTTAGGGAAATTCTGAAAGTGCACTAGCAAACTACCCCATTACCAAGCAAGAAAATCAGTAAATTATGTTCTGCTCTTGCCTCTCATTTTTTTCTCTCTATTCCCAGGCAGTGCAAAGTGTTACCCACTCTGGTTTATTCCGCCCAAATCCAGCTGTCAGTCACACAGCATGTAACCTCAATGGGAATTGAAGAATCTCATCCCCAAGATTCAGCTTTGAAGCAGGACAGACCAGCAACGTCCCTTTGTGCAAGTGAGGTCTCCTGCAGTGACAGCAACGCTACCCTGGCAAAGTGATGTCTCTCTAATCCCCAGTGCATCCTTAGCCAGCAATGAATTTCACACTGGGAAATTCCATGCTTTGACATTAAATAATTCCAGCTGGGACTTTCAAAGGATAAGAGATAGGAGTCCAATCCCATCACATTCCAATAGGAAGCCCTTAAGGCTTCGTTTATTTTCTTTTTAAAGAGGAAACCCGTATTTCATTCTCATTTTCATCCCAGTTTCCTCTGGGAGATGAAACTGAAAGCCAGAAACAGAGGGCAAGAGCAGCACTAATGGGAAGACAGACTTCTATAAGACTGAAAAATGACAACGCCAGTTCTTGGGTACATCAGTCTGCAGCATGTGATACAAGAAGGAACAGATAAATCAGCACATTCATTAATGTTCCTCAGAGAAAGGAGTTACTGTACTTTTGTCTGGTTAATCTCACTTGCCACTGAGGAAGAAATAACCAAGCAAATACTCCACCAGGACAGGAGACAATTACAGCTCAAGAGCGAACAAAACCAGCAAGCTGTAGAGAGAAGAACACGTGCAGAATCAAAATGATGCAATCCACTTATCCAAGCATGTCAAATAAGGCCTTGGGCAGGCAGAGCTGACAGGACAATAACCCACTGCAGAGAAAGACTTCAGCAGAGCCGGTGCCGTCAATCACTCGTCCTTGCTGTCTCACCAAATGCAGGGCGAGTGGTGCAAGTTTTTCATCTGCTTTGCCACTCTCTTTCCATTATGTTTAGAGGATTTGGATTTTCCCCCACCCAAGCAGTGCTAAGCTGGGCGTCTTTGCAACCACCTCCTCAACCCATGCTAAATTATGAGTTTCTCTTAATGTTTAGTTTTCAGATCCAGAAACCTCTAACCTGCACTTCACAGACCTGAAACCAAAGGCTGAATAGTTTGTAGGACCTGTTTTCTTCCTGTCTGGAAGAAGACTTTACCAATCAAAGACTAGAAAAAGGGGCATTCATGCCAAGTTTTCCGTTTGCTGCTAGACCTCAATTTTGAAATGCAACAGGGAATTCAAACATTATACAGAGCAGCAACTTCCACCCCACTCAAATTAGTTAAAAGCCCTTGTACATCTCACAATTCACATCTGAGGGCTTAACTTTGCTTCGCATTTACTCTTCACAGTACCTTGTCAATAGTAAACATCAAGAACACGAAATACAGATGTTGCACACAGTATTTATTTGTTCAAATGGGCATAAACCTTTGGCGAGAACCAAAAAATCCAGTCAATGTGAGAGGGGTTAAGACTGAACAGATGCAACCAGAGACTCTGGAGAACAGCCTGCATGGAAGCAGGGTTTCTTGTGATTACTTCTGTCTTGTAGCTCTTAATAAGCCACATCACAGCTGACATCTCCACCAGCTATCTGCTTCCTTATGTAGATAACCAGAAACAGAAAAGCTGACATGGTAATTATATTATACGCGCACACACACACACGTTACCTAACAACTCTCACTGCTACAACAGCACGAGCAATGAAGAACAAGCACATCCTGATTTCTCAACCAGGCTCTGACACCAATTCTCGAAGTGACCGCATGTGAGATACCCAGTTTAAAAATTCTTCTAAAACGCCCTTATAAAATCAGGTAAGAGTTGCAGCACGTCTCTCAAGGGTGTTATGATACAAAGAACTTTCAAGATGAAAGAGAGCTGCAAAAGCATTTCAGAACTACTCTTTATTAATAAAGCTCTAACTCCCACCACCACAGTGGTAACCCAGAAGACTCTTGGTGCCCACCTGTTCCCATGGCACATCACACCCCAGCAGTGTGACCCCACGCAAGTGCGAAGCCCGGGATGGGCATCCTCTCTGCCACCTCCATCTGGAGAGGCTGTTGCTAAGCGACAAAGTGCTGCCAGTATCTGCAAAATCCTGCTGCTCCCACTCTTGAGTGCCTCGGCCCCGCTCCCAAACACAGCACCCAACGGGCCAAAGCATCTCTCTTGTAGCCCTTGATAATCTTGCTTTTATGCATAAAGCAGCTCTTGTCGAGGAATTCAGGGACTGCTTTGACAGAAAAAAACCTGCAGATAAAAAGGCAATATCAAGAATACTACATTTCAAAAAGGAGATATAAGTGCAGAAGGCGAATTTTCACACATCAGACCAAAAATGCTCACTAAAGCAAAAAAGAGTTTAAAACACAGGAGTTTCCAGGTATTTATTTCCAGTGAAGGGTATGGATTTCCTAAAGTCCCCACTGAGACTGAGCAAAATTTTACGTGTTGGTTCTCAGGTTTCAGCAGAATCTGTAAGAGCAGATGACTGAGAAACCATGATCCCTTTTGCAATGATGCCAGGAGCAAATGTCTTCTCAAACCTTACAGACACAGACTGACAATAGTAAGGCTTTAAAACCCAGAAAAGTCATCTTAAAGATCCACCCACAGAAACAGCAACCTGGGGAGTGCAGGGCTATGTTAATTAACATGTGCCTTAACGGCAGTTCATCCTCCATCTCTCTCTCTCCGTGCACTACCCTGTTATTGATACAGATGAGGTTTGTGGCTTTCACATCCTATTAGGGAACATCTTCCTCTAGCAAAAAAAATTCAAGCAGCATGCTGAGAAGGTGAGGGAAAGTTCTTTTATAATTTATAAATAACCATTTGGCTTTTACAAGGCCTTTTTCATTAGCAGTTCTTAAGGCACATCACAAAGGGAATCTGCATTTTACAGAATGAGAAATGAACAAATAAAAAGCAACTTGCCCCAAATCAACCATCAGTCCTCTGGCAAATCTAGAAGAATCTACATCTCCCAGTTCCTACCTTGCTCCAGGAGAACCAACAGTCAAATGACACTGAAATCTCCTTCTGACACAAGAAAGGATTTCATGTTGGTGGTAGAGAGCAGATTTTTTTAGGACACACAGTAAATGCAAACACAACACAAAATATTAGTTACAGAGGAGGCAACAGGTGGGATTTGTACAGCTTCAACCTTATATCCTTTCAAGTGTCTTAGATAAAATCAGCTTGAGAATAGCAAGGACAACATGATCAATACATTAAGTCAAGCTGTTTGTTACCAAAAGAGTAGAACTGGCAGCTCTTCTTGGCTTCTGAAATATGACACATAACCTAGCCTTTCTAATGCGCTACTTTGGATGGCACCCAAATCCAGCACCATCTGGCTAGCATGGGCATATGTATACAAAGAGGCCAGAAGAGACTCCTGGCTGACAGATAAAGTGACATATCAGTGCAGCAACACGGACTTTAAATCGCTTCACAGTCTGCAAAGCCAGCTAAGCATGGTGGACACACGAGGCCAGTTAAGTGACTTCAAGGCAATGCAAGGGCTGAGAATTTCTTATACACCTGAAATCCGGGTAAACATTTGTTGTGCATGTAGAAATTGTTGCCAATGGTACAAAAAAAAAGAATTAAAAAAAAAAAGGGGGAAAAAATCCCAAACCAAAGACCTGCAGAATGCTTTTCCTGGTGTGGATTTGAAGCAGAGGATATCATATTTCCCCCCCTGCCCCAGAGCTAATCCCCGAGTTTAAAAGCCTGATTTTTCCACCTCTGTTTTTACATTCACTCTTGCATGACGTTCTCCTGGCATCACACAGCAGTCAAAACCAACATGTTATTCCACGGCTTAGAACTTCTTAAAGCTTGGCCTCCCAGCCATGGCACAGACCACTCCTTCCTTCTCTCCTACTACCAGGACACAATGCACAGATTAATCTGGATTCAGTTTCCAGCATTTAAGTGATGATTTGGCAGTAGGAAATGAGAATATTTAGGTAACAGAACAAATAGCAATCTGTCAAAGAAAACAAGTGGGAAGTCTCACATCACATCTAACATCCAATTCTGTATTCACCTATACCGTTTTATGCAGCTGTTAACTCAACCAAGCTAAGGAGAGTCACAGTGGTGGAAAAGAGAGAACAATCATGAACTCAGTGTATGCCAACTCAAAAAACCCCAGGAATCGCTGAGGAATCTGACAAAACAGTTATTACAGTTTAAGAAAACACAGACCCACCTATCCACCTTGTTTCTTCCTGAAGATTATCATCCCAAAACCAGGAGACAAAAGCAAACACAGGCTAGCCTGATACCATCCCACTGTGGATCCAACAGGAGAGTCTGTTCAAGTGAACAATCCTCTGACACACCAAGAACCCAGCTGTGTCAAGGTTGGGGGATTAAAAGGGACTTAAAAATTGTAGCTGTCATTTGGGAGGAAACTGTCCCCAACAATGTGTTCACAGGTTCCCAAATCATCCTGTTTCAGATTTAAAGACATCAAGCTTGAAATCTAAACAATTCCCTTATTAAATGAGTTCAAAGGAATTTCTTAACTATCCATGCCCCTGGGTCCTCTCACTGATTTGGGCCTCAGAGCAGTATTTTTTTCCACACACAGTGAATTATTTTTTCCTTGGAGCACATTAAAGCGTTGATTTGGGAAGCTGAGGGAAACACAAAGCACTACCACAAACACAACTTAAGAGAAAGTGTCAACTCCTCCTTCCTCAATATTCAAAATTTCAAAGCCACAGAGTGCAAAACATATCTTGTAACAAAAACATGAACATGCCAAGTAGGGATGACTCAGAGCGACAGGGCAAATCAAGGTGGTCACTTTCAAATACTGAGGCCCAGCAGACTCCCACATACCATTCTTGATTCTTTCATTTAAAGAGTGAAGACATCCATGAGTTGGTTTTGTGCCCTTCCTCTTTGCTGTGATGCTTGACAGGATCACACAAGTCCTTCTGACTGTTTCCTATTTGGCATTACAGTACAAAACACTGCAGATAAGGATTGAAAACTGTACGTGGTTTAAGTTTTTAACAAGCACAGCAAAAAGTCACTTCCTCTGCACAAAAAGGGTGTTTGACAAAGAAGTATCAGGTGAATGAGAAACCGTGAATAAGAACAGAGTCTTTGGGAACTCTGAAGATTAAAGTGTCGTTTTTCTTTAGTGTTAGCTATCCTCCGCTATCCTGATAGATTGCACGTTTATTATGCCTTCTCCAAAGATACCACTGGGAAAATCTTTCATCCTTATTTTAAATTCCCTCAAAAACTCATTGTGAAAGTTTCATGTGTGTGTTATAATACTGGAAGTTCATCAGCTATCAAGCCAAATTACATCTATTACAAACAACAAAGAATTAACCTTGATTCTTTTTTCTTATTATTCCAGCAATTCAGGTGAACAAATAAATAAGTACATCTTGCAACAAACAAACAATAAGCTCTTGTAAAAAAAGGCCTTAAGGTTTACAGGCGAAACTTAACAGGAGTTAAGAGTTTTGGAGTTAAGCCCTTGCCCTGGCCTTGATATTCTAAGCCAGTAGCAAATCTGGTTGGCAACTGTAAAACAGATAGGAAAAGAAATATTTAAACACTTCTAAAACCCACTATTTTACACAACGTAGTCAAATTTTGTTCTGAACCCGACCTGCTTTTCATTCAGAGATCAGCTGGCTTTACAGAACAAGCCAATTATCCCTTCTTCAATTATGCAGGTGAGACAACTCCCAGTGAAGTACCTTCCCCCAGCTCTACCCCCTAACACCTGACCTCTGGTTTCAGCATCCCAGCACCTGCCTCAGGCAGGAGCCATGGTGCCTGGCACAGTGCTTCCTCGCAGAGCCAAGAAACAGGAGGACAGAGGCACAGAGAAACAGCCCCACTGCTGCCTGCACAGCACCGAGCCTGCACCACACTGCTGTCCCCATTCAAAGGTTTCATTTAGGCAACTTGCACGAGCTCTGCCCTCAGCACACACTTGCAACTCCCCCTTATCTAATCTTACTTTATGGTACTTCACAGTATCACAAAGTCTGGCATTTAAAGCATCTGAAACAAGAACAGGCTGCAGAAGCACCCAGGGAGCCTCAAAGGCACCCAGCGCCAGCCTCTAAGGCACCCAGTTCCATAGAATTAAGGCACAAATTGTCTTTGCTGGCCACTGAGGTGTTGGTGCAAGGGCCAGTGCTCTGCAGTGACATGCTGGCTCCCCATCCCATCTATGCCTTGGCCTATTGAGAAGGACCTTGGGGAAGACCTTCTCCTTCCTTCCTGGCTGAAGGGACGATGCAGTCACCCGTGGGACAATTTAAAACAGCTTTAGTAGCCCCTGAGACAGCACCAGCACAAACCTTTGGGCAGCAGCACA
The DNA here is from genome assembly GCF_023634155.1 of Falco peregrinus. NCBI lineage: Eukaryota > Metazoa > Chordata > Aves > Falconiformes > Falconidae > Falco > Falco peregrinus. The sequence goes on along the minus strand of NC_073722.1, from coordinate 85,933,011 downwards.
GTGAAACGGACCACTTTGCTGACCCAGTTCAGCAGGTAGCCACAGAGACAGCAGTACTGACACCATGCAGGAGACAGCAGAATTTGAGAAGCAGAGGATGAGATGTCTGTGACTGTCTCAGCAAAGTCACTGAAAAGTTTTTAAACAAACAATACCCTGAGCTTGAGTTGAAACACACTGTGTGATGAACAAATGAAGACACAGAGAACAGTGTCGTCGTATTCTGTCAGCTGAATAAGCCCATTCTCCCCTTAGCACACCAAAATAAAAATAATTAGAAAAATAAATTAACATTTTAAGACAATGCAAGGGATCCACGAGGGGAAAAATCAACAAAAAAACCTCACACTAAGTTCTATTCTGGTTTTGCACTTCTAAAATTTGGTAGACAAACACATCAGGCTACTGATACAGAAATGCATGTAGACACTCCTGATACATTAAACTCACATAACAATCACAAAGCCCCTTACTTGCATTAAACCAACCCCTATTGCCTTCTGTACTCTTACACAGCTAAAACAATGCACCTCAGTAGTGAACAATGTTAAAAATCAGTGTTATCAATGAAATAGTAATTCCCAGGACCGCATTTCACTACTTCTTTCTGAAAAACCACTAATCTTTCGGGCTCTGCTGTTCTTTGACACAACTTCCTCAGCTGGTTTCCCTGTCCTTTTCTATTTACTGGATTACAAACATTTTGGAGGTTTGGAAAGCACAGTATTTAACATTTTATAGAAACATCTGTCAACAGAGCTGCTAAACACTTGTAAGAGAGACAGAGATGTTTATTTAGACATGCTGCTGACGTTTCCTGTTGCATTTCGATCCTGAGGCATATGTAGTCCTTCCAAACAATTTAGCATGTACTGTGGAATCACAGTTCTCAGAGAAGTGCAGCTGAAAGTAATTGAGATAGAAATTTCAGGACCATCACAGGAAAACCAGTACCAAAGCTCCTCCCAAGGCTTCAGGCACAACAAGCACCTGCCAGACAAGCAGTAAAAGGCTTCTGGAGTACCAACATCTGAAAGGCAGAAAGTCTGGGGCTTGGTCAGGACAATTTCATGACTGGCTGGAGTGATGCTGGTTATGCTGCCCGGTATCACAGGACTGTGAAGTGCAGTGGCCTCCTTTCAAGCCAGCCACCCCGTCCACAGCCACAGGACACCACCACAACAGTCTGTGTAACAGAAGGTGCGAAATTCACATGGAAAATTGGCACATCTGTGGCACTGCAGCAGCCATGCAGGTGTTCTGAACTGGATGCTTCTCCCGTGAGCAAGGTACTGGTCAGCACACCAACCTAGCTGGATTATCCTTTAGCTGTGTGAGTCTCAGCACTGAATGATGCACAGGTGTGTCCTTAATGCTCTGGATCTGTCATCTCTGCTAGATTTAATTACAGTGGCTGAAAGAGCTATCATCTTACTCCTCCCTGTGCTTCTGCTGGACTTTACCACTCTGCAAGTACAGCTGACAGAGGAGAGTTTATCCAGCTCACAGCCTCTGCAGCTCATAACTTGATAGATTACTGTAAACTATAAATTGATCACAGTTAGATCACCTTCAGTGACTGCAGCAGAATCCTACAGGGATAATTTATCTGCATCCCTAGTCTCTCCGTTTTTGTCTCTTATCTATTAAGAGTAACCGCTCATTACAAAGATAAAATCATTATGTCAGGCAACAGAGTTTTAAGACAGGCTAAGTAACTACTCTAAGGAAGAGAGTGATTATCCTACATCCCATGAAAAAAAAAAGCCACAACACCAACCGCCACTACAGCAATCTAAAGAAAAAGAGAGAATCCCAAACCCTTGCTTTTGACACCTGATCCCTAAAAGCAAAGGGTAATACTTTCAACAACAGATTATGAATATGTGTATACAGAAAGGATTACTGCAGCTTGTTGGTTACAGAGATGGAGGAAAAAATAAAAAAGGAGAACTGTGAATTACAGCTAACCACGCAAAAACTAAGGGGTTTATTAAGGGTTATAGACTTAAAACAAGCAAGCCAAGTACTTGTGTGCAGCAGAGGAAGAAGAAATAATCTACTCCAGCTGAATCTACTCAACTCAGCAGTGTGGATTTCATTCTCTCCTCCAAAGAATACTTTTGCAAAGTAGCTGATATACCTTGTGTTTGGGCCTAGAAAACAGTGAAGAAACAGGATTTCATTGTTTTAAAGACCCCTGTAACCTCCTTATGAGGAAAAAAATGGATCTTTGCCTGCAAAGCTTGATCCTGCACAGTAACGCATGTGCCACAGACTATCTTTTCTTCTGATGCATATTTTTAAGGTATTTGTGTAAATAGCCATGCTGGTTTACCTACACCTGGTTTCCACAGGGAAGCATTTTAACTGTGAAGAAAATAAAGACAAAACCTGATATATTGTGAAAAATTAGTCTTCTGCAACTACTTTCAACAAGAACCACCCCAAGAATTTTATTTCACTTGAGCCTGCTTTAATAACGCTGAGAATCTGCACATATTTGCATAGAGCAAATTATTCCAATTAAAAAAAAGAAATAGTACTGCTATATCTATCTACATACTTATAATTACTCTGAAAGAAGTAGATTTTTTGGATTCTTCTTCTGGGTCCAGAGGTTTTAAATTCCTAATAAAGGTCAAATCATCTCATTCAAAAGAGATGATGATGAAAGCTCTACCAGAGTTTGACTGAAAAAGGTCACCAAATCCAAATGCTCCCATATTCTTTAAATAAACTCACAGGCCTCTGCTCAAGTGTTAAGGATATTTAAGGACACTGCAGTAAAACGTATACACTTATTTCCAGTCACTCTTATCAGTCAGAACTTGTATTAAGTGGCTAGAAATCCAAATAAGAAACTTCTATCACTGCATCTTTTTATAAGATCCTTCTATCAAAAGGAACCAAAAAGTCCTGATGCTCTGAATCTGTCGTGGTGCCTTATGATTTGAGTGAAAGATGTTAATTTTAAGGGAGGATAAAAGAACAATACACAAAACTTCAGGTCTGAATCTCTTTATAACAGATTAAATGGATTAACCAATAAATTAGCACAAACTCAGAGATTCATAGTGATAACTGAAGGGCACAGACTGTTTTAGAAGCAGCAGATGCACTCGCTTTAGAATGCCTGATGCACCTACCTTCACATTAACCAGTTAAGAAATACTACTTTGTTTTCTCTTTCCATCACAGACACCACCTCCTAGCAGACAAACCCACAGAGTATGAACTGTTAAATAAATGAACCAGTACATATCCAAGTTCAAGAAACACAGGACTCAAATTTGTTCTGTCCAGCAACTGAAAGAAAAAACCCAGGTAGGTCAGTTCCTAGAGATCACCAACATATGTCTGAAGCGAACCTTTGGGCCACAATGACCTGCAAAAAACTAAAGGCAGCATGTACAAATGACTAGTTTGTAGATCAGTCATATTAATAGGTTAAAATTTAAACATGACCAATCATCCAAACAGCTTTAGACCACTCTGATCCCAGTGCAGTGCAGAGTCAACCAGTTGCAAAACCGCAACTTGAAGTTGCTAACAAGCAACTTCTTAAATCTGCTTTTCTTCATTCCCCAGCACCAAGTGTCTGGATTCATACCACAAGGTAAATTTATCAAGTGACAAAAAGAGTCAGGGGAATCCCCAAAACAGCTCCATGCTCACCTCCCTGGCAGCAGAGGTAGTTGCATCACAGAATTTTTGACAAGTTGTTCATTCAGTCCAAGACACCTTCGCTGCCTACCTTCCCTCCCCTCGCTGCTTGCTCCGCTGAATATTTAATCTGGGACCTTTCCCTAACATTGAAATACATAATTTGAGGCCACCTGCACAGTCCACACACATGGACTTAATCTCAACCTTCAGCCAAAATAAAAATAGGTAAGTCACTAGAAGGAAAGCGCTGAGAAGAGAACATAGATGGTGCAAAGGGAACAGTAAAGGAAATAAAAGTCATTTTTCAAACAGCTGGGCTAAGAAGGATATCTTTCCTTTGAGGGTGGTGCATTTCTCCTGTCTCCCCCCAGTTTTTGTGCACACTAAAGGAAACAGATCTAGGCTCTCCAGCAAGTTTGTCCACAACAAAACCCAGCTGTTGAGCAGCCAGAAACAAAGACCCTGTGCAGGGACTGGGACTGACAGCCCTCCACATCACCTTTGCAATGTGACGCAGCAGCACCCCCATGGCTTAAGGTCTCAAACAGTTCTTGTTCCAAAAGCTCTTTCTGGCATAAATTCTTCTAGGCACAATTCAAATACCTTCCCCTCTGAAATCACTTCCAAGAACTCAGAACCAAGAAGCCTCAAGCAGGCTCTCAGGTAACACACTCATTTTAAAGAGCAAGTGGAAGTGCAAGCTACTTGCCAACTGAATTATTTAGGAGCCATGTGCATGGGACTTACAAGCATTACTTACTGCTGCTAGTGCAGTCCCTTCACCTTCAGGACAGACAACTCTGTGTCTGGCTCAGATTGACATGGAAAGAAAAAGATCTCTTTGTGCTAGAACAGAGGCTCTCTCATGTGGCAAAACTCATGAGCTTAAGAACACAAATACAATATTATGTATAAAAACCAAGATGGTACAAGCACCATTACAGACTCGTGATGAGAGACTGTGCTTTCTTCTATAGCAAATGACGAATACACCCCCTACTAACGGTTTATGTCTCCCTCTTCCCCCTTCTTTTAATTTCTGCCAAACAGTGCTTATAAAGACCAAGGGATGCAAAACTGGTCAGAGCTTCATCCAGACAGACACATCTCCCCATTAAGCCTTATTAAAACATATTCTCTAATTCAGCCTTTACTCAAAGGTTTCTGACTGCCAGATAAGCCATACATCATTTGTAATGTGGACAAAAATCCACTAAGAATTAGTCTAAAACCAAACTCATTTCCTCTTCAGACTTGGGCCAAGATTTGAATCAAGGTCTCTGGAGGTAAAAAGACTACAGTGTTATAAATCATTACTGGCTGCCTATTTGCCTTCCTTGCGTATTTTTACACTTACTTGAAATTCACATATGTGTAACATCAAAAGAATTGGTGGGGTATTTCAGATTGTAATTCAAGAGACAATAGCAAATAGTTGCTCTGAACATCTCTGAATTGAAAGTTTTGTACTGTTTGCATTCATCAGTGGATTTGTTATAAAACAGAAAAACTGAAATTATTTCATAGTCATTTAAACACAGAAGCCTTGATTCACCTCTCAGCCACAAAACACAAAGGCATGTCACAATTCTGTGCTTCCATGACTTAAACACCTTGAAAACCCTGGATAAGAGTTAACACCCTTTCACTTCACTAACTGAACTAGTAATTTCACTAAGAAAATAGTCAGCAGTGTAGTATTATGTTTATGGGAGTAAGGGCACTTACCACTATTATCAAGTCTTCTTTATTTTGCAGGTTAAAAGCTACCCAGGATATACAGTAGGTAATACATTTTAATAATTTAATCATTTCATGTACAAACCTCATACTTTGCCTTTATCCTGCCATTTCTAATGGGAAAACTGAATCAAACATGATCAGACTACACAAGAAGTTAGCAGCCAAGTCAAACCCAGAACCGCACTGTTCAATGGTCCCACCTTTAAGCCTTGCTCCTTGGGGCATCGTCTCTCCAGAAATTTGGCTTACATGAGACCACTGCCTTAGGCTAGAAGACCACCGTCAGCAACAAAATAAAGCTCAGCAACTGTTCTGTGTGGAGGAAGCCACTGAAGTCAGGAAAATGCTTAAAATACTGCTGAGGGGATCCAAGAAAAGACCTCAGCTGTGAACAGATACTTCCTGGGGAAGATGGCTGCAATGAGGCATGCTTCACGAGATGGGGTGGTAAAGGAAAAATCAAGTATCGGTAAAGGCCAAAGTCCTCTCTGCAATCTCAGCGTTTCCCAAGCTGTCAGTAATGAGGCTGCTGCTGTCACTTACCCCCTCATTCACTCTCTCCCATCAGACACTGATAGCACGCCTGTCACAGCCATCGCAAAGCGGGAGTCAGAGATGACAAATCACAGGGAATATGTGTCAACACAATCAACTGGCCTGAAGACAGACAGCTGGTGCGCAAATTCCACCACAGACAGTATCGCTTGTGAAATCATTCCAAGGCATTTTTAGCAATTGCAAGCTCTCAACAACAGCCCTGACTGCTAAAAATAGCCTGCTGAAGACTTGCTCCAGCATTAATAACAGCGCTGGCTAAATTTGAGTCATGACCCACTTGGTGACATATAAGCAAAACAAGCACCAAGCTCATAAAGAAGTAAGAGATTAGAGTGCTTAGAGCCCTAGCGATTTTAATGCACCTATATTACAGTGTTTTCTCAGCAACATTAATGTCAGTTGCTAATGTATTCCCCTGAAATGCTGGACACAGAGGCAGGCAGGAAGGATACAGCTAGGTACAAAGTGAAGGCCAAGATAATTCTTCAGCACAAACATACATCAGTGTAGTTCAATACAAACCCTCCTCACTGCAAACAGAAGGGACCAATGCATCAAAGGTGCTAAAGTGTCCCCATCTCTTCCATTTCAAAAGTTCCTACTGAGCATCCATCAGCTTACAAACACATAACTGCAATATCCTGGAAAAAACAGCAAATGCTGCTTTCCCGATGGTTTTGATTCTTGAGAAGCAGCAGCATGACAGGAAAAAAAGAGATCCACTTCCCATTGGTATACATTTCCTAGCAAGAGCTGTAGCAGCACCTGCAAGCTGTAACCATTTGTGATCTTTGAGAACAACGTAGAAAAATGTCAAAGGGAACAAAGCACTCTTAAAATTCACACACCTTGGCAGAAGCATTGACTCTTCAGGTGCAAATAAGGACAGAATTCATCCCCAGACTGCCTTAAGAAAAAAAGCTACTGCCTCAAAACTCTTCATTGCAGGTACACTACCACAACACAGACCACTGGACTTGCCTGAATTAATCCCAGACTGAAACACAGCTTCTTGTTTAAAAAGGTTTGGTTCAGAGACATCCAGAGATGAAGGAGTCATCACAACCCTTGATGAACTGCTACAGTTATTAATTATTCATCCTGGTAAAATTTTGCAGCTTATCTCTAGTCTAAATGTATCAATGTTACAGCCTTCCAGCCACTGGATCTCATTACAGTTTTGACTGCCAGACAGAAGAGCTCTCTATTATCAAATTTCTCTTCCCTATACAGGCTGTTATAAATTGTAATCATGTCACCCCTTACCCTCCTACAATAAACAGACAGAGCTCTGGAGCCCTTCCCTGCAAGACAGACTTTCTGATTCTTTAACAATTCTCATGACACTTTTCTGAAGTCTCTCCAATTTTTAAACATCCTTCTTGAACCGCAAGCACCAGGATGGTATACAGTATTCAGGTTACACTCATGCCAATGCCAAATATAGGGATATATAATCACCTTAGACCTACTCAACTCAGCATTTCCCCATCTATACATTCAAGGATTTCAATCTTGGCCACAGCTAGGCTGTGAAAACTCAAGTTCAGATGGTTATCTGTCTTGACACCCAAGCCTCTTTCAGGATAGCCATTTCTCAGGAGACAGCTATCCCTCCTCCATCTCATTATACAAGAAGGGCCCTCATTTTGTCTCCATAGTACAGCATTTCATTCTATCAGAACACACTGTTCACAAAGCAGTCCCAGTCACTGAGGTCCTGTTCCTTATCTTGCACTCCACCTAATCTGCATGTTATCTGAGGACTTTATGAGTAATAGTTTTCTTTCTTTTCCTCCAGGTCACTGATTGAAAGAAGTTAAATAGTGCTATGCTAAGGACAGACTTCAAAAATACCTTCTGGAAGCTGCCTTTTTTGCCTGCCCTATTTTGAAACCTTCCAGTTAGACAGTTTTGAAACCAGTTCTCATGCTGCTGCTGCTATTAAATATCTGCATTAACAAAATAATAAAGCTGAAACAAAACCACTCAACTTTAAAACATACTAAATCAAATATCTGGGCCTTCCACAGCTGATTGCAACAGATCTCAGGGAAAACAGAGCTACCAACTACTACGTAGATAGCTTAAAGCTCATTTTAACTGTCCAAGGGTCTCCACCCAGCTACCTGCTTTGCCCCTGTCTCTCTAGAGAGCAAAGCTGCAGGTCTGGTGGTGTCGCAAACCTGTTACATTAGCATGCCTGGGGGGAGCACTGGCAGCAGCACATCCAGCAGAGGAAGGGAAAGCTCCTGTTCCCAGAAGAAACTCCTCAGGGTTATATAGGGTGCCCTTCTCCAGATTAGACAAACCAGGGTTGTGCCTTTAAAGGACAGAGCAGCTGGTCCTCTTAACTCGTCTCAGTGGGGTCCCCTAATCCTAACATGATAGAATTAGATTATCTGTAATGCAAGGAGATTTAAGTGCAATGAGAACAACACTCCAAATGAGTACAACGGTAGAGTTACAAGACCGTGCAAGACGTGCCCCATTGCTTACACAGAGTTGAGCAGCCCCAGCAGGAGCTCAGCCAGCTCCTCCATGCAGCTACAAGCCTCACCCCACCCACAGCGTGCAGCCGCACAGGACAACCACACTTTGTAGCCCTACTTGAAGAAAACAAAGGAGTATGTTTGCTGATCTGTAAGAATAAAAGTTATTTTCTGGGGTTATTCCATAGCTGCTTCTAAATCCTAGAAAACTGTATACTGTAAATGAGGGCTTGCTGCTCTGGTGGAGAAGGGGCAGGAGGTCATCCAGACAAGGTGATGAGGTACAGTGATTAAACGTACCCCTCCTTTGACATCTCCACAAAATGATGTATCAGGAAACCAGCCAGTACCTCCACTTGCTACCAACTTGACTTCACGCTCCCCACTTTGTGCTTAAATTACATTTTTCTGTATCAAAATATCATCATATCATCATTGCCAACTCTTTCTGCCACTCCAAAGCTGCTTAGAAAAGCCAAGCCACAGCCAATACTGTATTTCTACAAGCCCTGTTAGAGGTAAGTCCCTGATGGACAAGCGAACATGAGAAAAGGGATACAAGGTATGCTCTGAAGAAACAGTACAATACCTAAGCACGCACAGTTTAATTCTCTTGGTCCAAGACTCAGAATTCATCCCCGTGACTCCAGTGCCTGCCACTGCACTGCTCTTCCTCCCAGCAGCACCACCACACTTGCAGAACACAGAAGTCAGTGAAAATTTCTACCATGTGTCTCTTAGATTGCTGCTAGTTCTCAATCAAAGCAAATTTTATTCTTTAAGAAGTGCTCCTGATGGCAAAAAAATCACATGTAGCTTAACCTTTAAAATAACTCTGATCTTGAGACACTCCAAACCTAAGATCTGGAAACGACACACCTTAAATGCTACTCAGGGGTCTAAACAGCCTGTGGGAGAAAAAAAGCGAAATGTATTTTTGCTGCCTCTGTGTACTACAAAGATGCCTATCTTCTACACTAGTGAGACATTTGTAAAAGGATTTCTGCTCTGCTGTGAAGCCTCAACTGTAGACAAAGACAGGGATGACTCAGGAGCGAGGCACATCCTTCTTTGTCTTAGCAGGTTTTGTCCTTCCTTATGATGACTGATGACCCAAACTGGGGTCTCTGAATGCTTATGGTTAACAACCCAATTCTTCAACAAGTTTACCATGACACAAAACCCCATCTGATAGAGAATCCAGCTGAATAAATTTTGTGCCTTTGAAATGTGAAGTATTATTACAGCATCCAGGTAATATTAATGGATCAACGACACCAAAAAAACCAAAGCAACTTCACCTACAAAACAGTGAGGTTATGACTGACTCATCTTTGTCAGTGCTGAGGTTCTGTACTAAGGATGGAAATAAAAGGCATACAATTAAATTTAACCAGAAAGAAAGCCTAAGATCAGCTGCAGAACAGGTGTGTCTGATTCCCTCCACATCTAGAGAAACCAAATCCCTGCTTGAATTCCCCTTCCCATTTCCCAAAGCTTTAAAAAGACAGCCCTGGATAAACTTCCCAGGGGTGACATTCTGAAATTTCTCATGGGAACAAGCATGATAAAGCTGCTAACGATAAATTCATGCAGGGGTGTAGGAAATCAATATAAAATGGCAGTTTCATGGACAACACTGCCTATTAGTCAGTAACAAGAGTCTGAATAGCACCTTACCCCCACCACTGAGCACATTCCAGAGTTGAAGGAGAATGTTGCTTTTCTTTGTACTTGGCAGGAATAGTCAGGAGTAAGCCAGCAAGCAGGCAGCGAGCCTGGACGAGTGGGTCCCAGCAGCAGACTGGGAGCTTTAGTACAACATCCAGCCCAGGAGAAGCTGACAGCTCTGCAAGGAGCTTGCATTCTCACTGGGGATTTTTCTTCCTTACATTTTCTCCACCACCACTGTCGGAACACCAAAGAAAGTACTTGGCAAATTTGGCTGTGTCATTTTTCAGTGGCTTTTGTGTCACTGGAACTGACAAGCACCTTAGCCTGCCTGACAGGAACAGTCAGGAGGACTTCTTAAAGCGAGTCTGTGATACAGGCCAGGCAAAGCTCCTTATTTTCCTTTTAGCTTCAGTAATGGCTCTCAAAGTGCTACAACTGTATGTCTGCCCCGTGCAAAATTTTTGTTCAAGCATTCCCGCAACGATGATTTGACTCATCTCTGCTAAATGAGGTTCTGAATATATTCATAAGACTACTTATCACAAAAATTATATAAATGAGCTTTCTTGATGCTTGCCAATGTTTTTAGCCACGTCAGTGTAAAGCCTTTATCTTGTCTAGCAAAAGTTGGCAGGTTAAATCCAACCTAGACACTCGAGACTACACAAATGACTGCTGCCAGTCAAGAAGCCAAAGCATCAAATCACTGAAGTGCAGGCATACTCTCTCATAATCATTTAATACTTGAAGGCAAACAATAAATGTGCCTCACTTCCCTGCAGACTTTACCCCAGTATCTCCCTGAAATTTAGCTGTAATTTGGACTAGTGTCATCACCTCATTTTCAAAGAATTTTCCTTTCACCTTCATTGCCAACAGATTTCCTGCTCCCCTGAATGCCTTTTTGTTTGTTTACAAAAACAAATTCCCAGGTCAAAGAGTCCTCTCACCTTGTACTACTTATTCTGTTAGCATCTACACAATAAATTGAAAATACACTGTGCACTGAGGGTTGTACATTATACACATACTATAGGAAAAAGTCCATTAATAGAAAACTTACTCCGATGAGAAGCAAGTGAAAATTATATGAAAAGCAGATCAAGTACAGCTCAACCATGAAATACAATCTTTTCAAACTTTAGAAGAGAACTGGAGTGGCCATAAATATCTAGCTAACGAGGGCTTTAATGGGATCTGTGCTCCTAACTCCTTCAAACTGCTAAAATAAATATATATATATATATATATATATATATATATATATATATATATATATATATATCGGAATGTCAATAGTGCCAAAATCTTCACAAATGTTGTATTTGCTCTGCTTATACAAACCCCAGGCATCCTTACAACCATCCATTCCCGTTGCTCATAAATATTTATCTAGTTGGAGCCAAGTGCATAAATGAACCTTCTAGCCAGTTTATGGCTGTTCTACCTTTAATCCTTAATCCCTTTGCACTATCTTTCTTGTCTCTAACCTGCAGAGGACTCTGACTGTTTGCATTTAATTCTTCTTACACATGCCCTGGAGCAGAAATGGCTTGTCAGGTTAAAGGTAAAGCAAATGTACTGCCACCAGTAGAGTAACCAGCCTTTTTGATATCAGAACACCTGAAACCAAGGCAGGTCAGGAAACAGAAGAACGAATAAGTGATTCAGCTGAGACTTCGCCACTCAGCAAATACTCAGACCTTTGTAGGACAAACCTCCTGCCTGCTACTCACGCTCACTAATTCTGAAGGTGGTCCCCTTCCTCTCTTTAATGAAATGAAGCCATGGGATAGCACAGCCAGAGACGAGACAGAGAGATTATGTCTAAATTGCATCTTGAACAACCACATAAGCAGAGGCAGAGAAAGGAAAGGTGTATGTATGCCAAAGAGGTCAGCAATGAGAGGCTTGAAGCCATCAAGAGATGAGAAGGACCCGGGAGATAAAACCTGGATGGTGTTTTATCAGCACAGGCAGAAAGGTCAAGTCAGGATGAGCACTTGGAAGAAGGAACATTACTATTTAGGCTTGGAGAGGGTCAGTGGAACAAAATGACAAGGGTTTGTCATAGTCAAGAGCTCTGATTCCTGAACAAGTCCTTTCCATTTTCCTCCCTGACCCATATTTCCAACCACAAAGCCTTCCACCTTTTTTGAGATACACTTAAATTAATCCTCAAATTTAGACCAAAGGCACAAATGAAATCCTGACAGTTTTCTTCAGTAACAAACATCTCTCATTTACTGCTGAGGACTTCATGAAGACAATCCACATTCTTTGCTCCCTGAAAGCCTGTCCTTCACTCTAAGTCTAAGCAATGCACTAGCTGTGAAGTCTGCCAGCTAGAGCTGCTGCTGCTGTCCGGAAGTCTGACAGACCACTGCCGAAGGCAACTCAGTGGCATGATACTGCCAAAAAAACAAAGTTGTCAAGGCCCTGCCGAAACTCACTCCTGGGAGTTCAAGAGTGTGGATTTGTTTTAATGGATGTTTCTTTCTGTTCTTCCCAATCTAATTGTTACTACTGTTCCTTCAAAACTGAAAAATTTAAGGTTTTGGAAAATGTATCTAAGCATGCAACTGCATCATCTGGCAGACCAGGCATTTAACTGCAAGGATAACATTATATAAATCACTGTGATGAGCCTGTTGAAGCACTGTATTTCCACCCCACTTCTATCTTGAAATGTCAGATGCCCCAAAAATGTATCAGATGTTGACATAATTTAGAAAATGTTTTTCCTTATTTCTTTCAAAAATCCTCCCTTAAATCAGTCCCCACCTTTGGCCACAGGCAACACTGACAGCAACAAAACCAAGGAAAAAAAAAGGGGTGGGGTGGGGGTGGGAAGTGGTGATCAAAAGAGAGTAAGTGAAAACACTTAAACTGCAGGAACCCATGGACAACAGTGCCATATTTGCAAACAATGCCCCCCAGTCAGTCTGGGAGTTTTCAAGCAGAGATCTGGGGTAAATGTACGTGGTTGATTCTTTGATATAATTAACATTGTTTGTCTCAGCATCAGTAAAAACAGGGTTTTGCCTGCTAGCAAAATTTTTGGACTGTGCACACTATTGTTTATTTGAATAAAAGGCTGAAGAGATAACTGCAGCTTTTTTCTGTTGCAAAAATTTCATATTTTGTGGAACCGTATCAGTTTATGTACAAATCTTACTGACACATACAAAGCATACCTCTTACCAAAAAAAAAAACCACAACCCACAATCAAAAAATGAAAACCAAACGTGATTTAATTGCTTTCTTCCAACATTTCTCAAATACCTTCAACAAAGCACATAACTGTCATCCAACATCTACTTATAAAAGTCTTTTTGAAGCCTTATGAAAACATATCAATATACCTACATCTGCTATTGTATGTTTACATGTCTTCTTGGAAACCTTAGCCCTGAATAAATAAATACTTGAAAATGCCTGATTTTGGCACAAATGCTTCCTGCTGTTTCAGCCCTTACAGGAAGATTAAGCTGTAATCCACCTGCTAGCAGCAAGCAGGTAGGAACAGAGAGGTGATGCCCAGAACAGGTAAGGCAAGGGCTCCAGGGAACTCCACAGTCTGGCAAATACGTGCTACAGCAGAAGGAGGTATGTTCTTCTGATTGCTGGAACAAATCCATTAAAAACTGCTAAAGGTGACCCAAATACCACTCTGTACTCCCCAAATGTGGGAGAAGACCTAGATTTAAAACTGCTAAGTTTTAACTTACTGTTTCTTGATTATATGGTTTTGTCTGTTTGATGACTGCTTCCCATTATAAGGTGCAGATTCAGGACTAAAGGGATCAGGGTGAGAAATGGCTCAGTAAAGTCAGTGTGAGTTTAGGCAATGGATCAAGTCCTCTGCAATTACTTTAACATAGTGTCCACAGTGGAGGTGTTTATCACCACTGGGGAACAAGAGCAACAAAGCTTTCTTGCAGTGGCCCGAAGGGTTGGGTTTGCAGGGCTGGCAGTGAAGTGTCAGGGCAAAATCCTACCTCAAATTTGAGATTGATGGGCAGCGCAAGAACCCCAGCAGCACCAACTGCAAGTTGCAAAAATTGATTAGCAGGCAGAAGCAGCAGGTTTATTTACAGATGCATGGAGAGAGATTCTGTAATTTGGGAAAGAAAAATATCTATAGAGCATTGGGACTTTGGAAGTGGTCTTTTTTCTTTTTTCATGCAATATTTGAAGTTACCTGTAACAAACAAACAAAAATACTACCTAAACCTTATAATAAACCTCAACTTCACACAACTAAGCAGCTGCTAAATCCTCCAGTATTTCCTACCTGGGTAAATACAAAGCACTAACTACTCTGTCCCTCATGCCTCAGCTGGCTGACTTGGGATTTCGCCAAGTTTTAAGCCTCCTCTCACACAGCCATGTCAAAAGTTTGGAGGATTTTTCACTTTTTTTCCCCCCACTTCCATATAGAGGTACTTTTTAACAACTCATCTCTAATAACCCCACTAAGCATCCTCTCAGTGACACTTCATTAAAAGCTGAAACAACCTGAGCACAGCACAGTTACAAATTCACAGGACAAAGCATCTGCTGCTGTAACTACTCTCCCAAACTGGTTATTAAAACTTCCAAAAGCTGAGAACACAAAGGTCCCAGGACACTGTCTGCCCACAGGAGCAGCCAGTCTTTATACATTTAAACACTGTGCTTTCCACTTCGTGCCTCCACCAGCTGCTTTCATTTAGATGCAGGTCACACTCACACAGACTAGAAGGCATCACCAACTTGTACAAATTGCTAACATGGGAATTCAGGTCCTTGAAACTCATGCATTGCTGCCGATGGACACTCTATCATTTCTCCATTAAATCTTTAAATAATAATAATAATAATACTGCTATTAATAGAGTGTCTTTATTTTTTAGTAAAGGTTCCTGATGTCTAAGATAACTTTGCTATAGACTAAAAATAAAAAAAAAAATTAACAGATTGATAAATCTCTTATGTTGCCATAAAATATAAAAGTTCAGTGGTCTGAGACGACAGGAATTTTCTTGTCAATCCACCAGTCACACTTCATACAGGCTTGCAACGTTTCAGGAGTGGGGGAAGGAGATTTGGGGAAGAGCATCAGTTAAAACTGGTTTCCAATGGCAGATCAGAGAGCACACAGGCAGCAGCAGAGAAACATATGTTTGAACCCAAGCCAAAAATCTGGCTTCCTTAGGAACTGTAGGATGACACGCCTCTTGTAGTGGTAATAGTAGGCTGAAAAGTGGGGGTGGAAAAATTCCCTCTGCTCATGCAGAAAGCAAATTCTGTAACATCTACCTAACAGTATTTAATTCAGAACAGCTGGGGTTTGGAAAAAGCCATCAAAATGACCCATTAAAGACAGTCAAAAGCTTGACATTTTAGGCTTTGATATCATTGTCTCTTCACTCACCACTGCTTTATGAGATACTTGGGAAAATGGTAAATAACACATTGGTGTCAAAAACCTAAAGCACTTTGCAAGACATAAACCCATATATTACTTGGTCAAGAGCTGAAAAATGTATATGTCTTTGCTATCTTACATTAACATTTCCATGGAATTAGGCATATGAAAATGGTGATCAAAAGTTAATTTCAGCATTCAAGTCAAAAATCAAAAGAGCAGAACAGTGACTTCTAGTTTGGGTGTTCCCTTCATTAAGTTCAACTATGGTAGTAACAAGAGAGGAAGGAGAGACTCCAAAGGAATAGCATTTGCCCGTATCAGCAGGACTGATGGTCTGTTCTGGTCTGGCTACGGTTCAGAGTAGACTAATAGTACCAGCCTAGAGCTGAAAAATATTGTTATGACAGTAGACAGTAGTCCCTCTGTTGCCACCAACAGAAATTTGGGGTTCACCTGAATATTAGAAAACTGCATAGTCGGAAAGATAACAAAAAAAATCCCAGGCAAAAAAACACCCAGAAAAACTACACAGATCCAAGTTCCAGTGTTTCAGATGGCAGCAAATGCAATTCCCCATCAACACAGGGCCAATGCAAGCTTTGGCTAAGGCCATGTCCCAGGTCTGTAGACTTAGTGAAAGCTACTGCTTTGCCTTCTTTCTGCTGCATATCCTCCTTGAAATAGATTGTGCTGATTAACAGTTCTGTGCCATTTGATGAAAAGATACTTTAGAAACTGGCTTGCATAGCTGTTTATACAGCAGCAAATACCATATTTGTGGAGTACAAGTGAGCAGAAAGACATCTGCTTGCTTGACTTCAGTAGGTACAAGTGGCTCATTCTTCAGGGCACGCTTGCTTTCTCTGCTTGAGTGTTCATTGCCTGAACTGCCTTGTCTCGGATGGTTGAATCCAATCCATTTCCTTTTTGCATATCAAAGAGTTGATTTTAGGAGGATTGCAGGCAGTGCACAGAGGCTGCTGTCCAAGATTGTAAGGTGCTCCTTTGCACCTGCACACAGCTGATGAACTGAAGTTCTGCAACCATAACTGAACAGAAATAATTTCTATATTCCAGTTCTTTTAGCTGCTTGCCAACCTTTGTACCATTCCCACATTCACCCAATATTTGAAGGGACTTCAGAACAAAAATAGTCACAGTTCTTTCAAGAAAAATTAGTGAATTACAGCCACTACTCTAGTTCTGAATTCAGTTGCAGCTGTTGTGGATTAGCACCCTTAAAAAAAAAAAAAAGCCCAGTGAAAGCCTAGACCAAGTAGCTACTCAGGTGGGAGGCAGTGTCCCAAGGAGAACACACTGTTCCTCTGTGCAAAGGACGATTTAGCAAGGGAAAAATCTGCCTCACTGGCTGCCAGGAGTTTGCTTCTCCACCTGTATGTTTCTATTTCACAAGCCTGACCCACCCCAAACACGAAGATACGCTTTGTTAAATATGAACAAGGTATCAGACCGCTATTGCTTGCAACTGCTGCTTTGTGTTCCTTGAAGAACAAGCAGCACTGATAAGTTATCTAAATTTCAAGATTGCCCCAGAAGCAGATAAATCCTCCAGAGAACAAATTTTCTTTTTTTTGTTTTCATGTTAGCATGTTAGCACTTGAGAAAGTTAACAACCAAACTGAGAGATATGCAGAATTTGTATTATTTCTAGACAGCAAAGTTTTCTGCAACGTGTCAGCGGTTCTGTTTTTGTAGGCCGTTTTAATAAATAAATAAAAGGCAAGCAAGCCTTAACATGTTTCTTCCTGGTCTCAAATAAAACATACATTCAAAATGAGATCAGAACTAAGCTTGTCATTGGTACTCCTCCATCCAAAGGGTGACCAGATTGAAGCCTGAAAATCAAGTCTTCATAAAGTAACATTTTCCAAACCTGCCAATTCCCACTACTTCAAGTGGCGGCAGCTTTGACAAAGAAAATGCTGTTCTGCTCTTCCCAGCAGGCAGAGCTACTGCTAAGAATTAAGAGAAACCTCTCAAAGATGTTTACGTCCCTCCCTGTTTGTCTGGAGCCTGAAGAGAATGCAAAGAGAACATGGGTGAGGAGTAAGAGCACTACTTTTTATTGGGATAGGGGGTTTTTTGTTTGTTTGCTTGTTTGTTTTCTGATATCAAGGAAATAGCTCTAGGTACAAAATACATATGGACTGAATCTTATCGAGGATACACCTGCCCAAGACCACTGAAAGAAAAGTTAATATAAGGTTTTTTGGAGTGTTTTTCTTTTTAAACACAGTAACATTTTGTCTGAATTTCAGCTTGCAAAGGTAGTGTGCATGCTCAACTGCTGAATAATCCATGGATTTAAGCGTCCTTAAATACACAGCAAAAAGATAGATTACCCATTAGGATAAAATAATATACATAAGCCCCTAAATACATATATATACTGTAATACACTTTTTAAATAGTCTCTGTGTGTGAATTTAAATGATAATATGCATGCTAAAAAGTTTCAAAAGACATCTTCACAAAGGAGCCATTACCACTGTGTAAATAATACATCATTTAAAATAAATTCTCTGAACTCCCATGAAAGGTTTTTTTGGTCAACACAGAAAGAAATAAGGAAAAGAGCACACATATAAAATACAAATGGTATTATGGGTTCAGTCTAAATTCATAACAGAGTGCACACGTGTGAGGGGAGGGGATTATTTAGTTCCTAACAGCTGATTTTGTATTCCTTTACTTTTGGCCCGAAATCTTACAAAAAGTAAAGGGCTTGATGGATTAATAAAGTCATAATTTACAGTCTTTTCAGACTGTGACCTCTTGCCAATTTTCCAGTGGACACCTTAAGGATTTTCATAAACATCCACTGCTCCATGGCACACACAACCTTGCTTTTCTTCATCAACTTTTATGGACCCTTGATAATTATCCACAGATTCTAAACTAAAAAGGCTAAAATGTTCCCTCAGACATTGTGACAGCACTGCCTGGTAACGACACGAACCTGTGCTTTGGAGGAAGCAAGCTTTGATCAAGAAGGCTTGGGAAGGTATGATGGCTGAGACACCAGTTCTAGGACAATGAAACAGTCTATGCAGAACAAGGAAGTCTTGAACATGAGCGATCAGGTTTTACAACTTTTTAAACTCCAGTTTTCAATGAAGTCTGTTTGGCATCCACAGTCTTGGTAAGTCTAAGTTTGGTAATAATATACTAGAATTTGCCAGTAAAACTTACATTACTGAACACGGAGTAAT
Organism: Falco peregrinus; assembly: GCF_023634155.1. NCBI lineage: Eukaryota > Metazoa > Chordata > Aves > Falconiformes > Falconidae > Falco > Falco peregrinus. The sequence continues at coordinate 85,914,225 of NC_073722.1, read as the reverse complement.
GTAAACAAGGTGTTTTATAGTGATACTGCAATATACACAACTGAATTCACACAGGGATCCCACACAGTTTGCATCACTAAATTCACCAGTATACTTAAAGCTGTGTAACTACTCCACAGCAAACACCTACAGGAATCAGGCACCTAATTTCCTTCTTGGCATCATCTCTTAATGAAAATTGGTGACCGTACCGATTTCAGGAGCGGCTGTATGGCATTCTCTAAGGTCTTTTAGCTGTGAGACTGTTCTTCCCTCTTACAGAATTGCTCTGATATGCTTGATCTCTTCAGATAACTCTAATCCTCTGATCTTCCTGCAAAGACATTAATTGAACGACTGTACTAAGGTAGAGGGAGAAAATAAGGATTCCTCACGAAAAAATACTTCTCAGGAGTATTCATATGTCTCACCTGCAGTTACTATTCTGAAAACCCCAGATCAAAATTATTTCTTATCACATTTCATTGCTGAACAGCAAACATACTGTTAAATGTCCCTAGCACATTTATGTTTGAAGGCACACTTTCATAAGCTAATTCCTACACACTATCAAGCACAATGATATGCCATCAAGTACACCAATATGACAAAATCATAGCTCTGCGCTGAAGACGTGCAGGAAAGGGAAAATCCACTTTCATTCACTCTGCAGTGAGTGGCTGAAATAATTTGGTCACAAGGGGTGACAGATATAAGAGCACAGTTACAGATAAGCAGCTCTGCTGCCACTGAAGTGGGAGTATGTTCCCTTTTGTTGTTTTGTATCACACCACCTACCAAGCCCTTCTCTCTTGACCTGGCCTTCCCACACACAGCCCAGTCCCTTCCCTCTTGTTCCGAATAAGCAAGAAAAAAAAAAAAATTAGGTTTCTCCCTTTCAGGGACATGAGATGGATGAAAACAGCACCCTCAGGGAAAGAAATAGATGGAGCTGTTTGAACATGATCCTGCCCATCTCAGCTCTCAGCATCAGAGGAACTTCTGCAGGGTTCAAAACTTCAAGACTGGCCCCAGGATCTCAACATAACGCCAAAGAGAAGTGGCATGTGCTTTTCCAAGTCAAGATGTCACTTGCCTGGACACGTGCCTGTGCCAGCTGTTCCTGCTGAAAGCTTAAGCCTGCAACTGTTTTGCTTCACTTTCCTGGCTGCTCTCAAGTTAGTTTTTGGTTCTGCCTTTCCAAAAGTAGTTTAAAGGAGAATAAAACCAATAAAAGCAAGAGCTGGTATATCTTTCTCCAAGCGAAGCTAAAAAGTGACGGCACAAACCCTTTATTCTAAGCAATCCCTATCACAATCTGCACTCTGAAATTTGTAAGTCACATGCCAAGACTTGCTTATGCAGTGTAAATGCCAGCCTATGCCCTGCACCCCTCACTTGCTGTCAACACCCATGTGTCCCACTCTCTCTTTTCACTCTCCTGAAGTCACTCTCATTTCCCATCGGTTTAGGGTGGCAGCAGGAGAGTCATACCTGACACAGCTCCAACATTAATTGCCAAATGCTCCCAGAAGGGCTCCAGCACCAGACAGCTGGGTGAGGAAACAGCAGAACCCAGCCCACTAATATAGGCCCTATTTGCATGGCTAACCAAGGATGTCTTGCATGCTGCACAGGCAAGAGATTCATCTAACCACCTATTATATAATTTGGCCTAATATTTAACAATTAATTATTTTTTTAATCTGACCTAGCTTCAGTCCTCAGCCAGAGGAAGCCTTGTGTTCTCAAAAGGCAATGTTAAATAGAAAAAACAACAAAAAACACACCCAAAGACACAGTAAATTTGGAGTGTGGCAATAGGAAAAACTGATGCATTGCGTCTGCTCTGCAAATTATTTTCCACATGACATTTCCCCCTGCCCCTCCCTGAAGACTCCCATTCAGTCAGCTGCTATTTGAGTTCCTGGAGAAGCCAGGAGCCCCGGTTCAAGGACCCGCTCCCAGCCGTGCTCTCTGCCATGCAGCCAGGATGATGCAGCCGTCTAGGCTTCTGCAACCAGCCCTCCAACACAGGAGACAGAGCCACCCAACTTAGAAAAAGCACATATTTACATCCCTAAGCAAACTTTAAAATAATATATTCACCCACAAAGTGCTGCTAAGAGACACACAACAAGGCAGTTTTAAGAGCTCCTTAAACTGGAATGTGGAGATATCAAAGGTGAGTTCGTGTTTTAGATTCAGTGAGCCATTGCTCCACTCTTTGCTCTTGACAGTTTGGCCTGAAACAATACCAGGCAACTCTTCTAAGCTGAGCCCAATTACTTTATGACATCTTGCTTCAAACTGATTAAGGTTGAGGAAACTCACGAGCTTCACTTGGTGCTCATTCCAGAGAGGAACAGTCAGCTTTTGAAGACAGTATTTTTCTGGGCTTTGATTTAGATCTGTTTGCCAAGTTCTTCATTAGCACACTTTTTTTCTTTTCTTTTTGGAAGGGGTGGGTGGGTGGGGGACAGCATCCTCATCATCTTTGGTGTTTTAGGAACTAGCTGCTTACCTTGCCTAAGCAGAAAGCCTAAAACTGCTGAATGAAGACAGGGCAAGGCCTCTGCAACACAAAACACAAATTCTGCACTTTCTGTCAGTGCCAGTACTAGCATGGAAAAAGTGAAAGCTTTCTCAGAAGTGAAAGGGCAAACGCAGAACAATTACAAATGAGATTAAAAAGTTAAAGGAAAAACAGATTCCTTAAACCTTCACCTCTGTTAGGTCATGAGCTTCAACAATATTTTTTCCATTTCAAACCAACTTATTTTATAAACAGAATTTTAATATACATTACTCATATCCTAGACACTAAGGCATGTGCATTAATACTGTGACACCTCAAAATACAAAACTTGACTGTTTTAGTAATGTGACATTCCTCAGGAAATTCAAATCTTAATCAGGTTCCATTTTCTTTTGCTGTTATTCAAATGTAATAACACACTTATGTAATTTAATCTAAAAAGATAAAAAAAGGACAACAAAATTTTGGTAAATGAACTGAAAAAAATCATTAAGGGGATTTCTAAATCCCTGTTTAATGAAGCATAATAGATAGGGTTGTTTCTGTTCTTGTTTTGGTTGTAAGGTAAGAGTGAGTTTTGGTTTTGATAGTTCTTCTATTGTTTCTATAATTTTTAAAACAGCAAAGCTTTGCACAGAAAATCCAGACTCCTACAGCATTCAAAAATTACCACTTATCCTCACTTCCTCTCACTTGTACACCTCCAGGACAAGTCTTGGGTCTGCCTCACCAGTAGCATCTCAAGAGGCAGTTGAGGACAGCAGGATGACCCCTCTGAGCCCTCTCTCAGAGGGTGACTGCTGTTTCTTCTTAAGAAGCCACCCTGAAATATCCTTATTCCATCCCTCTACCTTACTACAGTTGTTCAATTAATGTCTTTGCAGGAAGATCAGAGGATTAGAGTTACCTGAAGAGATCAAGCATATCAGAGCGAATCTGTAAGAGGGAAGAACAGTCTCACAGCTAAAAGACCTTAGAGAATGCCATACAGCCGCTCCTGAAATCAGTACGGTCACCAATTTTCATTAAGAGATGATGCCAACTTGCAGCACTTGAGCTAAAATATGATTCCTGCTGCAACTCGAGGCACATAATGCAATTGTGAAATTACTATTAAAAACAAGGAGCAGGGGCGGGGGAAGTTGCCCACTGTCACACATCTTTCTACAAGCAGTATTATTTAAAATAATAACTTACAGAAATCATACTTAAAATATTATATACTTTTGTTATCAAAACCTAAGATAGTCTCTGCAGCCAGAACTGGTGAGTTAATACAAATAATAAATTATGAATAGGCTGAATTTCAAGCCTACAAGAAAAAAATTGCATCATTCACATTTTCCATGAAGACAGGAATTTGTCATCTTTCCTCTCCAACAATTCTCACTGTTGTTCAGCACTGGAAAAAGTCTCACTCCATATCCTCCTGTCAGTCTTGGGCACCAAAATTTAACTTGCTGGTTTTGCTTTCCTCCAGCAAGTGTTTTAATGAATGCTTCCTTCTTTTGAGATGGAAAGCACATGAGGAACTCACTTGATTCAAAGCTTGTCTTGTGCTGCTTTTTTTATCCCTAGAGTAACATATTGGTTTTTTAAGCAAAGCAAACAGAGAGGATTTAGTGGAATACAATTTCTTTTGTTTTATTACTCCATTAATTTTATTTATGTTCAAATATGTTGCTTTTATCAATTTGGTACGAGGGAGAGAGATGCATCAAAGGGAAGAAACATGATTGTACTTCAAAATGAGGCATTGGGCAGAACAGGAGCAGGAGATGCCTGAACCACCTAAGATGATCAGTCATATTAATACAATGCAGTTTTGATAGGTAGAAATTACAGGGTAATAGATAGTCCGAGCATTATTCAGAAATCTACTGCAACCATATGTTCAGAATGGTGCCTTTATGTTCCTTCCTGCAGATATACATGCAAGCAGTCATTTAAAAAGAGAAAAAAATTCCTTTCTTAGCAGTATATTTTGGGTTTTCTAGTCTACATCTCTTGAAAGTCTGCCACTGCAGAAAAAAAAAAAAAAAAAAACCCACCACATTTTCCCCAGATTTCTTTCTTTATAGTGTTATTTTTGAACACTCAACTCTGCCTCGGTCAGCAAAGCAATAAATACTCTTATCTTAAGGAACCATTCCAATGATAACACCTTGCCAAAACCTAATTAAATACTAACTAAAAAAATTCCAGAATGAAATAGAGCTCTTGCTAACTGAACCCACTTCACAGTACACTTCTGCGTTAACATGCTGCCACAGAGTTTTTTCTTACATGATACAAAGGACAAGTTGTTTTTTTAAGGCAGCATCCTTGACAGCATGAATTGGATAGAAAAGAAGAAAAAGCAAAGCTTTTTCCTAGCTACAAGAAATGAATGATGATGAAGACCCTGCAAAAGGCCTCTGCTAATGACAAAATATTACTCCACAGGTTAATGAAAACCAAATACCAATTTAACATGCTAACCTTTGAGCAAAATGAGTTCAACTAATCAAGAGCCCTCCAAAAGGGTATTTTGAACTAAGAGAAAAGACTGGAAAAATCATTTACATAAGATGGCTGGTAATGGTGCATTTAATGGCGTTGGTGATAGGCAATTGTACTAAGAAAATGAACACATCATGTACGACCTATTCCCTAAAGCATTTAATAGGATGTCTCCAAAGTGTCAAATTCTACCACTGGTGCTGAAGCAGAATTCCTGTTAACAAGCAAGGCAGTAACACTCTTCCTCAGGACGGACACACCACAGAATTTTAAACAGAAATAACATCTACCATCCAAATCCAGACTGGACAACTTCATTGCATCAATTTTAATACTAAAGGACAGTTCACCTCTGGATCAGACCATGCATTTTCCCCCTCTGAACTCCTCTGGCAGAGAAGAATATGTATTACCCACGATCTGCAATTTCTTTATGGACTCTGTAGGAATCCATCTCTGAGTACCTCTGCCTGAAGACTACTGGATAAATAAATCCTTACACACTTGTTTTTTAAAAGCTTACCCTGGCAAAAGTACTTTAAGATATCCCGAGTTTGTGCAGGTATACATGCAAGGCTTGTATACACATCTGCCCTCATCTTGTCCCAAGCACCAACAGAAGTTTTATTTTTGATGTCCATTTACCATGGCTCAAGTACAAGAAAACAAATCTCCTTCATCTCTCTCTGAAATGGAAGGCCATGCAACTCTTAGAAATCTATCCAGACAGCTAAACAAAAAGTGGTATTATCCTACTGCCACCAACAACAAAAACAATTAACTCCCATAAAGGTGAAAATACGCAACTGGCTTCCCAGTCCCTATACGCACCCACAGTAATGGCACTAAGGCTTTTCCCGTGCTGTTTCCCTCCTGCCCCGCCCCGCCCCCCCCCCAATGTACTCCGCAGACTACTGGAAACAATTCAGCAGTCCCCAGCTAAGCACCACACCTGTGATTTATTACGTACCACTTGCACTGTGGCAACTGCAACCTACATACCCTTGTTTGTCAAACAAAATTCAGCATCAAATTACATGGTTGGGAATGTGTCCAGCATCTCATAACAAGTCCAGATCTTAATAGATGCAAGATGTTATGTTACAATTAAATCAGGACACATCATCTGTAGGAAATACATTTTAAAAGAATATTAAGCTCTGCAATATATTATCTTTGCTAATATCAGATAATGCAGCCTTTACACCAGCCTTTTAAAGGAGGACACAGCAGCAGGCATTTCTCCCCTGAATATATCTAATATAGTAGGGAATAGCTGGCAACTAACAAATGCTTGCTTTGGCAAAGCATATAACACTGCTGGTTTGTGCATTTGCTAGTATTTTCAAACTCCTTAAAAATGACCTAGCACACCAGGCACCTTTGGCTTTACTAGCACGTCAGGGTTTTCTTCAAGCACTTTCAGTCTTGACAGATAACTGCCCAGCAGAAAGATGACAAGATTGTCACCTCAATGAACATTCAAACAACATGATTACTGGAAAAAATCTGTACAAATATAAGGGAGGCAACTGTAACTGAGCACATGTATTAATTGAGCTCACAACAATACCCCAGGAAAGCACCAGTGAACAACGTGTCCTAAACCTACAAGAAACGCACTTCAGATACTCCACCTAAGAGGCATGGTGACCATGCTTTTGTTGACAGTCCTGGCTAGGGTTGTGCTCCCTACATTTTAAGCCTTTAACAAATTGTATTATTATTTGTTTTAAACTTCATCTGCTCACTTTCAGTTTGGAGAAGTACTGAACTAGTACAATAGCCACCTAATGGATGCACGTTAGCACTTTCTTGAATTATAGACATCCAGAAAAGTCATCAAAAAGAGGCTAATCACAGGTACATTAAACTACTTAAATCTCTTTCTTACTTTTCAATATATCACTTTGTAATTTCATGAGTCAGATACCCTCCTCCCTTTCAGGTCAGCTAAAGTTTAAGTAGCATGATCCTTGCTGGCTGCACTGAAAGCACTAACAGCACTAACCTAAGATTTTTGGCTAACAGCTGTCCTTCAATCCTTCCATTCTTCTCTTCATTAATCATTCCTGTTTCACTGTCTGAACAATAAGAAACACATTATGAAGCTGAAGTTTTCCAGGTCTGGAAACCTTTATGTTCATTTGAAAAAAAGATCCCATGGAAATGTGCCTACAGTTAATAAAAGACCCAAACCTTTTGTGAAAATATACCTTGCAGTTAAGGGATTTCATAATTAGAATATAATTACTCAGCCATATAATATGTCAAATTACAAAGAATGATTGTTTGTTAAGCTACAGATAAAAAGAATTAATAAATCTGGAGCCACAGATAAAACCAATTAAATGGAAGTCCTTCCCTCCTAACACATCGGAGGCCACCTCTGTATCCAGTACTAGTTTACATGCACAATCGCTGTGATAAAACTTTTACACTATATACATAGCATAAATCCCAGTAGTAAATAATTCAGTACAAGAAACGGCTGCAAAGAGGACAGCTGGTGCTGACAACGCTATCAGCGTCTTTGCTACTACATGACATACAGTCATTTATGAGTGGAGTAAGATTATGAAGAAGACAACGCAAATTCCAGGTTAAGCTTGGAGTTGTTAAGGGATTTCATTTATTACTTGAATAAGACCCAGCATCCTTTCAGGTAGTGTTCTAAATGAAACTACCTGTCTTCAAAATAGACTGAGGTCTTTGCATACAAATTCAAAGGACTCTAACAGAACACCTAAAACACACAGAGAAAGACTACACTCCTCTTTGTTTCATGTAAATCCTAAGACTCAGTTATTGCACAGAATATAATTTGATTAACAAATTCAGGCAAACCTACCTTATAATATATGCGAGAGTACAACAGAGGGCAGGAAGACACACCAGCAACCTTGGTGCCCTGCCAAGCAGGCCACCCTGTTGGAGTCAGTACCACAGACACCTCCTGGACCAGCAAAACATCGGCTTGTCCTGAAAGCATCTGCCTTCCCTCAAAGTTCCAACAGGCCTCAACAGAGCAAAGACACACAGGAAAGCTCAGCAGAAACAGTAAGGAATGATAAGAACAAAAGATTTAAAAACAGTCCCAGAAGAGCACCTACTTCAAATTAAAAGCCACACACGTTCTCTCTGCACATGGATAAAAGCATTACCCATAAATTGTTCTGCTTTTCCAGTTCATGGATTTCACCCCATTAAAAAGCCTTCCCACCTGTACATCGAAAATTAGAGTATGTATTGGACTTCCTTGCAAGTGCACTTTGTTTTTTTCCTACTCACCAGAACTCATTAAGTCACAAAAAGCAACTGTCAGTTTTGCTACTTGATCATGCAATGCTTTTCCTTACCCACTAGAGCACAGTCACCACAAGTTCCTGCAACTACAAAAAATCAGACCTCAGGTCCCCTACTTTTCTCTGCCCCTTCATTACACAACCATACAATTTTTACCTCAATACACCTTCAGCAACGCACAATTCATCCATAAATTGAAGAGTGATATATAAGAATATTCTGTAAGGCATAGCTAAAAATTAAGAACGTAATTAGGTAAACTACACTGAGAACATAGCTAGTGATAAATTAGGGATCCACCATCTTAATCAGTACCAATAATTACACTCTCTTTCAAATATACTGAGGATTAAAAGACACTAATGTTATATTTTCCTGCACAATAATATAGTATTGACTGTTTTAAACAGAAGAAAGTACATTTTCTCACCAAGTCAGAAGATGAATTATGGTCATTTTAGAGGCCCTGAATATCCCATTGGCCACGCTGCTCATATTGTGGCAAATTTAAACAAAGATAAATCTAGTCAACATAATCTGAGGTATGAGATTGGGAATCAATGGAAAAGGGTTGTAGTCTCAGCACCTAACCCAGATGCCTAACAGCAATATTTACCTAGCTTACAGAAGTGCTGAACAAAACAAAAACATTAAGTAAAATATAAACTTCTATTAATATCACTTCTTTTAAGGACATTGATTCATCAGTATTTATTTTTATATATTATACCGACATTTTAATTGGACAAAACCTATGGCACACTCCCCCAAAAAACGATTTTACATTATCAAAACATCAATCTAACAGTGATACAAAGTTTCAAAGACATATTCAAAGTAAGTAAACAAGAACTCACTTGTGCAATAAATGTCCAAGCTAGCCAGAAGAAAAAACAAACAACCCCCCCCCAAAACAAAAAAACCAAACAAACACAAAATCCAAAACCACAAAAACCCACTGAAAGCAATGAACTCCACCCTTAAATTACTATCACAGGAATGAAAATCTGCTGGTGTAGTATCCATTAGTCACTCCGCTTCCACGGTATCATTGTGGGACTGACTCACAGCCGCTGCCTCGGAGTCAGCAGCTGTAGGGCAATTCCCTACCAAGGGCTCAGGGGATGGGAATAGTTTTGCCATTCCTTACTGACCCCAAGCTGCTGCAGTCACACAGCCAGAACCCTACAGCTGTACAGAAAGGTCCATTAAACCTCCATTGCTACGGAAAATGAAAACCAATTTATAAAAATGTTAAATCTAAAAGTGTTTTTTTAATTTCATGCTAAGGAGGCATTTCATTGCTGCTGTGGTGACCATTATCATCTTTCTACACTTGAGACCACCAGCAGATCCTGAACCGCTGAAGGTTTTCTTCAAAAACACAGATTCTTGTTTTCAGAAAAGAATCACATCTCCAATACTTATAAACAGCATGGGCCATGTTATAAAATGTCAAATAGCTTTTCAGTTACTTTTAAAGGACCTCGGAAAATTCATGTATCTAGGGCCATAAAAATGCACTTCTCATCATTCTGGTTAAAACATCATCAAAATACCATTTGCCTTTTTACAAGGCCAATTAGCCCGCAGATCCCTCTAATGACTCTCGCTTTTGCTGGTTGATATCAGAAATCATTATATTTAAACTTGATGCATTTCAGAAGGAAACCAGAATGACTGGATTTTTGTGTTTATTAATGCTCAATAAAGACATTGGTACCCCAGAAGCACAGAATTATCCAAGATTATCTGTTATCTTTATGCAGAAAGCGTGTCTCCACTAAACGAGAAGTGTATATACTATCAACTAAATCGTTGCTGAAACTCACATGAGAGATTTCACTTGTTGCAAGAAATGCAGTGATACAAGCTAAAACAGTTAAATGTCTATTACACAACTTGTGCCATAATATAGTATCAAATTCAACAGCACTGAGCACACCATCCAAGCTTGATTTATTGCAGCTAATTGCTAATTAGGGTTATTTTTGAAGCACTGCTGTTTGCATTGCACCAGATTTGCACTTGGGGAGAAAACAGGATTTACAAGGTCAGAATGAAGTTTAAACATTTGTATACAGACTGCTTCACTCCCCTCAGTATTGCTAAAAGGTCTCAGCAATCTGAAGACAGTATTTACACGTGCTGTTATTAAAACCGGGCACTCCCAACTTTGTATAAAGCAGTTATTAACATGCAAAAATTCAAAGTAGGATTGCAATGGTTACCCAGACAACTTCCTAATTAAATAATGGCAGTAATATCACTATGCTTCCATGTATTACATTAAAAATTGAACAGTGCCTCACTAATAATGCATTGGTCATTTGCATAATCTGAAGACACTGGCTGCCAGTATCAGCTATGGAACATCATATCATGAACCACCAGTACGTACATCCCACACCCCCTCCCACGGCCAGCAATTGCGAAGATGAACAAACCAGTAATTCATGGGAGCTCCTGTTTCAAACTCCTGCCTATTAAGACCTATTTAAGCATTGTTAGCAGTAGGATGATCCTCAAGATAAAACCTGGCCATTTCAGAAATCAAACCCCATTGTAGACTCTACTATCCCCAATTTCAGCATCAGTCTTCTCATTCCCCTAGCAGATTTCTAACTGATGTTTCAGGCACCACGGCAGCATGTCTGCAACCAAAATACCATCATACCAGCTACACCCCAAGCAATCAGCCTGTTGCGCTGCACTCCTTGGTGCCTCTGCAATGTCTCTGCCAATACCCATACAGCTATACTCATCTGTACTGCAGGTGGGCTATGCCGAAGCAAGGTATACAGAAGCAAAAAAGACTAACCCACCTTCCAAAATTCAACTACAGCAGTCAGTAACTATAAAAGCAGACTGACGGAGTGCTACAACACATAACCTCTTGAAAAATAAAATTTCAGTCCAGTTAGACGAGATACAGGACACTAACATGCAGGCTGTACAGAATTAACTGACTACAGCAAGAAAGTATGAAGACTGAGTGACCTCTAATCAAGAAAACATGACGTGCCTAGACTTCCCAAAGGTTCCTCTTGAATTATTACCTCAGTTCAGATTTATTTTTATGATTTGCTATAACTCTTTCCAAATCTTCTCTAATCATTAGCTGTATCAGCAGTATGAGAGCCATATGAAAGACAGCACACTGTTATTTTTGGTTTCAAGAGACCAATTGCATTTCCAAGTATACTGCTAGCATAATCCAGTCAGGCTGTGGTTTCATAAATCCAGAGTTTTCTTGGCATATGATCCCAGAGACGAAGACAGCTAGTAGAAAACCTCAGGGGAGCGGGGATTCACAGCTTTGACTTCATGAACTGTAGCACAGGGTCATGCTTAAATGTTACAAGAAGAAACAAAAATGTGGTTCTTTCTATGCCTGCCCAAGGAGATGGTTCAGAGAACTTGATTGTGGTAGGAATGAAAAACTTGAGTCTTTCCCTTGTCCCTAGAAATATATTCTTATCTTGGCAGCCTGCATAAGCCTGAATAAAGGAGCTCCCAAAGCAGAGTGCTATGGAAACAGCATAAAGACACTTTTCCAGCCCCAAAGTGTGACTACTACAGCATCAGCTCTTTCCTTAGGGTGGGTACACGTTCTCTGTTGTGTCTTAATGGAAAATATATTTGCATCAGTAGAAGGTTGCTTACAGACCAGCTGTTCCTTCCTGTCCTCCACTTTGTTTTTCAAGGAAAGCCGCACTTCTTCCTATCCTCCCCCACCAGACTTCTACCAAGCACGAAAGGACTAGAGCGCATGCCAAGGGTCAGACCTCTTCAGCACTAGTTGACAGGAAGGGGCTGGATGCCACAGGAGTTGGTGTTTTCCTCTGTTATTACACGACATATAATACAGACACATTGCTAGTTCAAATAATCCTTCCCAGTCAACACATGCTCTCAGAAAAACTCAGCTATATAGCAAGTTTGGCCTCCACACTACTGAAAATACGTTCTGCATCAGTAGCTTCAGCTATTTCAAGTGTTGATCAAGAGCTCAAGGCACAGAGATTCACAAACAACTCTGCAATGGGCCGGGCTCCACACAGTCTCCACCATAACAACGCTGCCCAGTGATGGCTTTGGGCATGCAGTGCCCAGCAGGAGCCCAGTCCTTCCCCTGAAACACTCCACAGAGAAGACTAACTCAGTGGATTACATCTGACCTCAGGATCTCCCAGGAAAAATGTCTTTAGGGAGTACTGGAAGGTAGGATGGGTAGAGAAATACATTGTAAGAAATAGTTTCCTCGACTCAAGGAAAATAATCCAGCTCTGCTTGGAACTTTTGAGTAAGCTCTGAAACTCATTCACTTCTGCTTACTCCACCCTGTTATCATGCACTGTTTTACCATTGCAAATATTGTCCTTGAGACAGGCTGCACACATTCCTACAGCATCCAGTAACATGGACCTTTTTTAAAATCTCACAGGCAGTGCTACAACATAAATGTTCAGACTTACTTCTGACTGTGCTAATGAGACAAGCATGCTGTTTCTGTACTCTCTCTCTGTATATATATACACATTATATACGAATTTCATGTAAGAAATACCTTGGGCTGTGATGTAAACCCATCCCTACTTAATGTATGTTTGCACACATTTGGATTGAAAATTAAAATTAATAGAAAGCTAAAATAAATAAAAGAACTCCTGCTGCTCTGTGTGAACATTCAAGAAAGCAAAGAGCCGGGATATGTCATTCCACCATAACCCAAGCACAGAGTTTGCTGATTCCTAATTACTGAACAGCCCTGTCAGACACCATGGATTGACTTGAGGTGTGGGGAGGGGGGGAGGTGACGTGAGGGACTAACAGAATAGAGGAATTTTCTCCATTCATCAGGCAGTCTTCCCCCTTCGGTGCAGAGTGGGGACTAATGCACGTAAATCCCTGGTTCATCAAGAAGTGAATAGACCTTTTGTTGCAGTCTATTACAGTTATAAAGATTCTGGCCACGCTTCTCTTACCACCACCATCCATCCCCTCCACCAAAATGAAAGGTAGAGCCTAGAAACACAGAAACAGATCAGGATTCAAAACACGCTGGAACAGCCTGGCTGCACCAAGAGAAAAAAGAAAAAAAAAAAAAAACAACAACCCACCCTGCCTGCCGACCCCCTTTTCAGGGTCTTACGCTATCACTTTTGAGAAGTTTTGCTCTGGCAGCTGACATCCAGTTTTCGTCTTCTACTGCAGATGTGCGGCTTTCCTGCACAATAGGCGCCTGCAGCCCTGGCTCTCTTCCAGGTCCCACTGTGTGACAGTAACAAAAGGCGAAGCTGGAAGCCCTCAGCTACAGCACAGCTCTAAATGATTTAGTGACCACGGCGTCCAGACCTTGGCAGCAGCTGCTGCTTTAAAGGGACATTACCCAAGGAGTCAGTAAACCACGGAGGCAGGCGGTTTTTCACACTAGATTTGAGAAGTTCTGTTCAAAATTGAAATAGTCCTGCCACATTTCTTTAAAAACCCAAGGCAGACAGAGGGGAGATGGGAGAGAACAGGACAGGCAGGGATTATCCTCAGAGGTTGTTAGTGCAATACCACAAAGCATAAAAGGCCACCTATTATGGTATCCTCCATGTAAGGATTTCAAGGCACTCTGCAAGCATTAGTTATGGTAAACTTCCACATCCATGGATTTAAGTTATATTCACTTTAGAGTCAGAAAAATAAAGTCATGAGATTAAACCAGCCACTAGTGTCCAGGACAACTTAAACCCAGGATGGACAGCTTATCTAAGTGTGTGGAGAAAACTACCTCTTCATATATTAACATCCCATTGTTATGAATTTCCATTTTCTTTGCTGCACAATTGTATTCCATCACAATGCTGCAAAAGGGCTCTTGCAGAAAATTTTACACTAAATGCTACCTTTAGGTTTGAAGGGGAGATATTTTTGAGTACCAGAGTGTGCAGCACCGGACATCAATGCATACCATACCTTAATGCATACTGCTCTTGGAGAAGCATATTGTCATTCCCAAGCCAAAGCCCACAGCAGTTTTTGAGCACCTGTTCCAGAAAGTTGCGGGATAGAAGAGATGGATTTTTTTTTTTTTTTTTTTTTGGGGGGGGGGGGGGTACTTTGGTGGGGGGGAGCATTGGGGTTTGTTTGGGGTTTTTTTTTTTTTTGCTTTTACACAGTAAAAGATCCAAACAAATCCACAAATCCCCTCAAACCCCATGAGACACTTTACTTCCTCTCCAAGCTGCAGAAGAGCTGAACATTTGCTACAAAACTTCTTATGTGCACCAGAGGATTAATGAATCAAGGTTAGCACAATTTTCCAAAAAACCCCAGTGAATACAAGGAGTGCTCTTCCTCAGCATTCAAGCCCTTCTGCCCATTGTTTCTTTTCTACCTTCTGATAACATACTGGGTTGAGGCCCTGACACAGAATGGGTCCTTGTTTAGTTCTACAGACAGCATGTTCTGCCACCTTCTTTCTTTGAAGCCTCCTTGCAGCCACCCTGGGTACAGTCACACTACGTTCATGAGCAAGGGCTGCACTGCAGCTCTAAACCTCTACTGGCGGTGCTCCAAAAACAGGTGACCCCAGCTTCCTCCCAGAACTCGGCTCCCCTGCTTCCACCCACCACAGTCTGTACCCTAAGTACTGCCTATGGGAACCCTGCAGGCAAATGGAGGACAAATGACTGACAAGAAAAAGGAGAAAGCAGGAAAAAAATAATAAAAACCAACCAAAAACTCCAAACTGAAACCACCAAGTGTCTAGTTGCAAAGCGAAATCATTAGCCAGCTGTGCTAGAATGCACCCATAACTTAGTGTAAAAAATAAACATGTAAATTCAGGTTAAAAAAAAAAAGATTTACATGAACAGTAACTACTGTGCAGCAAATACTCAAAATAATTTCTGTCAACAGGGCACTAATCAAGACAGATAAACATTCACTTCACTAATCTTCCTCCCCCTCCTCCCTCCAGCGTAATTTAGTTGCCCACAGGGAAAAAAACATACAAGAAACTGATAAAAGAGACATATCAAAAATGTACATGTATTTCTATGTGCCACAAGTAGGTAGCACAGCACTGCTAGAGCTCTGCTGAAAGGTGAAAAAGTACAATTTTATATTTCTCTGTGGAGTCTGAAGGCAATTTTAAAAAGACATTTTAAAGCCATTCTTCACCCACCTGCAGTCAAGTGGTCATTAAAAAAGAAAAAAAGCACTGTAATCAAAGCACCCACTAACTGCTGAGAAACACTATTAATCCGCTAAGTAGCACTGCTCCATCCATTCACTCTGCAGCCATCGCAAGCCAGTAAAACAAAAGGCCATGCTCACTCCCTTGCATTTTCAGCTCCCATGTGAGTAGTGATGGTGGGAGGGGGCAAGGAACTTAAAGACCAGCCATTACTGTGTTAACCCACAAAACCTGGCAGATTTAACCAGACCCAGGATGGCTCATGTGGTTACCACTTTCAGCCAGCTGCCTTGCCCAGGTTTTGGGTTTGCCTGCTGTGATTCGGTTCTGCATCTGAGCTCTGGCAGTTTCCAGTCCACAATACTAAAGTGGTGCCTTTTTCAATTACTTTAATATGCAGGGAAGAGAAACAAGCAGAAGCTGTTGGACCAACTTGTTCTGTTGGACCTTTCTGGCTTAGAATAGTGGGGAGGGAGGGAGGGAGAAAGTGCCTTTGTGAAACATATGGTTTGCACAAGTAGGGGCAATAAGTGCTTCGCTCTACCAGCATGCTGCTACACACAAGACATCAGTGACAGGCGGGCAGCACAGTAGCAAATCTGGTACCAGGAAATGTTACATAATGTCAAACACACAGAACAAAAGAATTATTTCCTGCTCCCCCAATGGAATATATCATATCTAGCCTCTTAGATTGCTCTCTAAAACACAGCAGCTGCCTGATCAACCAAACAATATAGACTTCGTAGGACTGGAGGTATTTTTTCCACCTCACTGAACCAAAGCTCAGATAAATGGGAACAGCAAGCCCAGGTTTCCGTAGCACCAACCTGGAAATCAGAAAGCCATGCACTTCCAGACTCCTGCTTGCCAGAAGCATCAGGAATTTAAGCAGCTAAGAGCTGAAATGGGGGAAGGGGGAGGAAAGGAGAGGGATTCACAGCATTTGTTAAGCAGTAATTTGTCTTTTACCAGCCCTGGATGTGGTGGTCACTGACCACATTAAAGAGGGTGCTCCCCTAAGCTGGAGAAGCACTGACCCTTAGGAACAGAGTAAGAAATCAAAAGCAAGGGAAAAGAGAAAAAACAAACCAAACAGCAACAACAGAAACAACCAAGAGGAGAAACAGCAATTCTTCCTTGCTAAAGGAAATAATTTCTCTGTTGCATGGGAGCCTGTGACTTCAGGTGACCAGTCTGGGTGAGGATCCAGCCTGATGCTTCTAAGTGGCAGTGCTTTCACCAATGCTCAGCAGCAGAAGTTGCTCCCAACAACACATGGACCAGATCTCCCAGCTGTTCGAACAGGTTGGGGCTGTGCAAGGAAACACTGCTGACCATTAGGGCCATAAACGCTGCCTGCCTGCTGCCACACACCACTGCTATTTGACAGGCAGCATGGAACAGCAGAGCCATTGCTGGGATTCCAGTGCAACATGGGGCAAGAGATATTACCTAGGATAATTTCACAGCACTCTCTCCATTTCCTGGTTGTTTTCCAGGTCCATTTTGTTATGCTATAAAAGCATTATGCGCCTGTGATCGTGGTGACAAGACACCATGATGATAGTGCAGCTAGAGGCAGCAGGCTCTGAAAAAACAAGCAGACAGGTCTGCTTTGCTCTCGGGAGTCAGTTCCAGAGTCCCAAAACAGGGTTTTCCAGAGACAGGGTGCCAGATAACCCCACATATTGCTGCTGACTTATTATATGGTAGGAGACAAGTCACTATCTGCTTTGTACCACATTTACCCCTGTTTTGCAAATGCCAAACCAGTCCTGAAGCCCTTCACGTTTACATGGAGAAAAGTACTAAAGGCTTATTTCAAAAGACTTTGAGCTCTTTCAGTAGAAGGACCATGACTGTTCCTAGTCTACAAAGTTACCAGACTCTCAGATTTCTAGCATTTGCTAGGATCCCTGCCTGAAACACATGCAGAGACTCTCAACCTACCACCCACTCCCAGAGCTGAAAGGAGTGAGGACTCCAAAAGGTTGAACTGTAACAGGCAAATGTATTTTTAACAAATTCTGTTTCTATAAATATTACAAAGCTTTCTGCTCTTTGGAGGCTGCTCTGCTCCCAGTGCTGCTGACATTACGGTGACATTTAGGAGGCCTTCACATTGCCTTACTGCCTTTCGTATGCTGGTTTTGTTCAAGGGATCAGAGAGACACAGGAAGACGCAAGGGCTGCTTATTCAAACTCTGCTCACTCCCTGACCTGCTGCTCAGGAGCACAAAGGGGCTCTCCATGTCAAGTGTGCTGGCTGCCAATGTCTCCACCGCTCTGGAATGCATATAAATGCAAAAGGACACTAACCCCGCGGTGCCACCAACAAGGCACAGAGCTGAAGGGTTGGGGGAATTATTTCTGAAGCTACACAAGGGCTTCAGGTAGTGCCAGCTGGTTCTATACCCTGTCCACACAACATAAGGGCTCTTCTTAATTTATTGATTCTTGCACTTACACTCTCTTCTTCTCTCTTTTCAAAACTATTTTCCTTGCATCCTTTGCCCTCCCTCTCCATTTCTTCACTTTCTTGCACTCTCTCTGGAGACCGCTGCCAGCATGGCTGTGAGGCCGGTGTGCAGCATGAATGGCACCAAACTGGCACGCGCCCCAGATGCTGACATCACCTCTTCTCTCAGCCTCCACCAAGCTGGGCTCCGGATTCTGCACCTAAAAACTGAGCACCTAATTCATTGACTGCTGCCTTTGCACCAGCTTGCAGCTTAAGCTGTAGCTCTTCTGCTACTAAAAAATAGGGTGGTTACACATCAAGAGACAACAGATTTCTTTAAAAAAAATAATAAATAAATAAAGGAGGGGTCTTTCCAAATAAGACACCAAGGGGTAGGATCTTTCAGGTATCTGTAGTCCTGCATTTCACAAGCACTCCAGTCCTGAGAAGCACGCTGTCCACAAGGCAGGAAATGGCTCCTACACACCTAAACAGGTGCTAAGCGACTAATTACCAGGATCATATCTGTACATCAGCACTTTTTTTTTTAAATGCTGCAACTATTAAAAATCCAACTTAAAAAAAAAAAAAAGAACAACAGAAACTTTGTTAGTTATCTCCAGGATTCTTCTGTTCAATCTCATTTAGGGTGAGTTGCCACTGGAACATCCAGTAGCACTTTCAATTAAATTTAAGACTACACATTCTCCACATCATAAAAACCTAATATCTCATACACACCGTCCTGCTACCTTCTGGTTATTGTGAATAGAAATTACACTGATACTTCAGGTGCAGAATTTCTGTTCTCACTTAAGCAGGTGCTTAATTTTAGGGATGGAGAAAGCTCCAAACACACACAACAGGTCCAGGACTCACTGTACCATATGTTCTTTGGATTGTGTTCTATTTTGCATAGATATCTAATTTTTTTTTTAACAGGAAACTTCCACAGGCTTTCTTTTCTTATTACAGGATATGAAAGCCTTGACAATGATGGTGTTAACAGCTCCAACAGAAATCTCCCACTGCAGACAAAGGAAAAATAACATACCTCACTTCAGTTTGCACCAGCAAAAAAGGTTTGAAGATTTGTTTGAACACTTAACAAGATGGTTCTGGCCTCCTCTGACATTTAACGTAGGTATTGTCATGGTAAGAGGATTGTGATTCACCAGAACTGCATACCTGAATAGGATCGTTCTACAAAAATTTCAGTGTACCCTAGAAAATTGTCCATCCCTTTTTGTAATTGAAAACGCAGAGCACAACAACTGTAGTTATTTAACCTTTCATCAAAAAAACTGTGAATATCTGATAATAAGTACAATCTATAAAGGCTTCAAGTCAACACTTATTATAAGCAGATTTGTAAGGTAATAAATTTTCCATGACTTAACGATCAGCTTTGCCTATGAAAGCCGATGTTGTAATTCCCAATTGATTGTAGATGTTAATCTTGCAAGACTCTTGTTCTTATGCTGTGATTTATTAGCTGAATTAATGACGGATTGCACTGTTTAAAACAAGCTGCTGTTTTACACAATAACCCAAGAAGCTCTGTCCAACTGAGTCACTGCAAGGATGGGAGGAGGGTAGTGTGCAAGGTGAAACTGCTCACGATACCTGAGCTAATTTGTCTTATTGCCTTTGAAATGCAGCACTAATTATTTAACAATTAACCCTATGACTGAACACCAGGAGAGCTGAATGGCAGCAGCTACTCAGGCTCTCTGTGGAGTTCGGGATTCACATCCAGCCTTTGCAATTCATTTACATTGAGACATTCTGCTTTCTCATGGAAAACAACAGAAGATTCCCCCAACTACACACACACACACACCCCTCCCCACCACACACACTTACTCCTTCGGGTTTGAAAAGGAAAATCCCATGTGCTTTCTGTATATGTGTATGTGACCAGAAAAGGAAAACTGCAAAATACGGACAGATATTATTCCTCAGGTCTGATCGCTACCACAAAGCAACTGCCATTATGTGTAACAGAAGTTACAACTTTCTCTCCAAATTATTCATTCTGTACCTGTTCAGCAGCTTTCCTGGCTTAGGGGAGAATGTGCCACAGACATGCCTAACAATGCAGTCAAATACAGGGCCAACATTGTAGTGAAAACAACTACAGTTCCTCAGTTAGTCTGCAGGTTTTATGAATTATGATACTGTAATAAACTCAAAACTTTTCCTGTCAACTCTGCCATTAAGGCACAACACAGGATATGAGAGCACGAGCTCTGAATTGGGAAGGGAGGGGGTGGGGGTGACAATGACACACAGGACACCAAACCCTACAATCACAGGGCAAGTACTCAGAGTGTTGCAAGAGCCCCATATTCTGCAACAAATGGATTCCCTTTCATTTGCTTTATAAAAGCTTGCCTCTGAAGGGATCCCTCTGTTTTGCAATGAATTTGAACTTGCTTCTGTGCTTCTTCGCAAGTGCTTCAGTGACTGGAGGCACTTCCTGTGCCACAGAACACCAAGTGTTGCCAATTCCCTTCGAGCCATCCCTTGCAGCTCCAGTGCCTCACGCACTCTTCCCTGCTACTCTGTGCCTAGCGAGAGCAGCAGCATATGCTGCTCTCTGGTATGGTTTCAGAGGTGAGCGTAGATTTAAAAATAAGTAAAATCAAATGAAGAAAGCAATAGGATGGAGCCTTGCATGGCTGCTTCTGAACAGGTGTAATTCACAGACAGTCACCTCAGAAGAGTCACACTAAATCCCAGGGACCACTGCTGTGATCGGTTATTAAAAACTGGCCCCAGCCATCTGCTGGTGGTCAAGCTCCATGATGTGGCAATCAATTACAGCTGTTATCTTGTCCTAGCTTTGACAGATGTTCCTCTCTTTCATTGTACAGTAATTACTAGTTAGCTGCCAGCAGGCTTCACACTTTAATTGTGGCGCTAATTTGAGACAAAGAGAGGAAAAAATAGGGAGGGACAGACAGCGAAAGGCAAAAGCTAAGACAGCTGTGGCAATTGGAGCATCCATGCATTAAACATTTCTTTACAAAAAATAGGTGAAGGCAACCAGTTACCCCAGAAAGACTTTAAAAAGTGACATCCACCCATACCATAGCCTGCAGTCCTTCTTCCTTTCAGGCGGGAAAGAGGGACACTTTTCTCTTTCCTTGCCAAACAGGCTATGCTAAAAATACCTGCCAGCCTTCTGGCAATGCATGGCTTCATACTGCCATGCAGTGTGGTGCCAACTACTTCACAGTAGTGAAAATTGGATGGATAAAGAGACGGGGTGGGGTTTTGATTTTTGGGTTGTTAGATTTTTTTAACTTTCTCAGGTAACAAGGAACCTACTTAAATTATAACACAGATGAACTATTGCTGCATAACACAAGCAAGGGCACTCCATCACCTCGCTAGAAAGCAAGTCACATAGCACCTGCTCTGCAATCTGGTGTTCACGGAGAGCCTTTGGAGATGGACAGGAGAGAGAGCAAGTGCCCTAGTTGATCAGACCAGGAGCCAGCCAGGTAGGAAACCTGGCAACTTGTTTTCTTAGGTAACCCAGGGCTCTAAAAAGTCTTCCAAGAAGGGACCTGACAAAATTTATCCTTTTCTTCTTGGCTGGTTTAGATGCAGCATTTCAGTGTAATTTCTGGAGCCATATCTTGTCTTAGCTTCTGTACACTATCTGATGATGTATAACTCTATACCTCAGTAAAAAGATGCTACAATGACCACAACAATATGCAACGACCCACAGTCAGATCCTCATCAGCTGCTTTTTCATGACACTCAGTAGTTAAGATGTGCTTACCTCCTCTGTTTAGATGACAGTAAAAATCTCTCGGATTTTTTGTTTTGTTTTTAATGTTCTAAATAGTTGAAAAACTGTCTTTAAACAGGTTTTGAAAGCAAGTATCGAACTTCCACTGGAAGTCTGAACAATAAGCAGTAAAACATTCAATTGTAAAGACCAATGCTGCTGCAAGCTACAGACACCCTCCAACTGGATGTCCAAATCTGCATTAACTATTTTCTATTTAATTCACAATGGACTTATTTCTGCTGTTGAATATTTATTGAATATTTCAGTAGCACTTAGGCTGTGGTTCTGTGATGTGATGTGTTTGATAGTAACAGTGGCTTACAGCAGTTCCTGTCATGCTCTCTCCCTTTCTTCTACTGCCCACTTCATGCCCAGCCTCATGCCACTGTGTGCTCTCTGCTGCAAGTTGTGGCAGCACAACTATTTCAACATCCATTCAGATCAGGAAATGGAGAATGGCAGAAGGAATTAACACCAGAGAGAGAGAACGAACAGACCAGGGGAGGAGACTATGCTGCACTGGCACAAATGACACTGAGATTTCAGGAAACACCTCACTGCTACCCAAGGATCAACCAATTGCCTGAACTGGTGAAGGGGAAGGGAACCAGACAGCTTCCACTAGTGTAGAAAAGCTCAGCCATCTTAGAAACCTTATGCTGGTACAGCACATCACATGTGTGGGAATGAGAAACACAAACCCACTCATACCAGTATTACTGAGAACTGCTTACCGATGAGACATGCCCCCTGTTTAATTGGACACAATCAACTGCAGGCATCTGGACTACAGCTCAGATTTCCGGTATGCTCAACTCCACTGATGTTTCCTGTCCAAAAACTTGTTTGTTTTTATGTGCTCTTAGATTTTACGTTTTAATGCCACTTACTGACCTTTTCATTATTTTATTTTTCTGTCTTGACATCAAGCACTGTTGGTCGATTTCATATCTTATCATTACTTTGTTGTTGGGAGAACTTCTAAAATCAAATTGTTGGAAAAACGTATGAGGTTTTGGTGGTTGCTGAACACAACCAGCCAGCTCCCGCTGATAATGGCAGTGTAAGTTAACTGTCTGGGATCACCACATAGCAGCTGTCAAGGGAAAAGGGGACAAAGCCGTACATTTTTAACATGTTTCTAGTATTGCAATGAGCAGAAGTAGTGGTTTTACAGGAGCAGAACTATGTGGTTCACTGACCAATGATTTGAAATGGCTTCTCCGCAGGAAGTGCCATTTATCTGAGTTACTGCTTTTTGAAAAGGGACTTTGGGACAGTGCTGTAAACATCTGCCAGACAGCGATGTTATGCAGATGAACAAGAACAGCAGGTTGACCAAAACCCACTAAAGTCTTGCAATCTAACAAAGTCAAGTCAGTGACTTTGAAAACTATATCATAGCAAGTATAACTGTACCTGGAATAATCTTCACAGTCTGCTTACCAACTGATGTTACTACTAGACTTCTATGTGTCATACAGGCAAGCTGTCCTCTCCCTTTGTTTCAATGCACTGGTCCTCCTCTTCAGAAACATATTCAAGAGAAGAGTTTACAAAACCACGTTCCCTATCAGCTAAAATTCTGGATGACATCCCCCATGCTACCTTGCCAAAGATGAGCAAATACCACCTTTAAATCTCTGAGTAACCCAAGAGATCAACTGACCATCATCCCACTATGGTTTCTCCTAGAAATATTTCCTATGATGACATGCTAAACCAAGCAGACAGCCATAATCCCACCACTATCATTCTCCTCAAGGACACTACAACAAGCAATACAAGTTAAACTGCACTGCTCTCCCCCCTGCATCCCCCCCCAAAAAAGAACCATATGTCCTGCAGGGAGTGAATCCCTGCAGTCAGAGGGTGCTGACCTCCTAACTCTGCCTACACCAGAGAGGACTTGTTAAATGCAAGGCAATCTCTCAACTGTCATCAATGCTAAACAGGCAATTACTATGCTGACTGATTGATTACATTCCCCTGCCTAAATTATATCAGGAGAGAGGCAAATCACTCCAAAACCAAGAAAAATCACAACCTAACTTCAGGCAAAAGTACAAAGAACCATTTTTGCCAGTATGAATAACAAGCAGGTAGCCTGGAGTCACACTGAGGCCCTGAGCAAACAGTTCTGAAAGCACAACCATCCCCAACCCTCCTGACCAGGGAAAACTAGGCAGGGACTTGCAAATCAGCCATGACCACATCAGGCCATGACCTTTCACGTGAAATTAAGGGGGGGCGGGGGCGGTGTTAAGAAAAAAAGTCTCCAGAGACTGGCCATCTGCAATTGTCACAGAAGCGCAGCATCCATGCCCAGTATGTGCTGCAGAAGCAGCGTCACTCCAACAGAAACAACGCAACCTCCCTCTCCTGGTTGTGGTTTTTTTGCCCTTCTGTTTTTTCCACTTTCTACCAGCTGACTTGAATGTCCTTATTGTGCTTTCATTTTCATCAACAATTTCTCAGTGCCCCTGGCCTGCAGCCAGCTAGCTGCTGCAAGTATGGCAGACTGTTCCAAACCCGCACCATCTTGCAGAACAGCACAGCCTCCCAGACCTACACCGGGCCTGACCAGCCCTGAGAAAAACTGCCCTGCCCAGCCTCTGCAAGGGGCAACGGGGCTGCCCAGCTCCATGGTTTTGGCCCTCCAGGCTCAGGGGCTTTACCTCACGCACCTGCCTCCACCCACCCACCCCCACAGTGGTTTTAGGCCTTAATTTTTCAGCACTGCTCCTTCTTCTCCACTCCTACAGGCATATCTATGCTCTAAGTTTCATCCTCAAGCATAAACCTAGCAGGTTTTCTTCAGTTTTTCCTCACAAACTTTATTTCAAGCCCAGCAGTCGCTCCAACTCGCCCCTCGCTGCTCTCCTCCCCACAGCCCCCGGCACGAGGGCCCCAGACTCACCACGTTTCCAAGGCAAAGCGGCCCAGAGACAGCCTGGCAGCAGGACCCCTGAAGGGACGGAGCACCGCAGAAGCCACGTCCCGTGTGCTGAAGTTAAACCACGACAGCTGGGGACAGGGACATGCGAACTGGGGGCGCTGCTGCAGCGGGGAGGGGTGGAGGCCGGGCCGGGCCGGCAGCCTCCCTCCCTGTCCTGAGCGCGACGCGGAGCCGCCGCCTCAGGCCGGGGCCCCGCCGGCCTTCAGCTGCCCGCCGGCAGGCCAGTCTCCGCTAGCCCTCCGCTCTCCTCCGGCGGGCCGGCGCTAGCCCGCAGCTCCCCGCCAAGCCCTCCGCTCTCCTCCGGCGGGCCGCGCCCCGCCCGGGCGCTCAGCCCAGGCTTCTCCAGCCCTACGACACGCGGGTGCGGCCGGGTGCCTCGGCCCCACTACCTGGGCACCCGCGCAGGCCCCCACCCGCCTCTAGGCACGAACGCTGGAGGCAGCCAGCAGCGAGCCAGCCTCCCGGGGCCTCTCTGCTAACCCCGTCCCCATCTCAGGCAGCGGCAGTGCCAAGGGGACGGGGCACACCCCCCCCCCCCCGCGCCCACCACGGCACCGCTGCATCCCCAGCATGAGGCCCCACGACAACCTGCCCTGGCCTTTGAGGCAAGAATAAGTCTTCAGTGCTTCTAGAGGGCTCTCCCCCCCCCCCCCCCCCCCCCCCCCCAGCAGGGGAGCCTGCAGCTGCCTCACCCAGGGCACCGCCATGGCCACGCACCCCGGCCCCGCCGCCCGCACTGCGGGCAGGAGCCAAGGCCCAGGCCCGGTAACACAGCGAGGGGGAAGGGAGCCCAGCTGCCAAAACTTGTAATTCCTTCTCACAGGATCACGGCTGCAATGTTTGAACCGATTTCTTAACAAAAACAAAAGAGGCTGCTGAAAAGAATAACATTATGACAGCTGCTGGGAACATCACCGGTGGGTGAGCGCTGGTGGCTGCGCAGATCCCAGTCCCCGCACCGCTACGCACAGGAAGGAAGGGATTTGATATCCTGAGCTGCAGCCTGCGCCTTTTATTTACTTTCCCCTTTCTCCCAAAGCCACTCTGGCTTGAGCTCACCACTCTCCTGTTTCCAGCCTTCAAGATGGGTTTCGCAAGCTGGAAAGGAGACAACCCTGGCAGGCGCTACACTACGTTTGCATCTCGGTGGCAATAGTCCAGGGGCTGCAGGAGACAGGTACAGAGAGGCTGGCCTGCACCCCTCACCTCACACCGGCTCTGGCAGCAACTGTGGGACAGATCATCCATTTAATTCCCTTTAAAGTACTGCTACATGAATGGGACGTTTGGTTGGATCAGACAAACTTTGTGACATGAAGAAATCTTTCCTGCCAGAAACTTGTTAACAAGTGGAAGGTGTTTTCTTCAGAAATCTTCCCCCTCTTTTCAAGGCCAAAAGCTGTCCTGCTCTTGCACTTTGTCTAAAGTTTGACTTGCTTGCTGTAAGTGTACTGCTAAACAAAGTTTCATCACAGAAGAAAAAAGTGGCCTGTGCAGTCATTGTAAGAAATTAAACAGTTTCAAATGAAATTAAGTTTAATTATGTATACTTCATGACAGGTATGTGCTTTTAAAACAACAGATGTTGCACAGATGTGGTTCAAGGTAAAGATTACAACAAAAGCTCTCCCGGTGTTTCAGAAAATGTTTCCACAGAGTACCCCTGCATTGCACCACCTGTGTCTTTAACCAGCTGTCACATTTTGTTTCTTACCTAGGCAGAGCAAATCTCCCTTGCCCACTACATACACACCACCTTGTTTCTGTTTACTGGGGGGGAGGGTGAGGGCTGCTTGCTTTTAAACACAGAGGCCGTACATGACTATCCAAGAGAACTTCCTGATGATGCCCACTGCTCCAGCTGCCTCTGAGGCTATTCTACAAACTTCTGCCTCATCACCATCTAGCTTGTGTGCAGAAAGCAGAACTTGTCAGAAATATCTGTGCTGCCTTGCATTTCCCCTTGGTCAAATATTTTTCAGGAAGTAGTTGATCTGGCCTGCAGGATATGAAAACCAAGGTCAACCACATCACTAGATGGCTGGTAAGAAAAGAAAATAATAGTATGTCTGAAGGAGGGCCAAGAGAATTAATTTGAAGGGGAAGTTATTTAGGATGAAGCTTTGCAAAATGGGAAAACCAGCGCTATTATGTTTCACAAGACCATTGTCAGAATCAAAGATACTGCAGCACAAAGATACACATTAACAAGGGACATACATATTCCTAATAAACACATTTACATACTGTTGCATGTGATAATTGCTTTTATTCTACAGTCACTGGCTATGTTTCCAGATCCTTTGATTTCTGTCCAACACAAAAACCTAGCTTGCCCTTGCTCATGAATTTTGGAAGCCAGCATGAAAATATTCCAATATGCAGAATAGGAGCTTGTACAAATGTGCCAGCAAAAAGTAGCTCTGTGTGATCTTACGCATTATGAACATAATGCTTGCATTTTTTTTATGCAGAGGAGCACAGGGTCACTCCATGAATCACAGGAGAAGGAAGAATAAGGAGGAGAAAATACTGGGGAGGAAAGTGTCTTGAAGTTTGTAGTTTTAAACAGGATTTGAGAAACATTCTGACATTTTAACTTGCTTTTGGCAAGATTAGGTTTGATTGCAGTTTATGGCAGCTCTGAGCAGCACACTGGGAAAAAACAGAGTCAACTGCTAGCAGGTGAAGAGGAGCAAAAGAAGATCATACCAGGGCTGTAACTCTCCTCACTACATCACAATTCTTCTCTGCCTCTTCACTGAGTTCCTTGCTCTGCCTGACTCTATTAAATGAACTAAGGGATCCTCACTCCAACCATACAGCAGCTCTGGGCTACATGCAACACCTTTACTTCCACGCCATCCAGACACACTCCAGAAGAGCAGGCAGCACAATGTACAGAAAAGCATGCTAGAAGGTGTGGGGAGGAGCTCCAGTTCTGCTCAGTCTCCCACTCCAAACAGCACAAGTCTCTCGCCAGATCCTGGCTGAAATTTGGCACCTTTGCCTCTTTGCATGCAGTACAGATGGCAGGATAGACGTGCCTGCTGGTGCAGGAAAGCTGTGCCAGTTCTCAGGAGGTGGCAGGGAGGGAAGGCATTAGCAGAGAAGGGTCACCATGATCAGTGCTCGCTTCCCTGAGCTCAGCCTCCTTCCGAGAGACTGCTGGAAAGACTTCGGAGACGGGGAGTCTCACTACTGGACATGACTATCCAAGTATTTAAAGGATCTCCCTCTTCCCCACAAATTGCGTGTCCTGTGTGATGAATTTTTTTTTTTCTTCTCTCTGAACAGCTGCTTATCTACCACTTGTTTTGCTGTCCATTCCTGTTGATTTAATTAATGCTCCTCTCAATATTCTCCAAGGAAATTAATGGCTTTGTTGGTCACTGAAAGGTGCCAAGTAATTTGCATGACCATTTCCAGTTAAGATTCCTTAGAATACTGCTGTCAGCTAGACTTGTTTTACAAGAAATCAGTCAAGTACATGAAAACGTTCAGCTACTGGGATGCATAGTCTAAATATGTGCTCAGAAAGAGAGAATACCCTTCCTCCTATTTCTCCTCCAACACCACTTGTACTGTATGCACTGCAGTTTTACACCATACTCCTGTTCCACCAGAACACAAATAAGGCTGCACTACAAATAAATAAAAAAGCTCCACAGATATTTTTTTTCTTTGTTTAGCCTTTGTAATGTCTGCCAGAGCCAAACGGAGAGGCCAGGCTTTCGTTTTGACTGAGA
Organism: Falco peregrinus; assembly: GCF_023634155.1. Classification (NCBI taxonomy): domain Eukaryota; kingdom Metazoa; phylum Chordata; class Aves; order Falconiformes; family Falconidae; genus Falco; species Falco peregrinus. Next base: position 85,885,724 of record NC_073722.1, on the reverse strand, counting down.
TATTAAAAGTACTCCAGAGGCTGAAAATCATGCAAGGGAAAATTGGATTTTAAAGCACAATAAACATGTCTTCATGAGATACTAAAAGCCTTTGCAAAATAAAAATAAATGTTCATGTAAACCAAACACCAGACATCACATATCTCATCAGCTGCAGGCCTGCATGCCCAGAAGAAAAAACATATGCAATACTATAGACTACACGACTGGGTTTTCAGGCAAGGCAGTTGTTATTTGTGTCTCCATTCCCCAGCCCTCCTAGAAATGAAAATTACTCCTTCTTTCTCTCTCCCCACTTCCACACCTAAACAACTACTTCCAAGTTCCCATTCCCTCACCTTAATGTAAAATGAGAAAAATGGAGAAAAAAAAACCCAAATCAAAACAAAAAAACCTCCTTAAAAATCCTCAATACCCAGAGACAAAACACACTGTGTAAGACCTGGGTATTACCATACAAAGTAAGGTTGCTTAGGTGCTCAAGGCTATTTTTTTTGTGGGTATAGTCACATATCAAAAGCAGTCTTGAGAGCGCCTTACACAGCACACATGCTGTGAACCTGTCAACTTTTTAGTAGCCATTTGCACATAAGAAAAGCATGTTTTAAAAATCCTCGAAGATCAAAGCACATCAGAACAGAGTTTTAGATAAAAGGAAAGATAACATGGTGCAGAGATCCCTAGAGTCAACCCAGCAGTTTTCATGACATTTCAGTCTCATCTTTATTCCTTTCTATCTCAAAAACCCCAAAGGTCAATTTATTTAAATTGGTCAAAGATCAGCTGGAAAGTGAGAAAGACTAGAAATAAATAGGGATTACACACAGTGCACCTGAAAGATGCTTTTCAGAGAAAATATTTTTCCTTGTATTTGGCAAGCACATCGTACACTTGGGGCACTAAATACTATCCCAAATAATTACCCAGCTAGGTTTGTAAAAGCCAGCTCAGGTGCATCATGACCAAGTACCCACACACGAACCTTGCTTGCTCTGTGACAGCGTATAAAACTGCTGACATGAAGCAGAACTCCCATCTTGTACAGGAAACAGAACGTTCTTCTGATAAGCACAGAATGATGATATGCCAAATGACCAAGGCCATCATTCAGTAGAAATAGCTTCCAGCGAAATAGTTCTCGTTAACTACAGAAATTATATCTATATGCACAAAATCTGACTACAGTCATGCAACTCTACAACTATATGTAAAGACTACTGTAATCATGTTCTGTGGTACTCTACACTTGCTTAGCAGTAAGCACAATGCTCTGCAGTTTACTCAGAAAAAAGTATATGAGATGTCAAACGTTGCCGCTAAACTCTTAAACTATGCCTGTAAGCCACATTTTTGTGGCTTGCTTTTACCATCAAAGTGGCTCTGGACTGTTGTACTTTAAAAGAATAATCATGAAGCACAAGCTTGGATGAACTTCTGTAACTTTTCTTGAGATACTACCAGTCTATGGACTGGCAGCGGGACGGGGCTGGTGGCACAGAGCTATGGTGTGTGGGGCACTGCTTAGGCAAAGGGGCCGGTGGTGGTGTACAAGCCCTGGGCTGAAGCATGACGTGCCATCTCTATAAAGACACCAGGCAAAGCAAAACCCCTTGCTGAAAAGCACTTGCAAGAACAGAATGTTCTCTCCCTTGCAAAGACAGCACATCCAAATCAAATCGTTTAGCCTTCACTTTTCCAGATCCTGAATAGCAGTCAAAATCTGAAGCTGGACACTCATCAAGAGTGAAAAATGCTGCCTAGCTCATTAATGTACAACCCCACATTCAAACTCAAGGTTTTATGGACAGCTACAAACAATCAGCCAGACAACATTACTTTGCATTAATCAAGCCACTGTTGACACTTGACAGCAGTGAACACATGATTTCTCTCATTTGTTTTAATAGAGAATACTGTCAATTTACCAAAATTATTTATTAAGCTCTTTAGAAAATTTTCAAGTTCCTTAGAAACCCAGACCTCCTGTTCCTTAACAATTAACTTTGCTGCATTATAAAACACACATAGACTCATCGTGATTTGAAACAAATTAGGCCAAGAAAGCATCAAGAAAGTTCATAAACCCAAACCAAAAGCCAGAAACCAAATGGACCAATCAGCTGAGGATGCAGTGTTTAAGAAAGCTATTTTAATACCAAATGGCTATTTTCACCAGTTTAAAATCTTATCTTTAGTCCTTTTTATAATCAGGTATCCAATTTTCTGAAAATTCCTCCTGTGATGATAAGCTTCCCAAAACGCATCACAGTTTGACCACCTAAACAAAATGCACGTTTATGAATCACCTGGAGAGTCACAGGCCACTTCACAGTGCTGGTTAGGGCTTTAGAAAGCAGATGCTCGATGGTCTAGGGAAAAGCTATTTAAACGAGGCTGGGGAAAGCCTGAGAAACAGCAGTAGGTACTATCTGTGCTATATTTAGGCTTGTAAGACTCAGGGTAGAGGCAGCAGGAGAGATCTCTGTGCAGTTTGCAGAATGTAATCCTCTCTACATCATCAGCCATCTCCGGGCTGTTAGCCACCTTGCATTTTGTTTTTTTTATTGCAGTAAGTAATACTTAATTTTTACCAGATGTTCATTCATCGATATCCCCCAAGGCTGCTACAAGCACATTCACTTCCCCTTTAGCCTTTTCAAACCCTTAGTCTACCAGTAACCCTCCAGTTCCCCCCAGCCTTTTCATAAGCCCAAAGTTTGTGGCTCAAAAGATGGTGGAGACAGCCCATCCCTTTTTGAGGGCACGGAAGCCATGTCATTGCTGCAGTCCTCTAACGTCCAGTTTGTAATATTTTGAATACTTCTAGAAGATTCTGCAAAAGGTAACTACAAACAACACAGCTAATCACCAAGTAAGGTTGAATTCCCTCTGCTGGTACTAGCACCTCAGTAACTACTTTTCACTTTATTTTTTTTACAGGAATTCAAGAAGAAGAAAGTTGAAAGCCACTATTTTATCGTAAAAGAAATTTCAGGAGGGCAGTTATGCAGCCCATTGGAGAGACTACAAAACACAAGCCATACAAACCCTTTTCCTCTCTCTTGTTTTAAAGGTAAAGCGGGTGAACACACAGTGTTTCTCTTGGAAGTAGGACCAGTTGGCTCCAGCTCTCCAAACATAAAATTACTGAGCTTGCCTGGGAAATCTATGCAAGCTGTACTATTACTTCAAATGCTAACAAGATGGCTGGGGTACTGCTAGCCAAGCCTGTGGGTCTGCAGCGCCTTTTATTTGCTAATGAACATTGAGGGTGGGTTGGCCCTGGGAACAAAAACCTGAGAAACATCATAACTTGGCTCAGGGCATGCTCTCTTATAAATGCTGGGAATATGTATTGGAAATATGTATTTTAGAAGTCTGCCTGGAATACAGCTCCCTCTCATACCAGCAGGTCAGGCAGAGCTTTTTCCACTTACTGTCCCTTTGAAACTGGGGTACAGTTTCTATTTGCAAGCTCATTTAAGAGCTTCCCCACCCCAGCACAGATGCAAGCTGGGATCTTTGCAGCCCTCAGAAGGCAGGGGATGCACCAAAAAACCCAGGCTTTCTCCCAGGCCAGCATCAGACACCGATTGCCACAGCAGCTAAACAGCTCTGGTTAAGTCTGAAACCTCCACCTGGCTGCCTGGGCTGGAGGCACAGCAATTCCTCCCCAGCTCGGACTGGCACACCTTCATGCCTGTGCTGCTGAACTCACATTTTCACCCTCCAATTGCCTTCACTGTACCCTCTCCTCTTTCAACCTGATTTATTTATTTTTTTTTCAAACTACAAAAGTTTGTTTAAACAAAGAGGCACTCTTGGCCTCAAAGATATTTTATCTTTTTTTCCCATTCCCCTCCCTTGACCTTTTCCCAGCAGAAATCACCCTCATGTGCTGTATTGTTTTGCATAGAGGAACTTTCCTTTGCCCCTGCTCCCCCCTCCCCACGAAGGCTTCAACTCAAGAATTTTATGGTGCCCCTTGCACTGCAGCTGAGGCTGAAGAGAGGAGGATCAAAGCAGCTGTGAATAAATAACACCAATAATAATGGTGCTGTTATGAACATCAATATTAATACATTTTATTCCTAAACCACCATGACAGTCTAGACCACCCTGCAAAAGATGAGGTACATCTGTTACACACTCTTACTTGAAAGCAACATTAGAGGAGCTTGTGGATTTGAGAGGTTTGAGCAGGGCCAGCAGTCAGAAAACAACCCACCCTAAATAAATTCAACAGGTTCATGTCCCAGCGGCCAGTGACCGGCTCAGCAGGTAGCATGGTGCACAGTCCCGTAAATAAAAGAACTCCCTGCAAAGCATGGGGTTTTTTTAAATTCTCTCCAAACTCAGAGAATACAGGAAGTCTGTAAGAACAAATTTTAGGCTGAAGATGTCACTAGCCTAGTTTTGCTTGGCTGTCACATACAAATACATGATTTTGCTGTTGCTTTCAAGAGATACTTAAACTACAAGTGTTAACATTTCAGAGCTTTAAAATACTCCTGCAAGTAGCATGGGCATAAAGGTGTCAAGAGGCAGGAAAGTACCATGATGACAAGATCAATAATTTTAAGATCTCGCTGCTCTTTCAACAAGGTGTCAAACACAACCAAGCCTTGGCACCTTGGCGTACCCTGTATCAAGTGTCCACTGCCTGGGCTGCGCCTCACAGTGCTGGCCAGCTTCGTGGCGAAACCCCGAGCACCTGAGCGCACATTCAGCAAGTGACACAAGCCCGTGTCAGGGCCAAAAAGAAAACGGATTCAAACCCAACGGGGTGGCTCTCTGCTGTGCCACTGGGCTCAGGCCATGCCCATTGCTGGGCACCAAGGTCCCCAGGCAGGAGCCACATACCAGAGGCTCAACTTTCACAGCTAACTTTCAACACTCCCGCCTCTCTCTCGTGACTAATCACCATGTGTGTGCAATTACAGACCCAAGGAAAAGTGCTGGTTTGCATTTTTCTTTTCAGTGCCAGAAACTGCCTACTCCATTAGGTATTCCAGAACGAGGACTTAATGGCCCTGGGTTCTCCACAGGTGATATATATTCCAGAAGGCATGAAGCCATTCCATGCTTTCCTTTGGAGCTCAGGCACATCTGGGCTTCCAAGTCCCACGTAGACACTCCCAAGAGGCAAAAAAAGCCCAAACAAAAGCAAGAAACCCACATGGATTTGATAGGAAAATTACAATTCTTAAGACAACACATTTGCTGATCCTATGAGTCTTTCACTAATGCATTCCCCAAAAAGATGTTTTCCTACTTAGTCTTTTTTTGTTTGTTTGAATGAAAGCCCTAGGAATATGCAAATATGTAAGTTGTTGGGTAAAGCTGTGATGTTAGTCATCACCTTACACTTAATTTCTACAGAAAAACAAACTGACATTTAAAAATAAAGTCTATACAGGCAGAAGAAATTAGATAGAAAATACCTTAAACACTGTTTAGACTAAACATTAATGCAAATGTTTTCCAACACAATTTGAAAACACCTCTACTATTACGGAAAAGCAATTAAGTTGTATCTTCCTCCTCTACAATACAAAGTTAAAGACTGCTAAATTGATTTTCCTGAATGTTTTTGATCCGTGACTTGTCAGTCTAGTCAATTATCGACAGGGATGCTGAAAACGCTTCATATGTCTGTATGCCGAGAAGCCCTTTCGCAAGTACCAGAGACAGAAATGAAGTCCCAAACAGCTCCAGCCTACAGAGCTTCAGGGTGCAACTCTGCCTGGACACAGGCATTCTTGGCAGGTGGAGGGCAATTGTAAGGCTTGATCAAGCCATGTAGTTCCACCTACTTAAACAGAAAGGTGTGATTTTAGAATAACGTAGTAAATAGATGCAATCTCCCATGGACAAGCTCTAAAAACACTTCAAATGGTTTGAGCTTAAGTGGGCTCAAATTAGGAACTGAGCTGGTTCAGAATGCCCATGTCTGAAAAAGAAGGATTTCTGCATGCGTACACTAGCTGTGTACCTGGAACTCAGGCAACCAGAACACCAAAAAAGATGGATTTACCCTTAAACAATTACCAGCTTCTAAGCAAGGAAAACAAGCTGGTGATGGTGGTAGGGGGAACCAAGATTAAATTGTAGTAATTTAGTAAACCAGTTTATTCCAGGGTCATCATTTTCTGTCTCTTTTTGAGCAACAGGCTTTTACCACAAGGAAAAAGAAAAATCTAAGTGGAGAACAAGAGTGGGAACAGTTTTACACCCCTTTTAGCAAGCCTTCAACTCGCCTGAACTCACAAAGCTCATGCTAAGAGACAAAAAGCCCTGTATCCTGTACAAGTGTCACTGTTGTGTCAACAGATGTTTGAAAAGGATGTTACCTGAACCAAACTTCACATTGGTGAATACTGAAGGCAGTGAAGATGAAATCTGCCCTTTCAACACACACATGCTTCTGACTGTGCAAAAATAACTCACTGTCCTTTCAGAGCATTCCCAGAGCCTGTGCTTATGGCCGGTTCAGTAGCTGCTTTTAATCATCCTTACCCTTCTAAGTAGTCCTCACACTAACTCAAAGCACATTATCTTTTTCACTTCCTTTTTTGAGGGCAGCAAGAAGGATCAAGACAAGAACAGCTAAAATATAAAACAGATGCTTTAATGTTTGTGATCTTTAATGTTTCCCAAGTTTTCACTACCATGTAATTTTAAGGGCTAATTATGAAATTACTCTCTACTTTCAAAAGACTTTTCCTACAAACCAGCATGCAAGACACTTTCCAACATCCAAGTCACCCACGGAGACATTTTAGTATGGGTAACAGTCCCATGTTGAGTGGGCTTCTTGGATAACCCTTCCCCCCACATTATCTGACTCTGCCTCATAGGTACGATGCTTTTTGGTAATTTTCAATCACTAAAGCTGAAACAAAACAGATGCCAGTCTGTGTTAGTATTACAGTAAGCTTTATAACCCTAAACACAACATAGCAATAATGCGGTAGATACCATTGGCTTGTCTTCCTGATGTTCGCATTTGAAGAAACCGAATTAAATAAAAACCCTCTTTCTTTAAATTGAACTTGACAGCCCAAGTTTCCGGACTGGCCTGATCTTGCACTTTGTGGAGACACAGTTTGTGGGTTCAAGCCAAGGGAGACAGTGGTTTGATTCAGTTGGGGGAGAGCACAGGGGAAAAAATTAAGTTTTACTTTCAAGAAAGGTGAGATCTAGAGAAGCTGGGGGAGATGTGTGGGAACAGATGACAGAAAAAAAACTGGCCTGCAGTTTCACTTTGGGCAGAAAGACAGTTCATTTGACTGTACCATATGCTCTCTTTCTCTGCTCTTGAATTCTTTGCCACTTGCCCTTTAGTTGTGATTTACTAAAGGCTTACAGAAATATTTTTCAGTCCAGCTGCAGATTAACAATCACAATAAGAAATTATCAAAATCAAACTGTTATGATTAGGGACATATTTAACACTCCCCTAACCAGCAGAGTCAGCTTTTAGAACCAGTTTGTGATCTGTAAACTTAGTCTTCAGCAAAAGTTCTCTCACTGGAAATTTTTAAATTTTTAAATTAAAACTTCTGGTTTAACCTATACAACTACCGAGTCAACTAGTTATTTGCTATCAGGATCTTCACATTTGTAGCAGCTGAACCCAAGAGGCAATTAATTCAAGTGTATCCCAAAGACAATAATTTAAAAGTGCGCAAACAAAGATACTGTAGGGGTGCATTAGCAGCCTGCTGCTTGCATTCAGCTCCTTGACTGTTGAGTTGCCTCGCTGCCAATACATGCTTGCCAATTCCAGTAACCACATTTTATAAACCAATTGTTATTAATAGGAATCATAAGCTGCATGCACACACACACAGAGAACTCCACAGCTTCCACCCACAGAAAAGAAACTTCGGTTTCTCTTAAGCTATATAAGGTTCACTAAAAATTTCTGCTGTACTTGGACTTTGGAAAGAAAGGGTAGGAAAGCACGGAGTGTACTCTGCTCAGCTCCAGCTACAGCTCTACCCACCTGGAGTGAAGTCTCCTGGACTTCACTAGTAGCTTCACTGAGCATCTATGACAGCAATCATCTTGGTTAGGAGCAGAGCTGGATGCTACCAAGATGAATGTAACAAAGGCAATCATTCTGAATGCTCACATAAGTAAAATAAGCTTTGGGATTGTCACATACACCCTTACAGTGAGGAGCTCTGCAGGAAAAAAAAAAAAAAAAAAAAAAAAAAAAAAAAAATTCCTCAGTCATCTTCACTACTAAGGTTTCCTTTGGGGGATCTCTGGTTGCTCTGTAATTGCATTCCACCAGACCTGCGTACAGCCACTGCCACGCTCACACCGTGAACCAACTAATTGTGTCAACAAAGATAAAGCTCATTTCCAGCCCTGGAGAGCTCTCACAAATTCAGGCTGATAGAAGGGGGGTGAGGGGAAGAAAGCTTTGAAAGCTCAAAAAAGTAACAGAGTTTATAAAAAGCACACCTCCCAGTCTCAGGATGTATGGCAACCCACAAAAAAAATGTTTAAAAATGCAGCCAAACACACTGAGGGGGAAGCAAAACTCACCCAGGCAAGGTAAAGTGTCATAAAATGACTAATGGTACCACTAAGATTCAATTGACAGCAAGGCAACAAGCAAAATATATTGCTTCATTTCATTTTTCTCTCATGCTCCCTCAATAAATCCGAGGCAGGGAAAGCAAGCTTTGAAAGCACGGATGGTAACAGCTAACAACATAAACAGCAAAATTTGAACCTGAATCAGAGGAAAACACAAGGCAGAGCGATAAATTTCGCTTTTATCTCTGTAAAACCACGGTTGACTTCAGGACAATGCTCTGCATGCTTCTGGATTCTCAGGGAAAACACCCCAAGTGTCTCTATCCTCATGTTGGTGCGATGCCCCCCCCCAAAGGCAGGGTGGCTGGTCACCGCCACCGGAGGAGATGGGCTGCCCCGGCGTCCACCGTGCCACCACAGGCATTGTCTGAGTTCGTGCCTAACCTGCTCCGCGTTCATTTCTTCACACACCTGCATCAAGTTTCTTCTGCCCCTTCTCGCAGCCAGGATTTTTCTGGTTATCGGTCAGCTTTTGCTCCATGAGAGCCCAAAATGATTTACCTTTGAGACACAGCTGAGAGCACTCCCCTTCCCACCCCACCCCAGAGATGACATTGTCCAAGACAGGTATCTGTGCTGCTCTTTCTATCACAATTCTTTTTATTACAACTTTAAGGAACAGACAGCAGACTTGGGAAGACAGTCACCTGTGGTCAGTCACATAACAGTATCAACCTTCTCTCTTCCACTCCCATTACTTTAAAATATTGAAAGCGCTGCTCTTGCACATTCTGCCATGTAGAATAGGGAGGAAAAAAAACGCATTGAGCTTTTCAATGGAAACTGTTTCAGTGGATTTGGCATGCGATGTTTCTGAAAGGATCACAAAACAAAGCTAATCCATTGATTTTAACTTCAGTCTAAATGTTTCTGTAATAAACAAAACAGTGGTTGAAATTCACCGTGAATCCAAAAGGTAAGAAGTTCAAACTGAAGAGTCTATAGTGTTGTTTACTTCCACACCATCCAAAAGGATGTACGTCCTCAACTGCTTTGGTAAGAGATAAAAATGCCAATTATGTTTACTAGGAAAAGTTAACTGGAAAGGTTTGTATTTCTCTGTTTTCTCTCAATCTCTAACAGCAAGGGGAAAAAAAAAAGGCAACTTTTACCTATTCATCAATTTAATAAAATGTCAAACCCACACAGGATCACTTGAGCATGTGGATTTGCCTCCACTATTATACCATATAATTTCAACAGCCTGCGGTTTTATTGTCCACAAAAAGCAGTAACTTACTGAAGTGAAAACAACAGTGTTATTGCATTTGTGGTACAACACCACAACACGCTCACAACCTTAAAGCTGAAACTTGTCTGTATTTCCTCATGTGCAAAAGTCAAAGGTATTGGGGGGGGGGGGGGGGGGGGCGCAATATTTTTTTCTTTAAAAAAAAGTGGTAAGTGGCAATACAGCTTTATACTTCATTAACCAAAAAGGAAAGTCATCATATGCATTATAGGAACTGCTTTATCTAAAATGACTCAGCTCTGTCCTGCCAGAGGCCAGCCAACCCCGATACTGCCACATCAAAACCAGATTTCATTCCTTACCTTCCCCGTACCACGTATCTCTAATATTTATGGGCAGTCTGGTAATGGAGATTACGCTATGACTTATCAGGCTGCAATAAGGCATGTTAACATGGAATTATGGCCTTTTAGTGTAACCAATAATGATGGGTAATGTTATTTACCTGAAGAAAGAAACATCGCTGTCACAGCTGCAGCTCATTCTAGTGAGTATAATTTACTTCAATCATTTATAAATGCCTGCCTTGCTTATGCTTTCCATTTTAATTTCCTTGTACTCCTTTAGTACTCCTTGTACTAAATCTCACCATATTTAGAAAGACAGTTTGGTTGTCCTACATAATAACTTATGAAGGCAACCAAAAGGAAAGCCTGACACGCACTATTATTTTGCCAAAGTGAGATCCATTGACCAGCAGTGTCAGCTGAAGACTAATCCTGCGCACAGGGACACACACACAGCCAGTGCTGACCGCGGTGCCATGACTCACACCCGCTCATGTATGTTTGCAGAACAGATGGAGACCTAACGCATATAAATAGGGCTGAGGTCACACTTCAGGTCCCCAAGATTTTTTTCTACCTCCTGCCCTTCCCCGGTGCAGCAAACCGATGGCATTCAGAGCTGCACAGTGTTCTGCGTGAATGGTACACGCAACCCCGCTCACCATTTAAGACAAATTCTGTCAATTCTATCGTTCACCCCTTAAGTCAAGACCCCCCATTTTGCTCATCCATCACAAAAGCAGCTGAACGCCACTAGCACAGGAGCCCTTCCCAAGTGGACGGAGGAGAGCGGGTAAAGTCAGCCTCCAAGCCCTCCAGCACACGCACAGCATCTCTGCTGGGATTCTCTTCCCATCCCTCTTCCACAGGATGATTTCCCTCAACTGGGCCTGATTCGCAAAACAAGAAAATCATGGCAAATGACAATGAAATAATTAAGCTTCAAATAAGAATCACTATTTCCCTACTGTGGATTTCTTCCTCTCAGGCAAAACCAATGACTTAGAAAATCCTACTCATTTTTACATAGCAAGCACCCAGGGACTGCCCCGCAGCACTGCCATGAGGGAGATGCACGTGTCAGGTGAACCGACCACTGCAAATCTGTAATTATCTGGCAAGATTAATACAGCAATTTACAAATACCTCTAAAGAGTTTACTATATTTTACTTGACTTGAGCAGCTCTCAAGACGTAAGACTATTGAGCTATTACATGCATTGAGACAAACGATTTGAGGTCCAGAACAATAGATTACACAGGAAGAACAGGTGAACAACAAGGAGTTCTTGTATTAAAAAAGCATCATGACAATGAGTAAAAGGTGATAAAAATTCTGGAAAACATCCACTGGATTTTTCTTGGAAGTCTGTAAGCTCTCTGACCAATTTTGGTAGTGATTAACAAAAGAAGACCTTCAAAAGCCTGCTCATTCACAAGCCCCCTCATTCATTCTCTGTACGCATGATGTGATCTTGCCAAGTTACACAGACAATTGAGAAGAGATTTTCATCCACCAATATAGTTATGACTTTGCTAATATGTCTTCCTTGTCCAGGATATTTTTAAGCAATCTGAAGACTAATGAATCATACAGAAGAAGAATGTTACTGGGCAGAATACGTGAGGCATAAAAAAGACGACAGACAGCTGAACAATTAATTTTCGATTACAATTAAGTGAGGACATTTTCTGAGAACATTTACTCAGAAAAGGCATCGCTGGGACTTCAGTCACTGTCTGTGACATGAGCAAGATCACTCAAACCAGGCAGGTTCATGCAAACAGAAAACATCTAGTGAATTTTACAGACTAAGCAAGTTAATCTTGCACATAAAATATGAATATGCAGAAAAGAAAACTTAATTGTTAAAACTGAATTAATTCCAGACCTTAAAGCACAGCCTGGATATAAGTGTCTGAGCTTGAGCTGCTCATCGAATAGGCCTATTCTGCTAAAGCGTAATTATCACCATGCACCATCATCCCGTGGGATTGCCCTGAAATGTTCTCAAAGTGGTTACTAAAACTCCACCTATGCTAAATTATTTTCAGACCGGCGTTACTCTTTCTTCTAAAAAGGCAGAGTGAATAACTTATCTATGTGGAGAAGGGGGAAGTTCGATGGCTCTATGTGACAATTTCCCATTTCACTTAACGCATGGAGAAGAGAAAGGGGGAATTAATAGGCCAACTAATTTTAAGGAAAACAAAAACTGGATTACATCCATGAAATATTTAACAGACAATACTGGACTTTAAGCTCAGAATTGCAACATTCAAAAAAAAGCAGGCTACAGCAGACTAGAATAAAAACCTATGGGCCATTAAGTCAGCAGCAGAAAAAGAAAAAATGTGTTTCAAAGAGCTTTTTAATTACTTTACAAGTATTAATCCCTATTAAGTATTAATTAGGGAGGGGTTTTTGTCTGAACTGCAACACAGTGTATAAAATACTGTTGAACAAGACTACTCCTTTGGAGAAAAAAAGTTCTGCGTGTACGTGGTTTCTTTGCTTTTTCAATCTGCAACATTATCCAAGACTTTTATGGTGTTTCAATCACGTGTAACTGTTACAAGACGAAAAACACAAGTGGCTCTGATTAGAAGCTTATGCAGAAGAGTTAAGCGTTACAGAGAGGTACTGTCTTAGCTGAAAATACATTCTTCAAAACGAGAGCTACTAACTTGGATGAGTGATTAACTACCTCTTGGCCTTTCCTCTTCCCTTCTATGAACCCAGCAAGGGCTTCACCCAACGTAAGATCGACTCAAGAGGGTTAATAAGGAGACCAGGAGGAAAGGGACAGCAAGACAGACACTCTGTGTTACTGAGCAACACTACATCCAGGCTTTACAAGGTTGTGCATACAAAACGACAAGCTCTCTTAATGAAATGCCAATTGAAGTCTTAATAATACAAACTAGGGGCTAAAGATGCCCCTGAAAGGGAGGGGTCAACACCTGTAAGAAAAGGAGATTGTAGTTTTATTATTTATTGCTACTGGAAGAGACTTTCAGCAACTGATGGGTTAATTCATCTGCTTAACGCATTCGATCTATTCCTATACACATGTTTGTTCATTATATCACCTCTTAAACCATGCACATACACACAAAGTTTGTCAAAAGCCTGAAACAATCCACCCCTGAGCAGCTGCAAGTCTTGTAAAAGATTAATAAACACAACAAGCAATCTCAGCTACAGGGGGAAAAATATCCCAGCTAAGTATTTCAGTGCTTTCATCAAACATCTGTCCTCTACACTGTGCTTGACAGAATGGCAAGGTACCTTCTCACTGTATTGGGTGTGCACGGCAAGGGTTTGGTAGCCGGGGGGCTAGGGGTGGCTTCTGTGCAAAGCTGCCAGAAGGTTCCCCCAGGTCCGACAGAGCCCACGCCAGCCGGCGCCCAGCCGGCCCCGCCGCTGGCCACGGCCCAGCCCGGCAGCCACGGTGGCAGCACCTCGGGGAGAGCGTGTTTGAGAAGGGGGAACACCCGTGGGAGAACAACAGCGGGGAGAGGAGCGGGGATACGCGAGAGGAGCAGCTCTGCAGAGACCCGGGCAGGGCAGGGGGCAGGAGGGGCTCCAGGCGCCGGAGCAGAGATGCCCCCGCAGCCCGCGGGGAAGACCACGGTGAGGCAGGCTGTGCCCCAGCCCACGGAGCCCACGGGGGAGCAGACCCCCACCCGCAGCCCCGGGAGGACCCCACGCCGGGGCACGGGGTGCCCACAGGGGGCTGTGACCCGTGGGAGGGACCCGCGCTGGGGCAGGGTGTGAAGAGCTGCACCCGTGGGAGGGACCCACGCCGGAGGAGTTCATGGAGGACCATCTCCCGTGGGAGGGACCCGCGCTGGAAGAGTTCATGGAGGACCATCTCCCGTGGGAGGGACCCGCGCTGGGGCAGGGGCAGAGCGTGCGGAGGGAGGAGCGGCAGAGACGGCGTGTGAGGGACTGACCCCAGCCCCATTCCCCGTCCCCTGCGCCGCTGGCGGGGAGCGGGGAGAGAACCCGGGAGCGAAGCTGAGCCCGGGGAGAAGGGAGGGGTGGGGGAAGGTGTTTGAAGATTTGGGTTAATTTCTCATTACCCTACGCTGATTTGATTGGTAGTAAATTAAACTGATTTCCCCGAGTCGAGTCTGTTTTGCCCGTGACAGTGCTTGCTGAGTGATCCCCTGTCCCTGTCCCGTCCCACGAGCCCTTCGTTCTATTCTCTCTCCCCAGCCCGGCCGAGGTGGGCGGTGACAGGGCGGCTTTGGGGGGCACCAGCACCCAGGGTCAGCCCACCACCGTCACACAGATTAACAGACATCTGCTCGACTAAAATCAACACGTTCGGTGGAGTGCCTGGCCGGTCAACACTGAGCGCAGCATCTTGGAGTAACTCGGCACCCTGCTGCGAGCCTGTAAAGATGCTCCAGTATTAGCTACCTTCAAAATGCATCCCTCGGAAAGTAACAGCACGGGTGGGGTTTTACACTGAAACAAAACCAGCTGGCATAATGCATGTAAACTGCATTGGGAGCCTGCTTCCCAAGGGTGGGAAGCAAAGGGAGACACACACTCGGAGCCACATACGAGATGGCTCACTTCTTGCTTTAACAGCCATTTGTAAAGGCAGGAAACTGCAAGCAACATTAAGTTTCAGTGCCAAACAAATAGGCTGCTTGGAAATGGCAGTGGCTTAGTTTTACTACCCTCTCCCCCAACCTTCACTGTAGAAAGAATAGGCAAGTTTTGAAACGGTTTACACACGCTGAAGTAAAAGGGAGGTGTGGCAGGATGTAGGTACTTGGGGAGAAGCCGCAGGACATACACCTGAAGCAAGTACAAAAAAGGATCAACACTTGAGCAGTTTCCCTCTGCAAAAAATTTTTGGCCACCACACATGCTGCCACCACGATTCATTGTTCCTCCCTCCCATGAGGATGTTCACTCATGCCATGCCCGCCCACCTTTAACACGGCAACACTTTCAAACATTTCTTATCCATCACACCCAGAGTGCTCAGGCTCACCCCATGCCCTAAAAACACCTGGAAACACCGACCGGCTCTGCACGCAGGGTCCCACGGCCGAGCCAACCCCGCTGCACACAGCGGCGAGCTGGAAGGCAGCCAGGTGTTTCTAGGGCATGGCCCCAGGTAGCTCCATTCACACCACCACCCAGGACAATCCAGGGGTAAAATAAATAAAAGCCCAGGAAATGCTCTAATCTCTTCCGTGCAAAAAGCAATTAATGTTGCACCATGGATGTTGAATAGCTTTGTGATCTGACATGCTGCCAGGGCCTCCTCAAAGAAATCACTAGACCTGGGTTTCTAACTCATCTCACCTCATGTGCCACCATGTGCCACAGGAAGGTTGGACTCTCCCCACTTCCACTCCCACACCCAGACAGGGGTCACATCCCCACGCAGCGCATCCCCAGCCCAAGGGCAGCTGGCCACACCACACTCGCCTCTCATAAAGCCATCATCACCTCTGTGCACAGACCTCTTCAGCTGCTGGTACAACCCCACGCACAATCAAGTCTTCAGAACAGCTGTATTTTCCAAGTTTTTTTAAATCCATGTATCACAAACTCAATTTAGATCCCGGGTTCCTGCTTGGAGGGGAGCCAGGGAGTAAGAGGAGGCACAGGACACGCAGGTGAGAGCTTTGGGAAATGACAAGAGAGACCCTTTCAAACCAGCCTCTGCCGCCCAAGAATTGGACCTACCAGCCAGAGAACTAAAAGGCTGTTAAAACTAGGCAGGACCACTCTTCCCTGCTCCAGTGCCAAATGACTTCTTGTGACACCGTGTGACACTTCCAGCATCCATCACTCGAGTGCTGTGCTGTGGTACAGCTTTGTTTTTGGAGAAGCGTTCAAAGCCAAGGATTATCAACACACATCTTTATCACCTGGTGCCTCTTACCCAGCACAGACTGAAGGGATTTCCTGAAAGCTGTGAGCAGTGCAGGAGTGCAATTATCCTAATAGCAACTTTCCTCCCAGAAGAGCATACCCGTCTTCCAACAGGCGCTAAAAATAAAAATAATTTTAAACGAGGCACCCAATGAACAAGCCGACTTTTTTCTTAAATGAGAGCAATGAAGTACTTAAAGTATGTAGCATTTAATAATATTTAAAATATAGAGGCAATAGCCAGGCTTTAATGGCTCAGAGATGCCATTATAATTAATAGGGCTACCTACTAATTACCTCCGAGGATCAGACCACTGGGTTCCTTAAGGATTTGCACTGCTCCGGTTTAAAAACACTGGTTTAATCTCTGTTAAGTCTTCCTTGCCTTATTTTAAATAAGCATGCAACATAATGGCCTTTTTGTGCCCCCATTTTTTAAAAACAGCTATACATATATATTTCAGATTGCCATCACATCAGAAAGAAACCAACACAGAGGCTCACACACCTGCTAGCTGGACAGACACCGTCAGCAAGCTGGCCACAGCCACCCGCGTGCTGCTGTCTCGCGCAGAGACTGACGCTATCACACCGGAGGCCCAAGATCGCTGCCTCACCAGAACTCTTCCTGCTGAACACATCAAGCATTTCTACTCAAATAACAAAAATTACTCCCTTTCCACGATTTCATATGCTTAGTGGGATTCATCCACTGTTTTGAGCTCAAAACAAAAACAAAACAAAAAAAATTTGTGTTACTGGGTATAGGACTTGCTCCCATGAAGGAAGAACAGGCAATGTGAGGGCGTGGATGATGGGGACATGCACTCACCTCCCAGCCACCAGCTGCCTCCTGCGCTGTAGGAAGCGGCTGCTCAGGCAGCTCCCATTGCGGTGCAGCTCCATCGCACCCATCGCAGTGCTCCGCTGCAGGGACCAAGCCCAGCTCGCCTGAGGGCCTCCGCTGAAGGCTGGTGGCCAGCAGAGGACAGATAGCTCAGGAGTTTCTGCTCCTGCTTCAAACTGCTCAACTAACACCGAATTACAGTGAACAAGAGGCGACACTAAGACCTGCACCCACAGCACAGATCAACCCCTGGCTCAGCCTTGCTTGCTCTTCCTCAGTCACCTGCCTTGGGAACTGCACCAGAGCCAGGTACCCAAAACCCTTCTGCTGTGCATTACTCCTCCAGCAACCTTGACATACCTGTGCCAGCCCGAGGTCTCCCCTGCCAGCTAGCCTGTGCTGGAAAGGTCCGCAATCAGAAACTCCGTCTCTGCTGTATCAAATAGCTTTGATCAGTGATATCAAAACAAGATGTCAGAGAGACTGACTATGTTGTGGTGTGCAATAGAAGTAGTTGTTATCCATGCTATTCACATGTAGCTGTCCTGGTTAAGGAAGATATTTATTATTTAAGTGCTGCTGCTTTGCCTACACCCTTCACATTTCTGATTCCAAAGCTACCCAAGATTTATAAAGGAAAAGCAGATTCAACAAACAGAGGACGGAGACTTCCCCCATCATATGGGCAAGGAGGAGGCTATGCTGGAAACCAAACCTGTATGAATATTCAAACACCGCTCCACTTCCACCCCTCTGCAGGAAGCATGCTGATGCTTGAGAGGCCACCTCATCAACTCGGCAGCCATGCCAGAGCATTTCCTCAACCAGTACTCAGACTTCTGATGACAGCAGGTCTGATCAGCAAGAGCACACCCTTAACAGGGAAACGGTGCAGTACGTTTGTAAAAACCAACTTAAAAATCACAGAACGTCCTTCCCCGGTCTTGACAAAGCACACCACCAGCTTCCAAAGCAAGACTGTGAACGAGGGAACCTTCACGGCAGGAATGTTTCTGGTGCCCAGCCCCGCACAGCACAGCACGCTCATGATTCCCAGCTAACCCACCTCCACACAACCAGCAACTCGGGGCCAGATCTCTGCACCTCAAAGGTGCGGACAGGTACCTATCTGGGAACTTACAGAAAAGATTCCATACTTCACCCTGAGTGATTTCACTGAAAATTTAACTGTACCTTTATCTAGTTAAGGTCTGGCACTTCATCTACACATAAGCCATATGTCAAAATACCCCGTTGAAATTTCCCCACAGAAACGGTATGCAAAATGGATTGCTTTCACATCCGAGCGACTCTCCTCCTGTTCAGCAGAGGGCTATCATGGTTTCCGTAACTTGCTCAGTTTAGTGTCTGCAGTCAGACAGCACTGCTAGAGCATTGTGACTGCCAAGTAAACCATGATGTTATTATTCTCCCGAGACTTAATCCACAACCCACTGAAGACAATGGAAAGCCTGCCCCCTCCTTCACTTCTACAGGCTGCACATCATCTCACTTCGCCACGCTGCCGGGTAAGTACATGTTTAAGACACGAAAACCACCACTACCACCAGTCTGGAGAGGGCAGGGGGACACCCCAGCACCCAGCCCAACCACGGGTTCTGTAGGGCACAAAGGTTGCCAGAGCCCTCTCTCCACAGCTCTAATATTTGAATGTTTTCAGCTCTCATACATCAAACCAAGCCCCTCAACAAACTCAAGTCCTGTAGGTTACCCCACGGAGCACTTGTGGGGGCTGTCCCCAGCCTGGCACAGCACTGCCAGACCCAAGGAGTGGGGACTCTGCACCTTCTTGGGGACCGAATGGCTCGGGGCGTCCCCAGAGGAGCACCATGGGCATTTAGCAGTACCACTGCCTTCATTTATTGAAGTCTTCGTGGAGATTCACAGGAGAGCAAAAATAAAGCCTTCAAGTTTTGCCACTGATTTGCACTTTTGTCCAGCCAAAAGGCTGCATCAGCGTGTTTTAAGGGAGAAAGGAATATACACATTGCCACCTGGAACCCTTTCCTGGCCATACCCCTCTCTTCAGAGCTACTTTTGTTCTACCAACCATCTTAAAAGCAGAGAAACGCAAGCTTACTCTTCCAAACACAAATGCCAGATGTCCCTGTATCTGAAATCACTTTCTTCTGATATTTTCCTGTTATGTAAAAAAGGAGCAAGGAAACATTTAGAAGGCAGCAAATTTAAGACTGATGAAGAAAAAGACTTAATCACCCAATGCAAAGCCCATGAGACTTGATACAGTGCCCACAAATTTTAGAAAAATTCTTTAGAAGACAGAATATTTGTATCAACAAGAGCATTCAGATTTATAGTGGCAAGAAGAAAAGAGGGGAACAGTATGCAGCAAGGCTTGGAAGGATATAAATCTGCCTGCTTCAAGAGCAATTTAAGCTCTGAACTGTTATATAAATATAACAGTTGGAAACTTTCTGTGTCAACACAGTCACACCCTTCTCTCATTTGGTTTTATTTCTCCTTCAAATGCTGTGCAGCAGAGCCACCTCTCCTCCCTTCTGGCACAGCCACCCCAGCCCCTGCACCGCTCTCGCCTGGCCAGGGGACCCCAGCTCCCACCCAGGACACCCGGCCTCAGACCTACAGCACAGTTCCAAGCTGTGCCTCCTACCAGCACTGCAGCAAAGCAGGACGGACCAGGCAACCTCAGCACTGGCCTTGATAACCCTTAGGCACCTTACAGCCAAGTATCCGTAGCTCTGTGTTTCATCCAGAGGAGCGAAGGAGTGATGACTCTTAAGAAAAATACAACCATGCAAAATATACTAAACACCGAAATTAGCCCCATCCGAAGCAAGGTTACACCAGTGCCCTCCCCCAGCGGGAGGCACAGGGCTCTGGCCGCAGAGTGAACACCAAGGAAAGAGGCTCCCGCTACCCACAGGGTCTGAGCATCCATTCAGCAGCTTCAGGGCCAGCACTTCCACACCACAGCAGCATGATCTGTTCACTCAAGTCACAGATGAGAGCTAGTAGGGGAAAGCACTGCCAAGACTCCCCAGCCTGGAAACTAGGACGTAAGAGACTTATCAGAGACATCATGTTTTATAATGGCAGAAACTTTCCAATATTTTAAAAAAAAAAGAGAGAGAGAGGTCCTTCTTCAAGTCTCGCGGTCCGAGCTACAGCCACCCCTCCGCAGGCACATCTCTGCGTGTTGGACACGGCTGTGTACCTGTGCATGCAACTTTCCAGAAAATTCAGTAACACTGCAATGAAAGGATCGTTTTCAAAGCTTCAAATCCAGGTGCTTAGAGTTAATTAACTCCATTATTAGACTTCAAAGGGAAAAAGTTTTTTTAAAAAAAACCAAAATGAAAATCATTTTCTTTCCACAGCTATAAAGTGCTACAAAATCCATTTTATCTTTACATTTCCCACATCCTCTTTACAATACTTTTGAATGCTATGCATGAAATCCTATTAATTTATAGGTATTATTAAAGGCATCTGAATTTAATATTCAAATGGTCAAATTTTTTTTCCCTTTTTGTATCTTAGCATAAAGCAAAAGCCCCTCTCATTATGTGTGTCTAGTGAAGAAACACAGCTACGGCTGGCATCCAGCTAGCACCTGCAGTAATATTTGAACATCAGAGACAATATTCCTTGAATCCTAAAGATGTTCATCATCTCTTCCTTAACTGCCTCCTTTCTGGAGTCATGCAGTTAATGACCTTCCCTTCCAGTGAAGCCAAACTACTCCCCACTGCCTCCCCTGAGCTCCCTAACCCGAGAGGTCTAGGTTTCCACAGCATGCTGCAGCTCAGCTGCTCCACACCACAAGCCAGCCCTCCCTCCCCTCCAGGAAAAGCTGAATCTCCCTCCCGCAGCTGAGTACCACGGCTGAATTCCCTCTGACCCATGGATCCTGAATTCCTGTATTATCCCGTGACTGTATAATTATTCAGAGAAGATGGGATGGTAGAGGGAATCCATAAATCATTCATTTTTCTCTGCAAAATAAAAAAACCACTGCAGGCAAACTTTCTGCTGATGTTTTGGTTGCTTCACTGAAAGCAACTGTGTGTTTTGTTCAGACAGTTGTCTTGCATGATTCATTGCAAGGCCATTAAAAGAACTATACTCCTACATTTTAAGATTACTTGCACTACAGCACATAACCATTCCCACGTTTCTCCCTCCTCAGCACCAACAGCCCTTTACCTTGCTGCTCTCTCGATAACCCAAAAGAAAACTATGCACAAGAGGAAAAGCATCCATACTGTCCCATCCACGAATTAGCCTGGCAGGATACAATTCTCACAGGGCAGGGAAGGGGGGAAAATTCAGCTGCTGGCAAATTTTTAGCAGCCAATATTCCTTAGAAACATATAGATTTGATTAAAAACATTTGCTTTCTGTCCAAATCTGGTAGGAGAAAATGAATGGTGCTCTTTGTTGGCCATCGATCTTCCCCACTTGTCCATGTGCCAGATGGCACCGCACTTCACAGGAGGAGGAACAATAAGCAAAGAGTCAGTTGTGCAGTAAGTTTACTTATAATCATTTAATCTCAAACAAACAAAAGGAGAGTAAGGATGGAAAGAGTGAAGAATATTAACTCAGCCTTCATTCACTTTTTTTTTAATAAAACTCCTCTTGACAACGCTAATTGTTTGTTGACATTTCTGAAATTTCTATTCCCCCCAAATCGATTTTGCATTTTTAAGAGTTTCAAATGGAGCGTGACCAACTTGTTATTAAATAGCAAAATGGAAATATTTATAACCTGCAAGAGCAGGCTGAATGCTCTGGCACTGACAAACACCCCCCTTCCCAGCCCCCAGAGCCCCTCTACCGCAGAGCTGAGACGGCGAGAGGGTGGGAGGACAGGAGCTGCGAGTGAGGACAGGAGCAAGCCACATCCACCAGCCCCACTCCAGCCCTGCCAACATTTCCCTCGAAATTAATTCCAATTACAGGTTTAGTTTATCAAGACGACTGTTAAAAACAACCAACATCTTTTACTTTTTAAGAGAACTTAACGTGTAAATCACCGAGACACACAGGAGGAACCCTACAGTGCCATTTTCACAGAGTCACACTTCAGAATATAGCTGCACTTTAAGATTTGATACCACTTAACAGCATCTGTTGGTATTGTGCCAATAGCATATGCTGGGAGCAGATATGGATTCGAATGCCAGTGACAATATATATTTTAAACCTAGCTGAAGAACAACACAGCAAGGGGAACAGCAAGACTTCTTGACTGAGAAGCAGAGCCTGGATGAACTCCCATAGCCAAACCCAAACACCAAATTAGCTGCAAGTTCATGATTAAGGGTGAATCAGTGACATGGAATAGCTACATCAGATCAGAGCCGCAGGAGCATGGAGGCAGGGGAGACTGAGCCAATCTGCCCCAGCACAGGCAGCAGGAGAGACAGGAGGAGGATGGGAAGTTTCCCGGCACTCAGCGACATGCAGGATGCGCAGCTGGCTGCCTCTGCCATAAAGCAACCCAGCCCCGCTCCCACTGCTCGACCCGCCGCAAAGTATCACCCAGGGTATGGAAAAGCCGACTGGCACACTGAGCTGGGGTTCAGTAATGGTCCGAAGCTCAATTAACTAGTTCTCTTAAAACAAGGGTGCAAAGCAGCATTTTGGTTTTGCTCTTTATTATTGCGCAAAGATGACATGTGCTGCAATCCAGCCTGAACTGTGGGGACTCGTGGTTTGGGGAAGTTGGTTCTCTCTCTGAGGATCTCATGCACAGACACCCACACATTAAAGAAAAAAAATTTGCAAAACCCAGGAAAACAAACAAATAAACAAACAAAAAACCCTTCAAAATTTTGGCCTTGTCAGTACCGGCTGCTGAAATAATCCTAGGGGAAACATTATTGCCTCGGCTCTAACGGATTGGATTTAGACAGCCAGGATTCATTCTTTTGGCTCTGCTGTTGACCTGCTGCTTGAGCCTATTCATCTCCCCTCTGTACTTCTGTTTGCTCATCTGCAAAATGAGCAAGATACTAATCTCCTGTTCAAAGCATTTTAAAACTGTGCATGGAATAGCTAAGTGCTGCTGGTGTGAAGAATCACATCACTTCCAACCTTTTTTCCAGCTGTTAAGTAGTTAATTGCTCAATCTGAAGTGATCAGATGGTTTCCTTCTCTAACCAGTCTTTTCTATCAAATTGAGATCTTGAAGTATCACTAAAAACATCTTGAGGAATTAATGGTCTAATTTCTCTACCAAATGTATTCATTCCTAATCTGACAGTTTGGCGAGGTACAAAGCCAGGCAGCAAAGCAGCTCTACAAAAAAAAAAAAAAAAAAAAAAAGGTAGCTGAAATAACACCCCCCCAAAAAAAAACCACAAACCCACAATAACCAACCCACCTGAACTCCAAAATGTCAAGAAAAATTACATCTGCCTAATACATTAAAGGTAACAGCAACAGCCCCACAGTTACGGTATTATCCAGCACCGAATGATTTTCATGCTCTTGAACTACTTCACGGGGGGAAAAAAGTCACAGTGAGTCTTGGCAATATCTTAAGTGGAACAAAGTGAAAAACAGCCCGAGTTACAATACGGGGAGCTGTTCGCGTTCAAAGTAACTTAATCTTCTAATACGGCTGTGTACTTTAAATGCACAGGAGGAAGGAGCTTTGAGGCATTATCTGCTGCACACAGCGGATCTGGGGTAAGCAATACTGGCTGGCTGCTCAGCTCCGTGCTGCAGCCTGGGGGAGGCCAGGGCTGGCAACGGCTGGAGAAAGAGTAAACTAACACGGAGGGTCAACACTTTGTGCCGTCTTACACAGGTTAAAATAACTTGCTGCGAGTGGTACGTGCCCCAGTTTTAGGGATGGAAACTTTGGCAAGGCTACGAGGCTAGCTGCACAGCAGTGGTGCATGGATGCGATCAGTAAAACCATACATATGAACACAAAGAGCACTCCTAGATGCAAACAGCTTTTAAATCAAAAAGGCAGAAAAAGTTTTCGTTACCCTTCTTGAAAACCTTGGGAAAGGAGACACAGGGAGGTTAAGATAATGCGTGAAACACCAGAGCTGAGAACTGGATTTCAGCCCCACACACACATATAACCAACCTCTCCCTATCTGGCCTGAAACTCACCTCTGCTCAGCGCGGATCGGGAGAGACAGGCCGTTTCCCGAGACATCACCTCATCTTCTAGCCTCACACCAACAAAGCAGCAGCGTCTTAGGCTTTCACATTAGTTGCAAGCATTTCCACAAAGGAGAAACTTTTTTCTTTTTTAAACTAATTTAGTTTTAATGAGCTCAGTTCCCATTTCAGTTTCTCTGCAAGACACAAAGCTATCACAAGAGGCCTGGTAAATTATGCACCTTTAAGGATAAGGTGAACTTCAGACTTAAAAAAAAAAAAAACACCACCAAAACTCTTAAACCAAGATAAAGCGTTTTGCAGAGTAGAAATGCTGAAGACATTTAGTGTTACAGTGGGACTCCCTCCCTCCCCTTGGAGGGTGAAAAGGAAAGTATCAAAGAGTGACAAACAGAGAAGAAAGGCAGCTTGCCTATCAGGTTGTCAATCTGCCAATAAATCCCAGAGCTCCGCTAATGCCTTCAGTTCCCCAACACGTCTCACACTGTTTAAAGACACTGTGATGTGCACTCTGAAGAATTCAAGGAAGTGGAAGCAAAGCCCAAGGCCTTTATGCTTAACCACTGAGGAAGAAAAGGGAAGAGGAGAAAACCCTCAGCTACAAGGACTGAACAGACTTCAGCAGTGAAGCACACCTGCAGCCTCTCCTGTTTATCCCCGCGCCTCTGTGATTTATAGTTTTGTACTTTTATGCTGATACCCAGCCTGACACGTGAGTATCTGTGCATGGCAAAAGCTGAAGGACAGCCAGAGAACAACACCTGCTTGCCCAACATTCACCACCCTGAGAAAACAAAGGTAGGGAAAAAAGCCACCATGGCATCACAAATTCAAAACCCAGGTTTGTTTTTCCCCCCAGTAGAATAACATGGATCAGATTGCCAGGACGCTGAACTCTGGGGCAAAACGCTGCCTCGTCTAGATCACAGATTTTGAATGGGGCTTCCAAAGCACTAGAACTCACCAGAGCAGATCTACACTAAAACCAGCACCTCAGCGTTCCTGCTGCTCACCTTGATCACCGTGACTTTCTCAGGTCATGACCCTGGTGGTTTGTTTCCCCCCCTCCAAGGCTTTTTATGCTTCTTCCTAGGACATAGCCTGCTCCATGGTGAGCCAGGCGCCTGACTCTGCTGGTGGATTAATAATCACAAGAACGTATTTGTTAGACTGCGTGAATGAACTGTGGTTCTACAGCAACATTAAATTGACACCGACTTCCAAAAAGCATCTCTTGCGTCAAATTACTTCACCTTCTCCCAACACCTGCCAGGCCAAACGGGTACAGATCCACTTTGGTATGACATAGAGGTGGATACAGGCCACGAAATGCCAAAGTGTATCCCAAAACTGCAACCCCTTGCACTTCCCATCTTAAATCCCCCAAATGTTTACTGCAGTCCTTATAGCATATGTTAAGTAAGGTACATTCTTAAAAAAAAAAAAAAAAAAAAGTAACTTAAGGGATCTTTCTGGATTTTGGTTTTTATTTTTATTTTTTAAAACTGGTTATTAACAGCCATCATGTGCAACTTAGGCTGTTTAAAAAGCATACCATGCTCTGGTTTCTGTTTTTCACCCCGAAGTGCAGAGGTGATCCCCACAGCACTTACCCCAGGTGCACTTCAGGGGCCAGGGCTCCCCAGCCAGCAGGCTGCCCTCGGGCTGCTGCAGCATCCCCCAGCATGGCCCAAGCTCTCCCACAGGAAGTCTCCAGAGCAAGAAAAGCCAGGCAGCCATCAAACATCATTATGGCCAGACTCTTTGACATTTGCATGAAGTATCAAAGCCAAAGAAGAATTCATTTTGAAGTATTTATCACAGGCTATTTGAAATCAAATTTGAAGTTTATAAAACCATGGTAAGAAACTGAGATTTCCATTTTTATGAGGGTTTTCTAAAATCACGGAAGTTGGGAAGGGGTAAGGAGAGGAAATTTCGCAACTTTAATAAGGATACAATTTTAACTGCCAGAAATACATTGCATTTGTCTGATGAGTCTCAGAGCAACCCTTAACCACCCTGCCCTTCCCAACAGTGATGGATTGCATAATTCCAGGAAATAAAATATAATTACCGAGACAGATGAGTAGACACCCAAGAAACAGAATAAAAAGATACTGCATAGCCATAAAAAGCAGTATTTAATATATAACATTATTAAAACTAAAAAAAAAGTTATCTAAGAAAACATTATCTGCATAAAGGCTCTTTGCTTATTTAAACCCATAAGGAACAGGTGGAATTTTGTTCCATTTATGGTCTACCCAGAACTTATTTGCGCAGTCATGTGACAGCAGTATTTTAAGATACCTGTATCATTACGTAGGCACTTAGGTATAAACTTAGAAAATATAATACGCAATAAAGCTAGCAATTTATCTTTTCCCCACCAGCCAACATCAGAACATCTTCTGTATTACCTATCTGAAGAGGTGATCAGCTCGAATCCCCAACACTGAGTATCTGCTTTAACCACCAAAGAGCGGAGGCTGGATGGCCCTCTGCACACCGGCTAGTCCCAACCCGGCACAACGCAGGGAAGCCCAAGCAGGCTGCTCAGGACCACGTCCAGCCGGGTTAACGTGACGGGCCATTCAAGCGACACACAGCTGAGTCTCCCAATTAGTCAAATGATGCTCAAGAATCTGACAATAATTAAGATCTGGTTTTTTAAGATCAAGTAGCATTTAAAGTCTTTGTATTTCTAGAGCTAATGCATGAGAAGATGCTGCCTTGCCTTTACCCTACCTCATTCACACAGTGCCCTTTTTTCAATTAATTTTCCCCAACTGATATCAACCGTTCATCAACCAAAAGCCCTCCAAAAAAACCCTTCCCCTCCAACTTTCTTTGCCTAAAAATCATGGACTAGGCTTTTCTGGATCAAAACTTCCAGGACAAAGCCTCACACCATGCCCTTGAAGGTCAACGCAGAGCCCTGCTCAGATAAAGAGGCGGAAGCAAGTCCACAGGCTCGGGGCTCATCGATTGGGCTAGATTACGTCTCTTAAAAGCAGGAAATCCCCCGAGGGAGTACATCTCTGGCTAGGGACACTTCCCAGACGGAATTCCTGAACCAATTTCAAAGTGATGGCACACATTCTTTGGCAAGGCACAGCACAAGTATTCCTTGCACGCATGAACTGCTGGGAGCCACTGGAGAGCCTGTTGCTGCTCAAGATGACCAATTAAGTTTGCAAACCTTTAATCCAAGTGTAAGCACTTTAAAACAGAGACGGTATTTGTTGCTCTTTTCTCTTCCTTAACACAATAGGGCTAATCCTTGTTCAACGATTAAAGGTGCTTCTGACATGAATAATCGACTCAGTTGTTTTTTACCCCAACACTGGAGTTGCTCACTGTAAGTAGGAAGAAAAAAAACCCACACACTGTCTTACTATAGCCTTTGTCTAAAAAGCTGAACTACAAAGTGCATTTTTCTGAGATTTTTAAAAAGATTTTAAAAACTTAACTAAAGGGTGGAATACCACTGAAGAAAAGAAAACTTTAAACAAAAAGATCCAAAGTGCAAACGATGGAACATGCACGCATATCTCGCACCTATAGCTTTCCCTTTCAAATCACTTCAGAAAAACGTTTTCTAGACAGATGGTGTTTTCCCTGTCTTGACTGCAGTTCAAATCTCCTTTTTGGAGAGACCAAGTTTTCCACTGAACTGCACATTATACACCAACAAAGAATAAATAGGCTAAATATAGCTTTCAGCCAAATCGCTGCAGTCTTGCAATGCAGCATATTCACGAGTCCTTTAAGGACGGCCAGCATGCTGGCAATGCAGCCTGCACTAAGTTTAGGTTCTCCACCTTATAAATCATTACCTCCACACCCACCAGCACCATCCCCTTCAGAGCTTGCTTGAAGCCTGCAAAAGTTACAGAGCCATCTATCTGTAAGCTGCTGGTTCCTCTGTTATGTTCTCCTGGTCAGTAATGACTAAAATTCATTATCCCACCACTGCTCTCCAACAAACTGTATGCAGCAGCTAGCAGGACTCTGCACCACTGGGGATGCCCGCCTACTGTTGAGCGGGTAGCCCACCGACAGAGTGAAGACCTGAAGGTGGGAAGGCAGCTGATTTTCTTCTCACCTTTCAAAGCATCTGAGAAGTCACAGCTGCAGCTGCTGCTGCCAGACACCAAAGACCAGCACTGCTGCTAGAACAAAACCACCACTACGCACACTCAAAAACATTGTTTAGGGGAATGCTGAGTGTCCACATACTTTTTGTGGTGCTCCCCAAGAGGTGCGCGCTTCTCTTCTCCAGCCTTAGGAAGCACCAGTGAACTTGTGGGTTTCCAGCCTCAGCTCCCTCTTCGGTTCAGCCAAAGCACAGGACACATTACGACTTCCAACGGCAAGCGCCTCTGCTCCACACAGAGCACCCTGTGGCGTTCAGAGCCCTGGCCCCCTTGGCAGGGCACAGGGCTCCCAGCAGGAGCTCACGTTCGGGCTCCACCAGCTGTGCAGTGGAGAACATCAGAGTGCACGGCCGTACCCTGGCTCTCCCAGCACCAAAAATCCATTTCCTAGGGAAGGAATTTGGGCCGGCGAAAGCCCTATCAATGTTTTCCAGGAAATCTCTCAGCAAAACTCACTGCACTTTACAAGCCCACTGCTGCACGGGCTACATGATGCACTACCCTCAGCAGGAGGAGAGCCAGCAGAAGAAGGATGCGCTGTTCAGGCTGACTGGGCACCCAGCAGAGACCTGCGGCATGAGCTGCCCCTCGCACGCTCGCAGCCAAGCCCAGAGACACAGCGAGGGGCTTGGGCTCACCAAGGTTTCCAAACCTTACCCCAACTGGCACTAAC
The DNA here is from genome assembly GCF_023634155.1 of Falco peregrinus. NCBI lineage: Eukaryota > Metazoa > Chordata > Aves > Falconiformes > Falconidae > Falco > Falco peregrinus. The sequence goes on along the minus strand of NC_073722.1, from coordinate 85,856,823 downwards.
CAACCCCCCACAAGCCCAGGCAGTGGCAGCAGGCACACAGTGCCAGGGGCTGCCAGCATCCTGCTGGGTTCAGACCACCCACCCACAGCTGGGGAGAAAACCAGGATGCGAACCCAGCGCTGCATGGTCTCGTGGTCTGCGGACACTGCCAGGGTGGGCACAGCCTCCCAGGGGGGGGGGGGGGGAGGGAGAGATGGGAAGGGGGAGATGGCCAACACTGGCACACAAACTGGGGGTAGGATGTAAAAATAAAAATTAGTGATCTTCAAATCTACAGGGAGTTTTTCACTGTTAATTGTTGGTTTCTTTTTTTGTTTGTTTTTCACCGTCAGTTTGTTCTGGGTTTTTGTTAAGCAGCCTGTTGCCTGACCCACCGAGAGCCATCTGGCCCCAGGTGAGCCGCTGCCCGCGCACACGCGTTATTTCGGTTTTACTTCAGCCAGCAAGCTCCCTGTCGCGGCGGCAATGCAGGAAACACTTATTGTTTTACATGTTTACAAACAGCCCCTTCAGATCTCCCTTCCCTCTCTGTCCCCTGAGGTAATATGTATTGTAATAAATTCATAATTCGCATTACGATGATTTAAACAGCTTTGGAGTGGCATGTTTTAGTGCCTTGATTCAATTGTCTGCCTCACAAACTGACAGCCTGCTCGCTGCAGCTTCCCGGCGGTGGGAGCCGCTCCCTCCACAAACAGGGATAAATATGCGGGAAGAGTCACACTTTCTAGAAAAGGAATTAGAAACAACGTCATTTAAGCTCTTCACCAAGGAGATGGGATAAATGCTGCTGTCTCGCCCCAAGCGCATTACTGGGCTACAAAGCTTTATGTCTGCGGTCACCCCTGGACAGTGCCATCAAGGAGCAGCTTCTCATTACATTTATGATCAATTCCTCCCATCCTGGCAAGAAATCCTAGCCAGCTTATTGCCACCAAACCTCCTCCAATTCATACAGCATCTTGCAAGATGTATATAAAGGAAGGAAGGCTGGATCCCCACCAGGTAGAAAGAGATAAAACCGCGTGTCAGAGGGAAATGGCACAGCAGTCCCTCACTCAGCAGAGGGGTCTTGAGCAATGACAATCCACTGGCAAACCGTCGGCACCTCTGCTGCGGTCACAGCACAAGGAAATTGTCCTACAACAACATGACAGCAAAAGTTGGCTTTTAAATAATATAACGACTTATATACCTTAAAAGGTAAGCAGCTGCATGCAAACATATAGATCTCAGGTAACTACTTCATGTTTTCACCTTGTACTAACCCCAAACCACCCTTGTACGTATTCACAAGCCGATGTCACTACCTGCTTTCCCTATCGATGCAAGAATATGCAGATGAACAGCAGAAGAATAAAAATCATTGTCATAGATGTGATGGTTTTAAAACAGCAAGTCTTATTACACATCCTTTCTATATTCATGTTGCAACTTTTGTAAGCCACAGTGGTAGATGTATCAAAGCATCAGCAATTACACTTATGACAGGAAAACCATTATAAAAGGGTCACACTGAGTAAAGCGTATTTTGCTACTACAATCTGGTTGTCTTTTTTGTTTGTTTTTAATTAGGTGCATACTAGCAAAGATAAAAATACATTATTTTTTTTATCTTTCTTTTCCTATTATTAAAGCACCAAACACAGAAGATGCTGTTAAGCACAGCTGCGGATAGATTTGTTCCATATTGCTGTACCTACTTCAAAAAACAGAATGAGGATCACTACTGATACTTGGGGTTAGAAGAGTTTTTTTTCCTTACAAGTAATTAAACGCAGATTATTTAGACAAAGTAATCAAACTGCACCTTCACAAACACAGCAGAACAGGAGGGACTGAACCCAATCCCAAGCACGGTTTGATCAACAGAAGTCCACCTTGCAAAAGCTCACCCTGGACGCAAGGTGAGCCTCCCCTGCACAGAGGTTGCCTGTGGCACGAGTCTCTGCTTACACCCCAACCTGGAAGCCACCAGCCACAGAGAAAGGGGGGGTGACACCCCTCCTGTCACCTCTGCCAGGCTGCAGCAGGTCTCCGGCAGCACCGAGCTCCACAGCTCTACGTGCCTCTGCCCCTAGCCCTGGGGAACTGCAGGGGTTTGGGCGCAGATTTAACTTCCACCAACCTTTCCAGATCACCTGCTGGGAAAGTGGGACTCCTCAGTTTCCCAAATCCATGGATTATTTAGTGCTACATCATCCACACAATCACAGTTACCACAGCAAGAACAACGGTTTTGAGCCATTTCTGTCCCCATGTTTTATGACAGACGCTAGTGATGTCCCTCCTTAGTTCTAACACATCCGTCCACAAGACAGATTTTTACACATGGAAGATACTAAACCCATGATTTGTCTTCTTACACCAAAGGTGTTAAGTCACCTCTTCTGAAGGACTGAGATGAACTGCACTATTTGCACCACAAGGGAATGGCCAGCAAAAGGTGGAGAAGGCAGCAGCTAAAACTTTCCTATAGCAGCAGGAAGATTTTTTTAAAAAAAAAATTTTTATATTTTTTTTTTTTTTAAATCAGGGGCTACTCCCAGCCCCAAGAAATGCTTTAATAATAAAAAGCAGTTTTTGACACACCCTAGTGAAAAGGGAGGGAAAAGAATTGAAGCACCCTAAGGGAAACCTTTCAAGGAGGCAACACTCGAAGGCACCTGACAGCAAGAAGTATTTCACTGAATTTTAAAGCAGTGGGAAGCCCTCCTCCCGCCGCCTAGCACACTGCTGCACCAAGAGCCAGACACCACGCTGTGTGTCACCTTACCCCCGACCCAGGGGGAGCACACACCAGACTGCAATCCCACCACCACCTTGCCCACAGCCACCTCCACAGCTTCATCAGCAGCTTCTTGCTGCCACTGCTCCCATCACACCACTGTTGCCCAGCTTTCCTCGTCAAATTAAAACATCCATTTTCCAACCAAAACTTAACTTACGGACCGTAATTCTAGCCTGTTCCTCCGAGTCATCTCTGGCTCCTGAAATCCCCTCCATCAATGGTGTCTCCTCTCTGGCCCACACTCTGGAATCACCGCGCTTACCTCTTCTACCACCTCCACCACCAATTATCTGCACACGCTTCAGGGGGCCTATTCTAACTTCCATTCACTTTTTTTTTTTTTTTTTTTGACCCATAATGACAGAGGAGCACAATGTTCCAGCTGAGCTCTCTCAGCCCCAGTGGAGATACTGCCTGGTGGCACTTGCTGTCCTTCCCATACCCATCCCATCCCAGAGGACTAGCCATCCCTGATCAATTGCCACAATCACCTTGTTCTGTCTCCCTGCATCTCATAGTTCCTCAGTTTGTTTCTGTTTTCAGTCTCTAATCATGGCATTTGGTGCTATTAAGTTTTATCCTATTTCTGCTATACGTCTGTTCTACTCCAGATCATACTGCAATTTTAAACAGCAATAGCAACACAATTACTTACTGTGCTGCAATCAGCTGACTACACAAAGACAGAACTAATCATTTAATAAGTCATTCCAGGGACTTCTTTTCCTCCATAGCAAAGGGCAGCAAGGCATCAGATCACAAATTAATCAGACTCCAAGACATCTTCATCTTTGCTCTTCTTTCAAGCATGGAAGTGATGTTTTCCACTGTCTTGCAAATTACTTAATACTTACTCTAAATCCAGCTATATTCAGAATAATTTCAATTACTGAATTCCTCTTTTCTCCATTACAATGGTTACAGATTTGAAACACATTGTATTCTCCCTGGAAACTCAGAAATGTAACACTTTCGGATCCCATTTACACCGGATAAGCCACAGCCTCAACCCTGCTTCCTCTGCCTGGATCCGCAGGCGAGCCTCATAAACACAAGGGACCACCCATCACGGGAAGCGATGCACAAGCTGCTGCAGTAGCCACGATCCAGCTGCCTGCTCCAGCGTGGAGCCTCTCCTTACCCTCATCCTCACCCCCACTCTCAACATCTTTTCAAGCCCTGTAGACACCTTATACTTCCTTCAACAAGCAAATATAGAGCAAGTTTTTATCATCTCAGCCCATAGCACTTTCTGGGTCTCAGATAAAGCCTGGTGAAGAAATAAAAACGGTCTTCAGAGCAGGAACAAACTCCTCATCCTTGTATCTCTGAGAAAATGCAAGAGCTTAGACAGGGTAGATACTGTATTTTAGCACAATCCTCCTCTAAACCTCGCAGCAGACTGTCAAACCATATTAGCACAGATCTGTCTCATAACTCGCTCAGGATGCACTTTTCAAAAATTCCAACCTTGGAACATATGCACCCATTGAGATAGGGCAGAAAATAAAAAAAATTCAACAGAGAAGTCAACTACAGTTCATAAAGAAGGATTATGGATGCAAAGAGATTTGCATCTGATATATAAGCAAATCCCAGTGATCTGGATTAAAGCACGAAAGCCTGCTTCAGACTACTTCAGACACCCAGAAAGTGTGTGTGGAAGGGGGGGAGGGGGGGAGAGAAACAATTAAATATTCTATAGGGGTATAATTTAGCCCCTAGTGCCAAGCATAAAGTAACATAAGGCTGGGGAAAAAGGAGAGGCCACATAGTTCTATCTCCTTCCACCTCCTGGTGTCTTTCATTCCCAGAAAATCAAGCCACAGCAGTGCAGAGCATAGCGGAGAAGTGGCCTTACGTCATTCAGACTGGACCACTCCACCGAGAACTTCAGCTTTTCTCCAAAGCTGCTTTTAACTAACTCCTCCACTAATAATTGTGTTCCGGTCCAAGGCATGAAGTGCTACGGCAGCTGAGCTGGACAGCCTCCACACCCCTCTGTGGCGGCAGGGACAGCACTTGCCTCTACCAGCTGCAGCAAAGGGACGTTTGAATTAATGCAGTATCAGCCAATAGAGGAAAAAAAATATTTAGACTGGGACCAGCATATGCTTCACCTAACAACAATCGTCATGTTCACAAAGAGTTAGCTAAATGTACACTGCCCAGGTCTAAACAAGTTTTTCATTGTAGCACTCTGCACACCGCCAACAAAAAGGTATGAATTAAGAAAAATACTGTCTTCAGCTGACTTTAGTGCCTTAAAAATCATTTTGTTACTACAGCCTACAGAGAAGAGCTCCCCCATCCAACTCCCATGACAGAAACCAAGACAAACCCTGACTCCCCTTTTACAAATTGTATATCCACTGCGACAATTGGGTTTTGTTTCCCACACAGAACAAAACTAGTTCCATCTGCATTTTAATGAACAAAAGACTGCAGAGCTGTTATCCAAGGATGTTAATGGAGACTTTTTAAAGATACAAGATCCTTCAGCCTCCCTCACCCTCTCCAGTGCCTGAAGAGGGACAAGCTGAAGCAAACCTGAGCCACTTGAGCTCCAGAGGCTCCCCTCTGCTTGACCTAGTACTTAGTTAACAACCAATTCACAAGCACACAGCAAACTTACAGAAAGGAGATATCCCTATTTTCAACTTGGCCAAATACTGAATTAGAGAAAAGTTAAAAGTTATTCAATAATGGCAGCAACCAGTGCAGTGCTTAAGCACTGATAGTAAAGGGCAGCTTAAGTAAGCATCTCGAACAGGGAAATTCCCAATTCTTTGCAAGGGAGGGGTGGGGGGAAGAAGAATCAATCACAAGCTGTCATGATATCCCATTGTTCAGCACTGTTAGCATTAGAAAACAGTCACTAGGGATTAAGCCAGCAGAGTATGTATAGTAGTTACTGACTGTTAAGCAAATGCAGGCTGCCTGGTAACACATGGTACAAGGCTGTGATTAATCATTACGATGCGACAGAAGGCATACTACTGTGAGATAACGTCAGGAACCGAACTGTGCCCTGCCTCTAATGACAAGTTGCTTATCCTAACATGCTCGCATTTGTATGGCTGAGAAAGCATCCTCAACTGCTTATTTCCTTCCAGCCGACAGCCCAAGTCTGAAGGATGCAGCAGTCAGGGTACCGGTGGACAGGTGAAATGCTCAGGGTTCAATCCTTGAAGGTACCCACACTAAAAGCATCTTCGACAGGAGCTGGTGTGAAGTGTTTCTCCAGGAAACCACTTAAAACCATCATCTTTTACACCCAGATCACATACTAGAGGAGTTCCTCTGGATTTACAGCAACATTATTTTTCTAGATAAGCCATAATCAGTGGTGGTAACCTGTGGTGAAAACAAAGTTGATATTATATATGTTATATAAATTTTTAAAAAATAAATTTAAAAAAAAACAACAATAAGAAACCTAAGCTTCAGAACTTCAAGGAACCAACACCCATCTTCACAAAATACCTTGCAAAACTAAACATCTATTCTTTACTTTCCCTGATACCCCTTGTAATTAAAGTGACCTCTGAAAACTGTGCAGGTGGTCAGGAATCAGGATTCGATCTATTCCTAGAATCGATTTTTTTTTGTTTGAGGCTTAAAAACATGGGGCAAGAAAAATCCAAAAAGCTCTGTACCATCAGCAAGGGAAAGAAGGGGAGCCTACTGCATCCTTCATTCTGCCCACTGTAATGGGCAATTAGTGAAGTTCTATATTGCATTAAACAGTATTTCATGGGAGCAATTATTTGTTAAGGGTATGGACAATAGCATTGATTGTTACAAGTTTGATTGATTAAACAGACAAATTGGCACAGTTTCGCCTTCCCTGCCTGCCATATGTTTCTTCTTAAACATCTGGTAAAGTCTTTGTATTTCCTTGAGTAACCTAACAGGTGTCTAACCAAATCCTTAATGCTTCAGTTTTCCCATTGGGAGCAGATGGGTGAAGGAGACAGAAGAAAACTGCATTTCCAGTATCTCTCCCTCTCCTTCCTCCTCCTCTGTGGTGGCCTCACTAACAGCCTGGGGGTAAAAGCAGTAAAGGAGATTTCAGATTAGTCATTAAAATGATCTTTCAATGTGGAGAAGACTCTATATGGAGGGAAGGAAGCCAGACCTCACTCCATCGATGCAATTTTTCCCTCTTGCTTTTCACAAGTACAAAGGATTTAAAAAAAGAAATCATACTCCTGTCTTTAAAAACATTTAAAATTCTAACTCCCACCTGAAGGGGTTCATTTGTATGTTGCATTTGGGCCACGGGGAAATGGAAGCCCCAGTCCCCTCTGCTGCTGGAAGCCACCGACTGCCACAGGATACCAACCCTCGCTTGAAGTCATATGTTGGGCAGAGCGCCAAATATGTAATTTTAGCTGAAAGAGCAGAAACACAGGTGCCTAACATTGAGAGGGCACTTTTTATTTTGAAAATCGCAACACCACTTTAGCTAATTAGGTCTTATCTGTTTAAAGCTACAGGATAGTTTGATAACAATTAGGAAGGACTCCCAACAGGCTGCTGGGATCAAAGGCCCTTTCTGCTACGACGTTTAACAAGGAAATTAACACTTTTGCCAAGTAATTTGCACATGCTGCCAAAGTTGTTTTAACTTGCTGTAATATTTTAGTTTAAAATATGTACCTGCAGAGATGCTGCTTTAATTCGAGCGTTCAGTGTGCCAGCCATGGGCTCCCAACCACACCACCAGCTCCCATTTACTGCTGGAGGGGAGCTGCCACAAACGGCTTCACACCACAGAAGTGCTTGCTTCCACTCACTCAATAATAATAAGTAAAAAAAAGTTTGCAGGCAAAAATTTCCTCACCGCTTTTTTCTTCATGGAAACTAAATATTTCCAAAAGACTGCCTGTGGGATCCCAACCCTTAATGTCACAAAAATTAATGAGAACTGTGATGCTGAGATGCCATGCGTGCTTGGAAAATTCCAACTGGACTCTTCTGATGGGTTTTTAATACTGGAGACTAGGGAGCAATCATGACTCCAGAGAACTGTAATGATGAATGGCTGGGGGACAGTGAATATAATAAGGGAAAATAAGAATTCAACAGCTGTATTTCATAAAGAAACAATAAAACTGTGCATAGCAGTTTTTCTTTTTTAATTCAGTGCAACGTTTAAAGAGACCTTCTGATACCCAGTAAATTATGCTCACATACCCGCTGCTGATTACTCTTTAATAAAATCAAGCTTCCAGCAGATCAGGGTACTTGTCTCGTGCTGCCCTGGGATCCAGGGCATGGCTAAGCACCAGTCCTCACAGCTGGACTCTCATGTCCCTTAAGCACAGCGTGTTGCACCTTAAAAGAGAGTCACCCCATCGTGCCCCGAGCCACCCACGGACCTGCCGCAGCCGCTGCGCTCTGCACTATGAAGCAAACCAGAGGATGGGTCCAGGAAGGAGAGCCTTCCCCCTGGCTGCTGCTGGATGGAGACCACTCATTCAGCACTAGTCAGCTCAGGGTAACAGCCAAGAAGCCAGAGTTTATCGGGGGATTTCCTCAGCATAGTCCTTCCCAGACAGGACGCTATGCACCAACTCCAAGCAGAAATCATGTGTCTTTCAGTAAATGAAAAGTAGACCCAAGTAAAAGAGACCACAGCACTGTGGTTAAAGCTGCGCAGTGATGTTTGGAGGGCTGGGGACAGCTCGGCGTTGGTTTACCTCTATTTCCTTCAACAAAGAGTCACTGAAAGCCTTCGTTGCTCTGAGTGGCAATGGCCAACGCTGAGCACTACGGGAGCCTCCAGCATTCCCCATCACCTCACCCACAGCTGCAGCATCGTCCAGCTTCTGGGCACAGATCCGGCTGCCCAGTCACAGCGAAAACTTCAGCTACCCATTGCTCCTAATGAAACACCGGTCCTATTTCATTAAAACTTAGTACCTAGACTTTTCTCCCCATCCCGTCAGTGACGCCAAGCCTGCAGTGCAGCAGGGACAGCCCTGAGCCACCAGCCGACAGCAGGAGCAAGCAGTGGAGCAGCACATCTCCTGCACCACATCAGTTTATAGAGTGAAGACGGAATTGCCATCCTTGGGCCTGGAGGCAAAGGATAAACTGTTTTTAAATCTGGAACCACTAAACAGACTCTCACCATGCAGGTGTACCTCTTCCGTGGACGAGATGCTAGCAAAAAGCACTTTATTTTTACTAACGCTTCCTTCTTCACTTCAGTAACTCAACCACATCACAGTCAGTGACCCACTGCAGCGCTGTGTAAAAATATGTGGTCAAACTGTGATGCTTCTGACTCAGATCTTTATTGTGCTGAGAAATCAGAATGCAACGGTTGGAGCTGCAGCGGCAGCGGCCGGGTAGGACCAGCGCAGAACCACATCCTGCCTGGCAGCACAGCCCACCACGGTGCTGCGGCGCCTGCCTCTGCTGCTGGCAACCAGCTTCCAAAGCCACCTTTGGATTTTTGCGGCCCTTCAAAGAAAGCTTCAAGTTTTCTACCGCTTTTAATTAGAGTGCACCGGTTCTCAGGTTTTTAATCATAGCGGCTTTGTGAATTTACTAGCAAGGCAGCAGACAGCATGAGAAAGGATTTAGAATATTTTCAATCCTTTTGCTACTTCTGTCCAAATGATGATCGTTACATGCTGAGAGACTCCAAGGGCTCAGCATTACCATGTTGCAGTAGCTCCTGTACTCCTAAATCAAAGGCTAAATAAAGGCTTAAATCAAAATCAGAGTGCTAGGTGCTGTAAAAAGTTTGGGGAAAAGAAAAATAGCTTCTGACAAATTCTAAGCAGACAAGGCAAGCAAAGAATAAGGAGACACCAGTAACTGTCATATATTTCTTATTTGACCTCAGGCAAATTGTTTACTTTTTGCCTCAGTTTCATATCTGTAAAATCTAACTGATAATATTAGCTGTATTCAGAGCTCCCGAGCTCCATGCCTTAGCCAATACACTCCGTTCCTAAAAAATAACGTTGCAGTCAAGTAAGACGAATTGTTATTCATATTTTTGGATATGAAAATCTCTGCTGATCTATTCACTTCAGGATAATTCTTGAAATGTAAAACAGTGTTTCGTTAGAAGGATTTTCTCCCTAAAACTAATTACGAAACTGGACACATTAACCCAAATTAGCATCTTGTTTTAGAAGTGATATTTAATATTGCACTTGAAGTGCATGTACCTTGCCCAGTCCCTAAACACAGCAGCATCTATGACAAAAACAGTGTACATCAATCTGCCATTATACCAAAAAAGCTGCAGTTCTAGATTTGGCTCAATATACACATCAAGAGACAGACACTCAAATCACCAGAAACTTCACTCTTCAGATGGCTTGTTGGATTGCTGCAAGTGAAGAGCTCTTTCTGGCTCATACATATAGTAAGCAAAGTACAGCCAGAAAATTACTCACTTTTGAGGACAGGTCTTTTTTAACCCAAGCCAGAGAAGATTTGGAGCCCTATTTCAGATGACTAGCAATTAAAATCCAAACTGAAAACCAAACCACCCCCCATTGCCCAACAGTAACAAGAAGCCAACCCCCAAGGACGGTTACTGGAGCCATTTTTGCAAGATACTTTCTGAAAGGTGGAAATTTGGACGGCTTCCCAACTTGTATTTTTTTCCCAAGACTTGACACACTACCTGCAGGGACAGCAAGACGAGTGCCCTCACCCTTGCAAGATAAGGTGGTCTCCGCCACCTTGCACAGTGACCTAAGGCTACACTTACTTTACTAAACTCATTTCATTTCAGTTTTCTCTTGCTTCCATCAGACAGTTCCCGAGAGTTTCCCTGACATCCAGAACTGTGTTACAGAAAACATATTCTTGTAGCCCTTCAAAATGAAGGACGCTGCGTGTGAATTAGTGACTGCCACGGGCAGTCAATACACGGACCCAGATAACGCCAGCGCAGGACAGACCGACAGGGCACCCACTGAAGTGGTCACAGGCCTCTTCAGAGCGAAGATTACAGTCAGTCAGTCATAGGAGGACAAAGGTTGTCCAGAGTCAGTTTGACTGGCATTCTCTTTAAAAATCCTGGCTTAATACCGATGTCGAAAATAGCCTGGATTAATATAACAGAACTGTTCGGTCAGGTCTACTGATGGTACTGAAAAAGTCACTGGGAAGACGAGCTGCAAATAAAAAGATAAACTTCCAGGAAATAAATCAAACCCAGAAGGTTCATTTCCATTTCTAACAAAATAATGTAAGGTCCGGACTTAAAAGGATAAGGACTACCCAGGTACAGTCAAGACCCATCAACTTCCCAAACCCACCCATGAGGGCTAAGGAATCAGATTCAGCCAGTTTTGAAAGCGGGATCTAGTAGCACAAGATTTTGAACCTCTCCTTCCACTGACTGCCTGGGGAACAGGAACGCTGCAGGGCCACGCAGAAAACAGACTTTCAGAAAAGCAAAGCAGCAGTGGGGATCCTTCTCCCACCTCTGCTCTCCTGGCCAGAGCCACCTGCCCCCTGAACGGCTCACACTCTCCCCTCCCACACCGCCACACCATTCCAGATAAGCACCACGTTACTGCTCCAAGAAACACAAGAAAGTTTTGCAAGTATGAGAGTGGTGGCAGGCAACGTAGCAAACCCAAAAAGCTGCCGTCGTCAGGCCTGCCAGATCCCTTAGCCTTTCAATCTGTGCATGCGTGCCAGAAAAAACAAGAGTTTAGACAAGCACGCTTGGTGCGGTCATTAATCACTATCACCAGCTGAACAGGTTCCACACCAGAGGGACGACCAGCAAATCAGATGGGGAATTACACTTGGAAAGAAAGGGGCTGCTTGGACTGAGGAAAGGTAAGGAGGTACAAGGCAACAGAAGTAATTGAAACATAAGTGCCACGTGAGAAGAAAAACATAACAAAAACAAAAATGCGAAGCCCAACACAAAGTGTAACTGCACATTTTGAGCAGGCAAGACTACAGAAGGACCACCACACCTGGCTCTGCTCCATACAGGACCGCACAACTCATCCCAGTGTTTGACCTATGCATTATTACTGTAAAACTGCTCCCACCAGTTAATTCTACAGCCAAAATCTCACCAGCCAGTTCTAATCCTTTTAAATGGTGGGGGATTTCTGCTGATCTTCTATATCTAGTGACCAAACCAGCAATGCAGAAACAGGAGGGAAAAAAATTAAGTTTAGTTTGATTTAGCACTGGCATATTTTCAGTTGAGCAATGAAGTTAAATGTGACATAGCTTTAAAATAAAATCCATAATGCTCTTTGCTGCAAGCATCTTGGGAAGCCTCCTATAAGCATTAATAGGAGCAAAAGGATCTTATCTTCCAGATCTTCCCCTTTATGGCTTCCCAACTCAGGCTTACACATGCTTAGGAAATCCCCACCGCAGACTCAGATAAAAGGTCTCCTCTTCACACCGTTTTCCACCTAGAAATGGTGCTAGCACCTAAGCAAAAACATTCTGCTTCTACCTACAGCTACGAATACTTCACAAGGGGAAGCTCCAGCATAAACAGCACACTGCTGTCTGACCGAGTGCAGGCAAGCTGCAAAGGTGCACGTTTCAGCACTGTTAATGGCAGTTTTGTTATGGACATTTTAGCATCAGATGCAGGAGAAACAATCCCAAGTCTCCCCCCTTAAAACGTTTTCAGATCTGTCAGTAACTTCCAGAGTGGCTGGGCTTTTTTTCCACAGATCTCCTGTGCACTGAAATGTCAAAATTGAAAAGAATTGAGACCACAATAAGTAGGATTTAATAACAACTGTCAAGAGAACAAAATTAATAGTCTCCCATTTCCACATTTCTATAACAAAAATTTTAATTTCTGGAAGACCAGAGGATCCCTGGTGTATTTGATCTGCTCCATTAGTTGCCAGTTTGGAACCGATGCTATCAGCCCATGGCAGGTTTCATTATTTAAAGATGTGAATCAACACAGCAGCACATAGTCCTTGGATAGCTACAAACGCTCTGAGGTCCCAGGTGCAGGAAAACACACAGAAAACTTCAACTCTGCACACTTGTCTCACAGGACGTTTCGGTAATGGCCGTGATGTGACAGTGGCTGCGCTTTGCACAGAATCATACAGTGGTTTGTGTTGGAAGGGACCTTGAAGATCACCCAGTCCCACCCCCCTGCCCTGTTCAGGGACACCTCCCACCAGCCCAGGGTGCCCCCAGCCCCGTCCAGCCTGGCCTTGGGCACTGCCAGGGATGGGGCACCCACAGCTGCTCTGGGCAGCCTGGGCCAGCGCCTCGCCGCCCTCACAGGGATGTCCTGTGCCCACCAACAGTTCAAAAGCCCATGCCAAGGTCATTCGTGAGGTTTATTGCCACTGCACTTCACTGAAACCCAGTTAATAAACCCTGCTCAGCAAGTTGGGGATAAACTTTTAAATTACACAAACAACTCAGCAGACTCAATCTAAAATTCAGCTTTACAGTCCGAACAATTTATTTCTTTCTTTTTTTTTAAAGTATAGTTCCAAGAGCATGAGGAGTTTGATGCAATTCAGCTGTGTGGGATAGCATGCCAACAATACATCTGTCACTAATAAAAATAACAAAATGGAGCCTGGGTAAGGCCTACCTGTACTTCTGCATCAACTTCCACTCATTCCTACCAAGTTAGACTATTAATAGCACCATCAACGCAGCAATAAACTAAATACTTTAATAGCTGAACTAGAAAGTTCAGCAAACAAGCAACAAACTGCAAGAGCAGCAGTACATTTTAATACACCATAGCTGCAAAAAGAAGCCTTGTCAAACACAAGTATTGCTGTGCTACTCACTCGCGTTTGTCTTGCAATTAATATGGCTTCATTCATACTGAAAACCTCCTGTGACCATTTGGGAAGCCACTGCATTTCAGGGAAAAGCACAAGTATGAAGACCGCAGAAAGACCAAGTGGATGAAGGCACGGGAGGGGACAGCGATGGCTTGAGTAAAATGAAAAGCTCGGAGCCATCAGGCCATCACGGGATTGCAGCAGCAGTCGCCGAAATCACACCTCTGAGAACTGGCAGCAACAGAGACACTAAGGATGTTATTCATAAGAAGCAAACTTTCATGAGCTTTGCTGTAGCTGGAGTCAAGAGAGCTTAGCTTTTCTAACCTTTGGGAAAAAGACCCGTTTCCCACACGCTCCGGCTCTAAGCTGGCTGCTGGGAAGCGGGAGCGATGCAAGGGGAGACACAGCTCCAGCAGTGGGGCCGATCACGGGCACACCGCAGCCCATCATGGGCACACCGCAGCAGCGTGGACTTCTCCTGTTCACTCAGCTCACATTGCAAACTGTCATGTGCAACACAATGTGGTGTGAATTTCAAATCAGACAATTTCTGACCCACAGATTTCCCCTGCCATTTCCATTTCTTATTTTTCAATCAACAAAGTCAAAAAGGACAGTAACTGCACATGGGAAACTCCTCAAGAACTGCGAGCGTGTCAGGGAAATCAATTAAAAAATTCTAGTTTCATTTAGGGAAAAAGGGTCATTCTGCTTTAACCACCTTATCAGAAGAGTGAATACAGAAACCAAACTAAACCAAGCAGGACAGACCACCGCCATTATGAAGTGCTGATAACGTAACACAGCTGCCACCCAAGGCACTCCTAACAGCATTTTATTTTCTTGTATAACTACTAACTCAGAAACATGCAAGTTTTACAAGGACATTTGGTAGCACACAAATCACCAGAACATCACTTTCTGTGCCCATATGAGTTTGTGTGTGTGTGTCAGTCTGGGGCTCCCAAGTTCCTCAGTCAGACTGATTTATATATGATAAGCCTAAACAGATGAGAATCACGCCTGACAATTTCACCTGCTCTCCCAGCCTCTATCCCTTATGATGTTCTTAATTCTCTAGAAATACCACGCCTCTCTCTCGAGTGTACTTTTACCAATTTAGCTTCCTCGACATAAAGGCACTTGTACCAGCAAAGTACATTCACTCCCACCCGAAAGCAGAAATATGCTGCAAGATTTTTTTTTGGGGGGGTGGGGGGGCTTGTCTGGTTTATGTGCATACACATAAGCATACCACGAACAAAAGAATGGGTTCAAACCTCTGCGCAGCCTTTCACGGGGCTTTAGCAAAGTGACCTGCGAGCTGAGGACCCGCAGCACAGCTCCTGCGACTCGGGGTTAATCAGCTTGTTTTCCTTTTTGTCCTGGACAGCAAGAGTTAAACACAGCCCTGTCAAGCAGGATTTAGCACCACACCTGCCTCACCGGGATCTCTACAACCTACCACAGCAGCAACAAACTATTTCTCTATTTATTTATCCCCTTACATGTATGTTTTGAGCCAGCATTGCTTTAAGAGGTACACACATATGTAAGTCTGCAGCAGGAAACTGGGTCTTCTGGGAGATCATGATCTCCTGGTGCTCCCAGGGACAGGATCCCTTTGAGAACAGCACCAGCTCCTACAGCATGATGCCGAGCACTGATGGTCTTCATGATGCACCTACAAAAGGCGCATCGTTCCACCCGCTCAGCTGCGATGAGGAGCAACTAGCGCACATCCCCCCCCACCCCCCCCACCCCAGTCACATGTAAACATCTCCTCCACACCAGGCTCCGAATCCAGGATTCAGCGTCTGTATGGAAACAGCTCCCTTCTCCCCCACTGCTTTGATACAGGAACTGACTCATCCATATGGGTTGGGGTTTTTTTTCCTTCTTTTCCTCATTCCAATGCAGATATGAAAAATAATAGTCTTCATTTCAATATTTAATCATATGCTTCATTTAATAATGAGTCCAAGAATAATTTAATCCTGGCTATCAGCATAAAAGAGATATTGTTCCTTTCACTTGACTATGTAAGAAAATAAAAGCCCTCTGCTCTCCGGCTTCTCACAGGCCAGAGTTTCGCTCACTCTAACTTACACCATAAATACAGATTACATTATATATCTGATTACGCACACAAAACCTCGAGCTGCATTCGGAGAGGGCACAGGATGCTCCTCCTAGCAATTTCACCTTCCTAATTACAAATGCTGCCGTCTCCCTTGAACGAACAAACTCACTTATGAAACAGAGAGGGAGCTGACATTTCATGGCACATCGCCTCGTGCCTCAGTGAAGAAAAACACATCACGTGCCACAGATTTCTGGAAGCATCACCGCTCCCTTATGGTACATGATCTCTTGCCAGGAATAAATAGGACAGAGTCCAGCATCGGAATCACATTGTGTTTGGCTTGCACATCATTTTTCTGTTATTGTATGTTATTATACCACGTACACTGTCCAGGTACTGTCCACTCTGGAAAAAACCTCATCAGCTATGAAAAACTTGGACTTAAGTATAAGGTGATTAATAATCCGAAATGTCTTGCTGAGATGCTCCACTCAAAACTTGATAAAAGTCCAAATCCCTGAAGAGGGCAAGCAGTTTTTGCATCTTAACTTCATGTGATTTACATGATCCCCCAAAACATGCTCTTCTGATGACAAACGGTGCTTGTTCTCCATACATTTGCTAATATGCTTGGGACTGATCTCAAAGCATTCTGTCCATCTATCAAGCACAATAATGACAATGCTGATACTTTACATTAAGATATTTTAATATAAAATTGCTTCTAACTTGGTGATAGTTATGCATTCAAACTCTTGGTTTTGCTCTTAAAAGCTTTCATTTCAGCTCCCCTATCTTTTTCCTTCTAAAACATTCTGCTCTGTATTACGTGTGTGCACTCCCACACTTAAATGCCTCTTCCTCCTCTATTGCTCACTGTGCATACTTCACTCTGGAAACATTAAGCAGAATTTATCACTTATTTCTAGAAAAAGAAAGCGTTTAAAATTTGAATACAAGTCCTTCAGAGATAGAGCATCCCAGGTTAAATCTAATGATGTCCAGGGGAATTCTATGCAAGTGATGAGCTGCCTGCTAATACATCGATGCTTTAGGGAAGAAAAATATCAATTAAATTTCATAGCATGCAACCACATATTGACCTTGAAAGCTATCTGTAACTTAGTTTAAACTTGAAAATTCAAAGTCTAAGTCAGAACTTTTGTCCTAATTGGTTTTAACTTCACTGAAGAATGGCACAGCTCTATAGAGACCCCAGAAAAATTAAGAGAATCCATCTGGAGGGGAGGGGGGGATAAAAAAAAATCCCCCAAATCCTATTAAGTGTTTAACTATGACATTTGCGTGTGCCTCTAGTCTCCCTCCCTCGGGCTTTGGCCATTGCTTCAAGAGATATTAGTGGCTCTTTTCTTTTCAGCCTTCTGATAACACTAAATAAAAACCCAAGAAGTCATCAGTCTCGACAGCCCACGTCTGCCAGCTCCACAGCAGCGCTGCCCCAGCACTTGTGTGAAGATTCCTATGGCAAAGTACTGTGTTACTGCGCCAGTTACAGTCCAGCAGCGTACTGTACAGCACATGCACAGCCAGGGCAAGTCAGACAAAGGAAAGCCACTATTACAAACTGCTCCATGGGTCAGAGGAAACCCAGAAGGTACATCTCTCACCTGGAACTGGACTTGATCTTTAAAGCCTCTCCCAATGCAATGCCCTTTACTACGCAATCTGTAATTCAGACTGTGCCAGATCTTCCACTGTAATTCCAATAGTAGTGCTTTTTTTAAAAAAAATAATGTATTATTATATTATAATAATATTATCTGCACTGATCTAGCTTCTCACTCTGAGAGAAGAGCACTTCTGTCTTTGGTTCGTTCACATGCTGTTCTCCCCATCAGGAAGAAGAGAAAGGAGAGTAGGATATGGGCCCATCTTTCCTGCTGTAGAGTTCAAGCAAACAAAAAAGTCTGACATACTTATTCAGAATAAATATACTTACTTTCAACAAATACGTATAAGTTGGATATCCAAGCCACCAAAGAGAAAAGGGAGAAGGAAGTAGTATTTTGTATTTATCGGACATGTCTAGGAAAGCCTAGCTCCTACTACAACTCAACTTGCCTGCCTTCTGTAGATGTTTACAGACCACAGGCAGCGACAGCGGGACCTAACTCGTGTCTCGTTGGAGGACAACCAAGCATGCCTTCTCACTGAACTTCTTCTGGGCTTTGTATCAGTAACAAAAGATTGCAAAATTCCTCCAACATTCTTGGAGGCTGAATTAAAATTTGTGACCCCTGAGCTGATGAAAGGGCACAACGCTGGAACAGCACAACCCCTTTCTCATCAGCTAATGGCATGTCTTCTGGGCAGAATGAGGCAGGATCCATTTATTTTCGGCAAGAATTAATGTGATTATTCTTTGCAGGTGAGAAGTTCATTTACACCATGACCAGCAGCCACCTGGACCACCAGGTCAAGTGAGCTGATAGTTAGAGCCATTAACCCTATCAAACAATTAACCCTTATACTGGTGGCTTCCCTCCCCTTGCAGCAAGAGGAGTACAGAACCTCAACACAAAGAGATGTCCAAGCCAGCTCCAAATTCCAGAGCTCTCTGTGAAACCCAGCTCACCTGATTTTAAAGTTAAAAAAGGGTGAAAAAGTAAGATATTTCTTTTGATCACAGCCCACAGGCACACTTATCTGAGACACTGCACACCAGCTCAGGCCACAGCTTAACAAACCTCTTTCTGCACCTTCACCAGCACTGGACCGTGGTCAGTTCTGCAGCATCCCAAGGCACCTGGGGCATCCACACCCCACCAGACACAGAGCTATGTATATATTTCTATTGATATACATATATACATACAGATATATATACACACACACCCCTTGCCTCTGCTTTGCAACATCCTGCAGAAGCTAAAGCCATGAACTCTTCTTGCAAAACAGCCTCTGTGTAATATACAAGGTTCCTTCATCATGAAATCTGTGCTCAGACTTCTTCAATTTTGAGAACTTACTTGAAGAGCAAAAGACAAATTAGACAGCTGTCCCAGCATCGCATTAAGGCTCCCAGAAGCAACACAGCAGCTCTTTATTCATGGAGCATGAGCACCAGGGCTCAGCTCACAGAGGAGCCTGTGAGCAGATGGAGCAGAAACCCATTTGACTGATAAGAAGTGCCAAAAATCCACATCAGAGGCTCACACAGATCCTCCCAGAGCACCACTGAAGTCCAGCCCCAGCACTCCTGCAGCATTTGGATGGCTATATCTTCCTTAAGTCTCTGTATAACGGGATAAAATGAGATGCTGCAGTTCAATGACACAGACCGAAGGGAATTAAGGTCTGACACGTCCCTGCTTAGAGGGGATAGAGATAAGCCCAGAGAGAACTCTTACCTAGAGCAATACAACAGGCAAAGCTACTGCACACACTTTTGGATTGCTGTAGCGCTTTACAAACAGGAGTATGTCACGTAAGCAGGACTGCCTGGTATGGACACACCACAGAGCTCTCCTGCGGCGCCACACCTTGCTCCCCAGGTGTTTGCCCAGAGACCTGCACCTTTCAGGCTGACACTGGGAGGAAACTGGGGGCCACCTCACTGCCACATAGGTGTTCCTTCCCAGCATCACCCGTGGCAGCGTGCTGAAGACGGAGACCAGCTTTGCTGACTCTCCCAGCTGACGTGCTGTACCAGCTCCCATCCAAGGCTGCAGCCAGCTGGCAAGTCAAGAGGGGAAAGCGGGACATGCAGAGACGAGGAGGATGCTACACACCAGCAAGCCCAGGATGAGCTACATTTGTGGCAAAAATTCTTACAATATATTATCTAATCGAGCTTTTATTTCAGGATTGTTTTCACTGCCTCTAGGGAAGTAACTTCATTGCACAAGCCATGAGCCTCCATGCAAAGTTCATTCCCGCACGCTCCAAAAGTGGTATCAGGAGGGAATTTCACACCCTCCCCACAGCGCCCATCCACCAAGCCATACAGCAAAAACAAAAGCCTCCCTGCAGCAGGAACTGGGGAAATTTCACTGGGTTTTCACACAGCTGCTTGTGGCTCAGACCACACATGGGCACCTCAAAGGGGACATTTCTTTGGGGACTACTTAAGCCTGTGGAGGGGCTTTGGTGCAGGACGCCTGGGCTGTCCTCAGCCAGGGTTTGCCTTAAAAGGCTGCTGGCACCAGCTGCTGGCACCGGCCTCGCGTATTGTTCTGGACTGGTACACAGCC
Organism: Falco peregrinus; assembly: GCF_023634155.1. Taxonomy (NCBI): domain Eukaryota; kingdom Metazoa; phylum Chordata; class Aves; order Falconiformes; family Falconidae; genus Falco; species Falco peregrinus. Next base: position 85,836,930 of record NC_073722.1, on the reverse strand, counting down.
CAGGCGGGGACGGACCCCGACCCGGCTCTGCAGCACCACTTCAGAAGTACCACTTTCACTTCAGCAATAAAACATCAAAAGCCTGGGTGTTTCTAAAAGAAATTTTCAAGTTCCATCCCCTTTCCTAATTTTTCCAGTCACATTAACAGTTTTACAACAACAGAAAAAAAAAAGCCCAAAACAAACAAAAACCTCTTTGAGCATTTCATATCTGGGTGGGGGTTTAGTATCACTAAAGCCTCTCACTGGTTTTCAATACAGCTTTATTTTAAGAAAGCATCTATTATATGAAGCTTGGGCTTTGGCAGGCACAGCAGAAGTCTGGCCAGTGCAGAGAAGGAGGACAATACTGAAAGTGCGCTATTATTTTGCCACTTTTTCACATTTCTTAATATCAACTTATTGAAGAAGTTTACTACTTACTGAAAGTTACTTACCTTATGATTTCTGCGGCCAGGATATAGCCTCTCCCTTTCTGTCCTCCTACACACATTTAGTAGAAACTTTTTCTAGCAGTTAATCTGAGCTAAGCTATTTAGTTTTGGCTTGGTGATATTTTGAACAAGAGGCAGGTCCAGCCTCTAGGAAAACAAGTTATGCAGCAAGAGGGTGGGACACTATCAGGGAACACATAATAAAGTAAATACCAAGGAGAGGAAAACTAAAAGATCTTGTTTCCATAATAGTATAAATTACAAGTCACTTACACTGATGTAAGATGTCAAGTTCCTTATGGGCTGTTTTTCATCCTTTGGCCATAGAGCTGGAAGGCCAGACTCATGTCCAAAAGACCAACACCAAAACCAGCCACAACCCAACATTAAAACCACAGCCCAGGAGGCTTTAAGGAAAAGATCATCAACCCAGCTCATAAACCTTCCACCAATTTTTTTTGAGGACGAACAACTTCACAGTAGTTTTTCCCCTGCTGCACTCAAGAGTTCCACGAACCTAAAGCAGCTCCTCCATCAGCCAGGGCCCTGCTGCTATGGATGGAGAGATATTGCTGTGCATCTATTGATTAACTTCAACCTAGCATTTTCCAGTTGCCTGAGAATCAATTTAATATCATTGCTGAAAGCAATAAGGATAAAAGCAGCTAGATGGATACCTCTGATCTACACAGTTTTACCAGGCACCAGCAGCTAAAGCATTGCTGAGACTCTCCCTAAAACATTTTCCCCTCCTCGGAATTATTTTGCAGTTCATTCAATAAAGCAGCAAAACAATTTCCTGACAAACTAGGAAATGAGCACTGGACCGAATTCAAAAACTTCAGAAAATATTAGAAACAGAGATTTAACAGAAAGCACTTGGATCCCACTGACCTTACAGACAAGTCAGACCGTCATTTCCTCAGCCATCAAACCCAACCTGTTCAAAGGCAGGCGGGAGGGAAATAATCCTCGCTGCAAGGCACGTTTTGCTGCCTTCTACCTCAGACACACTTCCAGAAGCAAGTCTGAAGGAGTCACACACACGGCAAACCTCAGCCACCAAGCCTCTGCCATAATATTTTGCTGCAAATATAATGCAATTGGTAAAAAAAAAAAATATTCAAAAGTCTGACCCACCTCTAGCTATGCAGGGAAGTCTCCATGGAGCAGGTGGGCAGGGAAATCACATCACCAAGTTCAATGTGCAATGGCAGGTAACTCACTCCAGTGAGCCCATGCCTTTGTTCTCCTTCTGGAAGCAAGGGCAGAACACCAGCTCACCCACGTGGACTGCAAGCTCCTTGGGGAAGAAGTTGCCCCTGTCAACAGCAAAGCAAGCACAGCAGGGCCCTGGGCTTGGTTGCAGCTGTGAGGCTCTGCTGGAGTAGTTCAAATAGGAACTGCACTTTGCTGCCTCAGTTGAACACCCTCTTGTTTTCCCAAACATGTTGTATCATCTGTGTACATATGATGACCTTCACGAGCAGCTTACTTGAAAGCAAAGCTAGCCAAGGTCCCGATTATTAATGCTCCCTATTGCTTCTCCAGAACGTGTGCCACTGCCACCAAAAGAAAACCCCCACAGAAACCAAACTCAAAACCCACAAGAAACTAGTAAGAGTTGTGAAGCTCTATTTTACCCGTTGCAAATAACGTGTGTGTGTATATATATATATATGTATATATATATATAAAAAAAATCACTCCTCCTTCTGGAACTTATTTCAGCTCCAGAGCTCACTTTCAATCTACTTTTGACTCCGAGCCGTGCCCAGACAAAGCACTATTTCAGCATAACACACGCTGTTTTGAATTTAACGCCTGATGATGAAGTTTGTGTTTTGCTCCTACAGCAGCTGTCAGGCATCTCCGTCTCTCCAGTTACAGCATGTAACCCCTACAACGAAGGGCCCAGAGAAAACTCAAATTCATTAGGGTTCACTGCTCTAGAACTGGAATCTCAGCTAAAGAAATGAGGTAAGGTGCTCACAGAAAACACAGCACGTCATGATGTTTTCTGCCAACTAACTACACCATTTCTTAAAGTCTTAATTCCACTTTCAAAAGGCCAAAAAGTGCTTTGAGCAGTGGCCAGCACAAGCCCTCTCCCTGAGCCTTGCTAGGCAATACCCCATCTGCTCCAAAGTGTGGGGGAAGCTCACTAAAGGGAATGAAAAGATTATACACTCATTTACAGGACATAGCATTGTAGCACATTTTATTCCTCCTCATAAAATAAATGCAATATATGGCAAATAGGTATAGTTTTTAAAAAATATGGCATGTCCTGAGGGCTGCAGGCAGTAGGATGGGGTACCTCCTGACTCAGCTCAGATGGAGGCTGCAGCCAAGCTCAGAGATGAGACCGAGGACAACATGTGTGTGGGGAGAACATGGACTACACCACCAGGGTTTGGGTTTAGATGTTTCAGGGACACCATGCTGCTCCATCCAAGCTCCAGGTAAAGCAAATTCTTCTTTTGTCTCACTAGCAACATTTACATTAGTAGCTGTAAAATGAGAGTCATTTCAACATCTTACCAGAAAACCTAGGAATTGCTCCAGAACTTTGTGAATAAGAAAATCAACTAGAAGCACTCCTGGACAGTTTTCATGCAATATTTAGGGTTTTGGATAACAAAATATTAGTAAAAGCGAAAGAAAAAAAAAAAAAGAAAAAGAAAAAAGGAGGAATTCAACATTAGCCTTGGTCCAGCAGAGAGCCACAGCATGTTACCAAGTACTTCCCCCAACCTCCCATGGGATTTCCTGTTTCCTTAACCGTAAACATGTGAGAAGTCTCTGCTCGGCTGAACTAAAAGTAGTGCATCTGCTTTCCCAACAGTTATGCTTGCCTATTAAACTTTAAATTCAGTTCTTAAACATGTGAGTATTTGTGTGCCCAGCTAGAAGCATCAGATTCCCTCACACAAGTATTTCCGACACAGTTCTTCCCAGTCAGCTCTTCCAGCAGATGCTTTGAAAGGAACAAATGTAGCTGCTGGTTACTGCTCAGTGCACTGGTTTTTCCAGAAACAGACACCAACCATTTCCATCTACAGCTTCAACTTGTTTCCTTTAAAAAAGGATATAATTCAAGGTTTTTTTCCAGTAGTAAAGGCCAATTGTTTCAGTTTTCAAATACTCAAGTTAGTGTTTAGTCCCACCACTTACGGGGAGCATTGCCAATGTGTTTAAATCAAATGAATACACTCGGTGAGCTGCCACTACTGGACACTCAGCTCTGGCTCAGGTATGCACACTGAAGGAAACATACCAATGTATTTATTTACTCTCTAACCTTCCTTTCCTTAGTTTACAACCAAAGCAGTTTAAGTCAGCAATGCATGTATTAAACAGGTGTCACTATTGACATCTACATGAGCATAGTCAAGTCAGGTTGACCTCAAAATGCAAGAGCCTCCGGTATGTAAAGGGCATCATTCAACAGGCCAGAGTTCTGAATCCTGGGGAACGGGCACTTCATCATCCCAGTACTAACACGAAGGGGATGCTACACAGGCATATAGGAAACGTTAGTCCCTTTATGGAAAACTTAAATATTTCAGCAGCTCTAACAAAAGGTGGGTTGAACACAGTCCAGGGCCACAGGAGCTGAGTCCTGCTGGTGCCAGCCTGCTGGCACGGGGGGACACTGCTGGCAGCACCGCAGGACAAGCGCCCAGCCACCCTCCAGGCACACCTGGAGCACCCAGCCACCCTCCAGGCACACCTGGGCTTCCTCCAGGCTGCTGAAACCCAAGCACAGCCATCCTCAATTTTCAGCTTCAGCAGCACCGCTCTGCCAGCCTGCCAGGACGGAGTACACCCAGACCAGCTACGGAGAGTCCAACCCAGCAATGCAAGGGAGTGCCCAAAGAGAAAGGGGAGAGAATTTAATCAAACACCAGTTTTGTACTAAGATAGCCATTACTGATTCTCATCAGACAGCTATGCAGACAAAGAGAATAACTTGAGCCAAATAAATCCTTAATTTTTTCCCCACAGATAAGATTACAATAGCCTTCCAATCTTTAGCTGCTCTCCTTTGTGAGAGTTGCACATATGTGCTTTTTATTAGTTTTTTGGCTTAGCAATTAGATGGATTTTCAGTTACTTCCAGAACTGTTGCAGGATGACTGAGCTGCAGCTAATCTTTGCTTCTCTCTAAATGGGAATATGAAAAATGCAGTGGGGCTCTCCAGCAGTACAACCGATGCATCTCAATTTTGCACTTCCATACAGAAATGTAAACGCTGTATTTCGTATCTGAACTCTCGTGCAGTTGCCAAAAAGGAAACCTCACAGAGAAAACTAGTTACAATCACTGATTTGTAGGGAGAAGGGAGGGGGGAACCAACAGTGACATTCCCTGCCAGAAGATGACCAATTTTCCAATAGTTCTGCCACACAAAAAGCAACTTCTTAACATGTGGGTGTGTTGGGGTTTTTTTAAGTCATTAGAGGAAAACAGAAGATTACAGCTGCAACAAGCTATCCATTAACTCTAATTAGCAAGTATTTGTTGTCTGGATTTAAAACTTCCCAACTTGGCGTTAATGAACTGTAACACTGCAGCAAAAGGTATTAATAAAAACACCAGACTGTGAGCTAGATAATAGATCTCTGCTCCCATTTCAGTGGAAGCTGGTGGGGGATTTTTCTTTGCTGCTTCAATGCAGGAACTGCAAAAGGAGGAATATGAGTATTTAAAGTGGTTGCACTGGAAGACTGAGAGAAACTATTTACTTTGCAAAATTATATTTAAACTTCTGCTCCATAGTCTGTCTTAAGAGGAGTAAATCTCTTCTCATCTATAAATGTAGACAAGTTACACTTGGGTTTTTTTCTCCTCAAAAGAAACAGTGGTAGTTTTAAATTGGTTTGGGGTTTTTTTGTTTTTTGTGGTTGGCTGGGTGGTTTTGTTTGCTTGGGTTTCGGAGAACAATTGGTTGGGTTTCGTTGTTGAGCTGTTTCTTCAGTCTGACCTTTATCTCTTTTTAAGATTCCAGAGAAGAGCAAACAAAGTAACTTTGAAATTGCTTCATCCTGTGGCAATTTTCAAGACCTTGTCCTGGAGGTCAAGTCCTTCTGGCAACACACTGTGGTATTGAGTCCTCCCCTGGCCAGACCCACAGGGTCCACAAGCTCACCTGGCCCCATGGCACACCCAGATCACACACGTCCCCCATGCAACTGGGGTAAGGGACCCCCCATGCAACCCTGCACCCAGCATCCTGGAAAGTGAAACTGCCACCAAGAGTAAAGCCATCTTCAGGCAGCTGCACAGGAAAACAACCCTTCTCCCAACGCGATGCTTACTACTTACTGTAGGATTTATACTCGCACATGCTTCTGGCTGTACTTCTTAAAAGGCTACCCAAGATTTGGCCAGTTGTACAACTACAGTAAGAGCTACAGAGAGCTTTTTCTGGCGTCATACTGCCCTAGGCACCCTGGCATGCTCTCTTTCTGCACCAACACGCTTTAAAAGTGGACAGACAACTGCAAACTTGGGTGAAAATGAGCTTAATACCACCACCTGAACACAGTGCCTTCAGGCCAGCTGCAGAAATGGGGGGGATAACACCTGGGGCAGAAGAGGTACCTAACCCTCACTTTCAACACAAGGAAGGAAGCCTGAGCTTCCCAGATCCCTCGTCAGCTCTGGCAGGCAATGGAAGCTCTCTCTCTCATCTTTCCTGATTTAATTTTGCCGCATGGAAATCAACAGCCACCCAGCTGCCACAAACAACAGCGTGCTGAGACAATAGCAGTGGAGGACATCCACAGGGAAAGGGAAGGGCTTTTCCCACCCACCTGCAAATGCATTTTCTGTCTTCCAGCAGATCTCCCAATTATTTTCTAAGGAATTCCTCTATCTATCTTTCAACAGGGTATTTGATTCCTATCAAAAGCCTCCATTTCTACACATTGCTGTGATCAAATTCTGGCATCACAAGACATGCATGACCTATTTAATACACTGTACGCATGCTGATTTCATACCTGCCTGGCCTGGATCTCTGTACAGACTCTGGATCTCAGTGGCCACCCAACATCATAAAGCCACTGCTAGAAGCCATTTCAGCAGCTCCTGCCCCCTCTGCCAAAGCCATACTGGCCCAGTTCGGCTCTCCCTGTAAAGCCTGCTGCTGCAGTGCTTAGAAATACAAGCAGCTCGGTGTCAGGATCAGTACAACAGGCATACACTTCGACTCCTCTCCAATGTGTGTTAGCTACTAAGCTGCTGGGTTTGCTGGGAATTATTTCATCACCCCAGCATCTTCCTCCTGGGGCACCCAGGGCCAGGGAGGAAAAGAGAAATCCTCCAAAGGTCTATGCAAAAGGAGCAGAAGGGGGGAAAAAAAGAGGAGAGAGAAAGAGAAAAACCATTTACTGGTTACTGAATCAGAGCGGTAACCTGACCCTGGCTGCGCCTTGCCACCACAGCATTAACTACAAGCAGCTTCCATTCAGCAGCTCCTGCCAAAAATAAACAGTGCCGGCTTTCCTGGCTGCTTGCTGGGCTTTGCTCTCAATGTTTTTCTTCTTGCCTCTTCTGGCTAATTGGGATATGCTAGTTTTCCTCCAACCAAGTAGTTTCTTAGTTTGTTTCTACCCACTATGTTACTAAAAGTGGAGCAGTTTCTCACCATAAAGAATGAAAATAAAAGCTGTTTGATCAAAGATGGCCACAGCAGGCTGCCTGGCATTTTAGTGGAAAGATAAGAGGAGAGATAACAGAGGTCAAAACAGGTACACAGCACTATCCTGCTGCCAGCGTTTCCCCAGCCACTGGCACTGTTACTCCCCCTCTGATGCTCTCCCCTTTTTACTGGGGAATCATCTATTTACCAACAATATTGACAGCTGTTTTTAACATGGGCCAAAATCTTCAAACTGCCCATCTTCATTAGGCACTGGTGGGGTTTTTAGTTTGGATTGGTTTGGGGTTTTTTTGGGTTGCAGGGACACATAGCTTTTTATTACACAATCCATGCAAACACAGGTGAACCTCAAATCACCTCCAGCCTATAGATACCAACAGCTACGCCTGCCCACTTGCAGAGACTCAGGTCGTGCAAATTAAGGAATATCCACCTATTTCCCTTGCAGACTGCCAGGCATCACTCCCACCAGTACCATCCTGATCCCCTTATCTCCTTTAGCTCTGCAAAAACCACCTTCTCCCCAGCTCCCCATGCCAACAACCGCATCCCCCCAGTCCTGGTACACCACCTCATTGCCAGGTCCCCAAAGTCAGCTGTACCGGCAGGGCAAAGCAGGGGAGGCTTGTCTCGCCTGCTGCCAGGATCAGCTGGACCACAGCACTGCACGCGCAGCCAGCACCGCCAGCTCCTCCAACTACAAACAAGTCCTTCTCCTGGGCTGGTTGGTTTTTATTTTTTCCCCTAGCACATTTTCATGCACAAGCAAAATGGGGAACTAACACCCTCCTTACAGAGCTCCTGCTCTACACTTTTTAAATTAAAAATAGATACCGGTGGACAGAGGCAGAACTAACTGAGCCATCATTCCTGAGTAATCTCATCTTATAGTAGTAACATACAGAACTGCAAACTGCTAAAGGTGATGAAGATGCTCTAAAAGTGTTATGCAAATACATTTACCTCCTGGAAGACCCTGCAGTGACCAATAGCACACACTGGAGCAAAAGTGTTTTGAGTTGTGGCTGGCAAAATGATTTAATAACCACCACAACAAAGCAAGAATTAAGAAATACATGACCAATGCTAACAGTGCTACAGAATATTTAGGAAACCCCAACAACAAACCCAACTGATTTTAGCTTTTAGGCCAGCCTGCTTATAGAAAATCTCCTTTCTTGCTTCCCCTTGACTCAGCAATGCAAGCAAACAAAAGAGGAAAGTGTAGTTTTGTCAAGCTAAACAGCACGTTTCTGACTCAGCCACCGAAAAATAAGTTCAAAGACCCTTTAAAACCATGCTGTTTTAATATGCCATAAGAAGCGCACTCTGCCTTCTAATTTGTTCAGTTCTTTGAAACACCTAATTTCCTCTGCACTGTCACTGCACAGCTCTCTGAAACCTCGTGGAGCCCTGCCACTTGATTCAACACCAATAGTCACATTTCAATAGGCAATTCCACTTGAAAGGCTATAAATGAAGGGAAAAAGATGTCTTCAAACCAGAGAATGCAATGCAACACCATTTATTTATATCCAAGTCCTCTTTTCTGTGGCTGGCTACTGTAGGCAGGAGCCAGAGACGGGGAGCTTTAAAGCCTAGATAATTAATTCTAAGTGGTTTTAAAATGGCTAGAGATTTAAGGTAGACAAGATGCAACACTGGAATCTGAGTCAAGCTGCTGTGCTCTTTACTCTGCTCTGGAATGCACTGTTTACTCTGGCATCACATAAAATACATAGTTGATTTCTCAAGGAAAAGAAAAAGAGAAAGAAACCACGCAGCCCCGTAAGCCTCATTATTATATATAGCAAAAGTAAAAAGGTGTGTTTCAGGCCAAATCACAGTTGTATTTCAATAGAGTAGGGGAAGTGCAACAGAATCATAATTTCGTATTTATTAAAATTCATTTACTGCAATTGCCATGAACAGGGCTGCAGGTCTGTTAACAAGAACCTCCCCAGAGTCAGAAGCATCAACTTCTACAAGCATATACAAATTCAAAGAAAAATTAAATTAAAAATAAATTTAATAATATTACTTTGGAGAACATTTATCATTCCTGCATGTGGGGCTTTATTTCCCCTTTCCAAATTTCCTTAATAAGATTTTGTGAAAATATAATGAAACTTGACAATAAACCACATGGTGCCCAAGTACACTTCCAAATTAGCCAGTTGGTAATTCCACCAGCTGCACAGCAACTACTTGTGTGTCCTCAGACAGCAAACGCTCCTCTTCCTCCAAAGGAAGCCAGGCTTTTGGGGATTTCTGAACATCCCTGAGACAAAGACACTGCAAAACACCAGGAAGCTCCTCCGCACCACCCCACCACTCAGTGGAGCATTCTCCACACTCCTTGTGAGCCAGGGAAACATGATTTAAGGTGCCCGTTGGGTCACATATCAGGTTAAAATAAAATAAATAAATAAAAACCAGCACTGCAAATCTTTTCATTGGGAAAAAAAAAAAGAGAGACAGAAAATAAATTTCAAAAGGATGACCTGATAAATCCATTGTCCATATGCAAAACTAACCAGACACGATGATCAGTAATATCATGACTATCCTCCACTTTGTTGGCCTCCAGCAACATTTTATTCTCCTTCAAGCTTTATAAGACATAATCTTACACGTATCACCTTACACTTCCACAGGCCAGCCCTCCACACAGACTTACCCTTTCAGAGCTACTTTAAACTGAATTTTCAGCCAGGAGTGTCATCACCACCTTATACGCTTCAAGTGTGGGTGACCAAAGCTGCACTGCTCCTGCCTCTGCAGCCCCGAAAGGACAAGCTGCTCTGATTTTCTCCATCAAAAGGCCACCGATGACACAGACACCGCTCTTTGCTGAAACTAGGCATCCCACAGCAGTTTTAACCTCCTTTTGCCAAATATCCAGCCATTTAATGCTCATCAAGTACCTTTTTCTGAGGGGCTGCTACTCAACTTGTATGCAAGAGATATACCATATACTCAATTTGTATAACTGAGCAGCCACCTTACTTGTAAAAAGAGCAGAGGAATCAGCAAAACAAGAGAGCCGTACTGCATACAACATTGCACAGCAGCTGAAAAGCCACGACCACAAATCACTACAGGGAAGTCAAAGCTGGGTGATGGTGCAGTGAATTACAGGCGACTTGCTGAAAAGTAAAAGCCTACAGCAAACAGATGAAGCAGCCAGAAACAGCCTCCCAGCTCCATCCATCACTTCTCCTCTCTGTTCCCGTGTCCCACCTTAAAAAGGGTTTGACCACCTTTGTCAGCTTTTGCCAGCAAGGTGAATATAGGAAAATAAACACTTTTGGGGCAAGAAATGCACTGTGCTGTTCAATTCTGGGCAAAAAGAGCAAATAGCTGGTGGCACACAGAGCCACTGGCAGGCTGGCAGCAGCCAGAAACCCTTTGCGCAGCATGTCTGACACACCACTAACATCTTCGCACTTGTAGCAAAAGATAGAAGGGCTGATTTCTATCTTGAAAGGAGCTGGAGCCCGAGGCCATTACAAGCACAGCCTGAAGAGAGGCTGGTTTCACGGGTTTGCTGGTTTGCAGCACGTTTCCCACTCCAGCCTGGCATCTTCAAAACATCCCAATGGCTGGGGCAGCGGGCTGCTCATCTCGCCCAGGTTTGTGGGAGAAACTATGACCGACGGCTTTCAAAAGCGACGCATGCACTTCACCAAGGTGCCAGTGACAGCCGAGAAGCAACGGGCATCAAGTACAGCTTTGTCCCTGAAGTTTCCACCATGAGCAAGTGACAAGTCTAAACAACAGGGTTTGCCTTTTCCTCCTTACAACAAAAAGAGGCAAAGTGCACTCTCCAGAGGCAGTGGAGCCCACATACCTGCCAGCCCCCCAGACCCAAGGCAGGAAGGGCAGCTCGTGAGGAAGCAGAGGGACCCATCCACACCACACTCCACAACGTGACCCACAGGAAAGCTGCGACCCAACCTGCTCTGCTTCCACAGACAAAGCAAGGGGGGAGGGAATAAATAAATAAAAATCACTGCTTGTCACTCAGCTGAGTCTCAGCCCCATGAAGTGAGCTGAGGTCTTCAAACATTCAGAGAAGGAAAAAAAAACCCAAAACCCATCAAAATGCAACCAAAGAAGCACCAAAAACTCTAATACAGCAAATTAAAAAAAAAAAAAAAAACAAAACAAAACACACCACACACAAATAAATGCAATTAAAGTAGAGTAACTACAATGCTAGCAAAGGGAGATTGGGGGTAAGGAGAGGAACTTGTCACCCTTTCAGAGATGACAGGTTTTGGTTTTTTCATATATTCAGAAATAATAATTAAAGGCAGAACACAACAAGATCCAATTTGTCACACAACACCTGCAATCAGCTGAGTGGAAAAAAAACCCACCCTACATAAATAAAACTCGAAAGCAAAAACCTCACTGTCCAACTCCTACATTGCAAAGTATACTTCATGATTGTTTAATTAAAGTCATTTTTAGCTTTGCATGGCTGCAATCACCAAACATTGTCTCCCTGTCAGCATTTGAGGGGCTAACATACTGTTGCCAACAATTAGCACAAATCTGGCTGACATTGTTTTCTCTAAAAATAAACCATGCATGTTAAGTAGCTTGAGAACAAACAAGAAAACAAGATTTTATGATAACATTTTTCTTCCCTGTGGAAACACAGTCCTACAGGAAGCCCAAGTAATCACTCCAGGATCTACTCCACCACCACACATCTTTGCTGCTGAAGTACCACTAGGACACAAATTGCAAGTTCTGGACACCTGCAATTAAGAAACGTTTCTGAGCAGAAGACATTAACTCCACTCTCTTGGCCAAAACCCATATGGAAAAATTCCTGATTTCCCTTCTTCACCAGCAATGGTCTGAGTATGGGCATCATAACAAAAGGAGAGCGTGCAAAAAAACAGTAGATTTCTTTTCTTTTAGAAAACTGACTTTTCTCTAACCTGAGCCATCAAGAAGAAAATGCAACAGCACTGAAATAACACCACGAGCATGCAATCACTAGGCTTGGGAAGGATGCATTAGAAGGATTTCAGAAGCAAACATGTCCAACTTCTAATGGCTTCTTTGTTTACCACCCATCTTTAGCTTCAGGACCTAGCCATTCACCCATGACATGCCCCATCCCAGATGTGGTTGCCCAACAAAGATGGTTAACACGACTCAGGGAACAGAAATGACTCTTTAATTCTCCTGAAGAAGGAGCATTTTTAAATACAGACTGCAACTGCCAAAAAAGGAAGAAAACAGCTTCACATTTTTTACAGTCAGAACCATTTGAACTCCTGCACTGACAACGGAAATCATGAATTTAACCCGAGGATTAGGAGCGGATACATACTGCAGTTCTGAAGCTAACATCTCCTTTCCAGTGCATGCCCAACACATGGATTAGAAGTTAAGGTGGCTTCAGGTGGCAGAGGAATAGGCAGGGGCCTCGTCCATACTCTGACTATTCCCTCTCACACTAAACATACTATGTCATTACAAAACTAATGCTGGAAACTTTACTAGACTGAAGACGTTAACATTTTCTACTCAGTGGATAGGAAGTCTATAACTGCTTATTATATACCCTGTTCTCATCTCTGAAGGCTTTTATTCTCTAGAGCAAATTAATCAGGCAGCTGGCACTATATGCTCTTTCTGCAGGCCTGGCTCCTCTCAGCATCGCTATTGATCTTCACTCAGTAAGCCATTAGTAAAAGGTTTTGAAAATTTGCTGGTTTTATAGTTCCCAGTGAAAGTCAAGTCCAATTTAGAGGGATTGCCACATTCAGGTTTGAGAGCTCCATCCTTCAGGGGAAGGATCACCATTTTCCAAAACACACAACAACATTTAAATCCCATCCTGCTGTTCACTCACACGTCCCTGTGTCTCTACTACTCCATGCTCCTTCCTGGCAAAGAAGATTTTAGATGACCAGGGAGAATGGGATTGCAAGAAAACGACAGCTACCACACACCTACACCCAGTAAATACGCCAGAAAAAAAAAATGCTACAAGATTGATGAGAAAAACCCAAACAAAACAAACAAAAACCACCAACACAAACACACAAAACAACAGGATAAAGACACCAAGCAAGGGCTAGGAAGGTGATGACTTTTAACAAGTAACTGTAAGCTCTTAGACAACTTATTTTTCCCTTGGACTCCACAAAGCCATCTCTCCAGTACACCTCCCCCCGGGTTCCCATTTCCCCTCCAGTGCAATAAAGCCACAGCAGTAAAGAGAATTGGTGCAATTGAAATATATTTTTGCCATGCTTTTTTGGGGTGTGCGCAAGATGACCTTCGTTCCTTGTCCTCTTCTAAGTTGCATTCTCTGGCATACATGAGAGCAACTTAAAATAAATCAAACTAAAATTGACTATCCATCCTTCCCATTAAATAGCGTATTAGATCCTGCGTACGCAGGACTGCAGCCAACCCACGCGAGCAGAGCCGGCCTTGCCCAAGCGTGCCTGACCCCCGCAGAAGGAAGAGGACCACAGCAGGACACACAGGCAGGAGCTGCTGTCCCAGGGCCTCACGCGCCGCCTGCATGTGCACACTGCAACTCCCCTGTGCAGAGCCTCCAGCTGACTTCCCCGCTGTGCAGACATTATCCCCTGGCAAACAATGGTGCCCATTCTCCCGGCTGTTCCCAGCGCCAGCAGCACACCGTGTCTCCTGCTGAACACACATGCCAGCCTGGTGCAGCCTTACCCGCTGGCAGCCTGTGCGCCAGGGTGGGCTCCCTGCTCAGCCCATGCCTGCTGAGTGAGCTGCAGCCCGGCCCAGCATCTCCACACCCGGCAAAGCGGCAGAACGACGAGTTCGGCAGCCAGGGAACAGCCAGGCAGGGTGGCAACAAGCAAGAAGTGCCAGAAAGGAGAGAGAAAAGAAGATTCTGCAGCAAAATAAAACCTCAGATTTTGACCCAATCTTGCCCAGAGTCCAGGGACGAGGAGATCTAAACAACAAGGAAGTAAATCTGTTTTTAAATATTTGCAGTTAGGGACCAGGCACCTCTTGGGCAAGCACGCTGAAGGCAACCTGACGTCAACTGCTCCTCTCCTTCTCCCCTGTGGTCCAGCACGCCAGCCCTAACAGTAATCCTGAAGAGCATGTGACCAGAACACAGCCTCGAACCAGAGCTTTGATTCCTTCCTCACTGCTGCAACAGCAACAGGAGGGGCAGCGGTGGTGGCCGGAGGGCCCGGGGCCAGCAGCACTGTGCTCCCCGCTTGCCCTACCCTGCCCGGCTGCTCCCACCTCTCACACTCAGGCTGCTTTGGCCCCAGCACCAAGGAACAGGGCAGGTGGCCAGAGGGCTGGCCGACAGACACCCTGCACCACGCCACAGGCCATGAGCAGCCCTGCTGCCTACAGCACGGCCCCAGGGACCTGGCTGGGACACCCCTGGGTGAGCAGCCCTCCCCTCGGCTTGCTGGTCCTCACACCGCCGCATGGCAGGCTGCTGGCCTGGAGCTCGGGCACACGGCGATCTGCTCCCCTTCTGCTTTTGGCCTGTGGCCTCAATGTTTTATCCAGGCTCCTTCACCTCCAGCCCGCTCCCCAGCAGACAGGAACCAGCCGCCAGCCCCCCTCCTCCTGAAAGCCCCCAGCCTCAGGGCAAAGGAGGCAACAGCTGTGGTGGGGGTGAGCAAGGCTAGTTCTCCATTATCACAGTATTTACTGTAACTCAGCTCACCGCCCTTCAGGTCTCCACCATGGCAGGTCTGCATGCTGCCCGGCGTGCTCCTCCAGCCCTGAAGCCCCCAGACCCCCAGCAGGCAGAGCCCACCATGCGGAGGGGCGCAGGCGGGTGGCAGCAAGTGCAGGAAGCGCAGTGCTGCCCTTTCCTGCAGCTCCTGCACCCAAGCCAGGAAATCCCAGTCACGGTTCAGTTGCGGGTTTTTTTTCCAATTCTTGTGCGAGCGAACGGCTGAGGCTGCAGTGCAAGCCCAGCTGGGTCTGGCCACACCGCAGGGGCGCTGACTGGCCCTGGCTGGCCAGCTCTGGGGAAGCCCAGAGTGGTGTCACAAGCACTTCAAGTGATTTACAAACTCCTCCACCCTGCACCTAACGTCCCACTAAAAGCAGAGGTGGGGGCAGAAAAATTAAAAAAAATAAAAGAAATAAAAAGGCACAACACACCCTCATTCCAGCTGCAGCCAGCTCCTCTGTCGGGAAGGAAGGGCAGAATCAATCCCCTTTGTCAGAAGAGGCTTGTAACTCGCAGGGGCATCCAAACTCACTTTGCAAGGGGGATGAATCTGTACTGGGGAGGAAGCCGAGCTCTCTCTCCACTATAGATCCAATCCAGATTGCATAATAAGGTGCTTCCTTGCCCACACCACCACAAACACAAGCTGCCTGCATGTGGAAAAATAAGTATATATAGTTTTCTTTAAAAATCCACCACCCATTTCACCTCCCCCTCGCTTCAAGCAGTAAAAACAGCTTCTGTCCAACTGTCACGTGAGATTTAAGCAGAAATGACAAGAAAGGCAGCTTTGTGCAACTCTCCCTGCAATTTCCCCATCTATGATGTACATGGAAAGCAGAGAGAGACTGAGAACTCTACAAGAGGCAGAGGACAAGTAAAATGACCGGTAACAATATACTGCATGTATATACCCCACACACACTGACCCACGGACCAGCCACCACTGTCCGCCTCTCTGCAGCTAGGCACTGTGCTCCTCTTTGCTGGGATTTATTAAAAGGGTATGAGCAACATAGTAGGAGTAAAGTCCCAAAGGAGTACGTTCCTCCTGCTGCTCCTCTGTCCTTGCAAGATTCCCTCTTTAGACAGTGATCTAGAGCTCTAGCAGGGTCTAGAGATGGTGCCCTAGCCTAGACTCACACTGGTTTGATGCAAACATGTTAATACCACACTATGAATGTAAAAAAAATATGTTTTGTTTGTTTTTGGTTTTTTTAAGTACAAGGACTTATGAGGGATGCAGACCAGCCCTGGCAGCAGTCGTTACAGTACCTCCATGCATAACTCTCCTGGTTATTCCAGCTATGACCCCAGTAACATAGCCCTCTGCTCTTTTTAAAGTAGCCTTTCACACAGCTGCCTGAACTATAATTTGCTCTTGTTTCCCAAGACCTAAGGTTTGCACTAGCACAACCTCTCTTATGCATATTTAATCCACATCACGGGTTAAGCAGTGCAACAATTTGAATTCTGAGGAAGCAAACTGCTCACAATCTTGATTAAATATATTAAGCAATTTGGGTGGGTCTGGGTGCTTTTGCTTTTTTAATTTTTTTTTTCCTTCAGTTTTTTATTTTGATACATCATTGAAAAAACTTTCTAGGATACCTGTCCCCAGCAGCCCAGTATTAATAACAAGTCCCCCAAACAAGTATAAAGAGCCAAGGAGATTTTCTGGTTCAAAACCACCAGGGAACGATCCACGGCACAACAAGATGATGAACTGTGTTTGTGGAAGGGGCTGGACATAAAGAACAAGCCACAGGTGCACTACCAGAACTATCCAAGTGTACAGTCTAAAGGAGAAACTGTCTTTCAGTCTTTCATCTTTCCCCTCATGGAATATTAAAAATCAATTTCGAATCTTGTCACCAAAAAGCCTTAAGACAGCGTGGACCCATTAGACAGAAGTGAAGAGGCATCTCCAGCTGTCAGTTATAAAATCATACCCCAAGGCTACCAAGCCAATTTCCCCCTCCAAAATTCTTCAGCATCCACACAAACCTCAGCCCTGTGCCCGCCCCGCCCCCCCCCCCCCCCCCCCCCCCCCCAAGTATTTACACAACATCCAGAAGAGCTGGGGGTGGAAAAAAAACCCTGCTGTACAGTGCATGTACAGCAGTGTTTCTACTGCACTTGGCAGACCTCCGGAAGATGAGACACAGAAATCCCAAGGGCAGCATGCACGGGAAGGAATCTGCTCTGGGCAGCTCTGCAAGGCGCTCTCACGTGCTTCAGCAGTCCCAGCCGCATCAGCCAGCGATGCCAGAGCTGGGTAAGCTCGGGAGAAAGGATGAATTTGCAAGCGTTTTACAGAACCAAGGAGACACAGGAAACAGTTATGAAGAAAAATAAAACCATTGAGAGCAACCTATTGCCCCGCTATGCTGCTGTCTGCACTTTCTGTTTGATTAAGCCAAAGGACCAAGGGGGTGAGGTGGGGTGGGATTTCACAATCTAAATCCTGAGAATACAGAAGAAGGTCAGAGAGGAGAGAACAGCAACAGCTAAAGGATGTTCAGCAGCAAAAGACACTTCTTACTGTTACAGTAACAAAAATTCACAGTTACTAAGCAGGTGGAGAGAAGATCCTTTTAACAGGAACAGGTGAGAGTGATTTGAGAATAAGATAATTTTTACCCAGTGAAAAGCTCTACCCCATGTAGCTATTCATAGCTAGTAGAATACACTAGATTTCTTGCCTTTATCACCACAAACAAGAGCCTGTTTCTAACGTAAAGCCGCAACTTACACGGCCAGTACCAGCGTCTGTTCCTTTATACTTCATCTCCCAATTTTATCATAAACAAACACACAGCTTACGGTTGCCTATAAATTTCATCCTCAAACTCTTCAGAACAAAACACCATGTACTTTAATCTTAATGTACTTCCTATCAAAAAGATCCTGCACGCAGGGTTTACAACTACTAAGCAGTAGAAGTACTGTGAGATAAGTTATCCTTGTTTTACAGGAGAAACAGAGGGACAGAGATTAAATAACTTACCTAGATGGGGGGAAAAAAGTGACATGCCCCAATTTTCAACTCTGATTTTTCCAGCTGCTTTCCCCACCAGCTGTGCTGAAAGTACTTTGGAGGGGCTCTTGAGCAGCCACTGCAGAGAAAATACTTGCAAAAATTAAATTTCACATCCAGTTTTAATAAAACCTGAAACACTGACATTCCATAAGCAGGACATGAGAATCCTCACAACTTTAAACAGCTCAGAGAACTTAAACTAGGTGCTTCTGCACCTGTAATTATTTTCGGGTTTATGCAAGACCAGGAGTCTTTACATGACTGTCCCAAAAACCCCAAACGTACAGTGCTATCAGAGGTCAGTCCCAAAACAGGCAAAGGAACAAACAGGGGTTTACAAGAAACCTAACAGGTCCAACTGTTTTAAGGACATGGAAGAGAGAAAACACGTATGCTCACGCATGGCCATGCATGCACTTAAAGTTTACTGCAGTTAGTGCATGGCCAATACATGATGCAAACCAAGAAACTCCTGCAGCTACCAACGAAGGTGGGTAACACCCTGCAGAGGCAGGCAGATACCACTGCCTCCCTGGAACCCACCTTCTAGTATACAAATCTATTGTCAGCTTAAAGATGAAGTTGTCACAAGAAAATAAATATATAGTTTCCTTGAAACACTTCTCAACCGACAGTTCATGTTCTGTGAAGCCAGGAGAAGGCTGCCCAACGCCTGACAAGGCACTGTTTCACAGACCCTTGGAAAGGTCATATCTATAAGCTCATCCACCTCTCATCAAGACGCAAGGCTTAAGCAGTTTAAATTTGGCGTAGCGAGAAACTTGCATACAGATTAACTAATTTATTTCCTACAATGTTGCGAGATACTGTTTTATTAGCTTAATTTGTCTTCAGCAGCACTGGAGACCAAGGTAACTACAGCTGAGTTGCTGGAGCCTGTATGGGGGAAAAAAACGGCTTTCGAAAAAGTATCTTGTTATTCCTGCACTTGCAAACTGCTTTTTGTTTGTTTGTTTTTAAAAAAGACTTGTTTATTTGAAGAGAACTAAGCTTTTAAAAAGCTGGCTGGCTGTTGGCAAATATTTTAGACCATTTCTCCACTTCAAAGACTATTCATATCAGAGATTCTACAAAGTCCACAGCAAGCTAAATTGACACAAATCCCTGACAAAAACAGAGCTTATATTTAACCTACCAGCAAAATACAGCTACCCAAATAATTAATATTCTTCAAATTAAGATTTCACTTGGCTCTCTAGGTGTATAATATTAATCTAATACCATTTGTTAATTTTCAGCACACCAGTGGAATTAAGATAAAAATCAGAGAGCACACATGGAAACGGCACTAGTGAAGACACAGTTTTGACACCGGCTTCAGTGAGGCAGGATTTCACCCTTGGTCACTCCATGCTGCTTCAGTTTATTTTTTCTTCTTTCCTCAAGCTCTTTTCCCCTTTTTTTTTTTTTTTTTTTCCTCCTTTCACATCTCTTCTGAAATACACCGCAGCTCCAGCGAGTTCCCAGCCCTCGAACAATGTGTTCTCAAACTATGCAGCCGAGAATGCCAATACAAATGAAATCTGTGCTACAGCTTCTATGGAGCTGGGACCACTTTACATTGTCCTGTCGGATATTTAAAAAAAAAAAAAAAAAAAAAAAGAGAGAGAGAAAAAGAAAGAAAAGAAGGCTACAGTAAGTGTGAGCCATCTTGTTTCTTTCGAGTATGAAAAGGCTTTGAGACTGAAAAATACAGAGCAGCTAATGGTAATCGGTTACACAGAAACCCTCATCCGTGCGCTTTGCTTCCAGGGAGCACCAAGTGCACAAGACCAAAACACGACATCAGATCCACGTGAAATCCTATGCCTAATCTGCAAACCAGTTACCATGACTGCACATGCAAATTGGCCAGATAAAAGCCAGTCAGAGGAATAATTGGCTATTTGGAGGTACAAAATGACTAATCTATCACAGCCACCACATAAGTGTTTTTTTGCTCCGCTTCATAATTGTGCCACTTAATTCTCCAAGTCTCACCTAGTATTTTGGATGCAATACGGTACAGTAAATACTGTAATGAAGCAGGAAAACCCAGGCTCCATCCAAAGCTCCATCCCTGCTGCAGCAAAACCAGACTTTCACCTGTGCCCCACAGTCCCTGGTTGGGAAGTCAAGGGACAATTTCTAAAGGTGACTACAAAACCCCCACCTATTCCCAGCAGTCTTAGGCACATCCTTGTAAGAACTGTGTATCCTCTGAACAAGCCTTAGAAACCACCAGCGCAAAAACCCCAGCATGGGTTGCATTCCTGCTGCGTGTCACCAATGGCACTGGTGAGCCCAACCATCTATCAGGAAGGGTACGCTCTCCTAAACACAGTACCTTCAACAACCGACCTTCAGCATCCTTTTCCTGATGTTACTCAAACAATACTTTCTAAAAATCGTAACTTTGCAGAACTCTCAAATTTTCCTGCCTATCAAAAAAAAAAAAAAAAAATCAGCACAAGTACAAAAATCCATCACCATTTAGCCTTTCAGTAACTACAACCAGCTTTATGCCAGGTCCTCACAACTAAGGCAGGAGCAAAGCATTAGTCATTTCTCCCCTCATCCAGGAGGCAATGGAAATCAGCGACAAACGATATCCCTTATTGGCAAACACAAAGATCAGCTAGCTCCAACTTCAATGCCACTTTTACCTACTAAGATATTTTTCTGCTGGGAGTATTCATAATTTTCTTTTAATGCCTTCTTTGTGGGATATGAAATTCAATCAACTAAAGCAGAATTGCAGAAGAATATAGAAGGTAAAGCAGAACAGGTCTGTCTAAAACCTCACACTCAAATGCTTACTCCAAGGAGGCCATGCCAGCAAGCTTTCTATTAAACACTTCAATAAAGCAGGAAAGTTAAAGCCTTGAATATTCTTTCTTCTAGGCACAGAGCAAATGGTTCAGTTGCTAGTAATTATTTGCTTTCCGTATGCTTCAGGTGTTCCCACCTGTGAAACGGGCCTAATACTTTCATTGATATAGACAGTAAATGGTAAGTCAACTTAATACACCACTGTCATCTCATTTCTTATTTTCTGAGATTTTTAACAAAACTCCATCTTCTGTTTATAATTTCAGCCCAAAACACATATGCTTGACCTCAAAAAGTACATAAGCAAACTGGCCCCCCACCTGCACAAAGCCGTACCTGCTCATACCAAGCCAAGAGCTGGTAGGCAGGACAAAATAGAACATCTGTACATGTGAAACCACATGGCGAAACCAAGGCAAAAAGACAGTCCTGTGTCCAAGACTACCTAATTTTATGAGATGACCAAGGGAAGCTTGCAGGTTTCTTATAGTTAAATTTCAAGTCCATCTTCTTGTTGGAGCTGGGAGTGCAGGGCGTCACCAGCTGCCCCTTCTCCTGCAGCTGGGGTTAGGGAAGCCCTTGGCTCCAGACAGGTTGCTCCCATGCATTTCTGGCAGGTGCTTTCCCATCTTCTCTCTCCTTGCGTTTTCTGACGAATCCATACGCGCTGCTGCAGATGGGATTTGGCATGCAAGCTCAAATGTAAAAACCCTCTGCCCAGATGCACTAATCCCCTGTGGCAACCCTCTTCACCACACATGACCTCCAATGGCATGATTTGACAAGGTCAATGACTACTGTGCCACAGAGGTTACTTACGCTCACTGAAGTCTCCGATGTGCACACAAGAGGGTCCCTCCCCCTCCTTTAATGCAATTAAATGCTTTTTATTTAGAAATTTGCACAATTTACGTGCAATTTTCTCACCCTCCCTACACAACCAGCCTCCACTAAAACCATTGTCTGTGGCAGAGCCAGTGTTTAGCTGGGCTCAAACACTGATCTTATCCTCCCAACACTTTCTTCAATCCCTCCATGGGATTACAGCAGGGAAAACACACTGATGACAAGAGTTGCTTCTTCTCCCACTCTTTGGATTTAATATCCAACGCAGACTTCTTTATACAATACATGCACAGGATAGAGCATAGAAAAATAGTTGGAGAAAAAAGGACAGAAGGCTGAAAAGAAGGGAGTCTTGTGTGAGCCGAACTACAAATGCCATTTACAGAGTGAAGTACTTTTAACCTTCTGCCATCAAGAGGGTTAGGTACCTCACCCACTCCAAGCACCCGACCAAGCACAAACAAAAGCTTGCCTCTTCTTTCTCCCTGTCACATTGAAACTAATCAGTGAAAACAAGGTAGAAACAAGGTTTCAGAGCAATTAAATCACAAGTGAGGTTTTATCTTTCCAAGTTATCCCTTCTACCCTCAGCCACCCCCACTACCCATGTATGACAACATCATCCCAACTTCACAAACTTAACAGAGACCAGTCATTCCAGCACTGTCATCGTTTTACCCCATTCACTTCAGCGAACCCCCAAATCAGAAGATGACCTAAATCAGGGGAAGAACATGTAACTATAATCCTGCTGCAAAGGCTCAGGCCATATTCGCAGGGTTTCTTTAATCAATACACAGCCGCTCCACATCCCCCCCTGCCCTGCATCCCACCTCGCCTGTGCCAGAAGGGCATTTGCGTGGCTGTGCAGTGAGCCAGATCAGGGAACCAGGGAATTGGTTTTCCTGGCAGCATAAATGCCTGTGCTGGCACAAGGGAGGTAATCGGGACAAGCAGCCACGGCAGGAAAGGACCATCCCCTTCAGCAAAAACACGTACTTATGTCAGATTAAAGTGGTCACAGCCCCAGCTCCCTGCTCCCTCTCTCCCTATTTCTGCAAGCGTGGGAATTATCCAGCAGCGTGGAAGATCAAGTCATTTAGCTTTGCGAAAGGGTGTCTGTCTAAATACAGAGCTATTTTCACAGCTTGTTTCTTCCCTTACCAGCTTCCCCTCCCTTGAAGGAGAAAAAAAAAAAAAAAAACCCCACAAAAAAAAAGGAAGAGAGAAAGACTTGAATAAAGGGATTTGGACCCTGTCAGTCACCATATTCCTGCAGCCATGTATGGAGCGAAGGATGGGGTGCTGTGCTGCAAGGGGCTGAGGACAGCAGCCCCAGGCTCCTAAATGGAAGGGTGCTAACGTTTTCTCTGGCAAGGTAAACAAACCCCACAGTACAAAGATTGAATGACTGCATGGAACAAAAGGGAAAATAAGGTCACACTGAAAAAAAAAAAAAAAAAAAAAAAAGAAAGAAAATGAAACAAGAAGCAGCCAAGATGAGAGAGATATGACAAACACACAGACCAAAAACCCCAAGAGGCTACTTGTTAGCTCTGAAGCCAAGCACATGGAAAAAGAGAATTTACTCCTTCCTCAACTGGAATGTTTGCATAATTGTCACTTTCAATTTTACATAATTCCCTCTTCTACACATTTGTTTCGTGTCTAGGCCACCATGCATGAAATAAATCCCTGTATCAGAGCATGGCCTGTCTGTGAGACATGCAGTGCTAAGGAGATTGGGTTTCCCATTTGTTCCCATATTATATTCCAAGAAGGTGTGAACAATGCTTTATGAGACTTAAAACAATACCGACCAAACAGACATCCACCCCAGCCAGGATGTGTTTGCCTAGGCAGATTTTTTTAAAAACCATAAAGCCGAGTGAGGTATTACTTAAGCACTAATTAAATACTATTTTTCCCTCCCTCCCTCCACAGGGCACACTGAACGCAGGACAAGCGGCGCACCAAGAAATAATTCAACCTGAAGTTTTAGGGTTGTTTCTTCCCTCAGCCCCAGTTAAAATTACATGCATTCACTTTGGGTATAGGTTCGGTTTTCTTCACATTTAGTGCTGATACCCAGATGCCTTATTAAAAAAGCTAAATAAGCCCAAATACTGAAATATCGACACCAATTAGGTCTTTTAGACATACATTTTTAGATGCTCTATAGAAAATCTATGTTAAGAAGAGTGGGGGCAAAGGATGAACTTTCAACATTAAAAGGAGTATCACTAAGTGACCAGGCACCTCAATTCTCACTCTTTTTAAACTGCAACAAACCATCTCAACGAACATAGTCTAAAGAGAACAAAACACTATTTCTTTGTTCAGGCTGAACAAAACAGAAAACAGAAAAATTAAATGCTGTTAAACACAGATGATATGTAAAGTTCATTCAGCTCTAAAGCTTGAGAAGGTATTACTAGAAGAACCAGAAAGACTTAAAAAAGTTCTGTACATCACTGCAAAGGTTTTACCTTGCAATTCAGTTGCGACCCAAATTCTTCTTGAAAGGTACCTGCAGCCCCCAGGAAAAGACATTTGAATTTTTTTTAGTTTGGCAGCTGCCTTGGGAATGTAAGCAACGGGATGTCGATTCACCAGTCAGGAAAACCTCCAGCCTATTTCTGTTCCTTTCACCAGCACCAGGAATACTTTGCAAGACAGCAGCATTTACTCTTTTGGAAGAGGCTCACTCACCATGAAAACACAAAGCCAGCTGATTTTTTTTACCCCCATGCTTTTTCACTTCCAGCCCTGCTTCCAGAAGCACACCAGTTAAGCTGCACTGCCACAAGCTGCCACTCTACCCAGAGCATCCTTCCACCATGAGGGGAGAACCCCAGTTCACACCACTTACTGCTCCCTGACATCAGAAAGGCCAGCCTTGCACCATGATTAACCCCTTCCCAACCCCAAAATATATACAAGGATGCTCCAGTAAAATTGGTAAAATAAGCTACACTGTATTTTTTTCCCCCAGGGTCTGTATTCTTATTGGCATGCTTTTTGTGTCTGGGTTTATGCTTTAGGCACAGACTCATTATTCCTACAGTATTCAGCAGAGACCGAGTGAATAATCACATTTTGCTTATGTTCTGAACATCACAAAGGTAATACTAGGAAAAACACCAGTGACTTCATCTGCTAAACATTTATAAACAGGGAATGGGAATTTTAACACACATGCACAAAAGGAGCACGATGCAAAAGAACAAAAAGAATTCATCTATTGCTTGAGACAAGAATCTATTCCCCATCCTCGGTACCCGCTCCTTTTTTGCCCAGGTAAGCACACAGAAACAGTGAAAACGCACCTACTGGTAATTAGCAGAAAACCAGAATTACACAAAAATCAAACCAAGAAATACCCCCAATGAAGGCAAGCTTTATTTACTTGCAAGCAACACTACCAGAAGCCCACTTACTAGCCCTAGCACTAAAGCACACCCTGCATTACAGCATCTCGCCACACTTCACAAAGCCACCCCTGCACTGGCTACACGGGGTGACAGATGCCCACCCAGCAAGGGGCCGCAGGTGGTGGAGACAGCCATGCCCCCCTGGCTCCCAGCCCCACGGCAGCACAGCACACCAGCAGCCTCCCGATAGCTTTTGCTGCTCGTTTCCATTCAACATAGATCTGGCATTTCCTGAAAACCAGACTGGGCTGTGGAAGCCTGGGGCTGGCACGTGAGCTTACCCGTTTTACTGCAGCAGCTCCACATGCCCTGCTTGCTTCCCAACGCTGCCCTGCACCAACTGTCTTTCGGTCCTGCCGGTACAGTGCACAAACCTCTCATCTCCAAGCAACCACAGCCAGCAGCAGCAGCAAAACCTGCCAATTGCTATGGAAGTGTGGAAAAGGAAGGGCGCATCTTTCTGGCAACGCACGTGAAACTAAGTAAACCAACCAACTCTATTTTTGATGACCAGTACATTGTCCTTAACGCAGATAACACCAGCAGCTTCCACCCTGTCCGTTTTGAGGTCAAATAAATATCCTTACAGGTTGTGCTGACCTTACAAAGTTACTGAAAAGTATCATTAAACATGCCCGTTTGGGCCACGTAGCTTTATGCCAAAACTGCACCGAAGCCACACAACCAGACCTGGTGTGTGAGCGCAGACCACAAACATATCAGCAAACAGCTCTTTAGTAACAATCACCTGCTAGCTGACCTTCAGGCAGAAACTCAGTAACCTGATGACAGTGACATTCCTGGCCCTGGATTGTCTGCAGCATTTATTTTGGCAGTGGTAAAGAAAATCCACCTATATATTTTGACGAGGAAGCACTGATCAGGAAACCAAAGACTTCACTCCTGTCCCAACAGGGAGGCCTGAACACCCTTCCCCTGGAAACCCACACGTGGCTGCTTCACCCAAGCAACACAACAGATTTCAAAATCAAGAGAAATAGTTGCAAGATCTTAAAATCCAGCAGCATGACTTGCCTCAAAGCTGCGGCACAAGAGCAACGTGTGCCTACAGACCATGAACTTCATCAGCCCAGCAATGAGAACCCTGAGCTCCTCCCGGGTGGAGGAAAGCCAGGCAATATGCTCAGAGACTTCACAACCCATTAATGTACTCCTCAGGACACAGGATGGCTGAAGCTAAGAAACCAAAGATGCTCTGTCGAGAAACAGCTTCTGTAAGCAGTTTGTTTTTTAAAAAAGAGACCAGCCTCAGAAGTAACTCTTGGGAGCCTACCAAGAAAACAAACTACATATAGTTGTTTATCTGAGGCATCACCTGGGATTTTACATTAGTTTACATAGGCCCCTGTTACAGCAGTTCATAACCTCTGTTTTGGAAATGGCATGTCCTAGACCTGCCAAAACACAAGCTCATTTTCTGAGGCAATTGGGTTTGATGTTAACAGGAGGCTCTAGACAACCTCCTATCCAACAGCTGCTAAAAAGATGATCTTTTTTGGCAAAAGCCTAAAACTTGTACATATGACTTAGTAACGAGCACGGGAACCTTTTCCCAATCAAGCCCTGCAAGCATTTTTGCCTCGATGCAGCTAAAAATTTAATTCCTAAGTCACATACCCTATGTGACTTAGTGTCATCCAATGATGTGGAAGAAAAGTCATGAGCTGTATGAAATCAAGTTACAGACCATGTGCAGCCCAGAGGCTCTCATTTCTGTTTCATTAACCCTCTTCCTGATACAAACAGCATCAGAAACGTCAGTGCCTGTATCAAAGTAGTCTCAAAATGGTTCTCTCTACACAAGTTATGCTGACGCCACAGATGCAGCCATCTCCACAGCAATGGAAAGGATCTGAGACAGTAGCTCAGCTCAAACTCCCACCTAGTACCTGCAGGGGTGGCCTGCAAAGAGAAAACCCCCACCCACTGCTCTCACCACCAAACACACACCGGGGGCTGCCCGGAGAGCGTTAACAGGCTTATCAGTTCGTTTGATGTAATCAACAACATTACCACATTACTGTGTGCATGTTATAATGAATGTACAGACATCTGTGGAGTTTGACAGATGAGCTGATAGCAGGCAAGTTATAGAATCCATCTGGTTGGGAAGTCATTGTCATTTTCAGGTAAAAAAATCACATTAACTAACTCGTATCACAACTTGGTATTTTTTAGCTTCCAACTAAAACACCAGGGTAAACGGTATTCTTTTTTCCTGGAGAAATCTTGCAAAATGTTCAGTACTCAACACTAACAGCAGAATGGGGGGAGGGGGGGTGGTTCTTTTTTGTTTGTTTGTTTTGTTATAAATGCATCAAGTGCTTTAGTTAAGTCTCAGAAAAAAGGAAGGAGGATTTTGCCTATCTTGCAACAAAAGCTCTCCTGAGATACTGGTCTGTTCCACATCAGGAGAGTTTCCCAGTAAATAGATGAATGAGTGCTTCTATGAGAAGAATGTTTCTAAGTCCGGAGCATCAGTAAGGACTCATGAAGGCTAGGAGGACTTAAGAAGCCCCAAGACAAGGCCTGTATTTTAACTCAAGCAGGACACAGAAGCTAGAGAAGCTCAGGAAAACCCCATACTAAATTTCCACTTGCAGCGGTACCCGGAGCCTAGCACACTCAGTGGGGCACTGCACTGGTCAGTGCATCCCATGTGAAAGATGCTTACACACCACACAGGAACCTGAGGCAGGGCAGGGGGCAAACATTTCACTAGCAGTTCACAAAGGAAGAAGATTTTGACTTTGGCTATAAGCCAGTGAAGTGACAAACAAGGCCAGAAAACTCCAATGCATGTACTTGCTCCCCATCATAACACCCAGCACACAGCCATGCACACCGTCACGGCGTGCTGTGCTTGCCCCCACACAAAACCCATCCCTGGGAGCATCTGACCACGGACAAGCACACCACCACTTCCTAACACGGCAAAGTAGGGAATACTGCCATGGCTCCTAAGCACCGATGGCACGAGCAGCACTCTCATCCGAGGCTCTCCCATCGTCTCCGGCACAAACACAGCATGCATTTCAGGTTATGCATACCAGGGCGGGGGGAGGGTTCCCTCGGGTCAGAGGGGTGCCATGAGTTTCCCTGAGCGGCACATCCAGCCTCCCACCGGGTACCCAAGCAATGGCACCGGCAGCCGAGGTGACAAGCGGCGATGAAAGGACTCGCCTGGAGCCCAGAGAGGAAACTTGTGGCAGAGTCAGAAAGAAAACCCCGTTATCTCAACTTCCGGACCCCTCTGCTAACCGCCAGACCACAAAACACTTTTATTGTAGGATAACATTGCAACAAATAGCTATTTTCTGTTAGCAGAAAACCCACTTTGTAGTTTTACTTTTAAAACCCCGTTTTTACTCCAACTCTGTGACAGCCAGCCCTGTGACGTGGCATAAAGAGTTTCTCCCTCCTTTGCATGCCCCAGTTTTATTAAGTAATCCCCATAAAAGCAATTACTGAGCTTTGGACTGAAAAATAACTAGGGGGGGAGGGAAAAAAAAAAAAAAGAGAGAGAGCAAGCAAATTCTGTGTATCTTCATTTGCATATGGATTCCCTCCCTCCCCCTTTCTAAGGTTTTTGCCATGAGGTCTTTTATGTCTCTTTCAATAATCATATAATTATATGATTCCTAAAGTACACGCTGGCAACACTTCAGGGGATTTTAGTCATTACAGGTGACAAGACTTTTCTCTCATGTCTAATGCTTGCTAGGATTTCCTTCCACTTCATTCACAGATAAGACGAAGAACCAAGTGACACCCAAAACCATCTCCCAGGCAGATTTGGGGAGGAATCAGCCCCCTTCGCCCTCCATTACGGATACAGGGAAGCAGGCAGAACTGAACTGCAATGAACTTCAACTGGAACGAAGCATTTTTTCAATTAAGCAGCCCATCATTTTTCCCAGGCACCACATCCAACTATTTTAATGGCTTTCACATTTTTTCTTTAATTTTACAATCTGAAAGAAACGCCAAGGTTCCATCAAGGACCGAGAACGCCGTAATTCCATTTCTTCCAATGGTTGCAAGTTATTAACAAGCTGTCAAAACACCATAATTATTTTATATCGAGTTTGACTGATTCCATAAACATCTCTTAGCTGCATACTATCTTGAGTCTCGTTCCCCCTGAGTGCAAGTATGTGCTCAGGCTAAGTGGAATAAAGAAGCTGCACGTCCTCTTTGACAGCAGTGCAAGAGACATTTATGAGCCACCAAAAAATCAGCAGCAATAATACATTTATTAGCTGATACACCCGATAGCACTGTAAGGTTTGAGACACTTCTTCTCTTAGAATTCTTCGGGGTTTAAACGCCTCTGTACAAGCAAGAGCTACACCAGGAGAGAAACTGCAGCCACACTAACCAAAAGGAAGGGTTGAAGAAATAAGCTTGGTGTCCGTCACCACAGCCTGCTGAGTAGCCAGAAGTCCTAAATTGTCATTTGTTTCCCAACTTGGGCTGCACGCTTCCTCCTGACCTAGGCATCTCCTCACTAAGTACAGGCTAGATCAGGGATATGCTAGCATCAGAGGAAATCAATCTATATTTAAAATTGGAGAAAAACCCACCAACCAATTACAGTCATAGTTTTACGAAGCTAGAAAAAACATCTGTTGGAGAGGAAGATAATGCAATGATATCCAACCACAGAGACTATAAACTTCACGTTTAGATTACAGGCACAAGTGCACTATATATATTTTGTTGTTGTTGTTCTGAATGCCTCTCTACACAACCTGTTCAGAAGAGATTGAGGCAGGCTTTGGACAGAGAAGAGCCCAAGAGCAGCTCCTTTGCCCTGCTGAAGTGTCTGGCAGTCCCCAAAATAGAACATTTTACTTCAAATTGCCATGTTTGTGTGGCACAACTATAGATAGCCAGCACAAGATTAAAAAAGCTTTGCTCCGAGCACAAAGAGAGAGACAGGAATGGTGCCATAAGCCCATGTTTTGCAGCCAGTAGCACAGGGAAATCATTTTGATCCCTTCAATCCCCTTATCCATGCCAACCACTGACCTTGCAGATGCAACTTTTGTTCAAGTTTAGTCCCTTTTTGGCTTGAAGCAAGACAGGGATACAAAGGAAACGCTCTCCATTCATCTTGGAGCATGCAAGCGCAATGTACTTAGCTGCCCCCACGCTCTTTTTCACCAGGTATTTCTGAACTTTGGACTCAGTCACTCAGTACAAAACTATCAAGCTACAAAAACTGACACGCACCTAGCTGCCTGTCATTAGGGCTTGACACATCCCCTGGCCTGGCTGGGCACAGGGTGGGAGAGCCCTGCAGCCTGCACGAAGTTTGTACCTGCCCAGCTTTCACAATTGCTTGCACCAGAGGAACTGGACTGACAACTACACACAGGTCGTGTTTTGCCTAGGCGGCTCAGAAGCTGTTTAACAGTCTCCTTCATTTTAAATGTTTTGGATTAATAACATAAAGACTGATCCTCCTTTCAGCATCTGATCAGTATTCTTAGTAGTTCATTAGTTTTGGAAAACACTATTTTCCAAGAAGAAGGAACAGGGCCAGTAAAACAACACTGTTTTACCAACTCTCTTCTCTCTGTAAGGAGCACGGCTGAAGCGGTCACAGCCCCCGTTGTGCTGAACACAGCAGAGCCAGAAGATATTTAAACAGCAAGAGCCACTTCACCTACATAAAACTCTTTTATACCTTTACCGTGATAAACTGGAGGCATTAAAGTGCAGTGAATTGGAAATTGTTCTCACTTACAGCTGGATGTTCACATACAACTGATACCAAGATGCACGTCCTACAGGCTGTATTTCAAATCTTTATTTTAAAAAAATATTGCATCAAGCAGGACACAGCGTTTCAGTTCTGCTGATACTGTTCGCTCTCAAGTACTTGCCGCAGCACTACAGACAGACTACCCTGTGCTCCCCACAACCTGCATCACCAGGACAAAGAGCAGAAGCTAGAGGAGCTGAAGCAGTAAGCACCTTTCTGTAGCACTTTCCCCAGCCAAGGTGCACAGGGGTTTAGGATCTATATGTACGCAAAACCCACCAGGTCTAGTTAAGCCTGGTGCAGGGGGAGCAGCCTGCAGTGGCTGTGCCTGGAGATTTCAACACCTCACACCAAGAAACAGAAAGCAGGAGTATCCCAAGAGGGGGAAAGAAAAGCAACCAAAAAACCCCTTCACCCCAAAACCTTTCTATCAGTGTAACTGTCTCCAACCTGGGTATTGTACCTCTGTACCCTGAACTTTTAAAAAGGTACAGTTCTATCAGCCCTTCTGCAGGAATCTATCAAGGAAACAGTGAAATACACCAGGCTGACCTCATCCTACCCGGCTCCCTTGTTCACTGGTATTTTCCCAGAAAGTGACATTGTGATCAGTCTCGTTCTGTGAAATAATTGAGATAAATAGTGCACCTTCTTAGCATACTGAAAGGACAGTAAAGTTTTCAGTTCTTACAAGAGGTCAAATGCACTACCGCAAGCACACATTAAATTGGATCTAATATCATCTATTATTTGGGTAAAGTGGAACACTAACTTTATTACATCCCTTTTATTGAAAAAAAAAAAAATCTTACCTATGCAATCGAGTACCTTACAGTTCTTAAATATGATATATTCAATATTTTTCTTAATTAATTATAATTTACCTTCTGCATTTCTCTGTGGTTGCTGGTCCACTCGACATTTCAGCAAGCTTCATATCATGTTTTACCCCAGGTTTCAGACCACTGAAGAAAGGCTGAGCAGTAATGCTACAGGCAACTATTCTGGAAAAATTGGGAAGATATCAAGAGATCTTTCAAAAAACCCAGATGAGGCAGGGTCAGCTGCACTTTGAGCTAAAAATGAGACCTCAGGTGGGGAAGAGGGTGACCCCTGAGCTTGGTGGGGATTTTCACAGACAAATATGAGGTAAGCAAGTTTCCTTTCTCCGATGCCATGGCAGCACTAACAGTGCCCAGAGCTTGGCTGCAGGCATCGCCCCGGCCAGGGGCTGCACCCGCTTGCCCTCCTGCACACAATGCACCTGGTGGTCCCCACAGCATTTACTGACCAGGTGGAGAACTCCAACAAAAGAACTGGATCCTTCCCCTCGCTGCTGCCCGTCATCCGACTGTGGTTTACAGGGAACCCAGCTCCCCGGGTTCCTGGCCCAACCAAGCAGGTATTTCAGGCTTCCCAGAGCTCACCTCTCTCTTTCAGCTCTGCACTAACCACCTCTTATTCTTTAATGACAACAAAAAATACCTTAAGTACCTGCTTCGGACAAGATGCAAAAAGAAATCAACAGCTAGGAGAACAAATCAATGGAGACTAGCAAGCCTTCAGGAAAGCCAAAAGGCATTTAGAGCCTTTAGAGCACCATCCAGAAAATCATTAGCTTTCCCGAGGTTAAAAGCACTGTTTAAAAGAAATAATCGGCCATCAGAAACACTAACTTGATACACCATCACTTGACAACCAAGTAGAAGGGAAAAATACTTAAATACCTAGAAACTTGTTTTAAAACACAAGACTAGCTATGGAAAAAACTAAGCTGCACATACAGAGATACAATGATAAATGAGAAGTTACATAGCTGGGTCAGTGGAACTAGCACAAAACCTTTGGAACAGGAAGCTGCAGTTAAATACACTGGTTTTCTTATCAATGAGAGATCAGAGCAACAGTAACAGAATAGTGCACAACACACATGTGAAAACAGCCTTATCAAGATAACAGCTGAAGAACTTATGGATTCTGTCCAGAAGTCTACTGTCACCATTAGGCTTTTGGAACTCTGCTATGCTCAAATGCAAGCCGCAGAGAAGGGGCTGCCATTTAGCACTGCCAGACCTCTGGATAGGAGCAAAAGTAAGAGTGGGCAAAGTGTTAATCTCCTTAAGGTTTGCAACCAGATGCAGTCAGGCCCTAACTCAGCAAGCAAGGGCAGCATCTCCACCTCAACACAACGTCCATGAAGTCAAGGTCTGTCTCTTCTCAGCTAGGGGATCTGCATCTGTACAATGCATTGCTCCACACACATTTGTGAGCAGATTCTCCACAAGACTCTATAAATAGGTTAAACATTCCTAAAAAATGCATATGCACACACACCAGGAAAGTTAAAATTTCCATACAGTGTTCCAAAGCTTTGCTGGAATCTTTAAAAATGATAAACAACAGCCAAAAGGAAAACACAACCCCTTGTCTTTCCAACTACTTTGGAAGAACAATTGCTCTCAAAGATCGCATTCATTAACATTCTGATGAAGTTCCCTTTTAGCGCTGTTTTTCATACTTGAAAGGAACAGCTATGATCAGAGAGAGCCCTCAACTACCGACTCACTCATTTAGATTCTCTCGCTCTGATTCACCAATCACCTTCAAGAATAATTAGCAGCTTCATCTGAACGTAATGAATATACACACATGCTTACATACATACCATTCATTTTGGAAGGCAGTGAGAAATCCCCCGTTCCTCAGCCCGCCAGTTTTCCTGACCCCAGCATGGGACCCACCTCCTGGGCAGCACCATCACCTGATGGCTTTCCAGCAGCTGCCCATCTTGCTGGCCACCTCACACCAGCAGGTCAGGGCTAAGTTGCCAACTCCAAAGTTGTGTTTGGTGGCTGGGTATTAAAAAAAAAAAAAAAATCACCACACATCAAAACAAAAAAAAAACCCAAACCACCACTACACACATGCACACAACCCGAGTTGGAGCCAGACTTGTACAAGAAGATTCAGAGGAAGGAAGGGAAAGGGGAAGTTCTGACTTCTTATGCACAGAAAGAAGCTGCTGCTGGTTTGTCTGTGGGCTTTTTTTTTCCCCTTGATTTAAAATATTTATATATAATCAACTCTGTCTTTACATGAAAAACGGTAGGATAGGGGATTCAGAAAGCATCACCAAACAAGATGCAGTATTTTCAGATGACAAATGCCAAAGGAAATGTTGCCACAGGAGTTAAATCAAAATCCAGAATGCTTAAAAGTCACACCAAAGAACTAAAGGAGAATTCATAAAGCCACCCCTCAGTATTAACCTTAATCGCTCATATCCTAGGCCAATATGAAGGAAAAAAAAAAAAGGGGGGGGGGGGGGGGAAGATAGTATTTATTCTGTAAAGCACCCTCATTTACAGGAACACAAGTGGGGAATGTTTTCTTCAGTGGGGAAAGTGAATTCACAATATTTTGAGACAAAAAGAAAACCAGGCAAAAAACCACCTTATTTCTCCCAAGTGTTTCTACCATGAAGTTCTGCCTAACCATTGAGAAATTTAATTTCCAAGGGGAAGTCCAAAGTTTAGCTAGCCTATTAAACATAATCACAGATCACTGTAACATCAAGTGACAAACCTAGAAGAACACCACAAGAAAGTATCACAATCAACAACCACATAGGCAACAAGAGCTCCTTTGGGGATTAGAAGCTAAATAAAAGAGACTTTCTTAGTTCAGTACTGTCCCTAGGCTGCGTACTCACTTTTATTCTTTCTCCCCCCCTCACAAACACAGAAGGTTTAAATTCTTACTTATTTTCTAAATATCATCACAGCAGATTTTAAGTCCTCTTATAAAAACAAATACACAGTGAAACAGAGATCTCCTCCAAAGCGGAAGAAAACCACCTGTTGCAGTAAAGTTCACTAAAAACACAGCTCCACACCACACAAAGTGACCATGCTGTTTCAGTCATTTCCATGGGCAAATACTGCTATAAAGTAGTTTTGCCTTAATAATCCCCTTCCCCTGCTGCTGCATAAAATCTGCCAAGTATCACCCATGGTCAAAGGCAGGGCTGTGGGGAAAGATCCACAGATCTTTTTCTCAGTTTTAGTGTGACTGGGAGTTATGAAATGCCCACGATCATTAGGGCTCTCCCAGAACCTGGAATTACAACATACCTCCTGGTTCAGCACCTGAAAGAAAGAGGTGAATTCTGCTCACGCTACTCCCTCTGAGGTACCAACTACCATCCAAGCTGCCAAAGCACACGCATTCTCTTACGTGCTAGTAAATACAGTAGAGATCAATTAATTTCAGGTGGTACTGAAGTACTTTGCAGGAGTTTGAAAGGGAGGGCTTTAGAAAGACATGTGTATATATATTTTTTTTAAAAAAAAAAAAAAAGAAAAAACAGAAGCGCTTCCACAGACATACATGCTTTGGGGTGGCAGGAGTTTAAGGTCACCTTCTGTCCTTGTGTGCCCTATTATCAAGGTTACAGTTTGGTTGATTTGATAACGAAAATCCCATTCCCCATCAGCCCTGGAGGGACTGCACTATCATTTGAATTCTATTTCCTGATAATGTGCTCATCATGGTAGAAAATTTCTGCAGGAAGATGAATTTTACTTTCTTCACTGACAGCTCAGTAGAGACTCGGGGTTTAATTGGACCTATCTGCTGATCCATATTTGACTAAGAGCACACCCAAGAAAAAAAAAAAAAGAAGATACAGACAGGTCTATGGCTTGTTGCAGAGGCACCCGAAAGTGGATTGCTTGCTCATTATCGGTTCTGCGTAGACAAGGTAGTTGGCTTTCATGTTAGGGCAACCCCCCACAAACAATGCCATGCAAGGCCAAGAAATAGCCACCGCCAAGCTAACACAAATCATCTTCCCACACAGGTATCCACACGCCTCGCACTGCTCAGGGACTAAGCACCCCTCCTGAGCAGTGCCCAGCCTCCACCACTCTGACACTGGGGCAGATGGCCAAGGCCACCGCTGACACCTCTGCGGGAGCACATTGACCACCTCCACAACTTTGAGAAGTTGGTTCTACCAGCAAAAAAGTCCCTGACAGCCAGGGTGCCAGCGGAGCCCGAGCCCACAGGCCCACGTGGTGGGCAGGGTGGGCTAGGGGGAAGCAAAGCCCATGACCAAAGTGGGACCTCAGTGTCCGGGGCAAAGATGCCAGAGATCCCAGGGCAAACCTGGGATTACTCATTAGCCTGCAGAGAACCCCTTAGTCACTGGCACGCGGGTTAATAGATACACAAGTGATAGGAAATCCGAAGTAGGGAGAGCACCCAAAACTTTGCCCACGTTTTTACCACGGTGCATTGAAGAAAGCAGGAAAAGGCACCAGTTGCTTGTATTTAGTGGGGAATTCAAGTTATGATGCCCATCAAGTGACTTGTTGGGTGCTTTCTCTCAACAGCTCACTTCTTCCCCTCGTACACAAACAAAACAAAAATCAAAAGCCAAAGTTAGTTTGTCAATGCCCCTCTGAAAATATTAAATTTCCTGCTCTGCCTAACTTAGCTCAGACAAGGCAGGCAGTATTTGCTCAGCAAATATTGTTTGTAATAAGTTAGACAAGCAATATTTTTTGCCAGCCTATTAACACCAGAAAAATATGTACAGTCAACAAGAGATGAAGAATTTGTTCAATTACTTCAAAAATGGGAATTACAACCAAGGGATTATTATCCATTTAAACATCTCTTTTCCACAAAATGTCAAACACTAGCCATTTGCTAACAATCTCCGGAGACAGATAAAGTAACATTTTGGCAATCCAAACACAAACTCCTAGAGGCGGGGGGGGGGGGGCAGGAAAGGGGGCAGGGGAGTTGCTCCACCATTCACAACAATACCGGACCATCCCAACAAGCCAGGAATATTTTGCAGCCCTCCGCCAGCCAATTAAAACCCCAAACAAACATATGACTCGCCCTAAGCGGTAGTTAACACCAGCCGGAGCCGGGGGCGCGGGGCTGGGCAGGGGGGGCAGCAAGTCGCCAGCGGGGCCGCGAGCACCCGGGCTGGCTCGCCACCCTCCTGACCGCAGCCCCGAGAGCCCTCCGGGCTGACACCAGGATTAATGCACATTAATTGCTATTTGCAAAATTCAGCAGCCTGAAAGCGCCGCGCTTCCTTTCTCATTTTTTTTTTTTCCGATTATTTTTTTCCTGCCATTTCCCACCGGCGCAGCCCCCGCTCCGCAGGAGGGCAGCCCCCCCCCCCCCCCCCCCCGGCTCTTACCTCCAGGGCTTCCAGGGTGTTGAAGCTGGCTATGGCGAAGCCATCGATCAGGTCCTCCTCCTGGGAGCTGGACTCGCGGCGGCGGCGGCGCGGGGGCCGTGCGGCGCGGGCGGCGGGCGGCGGGCCCCGCGGGGCGGTGCAGTTCTGGCCGCCGTTCTCCTTCCCGGGGCTCGGCTCCTTCTCGGAGCCCGAGGAGGGGCTCTGGTTCCGCGGGTCGCGGGCCGCCGCCTCCCGCCGCCGCACGCGGTCCCGCTGCGACCTCGACCTCCGGCTCTGCCGGATTTTCCCATCCATTGCCGGAGAAGAAGCAAATAAAAAAAATTTAAAAATAATAATAATTAAAAATAAAGGAGAAGGCCGGGCGCGGGGGGGGTGGGGGCGGGGGGGCACGGGGAGGGGGGGCAGAAAAGTCGCCCCCCTCCAACTCACCGCTTCCCCTCTCCAAACCCCGGAGCCCTTAAAAAAATAATAATAATAATAATTAAAAAAATAATAAAAAAATCAACAACAACAAAAATCCTGCTGTTTCAGACCCTCGGATCCAGGGCGATGGTAATCCACAGAGCAAGGCTGGGTGGCGGTGGCAGTGGGGCGAGCGGCACACACACACAAAAAATATTAAATCCACGGAATGACCTTGACAAATTTCCACCCCCCGCCCCCCCCCCACCCCCCCAAAAAAAGCAGAGACGGGAAGAGGAGGGGAGGAAAAAAAAAAAAAAAAAAAAAGGGGGGGGGGAAGATCTATCTGGATCAGGACGAGGACACCTCGGGTTCACTCGGCGCGGAAGAGAGGCAGATCCAGGAGGCTCGACCCAGCTCGGGATAATCCAGGCGCGGCGCCCCCTCCCCGGGGGCAAGCGCCGCTCCGGGGCCCCGCTCCGGCCGCCGCACGCCGCGCCGGGGGGGCCGCCGCCGCCGCCGCGCTCGCCGCCCAACTTTCTTGCCGCGGAGCGGAGCGAGACAATCCCTGGGCAGCCCCCGCCGCCGCCCGCCGCCGCCCGCCGCCGCCGCCGACCCCTCCTCGCCGGGCGCCGCCGGCGGCTCGCAGCCCCCCGCCGGCGCGGCGCGGCGCCCCCGCCGCCGCCGCCCGCTGCCGGATGGCGCTCGCCCGCCCGCCCCAGCCCGGCCGCCCGCGGCGCGGCGTAGCCCCGGCCCCCAGAAGCGGCTCAGTCGGCGCTGCCCGGATGCCGCCCCATTCTCCCCGAGCTGGGACGCGGCGCTAGCACCGCCCGGCCGGCCGCGCATGAGCAGGGCTGCCAGCTGCGCGTCATTCCCCGGCGCAGGCCCGGCCGTGCCCCCGGCCCCCCCCCTTCCTCCTCCTCCTTCCCGCCCCGCCGCCGCCGCCGCGCGGCTCCCCCCCCGCCTCGCCTCGCCTCAGCGGGGCGGCGAGGGCACCGCGGCCCGCCCGCCAAAGTTTGCCCCGGGCTCGGCTCCCGCCCCGCTCCCCGCCCCGCGTTCACCTCACGGGGCAGGCTGCGTCCCGGGAAGGGGAGGGGGGCACGGCCGGGGGTCAGGAGGAACCGGGGGGGTGAGCTGAGGCACGGGCTGGGGGTCAGACATGAGGCAGGGGTGAGGGGCGAGCCGAGGGGCGAGCTGGGGGCCGAACGACGAGGGGTGGGCCGGGGGCTGAGGAGAGCCCAGGGGTGCGGGGACAGCCCAGGGGTGGGCCGGGGGCTGAGGAGAGCCCGGGGTCGCGGAGAGAGCGCAGGGGTGGGCCGGGGGCTGAGGAGAGCCCGGGGTCGCGGAGAGAGAGCAGGGGTGGGCCGGGGGCTGAGGAGAGCCCGGGGTCGCGGAGAGAGCGCAGGGGTGGGCCGGGGGCTGAGGAGAGCCCGGGGTCGCGGAGAGAGCCCAGGGGTGGGCCGGGGGCTGAGGAGAGCCCGGGGGCGCGGGGACAGCCCAGGGGTGGGCCGGGGGCTGAGGAGAGCCCGGGGGCGCGGGGACAGCCCAGGGGTGGGCCGGGGGCTGAGGAGAGCCCGGGGGCGCGGGGACAGCCCAGGGGTGGGCCGGGGGCTGAGGAGAGCCCGGGGGCGCGGGGACAGCCCAGGGGTGGGCCGGGGGCTGAGGAGAGCCCGGGGGCGCGGGGACAGCCCAGGGGTGGGCCGGGGGCTGAGGAGAGCCCGGGGGCGCGGGGACAGCCCAGGGGTGGGCCAAGGCGACGCTCTGGGGGTCAGGGGACGCGCTAGGGGTCGAGCTGGGGCTGAGACAGGAGCCGGCCGCCGGCGCCGTAGGTGGGACACGGAGGAGCCGAGAGCCGAGGCCCACGCCATGGGGTGGAGGCCGAATCCCTTCCCGCCCGCACCCCTCCGTGCGGCTGCGGCTCCCTCGCTGCTCCGGGCCGCTCCCCAGGCCGCCTCGGCCGAGGGTCGGGCCATGGGCGCTGCCCCTGGGCAGGGGACCGGCTTGGTGGCAGCGCGCAGCCCTGGGGACAGCACTGCGGTGTGCCTGCGGCAGGGTCCCGGCGTGGAGCACTGGCTGGCCCACGTATCGCAGTGGGAGTGGGATGTAATCCTCCTGTTATCATCGTTTATTGCATGCGGCCAGATACTACTGCACGTTACCATCGCTCCTGGGTGCTCCTTTCCTCAGCCCTGGCTGGCTTTGCGCCATTTGATGGCTTTGCTTCATTCCTTAATGTCTTCTTCGGCTGCTTTCCTGTTCCCTGGGGGTAGCCCCTAGTTCTAGACACGAGAGAAGTCAGAAGGAAGTTGTGAAATAAACCTGAAGAAGTCCACTGAGCTTCATAAATAAGCAAGGGGAAAAAAAAAATCCATGGAGGAGATTCAGTGGAGCCATGGAAGTAAGGGAAGCCAAAAATTACTCCTGCCACCTGCTCCTACTTGCGTTCCAGTTCGGTCTTCGCCAGCGATGGTGGCTTCCTCAAGCCGGGGCCCCCAGCAGCAGCAGCAGGTTGGTGGCTGTGTGTCTTAACACACCCGTTGACATCTTCAGCGTGAGGGCCGCAATGCCCACCTTCCCTCGGTTTTCTTATGTTCCTGATCTAATGGTAGTAACGGGGGCAGTCAAAAATCAGCCTCCTTCCACCTGGCCCCAACAGGCTCTTTTTAGAAGGGTTTCTGGTGCCTGGTGACAGCTTTGCCCTACCTTACTTAAACAGAGCTAAAGTAAATACCATCCTTTTAAAATGTAGCACAAAAACATAATTTAAATTTAAGCAATTTAAAACCAAATGTAGAAATCCCATGTGTAGTACAAAGCCTCTTCATGCAAATAGCCGGTCATGCATTGCATGCTTCAATCACACTCGTATCGGTGTCATTTGTGTCCTAATAAAATCCTATAATCTTGTGCGTGCCAATTAAACAAGGAAGCTGGCTAAGTGTAGCCACTTCCTTAGGTAATTACAGGCTAGTGGGGAGTCAGACAGTTATCTGCCATGGGGTTTGCTGGACTGTGGATTTCCAGTGGGGTATTTTCTCTCCCATTTCTTTAAAGGACAGTACTATAATTTGTTAGATGTATGGTACTTTAAAGCTATAACCAGGATCTAGGGGGTGGTTGTTAATGAAAGATCTGGAGTTAAGATATACCCAGTTAAACAATGGATTGAGCTTAACAACTGTATTTGCTTTACCAATATTTTAAGAGTCACTTTCTAGAAAAAAGCATTTACACTTAGTTCAGCAAGCTGTTTTTACATTTGTGAGTCAGTCCTTTAGTTTACAAGGTAATTTCTATGTCACTTATAAGTACATCAGAAGTGAAAGTCACTAGAAAAGATAAGCTGGGGACTTTTTAATATTTCCCTTAGTAGTGCTCACTTCCATCCTGTTGTGTTTTAGGTCCTCCATCATTAATATGCATTTCTAGTTCTCTCTTTTTTTTTTTCTTTTTTTTTTTCCTATTCACTCCCAAATTTGCTGACCAGGACAGTGGAAATTGCCTGTAATGTTCCATTTTTTTATTTCTGTCAGCAGGGTCATCAAGATTCTCATCCTGCTTACATGTTTACGTACAGGAGTTTAGCATCACTGTGAACGAAAGGTGCCTTCTGGGGAAAGTTGTGACTTCAGTTTCTGTTTTTTCCCCCAGTTAACTCCACAGATCCAGCAGCACTATGATTATCCGTGGTTATCCCCAATTTTGTATATACCTACATTTTTGTTGAAGGATGCAGCAAAAGGGTCATCCAAAGGAATTAACAAAATCAGATAGTCCGCATGTGAAAGGATGCTTCTGTTTGAAACAGCATCTCTGAATCAGTCATGCCTTTCCTTCCACCAAGGCAATTTCACGTTTTCAATAGAAGGCAGAGCTACAGTGATTTCCCCCCCACACCCCCCACCCGCCCCCAGCATCAAATGGCTTTCTGCACAATGGTATTCATCATGTTATAACTCTAGGTGAATGATAATGGGTCAGAGGGAATGAAAACAGATGGATGTTAAAGCAGGCAATTCCCTGCCACAAACCTGGGAGCCCTCCACTGCTGCCTAGTCCGTTCATTCAGTTCATAATTGTATTAGACATTCCAACAATAGAGAGGCCTTCTTCATTAATCCTGAATTTACTGAAAAGAAGCTTTGCAGACTATAGCTCTTTCAGTGCTTAGACAACACCAGGCAAAATTTACCACAGGCTTAAATGGATAAAACTCAGCTAGTTAGAAACTAGCACAGAACATTCCAAAAGAAGCAAGAGAGATGGGCCAGCGAGACAAGGAAGGAGGAGAGCCTAGCAGCAGCACTGCAGGTGGATAGGAGACACTCGGGTACCGCTGCAGCTTAGATGATGCCAAGGAAATTTATAGAAAAGCTTTCTTCTTGCTGGAGTGCAGGCGTAGCTGAGCTTACCAATATTGCACCTGTGCTTGATCTAATTTTCTCTTTTCAGCACCCAGCCTACAGCTGGCCACATGAGCCAGTGCATGCCAATCCCTGCCATGTGATGGGGCACAACCTTTTTGTAACCCTGGTCTGCATCAGGTGACTGGGGCTAAGCAATACAGATCAAGTCTCTTACCAGCTGTCCTGTGAGTCAGACCTTGATTACAATATTGACATTAACATTTTAATCGCATGCTGCTGCAGATTTTAATTACCAACTTGCTATGCCTTTGCTTTTTGAGGATCAAAAATGAGACCCTTGTTCGTAGCTTGAGCGAGTACAGCATCAGAACAGCAGCTGCCGTAGAGGTAAACATGGCATTGCTCACGCCACGAGCCTGCCCCTGGACGTTAACCTTGCTGGCACTGGAACACCTCACTGGAAAGGGACTTTGTTCTCAGTTACTCTGTTCCTGTGTCTGGGGCAGGACTGGAAGTTATGAAAAGAAGTGAAAGGCAGTGCTTTTGTATTCTCTGTAGCCTGAGGCGATGTGAAAATCTACCCAGTCCTTGTCTAACTATCATTTTCAGATTCCCAGGGACTTTAATCAGAGCAGAGTAATCCAGAGATGTTCCCTTCATCCTGTAGAGCTGAAAACTGCTTTGTCCTGCTGTTATACTTTCCCTGACTTGTGCCATCAGAGCAAGGTGGAGAAACTTCAGTGCAAATGAGAATTAGGCCCCACATCTCTGTTGTTCCCCTCACCCCAAGCATACTCCGCAGTCTGTTGCAAACGCTGCCAGCTGAATCTGTGAGGCCTTGCTCGGTTAAAGACTCTCATGTCCAAGGTGGAAGGACGCCCAAAAGGTCAGAATAAATAAACTGAATACAAAATTGCTTAAGGCAATAAAAAGACATCACAGGCTTTCATTGCAGTTCTCACATGCTTCCAAGATGTTAAATAAGCTGGTGGTTTTTGCATTGCTGGGCTCAGCCGTTTTCTGTTGCTTCTCCCCTTGCTACCCCAATACTTTGCTAAAACGATCAGGTCTTACCTGCTTGGTATCCCTCTGAAAAACACGGGCTGCCTTTACCACTTGCTTCATCATGGTCATTTGCACTGAAAATGCATAATCACTGTCAGAGTACAAAGAATCATTACGAATAATTAGTTACTTCCAATATGGCAAGTCAGTCTCATAAATCTTGAATATTTGGCTTTGGTTTTGGAAAGAGATTCCTTAATGGCTACACTTGTGAGACTCTGTTAATTGATATAAAATTGTATTCAAAATTAAATTTGTTTTAACAGATCTAAATCACCCCAATAAATCAGCTTCAGCCAATCTGCATTACGGGTTCAAATACGCTTTTTTTTTTTTTTTTGCCTTTGGGAGAAAGCGTGTGCTTGCAATCAACACCTAGAGGGCTGGATCTGACTCTCCCCTTGTTTACTAACAGCTTCCATGTGCTGACACTGGGGTGACTTTGCTGGCCTGAGAAGGCATAAAGCAGGGGGTAGGAGGTGCAGCCCCCCCAGGCCAGTTGCAGCATCCCTGGGGCGTTCGCCCTTCCTGCCAGGCAGGTGTGTGGGGAGCACAGCACCGCCCGGCTCCCGGCTGGTCTGCACTGCCATGACACCGGTGTGTGAGAAAGGGATAGTCTGTCTGAGTGGGCAAATGAGAGGGGAGGGAATTTTAATAAGAAAAAGGAGGATATCAAGCCTATCTGTAAGTTTATCTGTAATAGTCTAATATCGATGTTTTATGTTTTTATGGGTAATTGTAGTTCTTACAATGCTCCTTTTTTCTTCAGAGAAACCATCTTTTTCATCTGACCTCGCAAGTGAGAGAAGGTGATGGTAACAACAGCTTAATTTTACTTGACTGTATATACTCTATTTAGCTCCTGAAATTGT
The DNA here is from genome assembly GCF_023634155.1 of Falco peregrinus. Classification (NCBI taxonomy): domain Eukaryota; kingdom Metazoa; phylum Chordata; class Aves; order Falconiformes; family Falconidae; genus Falco; species Falco peregrinus. The sequence continues at coordinate 85,793,215 of NC_073722.1, read as the reverse complement.
TTCAGGACAGGTTGTTATTAGCTTTATCCTTATTTTAACTGTGGAACTGGAGATACAGAGGCAGAACCCCAGCATTCCTTCCTCTCCCCTAACTTCTTCAGCAGGCTATCTTCCTCACCTATGCGGTGGTGAGCACAAATGCTTCCCGAGATCTTGTGTGGTAAAAATCTGTTGGAAGAATTCCCCATTTGCATCCTGTCTGCTGTTACTGTTATCTTAAATCTTCTAATATTTTTTTTCTCCTCCAGAGATTCTTTCTTGCCTACTTCATCTCAGTAAAACTTTCCCCGCCCTTCTCCTACCTAAGCTGTTGCCTGTATTTTTGCCTGTCTGATCTCCCTCAGGTTCTAGCTGTCAAACTTGTTCCATGTGGGCAGGCTCCAACTCCTGCCTGCAGCCTTATGAAGTTTGATGCTCTACCCGGGGATTTGCATTGGCTTGGGTCAGATTTCAGGAGGCTGTAAGCTCGCAGGGTATGCGCTGCCGCTTGCTTCGTGTGCATGAAGTCTGAAAACTGCCGTGTCTGTTGTCAGGCCCAGCAGCATAGTGATCGGTAGCTGGTATTATGACTTGCTTGGCTAGGTATGCCTAAATCCTGTTGGGCCCAGTGATCTATTTAATGATTCTTTTACTTGCAAATAGAATGCTGCTAGTGTATAGCCACCTTCTTTGGTGCTTAGTGTGTTGTGCGGTACATGGTATTTAGGGGTGAATAAAAGTGAGAATCTTCTCAATCAGTTTCATTACGTGCAACCGTTGCAACTGTTGGAAATCTTCCTTGGGTAGAAGTTGCTTCTGCTTCCAAGCGTGTTGTAGGTTGTGCTCATTTCACCCTTAAATTTGTTAAAGTAATTTTAATGTCTCAGTGTATATTATCAATCAGCTAATAGTTGAAAGAAAAAAAACCTCTTCAGACAAACAAAAATAGCCCAAACCCCAACCATCCACCTTGGGAAACCTGAGAATTAAGAGTTTTAAATGTGTTTTTCTGTTCTAAGCCTGAAAACTCGAGGGAAAGCCTGTAAAAACTAACTTTCAGAAGATACATCTGGCAATCTACAGCTTCCAGAGCGCGCTCTTACAAATGCTGGCAGAGTGTGCAAATGTAACTTCACACGTGGTCAGCTATTTATGATAAACAGGTGCTAAAATATTTCTGCAGTATTTCCTCCGTTAATATTTTGTCTCTTTAAAGCAACCATCAGGAAGATGGGTCATCTTAATTACAGTATCTAGGAGCAAGGGCTTTACTGGTATCTATGTAACTGGCTAATAAAGGCTTCTCTGCACTGGGGGTATTAGCCCTTCTGTACCAGCAGCAGGCTAAACACAAATGTGTGGCAAAAACACAATGCTACATAATTTATACTGGGTCAAGTTACCCTTCGTGGAAAGTAGGTGAGCTGGACAGTGTTAAACAGGGCTTCACCCTGTACTGTATCGATGGCTGTGATGGAGGTTTTAGTCCTAGAATGGACACAGCTTAATAAAGTACTGCACAGTCGTATGTCTTAATGCCTTTAGGTTGTCAGACCAACTTTGCACGTACTAAATCAGAAGTGGATTCAAAGATGTGTAGGAAAATACAGTAGTTACAATGTTGGCTTGGCTGCCTGGAGTCATTTTGCAAAGAGAAAGGTAGAACTGGAAGCTAAATGAAAGGAAAACAGGAAAGATTGAAATGGATCACTTGCTGTTAAGAGTGAGTGTGTAATAAGGACTGAATTATTCTTAACACTGAGCACTATTTTTTTCCATGTGCCTCATACTATTGCTAATCTTTTGTTGTTCTTCATCTGATTCACTGATTTAATTTCACTTCTGCAAAGGAAGCAAGGACCCTCAATTTATGAGGGGACTGTGAGGGCCTTTGGAAGGGGGTGTATTGAATTTCAGAAAGCATTTTACAAGAAAGTAGCCCGCCACAATCCTGTGCTGTAGGACTTCCTTTGGAAGCATATATTTCTCCCCCATAAGTCTTCTGAACAGTTTTATACCACACATGTTTGAAGAGAATTAAATCAATAACAATCTGTACTTTTCTAACCTGAAATGCAAGCTCTGCACGGCAGGAGATCAAGCTATGCAATTAACTGTTGTCCTTTCAAAGGAATTCTGACAGATATTTATAGTTTACTGTATTCCATTTTCCTGCCATTGGAATATAACAGTACAACTGAATGCAGCTGACTGGAACTATGAAATGATTATAGCAATAACTATTTCCTTCTCTGCTGGGGAAATCTTGTAAAGTGCCGAATGTGGGAACTGCTGATGTTCTTACCCCTCAGAATTCGGTCCTTACCTTTGCTTTATCATGCATCACTAGGTAATTCACTCAGGAGAGGATTTTTGTTTTCCATTACCTTCAGCTTTTTTCTAATGTCATGTTCTAAATCTCACGTTCAACATGACGTTGAATGAATCAACACTGTGCAAATAAATACACTTTAAAAAGCTTTCTAAATTTGGGCACGGTCAGCGTATGAAGTAGAAAGACTTCTATGTAGTAAAATAAGTCATGTCTTTGTGTGGGAGTTTGGAACAGTCTGCTAAGAAGAAACTATGCAATGTTACCAGAAGTGAATAGATTGGCATTTGACTGCTAGACACTTTGCAAATTTCAATATAAAGGCACTTATTTTATACCCTGAGCTGTCACTGTAACTTATGTGCTCATGCTGGTGACTTAGTAGCATAATGACAGGCCATTGTTACTGAGCTAATTAATTTTAAGCAATCTTTCCTAACAGTATGCTTGAGAATGACATTCATTTGCTGCAAACTTATGAGACACTGATGCATCAGGAAAACACTAATGCTGAATCTTTGAGCTGCCTCTCTTGCCGGCTTAGTACGAGTCTCTTCCCAGAGGATGTTTGCTGTGTTGGGCCCATCAGATGCCTCTTACCAATAGTGATATCTTCAGCTACTTTGCTTTATGGCTGTAAACCAGCAGAGGTACACCGTAGGTTCCAACCATCTGTTAGTTTTGCCGCTCAACCATTTTTCATCAAGTGAGTTGAAGGTCTACAGATGGCTTACCAGGACCTAGCAAGCTGCAGACTAGGATCAGATATAGCTGTTGCTTGGCTGAGGCTTGACTTTAGGGAGCAGTGTGGTAGGGGGTTCTGGGATGTTTCAGAAAAAAAAAAGATTTTCAGTAAGGCCAGAGTAGGCAAAGTAGAAGTGGAAATATGTCTTCAGATGAGTTAAAATATTGGAATTATTTTGCTAACAGTATTCACCAAGGTGTAGAAAAGAAGAAATGTCCAGATGCCCTCCACCTTTACCCATATGGACTGGGCATGAGGTTAAACCCTTCCTCCAACAAGAAAAGAATGAGAACAGGGAAGAGAAACTATTCTTACTTTATTCTCACAGGTGGAACAGACTCTGTGCCTGTTGAGTAATACTGTATTGTGCAGCCACCTCAGAAAGTGATGGTACTGAGTCATTCCTAGGTAACAGTTTTGTTTTGGAGGCCCTCACGTACCGAGTACCAAGCAGTGGTACCTTAACAGGGGAAAACAATCCAACAACCACCTTCCTCTAGATCTGCAGTGTCATCAGAAATGTCAAGTCCACTAGAAGGAAAGGAGTTAAGGAAATGGAGGATATCTCCTCAATTAACCAGATCTGGAAACGCCTCATCATTAGTTTTTTCCATATAAGGCCCTTATCCAGAATGCAGCTCTTTGACTGCTAGACCCACTGGTTTAGTAAAGCACCAGCCTGCAGCCCAACCTGTGTTTTATTTCTGTGCATGAAAAGATGATTTGGGCTTTCTGCATGGTGAGCTGGTGTGTGCATGAGAATCAATACTATAGCTGAGAACCCTCCTCTGAGAGGTTTGCAACAAACAGTACATTATTTATGCGCTCTTCTCATGTTTCCCTGTGTGTTATGTAAATACTAATCAAGGTGAAATTGGACTCAGCCATGTATAATTTTGACTTCAGTTTATTTTGGCAATGTCCAAGCAGAAGTCAGTTGCTAAATGGTCTTCTAGAGGGGCCCTGAGGTTTTCTAAGACTGCATGGGTTTAGGGCAGGGTCCCTGCACAGGCTCCTGACTGTTGGAATCCCAAGAGCTGGTGCTGTTGTTCCCAGAACTTGCACTCTCCTTTGCTTGCAGCAGGAACGGGAAAATACCAAGTCCTATCCAACCATTGACCTTTGACCACAGCCGATGTTAGTCATTCAGATAAGCGCCAGCATGTTTGGTTCCACTTACTCAACATTTAGCTTTGCATCCTCTCCCCGTATCCTTGAGTTTTTCTTCTTTGTGTTTAGGACTCTGCCAGTGTGTTTTTATTCCCATTCATCTGAGAGCAGGGGGTTTCTTTGGGAATGGTTCGTAGTTTTGAATTTGTTTTATGGTTCCAGGAGCCTAGTTCTGGTTGTTTGTATTTACTTACTTCTATTTTTCTCACCAGATTGTAGATGTGGAAAAATAAAAGGCCTTACCGACAGCTTTGCTAACCAGCTGAAGTCTCTTGTTGATACGTGGTAAAAGCTAGTGCGCTGCAAGGCTTCCTTAATGTGCATGGGTGTGCCTGCCAAGCAGGGCGGCTATTAGTTCTGTGCATGATGATGGCTTCTGTGATGAGCATGACTTTCTCTATTGGGAAATGAACTGTGAACACCTACTCATTTTTCAGAGGCCAAATTACAGTGATCTTTCAGCTCTCTGAATTGCCTACACCTCAAAAAGAAGGTCCCTAGGACCCTTTAGAGCAATGCTAATGAAATAGCTGGGGCTGAGCAGCTGTTCTGTAAGCAGGAACCAACTCTATGAATTCAGCCATTTGCTTTCCGCCTGGCAGACTTCTGATGCACTTCATGTACTTCACACACACACTTTTTTTCTTTTTTTTTTTTTTCTTTTTTTACACTTGGATTGAGGTAGCCTTTGGGGGTGCTTGTTGCTCAAGCTTCCTTAACTGTCATTAAACCGAAGGACGGGTGTTTGAAGTCAGTGAAACTTTAGTTCTGTGTCACTCTGAAACTCTGAAAAGCTCGAAGGTAATGTCTAAGAAAACAAATTAAAAAAGACATTACAACTTTTTCTTGGGGGAAGGGGAAAAGCATTATCAGTAGCATTGCTGCTAAAAAAAAATACAAATTCAGACCTTGTAAATGAAGGAGCCTGAGTCTCAAAGCATTCAGTCCTAACGTTGGAATTCAGATGATTCCACACTTGTATCTTTGGATGATCATTAAACTTTGTGCTTTCCAACCTAAGTGTTCCCCAGTGGTACCTATCAGCTCAAAGACTTGTGCCTGAATTTTTTTTTTTCTTTCCTTCTCCTGTGGTTCTGAGGTTGTTCCTGACTTGGTTTAGTGGAAAAAAGATGCTTAGTGGAACAGTTGACTCTCAAAATAGCAGGACAAGGCCAGTAATAAACTTGTAATGGGGTGGTGCCTGTCAGATGGGGAGGACAGAGCCCTTGATGAAATGGGAGCTGTGGGATCTGTCTCATCAAGCAACTGTCACAGCTGCCTTCCTCCTCTAGGATGGCCATAGAGAATTCATGCCAGTGCATTAACTTCTCTCCGTGAATCAGGTGTGTGTATACAAAGATGACTTTAGTCTGTCTCTGATTTTCCTAATGTTACATCAGAGCATGTGCGTATACACAGCTGTCTTTTGTAGTCTTCCGGGAAAAATAACCACCAAAATCCCTTTTTCCTCAATGAAGAGTCCTTTTTGTTCTGAGATTTGGACACTGTGTTCAAAACAGTGAAAGGTTTTCCTTAAAACCAGGCTTTCCACTGCAGTAGGACAAAGAATACTATCAGACAGTCAATTTGAGCTTCACAGCTATGCAGGTACTTAGAAGTGTAATCCATCAGGTACTCTGATCTACAAGTCTGGCTGAAATCTTGCAGCCGTCAGCATGACATTACTCCCAGTCACATCAAGTGTGTTGAATAGCTAATAGATGTTTTGAAAGGAGGAGTTAAATTAGCTTCCCCAAATTCACCTCAAGAATACAGGATCTGTTTAAAGCTTGAATGTTAAGGTGTGGTATCAGTTCACTTTGATAAATCACTAACACCTGGGATTTTTTGTCTTTTTTTTTTTTTTCTTGAAGCTGCCATTTTAACTTGCATTTAGCTAGCTGTTAAACAATACTGTGTGCTTCTGTAGCAAACAAAGTGTGTTGGCAGGTGACTAAAATCAGAAGAAAAACTAGTTATGTTTTTTTTTCTTGGTGGATGTGGCTTTCAGTTCAGAGGAAAGGCAGGCCTTCAGAAGTGTGTAATGAGAATGCTACAGGATGAGTGTAGGTCTTGTGTCAACTCTCATGAACTTTGCTTATACATATAGTTCAAAGTAAACTGCCACATGGTCAGCAAAACAAACTTAACCATTCAGTCATCCTGAGCAGTAAAAAAGCACGTGGTAATCTGGATTCCTTGTGCAAAAGTGCAAAGAATGTTCATAACTTGTTTCTTCAAGGCAGAAAAAAAATATAGTCAGCATTTGCTGGGTGCCAAATTCTTCATTGAGACAAAGTTGCTCAGCTTTATCCTAAGAAGCTGTCACTGAAGAATAAATGGGGAAAAAAGGTGGTCCTCCAATAAGCAGAAGGAATACAGAAAAGCATCTGGCTGAGAAGGTACCTGTAGGGATTTAGCTGTGCTGTTGCCGCTTGCGTTTACTGCTGTATGTATGGTGCTCATGGGCCCAGACTTGGGTTCCAAGCATTGCGCAGCTTGTGCTCAAAAGTGTGAGTGTCCATTATATGTTTGTCATTTACTTACCCCAGTTGTCTTTTTTTTTTTTTTTTTTTTTTTTTTTTTTTTTTACCCATTAGGATCGCCAGTTCAGGAGGGAGCTGCTTCAGGGGACAGTAGGACTGAGTGCTGCAACTCGTTTTTAAGTACTTATTTTATGCTTTGCGAGAGCAGCTGGATTACTATAAATTGCCAGCCTATGGAAAAAGGTGTTTGCATAAATTATTGGAGAGCCCACTTGAACTTGTTGAGCAGTGCTCCCACCAACATTAAGAGGTCACTTAACCCTCTGTGCGGCCCTGCTGTGGAGTTCAGTCATGCATTGCAGAATTAAATGAGTTCCACCATTTTTCTTTTGAGCATTGCCCAGAACTGATGCAAAGTGACATCTGACAGCACAGGCAAAGCAGTGACAATGCTCTGAGACACTAATAATAGCTGTAGAGCTACAGCAGTTTTCCTCTATCCTTATTTTTTATTAGATTCTCCTCTCTTTGGTGAGGAAATGTTGTCATCCCTGGCACAGTTTATCCTTGGAAACCACCTTTGAGCCATTTAATCACAAGGCTGGCTGCACAGTGGAGTCAATGTGCTAGGAATGCTCCCACCATAATCTCTTTAAAGAACAGCTGATACCTCATTGAGAACTTTGAAAAAAAGAACATTCCTTTTGGATGATCTTTGCCAGAAGTTAGGAGCAGTGAGGGGTGCTGACAGGGGAAAGGCTGAATTGTCTCTGGAGCAGCATGGCAGCAAACACCCCTAGAAAGGCAGGCTGCAAATTCTGTGCAGACTCGTCTTTCTCTCCCCCCCCTCCATTTCCTTTGTTACTAAGGAGATTTACATTGAAACAAGCTCCGCAGGAATCCTCAGGTTCCTAGCAAGGGGATCTTGGTATTTCTACTCCTTTATAATTTGTAAAGGAGAGAAGAAATTAGAAAAGGTTCCTGTAAGGGGTTCTTGGGGCCAAATTATAGTAAAAAGGGAAAAAAGATGACTAGCCCTCTAAGCCTCAGTTATGTAGTTGTGGTCAGTTTGATGGGAACCCAAAGGTAATCCCAGAGTCAGCGGCAATGATGTGATTGACTTCACTAGGTCAGAAGTAGATTGGTCCTTGTCATTTTTTGGTGGGTTGTTTTTTTTTTGTTTTGAGTTCTTCTGTTGTAGTTTTTTGTTCCTTGCACTGTTGCCAGTTTCTGTAGGATATCACCCTACTGTAGTGAAGTCAGCTGCAAGGCTACAAAGAACAAATGAGGCTCCAGGATGCCTGGATTTTTTCAGATAGTCAGGTATTTTTAACTATTGCTCCACGGATAGGGAAAAGAAGGGGCAGTGATTTTTTCGAGTGCTGGATTTACCGAAAGGAGTAGGTGCCTAAGGAGGAACTTGAAGTAGAATTTAGGTACCTAAATCCAAAAGGATAATCCTTACTGCTCCTGCCTACCTCCATAAGCAGCTGAGTATCACCACCAAGAGGGTTCCTTTAGGTACTTAAAGCTCTTCTCTGTATGTCTAGAATTATCCAAGTCTTGTTGATGCTGAACTGTTCAAATCTGATCTCTCTCCTAAACCCTGTCAAGATTAACAAACCAGGCTTTCTCCTGACTGCCTCCTGAGAGGCCCTGCTGATAGCACAGACAGAGCATGCCTACAGCATGCCTCTGCACCAACAAAATACAGAGACAGCTGCTATTTACATTCCAAAGCAGAGGAAGAGTCAGGGATATCCTGCTGCTATAAAGTAGCACTGAATATTAAACGATAACAGAGGAGCTGTTGTGCGAGCAATGGGGTTTTGACCAATTTCTTCTGTGCTCCTTCACTGCAGCAATCTCAGCAGCCTTTTCATATTCCCTATGATTTTTCCTTTGCAGTAGCCTCAGCTGTCCCATCTTCCCTACGTCCCTGCTGTCACTTCCCTCTACCTCTGACACCTTTATACATATCTTTGCCATGTTCCTGGCTTCTTCCCATGCCCCCTATGTTTAGCCATGTCATAGCTTCTGCTTTTTCCTGTGTCCTCTGTTTGGCCTACTGCTGGGAGGGAAGCAGCTCGTGGTGTGGGTTGTTGGGAGCATGTGTGCTGGGCAGTTGAGTATCATGAGTGTGTCACTTGGAGAAGTTCTGCAAGAAAGTGGGTGCTGAGCAGTTTTCCAGTACTGTCCACCTGAGTCCACGTGGCACTGTAAGAGCTTGGGGTTCTTTACAACTGAGCAGTCTAAAGTAATTTTGATGCAAGGCATAAATGGTTGAAAGTTAGTGAGTATGGTGGACAACTTCGAAAATGCTTTGAGAATGGAGCTGTTAGAAAATCATTCAGTGTGAAGGTGAATGGAAAGAAAGTACAGAGAAGGGAGAAATGGGTAGGTTCCTGTAAAAGAGCAGCTGAAATCTTAGAACAACAGTTCCCTCCCATTTTAACCCCCTCTCTTTTGCTAGGGTCTTAATACGTATTCAGCAAGTTAACAACATCAGGTCCTCTTTCACCTTGGCAGCACTATTGGTGATGCTATTATACAGCTCTATGGTTACTGATTCTTTTTTCCAACTGTTGCACACCAATATTTTTTTCCCATGTTGGTTATGCAGATTCTTCTGACCTTTAGAAATATGGCATTTCTGACTGCTGCAGTGGAAACCAGCCTTTCCATTTACATCTCTCCTGAATTCCCAGGGCATTGCTATGATATAGACTTTCTTTTGCTTCCAATATATTATCTTCTTGTAGAGTTAGCCCTCAGGAAAGCAGCATCTGGTACCAATTATTGTTCTTTAGCAGAGGTGGCTGAATCTCCTGCCATACAGCAGTGGAGGTCTAGAATTCCTTTACACTGCAGTGCATGGACACCATCAGGAAAGGCAGAAGCTTTTGGTGAGACAAGGGACATTGGCATGCTTCCCAGCACCTGTTGATAGCACAAAAGTGTATGTTACAGGCTGGGCTAGACAATCCCATGGTAAAGAAACACTATGAGGCTATTAAACACCCACTTTGAATTGCACCTTTGATCAAATTCCTAAGCAAAGGCAGCATAGCCATGTAGTTCTGTGTGTGTGCTTTCAAATTACATCCCCAGATGTATGAGATCTCTGGAGACCAGAAGGGATGTCATGCACACAATAGAGCTGGAAAAACCTTCTGTCTTAATGGTGTCCCATCAATTCTTATCTGATAATCTCTCCTTTTGAAGGTATGTGGAAAGCCAAAAATAAGAACAAAGCAAAGCATAGACATAGACTTGTCCTGACCTGTCTTCTAGACTGTATCTCTCTGGAGCCCTTCTTGCTTGCTATACTTGTCTTGCTGTGACCTCTCTCTCATCTTACTATCAAGCTCACTTGCTGGTGTGAGAAGCTGTCCCTCCTTTCCCTCTTTCCAGCCTCTCCTCCTGTTTGTAACAGCCTCCTCATGCTTGTCTGCCTTATCCACTTTGTCTTATATTTTCAGCAGAGATTAGAAATATCTTTTCTTCTGAGTCTCAAAGTTCTGAATTCCTCTATCTTCCTGCCACTGCTTATCTTGCTGCTTTATTTTTAAACTCTAATACACTCCAGGATGTGGTTGTCACAAGGGACACTTGAACAAAGTAAGAGTAGTGTAGCAACGTTCCAAAATTCTCAGTACAAGTGCTTTGTCAAAAGAAGAACATTGAAAGCATAAAAATACATATCCATATTTTTTAGTTGTTGAACAGTGACAACATATGATAGCAGAATGATTTTGGAGTGTGTTAACTGTATTCAACCCCTGTCTAAGATATCCACAGCTGCTTTCATGGTAAAATCCATCCAGTTCTCATCTGTCGTGTATTGTATCACTTGCAGTTCAAGACCTCTATGGGACTGAGAAGCTTGTAGTAGCTAATTGCAAGTAGTCTGGAAGGTAAAGGACTACTATTAGCACAGTCTTTCTATCTGCACAGATGAGATATCCAAGCAGAAAGAGGAAGTCTGACTTGTAGCTGGTAGCAGACTGGGGAAATGAACTCTGACTTCCCTGTCCCAGCTAGCAGTGAAGGCAGAGGACCATCCTTCCTCTCTCCTGTGGTTTGCTCCAAGTATATCTTGGAAGGTGTGAGAACAACTTTGCATTACCTAGTGAATAGATTCTTATATAGGTGCTCCAAAACCACTCTCAATGAATCTCTCGAACCCTTTGAGCTTAAAGAAAAGGCCCTGAAACACTCCAGTTTTCAGAGCCAAAAGAGAATTACCAGATCTTATTGTCATTCAGTGGGGGAGGTTGGAATCAAGTTGTCTCAGAGGCTTCTCAAAAGCTTGAGCCTAAAGTCTTGTACTGACAGCCTTGTGGCTTGGGAGCTCGTACTGAATGCAGACACAGGTACTTCCCACTTGAAACTTTCTGGTGGGTCCTTAAGATACTTTTGCATGTTTTACCTGAAACAGTGGGCTGTCGGGCATTGTCAGGGTAGCAACTAACAATTTCCTTTCTTACTGCTGCCTGCTTGGGATCATAAATTGCTGTATTCCAAACAAGGACCTGGTTCTCTGAGGTTATTTGTCTTTCTCTTTGGTTTGCTTAATTATACTTGCCCCAAAGACAGCTTTAAGATACATATCTAGCTTTTCAAATGATGCCCTTGCAGTCTGTGAAGTTCATTATCACCTTGCGGTGCCCATAACTGTTTTCAGGAACCTTGTTGTTTTTCTAGGGATTAGAGTATTAGTGTGCAATACACTGCCTCAGCTGGAAGTTGTTTACAAGACCATCTTACTGTCTCCCCTTTAAGACTTGTGCTCTTTGTGGGTTCATGTCTCTCCCCAGTTTAGAACAAACACAGGCATGATTACCTTCTTTATGGAAGCAAAACATTTTTTAAAATGTTAAACGTGGCAATTAGAGAATTGCAACAAAGTTGTGGCCTCTGTGGTGGCTGGTCACCTAAAAAGCACTTCCCTTGCACGGGGGGGAGGAGGATGCCCAGTGCCTGCTCCAAAACTGGCAGTTCTTATTCAAGCAAAAGGCAAGCTTCTACCTGATGAAGCTCTATATAACCCTTTAGAGCCAGGTTAGCTCTAAAAGTCACAAAATTTACATCTAATTCTGTATTATTCACCATATTACATCTAATGCTGCATGTATTTACTAGGAAATTAATTACGTTATTTTTTTCTGAACTGGTTGTATTTTAGGGACAGTAAGTTAACTCTTGTTGCTTTGCTGTAGGGGGAAAAATCAAAAGAGAAGGCATATGATTTCTGCTTCTTCTGAAATCTTTGTATTGTTATGCTGAATAGCTGCAAACGATTTGCATTACAATGGAGCATAAATAAGAGATGCCACCAACTAAAGTGTATGCTGAGCAAAATGCGGGGAGCTTTCAGTACAACCAAATCTAAGTATTTTGAGGTAAGATTGGACAGAACACAGGGGTGGGAATACAAGGTGCTGCTGCTTGGGTCTCAGACAAGCCCTGTGTTCAGCAGAAGTCCTAACTTTGAGATGCCCAGCTGATCTTGGTTTTCAATATAAGTAACATAATGTGTGTGGTATAGATGCCAAAATTGTCAGGCAAAGAGGCTAGGGGGGAAATATGAAACCCTGTAGAACAGGATTAGGCAGGATTAAAGTCTGAAGTGATCATACTGCACTGGGTAGTAGGTACTGCCACAGCCAACTCAATAAAACTCAGTGGGACACTTGACATTGCATGTTCAAGCAGCAAGTCATAAATCTACATTCATGTGAAATCTTCTGCACTCAGTCTGATGGGAACAGAAACACGACACAGCTTCAGGTGTTGGCTTAGGGGAATAAAGCACAGGTTGCTGCCTTGCAGGGACGGATCTCTGTGAGGAAAAATGGAAAGCAAGCTGAATGATATATGTAATTATGCTTGTTTGCAGGGCTGTGTAATTTCTACAAACCCACTGAGAATCCTTAAAACCTGAGATTAAAACCAGGTATAGAAATATTTTTAACAACAGTTGTCTATATATAATTATATATACATATATAGCAGTTGGTATAATAGTTGCCAGTTCAACAGTCCAAAGCACATAAGTATTTGCTTACCTTTTATAAATTAAGCCACATACTTAAGTGTGTTTTTGGACAAGGAAGTACTTAAGTATTTTGCTTAAATGTTGGGCTGAGTGGGGTCAGAATGAATTTGAATTCTTCTTGTCTCACTGTTGGTATGAAATCACTTACCTAAGAGCTGACCTGTGCTTTGAAGACCAGTCAGAAAGGTGGTATGGAGAAGATGTGTTCTTGCATCAACATCGTGTTTCATTAACTCAACATATGTGGTGCACGTGCTGCTGCTGACGGCACTTTGGCAGCATGGGAGGACAGGGCGCAGGGTCTGTGCGGCAGGGCTGGTTGCAGTCTGGAGCTCTTCGCTGAACCCAGTGTTCTTCAGGCTTTGGATCAAACAGATCTTTGAGCTGTTGCAGACGTCAGCTCTGCCAGCCCCTAACCATGAGGAAACTGTTTGCTAGGTCCAATATGAGTCATAGATGGGGAGGATATTTCTGGTTTCCAATTAAAAAAAAATAATGGTGAAGCTCATAATCATGAGCAAAAGGTCTCTGTGCTGTAATGGGAACCAGCTGGTGTGGTAGGCCATTTCAGAGTAAAATCTGTCTTTGTTCAAATTGTGGCCTCACCATTATCACGGTTGGAAACAATCCTTGGTGCTGACACAGTAATGACAGCTTCATGTTTTAGACACATCTAATGGCACTAAGTCCTGATCTTAGCCGGTATTTATCAAGATAAGTAAGCCAGTCAGGCAAGAGCATGGTGGGCTGACTGTATTCCTTTAGATAACGACGTGTGTATTTCCTCTCTTGGAAGAATAATGAACAGAATATGACTGTCAAAATATTCCTCTCTGGAGAGACTCCAAAATAACTGACACTTACATGAGCTCAGTGCCATCAGTGATGTGAACTTTCTTGCAAACCTGGAAGAAGTGGAGCTGTGGCCAAGAGATATGAAGGTTTCTCCTTAAAACAAACCAAAGCCTGGGAGAATAATTTTCTCACAACTCTCCATAGTTCTCACTTGCAATTTGACCTCTCCTGGGAATAGCTCCACTATCATGGTCACTAAATGAGATGGTATGGTATGTCTTTCAGGTCTTTTGAAGCTGATGGATGAGGTCCTGGTGATTTTGGTGAGGTTGGTCCTCACGCAGCATTGTCTTACAGTTGCCTTAGCTGAAACTTTCCGTAGAATTCTACGAACCAGCAGAGAATCAGGCCCTGCAAGTTCAACTTTACAACTCTTGGATTTTCCTCTTAATCAGACTGGAAAATAGCTCTGCTAATGACTTGTCTACAAAATAAAGTGAGTGCATGCACACAATCATGCAGAGCTTAATGTGTTCGTCTGGCATACCCCTTCTTCAGCTGTTTGCCTTTAAGAATTCTGGGAAACACATCTAACCAGCAAAGAGTTTGTTTCTAGAAGCTGTTGTTGTTTTAAGGAGGATCCATTAAAAAGGCATAGCTGGGAATTTGAAAGGCGTTATTTAGAGTGCTAGTGTGCTCCTGTCTAACCAAAAGAGAAGCGTGGCCGAGGTGGTTGGAGTTAGCTAGTGCTGCTTTGAGCTCGGAGAGAGCTAATGGCCCATGCCACACAGGATACAAGTCTCCTGTGACAGAAAAGTGTGCTGTAACGGTAGAGTAAGCTCCAGCAATGCTGCAGCACAGGTCAGAGCTGGAAAGCGTACATAAAGGGCTCTCCCTGTAGAACAGGTCAGGTCATGCTGCTGATTAAATGCGTCCTGCAAAGGTGTCATAACACTCTCCAGTCTGGGCAGCTGGGAAGTATGAGAGCAGGGTTTAGCAAGACTGGATTGAGGTGAGTTATTTGCTTTTCATTCTTTCAAATGTAGATTTGTCCCTGTTGAGTTAAGCTGTGATGAACTTTACTTTTTACTGTAGGCAAAGGGCTGACACTTGTGCTGATGAAGTGACTCCTGTATTTTTGCTGACCTCTGTTCTGTGCTATTCACTGAAGATTTCATGAATTTTCTGTATGGACAGCCAAGAAAATTCCTTGTTGCTGGGGACAGCAGGGTGGGAGGGTACTGTCAACTCTTCAGCTGCCAAGATCTCTCTTTTCCTGAGTGTTTCAGGGTCGTCTGGTGGATGCTATAGGTGATTGGGACTGTAGCATCTCTGATACAGGGTCTGCAGTGCATCCGGCTGCAAGATAGACAAAAGGATGCCTCCTACAGATCTTCACTGGAGTCAAGTAGAAAAGGTCTTTCAGTCTTTACAGCACTAACAGGGGGAATACTGGAATGCAAACTTATGCCCATGTTCTTTGAAACTAGGGTAAGATGCTAGTATAGGAATTGCTCTTTGTCAAATGTCCCATAGCTGCAGGTTTGAAGTGACAGCAGGGTACAGTGATCAGGACAGTGTTTGGAACGCAGGGATGACAGCTGGGTAAGGTGTTCAGGTGTTTGAGGAGGAGGCAGAGATCTGAACTCCCACTGAAAGCACGTCACCTTGTCCTTACCCACTGCATGTCATGGGGCTGCTCACTGGCGCTTGCACTACCGTGTTGGGTGGCGAAGCTGCCGGAGACAGGGCTGTCCTGCCTGCACCACGCAGCACCCAGGGCTCCTCATCTGCTCCCCCACTGTCAGCCTGGAATGAAAGCCGGCAGCAGGAGAAGTATTTCTTCATATCTGAAAAGCAATAAATAGTGTCACAGACAAGGCAAACAGGCATTAAAGAGTGGGTGAGAACAACCTCCCCCTACATTTTTCTTTGGTTTTTTTTAATGATATTGACAATGAAGTCCAACCCCTCCCTCCAAACAAACGTTTTTACATGCAGTGTTTTTACCAAGAAAGGATAGTAAAACATCAGCAGTAAAATAATATTTATAGAGCTATGTATTTGTGAAAGTGACTGTGGTTTTCTAGGTAAATAGTTGCTGGATTATTCAAGATACTCTGTATGTCTGTCAAAATCCTTGTGTCGTGGAATATTTCCCACACCGTTTCATAGAGAGCCTCTTTTTAAGTGCTGGTGGTAAAGCTGTAATGCTATGTTAGGTTTTTAATAGCTTGCAGAGGTCCCTGATTGATTTTTCACACCTTTATTTCCACAGCAATAAGGTTTTACATACTGAGATGTGGAAAGGAAAGGAAAAAAAAATAATCACAGGATGTTGAACACGTTTCAAAACCTGTGCCTAAATGTCTGTTCTTAAAAGGCTCTCAACCTGGGGGTGGTTAAACTAATTACATTAGCAGTACTTGAGGAGAGCTGGAAAGTTTGCACTTTCTCAAGGAGTGATCACTTCTTTTCCTCAAACATGAAGTAATTTGCACAAAAAAAACCTGAAAATCCGCTGCTAAACTGCATGCTGATTCCTGCAATATGGACGTTTCTCCTGGTGCTGTTTAACAGCAGCAGGAACTGCCCGTCCCAGTGTTTGTGGTGGGCCTGGGGTGGCCGGGACCCACTCGGCGCGGTGCCCATGTCCCACGCGGGGCAGTGCTGCCCGGCTGCAGTTTGGCCATGCCTTTGCCTCTTCATCAGCTTTAACACAGTTTACTGTAGCACTCCCTGTCTTGTCATCTCATGTTATTTCTGTGCCCTAGAAGAGCAGGGCAGAGATACAGGGATAATTGGTGTGTGGGAGAAAGGCTCTGGAAATGTGGGTTTCAGTCCGAGTGCTCTTGCTGTGCAACCTTTGCCGGCTCCAGCGGTGCTGTGCTTCACCGGCCGCTTGGGCTGGAAACTCCAGCTGCCAACCTGTCCCCTGCCTGGCTGCTGGCCGTCGGGTGCTGTATCACACAACAGAGTAGAAGAGAACA
This sequence comes from Falco peregrinus, assembly GCF_023634155.1. Lineage (NCBI taxonomy): Eukaryota > Metazoa > Chordata > Aves > Falconiformes > Falconidae > Falco > Falco peregrinus. The sequence continues at coordinate 85,776,657 of NC_073722.1, read as the reverse complement.
CCTGATGTGACACAAGTGACAATTATGACCCAGAACCTACCCTAGGAATTGTCGTTACAAGTTAAACTTCAAATATCTGCAAAGCCTTGATGAAGTTTAATGGGCTGTAGGCGGTTCCATCATTTACACAGCAAACATCATTATTGGGGATATTTCCTTCCATATCTCATAGCAGCTTGTCTAGAGGCTGGAGTCCAGCCTAGCTCTTTCAGAGCTTCTGAGTAAACAAACAAGCATGCATTCTACTTTAAAAAAAAAAAAAAAAAAAAAAAAAAAAAGACTAGCAATTAAAAAAGACATCTTGCATTGTACAAACAGGAGGGATTATAAAACACACTTTGCAGGGAGTCAGTGGAAATGCATTCAGTCTAGTTTATAATCACAGCACAATGAAATACCCTGAACATAAATAGCAAGAAATCAATTTTCTTTAGAAAAAGTAAAATAAAGAACATTAAATGATCATTTGACTAGATAACTGCAGTTTACTCGGTGGTATAACTGTCAGCTTGCCTGTGCACAATAATGGAATTAATGCAGAGGGGGTATGGTTTAGATGTCTCCTTCTTTACAGTGACAATAACTCCCTTGTTTTCTCTAGTGAGTAGATGTTTATATTCTAATTTTGTCTCTGCAGGCTACACAGAGCCTTAAACTTGCAAAAGGGATTTGTGAGCAGCTTGCTTGTCAAGAACAAATACTAGTCAAAAGAAATGCATGGCTTACTGACCTTGAGTTCACTGAACCTTCATCTCGATGCTTCCGCACCACTAAGGAATTGGCTTCTCCGAAAATTAAAGTTCCCAGATTAGAATAGAAGCTTTGACAAAGGACCTGTATGGCTTTACAAATACACATAGATTAGAGGACTTTAAAGGAGCTTTGTTAGAACAGTGGGATTATGAAAAGCAAATGTTTGAGAGGTAAGAAACCAACTGAGGTCAAAGTTGATGAAAACCAGACTTTTGAAAATATGGAATTTCTTATTTGCATTTTGGCTAAAAATCTTCACTCTTTGTCCTTATCTGTTACGTTATTCATCTGGAGATACAGTGACAGTATCTGGCTGCCCTAGTGGTCTTGTCAAGATGATGAAATGCTGTGGAAAGAGATGATGACTTTCACAAAGACCTCAGTTTTGGTGTGTGCTCAGTGCTTATCTTGTGATATCTTATTCAGATTGGTTTGTTACATCTTCCAAGTTTTGGTAAGTTTTTAAGGAAGCTTGCAGAAATATGTCAAATTCAAACTGTTTTAATATCTGTGTTTAATAACTACATAGCTGTGCCATCTCTTTTTTTTTTTTCTGAAGAAACATCTCTCAAAAAATCACCCCAAAGGTTTCCATGCAGTGTTAGGGCTAAATGAAACTTTAATAACTTTAGCTTGGTTCTCAAACTTCTTGAAGTGCCTCTTTCCAAGGCACAAATACAAGACTCAATGCTAAGATGAAAATTATGACAGCAGTGGTTCCTATACAGAACTGTACGAAGGAAATGCGTACTTTCACTGCAGAACAATGCATTTTTGCACATGTCTGTGATGTGAATGTGTTAAATACTTCTGTTAGGTGTATACATGTCTCCAAAATCAGATAGAATTTTATTTAGAAGTATATACATAATAAAATTGCATGTGCTTTTCATGCGCTCGGGAAACATCTTCTGTGTGGATTGTAGTTAACTTAAAAAAAAAAAAACACCAAACTACATTGGATCCAAGGTTATAACTCCTATAGATTTTACCTGTTTAATTACAAAGATATTTGTTTGATGAGAAGACTTGGAAAACTGAGAAAACTTGTTTTGCTTACCCCATAATTTGCAGTTTGCTTTGATGATAGTATGTCATAATTCCTCCTGGGTGCCAGTCAAAACAAAGACTTTGCCCTGTACACAAGCAGTTCTTGTTTGGATGGTTTTGGTATTTTGAAATGTGGAGTAAAATCCAAGGCAGATTATTTCCCTTCCTGTAGCTGAATAAGAATAAGGCTGAAAGTGTGAAGAATCTTTAAGATTAAAGTACCAGAGAATTCGATCCTCTTAACACAGTGCCACTGTGATGCTGTGCTGTATCATGGGTAGTTTAAAAGCAAAAGTAGGAGGGAAAAAAGTAAATTGAAACCTTTCAAACTGTCAGCTTTTGCTGAAAGAGGGTTCTTCAAATGTTGTTAGCAATGAAACTTGATGGAAAATATTTCTTTAATGTTTTGAAGCTTCTAAAGTTAGAGTACATGTTGGATGCATGCTTGTTTTCATATTTCTTTTTCTACTCCCTTAGCCCATTTACTTGAATTAATATGGTACGGGATTTTTTGCCATATATCAGGTGTTTTTTGTAATGGTACTGTTGCATTATGTCACTTAAACTACAGTTGTTGCACTTACGTGTACTCACTGCTATTTTTCTGGCTAGAAGAAAGCTTCAATTTGTCTTTTGAAGCTTAGATGGATGAACAAAACAAAGTATTCCATGAAATTATATATATATATATGTGTATATATATATAAAAAAAAGACAGTCAATATTGTAAAATACCATACCATTTACACTACTTGCTCATGGCTTAGGTTCACTGATGTAGCTGACTGTTGTCCTTCTTTATATTCCTGCTGGAGAATCAGTTGGTTGAGCCTGAGATTATGTTTGTGTTCAAAGACAAGCTCAATGTTTCTGATTTGGGATATGAGTTGCCAGGGGGAATATGCAGAGCTGCAAACTTGGAGACCAGCCGTGTGCTGCTTGTCTGTGTCAATAAACTACTGCAGTCCTGGGTCAGTACGCTGGCTCCAGCGGTGACAGGAGTGGGTTGTAGAAGAGGAAGCAGGTCAGGGTCTTTGCACTACAGTCTGTTGCCTTGTTGCAGCTTTCCTCAGCCAGAAGTTGAAGGTTATATGTCATACCTTGAAAAGCCCGTTACTTCATTTGTCTTTTCTTGTCTGTAACATGGGAACAACTTTTTATTTTCAGAATTGGTTTGAGATCAGTGGATGAAAAGGCTTCATAGTTGTGATTAGCTATCCTTGTAGTGAATCTGTTTTAGACACTACTGAATCAAAACCATCCAATCTCCTGCTTGCTCACTCTTGAGTTCAGAAATTGTTGAGAATTTAATTTTTAGGCTGAGGTAGTTTTACAGCTGTCTAGTAATCTGAACTAAGATTGTCTAACATGTCTCAAGTAGAAGAGACAAGAAGAAGAATAGTGAATAGCCTCAGACAAGGCACACAATGTGGTTTCCAGCAACGTTCCCGAAGTGCCTTGGGAGAGTTAACCATATCCCTGCAGCACCACTTGCTATCAAACCGCTATTTGTCATGCATTCATGAAGGGACTACACCCACCACAGAAGTGGTAAACATGGGAGAGCATCAGCATGTACAGTGCTTTCCTGGTGATCATCCAACTGCTGGTGTACCCAGAGCTGTGCAGGTTGCTTTGTAAGGCAGATGATGCTAGCTGGAGGTTGAAAGTACATCAAAAGCAATGCAAGTGCAAGCTTATTTAATAATGCAAGCGGAGGGCAAATCCCAGATCCCAGGAGCTGTTAAAAATACCAGCACAGAAGAAGCTTTTCTGTTGGCCATTTTCCTTTGGGACCATTGTCAGCCCCAGATCAGTATATTATTTTTTCCCCCCCCTAGAGCTGTAGATTGGGTTTCAAATGGGCAACAGCTCTATTTTAAAGATAGCACAGTCTCCAGTCAGATGACGGTGGGCGCACAAAGAAGCCAGCTGCAGGTCGGGCTGCCCCTGGTACGCAGGTGCTGCAAAGGCAGGCTGGCTGTGAAGTTTTCAACCAGGCAGGGGTGAAAAAAGGTCAAGAAGAATCTCGCTGTTCCCAGTGTCTGTCAGTAAGTAATCATGCAGATAAAAATCACACCACTCCCTCAGCTCAACAAAAAATTTCTTTCTCTATCTATATATCCATATAACATTACAATACAAGCCTCGGGGCATCTCTTGTCCTTATCTAAACAAAAGTCTTCTCTGAAAACCTTAGTCATGCAAGTTATGGCATGAAATCACCCTTTCAGCAGAAAAATGGTAATTTTGCATTTGGAGTCAAAGGAGGACTGGCTTGGTGTACAAAGCTATTATGTTTTTCAGATCCAATCACCCTTAGTAATTTGGGAGCAACTCACAGATCAGTCTATAAGGGGTTTTTTTCAGTGCAGGTATATATCCTGCTGAAGCTGTACCTGGATTTTTCTTTGGGTCTTACTGGCATATAAATTCTCTATAGAGTTATCTGCCTTCTCTGTGGAAGGTGTAAAAAAAATGACAGGCAAAAGAAACTAAATGGGAATGACCCGCAAATAAATGCAAGCCTGCAACACAGGATTGTTGTAGTGTGAATTAAAGTGAGGAGGAGAGAAGGGGTGTTCTGGAGAAGAGCAGGAGCTTTGCGTAGGGCACGTGTGTTGGTGCAGTTTTTGTGAAAGTGCTTACAGTTGTCATGGTGGGTAACTTACAAATGGGAAAACAGTTGCATGTGACTGTCAGTTGCCACCTTTTTGTTTTGCAGATTTCGTGCAGAGGAACAGATGTAGCTTCCTTCTATGGCGTGTTCGGTGACTCTTCTGCTCCTTGATCCTAGTTGTCTCTGGGCCAACACACAGAATATTTTTGCAAACCAGGAGGAGGAGGAGGAGGGAGCTGTGTGCCCTATTTGGGCAGTGTCTGCATTGGTTCTAGGTGGGCTGTGGAGGATGCAGGTAGGTAAGCAGATACAGCTATCTCCTGGGAAACAAATCTCTGTGTGAGAATCCTTTTCCAGCAGAGAAACAAACCTCTGTGGGTTCCTCAGTTTATGTAGCATTAACTTGCACAGTTCACATTGAAAAGGATGTTAAAACAGTTCTTAAAAATAATCATATATAATGATTCTTTTCTCTGTCTTGATGCTTTAAAAGTAATTTATTTGTCCTTATTAGTTCAGGCACAACATGGAACTGGGCTGAATCTCCCTTTAAATAATCCTGCTCTCAGCTGGTTGCATTGTTCACCCCAGTCTGTGTGTGAGTGGCAGTTTAAAGGCTTGGTTTCCCCTTCCTGACAGAATTTTAAATGAAGCCTGGAGCAGCCTTCTCCCCATGCGGGTGGTGGGATGCTGGGCAGAGGCGGCCAGGCTCCATCCCAGGGGTGGCTGTCCTCCACAGAGGTGGCTGGCTGCAGGAAGGGGGCTGTGCCGAGGGCTTGCTCCCAGGGGAGAAGGAGAAACCCCATCTGGCTGGCTGGGAAAGAGAAGGAAAACAGTGCATGACCTACAGGGTGGCTGTTGTAATGTTGTAATGGCTTTTTTACTTTTTTCTCTTCCTAATACTTCTGCAGTGTGCATTACTCCATGGAAGAGAGCCTATAGTATTGGCTCCCTCCCTGCTCCAGACAGATGGTAACTGGTAAGCCTTGATTTCTTTCCTTAATTATAGTGTCTCAGCGCAAAACTTCAAGAAGATCTTTAAAATGCTGCTGATTATTAAGAACTGCACTCTCTGCTTGCAATGTTATTTCTTGCCATTACCTCTGCCTTGCTTTTTTTCCTTCTTGGAGAGGTGAAAAGCAAGCTTTTGTAGTTTTGCTCTTTAGATTTTAAAACAATATTATGTTGTTTCTGCTTTAGTTTTAAATGTTTACGTTCCCTCTTACTTGAGACCTGGTCCCTTGTCCTCTCCTGCAATCCCCAAATGCTTGGGGGTTTTGAAAGTACTGTTCATACTTCTCACTTCACAGTTTATGATGCTGGGCAGTGATGCATTTAGATTATCACAGCATGGGTAAAATAATACTCACTTCTTCACTTACATCCTATTACTGCACCTCAGAGAGCCCCATCACTTAGATTACTCAGGGGAAAGTCAATGACATACAGTCTTTTGGTTTAAAATACACACTACTGTGTAGAGATTTAAAAGATATCCTAATTTATTTTGAAATGTCCCATAATGTGCTGGTACTTTTTTGATTGTTTTATTAGACTGTGATTTTTCCATCTAGCTTCTATTCCCAAAACCTACCAAATGATCATTATTTACTTTGGACATCTGTTAAATGCTGAGCTGTCTGGGGAACAAAGTGAAGGAGCTGCAGTCCTGATGGGAATATTGAAGGAGAGCAGTGAAACAGACTGATCTCCCAACAATTGGGTAATTTGAACCACACAGCCTTACTGCAATTCCTCTAGCTTGCATGGGTTTTGCACATGAATGTGTGATATCTGAATGTGTTATGATTAGCTGCTGTTATTAAATATATTTATCTTGTTTAAGAGCACCTCAAGCCTTTCCCTTTCAGATCTATTACTTTGCTTTTGTTCAATTAGAACAAATCTGGAGCGTGAGCAGGAGCACTGACAGGATGCTGGGACCTGTTAAGATTCCCCCACCCACAAATGCTGAGATATTTCTGTTTTCAGATGTCACTATTAGTGTATTCTCAGTTCTCTTTCCCCCCACCACCAGTTGCAACCAGGACTAAAAAGATTTTTTTGATTCTTTCCTCGCAGTTGAAGCAAACCCTGCTGCATTTTAGCTTCCTCCTGCAGGACAGATTTATTCACTGTGGTTACCCTGTGGTTGCCACATGTTAGTTACATTAAAGGCACTGCTCCCTAATCTAATGAAACAGAAATCCATGAGATGTATAAAAGCATTGTACTATTCTCTTATTTTCAAGGACATTTCCTGTTCTCCCCTCTCCCCCCTCACTAATTTCATGAATATGGATTCAGTCTGTTTGAAGGGAGCTTTCAAGCAGTGTATGTCAGGCTAGGTTGTTAAAATATAATCCACCCTGTTTGGCTTTCAGCAGTTGGATAACCAGGAGCACGGAGGTGATATTCTTGTTTGAAGAAGAATGATAGGTATTTATCTATGAAGTACAAGTCAGTATCTAGGGTTCTTAATTGTTTGATGGCATTGCAAAAGCACACTGTGAGTCAATAGAAGTTTTACCTGAGTAAAGATGATCAAAATCCTTACAAAAAGGTGCTCTAAGGGTGGTGTTGTTTAATACCATTAAATACACAGCCAGAGATACTGGGATCCGCTCTGTTTGTCTATTTGTGTCTGAAGAACAAACTATAACCTGAATAGGGGTTTAGAAAAAAGTATTCAAGGCAAGTCCTAAATGCATTAGAACATCAATCCTCACAAAGTATCTAAGAAGCAGCAGATGTTTAGACACTTATTTCAGCCACAAAACAAGCAGCGTTGTATCTCAGACTTGAAATGGTCTATGTTCTGCTTTTACATTTATAAGTTTTGCTATTGTCATAATAGGAAGTCTAAGAGCACACAGGGAGGAAAAAAATTTTTTGCTTATCATTTTTCAAGTGAAAGGATTACTTGTGTAGGAGTGCTCAAATGACTGAGAGAGCGGGGAACTGGAGATGGGAGTGCTGGCTCCCTCTGCTCTAACTCTTCATTGAGTCAGATCATTTTGTATCTGGACTTAAGCGTAAGGTTTAGTCAGAGATGACAGCAGCAGAACTCCTTCATGAGTCATCTACTTAATCCTGCTCTAGACAGAGGGCTCTTCCTTTTGCTTTATTAGTCAGTCTTTTAGCTCCATTGTCTCTTGCTGTTGGATGTGTTGGTTGTTGTTCGTTGGGTGTTGTGTTGTTTTTTTTCAGTCTAAATTAGGTTCTGTTTCTGTGCTTTCGTTTTCAGGCATTGCAAGGGTTTTCTGCCTCTGCCGGTCAACGCTGGCTTGTGCCATACCCAAGCAGATTACTTCCAGTCCTAAAGGAGAAACTGTCCAGGTTTCCCATGAAGAAGCTGATCGAATCCATTTGAGCTGGTAAAAGACTTCTGTGAGCTTTGAGGTGAACTAGACTGTGCCTTACAAGTAACACATGTAATTTTTATAGAAAGGCAACAATATTTTAAAGTGAGGATGATATCTAGAGGTCTGTAGGTCTGTGACCCAAGAGAAGCTCTCCTGGTAGCTGCTAGAAATTTCCATAATGAAATCCCAAACCCTGTGAGATATTCCAGGCTTTGCTGCCAACCTGAAACCTGAGTTAGGGTTATGGAGATCTATGAAACTTTCAAGAGAACCATGGCCAGTTTTAGGTTTCAGCTGAGTTTCGCAGTGGTGCCATAGGTTCATTTAAGTGCTGAATATGCCAAAATGAGCTCCTCTCCTTCCATGTGAATGTTAATTTAGTACACTTTGTTTAGCTGTGATGGCAACACAGTTTTTGGAAACATTCTGTGTGCATTAGTCATCAATATCTGAGCGATGTTTCTATTGTGCTCATCTGCCAATGGTCCTAAAAAGCATCAGCAATTCATCTATTCCAGCTGGGACAAGAAAGACTGACAAACTGCAGTACTGCATTGAAAAGCAACTAAAAATGGAATCATAGGGCATGTTTATTGTATTTTCATGACTGCAGCAGTTAGGGATTGATTTTCTAGCATACTGCAGCATTTGGGATTACCACTGTGGGCTGTCCTATTTCATCCCACGGGATGACTCAGTCGGAAGTCTACTCTTTTGCAGCCCATGTGGAGGATCAGCCTCTGATAGTTGTACTGATGAGGGGGGGAGAGAGCTATATTCACATCCAGCTACCTGGCATGGTGCTAGCTTTACTTAGCCTGGTGCTAGGATGACAATCCTCAGTAAAGTTGAGGAGTTAGCATGTGTAGCCCACAACACTTACAGAATCAGGCTAAGAAGATCATGTCAGGAAGAAGGATGAACTCACAATTAACATCCTGAGCTAGAACCTCACTAAATCCGAGTTTGACTTCTGCTTTGAGATCCTTGCCTGATCTTGTGCTCAAGGTGGTTCCAGAGGTTTAGTTTCCATCTGCAGGGTGGAAATACTGTTTCTCCATCTGCCTGCCCTTTGTTTCTCTACATAAGCGATGAGTTGGGAGAGGTCTCACAAAGCTAACTTCAGCTGAGTAAGACTAGTTTTTGCAGTATCTGTATCTAACAGGCTCTTCCAGGGGCTGAATCAGAGATGCTAAACTGCAATTCCAGCTCTGAATTGCTATGTTTAAAGCTAGTCTTTGTGAATTCCCCTTTTTCTATCCCACTTACACAGAATGCCCTGTCCTGCAGGGTTTTGAATGCTATTGCATTTTTGCTATCTGTTTTCAAGACAAGTCACCTTGGAGAGGGGCAACTCTCTTCCCCACTGCAGCCTGTGCCCTGTCTGGTGCTCCTACACTCATGTCTCTGCTGCTGATGCTCCTGAGCACCTGCCCAAAGATGAGTTATCTGTAATTTGTCAAGAGTAAAACAAGGAATAAGAAAATTCTGCAGAGCAATGATAGCCTGCACCTCCTCCTGGGTAGAATTGCCCTAGCTGGCTGCTCCATCATATGCTTATGAGGAGGGGGGCTGAGACTGTGGGAGGTTTTTAAGGTCAGCACCATCTATTCAGAACAAGAATAGGAGGTCTGACCTTTTTCAAATGGTAAGCTTTGTCAGTGCTCCCATTGGGATTTTTCCCCAGGTGACTGTTTAAATGTCACTTGTGGTAAACCAGGGGATTAGAAGCACTACGAACTTCCCTTTCTCCTTCATGAGGAAGCACTGAGAGCTTCTAATGAGGTTATATGTTTTCCTAAAGTTGAAAACATCAGATAAGTGAATAGAAATGTATTTTTCATATCATGTCTGTTTTGTAAAAGCTATAGTTCTTGAAGATGTCTGTTTCTTTAGCAATGCCAACCCCCCCCCCCCAACAAAACCAAAAAAACCAACCAACCAATGCAACAAACCTGTATAGCTACAATTAACACTGCAGCAATAACTCAGTGGCATACATTCCTTGTGTTTATTGATTAGTGAACAAGCCCCCTGGGGTTTACATTGCTTCCAACACATTTGGTTCCAGCTGAATACCTGCAGTGTGCATTGATCTAAGCGTGTGATTTCTCCTAAATATCAGCCATCCTGTCCTGTTGCATCACAGCTGTATATGTGCTATTGTAGCTGTGCAAAACCAAGTGGCTGAAAATGAAAAATCACCATGTGAAAAATGAAAGGGCACCTGTTCCAGTCTCTGTTGACATCCATGAGCCCTCTCTGTCACATTGAGGTTACACCTGCATAATTCACTTGGCTTCAATAGAGCGACTTCTGATTTATATTTGCATGTGTGAGAAGAAAATCAAGTCCCTCAGGGGATACGGCAGATCAGTGCTTCAAAGAATCAGGTCCCTGCTGAAGAAAAGGACCAGATACCAACATTCAAAGTGAATGGACGCTTATTTCTTTACAGCTTTTGTTTTCTTTGTGAGCATGACCTACAGATCATTGCTCAGGCATTTCCAGCATAGGTGTGGCTGCAGTGATTACTGCTTATTCTTTTGAAGCAACCTGCACTTACAAAACAGAGCAGGATATGAAAGCAGATGAACATGCTGTTTAAAAGGACCCAATGTGACCAGCTGGAGTTCAGTGGTTAGGAACAGTGGGATGAGGTGCTTGGCAAGACAAGGGCTTCAGCATATGCTGTACTTGGTGGGTTACTGGAAGGTGTGGGTGCCTGCTCCGAGCACCCTGCTGTGGCTCAGCACACTGGCTGAGCAAGTGCTTTACACTGATGCTTGAAGGGACAGTGCAGGTGGTGAAGACAGAGGCAAGAGGAGGATGGAATCAAAGGAGAAGGAAGGCTAGCAGAAGAGCTGTGCTAGTGCTTGTAGGAGTAATGAGCTGGATTTGTTTCAGCTCATCAGTCTCTAATCTATTTTAAAGTTGATATTAAAGTATGAAATAGCAAGGAGGATGGAGATACAGACAAACTTTCAAACCAGTGTTGAGATGCAGGCTAATTCTGCATTTCTATTCATAGTTCTATAGCAGAAAAAGCACAGGCTGCATGTGGAAGAGCGAGAAGAGGCTGGTAAGCAAACCAGGGAGCACTAATCCATCAGTAATGGGGAATTTCTTCTTTCAGTTGCATATTGTGTTGGTCCTAACCAAGCTTAAAGATTCCCTATGCACTGTGGTGCCTTTGCTTTCATCTGCCATGGCCTCAGCCCAGACTGGCTAAGAAGGGTCACGTTGCAAGGACCTGGCTGTGCTGCTCTGGATGTGAAGTGGACCAGTGGGTCCTATTAACTGCAGAGCTGCTTCTTCAGGGCTCCAGTACTTGAGCTGCCCTTGTTATAGCCCAACAGGGATGAGGTATTCATAGCTCAAGTTGTTTCCCAACGCTACTTTTCTATAACTTAAGAAAAAGTGTCCCTCTCTCTTTGCTTTTGGGGGCATGGTCTCACCATGACTGTTTTCTGTGAAGACCTGAAGAAATGTCTTTACTTTTTCTCAAATGCAGCTTTTCTTTATCTTGTGCTAATTTTTAGTGAATACTGCAGCAGCAATAGTGAAGAAGGCTGTGGCAGGACTGCAGATGAGGGTCTGAGGATGAGACTTTGGTGTCGGGAGGCCTGGATGCAGAAAGCAAGGGGGGTTTTACCCTGAGCTTGCTCAGCCCTGCTCACTCAGAGCAATCACAGCTGTTGGATTGTGGAACAAGAAGCAGTCTCCAAGGTTCATTAGGCCCTCGCCTATTAAGGGCTTTAAAAACTAGGGTCAGGACCTTGAAACAGATCTGCAGGCTGGGAGAGACCGGAGTATGTGTGCTATCTATGCAGTGAGGGGAGCGGTTTTGGTTCAGCTCCAAGTGGATCAGTGCCTGTGGTACAAAACCACCTGGAATTAATTGAAAACACTGGTGGCCATTTTCAGCAGAGGCAGAAGAAGGCTGAGAGACTGGGAACACATTGCCCTTATCCCCTGGTTGCACTGGTGGAGGCATGTGTGGGAGGTTTATGCTGACGCTTCCCACACTGTGTGTGCTTTGTGAACTTTCACTTCCAGGGCTGTCAAGACAAAGTCTTTCAATTACAGCCATGTTTTATTTTCTTGTAATAGAGCTGCACACATTTATTTTCACTCTAACCATACTGTCCCAACAAGAAGGCACAGCGTAGAATGACAAGAGCTTCTTACATTCAGATGCTGCTTTTCTGCTCTTGCATATCTCTTTCTTTTTCCATAGGCCACATGGATTGCAGAGTCATTGTGTGGAATACAAGACTTGCCTTCTCAAACCCATGGAGATGAAGCCAATCAGAAAACTACCAGGTTTGGCCAGGATTTCCAGGTGAATTCCAAATGTCATTAGAAAGATTTATTGGTTCGTATCTGATGAACAGTGTCCTTTGTTTCCTTTCTGTTCTTTGGCTTATGAATAGGAAAGAATACTTGTTCACAGCTGATGACTTTTGGTGGTCCCTTAAGGAAGGCTCCATGTTTTTTGCTGATGAGGCCACTGATATTTTCGCATATGGAACAAAGTCAGGATGATCTGGGTATTTATAAATGTAATCAAAGAGAATTATCCAGATATCCTGTACTTCATTTGACAAGTATAACTAAGTACAAATAATAAAATCAATACATCGCAGCATTGATTTTTGTTGGCCTCAGAATCTTGGAGGAGATAAGGCACTTCCTGCTCCAGGAGAGAGTCATGGCTGGAAACCAGGTGGGACTATAGCTGCAAGTCTGAGGGGTGTAAGGCGGAGAAAGGATGCTTTAGTCAACGTGTAAGAGGAATTGATTGCAACTTGCATTAGAAAACTAAATCTAAGAGTGAAGACTGACCTGTGCTGAGATGTAACTGCTGTTGCGTTGTGTGCCTTGGTGAGAGGGAGAGATGTGGCAAAGCAGGGGTTATCATGCCAGTGGCAGGAGAAGGAAGCCTCCGTCAGCAGACTGTTGATGGCCGTGGGAAGTCTGTTCTGCCCCAGATCTTTAGTTCTTTGGCCTAGTCTGTCCTCCCAGCATCTCCTCTGTCTTTATGTCAGGTCACGTTGTTCCTGCAAGAGAACTTCGACCTTATCTCTGTGGGGCTGAGCCTTTCCTCTCTGCCCACCACCTTTGGCAGTTCTTCCAGAACAGCCCTGGTACCACTGAACTTTCTGACAGGGACAGGGAGATCTCTTGTCTCCCAGTGCAGCCACTTTTCCCAGCACTAATGCTCCTGTTTCAATTAGTTCAGATTTTCTCGTGTAAAGTAGGATGATATCTGGATGAAATCTGGGACTGCAGCTCATACATATACAGATATAGCTGCTGGACCAGTAATTCTTCTGCCTCCTTTTCAGCTTATAAGATGTAGCTCTAAATTGAATCTCAGGGAAATTCAGAGTTCCAGGTCCAAGAAGTAGGGTAATAATTTGGAATTGGTTTTTCTTCTGTTTTGTGTTGTTCCACCCAGGTGTGGTGGTTTTCTCCTCACTGCAGAGGAGGTAGGGGCTATGTTCTTCAAGGGGAAATTCCAGTTTGGGGTAATGCAAATAAAAACACCATGTGTGTCCTTTTTCATTCAAATTACATACAAAAAAATTGGTGATACGAGACATGAGCAAAGGCAGAACAGAGCCTGGAGTCTTTAATCTTTAAAATCTATTTTACATGATTAAAAGGATCCTGCCTGGAGAAAAGCAAGACTGGCTATTTATATCTCCATTCTTTTCCCCACTGCCCCCCCTCCCCCTTTTTTTCCCAGAAAATACTGCACAGTCTTTCACATCTGAAAGACCACGGCTGGCTGCCATTAATTTTAATGCTAAATCCTCATCAGCATTTCAAAACATTATGAAAATGTCTAAGAAACTGTCTTCTAGTAGCTTGAAAATATCGCAGGCAGCAACCTAAATAATACTGTAGGTACCCTGATAAGTACAAGAGCACATGCTGGAAAGGAAAAGAGAGAAATAAAAGGCTTTAGAGCAACGAGCAAACGTCAGTTCTACAAAGCAGGCATAAACGGATTGCAGGACTTCATGGACGCTGAGAGTTTGAATTACTGAGCTACACCTCACTTACAGAAAATGTGGTTTTCTTTTTTAGAGAACACATCAGATGTTGCATGCTACTGTTTGCTGTGCAGTCTGCTTGGTGGACAAGTACGTAACCTTACATGTAGGGTTCTGTTTAGGCTGACAAATGCAATTAAATGAATGGAATATGGCCAGGACCCCAATATTAGTGCTCTGTTACGTGGAATTGGTGGCGTGATAGATGCTGATTAAATTGAAATCAGTGATCATAGGTTAAACAGATGATGACTGATCACAGCAGTTCTCCTTCAGCAAAGCATTAAAGCTGTCCTAAACTTAAATACATGTTTTTAAGTTCTGCCTAAAATTGAGCATGTGCTTAAGTAATTTCCTGCTTAGGGAAGGGCTGGACCATGCATTTTCAAGTTTATTTTTTTAATTGGGAATATCCATGCTTACCTAGTTCTCTATGGATAGGTTTCATCGAGACAGTTATGCCTATGCCAAATTTCAGTGGGGTTTCAGGACATGCTATTGCTGTCTCACGCTCGTTTGTATTTATAGTGCTCCAGCAGGCTCGGGGAACTATATAAGGCTTTCAGAAGCTCATGCTATTTCTGCTTTCATTGATGATGCTTTCACTGAAGCTCTACCCTGCAATGGATTGGCAGCAGAGGGCTGATGAGTGGTCCTTCTCCTTTGGTAGTAAATGGGATGTTGCCAGCTGAGGATGATTATGCATATCAATAGTTTTGCAATAGTGATGGTTTTTTTCTTTGGTGAGTATTTTTAAATATTGCTAAGTCTTTCTGCGTTTGTAAGAATTAAAGTTAATTTTTTACCCTTCACTTTTAAAGAGATCTACAAACCTATAGCCTCATTTTAATAATAATTAAAAAAAAAAAAAAGACAGGGGAAAATAAACATTGTTTTTCCCAGTTCACATAGAACATAGCTCCAAGCAAATAGTCAAAATCTCAGCTTTGGTGGGAAATCCTAGGGTGTGGGGGGAAAATGTAGAGTCAAAAATGAAGGCAGAGGTAGGAAACTTTCATCAGCCCCTGTGCTGCTTTTTCTCTTTGATTAAACATCAGGTTTAAGTATCATCAACAACGTGAATTCTGAAGAATACAAGAGAATGCACTTCAGGTTAGAAAGCTTGTCTTTTATTCAGGTATTAAAAAAAAAAAAAAAAAGAAGCCACTAGACTATTATTGAAATAAATCACTGAGAGGGTTAGAGAGTGGCTGGAGGTGCACACTACATTTTTCATTGCCAGCTCCTTGTAGCCAAGGTACGTTGTCAAGCCTAACCTTGGAAAAGCACTTCTCTCTCTTCTCCCTGCATAGCTCTCCATGGTGACATCATTAATGTTGATGGCTATAATTGACCACAAAGAGCAGACCTTTAGTCCCTACCTGATCTTTTGGAGTGTTTATACACTGCTAGCCTGACCACACAGCAGACTAATGAGCATTACACTTGACAAATATTGTCATGCCTAAACAGGAGATAGTGATTCTGCTAAGACAAGCAGCAAGCCTGGGGGCATGTCATGCTCAAATAGGAAAGTTAAGAATTAATATTAATTCTCTTCCACTCACCAGGGGCCTGATCCAGATCCCTAATGTCAGTTAAGTCTTTCCACTGTGAGCTTTTCAAGTCTTCTATGAAGCAGTCCTTTAAAATACAATACAACCAAATAGTATAATAATTAATTTGACAGTAGTAACAGATGGTGCAAACTGCTTTTTAACTATGATCAAGACTGTTCCAGTAGCTGGAGGAGGTACTGATTTGAGATTACAAAGTCCAGGTCCTAATTTCTTCTAGATTTAAGTATCTGGAGTCTTGATACATGTTTGATAGCACTCCAGATCTTGTATGCTAGAACAAAACGGGTGAGCAATTTAGAAGAAATGAGAACTTCTGATTCTTATTTGCATTTAGGCTGTCATGTAAAGCTCTGCATGGCTGCTGCATACCGTATGCATGCAGAGCTTTGGGGGAAACTTCCCTCTGCCCCACACCAAGCCTGCTTATAAATCCCAGGGAACTGTATCACCCGTGTTGCTGAGTTGCCCTCTCCATGCTACGTGTGTGCGTTTTTCTTGATTATAACCAACATCTGAAGTTCTAATGACTTCCTGAGGTTCTCTTTCTAGATGCTATAATTTATTTTTATTTTGTATAATTTAAAATAGGGAGCAACTCTTGTGAAATGAATGGGATTACAAATTATGCTTGTGTCTAAATATCTCTTTGGTCTGTTTATCTGGTGTCTAGGCTTCACTGTGGATTTTTTGTGTGTCATAACTTGCCATTTTTTTTTTGAGGTTTACTAAACTGCTGTCTCATTTTTTTTCTGACAGAATCCTTGATATTGGGTACAGTCAGATATTCCTGAAGTTTTAGGCTAAGTTGAATAACTGCAAGACAGCAGAAGGCTGTGGTGCTAAACAGAGGGGGCAGCCAGGTTTCCAGCCTGCTGCTGAGAGCTGGATCTGCCACGCTGGTGTTTGCTTTTTGCTTTGCAAATTTGCTTGTGCTGGGAAAGCTTCTGACTTGACTTTGTCGAATGGCTGAGTCAGCTGGATTTTCTGGGGTTCTCTCCTGGTCCATTCTCCTCTCCCTGGCCCTGGGCTGGTGTGTGTGCCTGCACCTGGGATCAGCGTTGCCTGACCGTGTTATTTTAAGTACATAGGTCTGTGCACTGTACAGATCTCAGTTCTGTGTTGTATCTCCTCTCCTCTGGGTCTGAAGCACACCCCTGCAAGCTCATGTGAGAGCTGACTCCTGCGTGTGTGCTGGCTGCGGCTGGAGGTCAGGTGCTCGCTCGGCACTTTGGGCGCACGCTGCCTTTGAGGGCTGCCTTTGGGCAAGGACCGGAGCAGCGTTTCCAGCCTGGGAGGGCAGCTCTGTGCTGACTGGCTGTTTGTTGGAGACTTGCACTTTAGCAATGTGATCTTGTAAGACAAAGCACTGCTGATCATACCTGTCACCAGATATTCTCCTAGGTCAACAGAACCACTAGAACAGCCAGCACCACTGAAACGGGAAGGAGGGAGTGTGCCGCCAGACTACCACGAAGTCCTTTGGAAGATTGTCCTGTTGACGGGAGATGATTTACTGGGATACGCATCCAGGGCCAAGTCAGACTTGAGCCAAGTGATGCAAGCCTGTCTCGGTTTAGGTCAGGCCTAAACGCAGCCCAGAGTATTTGGCCTGCCTTGACTGCAAGCAGTGCTTCAGCTGCGGGTGCAGAATTACTCAGAAACAGTGTGGAAGGCATGGTCCTGAGACACAGTGAGCATCCAGGCTCACCAGTGCTGTGTCAGGTGTGCAGCGGTTCTGGGGCATCCCTGTCTCAAGCATACCCCACGTGCTCAGTCAGTCCCCTCTGGGACAGATGTGATCCTTTGCATCAGGATCTGCTGATTTTATGTTCAGAATATTTTTGGGCCAAATGGAAGAAAAAAAAAAAAAAAAGGTTTATCATCTAAAAGAGCAAGGACGACTTTTCTTTGTAGTGCTGGAAAGCAGGTGAAGGGAATGCTTCCCAATAGCCTCGATTACTCCCTGCGGGAAGGACATGCTCAGTGCACCCATCGCAGCCCCCAGATCCTCAGGACATGTGGCCAGGCCCTCAAGCCACACTCTGGGGTGAGCAGTGTGCAGTAATTGAGCTGTGCATCCTCTTAGGACTGTCTTGATCCATGACGTTTGCTGTCAGCAAGATCCCAGCGGGAACCACTGCAGACATGTCAATGTTCTGCTTCCTCTGCAGAGAGGCTGTAAGCTGCCAGGGCAGTTTTTTATTACCGTACCACCTAGCTGCTTTCACTTGTGTACTATTAAACTGTTAATATATCAGGGGAAAAAACTCATCCAGGAGAGTGTATTAGGAATACCTAAAGGAGGTAGCTGTGTTATCCTCAGCAAAGTATTATTGTTATTAAATGTTCCCACCAGTTACTTGGACAGCTTGCATTACAACTGCAAAGCTAACATATCATTATAGGAAGATATACATGCATAATGGATTGCAATTTACGAAAATACACAGAGGGCCCCAGATTTGTCAGCATGCATTTGCACTGCAAGAAATGCATCTCACTAAAAAACAGCTGTCAAAATTAATAGTTGAACTTGCACAATGTAGGGGAGAAAGCTGGCATTTCTGAGCTGGCGGTCCAGCTGTGTTAACAGTGTCAGGGAGCCTTTGTGTTATTAAGAACAATGTTTAGCAACAGAACTGCATTAGGAGTTTATTTAAATTATAAGTAGTGGGTAACGACTACACTGTGTTGGTGGCAACAATTGTAATCTGGTGAGATCCTGGATCCCACCCTGAACCCGATATTTCTCCCTTTCCCATTTGTTTGCTATGTTCTTGTATAGCAAAATTTCAAGAGGCTGTAAAAATTACTTCATTTCTGAGGAAAACTACCAGGGATCATTGTCAGGGTCAAGTTTTGGAGAGGGATGAGGGAGACAGGCATTTGAAAACTCTTGTAAATGTCTGAGTAACTGTTCTGAAATGTAAATTATTGACTCATATCCTCCTGTTTTCTAATGTGCTTTATCTTCCTGGTAATTTAACCTAGTTTTCAGGGTATTTTTATCTGTAGCTTTCTAGAACCTCTATTACCCATATATTTTATCTCATCTCTTTCTCCTGTTCTTAGATGTTAGGTAGTGAGTCAGGGTGCTGATTAGCTTGACTAATTTGTTGGCATAGCTTTCTGTCAGGGGAAAAAGGGTGCACATTTTTAAAAGTGAAGATAATTAACCATTGGAACAACACAAGCACTGGTGGATTCTCCAGTACTAGCAATAGTAATGTCAGGAGGTATGTGTTCTTAAGAGATGCCTCTGGGTTTCCACCAGCATCAATTTTTGGAAGCCCTGTGGGCCTGTGCTGCGTGGAAGATGGATGATCTTGATGGCCCATCATGTCTTGGGAGTTCCCAAACCTGGTGCTTGGGCACTGTGTTTAGCTCTGTTCCTGCTTGCAGGAAAGGATGAGAGGAAGGGTTTGGTCACATGGGCAAGGTCCTGCCTTGATGAGTGTGTACTACAGAGTTGGAGATCTGTATCTCGGGTCCCATCAGACTAAGGCCAATGAATTACTTGCAAAGTGGTGGATAATCTTGGCTTCTGGAAGGCTCCAGGGGTCTCTAATCACTGATTGAAATGTGAATTGCAATCTCAGAGCCTCCGAATGCACTCACTAGAGCAGATGCTGCATTAAAGCACATCATATGGAATTAGCCTGCTCCCTGGGGAGGTGGGAGAGGGGAGATGCTCTAGGGACACTCTCTGAGGATGCTGCTGCGTGCAGGGGCACAGCCTCCTGGAAAGCATCCCCTTCCTGCTGGGCTGAGAGGCAGGACAGGGCCAAGCACCCAGGAAAAAAAAAAGGGGATTCAAATGTAGGAGGGAGGCTCATGGGGGACGCTGCGGGAGTCAATGTACCACTGGTAATAAAACTTAGTGGGTGCTGGCCTGGTCCTGGCCACTTGGCCCAGAGCAGTGGCCTTGCTCGTGTGGCTTTGTCAGGCAGGGAAGCAACATCCCGTTTTACAGGCAGAAGGAAGCGCTGGCTTACCTGTGGACAGGGGAATTACTCAATTGCAACACAGGGTCATTATTTCCTCTTTAAAATCCAGATAGATAGAGATTGCTGTTGACCCCAGCAGCATTATGTGACCTTATCTACCACATGGATATTTTCCTGAGGTTTCCTATTAGAGAGGTGGGTCTGTGGCTCGAAGGGCGAGCATGGGGGGGTGCTGAGGTTTGCACCCACCCACGCTGAGCAGAGCTGGCTGGTGGGGCAGGTGCGAGGTGCTCTGCCTGGCTGGGTGGGAGAAATAAGGGGAGGAACATCTAGAGGAAACCAGCTCCCCAGAGTAAGCACAGCGGCAGTCAGCCCTCTTCAGTAAATCACTTGAGCGTGATCTCAAGCATCTATCTCAACGTTTTGCTGAACGGGCGCCCAGCAGAGGAAGAAGTCCTTAGGCAAGCCACAGTGTATGAATACCTCTGCTGCGAGTGTAACTAAGGCCGTGATGCTGTCACACAACGCAGTCAGCAATAAATAGGTTCCTGAATTAGAGAGAATCTCTGCTGTATTTCAGATGTGACTGTTCAAGCTACATGTACAAAATGTTCTTTGAAATAGCAGCTGTGTCTGTGTTATCTTCCTCTGAGAGATAAGTAATTATGAGAATGTTATAATGATTTCTTTAAAAAAAAAAAAAAAAAGGCAAACCCCGTGTCTAAACAGCAATTGCATCTTAGTGCAGGAAATATTTAAACATCAGTACCTTGAATTGATTAAAAAGAGCTGTACTGATAATGCAATTTTGTAGCTTGTGATTTGTGCTGAATGGTGCAATGAATCATGATGAAAGGCTGGAGAGGAGATTTGTGATGGGACCTTCCACTGCATCAGTGGCTCTGAGATGGTGTGTTCATTTCAGAAAGAAGTCTACACTTGTATAAAACTCCTCATAGCTGAGGAATTAATGCTAGCGTGGTTTTAGTGGCAGGTTTTTGTTCATTAATGGTGAACACAGGAATACCTTGCTCTGCTGAAGGGCCTCTTAGGGGAGCCGTGTTTCTAAGGGATACTCTGCATTCCTCTGTACACTGTCGTCTTCTGTACTACTCTGAAGGACTGTGAATATGATACTTTTAGAAAATTTGTATTTCTCCTGACTGTTTATTAGTCATAGCAATTACATATATTTTTCAGACTTTCCCAAATGCAAAACAGATCTCTTCCACTTGGATAGCTAACTGCTAGAAAACAAAATCTCCCAACTAACAGGTAATACCAGTGAAATCTTGAGACATGGAAGAATTTGTGTGTTCTCCTTGAATTGCCAAGCAATTTATTTATTCAAGCCATCTTGGAATCTGTTCACTTGCAACACGGAACTTTAGTGCTTTTTTATGAGTAAGGTCAGCTGAGAGATGCTCACGGTTTAACTGTGCTCACGTATCTAATGGCAGCGTCAGGATGCTGTAAGCAGATGGAGCGGTTACCAAGCTGAGTTGGATTCTGTCACTCTGTTCTTTTAATTCCTTTTTGCACTGTGTGTAAAAAACAAAGGGGGGGACCCTCCCTCCAAAACAAAACAAAACACAACACAAACAAAAACCAAATGGCAAGGGTGGCAGGGGTTCAGTTCCAGTGTGCCTCTGAGCTGAACTCAGAGCATCATTCATTTCACTTCTGCTTGAGGTGGCACTTAGGTCTGGAATCCTTCTGTACCCCGGCTCCTATAATTAGACTGCTGCCTCCGCAATGGGGTCTCAACCATCTAAATCTTGTCTTCAAGCAAGTACTGACAGCCCCCTCGTGTTAAGTTT
The DNA here is from genome assembly GCF_023634155.1 of Falco peregrinus. Classification (NCBI taxonomy): domain Eukaryota; kingdom Metazoa; phylum Chordata; class Aves; order Falconiformes; family Falconidae; genus Falco; species Falco peregrinus. The sequence continues at coordinate 85,755,457 of NC_073722.1, read as the reverse complement.
TGTAAACACTAATTTGTGACATCTCTTGTGGCTTAAATCAAAGCACTCAAGTAAAAGTAATAATACCACTGTTAAAATGAATGTTACAGAAGAAAATGCCTGTCACCTGACACTAAATGGATATGACACTGAGCATGTTTCAAGAGACATTTATAATGAGGAGGCGCTGGGGGAAGTAACGCTGCTTTCACAGCCCTGAAGCTATTGGCTCCATGGCCTGCTCGGCAGAAAACAAAACCGGGGAATATTGCTTATTTCAAGTCTGGTTTGCTTTTTGCTCAGGTGCACATAAAAGGATGAGAATGACCTGGGTTCTGCAAGTCTTCATTTGAATTGCAGCTGTGTGATCTGCTGATGCATCTGATCAAAGAGACCCAAGGCCCTGTTTTTGCTAGGTGCTGTACGATCAGGGGGCACACGGGTTTCTCCCTGTCCTGTAAAAATTGCAGTTAAGCAACCAATTATGCCTAGATTATACAGCTCTTTCACATTTGTCACTTCTTTTTTTTAACCAGCCTTTTTGTCTTCCTTTCATATTCACATTGGTTAAATTGAATGCATCATTCCCCCTTTCCTTTGTAATGGCCTGAACTCTGTTATTGTATTATATGAACTTTTCATGTCTTGCAATACTGGAAACAATAGAAGCCCTTGAAATCAAAACTGCAGTGTCATAGTTGTTAATTTTTAAAGAAATTTCTGTTAGCATTCATAGTATAACCGTAATACGGACTTTAAAGCAGATAGCTGAGCTGGTTGTTGTACTCATCTGCTGTGTTTAAGCATGTTGAAGGATAAAACAAACCTCTGTCAGCATGTAAGAAGCCCAAGCAAACTGGGAAAGCAGGCAGGTTTATCAGTAAAAGAAACATCACGCTGTGTAAATTCCCATCCCATGGGAGGAGTAGGGAGCAGGGGAAAATGCCTGGAGGTGTTGCCCGTGTATGAACTCTAGGCTGGGAGTGGGTGGGTATCAGCACTGGCTGGTGGGTGGCCACTGGCTATCACCAGTGTGGAACCTTGACAGGTAGGCAGTGGTCTCACATGCTGAGGTTTTCTGTCCTTTTCCACAGGCATTTGTCTGCATGTGTACAATCCATGGTGGGGAGCGCAGGACCAGAGCAGGAGAGATTGAAAGGAGAGCAATTAGGAGAAGGGGTGATGCCCACGGAGCAGTCTGGGCAGCTCAGCTGGAGCTGAAGGTAAGACGTGATGGCAGGAATACAAGAAATGCCTGGGTATCTGCAGCATGGGAGGAGGAGGTTGTTTCGCCTCACGCAAACCATGAATGCCCTTGGGCCTCCTAGAGATGGGCAGTGAACGACTGCACAGAGGTACACAGCAAGTGAACACCCTGGGCCCTGGGAGGCCATTTCGTCTTTTACTTCACCCAGGTTGCCCAATGTGTGATGTAAGGACCCGGCTGCCTGCTGCCCCGCTCACCAGGACACCCTGGGCTGGAAGGGACTGCTTTGTGGAGCTGGTGGAGAGCACCAGTGCTCACCAGCTGTAGTCCTGGCCCACACTCCGCTTCAGCTGAGCAGGCATCAAGGCGAGCTGCTGGGTGGGGATGGGCGCAGCTGGCCCTGGTGGCATGCTGGCACGGGGCAGCCCAACCGCAGAGTCCTCTTAGTGAGAGGGTTTGACCGTGCAGGGCTGCTCACAAGTCCAAAGCTTGGGGTCTGGTTCGGAGCCGGGGCACAGAAGGCAGCGATGCTATATGCTGGCCAGGTCTTCCTATTTCTAGTGTTCAGAATCCCTTATTAAAAGGTTATAAACTGTGCAGTTGCTGTAGTGTCAAGAATGTTTCTAATGTTTTTATTTCCTTTTTAATTTAATGGGAAAATGCACTTTTTTTTATTTCTGTATTCCTTTTATGATTAGGGGAAACCCCATCTAGTATGTCTGAATGCTTCAACCATGAAAATACTTAGTACCAGCTCTGGCATATTTATGTTGGCTCCCTGATTAGACAACGTGCCAAACTGTCCTTCGTGGCCTTAATTATTGCAACTTCAGGCCAGCATTGCCTGCTTACAGCATAATCCCACGGCCTAGAGTGAACCCTGAAAATGCTTAATTAAATGACATTCCACAACAGATTAAGGAGTCAGAAGCCTGAGATAAAGGAAAAGGGAGACTGTGACCATAGGAGTGGCAGGTGCTCTTCCCTTTCAAGATAAAACTCCTGACATGGACTGTTTCATTTTGAGCACATTAAAAACCGAAACATTAATTGGTAACAGTGTAGGGTCTGTGCTTGGCTTCTTGCGTTTTCAGTACAAAGTGATTCAGAGACATCTCATCTTGGGCTGGTGTATGAAAGGACTCTCACTGATTTACATCAGTGGAGGATCTGCTCTGTGCTCAGCATAATTTGACTGTCTCCATAATAGTGTGTGAGTTATGGCATGATCATGAAGTCTGCTCATGTGAGCAGGCGCTGCCAGCCAGGTCACAGAGCGTGGCTCGCAGTTCATGTGGTGCTGCACCAGCTTTCCCCAGCCTGGAGCCTGGCGGTGCCAGGGAAGGGCTGCGGGGTGGACACCCTCCTGCAGCTTCTACAGCAGTGACCAGTGACGGTGCCCTTTGCTTTGGGCACCTGGATGAGGCCCTTTGGCAAACGTGGTGGATGCCTTTGCTTTGTGGTTCTGAAGTCCAGGCTGTGCATCAGGGTCATGCATCAAAAATCAGTTGCCTTTGTTTAAATTTTTTTTAAAAAGAAAACCAAAATCTCTTCTCTATGTAAAAAGCTAGTGTGCAGTTATTTGGAACAGACTTGATAATATTGTGTTAGGGAGTCCCCGTGGGAGCCAAAGTCTATGTGTAACCACAGAAGATCAGCATACAAATACAAACACTGTAGATAATGGTATATTGCACAGATTAGGGCTCAAATCTTCAGCAAATCTGTTCAGAGCAAAGAAATGACAGCAAGTGGGGCATATGCAGCACACCGAGCACATCTCATTCACAGGCCCATTGGTAAAGGCAGTTATTTCTAATACTGTGTTTTATCATATTATTCCTCAATTATTTGCTCTGACAGTTCTCTTGTCTTGGCTGAATAAACTGGCTGGGCAGAAGCTGACCTGGAGTGATTTCTTCTTTGCAAAGAGAAGTGGGTTGTGGTTGGATATCATGATGTTTCCAGAGGTTTGGTTTGTGCCCTTCTCCAGTCCTATAATGCAATTTCAGAATTAAGCTACAGGAGGGGGGAGTGAATTAAATGTCCCTGCTAACACAGGGGAAAACAAAATACAGAGGGCCTGGGTGAGGGTGGTCCCTGGCTGGTGCCTGTGGTGGGTGGGAGACGATTTGCCAGGCTGTGGGTCTGCCCAGGGTTTCACAGCGCAGAGGGGCTGGAGGTGGCTGTATGTAGCTGGTCAGCACAGAGGGAATGCAGCTGCCTCCTGCCTCTGGAGACCTCAGCTTTAACTATCTCTTATCCTACAAGTGGAAGGAGTTTACTGGTCCCAGCCTAATCCCCAGTGTGTGTTTTGCCCCCATTAGAAAACATACTACACAATTTGTCACAACTGGAAGCTTCGGGTGTATAGAGGCAAGGATATTTTTTTTATGTATTTGATAGCAGAAGCAAGGTGGATTATTCCTAAACCACATCAGCTAAGCTGTGCGAGGAAGTGTAACGCATTATTTCTCTCTTTCTGAAATGGAGAAGATTTTTTTGCTGAGCAGGACTATTCAGGTGATGATTTTTTAGCATGAGGACTGTCACTATGGCTCAGAGGCTGCACACGCTTGCTGAGTGTGCTTAATCCCTTGTCCCATGACTAGTTCTGACAGGGTGCAGAGCAGCAACCTGGAGCATGTATCAGCATCAAACCAGCCCTAAGCCCGATCTCTCCTCTGAAACACTTTTACAGGGAGCCATCATCTGTCTGAATGCTACATGACTTTACCCAGCACAGTGCGTATACTGATATTAACGTTTATCATCCTCTATTGCAGCTTTTCTTTTTGCAAATGAAAAGTAAAAAGAGTTTAAAAGAAGCAAGCAAAATCTTATAGCAAAAACTTCCTTTTAGGTATTCCATGGAGGAATAACCCAGGGCAATCCACGTGGCACATGGATTTTATTTCCCTACAGGTATTTTATGCTTGGAGCCAACAAGTCTGCACTGATTCCTGTTCAGAGCTTTATATGTGATAAAAACCATCAGCTCAGGTTTGCTTTCTTTATTATATGTTTGCTATCATTCTTCAAACTGAAAAGTCATCTTGTTCTAGTCTGAAGACCCAGTTCTGCAGGGGCTGAAGCAGCCTCTGTTTCTCCCATGACATCTCTTAAAGCATGTAGCTCTTGGCTGCTTTGCTCTTCAGATGAGTAGAAGATCAGCCAGAGTCAAAGCCTGGCGATTGTACCCCAATTTAGTCTGCAGGAGGCTTGTGTGTGCACAGACTGGGACTCCCCTCGGCTGCAGCGGAGTGAAGCCCCAGCCTGAGCACAGCTCGTTGCCCAGACCCCATCTGAAGGCCTCCTTTGTGGCTGGAGCAATATAAAGGTCTTTAGATCCAGTCTTTAGCCTTGAAAGTACTTCTTTGAAGTCTCAGGGCCCTCACGTGTCTTCCAGACTTTCATTTAATGAGTATTTTTTGGTAGTTTTTGGTTTTAAGACTTCAGGTAAGATTTCAACAAGCTGGGGATGTATCAAGGTATAAAATACTTGCTTGAGTCTTAATCAATCCAAACTGTTCTCTTAAGAAGGAAAAATAAAGGCTGTTAAAGCAGGCCAGACACTTACAAGGCAGCAGATGTTTCTCTTTATTGTCAGAACAGCAATCTTTATTAAATACCAAAGAAAGCCCTGTAAATCCAGGAAGGCGGTTGAGTCTGTGCTGAGGACACTTCTTCCTCAGGCCAAGCAGTGTTTTCTGAGTAATTTGTTTTTCCTGCTGATCCTTCGATGGCGTTTCCGTGACATAAAAGCAAAAGGGAAAATGAATATTTAACTGTGGAAATGGCCTGACAGTTTAAGCTTGAAAAGAGAATGTGAGAAGTGAGGGAAAGAGCTGAGACAATGCCTTTCATACCTGTGCTGCCTTCTCCTTGGTGCCAGGACCAATGCGGGGCTGTTCTAGGGGATCCCTGGAGATGCCCCAGATTCAGCAGCGGGCTGGTACATCTGGCCATGACACAGTTAATGGCTAGGCGCATCTACTCCCGAGAACACGTCTAGTCTAACGAAAAGCAAACAACACGTTATTATTGCCTGGGAATTGCAGAGCGAGGCCTCGGTAGTATGGAGGGAGCTCTTTCAGGGTTGTCTGGAGAGCGCCAGGCGTAATGAGTCTGGTAGTTTGCATTAGCATTGCTAATGGCATCTTCCACTTTTAAGAAATAACAACAAGGTTTCATGAATTGGTTGACTAAACAAAGGGTGTGCCAGCCTATGCAGCTGGTCTGTTTTAACTAGGTAATGTCCATAGATACGGCGTTAATTTAATTCTCAGTTGAAATACTCCAGAGGAAATGTCAGATCAATAATGTAGAAAAGGGCAAAGATTTGCTAAGCCTGGCTGGCTTGCGTATGTTAACTACCGTGAGATAGATACGGATAAATGCTGAACATTAAGGTGAGTAATCACAACTGTCTGGGGTGTCTGAAAATTTTTCTGCACAAACACTGAGCAAAACAAAACATGTTTCAGGCAAGAAGCTGGGTGTTAAGGTAACAGGTTGTTACTTCACACGACTCCGCAGTTAACATCCATGGGTTTGCTTTTTTTCTGGAAGAGGATAAAAAGCCTCATTGCAGATGTTGTTGCATCCTCCCTAGTGTGGTGCTGAGTCGCTGTGCCTGCCCCTGATCTAGGCTCCTGCACCGACACATCTTTTAGCCTGCACATGTGTGCCAGCACTAGCTCTTAGTGGTCTTAAAGCTTGGTTTGTATCTGGATTCTATCTGTTTTGCCAGCAGATTGTGTGGGCGCATCTCCTACTGGCTTCAAACTACAACCCACAGCAGGTACTAAGGAGAAGAGAAACCTTATGCCCGTGCTCCAGAATCAGCATGAGCTTTGTCTGCATTAGGGTTTTCTGCTTGGCTCTGAAGGCTGCTCTGCCTCCCAGAGCCCTTGTACCTGCCATCACTCCAACAGCATCGCCAAAGCTGGGCAGGACAGCTCAGCTTTCTGAATTCCCCCTCGAATGTCCAAATCTGGACCGTCACTCTGACCTGAGCCCATCGTGGCCCTGAGGTGAACCATCTCCCATGTGTAGACAGCCATAAAACCCCTAACGGATGGATAGGTCCCACATTACTTGGGAGACTTCTGTGGGACTGGATAGGAAAGGGTGCTCCAAAAGCAAATCCCACCTTTCCTTGTCAAGAAGTGCTTCTGTTACCAGCAGCTGTGCTCAGCCGTGGCCATGGCTAGCACATGTTCCTTCCAAGGAAGGCAAGAGCAGACAACTTGCTTGGCCTTTCTTTGGCCCTGAATCTCAACTATTTGACAGTTGCACAGTAACTTTTCCATGCAGTCTTTGCTAAACCACTCAGAAACCTTGAGGATCTTTTAATTTAAATAACACTATCTCTTCCAGCACCGAGAGCAAGGGCTCTCCCAGAGCCACTGCATGTGTGTGGAGTCTATGGGAACACTGCAATGTCAGAATTGCCAAAACAAACAACAGGTGCCTGTGTTATTTTGCAAGTAGGAGCTCCTCAAATATCAAACTTTGGCAGGGAAGGTGCTTCCTTACAACACTGATCTTCTTACCCCAAAGGCCCCTGGAAACCTGGGTGGTATATATATGGTAAAAGATGCAGAGTTGGAAAATATTTTGAAATTACCTTTGATGAAAAGGTCTTTAAAGTGCCTTCCCAGCTACTTGTTCATCTACTTAATATCTGCTTTCAACAAAAGTATGGATCAGTATCAGGTTTAAGTACAACTGGAGAAGGCACATGGTGACTCAGAGAACCCGTAATAGCCTTTTTCCTAGGGGCTTGGCTTACCTACTCTCAGGAGTTGAGCATGGGTGTAGCTACACTGAGGTCTCTGTACCAGTACAAACCTGTGGCTCAGAAACATGGCAAGATTGGGAAAAATGCTTATGCCGATGCAATTAGCACTTACCTAGGAACTGCACAGGTTGCACTGTGCCCAAGCAGAGTTTGTCAGGGTGGTGGCTCGTAGTAGGTGTGGTACAGCGCGGTGAGACTGTACAGAGCAGTCCTTCGAGTGGCGCTTCTTCACTTCTCCAGCGATAAAGTACCAGCTGCTGGCTTTTTGGGGCACTAGCAAAACCATGGAGTGATTTCCCCCTCTTCCAAGGACCAGCTTGTGCCTCGGGAGCCACCCACCCAGTATTTGCCATAGCATGGTGCTGGTTTCCTAGCAAGGTGGTGATGGACAGGATCTGTCCTCTGAGTGATAGGGAGCCCCTGCCTGGGCAGGACGGTGTGGGAGACATGTGTCGCTGCTTGCCACGGTGCTCTCGGGGGGTATGGGGGCTTTGGAAGGACCAGGGGACAGCCCAGCGCCTCCATCCCCAGTGTCAACTGGCCTCTTACTGGGCTGCTCCCAGCTGCGTTTTAAAAGGAGGAAAGAAAAGAGCTGACGGAGCTGGGACTGCTTTAAGGTGGAACTGAAACAATAGCTTGTGGCTGTCTGAATCAGTTCCCTTGTTCCATGAATTTGACTCAGAGCTGAGTATTTCAGTGCCTCAGAAAGAAAAGGCTTATTTCAATTTTGGTTCTAATAATGGGCAAAGGTCACGGCAGCTGGGAGGAGAGGGGAAATGAAAGGCACGGGCTTGGTTGTTTTCTCTGAACCGACTTCACCCGTCGCCAGTTACGATCTCAGCAGAATAATAACTGATATTAAGCAAAGCCAAGAAATGAAATTAACACATGCAAAATTACATTATAGCCATGTCAGGAGTCCTGCTGCCCAGCAGCACTAGCGAGCTCTCCTGGTGCAAAGTAACAAAGGCAGCGAGGAAAAGCTGATGTCTGAGAGCAGAGCCCCTCGCGCTGCCACGGAGCCCACACCCGGCTGGGGCACCTGTGGCTCTGCCCCTGGGGCTGGAGAGATGCTCGGCTACATGTGCACCCATAGCTCGGCTGTCTCCCAGCCCCCCACGGTGCTTTAATTTGCTGTAAATCCACACTTAAACATGCCAGCAAGCTCGGGGCTTGATGTGCAGGGCTGGTGCCTGAGCGGCTCCAGGATCTGGCCAGCCTTCAGGACCAGGGCATGGCTGGCAGGAGCTGTACCGGAGGAGCAGCCGGGACTTCTGGCTGCAGGGGGTTATGGCATCCAGCCCGAGGCCAGGCTCACCCAGACAGCTCTGTCTGCCCTCCATCTTCTCAGGGCTTTGGTCTCAGAGACCTCACAGGTCTCCGCTCACCCTTGGGGTTATCTGTAGCCTGCTTTCTATTTGTCCATCTAGGAGTGAATGCCTTCACTTCCAAAGGGTTTTTCCCTAGGGACTTCCCCTAAGGCTTCTGACAACAGTTTGTCTTTCACAGGCATTAACCTGGGATGGTGACCAGGGAAACCAAGAGCTGCTGCCCTCATCCAGCTGCCCGGGGTGCCAGCTGGAAGTGCAGCACATCCTTCTGTGTCTGTGCAGAAAATGCACAAAATGTGGGCTGACATACGGAACAAGGGATGGCACAGAAGGATGCATTTTATGTACATTAATAGTAACAATAAACCTTCAAGGAACAGTTCTGTTTGAAGAGGTTAGAAGAGCTGATGGGATACAATAGCCATGGAAACCTTTTTCTATTTTGCTTCTTGGCAGCGATAGCATTGCCTCGCTGGGCTTGCTGTAGTGCTGGTGCCACAGCAGTTGTTCGTGCTGGGACTTTGCTCCCCACAGGGCTGAGCTTGGCGCCTGGGGAGCTGTGCAGTGCCATCGCAACCCCGAGCACCATGCAGAGCTGAGGGCATGTTGCCGCCTCACCTGGGCCTGTCGCTGCTGCCACCAGCGGTGCAGAGCCCGCCTGACGTGGTGCTGCCAGGGTGCAGGACAGACAGCATCAGCAAACGTGGGCTCGTAGAGCTGGGTGCCAGCGAGGCAGAGGCGGTGCTGCCAGGGGCGGTGGGGCCCAGCACCGTGCAGCCCTGAGCTGGGGCTCTCGGCCAGTTCATGCTTTGCCTGGGCACCGGCTGAGCTGATGCTCTGTGCCCTCTGTCCCCTGCCTTTCCTGATGGGCACACCTTGCCCCAGAGACGCAGACACCAGCCCCGAGGTGTCGTGGGTCCTCTGACCCCTGTGCAACACCTTTCACACTTTCTTTGCAGAAGAACAGCTTTTGGGAGGTCTTTTCCTCAAAAAGGACCCAGGTTTCCATGTGCTCCCCTCCTATGCAGCCTCAGGGGGATAACCCAGCAGCAGGAGCTTCTCTGCCTCCCGTTGCCTGGTCTGATGGCAGCGGGCCGGGGCCCAGCCACCCATGCGGATGCGCTGGACCGGCTTTGCTGTGCCGGGCTGGAAGCGCGGTGGCCGGCAGGAGTCTGACAGGGTCCGGGAGGTGCCGCGGGCGGAGAGGCAGGCGCTGGCTGTGGGGAGCCCTGGCCAGGATCTCCTGCCTGCTCCTCCATTTGCAGCTCAGTGGGAGCCAGTGGCAGCTCCGGCCTTGCAGCTCTCCCCGCCACCGGCTGCTGCAAGCCACTGAAAATGTGCCAACACACCGGCTCCGACACCTGTGGCTCTGGTGTAACAAAGCAGGTTTGCACAGAGCCAGGAGATTAATACGAGTATTCCCATGATGTGGTTAACGACATCATTTACTTCAGAGGCTCTTGGGACGGCGCTGACGCTCGCTTTAGCAGCTGAAGTGTTTAATGTGTTCTCCAAGACGCTCTCTAAACACAGATAGGGCTGAGCAACACAAATGTATTTGCAGAACATGTTAGGGTTAGCACACTGCAGAGCCGTGCAGCCAAGTGGTGGTGAGCGTCAGGGGTGGTTCTCTGGGACAATCGTGATCCTGTGAGGGCTCATGATTATTCAATACCTAGCAAATCTCCGTCTGTATTTTTCATACCTTTTTTCTCAACGTATTACTCATAATTTTCCTTCTGAAAGTTATTATGAGTGACTCACCTTTAGCTTGAGCGAGCAAACATGACCAAGTGTTTATTCTGTTCACAGCTGGGCAATCTGAAGCCCAGATCCTGACCTTAAGAAAGTCCCTAAGCAAGGCTGGTGGATAAGAGAGTACACCACTGGTCCCTGGAGCATCGTGACTCAGAGGCACATTTCTTATTAAAATATTTCTGCTTTTAACTGGAGGCAGTCACATCTTGCTGACCGGCGTCCACAGTGAATTACCCATCCCGCCCCACACAGCATGTGCTGGGCTGAGCTCCCACCGCTCCCCGGGCGCCTGCCGCTGCCAGGGGACATCAGCCCCATGGCCTTTGCTGCCGTCCCACCCCAGCGCTGGAGAGAAAAAAAACAGGGAAATACTGATTTTCTTCCATAGGTAATTAATGTAAGTCATGATGCGTCCACGTGTTTCTCCAGAGGGATAAATAAAAATGAGCACCCCTGGGGCAGGGGGAGGATGGGGAGCAGGGGCTCAGCTCACCGTGGCTGCTGGCAGGGAGAGCAGCTCTGGCTGTGCCAGCCCAGCCCAGCCAAAGGGCAGTTTTGGTAGGATTTTCTCTTTGGATGAAGCTCTTTTTATTTATTTTTTTTCCCCTTGGCACCTGAGATCAGCAAATGCATTTTGCAGCGACAGCTAAGGGAAGGCAGGGCGAGCCGCCGGCCTGCCTGTGAAAGCCTCTTTGTTGCCTGCTGTTAATCTGAACAGTTTTGCAGTCTCTCCGAGCGCTTTTGTCTCGAGTTTTGTTTTCAGTTTGGGTCTCGCCACCAGTCTCACATGGTTTCCTGGCTGGCAGAATAATCTCTAAGCTTAGCAAACAGAAGGCTTATAGCGTGTCAAACGAGCAGGTGAGGGAAACCACACACCCTGCGAGAGGGGAGCGCCTGCAAAGGCAGCAGATGCGATGGATCAGCCATCAGGGAGCTGCAAAGAGCTTGGCCTGGTGAGGGGGGCAGGACTGCAGCAGGAGTCAGGGCAGGGTTGCAAAAAAGAAAAGGAAAAAGAAAAAAAAGAAGGCAAGAAAAAGAAGGCAGTGCAACGGCTGGTGTCACAAACCTTCTTCCGGGCAATTTGCAGAGGGGAAGGGACTTTGGCAGGGGACCAAGAGCTCTGGTTCCTCGCAGTGGTGTTCGTCTATCGTGGCAGGGAGCAGCCATGGCAGCGGGCTGGGGAAATCACAGCCCCGGTGCCCCAGCACCCCGGCCGGGAGAGGGGCAGCAGAGCTGCTCGGGGGCAAAATTGTCTAAAACATACAGGTTACCGGCTGGAAGGAGGTTTAGTCTTGTCTTGGGAACTGGTGCCCTAAAAGCTTCTGAGCCCTGGAAGTTAGGTTTAATTATTAGCTAATTGGCTGGGATGTATCTCGTTTGTAATCAATGAGGAGAGGAAGGATGGGAGGTTGTGGTGGAAGAAGCTGTTGGCCTGGGCTGCAGGGGGGTAAGTGGGTGGGCTTCGTGTGCTGCCATGCTGTCATGCCTTGCCCAGGTGTGTGTCCCCGAGAGGGGGGATGCTGCCCGCAGGCTGTCATGGATCAGGCCCTCTCGCTTGTGGACAAGGCTGTGGAGAGTCCCCGCTGCCAGTGCTCCTGGGAAGGCAGGAGTAAGTAACGTGCATTACATTTTAGGTGGCTTTATAACCTGGGAGACTGCCTTTTGAGAGGGTCGGGGGGGGATTAAAGCAGAGCAACTGTAATTCTATAAGCCTCAAACTCTGACAAAGCTGCTATGAAAAGGCTGGAAATTTCTGTTGGCAGTACGAGTAGCCTTAATCTCACGTTGCCTTCTTTTATAATGCATAATTTAAAAACATGTTAGTATTATCTTTGTGAGATATAGGAAGCAGCCATGTAATACTGCCTCTTTGAAGGCTGTATTAGAGCTCCCTATCTCTGCTCAAGTAGCTACAAGGTCAAATCCCAGCTGATATCTCAGGGGAATTGTAGAACAGCTGAATGGATGTTAAGTTGAGCCGCTGACTTGGGGTGTCCCTCTCCCTGCTGTGCCATAGATGCTCACGATAGCAGCTAACCAAATTAATTGCCTGTGCTCCAGTCCTTGCTTGTGAAATTAGAATAACAGCAGTTTGTTACCTTACAGATCCGTGCAGATCAGCTCAGTAAAAGTTATGAGGGAGCAGTGATGGGACTCATACCAGAGCACAGGAAAAGCTGGGGAGCAAAGAAATCTGTAGGATTGAATTTAGGGTTGAAGTGTGGCAATTTTGGGTTCGACACACACAGCACTTCTGGAAAAACTGATCTGGTGGTTCAGGTGTTGCATCTTGTTGAGCAGAAATGTTTCAGTGGTGCTACTAAGATGCAGTTAGGCTGAACAGCCAGCTGAACTGGCTCTGCCACCAGCTCCCAGAGCTGCTCCTCTGTGTCATGCTCCTGCTGGGGGGTGTGGAGCCCTGCAGCCCCTGCGCACCTCCCCACTCCGGCAGTGTGCTCGCTGTGAAAGGTTAGCCTCGTTTGCTTGCTGCTTTGGTCTATCCATATCTGAGACAGGATTATTAATATGTTTTTACCTCCCAGGATGACTGAGGTTAATTGAGATTTGTGAGGTGCTTAGATACTGCAGTGATGAGCATGGTAGAAACTGGAGGCAGCAGAAACGTCGGTATTTGTGGGAAGATTTTTAAAAGCAAGTCTGGAAATCATCCGAAAATATCTTTTAAAAAAGAAAAAGATTTATTCCCTTCTCTTTATAACTAGAAAACTTAAAAAGTAATTATTGGATTATTGGGGGGGGGGGGGAAGAGCATTTTTGTAGAATTTTTAGCAAAACCTTCTGTTTTTACTCTTATCTGATGGTAAAACAGATCAAACAGATAAACTTTCTGATAAGAGTCATGTATTTGCCAATTGTTTAAATAAACGCCTGCAAGCCTTACCTTCAATATTTGCCTTTAGAGGTTGCTGAGGACAGCAGCTGCCTGTGCCCACAAGCCATGCAGACCTGGGGGGGGCATGGGCCTGGATGGCCACGGAAACCCCTTGGCTGTGGGGCTGAGGGTCTAAATGGAGTTCGCTTTCTGGTGGTGATGTAAAAAAAAAAAAAAAAAAAAAAAAGTATATTGGTTTTATTCGTTTAGAGGAAACACATCTAGTTTTGGAGAGGCTGGTGGAGGACAGGACATGTTTAAAGCACCAGTGAGTGTTTCACGAAGCTTTGGAGCAGCATTGCCCAGCAGGTTGGTGTGTCCCTGCTGGGGTTGTGTGGGACGGTCCCCCAGTGCCCTGCTGCTTGGCCTGATATTTAGGTACCTTCAGTAAATCTGACAGCAATTTGTCTGCAGCTTGAGTCCTGCTGAAATGAGGCTCAGGTGGGCCTGGAGCACTGGTGGCTGTCTGCTCACCTCCAGCCTAGGGACAGCTACCTTCACTGTGTGCTTCTGATTTGATTTCAGCAGAAGGAAAGGTGAAGTCTTTGATTTGGATCTGAGATAGGTGTGCAAACAAAGGATTTGGTCTTGATAAAATGCATTTGGAATAGCATGGGGCGAGCACAGTATGTGCTTGAGCTACTGAGGTCAGATTTGTTTGATACGTTCTTCTGGATGGCAAGGGCAAGGCTGTGTTCGCACATGGTGTTTGTCTGCCTCTGGTTTGCTTTCTGTGAGAGAGCAGGGATAGGAAATGGAAAGGCAAAATGGAACTCGGGGAGTCTGAAGCTTTGTGTAATTAAAGTGCGAGTCGTCATGCCAGAATCTAATGGAAACCAGGGTGCCGGTAGATAAAACTTCTTGTCCTGGCTCTGCTACAGACCAACTGGGTAGCCTTGGTCAGTGTTTCACTGCTCCATCCTCCTGCCTCTGTTCCTTTAAAGCAGTCTTTGTGCTGCGGTTTCTGACATTGTGCAGGGAAGGGGGTTCCCCTCATGATGTGTGGAGCACCCATCACACTCCCCGTCCCAGCTGCATCCTATCCCCAGCCAACCCTTCCTGGGACAGAGGTGCTCCTGTGTCCTTGCTACAGTGGCAATGCACAGGGAGCAGCGTGAGTGTTGGGGTGCCCCTGGACACTGAGTAACTGATGTTGGGTACCCCTACCCACCCAGGGGCTGACAGTGTGGTCATGTATTGCTGGTGCTGTGTAGACGTGTGGGTGTGACAGCTGGTGGTCCTCGGTCACAAAACGGGGCGAAGCCCTTGTGCCTTGGGTCCCCTATGAGTGCCTGGGTGGCTGAGGAGCATCACCTGCCCCTGGGCTCGGGGCACTTCACGCTCTCAAACTGGGGTGGCTTGGCTGCCTTGAGGCAGCAAAGGGCCAGCTCCGCATCCCTGCGGGCTTCCCTGGGGTGACGCAGCCACCAGCCACGCGGGCACTGAGCTCCGTGTCAAGTGTCAAGGATCGGTGTCGGCAGCGGGGCTGTGGGGCCGCCCAGCCACCCTCATGTCATCCCCGCTTCCTCTTCTTCAGTAGCACAAAATGAATCCCTCAGAAGTTAACTAAATAAACAAATATGGAGCTATTTATTTTCTATTGTCATAGAAATGCTGTGGGCTTAGGAGGCGGGATTTTGTATTCACTGTTCACATCTGCAGCCCTGCTGTGCTGGGGGGGTGGGGTGGGGGGTGGGGGCTGTCCCTTGTGTTTGCTCCAGCCTCACCCATAAATCAGATGGGAAGGAGCCCGCCCTGAAGCCACCCCTCTCCCCTTTCTCTCCTGTCCTGTCCCAAGGGAGCGGAGCCCCACCGTCCCCACAGCAAACACTGGGCGTAAGAAAAACAAACACTTTTTTCCTCTCTGGGTGGGGGGGAAGAGAGAAGAAAAAGGCATTAACAAATGTCGCTTTTTCCTCCAAGCTAAAATAACACAGCAGTGCAAGCGAAGGATGCAGCTGTGGTTCAGAGGGGTTTTATTTTTATTTTTTTAATACACCACTGGGAGTTCAAACAACATGTCAGTGATACGTTGCCTTTTGTAGAGAGCAGCTTCTTTGTCTCCACCCTCTTTTTTTTTTTTTTTTTTTTTTATTATTTTCTTGAAGCATTTTAGTCATTCTGTTGAATGCATAGCTCATCTGGATAAAAGCCTCTGCTGTGACATCCACAGCCCAGATCTGCAGAGTTGTTTGTTTCAAAGCAATAGTCTGGGAGAATTTATTGAACTGGCATCTCCTCCCCCTTACCTCCCGTGTAAATTAATGAAATACATGTTCTGTGGCACTTGTTAAAAAGCAATAAATCCTCTCTTGCATTTATTGCTTCGAAGGTAAGGAAAAGAGAAGTGACAATTCAGTCTTGAGGTAGGATGGCTGGAGAAGCTGCGCTTCCCCTGGTGCCTTGTTCCAGCTGCTGAAGCACCCTGAGGAACGAAGATGCCCCTGGATGGCGGCGGCCTGATCCTGCTGCGTATTGCCCAGCCAAAGCCCCTGTCCTGGGTGCATTCAAACCCCCAGGCCTTCCATCTGGAGGCATTGCATCTCTGTGTGAATCCAGCCCCCGTGCTCACAGAGGTACCTCCTGGAGCAATGAAACGGCTCCGAGATGTGTAAATGAGGTGCTTAGCCTGGGGGGATTTTGTATGGCTAAGTGCCTCTTTATATCTATAGGCAGCCCTGTGCATCTTGACACTTGGTGATTAGTGCGTGATGATGTTAGTCTGCACTTAATGGTGCCTGAGTATCTCTCAGTGCTCTGCAAATCTTGATTAAACAAACCTTAGTTAATGGCTTTTTAATTTTTTTTTTTTTTTTTTTTTTTTTTTTTTTTACATCCCCATATTGCCAGGATGTGGTAAAGCCACTTTCTTTATCTCTGGTGCTGAATCAGTGGCAGCGCTGCAAATAGAAGTGGGCGCCCCTGGGGCGATTGCTGCCCTTGGCTGCTGACCCCCAGCCATGGATGGCCACAGCACAGGGTCCGGGGGCGGCGGGCTTCTGTCCCCAGCTCCCAGGGCTTGGCCTGAGCCGCCCGTGGTGGGTGCTGATGTGGCAGAGCCGTGGTCTCGCCTTGTCCCTGTTCTCTGGGCTGGCAGATGGCCATGTTGCAGGAGAGGCGGGGTCCACCACTGCGGCTCACGGGGGCTGGTGGCTCGCGGAGGCTCCTCCTGGGCGCAGGCACCCCCTTGGCACGGTGCGCGCGTGTGGGCAGGGGGGTGCAGGCTGCTGGCTCCTTGCCCAGCATGAATTTAAGGGCAGATGTGAGCTTTTGTGTCTTTGAGGATGCTCAGCAGGTTGAGGGAGCGAGCGTAGGGCACAGTGGGGCTGGTGGGCAGGGGGCTCGTGCCCACAAGTGCAGCCTCTGCTTCACCGGTGGCCTCCGGTGCCGCCAGCCTGGATCCCAGCGGGAAGGGGCATTCCTCCCTGCTCCGCAGCCTGGCAGTGCCTCTTCTTTTAGTCTTTGACTTAAACTTCCTGGCTGGCCGCCCCGTTTGGAGCGGTTCCAGGGGCCGTGCCGAACGGGAGAGCACTGGTGGTGTCAGACCCCGCAGAGGGGGAGGGGAGGAAGCGATGGGGGCACCAGCCCCTGTGGCACCTGGAGGGAGCCTGCGCCCCGGGGTGAGGCTTTGCTTTAAGGGGGCTACAGAAGATTTAAAATGTATTGAAGTCCTGTCAGAAATGGAGAGCTGAAAGGATCGTAAGGATGTGGTTGACAGGCGCTTAAGCACTTCTTTTGAAACCACAAACCCCAATCCTTTTTTTTTTCTTTCTTTTTTTTTAAATTTTTCTCCTGGGATAACACAAAAATGACTTGGTTTGTGGCATTTTCTGAGAATTGAACTGAATTAAGGGCTGTCTGCAGGTACCACAAGGGCTGGTGGGGGGTTCAGGTGGTGGTCTGGAGTGCTGCAGGCTTCTTCCATTCCTGCTGCTCTTGCGGCTCTGAGCAGAGCAGGAACGGAGCGACCTGTGCCATGTAGCGGCCCCTTCCAGAGTGGGCCTGGTGGGGTGAGGGGAGCCTGGCTGCCTGCATGGGTTAGACAGTGAAAACTGATGGATTTCTTGTCACCGCACGCAGCGTATTTTGCAACTGGGTTTTAAGTCTTCCTGTTATAATGTTACGTGCTTAAACAGAAGAGACTGGGCTCAATGTCACCCTCTTGCCACCGTCAGTGCAGTTGGCATGGGTGTTTGGCAGGGAGGATGCTCCTCAGAGTGGCAGAAGCTTCTACAAATGTGGGCTTTGTGCTGACAAGAGTGTGGGGTTTTCTGTTTAGACTTGGTGATTTGGAAAGTAGTTGCTCACCAGAGGAAGCCTCTTAATCCATGTTTCCCTGCATCAGAGCACCTACCAGATGGGATTTTCTTTCCTTCGCTGTGTCAGAGAAAGCCTTGAACGGCTGTGCGAGCTCCACGCTGGCTTTCCCTACCCACACACCCCCCGATGGCAATCACAGCCACGTGGCCGGTGTCCTTGATCTGAAATTTGTCACCATGCGTTCCGGCTCACAAAGTCTTGGCTTGGCCTTTCAGCTGACGTATTAAACCTGATGACAGATGCCAGCTCTTCCTATTGTGGTACCTGGGGTGAGCAGGACTGTGAGTGTTTTGACAGTTAAATAAGAGTTTCAGTGTCATGTTGGGGACCAGCGATGGCTACGCTACCCGAAGGTATTTGCTTCCAGAATGAGGACGGGCTTCAGCACTTCGTGGTGCTGGGAACAGTTTGTGTGACGATACGATGGTATGCGAGGTGGACTCCTTTGCCCTGGAGCTTGGAGTGTGGGTACCAAACTGCCTGTCTCCTGGGACCCAAGTGCCTGTTGCCCTTGGAGACCCCAGGCAGGATATCTCAGCAGGATTCATCCCTCTTTAAGGATGCTTTATACCCAGCAGCAAAGTGTGGAAGTTGATGTTTTCTTTACCTTATATTCTCTGGGAAAAGACTGTTCCTTGTATTTTTATGGAACAATGGAGGCTAAATCTAAGTACCTGAGAATTTAAAGTAAAAAAAAAAAAAATAAATAAAATTGAAAAGGAAAAAAGGTTTAATTCTCTTTCCAAAGCATTCCTGTGCTTAATTCAGCACTGTAAGTGTAGGACTCTTGAATCTTTCTTTGAAAAAAATTATTACATCCTAACAGCAGGGAAAATTATTTCAAAGTCTTTTCCAGGTATCCAGAATATCACAAAGCAGAATTACAGCCTGAAACTTAAACTTTAAACCATTTCTGAAGAGCAAGTGTGAAAGCAGCTTAGGTGAAAAGATGCCTGTTTTGTAGGTGGATGAGCAGCCACCAAGTGTGGCATCTGCCTTACGGAGGGTTTTCAGTGGGTTCCTGATCCTGGTCTCCCAAAGTAATGGATGAGGATGGGAAATGCTGCCCGCACCACAGGGAAGGAGCGGGGAGGAAGGAGGCAGGAGGACAAATAAATTAACAGGGTCTGGAGACTAGAGGTGGTGTGGCTTTCATGGTCGAAGGACTTGGTAGGGAGTTACCTCTGCTGGCCCGGCAGCATGGTGCAGGCATGCTGTGGACCATCCCGAGTCTGGTACCACCATGAGCCCAGGGACAACTAAAACATAAAGGTCTGGTTTTAAACTGGACAAATAACACTGCCCTATATTTTGTAACTTTCTGCAAGGTATGAAAGAGCCCTGAAGGCAATATTTTGGGGCTTTATGTTTGGGTTTTTTTTAACTAGCTCTTTTGTTCATCTTCATTGCAAGAAGATAAAGCTGGGGCTTTATCTTTATTTCCTGAAGGATTTTTGAAGTCCTGACGTGCTGGGAGCTCATGCACTTGGCACATCCCTCCCCTCTCTTTGGAGACAGGCCCTGTGCTGTTAGCTGGCATGGGCAGAGCAGCATGTGAGCTCTGAGCTTTGCCTGCTGCCTCTTGGAAGAGCCAAATTGTGGTGGTTTTGGTAAAACTGCAGGGAAATCCTTTTTCATTTTTTTCCTGGTCGCCAATGGACCTTTCCAAACAGGCCTCATATAATTTTTCCCTCACATCATGGCAACTAAGCATGGGAGCGGGAACCCGCTTTCCTCTTCTCTCCTTTCACATAGCTGAACTGGCATTGCTGCAGCCTGGTATGGTTCGCTCCAAAAATCCCCAAGTCCTGAACAAACTTTATCTAAAGTTTCTCTCTGAAGCACCAGCTGAAGGTCATCTTTACTGACTTCCCTACGGTGTATTAACGTTTTGGGGCTGAGGCACAGGGGTGGAAGGACTTCCCAGGGCCTGGGCTCCCCCGCCTTGGCCAGGATGGGTTACACCAGGTTTGCTTGTGGCCCTTCCCTGGCAGCCAGGGCTTGTGTCTCATGGAGACCCCTGAGTTTACACTTGATTAAACATTAACACCTCACCTCCTTTGAAGTAAGGATTCTTTTCCCTCCTTGTTAAAGAGATTTATAGCCTGGCTCAAAGGGTTGCCTGTGATGCTATGATGTCATGGTGTATGACGCAACTTGTGCTCTGCTCCTCAGTGCTCACCTCAAGCCTCTTCTGCATCTGCACAGACCCTTAGATATTAAACCAGCAAAAGGTGTCAAAATGCAGCTGAGCTGCTGTGATACACAACCTGTTCAAACTCTCTCTTGCGTTACATTTCCTAACCTTGGTCACTTGGATGTTGCTGCAAAATGAACCGCCAAGCACAGCGCTGGTGGATTTATAGTGGGCAAAGTTATCTGCGATGCATGTATCTCATGGAGTAAATATTCCAGGGGGAGAAATAAAACGTAGCTTTCTGATCTGTTTGTCTCCAGTATCTTCAGTTTGGTAATATTTTTTTTTTTAATGCAAAGTTTGATCTGCAGAAATAAATTAACTCCGAGGTCTTTAGGTTTCTCCCCAGCTCTTTGGCTTTGGGAGCCAGGGAGACCTCTGTGCTTTGCCGAGGAAGATGGACGTTGGTCAGTGACACTTTAACCTTTCCTGTCCCATCCCTTGAGAGCCATCGATGAGACTTGGGAATTAATGCTTTTGAACCCTGAGGATTAATGCCTCCGGGCTGTTCAGAGCACAGCTCAGCCCCTGGATTGCATGTTTTAACTAAATTGGTTACAAAACAGATCTGCCTAAATTGGTGTGAGCCCCTTTGTGTGGACACTCCTAAATCAGTTTAAGAGTGGCTGATATTGATTTTAACTTAATGTGGTTTGTTACTGAAGTAAGCTGGATCAATACTGCTAAATAGGTGCAATTTCTTGTGTTGGCTATGCCATGGAAAACTTTTATAGAAAAGATGAGCAGAAAGGGAAAAAGATTGAGTTTATTCTCCTGTTGTTTCCCAGTGATCATTCATCAATTTTTATGGCCAGCTTTGAGTTTTTCCCCTGACATGTCTCTTTGAACAGAGCTGCTGAGGTGGGAATAGGGAAATCCTGAATCCAAGTTCACCTTAGCAGGAGATTTCTAGGAATGGGAAGCCTGTTTCACTTATTCGCCACCTTCGCCTTTGAGCCAGGAACCCGTGCAGGGAACCAGCACCTCGAGCTGCCTGCAGGCTGCAGGGAGGGTGCTGTGCTGGTCGGGCAGTACCCGGAGCTGTGCTTTGCCAGAGAGGTTCTGCACAGCCCTGGCAAACCAGGAGGACCCTCGGTCTCCTTTACGCAGGAGCACTGCTGGATGTGCGTAGCACACAGAGATTTTTCTTGCCCTAATGAAATGAGGAGGAGGGCACAGCAATACCTTTGAGGGGTCCCGGTGTGCGGGCTTACAGCCCTCCTGCCAGAACCTCTCTGCATGCGCCCCCAGGGTGAGCAAGAGGAGCAGGATCTGGGGTCCTGCCAGGGAAGACGGAGTGGAGTATCGATGTAAGGAGGATGAGCTGCCCTGTCTCCTCATTAGGACTCGGGCTCTGGTGAATCCAATGAGGATCTCTGCCTTCAGCCTCTCTGTAACCAGCATTTAGCTTGTGCTGTCAATACTGTGGGTTCCCCGCATGCATTATGCAAAAAGCCTTGCTTTCTCATTGCCTTTCTGACGCTGCTGAGTTCAGTGCTGTTATTATAACCCTCTGAATTTAGCTACTAAATCTCATTTTTTATAACCACCAATTATGGATCCATGCTAGCCATTGAGCCCCTCCTGGCCCCTGGGGAGCAAGTGCCTCCCTGCCCCATTAGCCTAACGATGCCTGCCTGCGGTGCCCAAGGCTGCTCCCTGCCTCCCGAGGGGCTGGTGCAGGGCCCAGCTGCCGATCACTGCACGCCCCTCCTGCTCTTGTGGCCTTTGCAGCAGGAGAAATCTAAATATCGATGCTATTGCACCTCCTGACAGATCACCTGTGTATCAATGGTTTCCACCAGGTCTTGGGTAGGTGGTTGATTTTGGGATTTTTTTCCCCTCCTCCAAATCTTCTCCCTGAAGGATGCGTGATGGAGGTACCCTCACACGCTCGGCTCATTGCCATGCACAGCACAGTCAAAATCTCATTTTCATTCCAGAAACAAAAGGTCTGTCAACTCGTTTAACTGCACAGAAAACACCAAACAAGAAATAAGGCCCAATTAAGAATAAAGAGAAGGAAGAGGCTCAGTGTAATAGATTGTTTTGGTAAGTGGTTTCGTCAGCTCCATTTGCAAGCTGTTGCTATGTGAACCTGCCACAGGACAGGGGCTGGCTTGGGTGCAGGCAGGGCAGGCAGTGTTCCTGGGGGGTCCCGGCTCTGGGGGCCGTAGAGGGGATGTAGTTTGTCCCTCCCCAAAGGGCTGTGCCACCAGGCCCCGGTGAGCCCTTGCCTTTTGCCGGTGGGGCTGAGCTGGGAGCCAGGCTGCTGCTCTCCACCATCACCCTGTTTCGCAGGGGCACCCCACTGTGAGCTGCCACTGGAGATGCTTTTGGGGCTCTGCCCCGGTACCAGCGAGGCATCAGATAGAGGAGGTCACTGTCACCATGGCTGGTGGCATTCCTGCAGGCACTGCCAAGCTGTTCCTGGGGCTGGCCCCGCACTTGCAGGTTTCTCACAAGCTTTCCCTTTACTTTTCCCTTCCCTTCAAGAGATGACCACTTCAAACAACAGTTCTGCTTTCTGATGCATTAAGACTTGGAAATTTGCCATTCATCACAGCTGTGCATTTGAGCCTCTGTGATTATTTTGGGAAGTGAACCATGGTGATTTGTGTGTATGTGTTTTACTGGCAAGCAGGATCTTCCCTATCTACCTCTCCCTGGCTGTCTGCATTTGCATTGGTTAATAAAATGGATAATGTTCAATGACTTTCTGATGGGTGAGCACGATTTGGCATACAGGATGTAGTAGCTTTTCAGGAAGGCTAAAATTTCATCCTGGGAGACTGAACCCTCTGTGGCAGCCATACACAATCTATAATAACAGAAGCTTTTAACCCATCCGTAATTGCTTTCATATAGAAAATGATTGCTGTAAGTTAACTTCATAATTCTAAATCACTGGCTCTCAGTAGGATTTCAGATGCTTTAATTTGCCCTGAATTATCTGTAGAACTCACAGGCAGTTCATCCATGCTCTTTTCTGATTATGTTCCTTGTCACTCTGACCCAAACTTTGTCTCTGTATTTTTTGTCTCTTCTTTCTGAAAATGGACCTGTTTCTAATGACATCTTACCAGTGATGATGCTGGCTGGGGAACGGAGCGGACGATGTGCTTTCACGCTGCCTCCCTTGGAAGCAAGCTTGTGCTTTGAACTTGTCAGATGTTACTGACTTGGTTGGGAGGGACCCAGCTGGGGTCCCTGCCCTGGGTTGGGGGTGCAGGTACCCACCATCGGGGCGTGCGAGCAACCCAAGCAGGGCCATTGCAGTGCTGGCTTCTGGGTTGGCTTGTGCCACGGTCCTTGCTCAGCTGCAAGGAGAAGCGAAGGATGTTGTGGCCATCTCTGTGTGCACCCAGTGCGTGGGGTATGGTGTTGGATGTAGACCCAAATCGCGTGGTAGCTAACAGGGAAAAGGAATCCATGTGGCTGCTGCCTTCTCCTCGAGTATGTTGCTATATGAGGACATGGCTACGTTATTTGAGAGTCCCAAAATAAGCAGAGCGTCCGCCCCTCCCCTGATGGCAGCAGCCAGCTTGTGCAATTTTGAGTGACAGCAGATGAAGGGATTGCATTACGGCTTGTCTCTAGAACTGTACATCTGTGTCAGCTCTTCGCTAAATCAATAAACGGGATGCTGAAGGAAAAAATACTTTTAGGCTTCTTATGTCTTTATGCATCAAACTGATTGGGCAATGAGAAGCTCGGGTGGTAGCAGGCATCACGATGTGGCTGGCTGATGAATTTTTTTGTCAAATCATACGCAAGGGCTGGGTCTTGGAAGATGCTGGCAGGTTGCTCCCCCAGAGAAGGCAGCAGTCATGTAGATTCCTTTTTGGTGGTGGTTACTGTGTAATTTGGACAGAAATCTTCAACCAAGGAGCCCGAGGTACAGCATCAAGAAGTGGAGAAAAATCACTTTGCATGTTCCAACAGACTAACAAATTACCTATGGAAATGCACTTGAGAATATTCCTCAGTAATTGGATTTCAGCTGTTGTTTCAGTGTGTGTGCCCCCAGGCTGTGAAGGTAAAAGGACTCTGCTGAAATGCTTTGAAATGTTCTCTGGCACCAACAAAATGTGTTTACTATTAAAAAGTGAAACCTGCAAGTCAGAACGCTGCTAAGTGCAGTTTAAAAACAAAATTGCACCCCTGCAGTGTAGCTCAGGGTGCTGAAGCATCTGGTTTACCCAGACGGTCTCAACCCAGAAATATTCCTGGGACTTAAGCGGAGAAGCCCTGTCTGCTGCCTCCTGCCAGGGAACCACGGGCACCTCCGGGAGGGGAGAGGAGCCCTCGCACAACGGCTGCTTTGAGTTGAGGATTCACGCGGCCTGGAGTATGCTAGGAAACACAGGAGGGTTTGCAGGGTGAGTTCTTCTAGGCTTGGTGTCTCTTTACAGGCTTGAAATATGTAAACGTTGCTGCTTTTACAGAGCGCGGGCAGCAGTGGCTCCTGAAAGCCCCTGCAGCGCGCTCGGTGCAGAACGGGCGCGCTCCCAGGAGGCTGAGCCGGGCTGTTGGCACCTTCTTTTCTTCAAATGCTGGTGACATCTCCCGTCCTGACACTGATGCTGAAACTGTAGATGGAATAGGGGAGGAACAAGCTGTCATTGCATACCACATGGTGGCCACAGAGTTTGATGTGGAAAGAGGGGGCAATCTAAGGTGACAACAAGTTTTATAGAATTGAGCCTGCATGCTGAGAAAGTATTATTGGATTGGGGAGTAGAAGGGTAGCAAAGACTTTTTCCTTTAGTCACATGTATTGTAAAGCTACAGCTATGTTATGGTGGCATGGGATGTTTTTGTTTGTTTTTTGCTTCTTTGTTTTTTTTGTGGTGTTTTTTTTTTTTTTTAATGGTGGTCCCACTTGTCCAAATTTGGATTCCCTGTGGCTGCGTGCTGCAGCTCTACGCTCACGCTCACCCTCAGCATCGCTCCATCCCTTTCAGTGGTGATGTGGCAAGATGGAAAGGACTGGACTTGCACCCCAAGAGCTGTGTGTATGGTTCCAAATCTGACTGTGAATTTAAAACATGGTATTCTGACAAGATGATGATTTTGATAATGGGAGGGCTCCTCTGGGAACCTGTCTTCAGGGGTTGCCTTTGACTTGTTATGCACAGAAAGACATTTCTAAAATTCTGTAGAATAATAAAAACCACATGTCCCTAACACATGAAAAGTAGGACTTTTTTTCAGAAGACATTTGGGTGTAGAACAGAAGTTACTATGCGTACGTTACACCTGTCACAGAGCAGGGAAATGGGATTTCTTTTTTTCATTATTAAAATAGCATTTAGACAGGCGACTTCCAGAGCTGACGTCTACCTGGCTGTGAGTCACCCATAAGCAGAAGTGACTGAGAAAGTCCGTCTTTCCCCCTAGATTTTCTTTTTGGCTGAAGAGAAGAGCCAGCCTTTGAAACCCGCGCTCCTCCCTCTGAGCCTCTGCGCTGCCCCTGCCCTTCGGAAGGAGCTGAAAGCAAACCCGGCCCTGGAACTGCCCTGGTTTGTGCCGGGGGCTGCGCAGGGGGAAATAAATCTGCTCTGCCGACTGAGGCAACTAGTTCTGCGGGTTTATAAATGCTCCAGTTGAGTGTTTTGACACGGCAGTCAGATATAGTTAATCTTTCCCTTGACCTCCCGATACCAGAGCGCAGGCTGAAACCGCTAGTTAAGCACGTCCGTCTCCTGTTGTACCATTCACGCTCCAGCGCACCGCCTAATCAAGTGTAATATATCTCCGGGTAAAACACACACAGTGCTTTTCACAGCTATTTAAACAAAAAACAGACCTTGGTGCATTAGTTGCGTACACTAGCCGCACAGAATTGCTGTTCCTGTAGTTAAGAAAGAAGTTGGATGGGTTTGCTCCAGGGAGGCGGTGTGGGGAAGGTGTGGGAAACGCTTGCTTCCCCGTGCCTGTATACGGGAAAATACCTGCTTGGTCATCCCAAAGGACATGGATCCTGATGGGAAGATGGTTTTGTGCCCATAGTCGTGGACCGAGATTTAGGACAGGTGGGGTGGGCTCTGGGTGAGGTCAGGAGCATCTTGTACAGAGGCTCCATGAATTACTTTGTCTCCATGCCTGCTCGTAAG
This sequence comes from Falco peregrinus, assembly GCF_023634155.1. Taxonomy (NCBI): domain Eukaryota; kingdom Metazoa; phylum Chordata; class Aves; order Falconiformes; family Falconidae; genus Falco; species Falco peregrinus. The sequence goes on along the minus strand of NC_073722.1, from coordinate 85,729,847 downwards.
CCTTCCCTCCAGCCAAGGGCAGCTCCGCGGATGCTCGAATTTGGGCAGAGTAACAGGCTACAAGGGTTGGCAGCATGGAATTTGAGTTGCTGGGCTTTTCTGTTTGATGGCACGGCTGGATCTGTTAAACATGCTGTCCACAGAGCTTTGAGGATGACTGTGGTATCTCAGAGCAATCCTCCTCTGCAAACCTAGTCAGACCCACTTGCTTTTGTTAGACTTACTGATCCCAGCTTTACTTGGAAGAAACTGGGAATGTTTTGACAAGAGGTGTATTAAGGGATGCTCTATTTTTAAAAGCACGTAACGAGGCAACACCAGAGGATGTCTGTGTGCAGTGCCCACAAAGGTGAGGCCGGCAAAGGAGAGGAGTCCCAAACCTGGCTGGCTGGGTGAGCTGCTGGATGGGGGGGGGCAGGGTGGTTGTAGAGGAGTGAAGGCAGAGGGTTGATCAGCACTGATAACATGCAGCTGTGGCCTTGCCTCAGAGGCAGTGGGTTGATTGACATGGATGATGTGCAGGTGTAGCTCGTTCCTGCTAAGTGGTTAAATAGCCCTGAGGAGTGTGGGAGAGGGGGTCAGATGGAGGAGGGGCTGTGTGGTCTGGCTTCTGGAGGAAGGACAAACATGGACAGAAGAATCTGACCAATGGTAAAGCCTTGTTGCAGTTTGCTAGTTTGATTGTGCTGCAACAGGAGGTACTGAGGGGAAGGGTGTTGTGTCTTGGGCTGGCACAGATGGCTTTGATGGGACCTATGATTTTGGAAGGTAAGGCCAGGAGCACCTACAGGGCAGCTCATAAAATAACTCAGAAAAAAAAACCCATGCAGGATTTGAAAAAAGAAAATGGGAGTGGAACCCCCTCCCTCTGTGTTTCATCACGGATCCGAATGTTGGTTGGGTTTGCAAGACAGGTGTGCTAACAGTGTGTGGGGTACTCTGTGACTTCTAGATGAAGGAGTTGAGTGATTTTTTTAAAGATTGAGAAACACTGGACTGGGTGACCTCTTGATACCAAATCAAGCTTTGTATTTTCCTAGGATACTTTGATAGTCTTCCCCCAAAGGATCCCAGATGCTTTCCCCTACATTTTTTCTAGCCTCCTGTTTGATCTCCCTAGGATATCAGTGGGGATTCATTGATGTGTGTCTGTTAAAATTCCACAAAGCTTCTGTTTGAGAGCTCTGTTTTACAGAGCAGCTCATCCTGTTGGATATTGAGAAATTACACAGCTCAGGGTAAAATATATCCTAACCCACCAAAAGTCTCATACGCTGGAGTGCAGCATTCATCCAGGCAGTGCGATGTATAAGCCCTACATAAATGTCTGTGTGAAAATAAGATACTTAAGTCTCTTCTGAATCCTTTCTCTCCCAAGGCCATGGCAAAGCCCATCCATGACCTCCATGCCTCTCTCCCTTCCTTGTGAAACGGAGCTGAGCTCTCTGTCAGGAGGCAGGGGTGAGACCCACCGAGCTCATGTGTGTAAAGCTCCTTGAAGGTGAGCGTTGGCGCGTACCTGCAGAGCAGCGTGTCTTCTGTGCGCTGATTAGCATTCAGGGCACGCTCAGATAGCAGTTCTGTGGCAGTATGTTAACTGTACTGATAAATCTTGTGTAAAAACAACACTCCACCGCACCGTTAAAGCTCCTTCCACCTGGGAACATCAAAGCCTAGCACAAGTGCAGCTTGATTCTCACAGCTGCCAGGGTTGCTCTGTGCTGTGGTGCAGACAGGGCTGCAGGGGACCCGGTGGGGGGTGGTGTCGGCACCCCCCTGATTTCGGCAAGAGAAAGGCGGTTCTTGGCATCTCTTGGCAAGGGGTGCTCTGCGCCGCAGCACTGACCCGACCTCACGTTTTTATAAATGTCACGCAGATATGCTGCAGGGAGCCGACTGGTGCTCCCAGGAAGAGGAGGGCAACCTGCAAATCACGACAAGCAAACTCAGGGTGTAGCAACAGGAAAAAATACATCACAGCATGTTCTTTAAGTCTGCGTCTTCCATGCAATGAAAGGTAATTGAATGCCATTGCAAAATCAGTTAGCAACGTGTACGAAAACAGTCGTACCAGCACAGGAACTGGGTGCCTGCCTTGTGCAGCCTGCTGCAGGATTGCATCCTGTGCCCTCCTTTAAAGTCTGTGATCCCTTTTAAATATACTTATCTCCCCTAAAGCTCTGAATCCAAAGCAGCTTCAAAGCAGGAAGTCCCTGTTATTAAACTTTTTTTTTTTTTTTTTTTTTTTGTGGCTTGCTGTAGGTTAATTCTGTTAGGAGACAGAAAATTCTGTTAAGGAAAAGTCACCAGATCAAAGAATAATTTGGATTGCAAGGGACCTCTAGAGGTCATGAAGTCCAACCTCCTGCTCAAAGCAGGGCTGACCTCAAAGTTAGATCAGATTGTGATTTAAATGTGATGACATTTATTTATATAGCGATAATCATATAACACTCGAGTGTGTCAGTTTATATTCAGTCTCGCTTTTCTGAGTAAAGAGATAACTGTAGAAAATGGACTGGGATTTTTGAGATTAGTATCTAGATAATAACCATCACTGCCTGGGGATGTGTTTTCCCAGAAAGCTAGGACCTGAAGGATGCTGTGAGGGGTGGAGGCAGCCCAGCCCAGGGTGGGTGCCAGATGTGGGCACGGCCGCTGGGAGCCGAGGAGGGCCCTGGGGTGCCCCCATGGGCCCCATCCCCTGGGTCCCCACGTGCCAGGGTCAGCTGTCCATGCTGCCCTTGGCAAAGCAAGGTGTGCCTTAACCTGTGCACAGTGGCCTCAGCCCAGCTGTGCTCCGCTGCATCCCCATTCCCGCTGCCCTCCTCTCCCAGCCATCCAGGAGGAGCTGGAGGAAGAACAGAGGTAGGAAAGCTTTAGTTCAGCAAATCCATAAATAATTTCATTTGATGATTATTTATGAACTAGATCACAAGCTTATGACAGTAGCTCTTAAGAAAGAGTTCCTGGCTGCTGAGCAGTTGGCATAGTTGTCCTCCGAGAGCATTAAATATGCATTTGACATAGGTGACTCTGGTGGTTTCTTTCATTAACCCATGGTTTCCAGCGTTCAGCTGTTAGTGCATGTATTATGCACAAATGTGTTAATACTTCGTAATTGTACCCTAGAGACTTCGTTAGGACTCCATTGCCCTCTTGCTGAAATGTACCAGAGGTCCTGCCTTGGTTGAATTTACGTTGCAGGTGTTGTCCATCCTCCGCCCAGCTCTCCTGCCTCGCTGATTTGAAAGCTCATTCCTTCAAACTGTATTTAGTGCTTGGGGATGGAGACTCCTGCGGTGTGGCAGGGTAACTGTGGGTCGCTGCTCTTGGCTGCCAGGTATGGCAGCAAAACATGTCGACCCTCCTGCTGTCCTCACTGCTCCTGCTGTCTCTGGAATGCTTTTCAAGGTGGTTGGTTTTTGTGTGTTTGGGGTTTTTTTTGTGTGTGTGGGATTGATGCCAGAAGAAGGTGTCCTCACAGTGCAGCACCCATCGTGCATATGTCGGAAAAGGCTATATCAGCCCTGCATGCCCACACCCACCTGCTTGGTGAGGGTCATGCAGCAGCGATGCACCGGCTGCATGTGAGTGTGGGAGGGTTCATGCTGAATGGAAAAGAACTGCAGGGTCCCACGGCAACTCGGTGGCAGGTTGGGCACTGTCACTTCATGGTGCCACTTGTCAATTAAAGCAAATGCATGCAAGTGGTGTTGCAAAGAACAGATTAGATTTGACAATAACATTGGGAAAAAACTTAACTTTGGAGTAATATGTTTCAGGAGGGAAAATTTTTCCATTGTTTGTGTCTTGACTTTCTCTTGAGATCTGGACAGAGCTCTCCAGCTCTTGTGTTATAGTAGGCATCCTTCTGTCTAATAATGGTTTTAATAAATTAATATTTCAGCTACCACCACTGTGGAATTTGTCACTCAGTATGAACTGGGGGAACATTGCTGTGTTTCTCCAATATTTGGGAATCCTGTGCCAAATTTTCCCCTTAACCTGGGAAGTCTGGTGGATCTGAATAGCAAGGGTGCTTGGGAAACGCCTGCCTGCCTGTTCCCCCACTGCAGAGCTCGGTACCAGGCACTGGTTTGCATCTTCGCCTTCAACTGAGTTTGATGCAGCAGCTTCTGGTTCCTGCAGCAAGTTTGGGAGATTTTAATTGCATTTAATCTCCAGTAGTTATTTTTTTCTGGGCCCATTTTGCACTTTGTGGCTACAGAAGGACATTGCCAGTTTGCAGCGCTTCTAGGAAGGTGGGCATGTCCACCTCCGCTGTTTTTTTTTTTCCAGGTACAGCTCCTGAGGTCTGCTGTGTTACCTCTCCTACAGCCAAAGAACCCTAAACGGCCTCAGGTTAAAATACATTTGAAACCTGAAAAAGCCCCTGAATTTCCTCCTTTTATCAAGGGCCTCATCCTAATGTTCAAACTCTTACACAAGGAGCTTCATTGTATAAATGCACTGCTATGGATTACAGCTCCAGTTTCCTTTAACATTGAATATTAGCGTTTACTATTTATGGAGTGCAAACAGTGTGCCAACTTTAGTATAATTGTCTTAGTTACGGATGATAGAAAAACCTGATTGTTATTTTTGTGGCTTCGTAAATCCAGAACTTCTGATGCTCCAGCTACCTGCCTTTGGCGTGTGGAGCCTGCAATGCTTTGGCAGTATTTGTTAAAGGTGAGAACCTCCGTGGGCTTCTGGGCGACTGTACCTGGGTCACCGTGCCCCCATGAATAGACTCACATGTTGGAGCTGTAGCATTTGCGCGCGTTTCTTGGGGCTGAGGGATTAGCAACTGATGGATTAGGCAAATTAATCTATGGTTTGTCAGGAGTACATTATACAAGGTTCAATTTAGGTTGATGGATTTATTATTTATTATTTGCTGTTGTGTGTCAGTAAGTGGCTCTTCCTAATATCATGATGTATGATAGCAGCCCATGCCTGAGCTGCTGTATGTAAAGGTCATTGTTTCTGTAATTAACCCCATTTTTCATGGTCTTTTAATGCTGATACATTAATTTGTGGTGGTTTGGAATGTGACAAAGAATTGCATTTCCTTGGGTTTGGTTATCTTGAGCTGAAGAGCTCCAAAGCATAAGGCTCTGAGTGCAGGCTGTCGGGGCACATGCACAGGAGTGGTTCAGCAGCTGCCTGTCGCTGAGCTGCTCTGACCCGGGGGTGGCTTCGGGAGGGGGGGAGGGAGAGCTGGAGTGGTGCCCGAGATGCCATTTTGGAAGAGCTGTGAAGCGTGGGACTTCAGAGCCATCAGGCAGCACCAGCCCCTTACCAAGGGGAGGTGGGGATCTGGACCATAGCTGCTCTGGGATTTTCTTCTCCTTTGGGCCCTGTTTTGGACCATTGCGAGCAGATCTTTGCACCAGGGAAACACCCCAGCCTTCCAGGCCGTGGGGCTGCCCCCAAGGATGCCCCACAGCAGTTTTTCAGAGTGGTCTGTAAGGTGCTGTGATCCCACCCTCTGAGCTACCCGGCTCCTCTCTTGCAGCAGGTCATTCCTTCCTGCCCAGCTGGGTTTTCGGGATGTGCCTGGGGACAGGGGTTTCTCCATGGGGGCACCCCCCAAGTCCTGCCCAAGGCTTTGGAGGCTGCCGCCGCCACCTCGCAGGTAGCCTTGGGCGGGTGGGCTCTCGGAGGTAAGGTCTGCCCCAGCTGGGAGCTACCCCGTGCCTGGCCACTGCTGTCCCCATTCCCAAGCAGTGCCAGTAGGCAGGAAAATGCTCTTTCCCCCCTCCTGCCCGGTGCAGGACTGGGGCCAGCCTGCCCTGCAGAGCCGGGGCTGTCCCGCTGCCCACGCGTGGCACCGTGTGCCCCGTGCCCTGCCCGCCACCTCGTCCCACACAGGCAGCAGCAGCTTTCGCTCTGCGTTTCCCTGTCTCCGTGGCTAAAATCAGAACTGTCAGGCTGGCGGAGCGCCCTGCTTAATGATACCACGGCTAATCATTTACAGCAGAATGCAAAGGCAAAGAAGTGTGGTTTTAATCTTTACAAATGTATCTAGATAAGCCAGGAGACAGACTTATCTTTTGTATTACAAGAAAGGCGGGGGGCTCCGCACCGCGGAACATCGCTGTACCGTCCTTGGCCTTTTCTTCAGCCTTTGTCTTTCTCTCTGTATCTTGTGCTGTTGAATTAATCGGATATGAACTCTGAATACTTAAGTGATCTATTCATTTTAATTAGCTTCCTAATAGCTTCTGGACAGTGATCGAACGTAAGGTTGGGCTCTGTGCTGTTTACTTCCCAAAGCACAGGGCGCAGGCAAGGTGCTGGCTGGTGCCTGTGTCCCTGCCCTGCCTTTGCTGCTGGGTGGCCTCTGGGACCGGAGGAGTTTTGGGCAGGTCACAGTGATGGAGGGTGTGAGTGTGAGGGGTAGAGAAACACAGCTGCGAGTCTTGGTGGCTGCGAGTGCCTCCTCCTCTCGGGAGGCTCCGTTTCCCCAGCGCTGAGCATGGGTGGGATGCCCAGTCTGCCTGGGGGCCGAGCAGCCTCGATGCGAGCTCAGCTCTTGCCGGTGGGATGGTCTCCATGCAGGAGTGGCCCACGAGCTGCTCTGGCTCGTGTACGCAGTGGGCTGCTAGCCCTCCTCGCCACCGCACCAGCGAAGAGCCACATGGCTCTGCAGCCTCCAAGCCGCCGCCTGGGGAAGCGTTCCCACCAGATGGGCCTGTCTGGGTTCTGACGGCATCCGCAGCAGGAAGCATACGGCAGGCGCTGGGGACGCGGAGGTGAGGGAGCCAGCAGCGCTCCTTGCTTTTCACTGCACGCGCAGGAAGCTGTGAATGGGAGACAAGTTGCGGAGCTCTGGAGCAGCCAGGCTGGGGGCAGAAAAATTCGCACTGTTCCAGTTTACCGAAGCTGTGAAAGATGTGATAGATGAATCACTTTTGCGGTAACCTTCTCTGCCACCAGATTCCCTGGGATGTTAAGCTCCGCTGTATGCAGCATGTACTTGAGGAAAAGATAGAAGGGATGTTCTCTGAATCAGGGGAGAGTCTGACGCACAGAGACATTTTCAGGGGAATAATTTACATATGCATTCCCTCTCTAAAAATATCACTCACAGTATTGCCTCTATTTTTGCCTGCGAGGCTCTCGAGGCTGGTAGGTGGATAGAACTGGGAATCTGCACTTACACGGATCCAAATACCGAAGGTCCGTCGGGGCCACAGCATGGGATGCCTCGTGCTTTGCTCAGGAGGCAGAGCTTGGAGGTGGCTGAGGTCCATGCCCCGGGGAAAAAAGAATGTATTCAGCCTGACAAAGCTGCAGATGTCACCCACACGTGGTCTCATGAGTGTGGCCTAATGGACAAGGGGGGAGGTCGGTCTTTGCCTGGTCCCTCCCGCAGAAGGCAGTGCAGCTGAGCGGAGGGCAGCGAGCCCCTCTCTCCCTGGGTGATGGCTAAGCGAGCTGGTGAGAAACAGTGTGTAACACACCACGGTGATTTCCCCGGAGGCTGGTGGGCAGACATGGTCACCTGAAGGGCCTTTCCCACCGCAGCCGCCCATGCATCACGCCGTCCCCACATCTGCTCACACTGGAGCCCTGTGGCCCTGGCCCCATGCCGAAGGAGAGGAGGGGTGTCAAGGGTTTGCTCTGGCTCTGCCTCCTGGCATTGAGGGGGGAAATAAGTTTTCAGATGCTTTTGGCATTGTCCTGCTCGGTTCTTGCAAAGTCAAAGATGAATTCCCTTTCTCACCGGCAGGAACTCATCTGGGTCTGCACTGAGTGCAGCCCATGGTGTGTAAGCACTGGATTTACACCTCAGTGAGGGAAGGATGACATGGGGTCAGAGCATACCCTGCCATTTTCTCATTGGCAGTGGTCCGTCCTCCTGCCCTTTTTGCGTGTCTAGGCACCCCGACCAAAGTGTGATCCTGGACTCCAAAGGGACAGGACTGTCCTCAGTGTCCATCCTGGGGACCAGGTGGGGCTGCAGGATAAGAACATCCTCCTTCTGAAATGCTTAAGGTAGAACCTGTGCCTTGGCTTCATCATAAATTAAGTAGCTCAATAGAAACACGCTTTTATCTTGAACTTCTGTCATGTAACATCCTACAGAAACAAAGCAGGAGGAGTGCTTTGATGTTGCTCCAACAGTCTTCTCCATCCTCAGATCTCCCGTCTGGGATTTACCTTAGCCTTTGCCTTGGACCTCTTAGGGACTGGTGAGAGAAGAAAGGAAAAGAGGAGGTGGGGGAAAAGGTACAAACTGGCCACTACTACATGTAAGCTGGAACTAAACCAGGTATTGCTACCACCGGCGGGGTGAGGCTATGAAACAGCTGTGCAGGAGCCGTGTGTCTGAGGGTGTGTGTGGAGACTGTGCAGTTTTATGATGGAGACTGATACATTTATGGAGGGGATTATGTGGCCCAGACTTTGTGCTGGCAGGGGTTGGCCTCTGCGGACCCACTGCTGGGAATTTTGCAAAGCGAGAGCGATGCTGATACACAAACCGTCTTTGCGGTGAAGGTGTGCCCAAGTGTGTTTTGTGCTCAGGGTTAAGATGACTGATCTGAGCTGGGGCAGATGCTCTCCAGTGGTGTCACAGCATCCTCCCGCAAACAGGCCCACGAGGCTCCCACTAACAGAGAGAGAGAACATGCAGCTGAAACACCGGGGAAAATTTGTGAAGGTTTTTTTTTTCCTCTTTTTCTCTGTGGGTTTTGTTAGTGCGCTCAGGAAGTCCCACTACCGCCCACTCACTCCAGTAACACACATCGGTTTGCACCTTACTGTGTCTTCTATGAAAAGCTGGTACCGAGGAAGCAGTCTTGTGCTTCTTTGAAATAGTCTGTCAGGGAAAAAAACATCATCCTGAACAAACAAACAAACAAACAAGCGCGCAGTCCCTGAGTATGTTGGAGATTGATTTGTAGCACTTTTCTCCCCCACCTTATCTGTTCAAAAATGTTTTGGCAAGCCATGAAAAATCAGAGCCCTTCGCTGTCAAATGCAATCTATTTCCGAGGGAGCTGTGTTAAGGGCTCTGGGTGGGTGTTTGGGCTCTGCCAAGGAGCTGAACAATTCCCAGCGCAGGGATGCTCATCCAGAGGAGCCAACGCAGCTGTGAAGTATTTTTGCAGCCTGTGAAGGAGGACAGGAGAAGAGTGGTAAGAGCGGACGGTGCTGGCTGCAGAGAGCTCTACGGAAAAGCGGTGCCACACCAAATGTAATACAAAGGGAGACAACCTGCCTACTCATATCTAGTATTTTTCTAAGTGTTGCTGTTTTTCCGCGTCCTGTTAAGCTTTTTGATTTGTTTCCATCTGTTCAGTATAGATCACTTCTGCAGTTTACTTAAAACACAAATACCCTTTATGAATATCTACAGATGGTTTTCAAAGACTTATAGAAAGACAAAGATAAGATCAAGAAAATCTTGAGTGTTCGCCTCGGGGGAAAAAAATGGGACAGTCGCTTTGCCTTGCAGCTGCAAGCCATGTCAAATCAGACACTTTGATATGTTTCATTTTCTGTCTGAAGTCTACATCTGAAAGGCAGCCTGGCTTATTTCAGTCAGTGCGCAATTTTTGTTAGTTGGGGCTCTTCTCAGCTTCTAAAAAAGATGCTCATTTGCATCCCAGAACAAAGACAGCACTTTTCCCCCCCTTACATTTGGCATGTCTTCGCCAAAAAGTAATCATGCTGCAACGTGTGTGTGTAGGGGGTGGTTTTATTGGCGGCTCTCTCCTGTCAGGTTGGCCCGAGCTGCAGCAGCGATGGGTGCTCATCCTCTCCACGGTGGCCTTGGCTGACGGGTGGCTAGGTTTGTGCTGGTGCCAGTAGTTCAGGCAGGAGCCCCAGCCCCGAGGTGGCGGTGCAGCCGTCAGCATCCCCCTGTGCCCGGGGCCGAGGGAGTGGGCCCTGTGTCCCGACCCGCCTGGGGCACCCACAGCCCCAAGGGAGCCAGCGATGCAAAACATGGGAGAGGACGGGAGAGCAGAACCGCCGGAGGACCCTGCTCTGCTCGGCTGGTTTCATCGTCTGCTCTGTGCATGAGCTTCTCCCTCGGGCCAAGACTGTGGCTGGTACAAACTACACTGACTGTGCTGGCCTCTGCGGGAGACGCTAAGCGCTGTCTCTGTGTAATGTGCTGCTTGTGTATTTAACAAAAACCCCAACCATTTCCCAGAGAAACCACATAAAGTAGGGTAACTGCTAAATTTTTGCTGCTCTTCATCTGCTTTAGACCTCTTGCTTGGGAGTGAGGGAGGACTCGTGCTTCTTGCCTTCCCCTCCCAGTGCTGCTGGGCCTCTCAAAGTCATTTGAAATCAAAGGGGCTGTCCCCGCCCCCCGGGCTTTAATGGGCAATGACATGGGCTCTTGAAGGTTCGCCTCAGGCAGAATCAGAATCTTTGCAGAAATTTGAGTATATGCATTGCAGATAGGGAACTGTCGAAAGAACACGTCCACCTTAAATGTGCAGCATTACTAAGAGCTGATTGGAAAAAGACCAAACCACCAACTTGTAGGAGTCATGCACGTTAGCACTGGACTTTATGTGCAAAGACAAGGTGTGTATTGTTTGCCCAATTAAAAAGATAAAACCTGTAGACCACAGTCAGCGAAATGAGCTGTGAAATGAGTGATGACTTGCTGAACAGGCAGGTGCAGGCACAACAGCATATGCAAACTGTTCTACTTATCTAAAGACAGGTTTATTGCCTGGTCATCAATTTACACTGAGGTTGCTTCAGAAATTCGTGGTCTGCCTTTCTGCTGCGCTCTTAGATTAGCTGTAGAAGGAGTAGCATCCCCTGTGCTTTCCTTGCTCTTTGGAGCAGGAATGGTTACGGAGGGTGGAAAGGAGGTAAGTGGAAAGGCAGGGGTTTGTCAGGGGGGGTGGGGGGTGTTGGGGGTGCGTGGGGGGGTGTGCTGGCTGTGGGCACCTGTGTGGCACTGGTCATGGTGCCCAGTCGGGGTCTGCTTCAGTGTTTGTGCCACTGGGCAGGTTCCTCCTGGGAGCGTGTTCTCCATCGCGAGGAATGCATCCAGCTTCAGAATGTGGGGATGTGAAATGAACGCCTTGTATGACCCTTGCTCCCAGACGTAAGGAACTAAGTTAGGGAGGCACAGACGAGCAGCTTGGCTCTTTTGTCTGGACCCCAGCAGGGAGATGTTAGAGTGAAGTGTGTGAAAACAGGCTCCTATCCTATATGGATCCAACCTGCTTCCTGTAAAAATGGGTGCTTGTAACAAATAACTAAAGAGATTATGTTTGCAAACGTGGTAGTGAACTTGGACTTGGGGCATCTGCGGTCACCTGGAGCTTTGCTGGCGTTCCTGTGTGGGGAGCTGCTCACCCCCGAGTTTTTCCTTTGAGGCTGTGAGCCCCCAGGGGAGGGAGCATCTCCTGTATGTGCTGTGCATGCAAGAGGTGGCATGAGCTAAAATGCTAAATTCAAACCTTGGTATGATAGAAATACCAGCCGATTCTATAAATATGGACACGTATGCAACGTTGCTTGGTGTGTTGATGTTAAAAATCGTTTTGCAGGGAAGTCAGAAGACAAGAATGTTGCTTGTGATCTTGCACACTGAATTTGCAAATGAAGTGGGCTTCCTCTTTCTGGCTTTCTTTATAAGTCAGAGTGTATGCTTCTTGCAGGAGTTTTACAACCGTATAAATCAAGTGTTTTCTGATGCACATGTGTGGCTTAGGATTTAGGATTTGCCTCACATGCATAATTTTATAGTTTGCATTAGAAGTTTATGTTTCTAGAGATTAAGTCTCATAGGTTCAGCTGTGAGACTTTAACAGAAGACAAGTTTGGGTTCATTACTGAACATTTACACCTGAAAATGATAACCATATTAGATTATTTTGCATCCAGGTAGTGAGTCTGTGAACCATGTAACTGTTGGAAAAATTTCAAACTGCTGGAACCGAGCATGTAATCCGTGATGAATAACCTCATCTGATGAAACTTCTCGAGAAATAACTGGCTTGATCATCAGCCACTGAATTTGCTGCTCCTGATCTTGAGTAATAAAGACACAGGCTTTTTAACCAAGAGGTTCAGGAAATCCGAAGTTCATAAAGCAAACACATCTGGTGGCTGTGCTTATGATGGATTTCACACTCCAGCCTGGCTTGCTGACATTTGTCTCCAAAGAACATTCATCTCAAAAGCAAGGGTGAGAGCCTGGCTGAGACAAATTGGTTATCAAATTAGACTGATTACAGATTATTATTTTTTTTATAACACCCATTCTGTGAAACTTCCTTCTCAGTCTTCAGAGAGTCTCACACTAGAGCCTTAGATCGAAGTCCTGCCAAACCTACGAATTTTTTCAGTTTGGCCCTTCTTCATTTAAGGGAACTGTGGTACCTGCTGAAGACCCTCACCGTAGATGAGGCAGCAGGGAGCTGCTGGAAGCACCTGCACTGCTGAAACGGGGGGAAGAAAAAGGCTGTAAAGGCACACAGATAATCAGCCAAGCTGAAATTTCAGCTTGTTTTGTCCTTTGGCTTGCTGAACAAAGTTTTATCATGGGACAAAGAGGGAGAAAGGATTCTGCTCCCTGCCTGCAATGCTTTCTAACCGGTGTGGGTCAAACAGGAGTTTTGTTCAGTAGGTGAGCGTGTGCCTGTGTGCATAATGCAGGGCAGGTCTCTGGAGACTGGTAGCGTAGGAAAGAGGGGAAATGCAAGGTAATCATTACCAAGTTACTACAAACATTTCATTGCTGTATGATGGAAAAGTGAAGGCGTTGCCATTGTGCTGTCAAAAGGGTACTGTGCCATGCACCTGCCTGCCCCTTCCAGCACTCAGCTGGAGGTGCCACATCTCATCCCTGTGAGCGGGGGACAGCCCCCCCAGTCACCAGACGGTTCCTGCCTGGGCACGTGGATGCAGGGGTACTCAGTAAGGCCGTAGGTAGCTGAAATCCATGGAAATATGTCACACATTGCAGCAAGTCTGCGTGAGGTCTGTGGCAATGCCTTTACGTGTCACCAGGCAGAATGGTGACTACGAGGTGCACTTCCCAAAGCACTGACCCCGCCACCCCGAGTAACGGCTGTGCCTGTGCTGAGGCACTTGGGCTGTGAGGACTTGCTCCTTGTTTCCAACACGTCTCTGATGCTGCGTATAGTTGTTTTCTGAGGATGGAGGAAAGGGTGGAGAAGGGAGAAGACAAGAGGGACCGAGTGTGGCAGAGCCCTGCAGTGACATCAAATCCTGGAACTGTTCAGTCCGGGAGCTGTCACTGATGTAACACATACCCATAGGTACATTAATAGCACTGACCTTGCCCTTTCAGTGCTTATATTTGCTAATTATTATATATATAATTTTATCTATAGTCAAAAGAATCTCTGCTTCTGATAGGTCAAAACTGCCCTTAAAAATAAGAAAATCAAAGCCCCCGACTTTATTCTTGACTTTGCGTGTACTTGCCTGTAGCCATACACTGTACTATATTCTTTGAAAAAGTTACATGCTATTGCTATTGCTTTTTCCTAGCCACTGCAGGTTTTTGATGGAGCTGAGTTACAACTGCAGCTGCAAAATACCGTATGGTATTCATAATGTGGGGATGTGGTTCTCATAATGAATTCAATTAAATGGCGTATTAAAATGCATGATGTGCAGCACCGTATCCCCCACTGGTCACAGAGTTTCCAGCAGCTGTGTGCCGTTGACTCAGTGCCCTTCGCCTTGGAGGGTTGCTTCACCTTGTCTTTGGTTGTCTCCATCTGGTACCTACTGTTGGTTTGCCGCAGTTAGTGTTGCAGACTGAGAGGTAAAAGATGCTACCTGGTACCAGTGCAGATCCAGGGGAGGTGGATCCAGGACTCTTTGGAGGATGACAGATGTGACAGAAAGTATGTCTATGTTCTCAGCAATAACAAATCAAGGGAGGGACGGGAAGGGTTTGGGGGCAGGCAGGAGTTTTGGCTGCAGTAAGAGTTAACTGATGGCAAGACATTTGCAAAGGGAGACAATTTGTGAGCTGAGATTTTTATTTTCACCTTTCTGTTCCTGACCTTTGATATAGGGAATTGAACAGTGCAGTCAGTCATCAGTTCATCCCTCCACATGCAAGAACGCAGTTCTCAAAATCCATCCTTAGCTTTTAGGGCCTCTGGGGACTCTTCACAGCAGCATTTGAAACAAATCTCTCATGCGTAAAGTAATCAGATTTTCCCTCTCACCTTTTAGAAACCCCCTGTCAGTTCCCTGCTGAGCTGGGATGCTCTGCGAGGGGCTGTACCCCAGGAGGGAGTGTGAGCACAATGACAACACAACTGTGCTCTGATCACCCTTTGCTCCTTTATGATAGACAAAAGCACTTGTTCACCTGGTAAAGAGGGACTACCAGGCTGCAGGGGAAAAGGGAAGTCCCACTGCTGTAGAGAAATCAGAACAGATTTTGCTTCGATGAGTAAGAAACTTGCCAGCTGAAAAACAGTCCGTGGGATACACTGTGTCTGTAAAAGGGGGAATGTGTGGCATGTGTATTTATTTTTAAGAAAGCAATAAAGTGCCTTGAAAGAAATGTTTTAAAATGTTCCAACAATCCACCAGCTGTTTGCAATTTTGCTCAACTACTAGAAGTAAAGTGCCAGTTGCATAGTACACTGCTGTAAGGAATTAGCTCCTTCAAATGTCCTTCTGAGTCTTGACACTGGCTTATTCAACAGCCATCTTCAGCCGAGAAATCCTTGACTTGAGAGATGATTTCCCTGTCTGTCACTAAACGCCTGAATAACCTTTCACAGCCCGAGCAGCTCCTCTCCCACAGGTGAGCTCAGGCGCTGTTCCCTATGCTCAGATTTTCCTGGCACTTCAGCTCTAACCTAAGGTGATTTGCGGCAGGGTGCTTGATATATGTCTTGGAAATGTGTTGGTGAGATACAGCCGGATGAAAGATTGCTGTTTTGAGAGAACTGACTTCAGATGACCCACTGGAAGAGCTCGGAACTCCCCATCTTGTTATTTTGCCTCCAGCAGTTTGTTTTATTGCAAGCCCTCAGAACGATTCTCATCCCTAGGAAACACCTCCATCGGGTTAGACAGCGACCAAGCCTCATCCCAGCTGTGGAAAACAAGGCTGGTCTTGTTCGCAGGGGCGCAGGGCGGCCCCGGGAGCCCTCCACCCCGGCGGGCGGGAGGGTGCTGTGGCATGGGGAGGCAGCCGGAGCCCCGCTGAGTGCCGCAGGGGGCTGGCGTGGGGCGAGCTGCCCCATGGCACACGGGTGCCAGCAGGGCTCTGGGCAGACCCCAGCACCGGGGTGACCCCGCTCTGGCAGTTTTTCCAGTCACTGATGTAACGGCCCCCTGTTGTGTAAGAAGTGTTATTAGGAAGATGCGGTCTCCGTTGTGAAACAGCAGCAGAGCTGGGGTTTTGCCAGGAGTTTTAAGGTGGCCAGCCTCACCGAAGCCTCCTGGGGAGGGCTGTGCTGCGGGTAGCGAGGCTGTCTGGGGAGACCCTTCTGTTTGCTGGGTTGCTTCACCAGCCCACCGACCGGAGGGGTTCTGTCTGCTACGATGGTGTTTTAGCAATATTCATCCCATTAAAAACCTTTGCTGGCTTGAGGAGCACCACTGTGAGCTGGGGCTGCCGCTTGTAAGAGGACATCAAAGCGCTTGGTGGTGGACGTTGGTCCCTGTGGGTGTGATGGCTCAGGGGGACTCAGCAGGCAATGGTGAGTGGGGGGCTGAGCGGTTATCCACGGGGTCAGCTGTGCCCCGAGACACACAGCTGGGTTGTCTCAGCCAGCAGCAACGCAAGGATGAGTGTGTAGGGAATGGCACAGAAGGAGGAGGACCAGGTCTGCTGTTTGACATGGCTGTGGCTGAAGGGCGGTCCCCAGAGCAGCACAGGCATTCGCAGGTGCACCAACAGCAGTAGAGAACCGAAGCTGGCTGAGAAGCAAGGCAGGAGCACGTATTCCCCAGAAGAATGCCCGTACAAGGTCCTGCGGAGGACCTCGCTGCCCACTGTGGTGCTGGGGGGCTGCCCGCTGAGGAGTGAGTAAGGTGTAGGAATATTCATGTGACCCAGATTTTGGTAAAGGTATTCTGATAGAAACACACAGGCAAACTGGAAGAAAAAAGAAAAAAGTCTATGGTGAGTGTTTTGTTTGCTTGGGACGTTTTAACTGCTGCAATGGAAACTGGAGCTGACCACTGCTGCTCCGTGGAACCTGGGTGGTGCCATGGGGGAGGGCTGCAGTGGCTCCAGGTCTCATACCAGCCCTGCCACCAGCCCCTGGGCCACCTGGGCAAACCGCTTTTGGGTTTTGATGTGTCAGGTCTTTGCCACAGCCCTGGTTCCACGCACACACTTCAGAATTTCCATCCTCAATCTTTTCATGCGAAGATGAGAATAGTTTAACATGAGTGTTTCTCAATTCAACAAATGCGTTTCTTTCCCCCGGTCTGAATCATAGAGGGAAAAAAATTGCAAAGCTTCATCTACAAAGGACATAAAGCTGGTATTATACCTCGTAAAACAAGTGGAGCAAACTAGAGACACGTATAATGCTGAGTGGGCAAGTCTGCAGCTAAAGTGCAATAGATTATCTTGAGCTTGAGCGCTGAGGACCATCAGTCATGTGGTTTCCAAGAAAATGAAGATTTAGACTGAGAAATGATTTGCAGAGAAAAACTCTGTGACTACATCAGGGAAAAGAAGTGCATTTCAACTGAGAGCTGTTAGCCAGCATGTCCCAGGCTGTGCACTTCTGAAACACACTTTTCCTCTTTTCCTAGTTAACCAAACCCGTGTGGTTTACCTAAATTCCTGTCCTGCCTCCAAAGTTTGTTTCTTTGAAGAATAATCAATGAGGAACCAGCTCAGCCCAGGCTGCGAGGGGCTGTCTTGCAGGATTCCTGGGGTGCAGGGCCATGTAGCTAGCTACTCTCTCTGCTTTCTCCTTGCAGAGGCAGCCTGCTCTGAATGGCAGAGCAGAATAAAGGCTTTTTACCTAACAATTAATTTGTGTGACAAGGCGCAGCGCAAAGAAAAAAGCAGCAGAAGAAAGGGGTGTCCTTTGTTGCTTGTTTATTCTTGAAACACGCTCTGTACACCTGACGCGTTTGCTGGCTTCATTCTGGATCTTATGCAAGAAATTGGCACAGTCTTACTACTGTGGTTAATTTTAAACGCAACAAGATCACGCTACAGTACTTGACACATCTCTAAGAGCAACATCATGACACTGTTGACACTGAATGTTCACTAATGGCATGCACTGCCAAACTCACATGTAAAATGAGTGGGATAACAACAGCAGCATTTAAAAAACTTCATTCAAGGGAGCATTTAAAATTTTATCAGCTCTAACTGGCATGGTAGATTTGCAGATGTGGAGAATATCCAGTTTCCGTTGCTTACTCACAAGTGTCAATGTGCAAGCCAAGCACAGCTCCGTCCCCCGAGGCAGGGAAACCCAGAGGTACCGCAGCCGAGCGCACGTGCAGATGTGGAAACATCTGTCCTTGCAGGGCCGTGGTGCCTAGCTGGGCTAACCTGAGGACCTAGTTCCTGTTCTGTGTTGGTTTTCCTTCGAAGCTATAGCTTGGTTATTGGATTATTAATGGTCTTAAATCAGTTCTATAGATGTGTTAGAATGCATTGCTTTAGCTTTTCAGTCAATATAAAGTAAAATATAGTAACGTAAAAGGAAAATCAAAGTTCTATAAATAAATATGACTGAGTTAATCATTAGCTAATGATCTGTTTGCAAGGATGTAAGCAGAAAAGAATTACTCTGTTCTGTGCTATTGCTGCAGATATTTCTAAGTGTGGATGCAGTTTTATTGGTTTAAATCTTCTCCACAAATACAGCTAGAGTGTAAACATTTTATACAAATATAACTTCATTCACACTTTTGCTAACACAAGCTACTTTCCTAAAAAGCACTCCTATTTAAATATTTATTAAAAAAAAAAAAAAGGTGGGTTTTGCAATACAGGCTTAGTTCTGATACTGTTAAGTCACTCATTTAAATCAGCAGGACTAGGTATAGGCTGGGCTCGTGTTCCTGGGGATGGTGAGCAAACAACTGTAGGGAAAGATACTCTGTTGTGCCATCGTTTCCAGTCCTGCTCCCTCCCAGCAGGCAACCCTGGTAGAACTAATTGACATGTTCTGAGTCCCGATGGGTTTCCAATATCTGTATATCAATGGCATTTGAAATGAAAACATTCTGAATGTTGAAATTTTTTATGTGGGGGAAGGTTATGTTTTGTAATTCTTTTAAGTGGTTCTACTCACAGAAATAGGGTTTGCAGGACGCTAAGTACTCATTTGGGGCCAAAGGATAACAAAGGAGAAAGGCAGGGTTTTTTTATTCTCTCTGTACAACCTGCAGTGGCGATCCTGAGTGGGGCTTTGCTGTACCACCTCGGTTCAGTGATGATGATAACAAGTTCCTCCAGTTGTTAAGTATGGCTAATAAAGTTGAAAAACACCTTTTGAAAAATGATTAGGTAGATAATAAAGTATGTCAACTTGAAAATGTGCATTCTTCATGTGATGACTGGAGATAGTTTATCACTTCATGAGTGACACATCCATTTATAAATATTTATTCTCTCCAGTGGTACTGATAAATCTTTTGAGCCTATAAGCCCATTGATACATACACAGTAATATCATTTGTCTTTCCAATGCATTTTATTTATTATTGACTAATTGCCTGCCAGATTGTAAATATGATAGGGGTGGCATTGTGCTTTGATTAACTGTATGTTAAAGTACCCAGAGGAATTTAGATCTAGCTCAGAGCAAAGACATCCAAGGCAATAAATTGTATATTTTGAAATCAGCTATGCAGTATGGAGCTGCAGCGCTAGTTAAACAAGCTGAGCATAGGCATTTTCCAGAGCAGTTTATTTTGATTAATGGGTTCCCAAAAGCCTCTTGCTGCTGTTTACAATGGATTTGCTGTAATATTTACAATAAACTGGGGTTAGTCAAAGAGTTTTAATGTACTTCGGCAGGTTACTTGCACTTCATGAACGCGGGGCAAGAAGTACAGGTGCGAAGTCACGCAAGTGAGCGTTTTGTCCTTGGTGCTCATGCGTTTTGGTTTTTCCTGCTTTCTCCCTCTTCAGCTCTGCTCTCTGGCATTTTCTTAACCAAGTGTTTAAAACCAGCTTAACATATCTTGAACCATCTATGTGATGACTGGAGATAATTTATCCCATTAGAGCTGACACACCATTTATAAATATTTATTCTCCACTGTGGCACTGATAAATGGGCTGAGCGGCCGGGTGGCTGGTGGCAGCCCCCCCCCCCCCACCTTCACCTCATCCCCCCAGACCCCCCCGGGATGGCCCTGGCCCAGCTGGGAGCGCCATGAGGGCAGCAGTATCTTCTGCTTAACTCCATCAGAACGCTTGGGTTCAGGACATGCAAGCCCTCATTAACCAGCTGCTCTCAAACACCCCGGGCAGTCAAACCCGGTGTTTTCTACGGCACACCCCCCCTTGCAGCGCCAGGGTCTTGAGCTGGGTGGCTCTTGATGCCCACCACAAATGCACGTGCTTGCTCGTGTCTTTGTTCTCGTATCTTGGAACCATAATGGCCCGATGTTACCGTGTACCCTGGCAAACGCCGCCATGCGGAGCAGGGTGACACACTGCCCTGCCGCTGCCTGCCATGGTGCGGGCGCTGCCGGCCCCTCGGCGCCCTCCCTCTCCTCTGAAAATTGAACGAGTTTGTCAGGCCATATTTATGCACCGTGTAATTTGACAGAAATTCTATTGTAATTAGCACCCGCTAATCACTGTCAGTAATGTTAGTTAGCTAATTGTACCTTGGGCATTAAACACCAAAGCAAACCCAAACCGAGTACATAATTTCATGGAAATAGATGAAATGGCAAAATGTGTGTGTTCTCCAGAGGGATGTGGCCAGGGAGATGGCAACGTGTGCTGCTGGCTCCTTCTGACTCTTGCAGAAACCCCTCCCCTGGGGACCTTCTGGATTTCTCCAGAGGTCTTGTAACCTGCCTTGGTGGGGCAGCTGGCGGCTGGAGCCGTGCCAGTGGGTAGGGGGAAGGCGAGCTGTGCAGGGCTGCTGCAGGAAAGCCCCAGCAGCAGGGAGCTCCAGAGGCAAAAAGGAAAGCAAGAGCCAGGGACAACATTGTCCTGATGGATGGGCCAAGTCAGGGAAGGGTTTGGTGTTTCCAACTGGGAGAAACGATCTAGTTCAGATCTTCTTGTGTTGGTTTGTCTCAACACTTACTACTTTACACCTAAAGAAAAAACAGGAGTCCTATCACCCAGAGCAGCTGCAGCAGCCTTTCCTCCATGGATGCGGGATAATCTAGCTCTCTTTGATTTCCATTATGCTTTCCAGTGGATCTGAGATGTAATTAATTAATTGATTTTTGCTGCCAGTCCCCTAATTAACACTAAATAAAAATTCATGCCAGGGTTAATAGCTTTAAAGGTTGGAGGCAGGAGCTTCTGCTGCTCGGGTCCATTGTCCATTCAGCAGTGCATTTGGGTTATATTCCCTGTCATGCTTTTAATTCCTAATCAATTGAAAGTTAATTTTGTTCTTAACCAAAAGGGAGCCAGAAATGGGTTGCTGTTACACAACTGGTTTTGTTTTACGGCCTTTACAGGGCTGTGTTCACAGCCAGTTACAGCACTGCTGGGTGAGCTGGCTGGGATAGCACCGCAGGGACACGAGCCTGGTGCAGCACAGACCCCCAGACCAGTGGGATTTAGACTGTGGATGGGCCTAACCCTTGTGCTCCCGACGCTTACTGTCAACACTGCTCTTTGTTCTTTATTGTACTGGACAATTACCATGTGGATCCATTACTTAGTATTTGTACAATGCTTTGAGGATATGAAGTGCTAGGTAATATTATGTGTAGTCTAGTGGAATTTTACTAACAAAAGGTCAGGTCGTTTTTATCCATTATCTCTTACTACACAATAAAGTGGCAACAAACTAGGCAGAATTATTGAAAATATTGCTTTATGTGTTGGTAAAATGAATTATCTGAACAGTCTCACTCCCTCAGGGGAGCAGAGTGTTGAAATGCATGTGAGACCTAGGCTCAGCCTGGGAAAGGTGGTCAGCCCCCATGCTGCTAATTAGGGCTCCTGGCATCTGTAAGCTGCTAAACCCTTGAAAATGTCCCTGTGAAATTGATCTGAAAAAATGAAAAACATTCTGTAGCTGTCTTAAAAAATTAAAGAGAAACAAGAAAGATTATCTTTCTTCCTGGCTGTGGCTTTCACTTTTCTGTCCCTGGACTACTTGGCTCGGTGTCCTCCCTTCCCTGGCTGTACGTGGGAGAATCACTGAAGTTCCTTCTAAAGTGTACCAAGGGGGTGTTCACAGCCGACATCGTAACCAGTGAAATATGTCCTTATTTGCCAAAAATGAGATTTGATAAAGACCTCCTCAGAGTGGCTATGTGGTGTCATCTCCGTTATTTTCAGTCAGTGAAGAACTTAGTTTATGAGGTGGGATTGAAGCAGTTCAGAGATGAGTGAGTACATCCAAGGTGAATATCCTGTAATTCTAATGGGTCTAATTCAGGCAAACACCTGGGAATGTTTGTGTTCAAAGGGGTTTTGCATTCTCCTAACTGTTGTTAGCAGCACTACCCTCCTGAAATGTGAAAGCATTCATCTTCAAAGATTATCTTCCGTTTTCCACTGCCTTGTGTTCTCACTTGCCCTTATGCAAGCACAGTGTTGGCAGCTGTGCTGCTGCTGTCTGTACCGCAGAGCCCTCGAGTTGCCTGGGCTCAGATCGGTGACACGGCGCTGAGCAATGGGCCAGTCGAGCTAAAACCCCTATTCCTGTCTCTTCTCTTTGTCAGTGACTGGGCATTTGCAGCACTGAGTGGTCTGGAAAGAGAAAGGAACACAAAGTCTGATTTCAAATAAATGAATAAAATAGATTTTGTCCAGTTCACCCCTCGTAGGCTTTAAAACATTATGTACTTGCTACAGGGTGGTCCCAGTTGCAAGGTGTTTGCTAGAGTGTGGCATGCTCTCAGCTGGGATCACTATAGCTAATCCCCAAACATTCAGCTCTGATTTTATCTTTTTTTTTTGTTATCAACTTCATTCTTTGGTCTAACTGGAGCATCAGTTTAGTGCTCTTACTTTAGTGGTCTGCTGCTGCTCATTTACCTCTCTGCGCAAATACTGTGCTCAGGATATTCAGCAGCCTTTAGCCTTGGCCATGCTAATACATAATGCAGATGATAAAAGCCAGTGTAACAGAAAAGAGGTCCCAGGGAGAATACAAACCATGACAAAATCAGAAGGAAGCAGATGGTTAGGTATTAAACTGCAGTAATAAAATAACATCTGGCAGAATATCACACACACGCACTGATGCCCATCTGAAGAGTGCACTGATTTAAGTAATATGTTTCTCATTTTGGTGCAATTAACACCAAAATTTGCATAGCAAACAGTGGCAGAGCACACAGAAGCTTCTTTTGAAAAATACAATCCAAATATGTCTTTTCTACAAGGAGTATGGCCATAGCAGACACCGATGGCTTTCTGTGCTGTGGTGTAAAGCAATTAATGAGTCATACCTTCCTGCTGGCCAGAGAGCCCATTATTCTGTTTACATGCAGCCTGGCAGATGTACTTGTTTGCAGGGCTGGAAATTAAAAGATAAAAGGGGAAAAGGATTTGACCAAGTGGAACGTCACTCTGCCCCGTGTGCCATCGGGAGAATGCTGCTGTACAGACCGGGTAGATCTCTAAATCCTGGTGCAAGCAAATCTGACTGCCTCAGATCCTCTCCCAAGTTCTCTGTGTGAGCAAGGGGACGGAAACCTTGGGGCTGGGGTTTTCAAAGGCACTTGGAGGGAAGGTGGAAGTCCTGCATGGTTTAACAAGCCACATGGCAGCACCAAATACCCTGTGGTCAATTAGGTCACCTTTCACAAGCCTTGACCTGATGAAGGAAAGTTGAACTTGCATTGTCAAGCACGTGGGGCACTGACGAAGGGATGCGTGGGGGAAGCTGCTGGGGAAACCCTGGGGAGCTGCAGGGTGGCCGGGATGGAGCTGGCCGTCGGTGCAGAGCTGGTTTGAGCCGTACCCTCCTGGGGACAGGCCCCACCGTGAGCCTGGGCCATTAGCAGGCATGGAGCTGCTCCACGTGGAGCTCGGAGGCCCCTTCACCGCCACCTTTGGTGACACCTCGATGACCAGATGAATATCGTGATGGAGGGTGGAGGAGAGCTGGGAGGGATCTCCCATGGGACCCTCCTGCTGTGGACGCCTATCAGCAGTGCCACCTCTGGGGGGGCCCAGCTCACGGCACTCCTCACCCGACAGGCACCTTTGCAGTTTGCAGCCGGACAGCCACTGCATCCCTTGCATGCTGGCAGCCGTGGCTGGAGTGCGTCGGGGTTTTGCCCTTCTCTGCAGTGGGACGCGGTGCGTACCCTCCCCGAGCAGCTGCAGCAGAAGCACACATTGCCGTCCTGTGGAAGCAAATATTTGACAAAATAGGCAACGGTTCATTCATCAAAAGCCCATAAAAATAATAGGAGGTGGCAGATGTGAGATTGCTGGGGTGATGTGCCATGTGAAAGGGAAGGTGCCTGGCACTCTGTTCCAGCAAGGGCAGCACCAAACCTCCAGCTGCTGAGGGCCCGTCTGTGCTGCAGCATGGCACGTGTTTCAGCATAAATGGCATTTCCATTTGGAAACTTCCATTCTAATTTGGATTTTGTTTTGGAATCCCTTGGGAAATAAAGTTTTAAAAAAGAAAAGAAGCATGGGAAGAGCTTTGCCTCCACGTACCTTCTTGTCCCAGGGAGTGCAGGAGGGAGGTGGGTGGCAAACATCTGTCCTCAGCTCTGCCACGGCAGGAGGGGAAAGGCACAGAACACCCCCCGGCATGGGGAAAGGCTTTACCAAGTATCCAGAAAGGTTTGGCCACCTGAGCTGAGCTTGGCTGCTGTGAAGCCATGTACCTTGCATTTTCTCCGTATAATTGGCCTTTGTGGCGTGGTCCCAACGTGCCGCAGCTCGCGGCTGTGTTGCCTGCCTTTTGCAAAGCGTCTAGGCTGGCCCAGCAGCATGCTGTATTCCCGGGAAGGGAAAGTGTATTTCTTTCTGTTTTGCTGCGTTCAGTGAAAGGCCTGATCTTGCTTCTTTTGAAAATGGTGACAATAGTCCCATTGATTTCCTTAGAAGAAAGGAGTGGGAACACATCTAAAGTTCTTTCAACAAAATGGAATAGAGGGGTGCTTTCAACACACCTTTATTCCATTTCCTTCTGCTTTTTGTATAGGGGTTATCTGCTGGAACTCTGCACATCCCCATGCACAGAGAGATCCAGATTTTGACATGAGCCCCTAAATGCCGTCATATTTTAAGTGAGAATGTGGTGATTTACTTCCACCAAGTACAGCATTTAGGTCATGTGGTATCTGCTTTCCTATGACTGTCTTTACAAGCAGGAATAATAAGGATGCTCTTCTGGTGTGTGTTTTTCTTAGGGCAGCAGCAGATCTAGGACACTAACATAAAAAGCTAAGGGGGCTCTGAAAGCGAGAAGGATATTTGTGGGTGGAAAGCGTTATTTGTATTAACAGAAATGTGCACTACTGCACGTTTGTCTCTGAGGAATAACAACAGGCAGGATTCTGCAGTTTTAGGGCCTGTGATGCAAACAGCAATCTTTTTGCAGTAGTTAATTGTCTTGAAATCTGATTTCCAAAGGTAGCAGCCATAATTTGGTTTGTTCTTTGCTGGGGATCCCCTGGGAGTGTGAGCTTCAGTCTCCAATAAATCAAGAGAGCAACATGCGCTGTGGGCTGAGTCTCAGGCACGCTGGGAATCTCTCCCTCCTCCTCAGTGGGCTGTGGATGGAGCCTTTGACTCTAAAAAGGATGTTATTAAAACAGCTTTAATTCTTATTTCTAAGGAAATACTGGATTTAAAGCAGTATTGCTGCCAAAACCAGGGAATGAATGCCTGCTCTGCTGTCTGCTTGCTCCTGCCTCCGGACCACCTCCTCCCTCTGCCAAACTACAGTCCTACAAGGATATGGCAGCTCTCATCCTCATGAACCAGCGTTCACGGTTCAGGGTATCGTGGTGCCACGTATTCCCCAACACGCACGGCTGCACGAGGACAGCCGCTGAGAGCAAGCCAACATTCTTCCCGGAATAACTCCAACCAAATCTGTACAAGTGTATCTCTGACCCAGGGACCCCTGGAGTCAATGAGCTCTTTTGGCTGCAAAAACCTCACACTGAGCACATAACCTTTACTTCTGCTGGATTTCTGCTAGGTTTAAATACTCCATTCTAGTGCAAAATGGGGCTCTGATTGTGGCTGAGGAGAGGGTGATGGGGTGAATGTGGAAACATTTGCAGAAAAATTGCCTGTTCCAGCCAGTTCTACTTTGGTTTTGCATTTCCCTGGGTTACTTTCTGAAGATGGTTTAATTTCCTATGTGCTGCTTGTATTTTGCTTATATTTCTTCTCTTCAGCCTCCCTCAATGATATCCTAGTGCCTGCCTTCTCAACAGTAATAATAATAATAGCTGCAATATATTTAATAGCTACCCACTGCCAGCCTCTCTCAGCCTTCTCCAGCGATTCCCTAAGGTACCAGATGCATAATGCATTTCCCAGCTAGAAATCAGACCTCGCTAGGATCTGCTCTCTTGAAAAACCTCCTTCTTGGCAGGCTCCCCGGCTCTGTGGGAATCAGCGGTGCGAGCAGAGGCACTGGGAGAGGTGGTTTCCTCTCTCTCTCGGCGGGTGCATAGCTTGGAGCTTCGTCAGCTGCTGCGAACAGGGTCGCCCTCCCACCCAAAGCAGCCCTGAACGCCCATGCTCTCTGCAGAGGCACCGATGGCACGGTCCCCGCTGCCCCCAGCCGTCCCAGCCTGCGAGGGGTGGCGGGGATGGAGCTGGGTGGTGCGAGGGGGCGTTTGGGAAGAGAAAGGGGAAAACGCAGAAACCAGCATCGCAACATGAAGAAAACCTGTTAAATCTTCCTGTGGTGATCTCCACCCAGCTAAGCCAGGCTGACCAGAGGCACCTTGGGGTGGGCAGCCTGACCTTGCCAAGGCGCCGTTACACCGAGCTTCCCACTCTGGCCTAAAATCCCTGCTGGATGTGAGGGCTGGGGGTGGTGGGGGTGGGGTTTACATTTGCCTTAAATTTCAATCTCTCCAGGAAGAAGTAACTGATTTCATTATTCATTTATTTGGCTTTATATACAATCAAAGAATGATTTAAAGCAATTTGCTCACATGAACTTCTGCACCCTCTGGTGTCCTTCAGGACAGGCTTGTTTTACAGAGAAGAAACTCATCAAATGACTCGTTGAAGGCTGGATAATTAAAAAAAAGAAGGCAAGGAAAAGGCTGTGGTAGAGCTGGGAAATAAACCCAGGAATGTTGACTTTGAACTACATGAAACCAGTTGCACTACAGTAGCATGCTCGGTACTTTTGCTTGGTTTTCAGCCACAGCTTTAAAGTTTGGCCAACAAAGTTAAGAAGTCAGGAGGGGGGTAATTTTTATTCTTCAGATGAGGAGACTGAGAAATCTGAAAGCCTGGTGCTCACAATAACTTATTATTGCTCTTTATTTGATGGAGTGACTCATATAGCACACAGCTTCAGGAGCAGGTTTGGGGAAAGCTATAGCTGAAAACACAGCCAGCTGTAAAGAGCTAGCCATTTCCTCCACAGTATCTACTTCAAAAGAATAAAATAGATGTCTCCTTTTTTCTATCCAAAAAGTCACTGCAGAAGCAGCTTTCTTTTGTTATCTCCCAATAAATGTGTCTCTCTAATAGTGGAATTTACTGCTGGGGGTGTGTGTTTCTCACCACTGCTTCCCCTTACAAAGGAGCTAATCTATCTTGTGCTGGGAGAAGGCAAATGATGTCATGTTTCCTGCGTTGCAGCCTACTTTCCAGCTGCTGCAGAGAGGCAGGACCACAGTAAACACCTCGCTCTGCAAGAGCCGAGCAGGAGCCTCCGGCCGGCCGGGAACGTGCTAGGCCAGCGAGCACCATGGCCACCGCCTGCCCCACGCCAGCCTGGCTTGGCTGCGCTCCCGTCGGGATGCCCGCTTTCACCCCTGCGCCGGGCAGCCTGGTCATGGGGGGTGAACTGGGCTGGGATGTGGTGGTGCTGGGCAGCCAGCATCCTCACACCGTGTGCCCTGCCCCGCCGGCACCGCCACTGGGGCTGAGGAGCTCGGCACGTTAGGGCTCTCTGCCTTGGCCAGCCCGGTGCTGGAAGTTTGCAGAGCACCGCCTGAACTAGTTTTACTTCCAGCAAGAGAGTCCTTGACATTCATTAAGGCTAAATTCACTCTCACATTTTAATCAATGAAATGGAAAAACAACAAAACAGGAATGCATAAGCAAGTCTGACTACTTTTTTTTTTTTTTTTAATATCAGCAGTCTAACAAGCCCAGGATAACACCCGCCTGCATGCCGGATTCGCCCAGGCAATTATCACAAATGCAGATTGAATAATTAGGCATGCAAAGACCCGTCTGGTACCTGCCACATGCAATGACTCAATCTGTGTGCAGGTGCATGTGTCTGCCTTCTGCGCACGCCACCGGCCGCTCCCCTTACACAGCGGGGCCAAGGTGCTTTTGGCCACCCAGCGGGAAATTCAGCTTTTTCCACTGTGTCCCTGTCTTGCCTCCCCAAAGGCAGGGCTGAGCACCCAGGGTTTGCGGAGGGCAGGTGTCGTGCCCTTAACCTTTGAGCCATGTTCTGTGTGCAAGGAGGCTTCCCCTGGTGCTGGGACCCTCTGCATTGGTGTGGGGTGCTGGAAGGCTGCAGGTGGTGGTGATGGCAGGGTTCTGCTGCTGCACCCTGCTTTCCACCAACCACATCTCAGAAATCCCAGTGTTTGCGGGAGGGGTGCAAGCCGAAGCCTTGCTTTTCCCCATGGTGCTGGTAACAGCCCTTCTGTGGTGGATGCACACCCCACTAGTGCCGCCCCTTACCCAGGAGAGCTGCCTGCAGGCCCAGGGCTCTGCTGCCAGCAGTTATGCTGCTCCGTAATTCTGTCCCTTGCCTAAGTACCAGCAGAATATGACTTTCCTTACATATCATACCTTAAGTGCAATGCAAGAAAATAAAAATGAGTAACAGCTTGTTTCCCAGCCCTGGATGAAGCAAAAATTTTGATGAATGGACAGACTACTTGCATGAAAAAGAACATGAATAATTTGCAATGAATAATATCCAAGTGGTACTTTTTTTTCCCCACTCATAAATTGCCTGCAAATTCCCCCCCCCCGTCCCCCGTCCCCCTGAGCTGTTAGTCACCAGAGCAAATACAGAGCAGCTTGTTGGAAGCATTTGTTTTCTGCTATTCTGAGCTGTGGTTAGACACGCTGGTCACTCTGATTGATGGGGAAACGGGTACTAGCATGTTTCTTCAGTTGACACCTCGAGGTTTCTGGGGCTTTGCATGTATTTCTTTTACAAGCAATGGCAGATACCAAAAAAGCTGTTTGTTTGCTACTGTTCATAATTTATAAATTATTGCTTCTACAAGTCTCAACCAACATTGGAGCTTGACAGAGACTCAGGTTAAGAATGAATTATTTTACGGAAAATACATGTAGATCTTGAAGCTCCTGGAGAACCATGGTTCACCATTCCCCCCCATTTCTCTGGAGTTTTGCTGTTAAATATAACATGCCTGTCTTTGTTGAAAAGTTTTGTGGAGGTGCAGGGTGAGGGAGGGGCATGGGTGAGGCTGCTCCTCACCTCCATCACCATTAGTCCTGCTTGCATTAACATAGCAGGTTGCCTCTTCTGACCTGCTCCATCCAAGCGACACATGTGGAACAGCTGGGGGTGGATTTCATCCTTCTGCTCCCCTGTCTTTCATCACTCAAAGGCTGGGGGGGGTTCCCGTCCTGTCCCCCTTCCCTGTGCATCCGCACCCTGTGCCAGCAGCTCGGTGCAGGGGAAGGACAGAGGTCGGCCCCTGGCCGCTGGGTTGTTATCTGCATGTGAGCTGCTTCTTGTCTTGCATTTTTCACCTTGAAATGCCAACACTCCTGAGGAAAACCTTACCCCTGTGCGAAGCTGGTGTGTAACCCCACTGTGCCTTAACCCAGCTTCTCTGGGTAAGCTGAGGATGGGAGAGGGTAGGTGATGTGTCAGCTCCTTGTGCTGGACATCGTGAGGACACCAAGTGACATTTGGTGCAATCTTAAGTTATTTGGGGTTCTCTCCCCCACCTCCCTGGTTTCCTATTCCTTTTCCATTGACCTATTCTAATCAGCTGAGACACTTTCCCTTTTTTTCTTTTGCTTGAACTCAAAGCAATGTGAAGGAATGACCTCTCTTTCATGCACATGATTGTATTTTAAACTTTAATAGCTTCCATACCCTTTGCTAGGAGGTGCTCTGCTTAGCTGAAGGTCTGTACATTGTGCTCACGTTTAGGGAGCAGCCAGAATGTGATGGAAAAGTACAGTCTCCCTGTCTGGTCTCCTTCTGCATGACGGACACTTCGAATTTAAGCCACACTTCTTCCTAAGCTGAATGTATGTGAGGCTGAGGTTTGTCCCACATTTATTGACATTATGCAGCTGTAAAGAAAGCTGGTTTGCCTATGAAAAAATTATGTAATGTAGTTAATGCCAATTAAAAGCTATCTTAATAATGTGCAGTGATTTCTTAACAGATGCCAGCAGAATAGGCTTAAGGGGAGACAGTGAATCACACCCACAAAAGCCGCTTTCG
The DNA here is from genome assembly GCF_023634155.1 of Falco peregrinus. Classification (NCBI taxonomy): domain Eukaryota; kingdom Metazoa; phylum Chordata; class Aves; order Falconiformes; family Falconidae; genus Falco; species Falco peregrinus. The sequence goes on along the minus strand of NC_073722.1, from coordinate 85,700,073 downwards.
CCCTGTCCCAGTCCCGCCGCCGAGGCGCGGGGGGTGGTTGGGTTCCGGGTGGGTGCCTGCGGTGCTGCCAGCGCACCCAAAGCATCCAGGGTACAGCAGCCCTGCCAGTCCTAGACCCAATATGGTCTTTTCCGAATGTTCCATTTAACGACTTCCTCCCTCCCAGCACCTCTTTGACTAACCGTGGCCTTTCTCACAGTAAAGGGAGATAGCTCGGATATTCAAGGAATGATCTGGGAAGAGCAGTTTGTTAACACGGATCCCAGAACGGAGAGGTTAAAGCCAAATGACTTCCTGGCTGTGAGGTATGTGCATGATTAGCTCCTGCATGGATGGCTCTGTTATGAACTTTGATGTTATGAACTTTGATGTGACAGTAGCTGTTCAAAGGAGTGGAAAAAGTATGTGTGAGAAGCCTGCAAAAATCAGAATAAGGCCTTTTAGCTTACAGACTCTGTCTTTTCTCTCTTTGTGGGGTTGTCTCTTCTCAGAGGCAATTAACTACACCTAGGACAGGGATGAGCTAAGGTTTCTTCTTGGCTTTCTTGCTGGAATAGCTTAAATTATCAGGTTTAGAATGAGAATTGAAGGGCAAAGTGTGATGGAGGTGTTGGGCCAGAAGTTTAGACCATTCCTACCATCATGGGGAAAGCAAGTGAACACGCACTGAAAAATGACTGATTGTTGCCTGAAGCAATTGCCATGTTCTTAAATTGCCTTTATTCATACCAATAATGCTATGATGAAAACTCAGCCAGCTCTTTGCTGGACAATCCTAGTGCTGAACCTGGGTTTTCTAGAGGCTGGTGTTCCCCAGCACCCTGGGACGAGTGGCCAGGGGAGGGGAGGGGACGAGAGCCCTGCAGTGAGTGGCACTGTGCTCTGCTGGTGAGGGCAAGGCACCACGGCCACGGTTCCAAGCTCTTCACCACCTCTCGGCAGCTCCCCCCATTTTCTGACCATCCTAGGAGGGGTATGAGGACTTCACACTTGGCTGTGGAGCAGAAGATGAGAGCTGAGGCTGTGATCCAGCTCCTGGTGGATAAAATGCTGGAGAGGTGGGCTGGTCCCCACAAACCCCTCCGGACCACCTGTAAGCAGCAGCTGGCTTCGCTTACAGCCCCAGCTGAGATGAATGGCATTCCAACACTCGCCAGCAGCCCACTGCTGCTTCTCCTTTTACAGTTGTTGCCTGATTACATCAGGCGGTTTAGCCTCTTGCTTTTGCTTTTTGATGTAAATCCAGCCGGGAGGGCGCGTTGGGATGGGAAGCGAGGATATTTGCTGGAACCCCACCTTCCAGTGTGAAAGCATAGTTGAGGGTTAGCAGCAGCAAATGATGTCTCCGTGACCTCTGCTTCCTCTGCCGTGAGAGTGTGCATTGTAGAGCAATGAATACATAATTCATTCCCACCCACCAGGGAAAAAGCCCGGGTAGCACGGCACAGACATCCGCAGCACAATATTGCAGGAAGAAAGGAGGTGGTTAGACAAGACTTAAAGATATGATGCACAGCCCTACCGGAGGGAAGCGTGAGATGGAGTTTGAGTGGGAACTGAGCAATATGCCTGTTTGGCTGGATTCTTTGCAACTTTTTTTTTTTTTTTTTTTTTTACCACAAGCATTCAACACTGTTGATGGTTTTCCGTGATTTCAGGGCACTGTTACTCTGGCTGACAAAAATTCAGTGGGCTGCAGGGCACAGCAGCTCGCTACCTCAGGATTCATCTGAGGGATGATCCCTCCGGTGCTCCCCACACTGGGGCAGTCACTGTCAGCCCTGCAGATGGGATAGGACAGAGGCTGGAGAAGTATTTTGCAAGTCTTCACCTTTGGGATGCTTAGCCCAGCTCTGATTTTTTTCTTCTATTTTTAAATAAAAACAGACTTCAGGAAGAAAGCGTCCATCCCAAATGAATGATCATCAGGGTTTGTACCCACCTCCCCAGGGCAGTCTCTTGCCAGTTGCTGCTTTTTTCAGCCCTGTCTTTTGAGATGGTTGTGATGGACTTGTCCTTTCATCTCTGTGTTAGGGTCCCTTTGCTGAGCAGCAAGGTTGGAGGAAGCCTGGAGAGGCTTGTCCCCCTCTTCTGAGACAGGAGTCATTTTATGCCCAGACCTTTCCTGAGGGGCATTTGTCCAACCCACACCAAAGGGCCCCCAGAGAGGAGCACTCCTCTTAACCTGCTCAGGACAAGCATGTGATGGGGAATAGTTCGTGGTACATCGGTAGTTTCTCCACATATTAACCTTAAAGAGGTTTAATCTGAAATGTCATCCTTTTCCTCTGCAGATTGGCAAGCAGAAGAGCTGAGTCATCCCTGGAGAAGACATTTCCCGCAGCAGATGTTGTGCCATGTGATCCTGCTCTTTTTTGCTGTGGTTGCTGGAGGAGCTGCGGTGTCACTCCAAGGCCCGCATGGAGATAACCTGGTCCCTGTCCCCCATCGTGCCACCACCGCGAAGATAAACTCCCCGCTCAGTGCTCACTGCACAACAGGTGTCAGTAAAGCCTCTCTATTTGGAAGCATCCCTGGCTGTACTGAGACCTTACCTTGGAAAGGTGATAATGTGAAAAACACCCTGCTGCCTCATGCAACGAAGATCTATTTGCATACGTTATCTGGGAGCCGTGACTCCTGGGTGACTTTCCTGTACTTTTCTCTGGCACCGGGTGCCAGCTTTACACCCATAACAGTGATCTTGGATGACAGTTTATGAGGTCTAAATTCAGCCCCCATTGCTGTTGAATCTTGCCAGTAATTTAAAGCAAGTCACTTAATTGTCTTGTTCCTCACCTGCAACACAACACTGCATTTTCCCTCCCTGTCGTCCTCCTGCTTTCCGTGGCCCAGGCAGGGCTGTCCTGGGTGCAGGGGTCTCAGCAGACTGTTCTAAACCAGTAAGTACTTTGGGTGATTAACTTTTGGATTTGGAACTAAAGATATTTCAGTTTCACTCCATTCACTGCTAACCAGCCTGGGATTTTGTGGGATCTTCTGCAATGTTCGAATCCCAACTTTTTGACTTAGCTGTTATGGGAAAATCTTGACGCCTGTTTTTTAGGGGGTGTGTGGGGGGGGTTTGTCTTGTCTTTTAAAGGTCCATCACTAGCACCAGTGCAAAAAAAGAGCCAGAGGGTGATGTCCCTTGATGGCTGAAATCTCTTGTTTCTTCAAATACAAAGAAGTTTGGGCTGATCTCATGGCTTTCCCCAGGCCCAGCTCATCAGTCTTGTGCATGGGGCTGGCCCTGTGCAGAGCTGGGGCTGGAGCCGGGCCAGAAGCTACTTGTCCTGCCTGCAGACCAGCTGAAATGTGTATGTGCCCGTTCAATACAGCTGAGGCAAAAACGTCGTCAATGAACCAACAGAACCCAATTCCTGCCAGACCTGCCGGAGGCTGGGAGGGAGTGCTGGGGCAGGCATGCGGGGCAGGCATGTGGGGCAGGGGTGCAGCGCTCAGCCCTGCGGCACCGCAGCTCGGAGCTGGCACCGTCAGTGACACAGCGGAGTCCCAGCAGTTCCCTTCGACAACCTGCTGCTGCCCAGTTCTGCCTTAATGCACGACTCTCTGCTGGTAGCTAATCTATTTACCTGCTGGCACAAGGCGTATACTGGGTATTAAGTAAGAGCATCTGGGAAAATTAATATATAAATCTTTAACAGAGCATTTTAGAGCCCAGAAAAGTTAAACCTCTCCATTCAGGTTTCCTTCTGGCTGCTCCAAAACGGCCACAAGACTTAAAGTTATGTATATGTGCTGTCCTATATTAAAGGAGCTACATCCATATCTTTCATTCTCAGCCTCCGCCTCCTCCTATTCAATTTACAGTCTAGACTGTTTAAAAATATCTTGTTACTGCTTTTTTTCTATGGGGAAAGGGCACTTACGAGACAATGCACTCAAGTGGAGATTACACAGATTTGTTGCATGTTGGTGCACGATAAAAGGAGAGGTTCCAGCAAGCTCCAATATATAATAAACTGTGAAGGCATAAATTGCATATGATTAAACCTTTGATGGTGGGCTGTTAGGAATTCCCAGTGTAACATGCCATGCCGCCTTGTACATCAACCCTAACAATGACACTGCCAGACTCATTGGCTCCAAGGGGTTAATTATACATTATGGATGAAAACAATGCAAGGATGCTTGTTAATACTCAAATCATTGCATGGTAACCCTGGGTGACTCCCTTACTGCTGCTGCCAATTTGCAACACTCACCTGGGGCAAGATAGGAAAAGGCTTGTCATTCCTCACCCTCACCCCTTCCACTCTCTTCCCCTCCTCCCTGCTGGGTTTTTTTTCCTGTTTGCAAAATCAATTTGCTTGTCAAGGTAGCTGGCAGGTGAAAAGCCTACCTGATTATTTGAAATTGTAAGGTCAAAAGAAATTGGATCCATCTGCCATGGAGGGCAATTTACAGCCAGTGCTGGTCCAGAGCAAATAAGAGACCAGGGGCAGGTGTGGCAGGCAAAGGACTTCTGGGAGTGATAAAGGGGGCTGGAGGGGGTGTTCTGGTTTCTGTCCCTTGAGCTAGTGGTGAGGAGCCTGAAGCCTTGGATCTCAGCCCAGAGCATTGGCTGGGAAAGCTGCGTGATATCCTCTGATGTACCAAGAGGCTGTTGATGGCTGTCTCCTCATTTTGGTACCCTGCCTCCAGGAGCCTGAGTGCCTTTTTATCTGCCAGAAACCAGCGCTGCTGATACCAGAGGTGAGCTGAGATAAGGTGTCTGTCAGAATGTTAGAGGTTAAGTAGAGAAGTTGTGCCATGAGGAGCATTTGTAGAATTTCTGCGTTCTCTCTTTTTTTTTTTTTTTTCCAAAAGACTGTAACAAGCTAAATTAACATCCATAGGCCTGGGATGAAGTTATGCTTTCAGCAGTTGCAGGCTTTGTATTTTTGTTCTTCTAAAAATAGTTCCAATGAAATGAAACTCTAGAAACTCTACTCTCAGCTTCCTTTCCTGCTCTGGGTGAAACCTGCCCCACTGTGTAACCGTGTGGCTAAACTGACACTGTCTGTCTGTGCTGGTGAAGTTTCCTCCCCAGGCACACCCTGGATGTGACCCGAGTGTCTGGGGTAGCAAAGCCCCCCGAAGGCTGGCTGTGGCAGGCTTGCTGCTGGCTGCAGCTGGGGCGCTGCCAAGGTGAAGCTGGAGTCGAGCATTTGAGGCATGAGGCGCCTAGAAACCCTGGATTCCAAATGTTGCACCCAAGGATTTTCTTCTTTCCCTTGTCATGCCATGAGATCTGCCTGGGAATCTCCTGCGCTGGCGCTGGAGAGCCGCCCCGCCGTGGGTGCGCAGGCAGGCTGCTGCTGGGCTGGGGTGCGCTCGGTGGGGTGAGCTTGGCTCACAGACCTGCGAAATCGGCCTGTGCTGGCATCTGATGCTCGGGGAGGGCTGAGTGGAGTGCTGGTGTGTGCTGAGCCCAGAGACTAGCTGGGGAGCAAGTATTAATCTTCTGGAAGTCAAGCTAATTGAGCTTTGCTAGCATATCTGTGTCCACATCCCCTCAGAGCAGCTAACCCCTGACAAAGACTCTCTTACAGTCTTCTTCCAGACTGAAGAAATGTTTGATGGCTTAAGGAAGGAGAAAAAAAATAAAATAAAATTGGGGAGGGGGGAGAGTAGAGTAAATAAGACTTTGACCTTATCTGAAGTATTCCTGTGCACTGAATCTAGCCAAGGACTCTTGAATAAAACAAACTTGGAAGTTTCTAGGCCAAGTAGGTTTTGAGATACAGCTCTACGATAAATTGTTAGAGGAATATTTCAAAGGCTGAATTGCACCTCATTTTTCAAAGTCCCATATCTCACAAACACCTTGTCTGATCTGCCACAAATTTTGTCAATAAATTATCCCCTGGCTACTGATTGCGTATGCAAAGTTTTGAGCAAAAAAAGCTGCACAAATCTTTGCTCTTATCTTAAATGCCTCCCTCCTCAGGATGTATTCCCTCCTCCCCTAAATATTGGCCGAGCCTTTGGGGAACTACTTAAACAAAACAAACTAAGAAAAAAAAAATATATCTATAAACCCCAGACTGGTTAGTTTTGAATGGAAAATTATGGCGCTTCTGGCCCTGCTTTCCCAAACACGTGTCACTGGTTTGTACCACCCCTGTTGGACCAGGAAAGGGAGAGGAGGAAGTGAGCTTAGTTTTTGGAGGACATCCTATTTTTAAGTTCTTGATTATAGGGAACTCTGATAAAATAGGAAGTTAGAAACTAAGTTGTTTTAGGCTCTCCTGTTTTGTGGATGAACTCCAGGTGAAAGTAGAGCAAAGGAAAAGGCAAAGGGATCCAAGGCAGGAGCAACAAATAAGGCTAGGACAGCAGCTGAGCAAGGAATCAATACTGCTTAGTGTCATCCTCCATGATTTTTATTCAGAATAATTAATCTCAAGGCATTATGGCTCTCTGGCAAATGTGTTCTTAGGAGAAGGGCTTGATAAATCTGTGCTTCTATTTCAGAGACACGGATAAGCACTTTTTTTGTTCCCCCCAATTTCTACACTTGCAAAGATAAGTCTCCTCTTTTCCAGTATCTGCATTTGAATCCATGCAGGAGTTATTAACTGTGCTGGCGGCACTACCCGGCAACAACGGGACAATGACCCTGTCCTCCTAGTAATTTGTTTTATGACATCATAAAGATCCAAATGAAGTAATCATTTAATAACAGACTAAAGAAATTTTGCATGCCTGTGCCTATGATAATTACTTCTTTTCACTCTGGTTTCTTCTAGCCTTTCTTTGGCTCCTAAGGAAATACAGTAACTGTAGATTATTTTTCTTCCACATAGTTAGAGCTTATCTGAAGTCTCTCAAATTTATTTTTTTTGTAACTGGTAAAAATTTCAATTAGGGTTCACAAAATTACCAACTTCTTAGACTTAGGTATTTGATCCATACTTTTATGTGTGAGACCCTTGTAATAATCTGGAAAGGAATCATTGAGGAAATGCCTGCTACACTGAAACCTGAAGGAGGAATTTGGGATGCTATCTTTTGAGATCTCAGTAATCTGTTAACATGTTTCAAAGCCAACATTTCTAAAGATCCAAAAGGTAACTGAATTGGGGAAGTGTTTTCATCTCCAATCAATTATTTCAGCAATGGGGTTAAGTCTCAAATTGAAATCCTATCCATCCTCATTACACAGATATAATCAATATCGGTAAGTTAGAAGTTGGGGAATATCTTGATTAATATCCCCTGTTAAGTGTGGTTTAAAAGTCATTGTGGTGTTAGCCAGCTATTATTTTGTCACACTAGGAGACTTAAAAGTAATTTTTCAGAACTCTGATGTGCCTTGCTAACCCATGCCAAGCTGATAGTCACTAAGAAATCAGTGAATAAACAAGCATCACTTAACAATGTCTGGTGAAAAAACATTTTTTTCTTCAAGCTGCTGCCTAATAGCAGCACTTCTGAGCAGAACAATTGCTCTGCATTTATTTAAAATACTGCTTTTTTTTTAAAGTGCATTTCCTCCACCATCAGAAACTGGGATAACCCTGCCACTGCTGATCCTTGCTGGTGCGGCGCGGCATGGAGCAGCAGTGCTCCAGGTCTGGAGCTGGGACACAAATGCTATTGCTGAAAATGCTGTGGAGAGATCCAGGATGTGAAACCACGTTGGTGAGAAACGGCTGTGCAAGGAGGCTGGGCTGGAACAAATGTGTGGGGGCTCAGGTGGTGGGGGTCTTTCTGTGCTGCTGATGTACAACTGTTGTGGGGCTAGAAGTGAAAGTCACAGGGTGAGGAGAAGTGTGAGTAGAGGGGGCTGACTGCTCATGAGGACTTTGGCCAGCACATTGGAGTGTTGGTTTTTTCCCACCTGGAGAGTTCTTTCTGGTTCCACTTTGGCTACAAGAGTGACAGAATGACTGCAGGTGGGAGACAGCAGGTAGCAGAGGGGACAGTTTCTGGCAAGGCGTAGCTAGAAGCTTATGTAGGAAACTGTCCTATGTTGTTTGTGACATCAAGAAACCCCCTTAATGGAAGGGAGCATGTGGTTTACTGGGAAAGCCCTGCATGATTCAGACTCCAGTGATGGCCCCATCCATCACAAGCCATGGCATCTCTGCAATGCATGGAAGATACGGCTTTTGAAAAGGCTTTGGGTGATTTTATTTTTTTTTTAAATTTTCTCCTCCTCTGCATGTATGTCAGGAGTCGCTTGGAGCAAACGTTGTGTTTGTTGGTGGCATGTGAAACAGTACCTTCCAGGAAACTTCAGAAATATTTTATGAAGTGTAGTAATAAAAATATCCATGTGGTGCAGCCCATGCAAAATAACACTTTTGGCTAGAAGCAGTATGTAGAATTTCTATAGCACAGTTCTTCCATGAGAAACACTTGCAGATGGATTTCATCTCCCTGGTATTTGAGTATCCGTTACACAACCCCAAAGAGCTTTTCTAGGGCACTGGTAGAAGTAGTTGTCTGCGATGGACCTCTCCCGCTCGGGTGAGGGGCGGTTCTGCCCACGGGTTGCCCCTGCCAGGTTGGATCCCACACAGGGCTTCTGGCTTTGCTCCCGGAGGGACCCCAGCAGCCATGCTGTGACCCTCTGCAGGGCCGGAGCTCTGGGGGCGGCGATGCTCCCAGCGGGACACAGAGGGCTGAGGCCGTGGGAAGCTGCCCGGGAGGCAGCAGGGAAATCCTGTGAGAGAGGCTTTGCTTCCTGGGAGGACTTGACAGAGGGATGATCTGGACCACCTTTGAGGAGAAAAGAAAGATGAGAATACACTCATGATGTATCAGCTAATTAATAGATCTTGGGTACAGGCTTTGCTTTGCAGCTTCTGCTGCTGCGCTCTGCAAGCAGTTTGCTACACGCTCGGTAAGAACCCTCCTGTGGTGGCAAGTTCCTTGCCTTCCTGCTGGTGTTCTGAGGTCTTCAGATATAAGGTCTGACAGGATGTGAGCAAGGCTAGTATGCCCAAAGGACAAACTGGGCAGTTCGTCAGGGTTGGCATTTCTAGATCTGATGAGGGATTGCATGCAAATTACCCCTAATGAATGTTAATTACTGGGAGAGTTACATATTTTGCTTGATTCCTTTTTGGCAGCTTGTGCAACTGTGTTTTTATATACCTGGTACTTGAAACGCTTGATTTAAAAAATAATAATCCTCTGTAATTACAATTGCTTTATTAAAGGTTGCAGGGCTTATATGATCTCTGTAGTAAAACTTTATGAATTTGTCTATCTAGACAGTGATCTCCTGGCTCTTTCTCCAAAAGAACAGTGCAGGGCTTGCTAACCACTCATGAGTTCACCTGCCAGCCTTTCCCAGTTTGGATCCCATGATTTTTAGTGAGTGAGGATCATGAGGCCTGAACACTTTGCCCAGGATGTCTGTGGGTGGAAGCCCAGCTGCTGGCTTGACTTAGTCCTGGTGATTGACACTGGAAGTAGCTTCCCCCTGTACAGCTCAGCTTCCCATGATGTGCTTAATGAGCAGCTTGGACATCAGCTGAGGGTTGCAGAGCAAAACTCCAGTGGAGATTTCCCCTGGTCCCAGGCATGGAGTGCCACCCAGATGCAGAGGCAGTAAGGACCTCCTGCTCTCGGTGCTGTGGGGAGCAGGAGGGGGGTACTGGGGGAGTGTCTGGGTCTGAGCTGCACTGGGGTACCCTGAGCTCTGGTGCATGTTGGGGCTTCTCCTAGCCCTGGTTTATGAGCTTTGTGGCAGTCCCAAGCCATGGCTGTGCTGAAAGAGAGCTGGGATGACTCGGTCCCAGGTGACATGTCCTGCAGTTCAGGTCCTTTTGTGTTCAGAAGGACTAGAAAGCTCAGGGCACCCTTTGCCTACCATTTGGGGAGAGTTGCTCTGTATCATCGCCTTAGCCGTCTGGGTGGGCAGGAGGAAAGCACTGCTCCGAGCTCAGCATCTGCACCAGGAGCAGGTAATGGCCCAGCCTTTCAGCACAACCCCTGTGAAGAAAGCTCTGCCCCCCACTCTTGCTCTTTTTCAGTTTAACTGTGTGACCTGCAAGAGCCCCAGCTGTGCTGCCTTAACCCGCTTTATTTTTGCAGTTTGTTCACACAGTTACATTTTTTCATAACTCATTTGGAGGAACATCTGACTTTCTTGAGTTCTTTATGGTGAGCTCGTCCTGTGCGGCTCTGCAGACAGGTCACGTGCCGCGTTTGGCAGCGTTGGTGACGATGAATGTGCCAGCAGCAGCACTTTGGAGCCCTCATGCCCATTTCCACTGGAGCTACAATCGCTGGCTCTGTGACAAGTTTCCTGTCCTGACTCATAGTTGCTGAGTCATTTTTAATTTTATCTCTCTTTGAAGGGAAATGGCGTTTGGTCTCAGATTTCTTTTGTTATTATTTTTAACATATCACAGGGCTTAATAAGTTTTGGTTCACACTTTATTTTTGCTATTAACACTCTTCCACTTTCAGGCTGGCTGCCACAACAACAAAATTGCGTGTTAGGCTCTGAGCTGAAGTAACTGTTTTTGAAATAGTTGGAATAACTATTGGAGTGTTTTGATATAGCAATTCCTGTCTGCCTTTCCTCGTCTCTGGCCAATGATGGATGATCTGGGGAGAGATACAAAGCCCACACAATGGGTCTGTGCAAAATGTATGCTCAAAGGAAGCCTTTCCTCCAGTGTAGGAGGTTGTGTGTCCTTTATGTGCTTGATAATCATGCTGCTGTTTTTTGCATTTTAGCAACATTCAAAACATGTACAGATTTGGTGTTGAATTACCCAGCTCATGCACATGATCTTCTGCGTGTCTGATTTACAGCAGTGCCCAATGGTCAATGGACTTCTCTTTTGCCAGTTGAGTGGGAGAAGGGTAAAAGCTGTTCAGATGGGTCTTGCCTGGTGATCTGGGGCACTGATTTTCCGTGATGCTGTGTGAGTGCCAAAGGATACAGTGCCAGAGCTCGGGGAGTGAGTGCAACGACTTTCTTGGTTCAGTGAACCCTGCATCAGGCACATAAAGCTAAGTGGCTTCGGGAAGCCACTGTGGAATGTACCTCTGTGGTTAAACATGGTATATTTTTTGAATAGCAGCATCTTTCTTTTCTGTTAGCATTTGAGGCATAAGGCACTGAACACAACTCCCTTTGGGCTTGTAGCTGAGGTAGGGAGGGTAGGTTTTACTGTTGCTCTTAGATAGTAGGTAAACTGCTCAAGATGTTTAAATTGGGAATATGCTAAGCATTCAGGAGTGAAGAGCTCCGTGCTCAAGGGAAGGCTCTTGGGAGCCAGGGTCAGAGCCAGAGGCTGAGCTCAGCCCCAGCTTTAAGGCAATGCCACCTGGGGGAGAATGAGAGAGAACTGTCCAAACAGCGAATGGGGGGGGGGGGGGGGGGGGGAAGGGAGATGGCAGCAGCCGAGGTGAGGGTGTCTGGGGCTGAGCAGAGCAGTCTGGATCCAGCCCAGGGGACTTGGGTGCCTCCCAGCCCATTCGAAGCTGCTAAAAGCCTGGCTTGGCTGCCAGCTCCCCTCCGCCTGAGCTGCGGCGAGGGCTTGGTGGCGCTTGCCAGGGCACAAGTGTTGCAGGTGGGAGCAGGATCAGACCCTCTCTTCCAGGAGGCCATCTCCTGCTGCTGCCAGCTAATGAAAGCTCAGCGCCTTCCCTATCAACCAGGATTTTAATGGCTCTGAAAGAGCGGTTCCTGTGCGGCTCTAAAGCCCAGCACAGTTGCGCGGTGAGCAATGCCGGCTGCACTGCGATGGCAATATCATCCAGCGCCTGGCTACCTGCCAAGAGCAGCAGCAGCAGCAGCTTTTCTTTCCTGGCTAATCGCTGATAAAACAGGAAGACCTTGATCATCCCTTTTGACATGAATAACGATGTTATCTCCTGTGATGTATGACCCAGAGCCAGATAACGTCCTCTGGCAGGCCTTTTTTCTCAAGAGATGTAAAATACAATGATTATGTTACAAGGGGGAGATAAAGTGGCACAATCTTCACTAGTTCAAATAACTAATTGAAGCAGGAACTAGTGGAAATGGCTTCCTTTGTTCCCCAGCCATTGTTGATATAACAGTGCTTATAATGAAAGCTGAAACTGTTGCCCTCTTTTTTTTTTTTTTCTTTTTTTTTTTTTAAATCCCTTCGCTATTTTTTCCCTTTTAAACTCAAGTGCCTTCACTTCTGCTTCCCCCTCCCTGTTTCCCTGGGGGAGCTGAGGACTGTGGTGATTTCTCCCGTCGGGTCCTGTTTTCCAGCAAGTCTTGTGTGTGAGCGTCAGGAGGATGAAATCAATAAATAGCTCTCATTCTTTGTTTCCCTAGAGGACTTTTGAGAACGGAAAAATTGAGACCAGTGCTCTCCAAACAATAATTACACTTTTTTTTTATTTGCTTTCATTTTTGTGAAAGCATCAAACCTAATTACCTGGCAGGGATGGTCACCAGGGGTATATTGATATTTCGGTGAGTATACAGTACTTGTCACAACTAGGTTCAAATATTAAAAAAAGCATGCCAGCCCTCAAGTAGGTTGGTGTAAAAAGCGGGGGGTGGGGTGGGTGGGTAACAGCACAGCCACAGCTTTACACAAGGAGTGATACTGCACAGTTGTGGCACACAATGAGTAAAGGTGTTGGGAGAATTGCCTCATAGCCTGGTCTAATCACTAGAAAAGGTTCGATGATGCAGTGCCTTTCCTCCCAAGTCGGACAAAAGAACCTCTTTGGGTGAAAATCGGCTTTGAATATGAAATGAGGATTTCTTGCTTTAAAAAACCCAAAACATTTCTTCAGATGATTTAGTAATGTCTATGCTACATAAAGACTAGCATTAAATATGAGGCAGTCGGAGGCTATCCACTATGGGCTTGCAGCTGTGGTGCATATGGAACAGGCTGTGATGTGATGACTTTAACCCTGCCAGATGAAGTCGATAGAGATGTATCCTATCATGTGGCAGACATGGAATTTAAGAGACTTGCTCATACCTGGATGACCATAGCAATATCATAACGAGATTAGACTTCAGCTTTTGCAATCCCAGGCCATTGATGTTATACTATCTGACGTCTCTCAGAATCGCCAAACTTTAATCTTACTTGGGTTCATTTTATGGCACTTTTAGAATAAGCATCTGACTTTTGTGACACAGACTTGTTCCGATTCTTTGTCCTTGGATTGTAGCCTCTGCAAAGCCAGAGGGCCTGCAGCTGGTGCTTTCTTCCTTGGGGTTCAGTGCTGTGAAGCTCAAATCCCACAATTTTAGAGTCTGGACATCTTGCCTTGAGCCCAAATAGGTGAGGAAAAGCTGACCCTCAGCTAGCTGAATAGCTTTAACTGAGTGCCTGGGCTTTGCAAGGCATTTGAATGACCCAACTTTGTATTTTATTGATCATAGAATGGCTTGGGTTAAAGGGACCTTAAAGAATGCCTAGTTCCCGCCCCTCCCACCCTGTCTGACCTGGGCAGGGACACCTTCCGCTAGACCAGGCTGCTCAAAGCCCTGTCCAGCCTGCCCTTAGGTTACCAAGATGCTATGAAGCTTTTGCTTCCAGGTTACATGTGATAGCGGAGTCTTTCACCTGACAACTGGATTTGTGGTCTCTTTGGGAGGAGGTGTGTGTTTGTTTGTTTGTTTTTCTTCTAGAGTTGTAGAAGGATGTTTTGACTTGCTACAGGTACCTTCTCAGATTATTTGCTTCCAGATGCCCCTCTTGATGTACCTATTTTGGACCCATGGGGGGCGGGGGGGACCCTGACAGCCTCTTCCTAGCAAGCAGCAGCCACCCACAAGTGTGGGCTGCTTTGGTGTCTTTCAGCCTCCCTGCTGCAGAGCTTGTGGTATTTGCTATGCATTGCTGTGTTTGTGCTGCTTGTTGCATCTTGCCCAGTGCTCGTTACTACAGGTTTCCTTACCCCAGTGCCGGTAGGGAGATGCCTGTGCCTGGCTTGACCAGCTGAGGTGGCAAAGGAGGGTGATGAACCACGGGGCACCATTGTTCAGAGCGGGATGGGTGAAGGAGATGCAGGACAGGCCAGACACCGAGTGAGTTCAAAACCTCTTTGAAGCTGAAGTCATGCTCCTGAAATACTGTTGAAGCTGTGTGAGAAAGCTCAGAGTTGGCAAAAAGCAGGGCACCTGGGTGCTATTTATGACTGAGCTACTGTGTGACCTTGAGCAGCTCACTGCACCTCTGAGTCATAGCTCCGCTTCCTTAACTGCAAACCAGCGGTACGGTAACACCTACTTCATTCACAAGGGTGTCATGCGGTGCAATTTTGTAATTAATTGAATGTAGGAAAACTTTTTTTTTTCCTGTGGTATAAAAGTTGCAGTGCAATGGTCTGATCCTCCTCATGCTTGCTTGCTTGAATGCTGGGAGCATGGCTGAGCTCTTTGACTTCCAGAGGGTGCTTTGTTCCCCATAAGTGCAGGAGGAAATATTTGCAGAATTGGGACCCCTGTGCAAAGTTTTATGAGTTACCACACGGCCAGTGTTCAAATCAATTACTGTAGTAGGTCTGTAATGAGACTAACTTACAAAACAGTTACTGATTCTACAGCAACTTGAGCAGATGCCAAAAAATGTGGCCAATAATTCCTGCCTGCCTGATGGATCCAGGGCCGCTCAGCAGCCTTTGCCGGGCACGCTGTTCTCAAATGCAGCTGATTTGGGAGATGGTCCAGCTTGCAAGGTCAGATCAGCTGTTGTTTTTAAAAATATTTGTTTTGTGTCAGTCTTTGTTAGAATCCCAGTTTAAAACCTTTCAGGTGTAAGTATAAAGCTTAAAAGCTTTCCCACAGCTCCACCCTTAAGAATGGGTTTAATCCTTTTAACAAAGCTCTGATCTGACAGTTTATTTCGCTCTAGGCTTTAACTTCAGTGGTTGCAGCCAAAACCTGACAAGTTCTTCTTGTTAATTCTGAATGTATTATCCAGTGACAAATGTATCTCCCACTTATATGTGACACTGAGAATGAAATGCATATGATCAAATTTCTTATAGCTGGAGTGGGGCTGGTTGTTAAGAACATCTCCATATCTTTGCAGTATGACAGTCAATCCAAACCCATTCTTTTTCAGCAGCATATCTCAGCCTAGTTTGGGACACTCATGATGGGTTGCAATCTGCTGCCATACTCTGCAAAGAGTAAAGAAAAGCTAAAAATAAACCTGTCATTTTCCCTGGACACTTTCTTGTGAAATGCAGAGAGATACGTCACTAGAATGCAAAATAAATTCTTATGGAATTTTTTATGCTATGTTTTTTTTATGGACAGATGGAGTCAGTGTCGTTTCTGGTTTCTCATTTCTAAATACAGTGGTGTTATGTACAGCCTTCCACCTGAAAGCTTTTCTTGGAAGCCAAAAGAGAATAAAATGGATTTTTACAATAAAGCCAAAAAAGTTCTTATTTCTTCTAAGCTTTCCAATATACACGATGCAGATAATGTGTTTGTTGAACTCTGCCTCCTTCTTTGCTCATGAAGTATTGGCACACTGATGAAACTTATTTTCTGGACTGTATTCTGTGTCATGAGGTTGGGGTTTTCCTCTATTTCTATAGGGCTGATCTCTTGCTAGCGACAGATTAACGCCTCCAGGAGGGTGATTGTGCAGTGGGCTGAGCCCAATCTCTGCCCACAGTCTCTGTGACCCTGTCCCTTACTTAATCTCTTTTAAGCTGATCTCCTCTTGCTGTCCATCCCCTGCGTGTTTGGCTGGACCAGTAACCCTCAGCCCAGTCCCATCACTATTTGTTCCCATAATTTTTCTTGTGATTTTCCAGGGCCACGCCATGCTCCCTTGGAGGTTGGTGATAGCAGAAGATGCAACGGGTTAATCGCTTCTAGGTGTTTCTGTGAAAGCAGCTGCATCTTCGAAGTGACTGTCCTGAGACCTTCCCATTTCCTCTGCCCCCAGACAGCGCAAGGAACCATGTGGCTTTTGCAAATAGATGCACGAAGGAGAAATGCCAGCAGGCAGGCTGTCTTTGGCCAGCGCTGGCTTGTGTCGCCGCAGTCAGAGACGTGAGGGTGATGAAGAAAGTCAATTTCCTGTTAAATTAGCTTGGCTGTTTCCCTTAGAAAGGTGGAATTTTAATGAAAGTGCTTATTAATGGATGAGCCCAGAGGGAAGTGAATTTGCGGCGAGGCCACAACTTTATAGGGAGAGCCTTACCTCGTAAAAGGCCACAAAAGATGCTTACAGGACTGAACTTGGTCTGCTCAGGAATCGACTGCTTGTACAGAGGGACAGTCTTCCTTTTCCCATAAAACATGCATTAAGGGTGCCAACTAAGTTGGTTCTCTTTTATATCAGTCACAAAAACAGTGGGAGGTTTAGTTCCTGTCAAACTTTATGGGCCATTTACGAGGAGGCCTTCCCCCAAGTATTTCACAGGCCAAATAAAAATAAATGGCACTGAAAAATTTTATAACACAATGCACGGACTGTTGTGGCAGTGGGAAAACATGTGCTGGAGACCTCTTCTCCCTCCCCTGTGCAGAAGAATTAAAGTGGAATTTTAATTATTGTAACTTTTATAGGCTTTTTCATTTTCAATCATTACTGTAGTCTCACGTTACCTTCAGGAGGGAGAGACTGTGCCCTCATACGGAGATGGGGAAATGGCGGCAGAGGGGCAGCTGCTCTGCAGAGGGATGAGGAAAACGTGGTGGGGGTGCGGGGGGGGATGACTTGCAGTGTTGGGGGGCCTACTGGAGTAGGGGGGTGATGGCTGATGCGCTTGGGATGTCCTGTCTGAGTGCTCAGATGTGGGTAGAGAGGCAGACACAAGTGCCTGTTGAGCCCATAAATCTGTTGTCTTTAAAAACCTGGGCTTAGACCTGGGGGCTGAGCTCGAACTGACATGGCTGTGCTGCTGCTGGGGGGCTACTTCTCCCTGCTGCTTCATTTTTCTGTTCAAAATGGGACGGCAAAAGGAAGGAGCCAATTCCCTCTAGTACTGCGACCAGATAAAATATTCGGAGAGGAACAGTGTGGTTCAGCTTGCACTGAGGAGCTTCTTAACAGGAATAGCTGCAGTTCCCACCTGGAGAGTTTTATCCTCTGCTCTGAGCTGTGGGGAGGAAGGCAGCATCTACATACCCGATGGAGATGAAGCAGCTCTTGTGAATATTTTTAATAGAGACAGGTTGAGTAGTCACTTCTGCGGGAGCCGTCCCTGCTGACGGGTGTGCTTCGCAGCTCGCTCGGTGAACTGTTGCACTGTTGAACTCTGTCTCGATGCCGGATTTGCCACACCAACAGCTTTATCAGAGGAGTGAAACAACAGCTTGCTTTTATAGGAGGGAGAGGAATGATCTACCCCTCAGCAACCAAATGGGAAGCAAGCAAAGATGTTCTCCACGTAGTTTCGCTTCCCCTCTTGTGCAGGTGTGCTTGGCCGCCCTGCTCAGCAGAGGTCAGGGGTTCAGGCGGGAGAGCAATTACACCATCGCTGCTTTGGATTGCCCTTGGATAAAAAATGAATGGTTAAATCCTTTTACTGACCTTACGATATCAGAGCTGCTACTGTTTTGTTAACTGTTTTTCCCCGTGAGGGTGGTCAAACGTTAGGACTGGGGCCCAGAGGCTATGTGGGGTCTCCATCCTCAGGGATGTTCAGGATTTACCTGGGCGTGTTCCTGAGCAGCCTAATTAATCACAACTGCTCTAAGCAGGACTGTTGGACCAGGGACACTTTCTTACCCTGTCACATTGACTGCGTTTTAGGCTAATTCAGATTCAGAACAGCTGGAATGGTTTTTGGATCCGTAGTCTGGCTGCCAGAGGAGTCTCAGCCAGGGCCGCTGCCTTTCCCCTGCCCCGACAGAGCCCTCTGCTCTTCCTCTGAGATGTGTCCTGCCAGCAAGGTCGGCAGCAAGACTTGCCTGTAGATGGACGAGGGGATCTGATTTAAGCTGACAGTAAATAAGTTCCTCAGAGTCAGGACAAGGGTGAGGTCTGGTTGCAGGTACTGATCTTTTGATGAGGATGGACTTAAAATGGATCAAGCCTATCAAGCCCCCCTTTTTTTTTTTTTTTTATTTTGAGTGTAAAATGAGTTTAAATGAACTTTCTCAGTATGCGGTTGTTTTGTGACTGTGGTGAAATACACAGACAATTTGAAAAGGTGGGGTAAAATCAGGAACATCTCTGAAACCTTACTAGAAGACAAAAGGACCCTGTCTAAATTTTTTTTTGTGTGTGTGTTTTTTATTGTTGTTCTTTTTTTAAGGCAAGCAAACAGGGTTTGTTTGGCTTTGGCTTATCATAATATTCTCTCTTGTTTCCATCCTTTTCTGTACTTTCCCCACACAAGATCTTCTGAAAAATGTTATTTTTTCAAGTCTCCATTAATCTCGCAGTCTGTTTTAGTGACACATCTGAGCGCTTCTCCTACTGCTGACAGGCTGAGTTTGCATCTGCTGTGATGCCGTATCAGTTCTGGTTCAAAGTCAAGCTACCAAACAACAGAACATGGCACTGAAATAACCCCCTGGGATAAACAGAGCTGTAAACCAGTGATCTCAACAATTTTGTCTAACAATGTAGAATAGGGAGACATAATTCCCTCTCCTCAAATACCTGTGACTTCATTATTTTGATTGAAAGATTTAAGACGGGGTTACACTAATGCAGGAGGTCTGAATGCTGTAAAATATACAAATATCCAGTCGCTTTCTATCTTGGGTATTAGGCTACAAGAAAAATCACCAACTAGTAATGTAACACAAAAGGCATTGTACTTTAGAAGTGACTAACTAGATTAATTTTTAATTTGTTCTGGGTAACATCAAAGTAATGAAGATGCTGTTAATCTTCCTACTCTGAATAAGATGTCTGCTAACAGGGAGGTGTGAAAGAGGGAGACGCCTATTAAAAGATTTTAATTAAGTGAAAGTGGTAGTATTACCCAGGGAGAAAGTACTGGCTTTTACACTTTCTGAAGTGGTGTCTAGTTGGAGATGTGCAGCAGTGCCCAGTCTGCTGGAGCTCTCTGAGCTGAAAGAGTTTGTAGCTGTTAGCGAAGGGGTTTGCGATGAGCTCGGTCGCTTCCGAAGTGACTATGGCCTTCCCGCAGTGCCCGTGCAGCCCCGCTGCTGGAAAAGGGCTGTGCGTCTGTAAGAACTGGAACCAGACCTGCAAGATGTGCCTGGATGTGGAAGGCGCCTTCCCCTTCCTCGCGGCATGCGCGTGTTCGTGGGAGAAGACCGCTCGTCCCACCTGCTTCTAGCCTGCACTGCGAACGCAGCAGCAACTTTGTTTATTCCAAATCACAGCATATATGAACGGAGGATAAGTGAATATTACAGCCCAGCAGATTTCCTAGTGAATAGCCTTCCAGCATGGCACGTGAGCTGGCTGCAGCCCCTGCAGCTGTGCACCAGCCCTCACGGACAGGGCTGCTGCTGGCCCTTGCACAGCACCTTCATCTCAGGAAGAATCCCCCTTGGTTGTAGTGTCCTGCTGAGAGGGACTGAGTAACTCAAGGGACAGGAATTCTGCAATCTTTACACTCATAGTTAGGTTTTTACGTTCTGTCACACAAACAATAGTAATGAAAATTAATCCAACAGAGTTAAAAAAAACACCCCAAAACCCTCAAAAAAACAGAACATGACAACCCCCCCAAAACCAAACTGCTATTTTTACTTAGAAATTATTTTGAACTGTATTTTCAGTTTGCTAGAATGTCTGGCAAAAATATTTACTTGTCAGTAACTTGCTGTAAGGTTTTCCCCTACCGGCGGAGTTTACTTTTTGTGTGTGTGTATATATTAATTTACTTTTGTGTGTGTGTATATATTAAAAAAAACAACTTATGGAGGGAAAAGCTGTGATTTTTTAATGAAAAATATTTTTTTTTTACCAAAGAAAGTATTCTTATCACAATTACTTCTAAAATATGACAGTTTTTGATGATTAAGCGTGTATACCAACTCCAAGTCTACTCCTGTAACTACAGGTCACAGGGTCAGGTCTTCTTAGGCGGCTCATCTCTCCCTGCCCACAAGAAGCAATACCTTTGACTTGTGCCTGACTGTGCAAGGTCTGGGTAGGATTGTTTATGCTGCTACAAAAAAAATGATGGAAGTTAATTGAAGTTAATATCATCTCAGTAATCGCTGGATTTATTACCTAGGAAAACTCAAGACCTTTCAGGCTCTTCATTCTGCCAAGAGCTGAGATCATGGTTTCTGAACTTTGCTGCTTTGTGCTGATACGCAGGTGCTAATCATTTCCATACAGCTGAGCCATAATTTGCTGGCCTCCTCTATAAAACATACCAGCTTTTCACAGTGCCCTCTTATATGTGCTGCTTTACAAGGAAGCTGTAACTAACAATTAAACCAGCATGTAATATATTATTTTCTTAGTTTATAGAAGATTGTTTTATGGGGCAGCATATTAACAAGAGATGCCTGGAGGTATGTGGTTCATGGTGTCCAGCCCTTCAGTGGTTCAGGTTTATGCACAGATATAAACATAAGGCTCTCATTGATAATCAGGTTGCAAATGGCTCTGTTGAGGAATTGCAGTATTAGTCTCCTCTAACTGAAGCTTCAGAGTAATTTCAGCTTTTTGTAATTACAGAGCTAGCAGACTGTAATAATTTCCAAATGTTTTGGAGCTGATTTTAAAGCTGAACTGCAACATGTAGTGAAGATATGTCTCAAAGGCCAAGATCCTGAAGAAATGTTTTGTCAGGTGGGCTGGGATGCTGCTTTTTTGCTAAGTAAAAACCTGTAGGGGAAATCTTCACTCACGTGTGTAAGATTGACACTGGCCACAAACCAGTCTGCATAAAGCGTGACCTCTGAATGGGTTGTGGGGGAGAGGAGATAGAGAGGATGCACGGTCAGGACTGAACTTGTGATATTAGCAACATTTTAATGACAATTTTGATGCAAGCTTTATTAGAAAAAGGTTTTTCCTTTCTTTCTGAAGCATTAAAACTACTGTCAGTCTAGATCTCAGTCTCTCTCAGGGGATGATTTTCAAGGGATGCCATTTCATTGATTAGAAACGCCTTGCCTAGGAAATTTAGGTGGCTTGTGGGGTTTCTGTGCTCTATATGTAAAGAAGAGCTTGTGGGTCAAGGCTTCAGAGCTAGTGAAGCGCTTCTAGCTGGCGGTGAGTACCTTAAGGAGATTCTCAAAAGCACCCAAGCATGCTGACCCACTAGTTCATTCTTGGTATTTGTATATAAATAAGTCTGAAAAGGGCCTGAGAGGCACAAAGGATGGCCACCACCTCGGTTGTCTCATCCTGGTGACCTAGTCTTTTAATGGCTTTCCCAGGAAAGCTTCTCATGGCTGAACATAAGGCTGGCTGTATTAATGCACTCGGCGTATTCATCCAGCAAATGCCCCTCCTTCAACTACTTTTCAGGGATGTAAGGCTTCAATTATTGCATCTAGGATTATAATAAATAAATCATGATCTCCATTGTTTCTTAAACTGCCTGAAAGCCATAGGAAGCTATATGATAGGGGGATTGCTTGGGACCTTTTAGAGAATACCTGGAAAAGAAGGAGGAAAAATGATGTAACTGATTCTGGCCTGGCAGTTATTTAACTATGAGTCTGACTTGTGGTGGTGGGGGAGAATCGAGGAGGTTCCTGGCCAGCCCAAGGGAACAAGATCAGGTAAAAAATCTTTGCACTGGAAATAAAACAGAGGAGTGGGAGGAAAGAGTAACGTGCACATGGCAGCTGACTCCAGAACTGAGTAGAATTAGTAAAGGTTTGCTTTCCTCCTTCCCATTTTCATGGTATTACAGCTGGGCTTGGTCCTGCCGGTGGTTAAGCTCTTTGCATCTTCCCTTCCAAGGGACTGGAGCACGGGAACATTGCTGCAGAAGCCACAAGGAAACCACGGCTGTCTGTGGTGCATGCAGGCTCCCCACTGCCCGGCAGGGCAGGTGGCTCTGACAGCTTCTTGGCTTTTCTTTTTCGGACCATGGAATTTTGTTTGGTTTGGAGTGAGTGAGGGCTGTCTGGTACAGTGGATACTCCAGTGATGGAGGCACTAGCTATTTGAAACTGTGCTCTCAAAACTAGAAGAGCTTTGAGAAACACAGACTTCCATGGGAGGTAAATATCTGCAAATAAAAATAAAAAAAGGGACTGCAAATAAAAGAGCAGTGCTGGTGGTACCTTACGGCCCTTTAGCTCCAGACAGCCTGTAAGTAGGATGGATGATGAGGAGTGCTAATTAGGCTGGTGAGGGAGAAGTGTGCTTGTGCTTACTGCAGGGTTTGAGCAGGGCAGTGCTGTTGAACTTGGTTTCTCCTGCCTTGTGCCTAACAACCTGAAAATCAGGTGCAAAGTGCCTTTGCCTCCTTTCCTGCAGGCTGCCTTTGCCTAGTGCATCATCTTGAGATTGGTACTCGGGGATATCATCTTGGCTCTGTGTGTATATTTTCAGTGTGAACACTAACTTTTATTGGAAACAAGAGTCTTATTTAAAATAAGAAAGAGCAAAGAATTTTTATCCTTTTAAGAAGTTGATCCAAACCTTCAAAGCGTTTTGGTAATTGTGTTTATGGCTAGAAGATTGATTATTTAAGCCTGTGTTAAAGTATACTTTTTAGTATGAAGTAATGGCTTATTACAAACCAGCTCAGGAATGCTTTGAGTTTTTTAGGAATTTTTTTAAAGCTGGATGAGGAGGGAAGAGTGTGAGGCACTAAGTTTAGCATTTCAAAACATCTGGATCTGTTCTACGGTTTATTTTTTGATGTGTTTTCCATGAGTCTAGTTAAACAACCACATGGCTTGATGGCAAAATGAATGCAAGTGTAGCATTTGGAAGGGGACCCTGGATGAAAGTTTGGCTTGCTGGCTAGAGTCAAGTGACTTGCTCTTGTTTCTGGTTACGTTGTGTGGATCCGCAGGAAGAGCCCATCTTGGCTGCTGCTGTTCCTTTCCTCTGCCAAAAGCTGCTAAACATAAACCAGGCAAAGGAAGTACTAAATTACAGAACACCTAATCTTCAGTCCTTTTTTTAATCTCAAATGAGTCTCCCAGATCTCATAAACTAGAAATGAAGACAACACAGGAGGGCAACCCCAAGATGGGCTAGGACCTGCAAAGGCTCTCCTGCGGCTGCAGCAGCAGAGGGGGATGACTGATGATGGCTTTTTTAGGTAGTGCTGTTGAGAGAGTTGTTCTTCTGATAGGCTGCCAACGCAACAGCAAGAATTATTTAGCTCCTATTAATTTTGAGCAGACTGATTTTATTTTTTTTTTTGGTGGGGGAGAAATAGTTATTGTTACATTACTATGAAATCCATGAGGACCTCATTGCTGATAGAATAGACGCTGGCAGTGGTAATGATTTAGCTTCAACCCTGCTTGCAAGAGATTTTTTTAACCATTGCTCTTTGCCCTTCCTCTGACATCCTTTTTCTTGTATCTATTTTCCCACCTTTTCTTTCTTCCAAGCATGTGCTTTTATTCTGTTGCTGCTTTCAGCTTAGTTCAATGCTAACGAGGCCTCAGGTCCCTGCTCTGGTGTTGGGAGAGCGGGGCTGCCTAAGTTACCACCTGGGGCAGCTCTCCGGGGCTGTGGGGTCCATCCCCACTGGAGTTTTACAGCCTTCCCTGAAATCCCTGTCAGTCATTGCCATTCTGTCTTAACAGTGACATGCAGTGGCAGCACGATGCAACAGAGGCAGCTGCAGACATCATGCAAACTTGTCGCTATATCACTTTTTTCCACTGACGTGAACACCTTAGAGGATCTTGGTGCACCTTGTGCCCCTGCAATAGCTGTCGAGGAAGGTTTTGTTGATTGCCTCAAGCCCGCAGAGTCAGGCACTGGCCCGTGCAAGCTGGGGGGTGGAGAGAGGCACACAGGCAAAAGAGAGAGCATCCTTTACAAGGCAAGGACATTTTTCTTGTTTTCCAGCATGGAAGACTAAGTATTCTTTCCTATTGGTATTACTGTGATAAGGAATTACCCACTCTGTTCTTGGTTGATACTATTCTCTTAATCATTGCCTACATTTTATGCATGTGAACACACGTGCAAAACTATTGCAAATATTTCTCTTGTGATCCCACCAGCTAAAAAGCGTTAGTCGCTGTTGGGTACAGCTTAGGTTTCTTTGCACCTGGGAATGATTTGTAGACGTCGTTCTGCAAAACCTGCATTTCCCAAGAAAGACTAGAAATTGTGTTGAATTGATCTTTAGACAATTGATCCCTTGCAAAATGTTTGCAGGAAGGGTTGGATGACAGTTTTTGTACAGGCAGCGACAGTAAAAGATGGATTCCTCAGGAAAAAGAGGAGGGAGCCCCAAAGGAACAACATAAAGGATGCGGAGGGAGGGGTGGGCTGCAGGAGGGTAGAGCAAGTCAGGTGTTGATACTTTTTTCGGGGTATCTTCTGTGCTTCAGGGATGCAGTTAGTCTACATACATGGAAAATAAGGGATGTTATTGTGTGGATGTGAAAAGGATGCTGGAGATGGAGCCAAGGATAGCACTATTTGTCTTCGGTGACTTGTACAGATTCCTGAGCTGAGGAGTAGAAGGGTTAACCACTGCGTGTATTAAGGCTACAAAAAGCTTTTCAACTGGGAACATAAATTACTGAAGCTGCTATTCACAAAAACACATATCAGACATAAAACAACTGCCATAGCTTTTCAGATGTCTTATTGTGCTTCATCTCATGGTGATGACTGGAGTGCTCTGGGACTACTTTTCAAAGTACTCTCCTTTGTGTCTCAAGAATACACAATGGCTCAGCCTCAACATCTATCTTCATGTGTGAGGAGACTGATAGGTCACTAGTGACACAGCTGCAAACATGTTATCAAGCATTTTCTGATTGCTGCCAAGCAAGTGTTCTTGTCCTGTGTAAGACAGACAGCATTTAGAGGTCCCTTTCCTGAATACCTTACTGGATCGTTATATACTTTGAATTATGGGAAGAACAAACTTTGGACACAATTTCTTTCTCTGTTTTGTGATTTGCAGGGAGTCTGAGATCAATGTTCCAGCACCCACCGGGAACCCTCGTTCCCAGCAGGGTCCTACTCTGAAGTGAACATGCAAAATCCCAATCCTACAGAGCTGCTGAGTTTCAGACCTAGAGGGGTAATACTCAACTAATCAGATATTCATGGACTTCTGCCTCCTCTGTTTAAAAGCAGCTGTACGCTGCCATGTCTTTACCACCCTGAACTAAACAAACAATTAATTAATGTTGCTGGACCAGGATCTTTTGTTCCTTTCCCAGCTACTGTGGACATGGGCTATTAAGCCATCTAGCCAGAGTGACTGTCAGCTTGCCAGCCTTCTGCCTGTCTTGCGTTCATGCTTGGGAGGTTGCAAAATTGTCTATACACGGTTTATAATGGATCAGTTTGATAACCCTGTTCGCTGCATGGACACACAAAACATTGGTAGAGCTGTTGGGGACACAAACTGGTGTGTGGCCAGGCTGGGTTCCGAGGGGAGGAGGGATTTCTTCATTGGGCTGTCCTCTCCCCTTCCTCTGCCTGCTGTTGATGTAATGGCCTGAGCATCAGCCCTCTGACATGGAGAAAATCTCTTCTTATTCCCAGGCAGTGTGATGCCCTGTGCTGTTATAAAGGTACATAAAAGGCAGAACCCAGAACACCGAGTACAGGCTCACACTGCCTGGCAAGGAGGTTGCCCAGGTCCTGCTTGCAAGGGGGGGACCATCTCTTTGGAAGTAACTGGGGCAGCTGTCACCAGCAGTTCATGTGACTAGTCCTAAATGCTTGTGGTTACTCAGGTGAAATAAATGGGGACAAGGTGTCCAGACTTCTTTGTGGATCCATGTGTGCCTAGAAATGTTGCTTTTTCTTTATGTTGCAAGAAAATGGAGGGGTAAACAGTCGTGGTAGTGGTACAAAGTGCTGTGGTGGTTGGACTTCCTCGTCTGGGATCTTCAGCTTGAACTGTTGAAAGGGATAATATGGGTTAGAGGTGGATTGGCCTCAGAGATCTTCCTGATCTCTTTTGTTTCTTTTAATGTGGGAGAGGCTGTAATGATGGTTCTTCAGCCCATTGCTCTTAAAGTGCTCTTCAGAGGTCTGCAGCGATGTCCAGGCTGGTGATGGTCGCAGTGATGGGGAGCCATGCCAAGGTTGATGCTGCATGCTGTGGTCAGTCCCTTTTACCCTCCTGCCAGACTTCAGCAGGCGTGGGTGTCTGAAATGCTTCTCCCCAGGCTTTTGAGGCTGGCATGTGTGTATGCAAAGCTTCTGACAGCATCAAGCTGAGATCTGCCAGGAACTGGGATCTGGGAAACCTTATGCCAAGAGGAGAAGTATCTTCAAGTTACTTTAAATTTTAGTGCTCAGCTAAACAGCTCATGTTCCCCCTCTTGCCTCTGAGCTGAAAAGACCCTGGCCTCCCTTGGAAAGTGAAGCTGAACCGCAGGGGAGGGCTCCTGTCTGCGTGCTGGCGGAGGCATCCAGCCTGGCTCCACCAATGCCCAGATGGGTCAGAGCTGAGACCTGCAGTGCTGGGCTGGGGGGCATGGAGTTAAGCAGAGGAAAGCTTGTGTGAAAATATTTTCTTCCCTAAACCAGGAACTCTGCAAGAAGCATATCCCAGAGCGCATATGAACAGCCAGCCCTCCCCAGCTCCAGCCCTTGCAGCTCTGGGGCCAGCTGGGGCCAGCAATACCCACTTGTGCCATTACTAAAGTCAAATATAAGCAGTAAGGTTTTGCCAGCCTCATCCGTTAGGCTAGTCCTGTTTCTCAACAGCTCAGCAGTGAGCTGTCTTTCCCACCTTTTTTTTCTTCCTTCATTTTTTTTTTCTTCCCCCTGATAGTAAATTAAATCAAAATTCAGGCTTAACCACAGCCAAGAAACTCCGAGCCGCTCACGGTCAAACCCTAGGGCCCTGGTCCTTTCGAGCACTAGCCCTGCTGTGACTCTGTAGCAATCTCTTCTAGCTCTGCAGTTTCCCAGGTTGCCCAAATTGCCTTAGCCCTGTCCAGAGCCAGGATCTAAGCTGCAGCTGGTGGCAGGTACCTGCGCTCTGACAGATCACACAAAGTGGGTTTGTTTTTTTCCTTCCCCCTCATATCAGCTCCTTCAATAAACTTCTGTGGATCTGGAAGAACCAGAAACAAGTCACCGTCTTCCCCCATGTTGCCCAAATATCTATGTGGCTCAGAAGCGAAGTATGAGCCTACTAACACCTGCTGACACAGACACACACATCCCATGTTTCCAGTCCATGAATGCAGCGGTGAGCTACCTGCTTTCCCAACAGCAAAACTTCAGTCCTCAGGGACAGACATCCTCTCTCTGCGCTGAGAAATAAGCCCTTGCACTTTCATGTATTAATTCCCATCTTATGTGCTGATACGGCTCAGCCATAAATTTAACTTACCAATGCTGATGCATGTACGCAAAGGTCAGTTTGCAACCCGTTCGTTTATAATCCTGGCGAGATTAGCTACCTGTGTGCACAGGTAATGTGCCTGCCTTCCCCACTGCCGGGAGGCAGAGCTGTCTTGGAGGGTCTCTCCCCAGTGCCAACAGGCTTCCCAGCCCTGCAGGTGCTGCCGTTGGATTCAGGCCGTTTCTCCCAATCACCCTTAAAACAATCGGTTTGGAAAAAATGACTTGAAGCTCGTGGAGTTTCCACTGTGGTGTTTGGTGTAAACCCCTTGGGGGATGTTCTTTGCCTGGCTGTTGGAGTGCTCTCAGTTAAGTACAGAACCATAAGGATACTTTAACAAGGTCTTGCTCTAGCTCTTGTTTGGAGCTCGACTAATTTTCCAGCAGGCTCCAAGGGGACTGTGTGCTGCTGTCTGGGAGGGTTTTGAAGCGGAGTGATGTTGAGATGAGGCAGTACAGTGGTTGTGTGGGATGAGGAAGGCTTCGTTGCTTCCATGGTTGAGTCAGATGCTTCTTTTCTGCAGGGGGTGACTGGTTCTCTGGAAGGATGGTAGATCTCCAGGCATGGGTGAGGTATCACAGCTGTGGAGCTGTTATGGATGCTATTGAGCTAAGGAACAAGTACTTGTGAGAGCTAGGGAGTGTTTCCACCGAGCTGAGCAATGAGTTGACATGGCTTTTGGGACAGGCTCAGCTGGCTCAGATGAGCAGCTGCTAGTGTGAGAATGTGATGAAAATAAACAAGATACTGTGTGGAGACTTGGTTAGGCAGTGGAAAGGCAATTCACCGGCTGCATTTGTGACAGATGAATAAAACAAAATACCTTGAGAAAGAGCTTGAGGTCACTTTTTTTTTTTTTCCCCTGGGATGGAGAGACTAAATCAGAAGCCTACACCTTTTGTGGAAGGCAATCAAGCTCTTTTTCACCAAACATTTGGATGTCAACATGAGCAGCTTGAGCCTATGTAAGATTATAGACTTTTTCATGTGTCAGTCAAAATATCCTGGGGAGAAAAATGTCACATTCTTCCTCTGTGTTACTGGCACTTGTGTTTTGTAAAACACATAGCTTTTTATTTAAAATAGATCTGCTGATATAAAAACTGAACACAAAATATCAGGAAGTTGGCTGGTCTCTAAAAAGGATGCCTGCTGAGAATGTTAAATTAATTTGCTGCATGTGAAAAATGCTAGCTGTGGGGACAGATGACAGAGAAGGTGTCTGAAAGAGAATAGCAGGGATATGTTT
The DNA here is from genome assembly GCF_023634155.1 of Falco peregrinus. Lineage (NCBI taxonomy): Eukaryota > Metazoa > Chordata > Aves > Falconiformes > Falconidae > Falco > Falco peregrinus. The sequence goes on along the minus strand of NC_073722.1, from coordinate 85,671,443 downwards.
GCTCTGTCTTGCCAAGAAAAACAGTCCAATTTTGCCCACCAAGGGCTCTTTCTGGGGCTAAGTTGCTAACCTGATCTTTATTCCTTTCCTGCTTGTTTACTCCTTTCCTAGTTTCTCTTTTCCAGCACAAAATGCTTCTGTATATCTTACATGAGTACAGCAAATAGGCAGAGGGTCCTGGTCTCTGCTAATGACAGGTGCCTCATTCACTTGGTGAATAATATTGTTCTCTGCAGGATGTTCAGGGTCTGCAGGTAACATGTTGGTCCAGGTTTCCCTCCACTGCAGAGCTCTGCTGGTAGGACTTCATAGATCCAGCTTAACAGAAACAAACAATTGGATGTTTTTGGGGTGAGTTACTTGCTGCTCTGATTAAATAAACTAAACCACCAACATTTTTTCCACACATAAAAGAAAATTGCATAAGATGTCTTAAACATATCAGGTCCAAGAGCATAGCAGAAACAAATTGGTCGTTTCTGAGCTGCTGGCTGTGACCTCCATAGCATCTTCCTTCTGCCTCTGGCACCCAACTGCATTTATGCCAGAGGAAGGACGCAGCTAGCAACAGCCCCAGGGGTGCAAGGTCACTTTCAGGACAGGGTTTGATGTTGGCTCTGTGATGCCAGGTGTAAGGAGATGAAGCTGTGACTGTATCTCTGTGGTGCTCAGCTGAGTTTCCCTTCTGGGTTAAAGCAAGCCCTGATTCTCCGGGGCTGCACTAGATTTACACTTGCACAGGCAATGTAGAGAGAGGTGGGTACTTAACTGGCAGTTCAAGAAAAGACTGAGTAAGGATAACTGCATCTGTATTTTTGTTTTCCAAAGAAGATTTGAGGTGTGGGCTTCAACCTCCCTCCTCCACGGTGAATGCCTGTGGGGTCCGGCCAGCAGGAGAGGAACCAGAAGGTCCCAACTGCAGTTCCAGGGTCCCTAAAGGCTTCTTGGTTGAACTGAACATTGCTTCAAATTGATTGTTAAATCAGGGAGCGTGGGTGTAGCTCATTCCATTATAATCCCCATAAATTGCTTTGTAATCGAAAGCTTTTGTTCCGGTGTCAAGTGGTTAAGCACCAAGTAAGAAGATCTATTTTACAAGACCAGACAAGATCTGACAGACAGCGGAAACTTAACTTTCAACAAATATAACAATCAACATGAGAGAACCAAAAGGTCCTCATTAAGCACTGCTGTTTTTAATTAATTGGTCCTTCAGATTTACTTCTTTAAAGCTGCTAACAGCCTTAAGCCTTTCCTAGATTAATTACAAAAGACGAGCAAATCACAATAATTAGTTTAGCCTCAGGCTCTTGCTAGGCCTCTGACCTATGTGTGTAGGTTTGCTCCATGCAGTGTAGACAGGGGGAAGCAATTTGCCTTCTTGTCTTGTTTCTGAATCAGAATTTCTGGCAGGAAGTGGTTTTTTATTTTCTTCAGTTGTTGAAAAGTGTAATTTTCCTTCCCCTAATATATTCTTGTCACTTAGTTTAAAATGATCCCTCTGCTGTAACGACTCCCACTTGGGCTGGAAGCCCTCCTTCACCAACAACAGCTCAGTCAGTGATGATGACTTTCAAGGCTTGTAATTCTTGGCTTATGGGGCCTACAGACTCAGGGAAGTATCATTAAAAATGAATCATGCTGCTCCCCTGGGGATGTGCTTGCTTCCCGGGATGCACATTAATGTGAATCCATCACCCCTCCCTTGCTGCAGAGGGCCAGTAAGTCAACAGTGCAATGTAAGAATGAATTTCAAAGAGGTACACACACACATATATACATATATATATATATATGTATTCATAAAGAGAGAGAGACTTTTGGTATGTGCCTGTACAAGGCAGACCCATCATTGCACCAAGGAGCTGGTGCTCTTCAGGTCTCTTCTGTCTGATCTGTGCTTTCATCTACAACTTGATGCAGGCTCTTGGAGCCATCTCTATTACCTTCATTTAAGAGGCAAATCCTCCCGTTTCAGCCGTCATCTCCTTGGTTTCAATGAGTGCTGGCACTGTGATGGGAAAGCATGCTTATCTTTGCCTGGAAATGGTGTGCCTCAGTTTCCCTACCTGTAAAATGGGCACAGTACCATCCCTTGGAGATTAGCTACGTGCCTTGACTTACTCATTCTGTAAATTGCTTTGAGATCCTAGGTTGATGGGGAGATAAGGGAAAATTATTGCTGTTTGTGCTCTTGATTAGATAATCATCTGCTTAATTTCCTGTGAGTTCAATGAGACTTATCAAGGTACCTAAGAATTATGCTAAACTGTGGTTTAAGAATGACATCACCGCTGTGCTGTCTGACAAAATCAAGTGTAACCATGGATAACCACTAAAAAATGTTTTTCTAAGGTGCCCCTCCATGGGGCTGTTCTTGGGGATGAAGCTAAGTGGGAGGTCCCAGGCAAGGGCATGGGGGCTGCCAGCTCCCTCGGATGGCTGTCTGCTCCGTGTGCCCTGCAGACAAGAGGCTCCTGTCACTCCAAAACTTTTTTTAGCCCAGAAGCGGGGTGCAGTCCTGCTGCCAGGATAGGGGAATCCGCTGCAAAGGTACTTTCTAAGCACAGAGTGCTGTGTAAGCACAATATACTGCTGTGTGTGTTTACCTCCTGAAAACAAAGGGAGGTTAAGTTCTTCCTTGGAGCTCTTCCCACCTACCTGCCCTCTCTCTCACTGCTGCTGGATGCAGGTTTAAAAGGTGTATTTTTATTTTCAATGCTTTTAAGTTGTCTTCTTTCAGGCCAGAACAGACACAGTCGAACTCCTGTGTGCTGAACCGCTTGGCATTGCTTTATGGCTATCTGGAAGCTGTAGAGTGGCATCAGGTCACTGCTGTGCCCCCAGCTAACACATCTCTGCTACTTCTTGCTTAAAGATTTCCCATCCAATCTGAAAAAACAGTGGTAAAAACCAATGATTTTTTCACCTTAATCAGGGGGTAGCTACATTGGGTGAGTCCCTGTTTGGAAGGGACTTTGCCCACCTCTGGGGCGGTTGGTACCGTTAATGCCACAGCAGCAGTCAGGCATCAGGCAGCCCAAGCTCCTGCCTCCTGCTCCCTCTGCTCCACAAGGAAAATCCTGGCCAACACAGCGAACGTGCTTCCCTTTTATTGCTCTGACCAAAAGAAAAGGCTCCTTATCTCTCTAAACTTGAAGTGTAATGGGGAAAAAATGGGGGGCTTCCTCTTCCTTCTACTTATCGTTTCTTTGTCCCTCTAAATTTATCTCTGTCCCTGGACCTTAACCTCCCACTCCAAGGGCAAGGCAGGGCGGGCTGATAAACTGTCTCCGAAACCACTGGTGTTGAAGCAATTATTCAGCAGCTGTAGCCCTTTGCAGCTGAGCAGAGATTACCATCTCTATCCCTGGGAAAAATGTCTTCATGCCTCCTTAATGCGTCCTGGCCTGAAGACCTTATTTATGGTACCTTTGGGTGGAATTACCAAGGTGATGCAGCTCTGGGATCTCTACGGCTCTTTGGGCTCTGTCCTCAAAACCAAGGTAATTTTTGTGTGTTTTCTTTTTTTCCTTCACAGTCTTCAGCTGCCTGTGGTTAATCCTGTTGATGGGGTAGCAGCACTCCCCCTCGCTTTGGAGCACCCTGTGCATCTGCTCCCTTCAGGGGCACGTGGTGCCGCTCGGGCAGGCTGTCACTGCCCGTAGCTGACAGCTCAGATTCAGAGCCAATTTGGATGCAGTTGGGGAAATGTCTTCAATATTTCTATGGATTTTTAAAACAATCTGCCTGCAGTTTCTAGCCACAAACTGTTGTGGAAAGCGGATTTTTATACTTGAAGTTTTTGCAAACTCAGTTCGAAAGTGCGATCGGTCCCCAAGACAGGGAGTACACCCTCAAATATTTGCGTCGACCTTCGATTCAGACTTGAAGAAATCTGTAAGAATCATGAAATCGTCACTGATTTTAAGCACTGAAGTCAGGGAAGTCTCGATGCATGGTCCAGAAGTTAAAGGCAGAAATTAAAGTAATTGTTTTGGGTATATTTTTCAATATGTACTTACTGGTACTGTTCCGATAGCTGCTGCTGTGGTCACAGTTGGACAAGAAATGAGGAGGATTCACAATAGCTCGTTTCACTTCTATGAATTGATGCTCGGTTATCCAGCATATGAAATGGGGGTAGTAGCACAGCAACCTGCTGCACTCTCCAGCTCTTCCTCCTGTGACTGCATGGCTGTAAGAAGCTCTGACCTCTCCGCACCTCGTCAAGTCTGTCTGAGGCTGCAATCTCATCATCAGCCTGGGATGGGAAGGAGGTGATGAGAAGTGTGAGAAGGCTGCACATGCAGAAAAAGGCAAGACAAAAATCCTGTCTCCAAAACTTTCTATGGGAGAATTTCCTCAGCAGAGAGATTAAAATAAATCTAGCAGATAGTCAAAAAGCCCCCCAAAACTATCAAAACCAAAGCCCCCAATGGCAATGATGGCAGCACTGCCTGTCAGATACAACTGACACAGAAGAAAAGTCTTTCTGCAATTTTTCACCCCAAAAAAGCAGCAGTTGAAAGACCTTAAATCAGCAGTCAAACTTCTGCTTTCATTTACACCTGGTATGACAGGACCTGTGCTGCTTTCGGGCCTGCTCATCTGGGAACTTGTGTGCACGGGGCTGTGGAGGGGCTTGTGCTGGGCTGGGAGGGATGGGGACATCAGGTCTTTTTTTCTGAGTTATGGATTTAGCAATAAACGATAACGATTTCTCCTTTATATAAGCAACAGTAGGGGAAACAAAACAAAACCTTTGCCTCATTTCCTGTTGTGTTTTGAGGTTTCTTACCAACACTGAAAACCACAGTTCATTACGGGAAGTTTTAGTGGTCTGTATCTGTCAGTGTTTTAAATCAGTATTTGGCATCAGCAAATGAGACGCTTTTCCCTTGAAGTAGGAGGGGAATTTCACTCTTCTGTGTGTGTTTTGTTTGAGAAATTGTGTATGCACATTTCTTGTCAAGTTTCTCATTTATAAGCATTGTGAAAAGCTGCACTAACAAAACCAAGAATGTTTTGAATAGTTTTCCTTCAAGGTTGATGAGTAACACTTCACCACTAACCTGCCCGCTTGCCAGGGGCTGAGGAGCATGGCAATCACCGGGCTGTTGTCAATTTGGGTTTATATCACAGCCTTTTTGTAGAGACATTAGTTTTCATCAGTGCAGTTGTTCTGGAGAGAGTTATGAGCTTGAGATGCTGGTAAATTTTTATGAAGCTAGTAGGCTTATGGTTTATACCATCTAGGATGTCGTGATGGCATCGTGCGAAGTGCTGTACAACCACATGGGTGATGGTGCCGCCTCAAAGTGCGTTGTAGACCAGACGAGCTAGCAGGTAAATGAAACGCAGCTTCTTTGAGTGCAGATTTCTTCAGAATTAATGGGAAGTGGCAACCCATCAGAAACTCCTGCTTACCTTCAGTTTACTCTGTGTGTGTGTGTGGCATTGCAGTGGTTCTGCCTGTGTGTTGGAGATGGCTGGGACGCTGCGGCCAGGGCTGAATGGACTGGAGGAAACGTCCCCTCTCCCAGCGGGGCAGCAAGCCTGAACAGAGCCCTGTCCTTTTCACCGCCTCATTTGTGACTTGGAAGAGCCCTGTTAGCTTTTCCTCCCCAGCTGCCAGGTTTCAAAAGCGACAGGTCCGGTGGTGTTAATCTGATTTTGTGGAGTACCCCAAGATGCTCGGATGAGAATACAAGAAAGGCAGAGATGCTATGGGGCTTCACCAGTGGTTGTGACCCTCATGAGCTGTGTGTTCCTCTCTGGGCAGCCAGGCTTTGAGCAAAGCCAAGCCTCTCTCTCAGGCTGCTATGGGAGGCTTGCACTGTGAGAAAACCTGTTGGTATGGTATTAGCCATAAGAACTGACCTGCTCCCAGCTTGTCGCACACAGGCTGGCAAAGGCTGACCAGCAGCACCAGTTTGGACTGACCCTCTTGAGGACCCACATCTCTCAGGTGGGTTTCCAGCAGAGGATGCTGGAAAGACTGTTCCTTTTTGTTAACTTGTGTTTGGGCCACACAGCTGGGAAGGTCTTCATTTGTTACTCACGTGCTTGGATTTCCTACATTATGGGGTTTCTCAGCTCAGTCAGCCAAACCCAGCAGTGAGGGCACAGCTGCATGGCCGGCACGTCTCCAGCCTGCAGATAGGAACACATCTGCTTCGTGTGCCAGCTTGCTGCAGCTCCTGGTGCCACCTTCACCTTCATCCCATCGAAGGGGTCTTGGCTCCTGGGTAGAGGGGAGTCAGGCAAGGGTGGCTCTGTTTCAAGGAAGACCAAGTGCAAATCTGTAACAGGCTGGTGGGGTCCTGTTCTGGCTGTTTGCAGATGCAGCTGTCATGGCTTGGGCAGCCCCATCCTTGGATTTCATAGCATGGCGTTATGGCTGGGGGGTGCAGGTGGGTAACTGGGAGCAGAGGAAAGCAGAGAAGGCAGAGCATCTCTCTGAGCCTGACTGCTTTAATAGCTCTCCTCTCACGCATACATGTGCTTCTGTTTTTCCAAACTCCTTCTGCTGAAGTAGGAGTTAGTCCTTTGACAGAAAGCACAGAAATATTTGGTGGCAGCCCTGCTTAGTGCCACTTAATCAAATGGACTGGTGTCCACTTTAAAAAAGAAAATAGATTAATTCATTCTGTCTTTATTTTTTGCACAGGGACAGCAGGGCTGACAAGTACAAACCAGAACTCTCCTCCAGCCTGAGGTGAGCAGAAATGTGGGTGCTACTGTAATACAGCAAACTCTTGTTTTGGAGAAAAAAAACCCACTCCACTCTTCATTATATCTGCGTTTAACATTGAAGTGGTTATTATGGCAGCTTAAGCCTGCCTGGCCCTCTTTATTTCCAGACAATATATTCTAATTTGCCTGCCACAAAGGGAGGCATAGGAACTTCCCAGAGTTGCAACTGATTTTCTTGCAGGAGTAAGGAGCATGCTGCTAATGATGCCTGCCTTGCCACTGAGGTTCTGGCAGCCACGATGCTCAGCACCTCTGACGGCTTCCCACATGCCCAGCACCTCTGACGGCTTCCCACATGCCGACGCTCCAGCAGTAGCAGGCAGCTGGCAGCTCTCCGCATCTCACCACAAGCACAGCGTCAGGAAAAGCTGTCTCTGGGTCAAAGCCTCCCGAAATACAGAGCCGGATGTTTTTTAAAGATGATGGAGGTGAGTGCTATCTCCCTATCCCTTTGGAAGAGCAGGCTATGGAGCGAGATGGCTTTGCCATCGCCCCTCCTCTCTATGGAGACCCTGTGAGCCCCTGAGGAATGTGCCCCCGCAGGGCGGGCCTGGGCAGCGGGTTAAGTGTTTTAAAATAAGGCAGGCATAAAACAAACGGGCTGAGTGTTTCCATGTGCCACCGAGAGCTATTTAATTCTGTAGCATAGAGAGGACTGCACTTTGGCACCCTCCCCACCTCCACCAGCCACTCGCAGAAGGGATTAGCAGGGGATTTAATTAATAAGCATAGTGACTCTCTTTCTTTTTTCCCTGCCTTTTTTTTTTTTTTTTTAATTTATTTCTTTAGCACGGCATGTCCTACCTGGGCATTGCCCTGGCAAATACCCCCTTACCTGGGCACAGGGAAAGCCACGCTGAGCCCTGCATAACCAGCGCATGAAGGTGTGAACACATGGTCCACAATCCTATTTCAGCTCCTAAAACGGATGAGGCCAGTACGTACGTCTGAGCAAGACACCAGGCTTTAGGAAGGAGGAGGGAAAGGTCACACTTTCAATCTCATGCTGTCCGTGATACTTTTCTTTGATCCCTTTGCTTTAAAAGGGAATAATGGAAATCATTGAGTCTAACACCCATTGAAGGTGCAGTGAGCTAACGAGCCTGCAAGTTTTTCAGTTGAAACTTGTAACGTCCTTGGGTTTTGTGCCAGATAACATGTTGCTATGCCGCACGCTGCCAAGGAATCCGAGTACTCCGAGTGCAGGGACACTAAAGATGCCACACAGAAGGCTCTGCGTGCTTGCTGTGTTTTCCCATAGCAACAAATACGCCTGATTACAGCACATTCATATGCTCTATATAATGAGTATCCCATAGGAAATTTATCACCGTGCATCCTGCATCATAATTAGAAATCAGACCCGGGCAACTGAAATGAACTCCCCAGGCATAGGATGTCAGCCGTGTTCTGTGCAGTGAGGGTGGTAGGGAGCAGGGCGGGGGGGGGGGGAGGGCAAGCGGGCAGCTCCGCTGAACTTCACGGCTGATCCTGAAATACTTGTGCTGTCCCTCCTGGCAGTGTCTGGGGGCAGGGGGGTGTGGGTGTGTATGAGTGAAGAGAGGTAGTTTTGAGGTTTTTCTTTTCTTTTTTACAAAAAAAAAAATTCTAGCCTAATTTCTCTTCTGCTCCCCTCTGGAGGGAAGAAATTGAAACCAGCAGCATTTAGATTTCCGTTTCATAGGCAAAGCATATTCTCCTGAGGGGTTTCTGCTGTGGCTTGGTCCGATTGTTACTGATGTATCACTTACGGTGCTCTTAACTACTTCAGACAAATTCAGCGGCACTCTAATGAAAAACTAAAATACACAGGCATACTTTCAACCAGACAAATTTAATAAAGAATTTTATTCACCTGACAAATCTAATCAATTTTCACCAAATAAGGCAATATTCAGCCTCAAGGCTGGTCATTCATTGCCTGCGCAGTGTATACATCTCCCCAGGTCCACAGGACTTGGGTGTGTGGCTAGTGCTGAGTTCAAAATGAGATGTTACTGGCAGGTCAAGAGCTGTTCTCTAGCACAGCAATTGTTAGGTATTCATACGGTTCAGTCAGTGATGATAGCTATTAAGGTATCTACTTCTATTTGCCATCAGTGCCGCATTAAGGTTTTTTTCTTATATGACGAGATCTGTTCAGATTCAGGTAATGAAATTATCTTTCCTCGCCATTAACCTGTGCCACTTCAGTTTAGGAGCGAATGCTGCCCTTGCCGATAGTCTGATCTGAGTCCACAGGTTTTCACTCTACCTCCAAGGACAGAATTTGGTCACTACTGGTAAGCAGAACCTCAAAAGGGAGGCACGAACATGTGCAATATCTATGCCATACCTATATAGAGTGCTTAATATTTATTTTGCCTTTCTAGTTAAATCAACTTGGTACCAAGAGTTAATTTTCTGAGGCCTTTGTGAGCTCACAGTCAGAAGTGGGTTTGGAATTGTGCAGGGAAGAGATTTTCCACACTGAGATTTATCATGTTACATCACCTGCTGTTGCAGGGGCATGTGGGAGTGAATCAGGTGCCCACATGTAGGTGTCTTGTGACATTTTAGATGCCCTAGAGCATTTGAGACACGGCCATACACTTGACATCTAGGACACAGGAGACCCGTGCCCACGTGCAGCAGGCGCAGTTGGATGTCAAAGTGGCAATAGATCTTGTCAGGTACTTGAACTGTTCCCCTGTATATAGAAATAACTATATTTATTCAATAAATGGGCTAATTTAATTTCCTGAAGATTGAGCTGACTTTAGGCATGGTAATTTATATTTCAGTGAGATTGTATGGGCTCACAAAAGTTCACAAGGCTTCTAGTTCTTCCTTTCTGTATTAAAAAAAACAAAACAAGGCAAACCACATGCTGCCAAATTGAACTGCATTATGCTCATGTAATGACTCTAAGTGATGCTGTTATAGCATTGTGGAGGTATAATGTTTCAGACCATTACTATTGAAAAACTCGCTGCGTGTACGTGTGAAGCAATTGCTGAGACTTGCTTCATCTTGATTTTTTTTTTATTTTTAATTTTTTTTTCCTACTCAGACACAAACCAGGTTTGGATTTGGGGTATGCAAAGGGCAGCCTGCACCTGACCTTTACAATGACAAAGATTGCTGTGGTTGCTTTATTATTTCATGGGTGCTTGAGTGCACACAAAGCTTGCTGGCAGTTGCTGTCATTAGGATGCCTGGAGGATTCAGGGCTGGAGATCAGGCAGGAAAACTTGGCCTTATCATGGCTTTCACTGCAGTTATCGCCTTGGGAATGACTGATTCACATGGCGGTGTAAGGTGAAAGAAAGCAATGCCAGGTTTCTGGGACTGACATTGCAAATGCTCTGGTAAATTAACAGTATGTTTCATTTGCTGTCAATGGGGTCTTTTAACCCGGGCTCACTTTGCTGACAAACCAGCCCTATCACAACAAGCACGTTACTTTGTTCCCATATTCTCTGTTTTGGAACAAGCACAAATGAAGTAAGCCTCTTTTCTCATCTTTCCAGGCCTGAGTGCCAACATTTGTGCCAGTCCCACAGCTCTGCAGCATTAATGAAATCACGGGATGATGCTTTGTGAATTGAAGTGGCCAAAACGCTCTGTTGTAACCTTGGATTAAGTGCTGCTCATCAAACCCGGAGGTAAGGCAGCTGGGCACGCAGCCTGGCAGCCTGCCCAAATGCCCAGGGGACACTTGCTGGGCACCAAATGGCATTTGTGCTCCGTAGCCAAGCACTCTGGCTGCAGAAGGCCCTGTTTCACAGTGCCTGCCCCCGAGGAAGCACTGTTCGGTCTGGGGAGGGGATGCCACAGCTGTTCCTGTGTCATTTGTTCTTGCTGTTTAGCCACTTTCTCCCCAAAGTGACCAGGCCAGCTAGGAGTGAGTTTTCGTTGAGAGGAGACATTGCAGAAAGTGCTAATGTCGTGTTTGGCACAGGCTGGAAAAGCACGATTTATGAACTTTTCTCATTTCTCCCTGCTTACAGACCCTTAGGGCAAGGGACACGTTAGTAAATGGATGTCATGAGGAGGGGAAGAGTCGTTTTCAGCCTCGAGTTTCCAGTTGCAGGGGCCAGCAGGCTCCCTGCTGCTCCACACCAAATCTTGCTGTGGTTTATTTTAACTAAGAGTATGCAGCTCTAAAAGTTCCTCTCTCCTTATTCGTATGAAGCTGCAAATGAATTTTATTAATTTTCTTGATTTTCTTGATTATGGATGATGGGAAAGCCGTTCCTGTTGGCTGGCACCCTTCCTGCCAAAGATCCGGGCAGTGACTGGGACAAGTCCCCAGCAGCTCTTCCAGGTTTGTGCTGCAACGTGATCGACTGAACTTGAAGTGACCAAGGGATTATCGCCCCCAGTGCTCCCCGGGTTAGGTTTTCCTTTGAGAGTCAGGTGTTCTTCTTAATAAAGCATGGCTGAGGCAGGGTGTCAAAGTGGCATCCTGTGTTGGTTTAGGGTGACTGGATTGACAGGCTGTATCCTCCAGCAATTACTGCGATGCTTATCGGGGCAGCAGAGCAGGTTTTAAAGCCGTCTGTACATGAAACAAGTTTGGTGTGGCAAGAATAGAACAGAGCAGGAAAAGAGAGAAGAGTAAGGAGGAGGGGACAGGAAACAGACTGATGTGTCTTTGGAGGGAGGAAAAGGAATGTGTAAAACAGACAGAGGAACAGTAGATCAAAGTAGCCCAGCGGGAAGGAGGAGAAAGAGCAAACTAGTTATTGCATGAACAAAAATATCATCGTGGATGAGACATGAAGGGAACGACAGGAGGAAAGGAACAGAGATTGAGAGTAAAAAGAAACAGTATCCTCTTAGAAAAGAATAGAAGGAGAGTAATAAAGGCTAGGAGTGGGAGGTGAAAGGGAATTAGCTGAAGAGGGGGAAGGCTGGAAATAAAGACATACTAAAATGGTGCCTGTATGATCCCAGGGGAAGAGCGCCAGCTTGGAGATGTATCTTGAAATTCACTCTGGGCAGCATATCATGAGACTCAGCTCAGGCAGCTTCAGCTCTTTTTTTGGGGAAGAGCGACCCGTGTCCGCATTAATGTTGGGGTGGTGGTGATGCAGGTGGGGGCTGCAGGAGTGAGCATGTGGCTGGAGCCCTGGAAGAGGGAGCTAGGTCTTATCTAAGGCAAAGAAAAAGAGTCTGGGGAAGCACGACCAAGCTGCTGTGGTTCAGTGAACCAGGCAGTGTGATAACGTTTCCCTTCCATCCCTGCCTTGTGATTAGTTTGCTCCGAGGGAAGCCGAAAGGCGGGCAGCGGGGCAGCAGCTGGCTGCACAGCACCCTGCGGGATGCTCCTGGGCTGCCCGGCTGCCTGCCCTTTTGGGGACAGGGCTGTGGGAATCAGAATCGTTGAGAGGCTGGAAAAAATCCTCAGAAAATACCTTGAAGAGAAAGTAAATTAACCTGCCTTTGCACTCCTCTGCCTACGTGTACTTAGACACCTTTCGTGCCTTAGCCTTCAGGGTCCTGCACACACAGGCAACTGGTGACCCAAACACTCCTTCAGGATGGGACAGAAATATGTCAGTAGGGAGAAAGAGAAGGAGGAAGGAGGAGGTTGGCAAGGCAGGCAAGAAGTGAGAAAGAGGAGTCCTGCAGTGATAAGGCAGGGTGGAGAAGCATGGCCAGGAAGATGGAAGCATGCTTGCACGGTGCCTTTCCCTTCGAAGGAGGCATTTGGTCCTGTTTGGTGGCCAGGCCCACTGAAGGCTGGGGGTGTGTTTGCGTAAAGCCCTTTTAGTGCACCCCCCCCCCCCCCCCCCCCCCTTCCTTCACTGTGACCCCTCCAGGTCCTCTGGTTTGTTAGAGAGCCCCTGGGGAGCGGCAGAGCCTGCTGGGCACAGCCGGGGCTCTCTGCTGGGACTGGTGTGGGGAGTTCAGGGGCTGCGACAGCTCTGCCCTGGCGATGGGCTCCAGTTACCCTGACGGGGGCCAGCTCCAACCACCCGCTGCTCTCTGCTCGCTGCCGAGGGCAGCAAGAGGCATGGCCAGCATCCTGCCAGCTTGCACCGAGTAAACAGCACTTGGGCCAAGAGCACTGCTGCTGATGCTTATTAAAGAGACAATCTCCCAGCATGTACTTTCCATGTTACACCTGTTTTTCACACCCTGGCTTCATTTTTTAAGTTTGTCTGTCTGAGCTTTGCAGAACTGCAAAAAGGTATTACACTTGTACTGACATTTTGGCCAGAAATCACATGTGTGAGGAAGAAGAGGAAAAGACTGGGGGAAGCTGATTCCGAGTGTGAATGCGTCACTCCAGAAGATGTCTGCTGCTGTGCTGCCTGAAGCTGTAGCAACCAGAAGGCTGTGCGATTATGTTCATGTTGTGGCCTTCTTGCATTTAGCAGGGTTTGAGCTGAGGCAGACAACTCGGTAGAAAAGCAGAGTTTATCTGTGGCCAGGACTTGCATGTGGGCAACTGGTACTGGTTGAGTGTGAGCAGAAGCTGGCCTGGACTGTGCAGTGAGGGTAAGCCTGGTGAGCTTTCTCTGAAGCTTTTGTACATACTCAGTCCCAGTGGGATCCTGCCTGGCGTTCCCTGCCTCTAGCTGCCAGCTCCGGAAGTCCCGATCCTGCCCTTTTGGCAGCTGGGGATGCTATCCCTCATGCTGCCCGTCTCCTGTGGGCTCATGAGGTAGATGTGTCCCTCATTCGTTACCCTCCATGCCCGTTACTCAGTGGACCAGCTTGCCTCCTCCCCAGTTGTAACTGGCATTGTTAGCTTTTTAGCTCTAATAATCTTCATTTGAAGCACTAATGGATATCCACACAGATAACATGCTAATTTATTAGTTCGGCTCAACTGGGCTGCAGGATGAAAAATGATTACAGAAGACTTTTAATAAAATTCAAAGGGATTTTATAGGTCTCAAGCCACTTTTAAAATGCAAAAGAAAGCCAAGAGTATTACTTTGTTAACCCACATAATTCTATCCTGCCTAATGAGGTCTGGAGCTAATCTTCAGCGCTCTGCCCTGGGATCAGAATTATTGGAGCAGGTAAACACCGCTAAGTACTGCACTGCATCTTTGAGTTTTGGTTGCATTGTCACTGTGATTTTCTTTTCCTTCCCTTTTATGAGTTTTTCATAAAGCTCAGAATAGAGATGATTATGTAAAAACAAAGAGCTGGCTTCCTATAATGACTGCATGCAATAGCCTCCTTTCCTCTCTGCTGCTGGGGTTTAGGCAGTCAAGGAAAGCACGGTACGTTGGCTCGGGGGAGAGCGCCGGTCTTTATTTTCAGCTTGCTTCTCCAAAGTGATGTAGAGAGATCAGTCCATGAGGGCACACTACTTAGCTGTGAAACTCGTGCTACAAGCTCACTTTAGGCAATGTATTTCTTTTTCATGACAACTTCACATTTCTTACTCATTTTTGCAGAGATGTTTGTGGTTGGGGGTGGGGGGGAGGGGTGGTATACAAATATAGGAGAGAAACGATCTGCTTAATCCTGTGCAGAAGAGAGAAAAATCTTCGGAGTGTGGAAGGAATGTTTATTCTCCTGTGTGTATATATGTATTTATTTTTCTTTATTTTTTTTTTTTTCTGGTAGAGACAATCAATGCAGTTTGACAGAGTCAGTGTCGAAGAGGACACAAAATACAGACTAAGACTACCAATTACTATAAACTGGTAACCCTACTTTGATTCAGTGGCGTTACAGTCATCTACACCACCTCAAAACCTCCTTCCCAGCTAAGAAGCTGTAATAAACTTTGTTCCTGTCAAAAATATTTCAGCTCAGACCTTGCCACTGAAACCAAACAAAACATTAAGAAGAAGTCAGTCTTGTTAAAGGTTCCACTAAGTGCTCGTGCAATTCCCCACTGCCTGTATATGTTGTGATGAAGCTTATTTTGGGCTCTGTTAAAAACAAGATGATTGAACCCCAGTTCTTAGAATGGCTTGGAGAAGTTTGCCTAGGTTTCCAGAAAATTACACTGTTTCACAGTAGGCTCTACTTTGCTGGTTTCACAATGTGTACAACGCCATAACCAACAAGAAAGCAAAACTAGATGAGCATAGAGTTCATTTTTATGCTTGCTAGTTTAATACAGCAGCATGTGTCCTGTGTTCAGGGCAAGTGTTGTTAAAATTTATGCAAGATTTGTTAAGATTAAGAATTATGACACTAATAATTTTTTTCCTGACTGTTTAAGCGGTGCTTGTCACAGCAATCACCAAAGCACAGTTGCATGTGTGGGTCAGATGCTGGAGATAGCTTGGCTGAACCAAGTGACCTAGCGATTCACTTTGGTCCCGTTACTCAGTGATTATAGTGTGACCTGGGGAATATTAGCCACAGTCAAAGCAGAGGAGGTTAAGGTGGCCACTTACCAGGAAAATGTAGCTTTCCGGGTATAATCTGTTTACAAGCATTTAATTGCAGTAAATGAGGCAGGCAGAAGGTGAAGAAGATCTGAAATGCAGAGGAATAATAAATTGACTCATGTTTATTTAAGCATTTATATCTTCTGAAGCTGTGCTTAGCCTGAGGATGTATGGGGATTAAGACATGTTTGCAAAACCCCTTGTCGTCTTCTGCATCCCGCTTTTTGCCTTATAATGACAAATCCTCCATCCACTTCCAGTGGGGTCTATGCAGTTCTGCATCATTTTCTTTGCTTAGAATGTTCCCCGTGTGATCTGCACTGTTCAGTCCTGTACATTGCACCCCCCCTCCCAACCTGTTCCCTGTGCCTCAGTAAGTGCTGCTCTTTTAAGCCAGTTTATCTTCTCCCACCTTCCTTTAATTTGAGCGTAGATTTTCTATCTCAATGCCTGAACGTGTAAACTGGGTTGTATCACTTCAGGCTAGCTGAAACCTGTACTTTCCAGAAGGGTTCAATTAATTAAACAAGTCCTAACCCCAAATTAATTTTGAGCTAAGTTCTAAAATGCTTGACACAAAATGGATTATTTTCTTGAGTTTTCCTATTAATGAATCTACATTTAACATTAAACTAAAATCTAAATTAGTTTTTTTCCTTGTAAAATGTCAACATTTTGATTTTGAAAAAATGTTGAAACAAAATGTTCTGACATTTTGGAAAATCCATCTCCTCCCATACCAATTTCCCTGCCAAAACCCTATCATTAATTTGGTATTCATGAAAATACCCTAATCAGCAGTTTTAGGCCTGTTTCTTACAACCTGATGTAGTAGAGCTGTTCATCTTCTCCTTCTGGTTAGCCTGCTCATGGGTTACAAACCCGCTTGCATGTTTGGATTGCCCCTGGAATCGAAGGCTGGGCTGATTGCTGTAGGACATGCTAAATGGGACAAGTGGCCCTGCCACACAGTGGCTCAGACCTTGCATGGGGTGACTGCTGTGGCTGGGGGGGCTCTTGCACCCTGGTGTTGTCTTCACTGCAGCTGCTTTTGAGTAACTGTGTAGGAGCTTCACCTGCGCTTGACTGATGGACACTGATAAGCCTTGATGGGCCCCAGCAGGAGCTCCAGGAGCCTGTCTCAGCTCAGCTCAGGGCTATCCTCCTTCCGCTGTGATGCTGTTGAGTGTCTCTGGCTCTGCCTGGCCATGGGCCCTGCTGGGACAGGCATCACCTGTGGGCTGATGGTCTATCTCAGCCTGGACCCGTCCTCATAGAGGTGCCTGATGCCAAGGGCCTGGGCCTGCAGCTGCCCTGCCTGTTGCCCCATGGGGCAAGAGCTTTTGTTCCCCTGAGCATTGACTTGATGCTTGAATCCCAAAGACGCTCCTGACCCAGTAACTGAAGATCTACGAAAATGCTTCACCTTGTCAGGTGAGGAAATATTGTTAACTTTGTTTTATGGATAAAGAAAGGAGGTGTGTTTTCTGAGCTCTTGCTGATTTTTAGCAGTTGCCTTCGTTTTGATGACTTACTATGGCTCTCGCTTTCTGGTTACAGCCAAAAAGCATGCTCTCGCCACGATCTCCTGCACCCACCATGGACCCAGCCCAGCAGGGGTTGTGCAGCGCCATCCCGTGCCCCCTCCATCTTACTCCCCAGGTGGGCTCCTGGTGCCTGCTGTGCTGGGAGGCTGCCGGCACTGGTCCCTCGCTGCAGTGCTCGGCCTTGCAGGATGGGGTGCAGCCAGCTCGTTTCATGATGAGCTACAAGAAGCACGTCAGCAGCTCCCAGCAACACTCTGAGGCTGCGACGATGTGTGGTGGGCTTCTTGCTTCAGCTCCAAGTCCCCTTTTCTCCCTGTTGTGCCAGACAAAAGGAGAGCGAGCAGAGAAAGCTGTCAAGTGCCTTAGTTATGATTCCATCAGCCCTATTTATGATCTCATGATTCAAGTGTCTGGCTCAGAGAGCAGCGGTGCTCACAGGCTTGTTTTGCTAACGAGCTCTTGCAGGATGGCTGCTGGAGACAGCCGCACTGGAGAGGCAAAAGCCTTGCGGTCGTGGCAGCCATGGCTGTCGAGGGAGCTGAGCAAGGTGACCCGCCAGGTGTCTCGTTCCTGTGATTTATCCGAGATCCGGGTAAACTTTCTCCCTTGACATTGTCCCCGACAGTTTGTGCCGTCTCTGCAGTGGGGGATAAAGCTGGGAGGAACAGGCGCTCCTGCGGAGATTTCCTAATCTCCCCTGGTGCAGCGCCGCCCTCGTTGGCATGCGCGGGTCTGATGGGCTGCAGCGTGTGGGTGGTCTGCACGTGGGGTGCGTTAAGCACGCTGCCAGACCCCAGCGCGCCTGTTAGCTGTGGCTCCCATAAAAGATGCATTGCACATGTGGTCGGTACGTGCGTGCCCTGTTTGTATTCATTTATCGATCAGCCTTCAGGGGCAGCCACGATAATTAACCATCACAAATCCCCGAGACCCAGGCTTGTGGGGTACAGCTCTTGTTTATACATGCCCGACGCAGCCACGCCGCCAGCCAGAGCCGGCAGTATCGCTATCTGGGGACACCAAAGGTCCATCGTTATGCTCCACTCCTGATATCTGGCATCCCAAGCATTTGCATGTTGGTCTCAAGCCGGGGACATGTTCCAATGTCTTCAGTTAACCCATGGTTTAGCTCAGTTCCTATTAAAACTCACTAAAGATTCCCATACGTTTCTGCTGTGGCTGGACTTCCTCGTTTGCCTTTCGTTTTCTGATGAACAGATTAATCGCACGGGATTTGCAGTGGAAAACTAAGCCATGCCAAAAAATGTAGACAGCTTTGCAGGAGCAGACATTTCAAATTGCTGGGCTGCAAACGACTTGGAGCAACTTGTAAAGCCATCTGAAATGGAAATATTTTTCCTCATTTTAAATAGCTTTTTTTTTTCCATGTTAATCTGCAAATGAAAAAAAACCAAACCCCAAATCTCCTGGGTGAAAAGGGGGTTGTTTGGCTTGGGCTGTGATTTTGGTGGGTTTAAGATGATATAAGTGGAGGCTCCCAGAGAAGGGAAATTCGGTGCCCTGTTTTGCACAGGGTCCGACCTTGTGCTGCTCCTTTGGTGAGCGCTGTCCTCAGGTGGGACCCAACCCCCAGGCCCTGTGGAATGGTTCCCCAGTGGTGGTGGGGTGGGGGAAAGACCTTTCTGGAGCAAAGTAACTTAGACACACCAGTGTAGTTCAGCAGGCTTGCTGCATGAAAAGGGCACTGCTTGTAATGGGAATTATCTGTGGAGCAGTGAATCCCAGCCTGCTTGGGATGCTCCTGCTTCACCTGCTGTGCCAGAGCAGAGGCTGGGCTGGGGGCGAGAGATGGACCCCAGCTTGTCCGGCCTCTGGCTGCCAGGTTTTAAGGTCCTGCCATGAGATTTGCAGTGTCAAAGAGTAGAGCAGGGAGGGGAAGTGAAACGAGAAAAAAAGAAGCTGAGAGAGTATTTTAAAGAAACGGGTGGCGCGTTCATACTGTAAGAGGCCATGACTGGACTCAAGGCAGTGCCCTGCTCCGATTTCCCTGATCCCAGGACACAATTTCTTTCAGTTCCTTCTAGACACTTGAGAGCAGGGAAAACCAAAAAAGGGCTGCGATGGGCCCTGTAGTTACCTTCGGGAACAACTGCTTGGCCCCAGGTGGCGAGAAGCCCCCCCCCAGTGCACGTGCCTGCCCGGCTCCCCAGGGCACAGGTGATGGGGACAGCAAAGGGCCCCGAGACGGCTATGGCAGAGCCAGGCAGTGCCTTCCCTTCACCTGACAGGGTGCGTGGATGTCGGTGTTAGAGTCAGTTTCTTGGGCTTCAGTGAAAGTCATCTGAACTTTAACGTGATTCATCTGATATTTTTTTTTTTTTTTAATTCTGCTGGTGAGCGAAGCCCCACAGCAGTACACAGGGAAACAGGCTGTGCTGCCTGGCAGAGCCTGACTGGGACCTGGTCTCCCCGTCTGTAAAATAAAAGATGTCATCCGTCCCTGAGAGCTGTGAAGGAAGCTTGTGTAAGAACGGGACCTTTTGTTATTTCTCAGTGAGTCTGAGAAAGGGAAGGAGCATTTGGTCCCTCTGTTGTAAGGCCTTTTGGGTGAAATCTTTGTGGGTAGAGCTGGGTCTTATGTTACTTACCAAAAACATATAGGAGACTCTTAAACCTTCAGATACCCCTGCAGAAAAGTAGCCCTGGCAACGAGGGTGTAATTTAGGGATGCCATCTCTCTAAGCAGGTGTCCAGCTTGCCTTAAAGTATTCCCGTAGCATTTACATGAGCAATTTTCCTTTTTCAAAAAATATTTATTTATTTATTGTCTGCCTAATGGTTTTAACCTTATCACAAAGTACGATACCAGCACATCACCAAAGTATAGCTCGCAGTTTATTATTGCAGTCACAAGTAAGTAGTAAATAGCCCATTCAGAAAAAAAAAAAAAAAATGATACTTTTATCAGTCTGTCCACAGCATCCATATATCCAATTTGGGATTGATCAGTCATGCAGAAATGCTAATAAGACTAAGTACTCTGCTTGTAGACTCCACAGAGAGAGAGAGGGTATGTGACCTCTGTTTGCCCCACAAGCCTGGTACTGTGCTGCTTCATTTGTTGGCAGGTTTTGCCTTAAGAAGGCAGCAGATGTGGAGCACGAGACAAGGAAGGGAACAGGATAAAGAATTTCAGGCACAGTTAAGAGAACTCTAAATGTGAGGAGATCTAACTTCCATCTTATCAAGTTATACCAAGACCTGGCGTAATTCCTTTCCAGTTCCCCCGTGTCAGACCTGAGGAAGAGAACACACACTTTTGGCCTGGAGGAAACAAAGACACCCCAAAATCCTACTGCATGGAGTTCCCAGGCATTTGCACATTTGGCTGTGCAGAGCATGGTGTAAAAACCAAGAACTGTCCACAGTGTCTTACCCTGGCTTTTCTGAAGAGAAGCTGTATCCTCTGAATATTGGAATGAATGGTTAAATAACCACTCCCTAGAGTCTTGATTTCTTAAACTTTACTGGAGATGGAAGGTTTAAACCTCCAGATGTTTGCTGTTTGTAATAAGGGCTTGTAGTTCATCAGTGCTTTCTTTTCTGCTGCTATGGAGAAAGGGTTGTCCAGGTCCCTCTGGTGTGTTTCTTGGTCATTCAATTCATTCAAATGGAGGTTTTAGATTAGGGTATTTCTGAGGTCTGAACTGACATGTGAGTCAGGTGGAATTTTATGCTGCAATGTTTATAAAAAGAAAAAAAAAAAGAAACTCCACTCAGCATTGCTAGAAATTACAGTAAATTATATACCTGTATCAGCAGTTTATTTGACAACATAACTATAGATTGGTGACAACTATTAAGAAAAAAAAAAAAGAAAAAGGAAAAAAAGAAATTTTGATTATATGTTAGCATCTCCAGGAATTAGAATAGATGAAAGAAAAAAAAAAAAAAAAGGCTAAGAAACTAGACAGAGCCTGGATTTTTGCAAATGTTCTGTAAGAGTAAAGGGCTAAAATCTTCTGTTAAGGTACCTGAAACCCAAGATCTCATTTTTCTTTATTATAACTATGTCTCAATGTTGAGAATAGGACACCTCAGAGTGAGAGTTTCTTCGTGGCTCTACAAAGACTGGGATGCTGTGGCAGGAGGCACAAAGGCACAAGGCATGTGTTGAGAACATAAGTGCTACCACCAGCCGTACTAACCTCCCTAGGGTTTTACAATGAATAGAAAAGTGCTTGGGAATAATAGAGCTGCTTAGTAAATGGCCAGTCTCTTTACTTTGCTGTGTGCTATCAAACAGTGGGGGGAAATGAAAATCAACCTAACAGCCCACTCTTAATGTTACATGTAACGATAGAGTGAGTTACAAGGTGTTGGCCTGCCCTTTTGGCAGACTTTTGGGGAGCCATCGCCAAGAGAAGAGCAGCGTGAACCTTTGGGAGATGGAACGGATGTCGCTCAATTGAGCGGTTTTGTAGTGGAAAAAGCTGTGTGTTTTGGCTCTTGAATCAGTGTGCTGGAGTTGTGGAGACCTCCCTGCAGAGGCAGAAAGCCTTGCCGGCGTCTGATTGTGATGAGCATCCATTTATAGGCCTGAAATCCCAGTTCAATCCCATAAGGGTGAGTGTAAGATATTTTCCAATTGATCCATTCTGGACAATTTTTTGCTGCTGCAGTATACAGAAGTGCTTGATAGAGGCTTATACTAGCTCTCAACCTAAATATTTCTGTTGGATTCAAGAAGCTAACTGTCTTTTTAAAATGCCTTTCCAAAATTGTCTGCAGACTCCTCCTCCATTGCAATTGATCCCAAATTTGAGCATCCCATGCATTTGTAACAGGTGCCATAGGAAACCTATGAACCTTCTTAAACACCAGTCAACAGCTAATACTGCAAAGATGTTACTATAAAGGGCAGCATCTTAGGATATTTAGAGTATTTGTTGGCTGAGCATTTTCTATTCTAGTAACATAGTGTTTCCCTTGGGTTTTGTTAGCTTGTTTTTCAGTGGGCTTCAGTTGTACCAAGGATCTGGCCTTCTTTGTATGAAAAATAAACCTGAGATTTAGTGCAAAGATTAATCTCCATGAGCTAGGGGAAAATTTCCTTCTTTCTGATAGACCCAGCCCTTTAAAGCCTCTGAAAGGAAACCAAATATCTTTAATTCCCAGGAGATCTCTTGGAGGATCAGAGCTAAAGCATTACTCTCTGAACTATCAGATACAGAGACCTCTGCATGACCCTTCGTGTTTCAGAGTCTCGAGGCTGTGGATTCTCCAGAAGAACCTATTTCTCCTATAACCAGGGGCTGAACAAGAGTGCACTGTTACAGAAGTTTAAATAAACCACATAAGGTCAGCTGCTGCTTAAATCTTTGCTACCAGGTCTGTAGATATTTTTGCTTTGTCTCTAAGTGAGCTGAGAATCCTTGTGCCAAAGGGCAACATGTAAATTGTGCTGTTATTCTGAAGCATGCAAGGTAATAAATGGTGCTGTCAATTGTTTTCACTCAAGTGACAGATTTATTCTCTTCAAAATGAATGACCAGGAATGTTTATTATTGCAAAAAATTCACTATGTATCATCTTGTGCCTGTTATTTAACAAATACTGCTGAAGTCTAATTGCCTTCTTCCATGGCCAGGTATCTATGACTTAATGGCTTTTTTTATTGAAGACGTGTAATTTACCATTGCTTTTGATGCGCCATCTGATTGAATGTCTCTGTGAATCACATCTGTAATCTAGCACCATGTGTCCCAAAGGAATACTCCTTTTCTAGTGATCTAGGTAAAACCAGTTGTTAGTTATTGTTATTTATTTTTTTTACACAAACTATTAAGCTTCTGTTTCCCAGTTTCTAAGTTGAAATTCTAGCTTTTGGCAGATGCATTGAAGTTCAGTAAATCAGTTGCATGTGGGAATGTATGATGTCTTATAGTACTACCAAGGAATGGTTTTAAATCTCTATAGTGTTTTTTCCAGATTAAACCTGGAAATAGCCTGGAATCTGATCCTGCAGTTCTGCCCAAACTCCCCTGGAATCCAGCTGCACCCCTTTCTCATAGCACCTTGTTTTCCAACAAGAAAATGCTGCAGCTGCTTAACAAGCCACCCCAGTATACAAACCTTAGCACTTCTTTAAGACTTTGTGATTTGGCAAAGCACCTTTTTTTTCCTGGTAAGTCTGTGTTCCAATTTTTCCAGTCAATATGGCAATCTTTTTAATGTTTCAGTAAACACAGGAGGTTAGAAAACAGCATCTAAAGCTGAAAAGCTTACATAAAGCTTGCACTTCAACAATATATTTTAGAAAGAGCTGGTTGCACACAAACATTGAAGTTAAGACTTGCTTCCCTTTTAAAACAATACAGCTCCATGTGCCAAAAAGGAGGTGATGGGGAGCAAATATAAAACTCCTGCCTGCAACAAACTTCTTGCTTGTAGCTACTGAGGTCTGTTGTGGTTGAGAATACAGTGAAGTGGTCCCAAAAGATCATCAGGGATGCAACCAGAGGTGGCAGAGAGAGCCTGCGGGCTGTTGGCTGCTGTGCCCCCCAAGACAGCGCATTTCAAGCTTCCTCTGTTACTAAGGTTTACAGAAATGCAAGTTTTGTGCTGGTATAATGGGCTGAATTATACACCCAGTGGTTTAATCTGCAGTTGTTCTGAGTGCTTGTACTGACACGTTGAACCGTCCTCCAGTTAGAAATGGCTAATACTACTGGTATAGCTTATTTGTTGTCTTTAGTTGTGTTTTTACAACAGCATCAAACAATATTAGTCATCCTGGTGTAGTTACAACAGCATGGCTTTTCCGTGGAGATATGTTTTTAGCAAACGCTTCCCGCCAGGGCTTGCATTTGCATTTTGTTATTACAATAATGCTCCATTAATGGACTTTCTCAAGCAGCAAAGGCCAAGGTCTGAGTTGACAGTAGATGGGGCTTAAAAAGGGGAAATAAGATGGGGAAATAAAAATAGAGGATACAAGTAGGACAGGAACTGTGGCTTGCATTGCAGATGTTCGGAAGTCAGTGGAAGCACTGAGGACAGTCCCTGAGCTGGTATGCCAGTGCTGCTGGTATCCTCTGGGGCCGGGATAGGAGCCCTTTGGGTGGGGGATGTCTGAAACGGCATCAGTGGAGACCCCAGCTTGCCCGAGGAAGCACCTCTGAGGGTGCTCTGCTGAGGACGCTGGCTCAGCAAGCTGTTACCTTCAGCTTAAAGCAGTTTGCTAGCAAATCCCACACACGGATTGCTTTCTTCTGTTAAAACAAACATCTAGGAAATTCAGCTCCAAACTTTTGCTGTCTCTCAGCTCTTACCTTGCTCTGCTGCAATAACTATTTGATGACCTCAACAAAGGCCTTGAATCCCGTAATCAGTTCTCCAAGTGTGCAACAAAATCCTTTCTTTTTTCTAAACAACTATAAATAACAGGAGGTTGTCCTGACCCTTTATCTGTTTTGACAAACCGAGGGCCTAGACCTCCTCCTTCATGTGCTGATATGCTTTCGGGGTCTGAGGGGAAGATGTGGCCTGGCTCCCCAGGCTCCTGCCTTGGCCAGACACACTGTCCCATGCGGCTGCCTGGCCAGGCGCGGGAGGGAACCACGTCCCCAGCCTGAAAGGCTGCACTGGTGGGTTTTACCTGGGCTACTGCCAGGAAGTTCAGCTGGTTGGTCTGTGCAGGAAATTTTCAGCTCCTGTTTAGCCTGGACAAGGAGCTATTTGGAGAGTAAATGATCCAAACGATTCACTTGATGAGATGGCCAGAAATTTACCCTGATGACTTGGCACCAAGAAGCCGACGATGCTGCTACCCTTTTGTCCCAGCTGTAAGTCTGTTTGGTATGGAAGGGGTTAAACTGAAGCCAGTGACGTGCAAACTCAGGGGTTGCAAAGCATTTGTCTGAGGACTGGGACCCTGCTTATCATTACAGTGAAATATTATCCCTTCACAGTTAACAACTAGCAGCAAACCTGCTCATTGTGGAAGCAGTTTGGTATAATTAGCTGGTTAAAGAAGTCTGCCTATTGATTAACTGAACTAAATGACCCATAATTAACAGCACATCTGTGGAGCTAATCTATTTGTTGGTGTTTTCCTTCCCCTTAAAGATGTGGAACCTGCAGGTCTGTTCATTAGAGGGGACAGGTTGGTGAGGAGCCCATGGCCCGGTGATGTATTGGTGAGGAAACCACGGCCCCATGATGCGGGTTGGTGAGGAGCCCACAGCCCCGTGATGCGGGTCGGTGAGGAGCCCACGGCCCCGTGATGTGGGTTGGTGAGGAGCCCATGGCCCAGTGATGCATTGGTGAGGAGCCCATGGCCCGGTGATGTGGGTTGGTGAGGAGCCCATGGCCCGGTGGTGCAGGTTGGTGTGCCCGGCGGGGGCTGGGACAGGCCTGCTGCTCCCATCTATGGCTGCAGGCTGCCAGCACCATGCTGCTGCCCTGGGGAGGACCGGGGGCCTTGCTGAGGGCTGGCAGGGACACGTGCTGCGGGTCACCTCGGGTTTGCTGGTGGCCTGGCCAGAGCCAGCTCGGCCCTGCAGGCGGCCGCAGGGTGGGGGGCTCTGTGGCCCCCGCCTGACACCCCAGGGGCGTGGTGCTGCAGGAGGCGCAGGCCAGGCCTGGGCCGGGGGGGACCAGAGGGACAACTTGGTGGGGTAGCTTGCGGTGTTGTTTCCTTGCTAAAAGCCGCCTGTTTAGAGCTGTAAAGTATGCCTTCGTGGTGCACAGCCTCTATAAAATGTATCCAGACTGGAGCTCAACTTGAATAGTTTATAGAGGAGCTCGAATGTAGACCTGACTCTTACTGGCTCTCTCATTGCTGTCTCTGTAAAATGTTGCTTTCTTCTCAGACTTTTTCTCAGATATCCTATCAAACATGACGCCAAAATGAGCCCCCTGGCTCTGCCCCCCTTCGCTGTGATGCTGTAAACACTGAAAGGACTACACTGCCGTGGGGAGCCTGACCAGCCTGCACGCTGCTAGCTACTGCTCCACCAGCCTCAGCTACTGATAAAATTAAGCCACAGTTTCAAATAGAAAGAAAACAGTGATTATTCTTTGAAAACCAGCTCTTACATGCCTCTTCTTCCCAATCAATTCCCCAGAAAAACACAGAAGTAGGAATCTGACCAGGCTGGCTCTGGGAGGGTTGGGGTTAGGGTTAAAGGGCTTCTTAAGCACTAGTCTTTCCTTGGTTGGGCCCACTGAAATAATCAGAAAATATTTTCACTGACTTTGCTGGGTGTTAGAATAGGCCCCCCAAATCCTCATCCTCTCCGGCACAGTGAAAAGCTTTTGGCTGCGTGCTTTTCTGGCACAGAAAGGAGATTCTTTCTCCAAGTTATTTCCTTTAATCTCTAAAAACTTCCAGCCAGCTGCAGTGGAAGCTGCTGGCCACGGTGTTTGCTCTGCTGGTGTCCTCAACCTGAACCAGCAAAGGAGCCTTTCAAGAAAGAAAGGCTGAGATCTTTGTCCTTGCTCTGGTCCCACAGTAGTGTGAGGTGTCTGCTGGTCCATGGAGGGGGCTGAAACCTCCCTGGCCGTACGGCAACCCCCAGAGACCAGGGGGACGGCTCCCCAGCTCTGTGTTGATTCCAGCACACCTGGAGCCCGTGGGAGGGCTGGGGGGTGGGGGGGTGGGGGCAGAGGTGCCCTCTGCCAGCTGGGAGCTGTGCCAGCGATGGAGGCTTCTGCCGAATGGTGTGGGAGGGGGAGGCACCCCCCTTCGGGCTGGGAACTTCATGCTCTTCCCTTCATCTCCGTCTTGTTCCAGGTCTTTAGTTTTCTGGGTCAAAAGGGGCTCCAGCTTGGGGAGGCATTTTCTAGCCACAGACCCCACTCTGATGGTTTGAACTGTGAGTTTGGAAGCTGGGCTTGTGTCCCAGCTGCGGAATGCTTCGGGATGTATCTGCCCAGTGAATGCCTTACCGCAGAGGTGGGCTACAGGAGTTGTGTAAGGGATGTAACTGGGGCTACAGAAAAACGTTACAAGCAGTTATAAGAGAGCTTGTAAATGAACAGGATTGAGGATAAAACCTTGCAGCTGACTCTTAAAGTTGACTTTATCTCATTCTGTCCTTTTACCCTGCCTTTCATAAACATTGCCATGAGGGCATAGTTCTTTATCTCCGATTAATAGTTTGACATCTTTGTGTGAAGTCTGAACAGCAGAGGTGGCTCCAGCTAAGCATCTGACCAGGATCCAGGAGGTGTTTTGTGGTCGTGATGGTGGGAAGTAGGGGGACAGCAGGCTGCTTTCTTCCCCTGGCTGCAGAAAGCCATGGGGCTGTTTACATCACCTCGCTCCCTTGCAGCTGGAAATCCCCCCAGCAACTCACATGCTGCCTGTAAGCACACCATGACACAGTGAAATAACTCCCGGCAAAGACGCAAGAGAGAGCTTAGAGTTGCAGGAAATCTCACTGGGCTTCCCTTACACGCATTACATCCAAAACCCTCCAGTGAGGGATTGGACCCCAGGAAGGCAGGGATCACTAAGATGCTTGGGCTGGCTTGTTGCAGCCCTCAGTTGTAATGCTGCTGGGAAGAGATGAGATGTCTCCTCTCCCCTTCTTTGTAGGAGCAGTGCTTCTTGCTGTATTTGGTGCTTTTTGAGAGTTTGGATTTGCTCAGCATGGTGTAAGTGCTTTTGCTTTGGTGGCTAGGCAGTGAGAGACCAGTTGCTATCAGTAGCTTGCAGATCCTCCAGGCAAAACTTGAGCTTGAAAGTTTCTATTCCTTATATATGTATCCATTATAATATTATATATAATATAAAATATATTATTTATACATTATTAAAGAGGCTATGACTGTATCAGCACTCACTTCTTAGCAGATCATGATATACCTCATGTATCACCATATAGCATGTAGATACTCCACTTGAGTGCCTTGCTTGCATAACATAGCTTTAACAGCTATAACAAGACAATTAGTGCATTGTTCCACTTGAACTTTAACATAGTAATTGGCAGTAAGTAATCTCCCTCTGATGCTATATATAGCCTGCGTGTGAATAAATACCAGAGCAACCCTGTTTGTGAAAGGGGGGGGGCAAAAAAAATTGCAGCTGCTGCTGGTGGCCAAGGGGGTGGATTTTGGGTTGATGTTCCATAATGACAAGGATGCTGTGGGTGTCGGACGTGGCCCAGGAGCACTGTGAGACCTCTTTGGATGTGGCATCCTGATCTGCTGTGTCTCTATACCACTCTGGATGAGCGAGATGGATTGCTTGGTGCCGTGGCCATCCTCAGAGCAGGAGACTGAGGGATCAGCAGCGTAGCACCACTGTGGTTTCTTGTGTGTGGGAGAGGACAGGGATGCCCTGGCTCTGCGGTACTTCTCCCACGATGAGGGCTGCTTTCCCACATCGGCAGCTCTGCCGTGGTTCCTGTTGACACTGCCCTGAGCTGGGCCAATGGGATCAGAATGCTCCATCTCACTGGCATCTATCAGCATAGCCACCACAGTACGTGCTTGTCCCCGCGGGTGCTGTAGCCCGATGCTCTGCACCTGGCGGTAGGCATGGCGGGGTCACACCACCTAAACCAGCCCAGTCCATGATGCCCCAAAGGGAGGGGACAGATTTATCCCCCAGGCAGGCACTGGCAGGTACAGAAGAGATTCTTCTTCATCCTCCCTTCCTGGAGAGAGATTGGACATTTAGAAAGCAGAGATCCTTTTTGATACCCAGTGAATGAGAGCCTCGGGAGAGGCCAGCAAAGCCAGGAGCAGAATACCGATTGCCTCTTCCTCAGCATGGAGTGCTTAACCCCAAACACTTCTGCATTTCCAAATGAGTTTCTGATCCTCTGCTGCAGTGAGGTCGGTGGGGAAATACAGGCTTTAATGCGGCTTTGTGATTTGAGGTTCAATGTCTAAATTGTGCTGTAATGCCTAATACACCCTGTATCGGGGAAATACGTTTGTTTCCTGTGATGGACCGAGTGGATGCCAGCAGGCTGCTCCTTCTGCACCGGGAGCTGAGCTGCACTGCCCATGCACATTCCTGGTTTTCTGGAGAAACTGCTGCTTGTGTCAGGAAAGTCTTCCAGGCTGCCCTAATGGTGTTCACATGGGAAAAAAAAAAAAGGAAGGGGAGGGAAGAAACATTTTTAAACCATATCTTGCCTTGATCTCTCCGGTGATCATGTCCTGTCTCTGATCCTCCCTTCTGGATATCTGAAGCGTCAGTGGTTGGTGTGTGTTTGCTAGCAGCTATATGTTCAGCTTTATGAGATGCATAGGTATGAAAGGCTGTTTACCACAGGGAGTTTGTGATCTGGAGAAAACATGAAGTGGTATTTTAGGCAGTGCTGTTACAGGTGGGTTTATCTTGCCGACATGCTTTTGGACAGAATCGGTTGCAGTATTCTAGGGCCAGGTGTGTAATTAATGATTTATCTTGTATTTTGCAGATTTTTACCATGTGGGCATCATAACAATGTTTCCAACTAAGGAAGGTAAGGAACATGTTTCTCTGACTTCTGAGGTGATACTCAAATGATGATTTAGATAGTTGGAGAAAGTTTCCCATGGGATTGTTCTTTGGCACGTGCATCATGGTGATGTTGATAGACAGCAGTCCCCAGTGCTGGGTATTGAAGCTGTGGCATGAAGGATACCTGTCTTCTAGAGCCTGTGCTCGGTGGGGAGTGGGGCAGGTACTCAGGGCACCGGTGATGGGAAGGCAGCGGTGTTTGGGTGACAGGAGCTGGGGGGTGACAGGAGCTGGGGAGTGCCAGGACATCATGCCCCAGCCCACCTTGCCCCTGGCGAGGAGCTGCCCTGCTGCACTGAGACTGAGAACCATGAAATTCCTCATCCACAGGCTGGCATGGATGGAGAAAGCGTCTCCTGTCTGCAAAGCCTCTGGCAGGGCTGAAGCGCTGCTGTGTCCCGGGGCAGGGCTTTAACCCCAGCACAACCCTCCCTCCTTGCTGCCAGCCGTGCCTGGGCAGCTGATGCTGTGCTTGGCCATGCTACTGCCGCCCGTGACCCCATACCAGCAGAAGGATGCGCCAGCTGTGCTCCCACCATGTGCCATGGAAAAAAACCCAGTGACTAATTCCAGTGTTTCACATCCAAGCATGGCAGGACCTGCTCTGCTTGGCAGCAGGTCTGCGGGTGGGCATCAGGTGCAACAGGGAGCAGGGGAATAGGAAGGGAAACGTGTCGGGAGCTCCAGGCACTGCTCTTCTTCCACCCAAATTCCTTTGGCAGCTGGATCCCCCACTGCTCTTGTTCATAAAAAGCAAATGACTTCTCAGATTTATTAGTTACCTCCAGGTGCAATTTATCAATTCCAGGCTGGGCCCTGCCCAGGCAGCTGGGGAGAGGCCTGTGTCTTTGATTAATGTGCTGTCCCCCACCACGGTGGCAGATTTCTTACTGGGGTTTAATTCTAACAGATTCTTAAAAATAACAAGAAGCATATTCAGCGAGCTGTTTAAGAGGATGCAGAGCTGAAGTGCAGTTCGTTCTCTAAAGCTCTGAAGTATTTACAGAAGGGGCTGAGGGAACCTTCATGGAAGCTGGGAGGGTAAAGGAGGATCTTGCTGTAAGGTAAATCGGGAAGGGTAGAAAAAGAAAACAAAACAAAAAGGGAACAATAGCTCATCATGGAAACGGGAGACTGAGGGGTTTCTAGATAAAGTGAAACAATGAGAAGTGAGATCTCAAATAAGAATAAGCAAAAAAGTTAAGGATTGGGCTCTTGCAAACAGAAGGGATTCCTCCAAACAATGCAGATTTTCTTTCTGAAATTCTTGTGAAAAGGCAGAGGGATGCTTAGTGGAAAGAAATAAGAAAAACTAGGATGATGAGTGGAAAAGAAGCCCCCAGACCTTGGGCTATAGTATGGAAAAACTCTGAAGCTCCTTTCCCCTGATGTTGTTCCTCTCCCAATGTGCTGGACTGCATCAAGAGGATGCCTTTTTCCATCTTTAGTTTCTTCTTCTTTTAGCCATGGCCAAAAATGAGAACATTACATACAGAGCCACGTTTTGAAGACCAAGCCAAGAAGAGCTCTTGATCCTTTGGCCCTTTTTGCACCAATGAAATTGTATTCACTTTTCCCTCCCTCCCCTATCCAAAGCTGTTTTCTCATGGTTTGGTGTCTGTGCCGGAGAGCAAGACAGGCCCAGACCGAGATAAGGGCAGAGCAGTTTGCTCTTCTCCAGTGTGATTAGGATGCTGGACCAAGATGGTTTACAAAAACTCCATCAGCACCATCTTGTCCCCCCTGTGCCTGCGTGGGCTGCTGACAGCCCTCCTAGGTGCAGCGGTTTAGATTTCAGTGTGACAAAGTGTTTTCACACCCTTGTTAAGGAAGAACATCATAACCCAGTTAAAGGGCAGTATATCCAAACTTCCAATGCATATTTATACCATCTGTTTCAGGTGTCTACTTTCGGATCTTTCTATATGGTCAGTGTAAAAAAAGATAGGTATCTCTGGATGGTGACCCACAACAACTAAAATAAGACTCTTGTTCTCAGATATCCTCTCTCTGCACTAATTATGGAAGGAAGCTGAAGATGTTAAGCTCCTAGGTTCAGCACATGAAGGCTGATGCATGCAGGAGGGAGCATTAATACCCGCCTTGTTTTCCTTGATGCAGGCAGTGAGACGGCCAGCAAGTGTGCAGGTTATCTGTGGCCCAGCTCGTTGCTTTACAGCTTCACTGTCCTGTTTCCATATCTCCAGGGAAGGGCGCTGAAGCCCACACAGGTACTCATGGGCTTGCTCAGGCTGAACAATCTGCTCTGCTGCTGTTAATGCCATTCCCCCGTGCATGGTATCAGGACTGGCGGAGCTGCCGCGGGCTGCAGTGCCTCTGGCAGTGGCAGGAGTTACAGTGCCCAGCTAGTCACACTGGGACTGCTGCATGATGCTGTAGGAGGTGTGCTGATGCCTGGCTCCATGCCTCTCCCTGGGAAACACCTCTGGAGGACAAACCCACTGTGGTCTCCCCTTGTGTCATGGCACTGTCTTCTCAGCTGCATAGCAGCAAAGTTGGCTTTGAGAAGGATGTCTAAAACATTAACATGCGGGAGTTAGCTGAGACTTGGGGCTGACATTCAGCTGCTTTCCTGCTGGTGGAAAAAGAACAAAACGGTGTGCCTGTGGGCAAGGACACAGCAGCACGGGCAGATTACCCCCATCGTGTTCATCCTTCAGAGCAGGAATGTCACAGCTCAGAGTGACACAGCCTGGAGTTTCTCCCTCCTCTCACCCCACTTTGCAGAGCCATCTTTGAAGCCACAGTTGAAAATTAACCCCAGAGTTAGCCATTTGTAAACCAAGCTGACAGGAAATTGCTGGCTTTGTGCTGAAGAAGTCATTACCTTAAGCTTTATTGCTGTGTGCAGAGTTTACTTGTGACAAAGTAAATGTGCAGAGATGTCTGTAAATAGGGCTGGGATATTGCTGTGTTAACAGCTCCGTGGTAAGCTATCAATCAGCAGAACAGTGTGTAAGAAACCTTTAAAAGCCCCTGTTGTAAACACGGTGTCTCCCATGTGCACATGCACGTGAGCTTTGCACCCCACCAGCAGGTTCTTCCATTGCTTAATTAATTGAGCAAAGCTCACTTCTCATATGGTTTTTAAAGGACGCTTTGTAGCCCCAATGTGTCACCAGAGGTGGTGATGCCCTCTGGGAGCAGGGAGTGCTGGGCCATGGGTGGCCCTCTGGAAGAGCTTGGCTGAATGCAGTGTGAACTTTGGTACCCATGTTCCTTTGAATGGAACAGCATTGCTGTAGAGCTGGTGTGAGAGCCTGGTGTTCTTCGGGATTTTGGTCCCGTCTGTTCACGTTATGGCTGTGAAGGGGAGAGAGGTTTGTGTCTGCGATAGCAGCGTAGAGGCCATTTAAAATAACTGAGGTAGCAAGATGCACTGCTCATGCTACTTCAGCTGCAGGAGAAGCTGTGCTGTGGGGGGAGACACAGGTACTGAGAATAAGTTGATGTCTGTGTGATTAATGTGTGTCTAGATGATAGAGGTGGTGCCTAGACAGAGCATCTCCTCTCCACCTGCTGTTTCCCTGGCTGCTGCTTGGGAGTTTCTGGCTGTGGGGCAGCTGAGCTCTCCTCCAGCTTGCAGAGCTCTGGCAGTCAGGAGAGGTGGGCTTCTGGCTTATCTGTGTTTTCTCAGGGTGGGCAACAGCCTGCCTTCACGTCATCTGAGCACTTCAGGATGTCTGGAACTTTTTATGTGCTTCTTCCCTTGGAGTCAGCTCCCTACTTCTGATTCCATTTTGGTTTTTGCCAAAACTGTGGCAGGCCTCTGCAAGCACCTATTTCTGGCTTTTCCTGGCTTTGCCACTTGTGGAAGTGATAAGGTCAGACAGAGAATAAAAACTCATTACCTGATGCTGGCTGGAGGGGCAGACCAGGGGAATTTGCCAGCATCGGCTGCGCAGGGCTGGAGTGCTGTGCTCCTGCCAGGGCAGTAAGCGAGGAAGCCAGAGCCCTGTGCTTGCCATTCCATAACGACTGCTCTGGCTGGGACAGCAGAGCTGGGCAGGGGCTTCTGCAGCTGCTGCAGCTTTGGGTGGTGTGGGAAGGGAAATCAGCCGATGCTGCAGATTTCCTCCCTCTCGGTCCTCGTTCTCACAGCTCTTGCCTCTCCCATGCCCAGATGTTGCAAGGTTTTGTACAGGCTGATAAAATCGAGTTTCCCCATAATGAAACCCTGATGCTGGCCTGACAGGCTTGGTGCTGCTCCCACTGCCTATGACAGAGCTATGGGTTTGCTGTCTTCCACCCTTGGCTTGGGAATGCCCACGGCTCGCTTTGATGCTGGGGAAAGGCTTCATTTTTTACTCAGTCTTCAGCTGCACTTTTCCTGCAGGCAAGTCCCTTTGGCACCCAGAGGGAATGGCACCCAGTCCCCTGCAGGAGAAGTCCCGCTGTAGCTCAGCGTTGACTGTCTCCATCGCTGGGCTCCCGGAGCAGTGCTGCTCTTACAGCCAGACACCTGGCTCTGGCTGGGGAGCGAGCCATGGAGAATTTGGCCCAGAAGCGTGCAAATTTCCCTGCTGACACAGAGCTTTTCCTTTTCATCCCCAGCCACGGCACCCCTGTGAGCCCAATTAGCCTGGCTCCCGTGGCGCCAGTCTGACTGAGAGCTGCACCCCCCTTCCAGCTTCTCCCCTCTGCAAGGCTCCCTGACTCCTGCCTGAGTTTGTGACTGTGGTGCCGGCAGCCTCCTGTCCCCTCATCCCTGATCGGTGGGAAGCAAGAGGGCTTCCCTGGGGCCTCTACCAACCTCAAGGCATCTCCTGCAGGCGCTGGAAATTGTTGGCAGAACACACAGAGAGCTCTGAGGGACACAAAGCACGGCTGAAGCTCAGTGGCACTGGGACCCAGGTAAAACACCCCAACTTTCCCCACTCAGCAATGTGTGGGAAGGGTAGCCAGTGGCTCCTGGATCCCCCCTAGGACAGGGACATCTCCTTGCCGCTGCCAGCAGCGAGGGCTGTGGCGTGCTCCCTGCCCAGGCTCGGCCGCTTCCCTGGGACATGTTGACCAGGCAGCTGCTGCCCCAAGGGGTGCAGCGGCAGGAGCTGCTGGGGAACCTTCCCATCAAATGCTTTAAATCAGAAAGTGCTTACGTTTCCCTTCCAAAACTCAGCTCAGTGCGATAAATATCCTGAATTTTTATGCATTTGGAACTGCAGTTGCAACATTAGAACAGAACTGGGGGTTATGTTTTTTGTGATGGCTTTGCATGCTGAAACTTTGATTGGTTGTCACCAAAAGCACTTGGAAAATAGCTCTAGGGCTGCTGGGTTAAACTGAGCCTAGTTTGCTCTGGGGCTGTGTGTCTGGGCTGCTGAGGAGTTCAGGAAAACTGTCTCCAGGTTTGGGGTCTGGGGGATCTGCAATGGCTTTTTCCATCATGGATCCTCCAGCATCTAATCAAGGCTGAGCACTCGTCACAGACTTTCGTTCAGTTGAGATTACTTGTAGGAATCCACATAAAGGAGAGAGATGTTATTTTTGTGAACGTCTGAGGAACTGAATTGTCTCTGAGGCTGTTGTATCTCTGACAAATTTGGCTGAAATTGCCCAATGAGTTCAAAGTTGTTAAGGGAGACACAGACAGTGTGAATGTATGAGCCATAGGAAATCAGACTGACAGGCTGAAATGAGAAACACTTCAAAACTGCCTAAACAAAAAGCCTTCCCAGTGACCAACCTGACTTTTTATCCAGATGATTGGTTCCTAAAGCCTCAGGAGATCCTGCCAGCTACCCTAGACCCAAGGGGTCCCTGAGAGCCCCACATTGGAAAGAACTGCACCAGCTCTGCTGGCAGGAGAAGGTGCCCTTGGGATTAGCAAGAGACTTGGTAGCAGCTTTTCTTGCGGCCTCTCAAGTCTGGGAGAGTGGAAGCCCACAGCCAGATGCCCATCCATGCCATTACCAACCCACCCTGAGAGGAGACTGCATGACAAACTGGTTTGATTTGTGCTTCCTTTTGCCAAATGCCTTTGAAAAGGGATCTGACACCAGCCAATTAGACACAGGTGCAGGTTAGAAAAATAGTTGTAATAATGAATCTCCTTTTACTGGTCCCTTCTGCTGTTCCAGTAGTACTATTGCATTCATTCACAGGATGGTTAAGCTTTTAGCTAGTGCTCTAAGCGTTTTGTGCAGGGAGCTACGCACCATCAAAAAGAATGAATGACCCTGTTTCTCTTCCCTATCGTGGCTATCAACCAGAGCTGTCTTTGGCATAGCTTGTAGGTTGATTTCTGGTTGAACATTAGAGGCAGAATTCATTTGTCCAAATGTAGACATCTAATTGTGGATGTCTACATCTGAGTTACTTGTCTAGACTCTTGTTTATAGGAAAGAAATGGGCACCCCAAGGACATGAGTCATTGTATGCTAGAGTAAATGTCTAAAATAGGTCAGATGAATCATTCTGTAAATGGGCCTCTTTCTCCTCTGTGACTATAAAGGGAGTCCAGAGTCACCGTGTGGCAGGGGGAAAAAAGTCTCTAAGGTACAGTGACATGCATCCCATGTCAGAGATGTTTCTGGGTATGTGTAGTCAGCTGCTCTTCTGTTTGCACATCTTTCTGACATCCTCTGTCCACGTCTTTTTGCTCTTCCCGTGATAAATT
Organism: Falco peregrinus; assembly: GCF_023634155.1. Taxonomy (NCBI): domain Eukaryota; kingdom Metazoa; phylum Chordata; class Aves; order Falconiformes; family Falconidae; genus Falco; species Falco peregrinus. Next base: position 85,635,650 of record NC_073722.1, on the reverse strand, counting down.
AACCTGGGACTGAGATGCCATTTGGTTCCTGTACCTTTGGGCTGCAGTTACATCAAGGACAAGTCCCAGGTACCTGCTTTTCCCCTCTTCTTGGGGTCATCAGGCTGCAGTCACCTTTATTCCAAACCTACAGCTGGGCCTGGGGCTCTGCTTTAGCTTCTTGTGCAGCCAGCCTCCTTTCTCTCTCTGGTGAAACGCTGCTGGCGATGGGCTTTCCCTGCAGCCAGGTACGCACTGCTGTGTCCTTCTCTGCGAGCCATCTGCAAACACTGCAGGTGTCCTTGCGTTCCCCAGCCCAACACAGCCTGCTCTGATTTACTCAAAGTTTCCTTGAGCTGCTGGTAAGCAGCCAGAGTCCCCACCTGGGCTTTGGTTGTTGCCCGTTCCCATTTCTGTTGTATCTGCTGGGGTGGGTGCTGGCACATGGTCAGGGGGACACACAGCAGCTCAGTGCCACCTCGACGCAGATGAACTGCCCTAACTGACCTGTCCTGGTGCACCATCATAGCCAGGAGCTCAGGGGTGTCAGCCTGGATCTCCTTCACCAATCTACTCCTGTCTTGTTTCTGTTTGCTGGACAAAAGGAACGTATAATACTTGCAAATCCTTCCAGCTAGGCTGGGACCCTAGTCCTAGAAATGTAGCATAATTAAGCCAGTGCTGTGCTGGTAAATGGGATAGTGCAAGGAAGGAAAGAAACTGTTCATAAAATGGTGCTGGAGAGGAAGGAGAGAAGAAGAGAAAACCGAAGAGTGGAGATAAAACTTTTGCTGCAGGTGTTTTCTCAAGTTTTGGCTGGGAGACAAAGAAAAACCCACAGACCATCCAGGTAAGCCCATTAGCCAGGTTAGCTGAGCGTGCTTCATTACCCAGTGGTGTTATCTAGGCCCTCTGGCCTCAGCAAAATCCTAAATTTATTCTTTTCCCAAATAGTGTTTTATTAAAACATCCACTCTGTGAGAGAGGATTTTTAAAAAACGTATTTAAAGAAAAAAAAACATGTTGGAACCTGGGAATGCTTTCAAATGCTGCAAGCCGCATCCTTGTGCGAATGCAGATGGGACACAATGTGCCTATGGTCTCTTGCCTCGGTGCTGCCGAGACTTTCCCTTTCCCTTCCCAGGCGGTTAGCTCGAGCTCTGGGTCCACCAGTCCAGCTCTGAGTCTGTGAGACCCAGGTCCTTGCACCCAGAGCTGGTGAGGGCTGAGGGACATGGGACCAGACCATGGGCTGTGTGAATGGTCTGGGTGGAAAGAAGAAATGAGCCTCTCCCCTGGAGACCTGAGCCACCCTTCTCTGCACGGGAAACAGCTGGGACTGGGAGCCGTTGGGTGAGGTGCAACAACCTCTCTGGGCAGGTTGGCTGAGT